>NC_087294.1:12736911-13936911 GCF_015220805.1 Pogoniulus pusillus
GGAATGATCCAAGCTAGAGGAGGGAAGATTTAGATTAGATGTTAGGAAGAGGTTCTTCAGCATGAGAGTGGTGAGACACTGGAACAGGTTGCCCAGGGAGGTGGTGGAAGTCTAATACTTGGATGAGTTTAAGGCCAGTCTGGATGTGGTTCTGAGCAACCTGATGTAGTGTGAAGTGTCCTTGCCCATGGCCCTGGGCCATCTTTAAGGCTCTTTCCAACCCTGACAATTCTGTGATGCTCTCTGCACCAGATAATCTGTTATTTCCTTAAGAAATAGCATTTCAGTTATGAATAACATTTATCTCTGTACTAAACTCAATGACTATAACTCTTTTTTGTTGTTGTTAGTTTTTTGTTTGGTTTGTGGTTTTTTTTTAATACAAGTCCTGAAATATTTACTCCCTTCAAAACAAACCAGGTTGCAACAGGCACATTCTAGACTGCTAGAGAGAGTCCGATGAAGAGCCACGAGGATGATTAGAGGACTTGAGCATCTCCCCTATGAAGAGAGACTGAGAGCCCTGGGGATATTTAGTCTAGAGAAAAGAAACCTGAGAGGAGATCTGATCAATGTGCACAAATATTTGAGGGGGAAGTGTCAAGTCTCAAGTTGTGCCAGGGGAAGTATAGGCTGGATATTAGGAGGAACTTCTTCACGGAGAGAGTGATTGGCATTGGAATGGGCTGCCCAGGGACAAATTAAAGACAAATCACCTCATCAGAAAAAAAATGCTGAAGCTGTATACTTTTAGCAAATAAATTAATTCATTGAGCTACTCAGGAATCCTTTATAGCTAATAATTAAAACTCTCAAATCTCGGCCAGTAAGACGAGGGAGGTTATTCTTCCCCTGTACTCAACACTGGTCAGGCCACACCTTGAGTACTGTGTCCAGTTTTGGGCTCCTCAATTCAAGAGAGATGTTGAGGTGCTGGAATGTGTCCAGAGAAAGGCGATGAAGCTGGTGAGGAGGCTGGAGCACAGCCCTGTGAGGAGAGGCTGAGGGAGCTGGGGGTGTGCAGCCTGCAGAAGAGGAGGCTCAGGGCACACCTCATTGCTGTCTACAAGTACCTGAAGGGAGGCTGCAGCCAGGTGGGGTTGGGCTCTTCTGCCAGACAACCAGCAATAGAACAAGTGGACACAGTCTCAAGTTGTGCCAGGGGAGGTCTAGGCTGGATTTTAGGAGGAAGTTCTTGCCAGAGAGAGTGATTGGCATTGGAATGGGCTGCCCAGGGAGGTGGCGGAGTCACCATCCCTGGAGGTGTTCAAGCCAAGCCTGGATGAGGCACTTTGTGCCATGGTCTAGTTGATTGGCATGGGCTGGGTGCTAGGTTGGACTGGATGATCTTGGAGGTCTCTTCCAACCTGGTTGATCCTATGATTCTATGAGTCTATGACTCTAAATACAACACACAATCCAGGCAGATGAGACAAAACTAGAGAGCTTTGTCGGGTGATTCAAACCGAAGAAGTTGCTCCATCGATATATCGTACTCTAAAAAGGGCATGCATCATTAAAAAAAAGAAGGCTCTATAATTAATATGTTTTCATACAGCCTACCTTATTTCCCCTGAGATCCCCAACCAAAGCCTTTTAAAAATCCATTAGTTCAAGCACTTAGCCCAGTCCCGCTGCAGACAGAAGCAATACAGATATTAGCAGAATTTGAAATTGAGGCAACTTTGGTTTTAATTAACTGCCCCAAAATGCCAGATTTACATATTATTAAATGCATTGCAGTGGCAGCACTGACCACTAAGCATTTTTTGGACAGGGCCAGAGGAATTAATTATACCCTTCATAAAAAAAATTCACTTAGCATTCTGAACATCTGCACTGTTGTCAGGGATAATAAATGTGATTAAGCTTGTATAAATTTCACTGTATTAACCAGCAAAGAAACTCAATGGCTCTGCTGAACTGAGCTGATGGGATGCACTGTAACACTGAAATATCTAAGCATAATGTAGGGAAGGGCTAAAAACAAAATTATGAAATCTGGAGGGATGAAATGTCTCCTCCCAAGGTCAAAGTCACCTCCTTAAAGAGTCACTGCAAGCGACTGCTGATTCTCCAAACGCACTGTGAATGTAAGGCAAAGTCTGGGATAAGGCAGAGAGGTGGAAAGGAGGTGGAAGGGTGGTTGGGAGCCTCTCCTGGGGACTCTGGTTTCTGGGAGAGCTGTTGTGTTTCTGTATTACTTTTTAACTTGTCTATTTCTGTCTCTAGCTGTATAGATTGGAAGTATCTGCTTGTATATTGTGCTAAGCTGTAAATATAAAGCTTCATTCTTAATTTTCAGCTTGGCTGAGTCTAGTCTGGGTGATTTCATTGTGTGTGGGGATGGGTAACACCCAAACCATCCCAACCACAAGAACCTCTTTCCAGTTCTATTGATTTAGTGTTTGTATTATTGCTAGTTATTTCCTAAGTGTCCTAGATTCTGCCTTTATCCTCTGTGTAATGCTCTGCAAGAACGTGCAAAAAATCTATTATTAACAATTACTGGGCAGGTGGTGAGAGTCCTGAATATCAACATTAATAAATGAAATTAATCTTGAAAAAAATCCTACTTTGCATTCATTAATATCTACCATTATAATCCATCAACAAATTAGATTGAGGGAACTGGGTAATCCTTGTGGTCCCTTCCCACCTTGACTGATTCTATGATTCTAAACCAATACGAAACAACAATTGCATTGCCTTGCCAAATTTCCTCCTACCAAATTGCCCAACTATTGAAGGCAATCCCTATTTCAGTAGACATTAGCTGCTTTGCTTGACCTCCAGCAGGTGTCCAATTAAGTCTGAACAATTTATATATTCCCTTCCCATTGGTAGTTCTGGAATTAAACTGATGAGTTCTCTAGAGAAGGATCATCAATGGTGCACCTCTCATCTTTAATTACACTGGTTTAAGATGAATGAATGTACCAGAAGGATCCCAGCTGGGAAGTAGCACACTTATTAGATAGTTCATAATTTAATATACAGTCTGAATTCTGATTGTATTCTTTAAACATCTCAGGATCTTTCAATGTAGCCTGAAGAGGGCCTACAGGAAAGCTGGTGAGGGACTTTTTAGGATGTTGGATAGTTGGATGTTGGATAGGACTTGGGGGGATGGAGCAAAAGTAGAAGTGGGTCGATTCAGATTAGATGTTAGGAAGATGTTCTTCACCATGAGGGTAGTGAGACCCTGGAACAGGTTGCCCAGGAGGTGATGGAAGCATCATCCCTGGACATCTGTGAGCCCAGGCAGGATGTAACTCTGAGCAACCTGACGTAGTGTGAGGTGTCCTTGCCCATGGCAGGGGGGGCTGGAGCTAGATGATCCTTGAGGTTCCTGCCAGCCTTGACAATTCTATGATTCTATGATTCTACCTTATGAAAAACCTTAGTACTTATTCAGCTGGACACTGACTGTATTCATTTTTTTAACATTCTGCACAGAAGCAGGCAAAGAATTGTGGCTGCCACTAGAGAACAAAGACTTTGAGACAAGGTGAGTGAAAAGGTCCTGACAGTCTCTCTGTTGTTTCTAACAAATGCATAAATGTTATCCAAGAGGGCATGTAGAGCAGAGCAGACCACCTCTGGAGGACTCCCTAGAGCCTTACCACAAAGTATACTCACTCACTTTTACTCCAGCACTACAAATGCAGCTCCTTCTCACTCATTTTAATTCTGAGAATGTTTTACTGCAAATAAAGATCTAAATTAGTTCAAATCCAAAAGGGTTGGTCTCCTCTACCAGGCACCCAGCAACAGAACAAGGGGACACAGTCTCAAGTTGTGCCAGGGGAGGTCTAGGCTGGATGTTAGGAGGAAGTTGTTGCCAGAGAGAGTGATTGGCATTGGAATGGGCTGCCCAGGGAGGTGGTGGAGTCACCATCCCTGGAAGCATTAAAAAAAAAATCCTGGCTGAGGCACTAAGTGCCATGGTATAGTTGATTGGACAGGGCTGGGTACTAGGTTGGAGTGGATGATATTGGAGATCTCTTCCAACCTGGTTGATTCTATGATTCTATGAATCACAGCAAAATGCACTTTCTAGGTAGAGGCTGCAATGTAGACACTTAACATTAAATCTCAGCAACTAGAGGCCTTCACATGAGCTACTTATCTGAACTTCTTACAGTCAAGAGAAACAGGCACAGAACTCTTTCACTAGCAGAAAGAGGTAACAAAAGAGGTCAGAAGTACCGTTCTGGGGCATGAATATGAACGTGGCTGAATAATTGTAGCATTGCACACTTAAATATTTAAGCCTAGCCCAAAGCCATCTGAAGTTGAGTAACAGTGCTAGATTTTCTTCAGGTATCTGAAGCTAAATGAGAACAGAACACTCCCTTCTTTTTTAACTCAAGTAAACTCACTGACTGCCTTTTTTATCACAGCCTAGTGCCTGTGCTCTTTCATTCTAGGCTCCAGTACAGACAAGCTGGACTGCTGAAGAAAGCATTCACTGCATGATAAACAAAAGCTCAGATCTTCTACTTATTTCATCGGCAGGCAGCTCAGAGTAGAGATGCTTTAGTACAATTATGTCAGAAGCTTGACTGATCCTTCCACTGGGCATATCTTTTGTGCTGTGTTCTCATGTTCCTATTGATTTGCTGTTTCTCCATCATCCAAAACCACGTGGAGTGACTCACAAAACAAGACAAAAGCCTGCTCAATGATCACATTTGTTGAATTGAAACACAGACATTGCAAACTGAAAAGAAAAGGTCATGGGTGACAGCACTGAGGTCTCACAACTTTTTTCATTGGTTGCACAATCCTATAACCACTAAATCCACCCACAATATTCTTTTATTTCTACTGTACAGAGATGATCATCTGTTGTACCAAGTGGCAGACCTGGCTAGCAGCAAAGAAAAGAATAGAAGGAACAAACCAAGCATGCTTCTTTCTGCCTCTGGAAATCAGAGAATATCACAGAATCACAGAAATATCCAGGTTGGAAAAGACCTTCAGGATCATCAAGTCAAACCAGTAACTGCTCAACAAGGTTCATCCCTAAACTATACCCCCAAGCACCACATCCGAACGACCCTTGAAACACATCCTGGGTTGGTGACTCAACCAATTCCTTGGGCAGATCAGTCCAATGCCTGACCACACTTGCTATGAAAAAATGTTTCCTAATGTCCAGTCTAAACCTACCCAGATGCAGTTTAAGGCCATTCCCTCTTGTTCTATCACTAATTACCGGTAAGAAGAGACCAGCACCAACTTCTCCACAACCTCCTTGCAGGTAGCTGCAGACAGCCATGAGCCCTGCCCTCAGCCTCCTCTGTTTCACACTAACCAGCCACAGCTCCTTCAGTCACTCCTCATCAGATTTATTCTCCAGGCCCTTCCCCAGCTTCCCTGCCCTCCTCTGCACTGGCTCCAGCACCTCCACATCTCTCTTGTATTGAGGTGCCTAAAACTGAACACAGTACTCCAGGTGTGGCCTCACCAGAAAAAAGCACAAAGGGACAATCCCCTCCCTGCTTCTGCTGGCCACAGCATTTCTAATCCCAGCCAGGATGCCATTGGCTTTCTTGGCCACCTGGGCACACTGCTGTCTCCTATTCAGCTGCTTGTCCATTACAACCCCCAGGTCACTTTCTGCCGTGCAGCTTTCCAGCCACACTGCCCCAAGCCTATAGCACTGCCTGGGATCACTGTGACCCAGGTGCAGGACCTGGCACTTCGCCTTATTGAAGCTCATCCCATTTACATGGTTCCATCACTCATGTTTTGACATTTCAGAGAAATGTTGTGATGCCTGCTTCATTTCAGTTGTGAAGAAGTTGAAAACACAGACACATAGCTACAAGTGCCTTGCACACTTACTTTGCTTCTTCCATAGGTGGAGAATCCATTCTGCTATTTCACCTTCACTCTGTGATCAATCATAAATGTTTTTCAGCTCGAGCACAAGATCAGTCAGCCAAAGAGCTTAGTAAATATGCTATGTATACAGTTATTCATTAAAATGAGCTCCACTGCATTACAGAATGGTAAGAAAAATTGTTGTGCCCTTTAGATTCATTATGGATTACAAATGCTAAATAAATCTGAAATAAGTATTCTCCTCTCATCACACAAGAACATAAATGGTTAGAACCATCATCAACCATCTTTCTTCATCTCACTTTACCAACCACAGGGGGAAAAGATGTTGTTTTCCCTCCCTTACTCTTTAAAAAGTCTGATAATCCTTGATGGGGAGGGGGGTCAAAGCAGATCTTCTTGCCAATAAGGAGCAAAGCCATCTGCAATGGAAGAAAGTCTAACTAGCTGTGCTGGCTCTGGCCTGCCAGGTACTGACTCACAGCGAGACATCAGTTAAGCATCAAAGGCAACCCAGCTCTTTGTAAGGCTCCTTTACTGCACACAAGGAAGGATTGCATTCCCTTATCATCTGTTCTTGTACTTCCTGCTTCATTCTGCTGTTGTAGGTAGAAAAAAAGACAGGCCATAAATGTCAACTTCTGTGTTGTTAACCCAAAATCTATTAGAATTTTATGAGAAAATAAGTACCAAGACAATACAGCTGCACTGTCTCCCTTACGCTGCGCTAAACTGCTTGTGAAGGTGATACATTATGATTCTTACACCTTATCCATTGCAAAATCACAGCATCACAGGATATTAGGGGTTGGAAGGGACCCAAGGAGATCATCAAGTCCAATTCTCCTGCCAGAGCAGGACCACACAATCTAGCACAGATCACAGAGGAACACAACTAGATGGGTCTTGAAAGTCTCCAGGGAAGGAGACTCCACAACCTCTCTGGGGAGCCTGTGTCAGTGCTCTGGGACCCTTACAGTAAAGAAGTTCCCCCTTGTGTCGAGGTGGAAACTCCTGTGTTGCAGCTTACATCCACTGCTCCTTATCCTATCCCAGGGAGCAGTGAGCAGAGCCTGTCCCCTCCTGACCACCAAAACAAAAAACCAAACCAAGACAAAACAAAACCACAAGGGCAGTTGTGTTTCTCTGCCTGGGGCAGGCAGCTCCTTCATTATGAAATATCAGGAAAGTTTTTGGAAAGGAAATACATTTCTGAGGCACTAATTTAAAGGCTGCAAAAATGCTGTTAAGGGTTTCTGCAACAGAGAAAAGGTCTCAGTTCATTTGTGTTTTTAAAGCAAACACTTCGTGGAAAGCAAGAATTCAGGAGGGATTCAATTTATTCCAGTGTAAGTGGTCAGCACAAGGTTAAACAAAGAGGTAAATTATGCATGGACTAAGGCTGCCTCCTCAGGGGTCAGTTTTACCCAGCACTCAGCACAGGAAGAAACTGCAAAGGCCAGATAGAAAAAAGCCAAAAAGGTGCATTAGCAAGTAGCAGGCTTCAACCTCTCTTGGGAACATCTTGCTCCCAGGTCAACTTGGCAGTGCTGAATTTTCTGAGTTAGTGAAGAGTCCCAGACTTCACCGCTGCAACAACCCGCAGAGGTCCGGAGTAGTTCCCAGACACAGCAAGCAAGTCTCTCTCCTCCACCTTGAAATTATCCCATTCTCCCAGCAGGACCCAAGTAGGCTCTGTAAAGAGCCCATTTCTAATTCTCCTGCTCCCGTGGCTGTGGCTGGTGATGATGGTCCATGAAGTTTTCAATCTGCACGAAAGAGCACCGGGAGAAATTAAAGTTCTTCAGGCTGGAATTGCTGCTGCAGAATATAATTGACCCATCCAGCACTAGCAACTGCTTTCCAGCCTTTGGAGACTGAAGTGTGTGTAGCAGGACACAGATTTCAGACATTAAACCAGCCCGTGGGTAAGAGCTAAACCAGCACATTTTCAATCCAATCTTAGCTCAGTTTAAGATGGGATTAAAATCCTTATAGTTTGGATAGCATTTCAGGCCCATAACAGACCACAATCAGGTCCAGCAATTCTTCAAGAACTGTGTGGTGCTGTGCTGCAAGTGTGAAGGGTTCCATGCTGCTGGGGGTGTTCAGCACTGTCCCTGTGGCTGAGCTGTGCCCCAGAGGTTTGCCTTTGACACATGTCCCTTCCTATTCTAAAATTAACTATTTTTCAGTGCTAAATGCTTTGAATGACAGCTGAAAAATAGTGTATTTTAAAATAGGAAGGGACATGGGCCAGAGGCAAAGCTCCAGGGAGCAGCTCAGCCATAGGGACAGTCCAGCAGCATGGGCACCCTTCACACTTGCAGCACAGCACCACACGGTCCTTGTAATCTTCACATCTGGTTTGAGAAGGTGGGAAGAAATCACAGTGCTGTGTGTGCTGCTGTGCTTGGGTGTCAAGCAGAGAAGAGAGGATCATAGAATCAACCAGGTTGGAAGAGACCTCCAAGATCATCCAGGCCAACCTATCACCCAGCCCTGCCCAATCAACCAGACCATGGCACCAAGTGCCTCAGCCAATGTTTTTGAACACCTCCAGGTACAGCAACTCCACCACCTCCCTGGGCAGCCCATTCCAATGCCAATCACTCTCTCTGGCAACAACCTCCTCCTAACATCCAGCCTAGACCTCCCCTGGCACAACTTCAGACTTCTTCCCCTTGTTCTGTTGCTGGTTGCCTGGCAGAAGAGACAAAACTCCACCTGGCTACAGCCTTCCTTCAGGTAGCTGTAGACAGCAATGAGCTCTGCCCTGAGCCTCCTCTTCTCCAGGATGCACACCCCCAGCTCCCTCAGCCTCTCTTCAGAGGGCTGTGCTTCAACCCTCTCACCAGCTTCATTGCCCTTCTCTGGACACATTCCAGTATCTCAGCATCTCTCTTGAATTGAGGAGTCCTAAGCTGAACCATCCCAGTGGTGGTTCAGCATCTGACCCTGTCCCTGTCTCTGGAAGAAGCAAGGCTTTGAGCCAGTTGCCTGCTCAGAGTTCCTGTTCTGTTTAGCTACCTCATTTTGAAGCAACGATGAGCTAAAATACACCCACGTATGAGATACATTTTGCTTCACAGTTAGTAAGTTGTATCTGACTTTCCTTGTCCAGAGACAGAAAAAAAAGTAGCTGGATCTTCAAAGGTACTAGCATGGCTGTCACTGTCAAAAAGGCTGTTTGTGAGCACACTTCATCAAAGGACATTTCATCTCTGCCTACACACCCTTCACATTCTGCTGCCAAAGCAGTGTCAGGCTTGGGTCAGATGCCTTCAAGGCAACTTTAACTTGGGCACCTTTCTTCAAAAGACATTAAAAATGATTTACATTTTTCCTCCCTAAATCAGCATTTTTGGTACCATTTGTGTCAGTGCCAAGTTCCCCTTATTCCTCACCTCTACTCCGTCCTGCTTTCCCCCTCCCTTGTGTGCTCCTGAACACTGCCTGTGTGCCAAGAAACCCACACTGATGAATGCAAAGTTTGTTCAGTTTAGGAGAGGAAGTGATTCTGTACAGCCTTCCACGTAACCTACACTAAAAATCTAGCACTGGCTTAGATCTTTCATGAGCAGGAGAAGTGTTTCTGAACAGGATACTTTCTTCACAAAAGGCACATACCCCAAACCTGGACTTTGGCCATGATTTTTTTTTTTCCCTCTCACTAGATTTCTTAGCTCACATTATGCAGTTTATGCCAAGATGACAGAAAGTGACACACTGACCTCTATCCTGCCAAGGAGGAAGCTGGGAGTTGGGGCAGACTTGTGGATTCTGAACAAGCACTCAGGTGCTGCGGTGATTATTTTACACTGATCCTTTACTGCTGATTGTTCTTTGCTTCTGATACCATTTCCCCTCGACAGGTTAACTTCTCCCCATCTGTGTGGCCTCCTCCATCAAGGTGAATTATTAACCAACTCATTTAATTTGTTGGTATGTTTTGGGGTTGTTTTGCCATTCCCCAGCAATACATTTAATTTACCATGCATTAAAGTGTGCAGCAGAAGTCACAGTGCAATTCCAGGAGAAATTATGCAGGGAACAGGCAAGAGCTGCACATTATTCATATCGCACAGGACTCGATAATAACTTATTATTCCTCACTCTCAGAGTGGCAAACTGAGCCATGAGAAGTGATTGCTGAGATATTTTGATGCTTCTGCGGGCACATTAGTGTGAGTGTTTCCAATATGGCTCAGCATACTGTCTTCACTTACATTTAAAGCCAATGCCAAGCACAGGACACGAGGGCACTAAAGTCCTTTCAGATGTTGGTGAGTCACACTCTTTAAATACGTCACATGCCCAGACAAATCCATCTTCCCATAGAAGGCACCAAATGCCATTAGATTAAGCAGATGTGCTTAGCCAACCTGACCATGACTGCAAAATGACCCTCATCTATTTTGGATTTATCAAATCAACAAAGGCTCCTGCTCCTGTCAGTGAGACTTGGGGCAGGCCATTAAAAGAGGTCATTATATAATGACCAACTGCCTGAGCCAGCTAAGGCAGAAATTACTGCCTGCGATGGATCAGGGCCGCTCCTGAGGGAAGAGGAGAGGGCAGGAGCCAAAGCAACTGCAGAACAACAGAGTCTTCTTTACTAAGGTGCTGAGCCACTACAATGGAAAGAAGGGAGCCTGGTGACTGGCAACAAACTGGCCACATTCAGACATGGTGAATGAGTGAGACCTGCGGTCCCATTCAGGGAGGCCTTTTGCAAACAAGGCAGGGGTAGGACCTAGAGCACAGTTCTAGGATGCCTCCAGAAAGTCCCATCAATAAGTCAAGATGGAAGGAAATAGAGCAACCTCTAAAATGCATCAGCCAGGGCTGAGAACCTGTGCTGAAATGGGGTTCCTTGTCCATAAGCAGGGAATGCATGCGCGGTGACAGCAACAGAGGCATTTGGGTGCCCAGGCAATATCCTTCCCCTTTCCAAGGGCAGTAAATACTGAGGTCATTCAGATGGCTTCTAGTGTGCTTTCTTAGTGTGCATGCATCAGAACACAGGTAATCACAAACATCTGGAGTGTAGCACCCTCAACCAGCCATGTATCATACCAGCAAGTCCAGGGGAGGCCACAGAGATGCTCAGAGGTCTGGAGCAGCTCTGCTATGAGGACATGCTACAAGAGTTGGGGCTCTGCAGTTTGGAGATGAGAAGGCTTCAAGGACACCTTGTAGTAGCCTTCCAGTATCTGAAGGGGGCCTACAGAAAGGCTGGGGAGGGACTATTTCAAGGTCTTGTAATGACAGGATGAGGGGGAATGGGTTTAAACTGGAAGAGGAGATTTAAACTGGATGTTAGGAAGAAGTTCTTTCCAGTGAGGGTGGTGAGACACCGGCACAGGTTGCCCAAGGAGGTTGTGGCTGCTCCCTCCCTGGAGGTGTTCAAGGCCAGGTTGGATGAGGCCTTGAACAACCTGTTCTAGTGGGAGGTGTCCCTGCCTTTGGTGGGAGGTTGGAACTGGATGATCCTTGAGGTCCCTTCCAACCTAAACCATTCTATGATTCTGTGATTCTCTACTATATCACATAGCAGGTAAGAGCCACAGCTTCAAGCCTTTGCAGTTTTACTCCAAGAAATAGTGGTCCCCTAAAACCTAGCAACACAGCATTTTACCACAGGCAGCCCACAGCCCACCTACTAAGAGAAGATGTCAGCGTTGCAATGAAGTAAGTAGTAACAATGTCGAAATGACAAGATGAAATAGAGAGGAGGTTGTACTCCCAGGTATGTACTCAGGAAGCTTTACATATGAATTACATTGTGAAACAAGAGGTTAATAATGAATTAAGCTAGCTGATAAAGAAGTATTGTAGCAGTTATTAGAAACAGGAACTGTGTCAAGCCTCTTATTGTAATCAGGGATGGGATAATTTCTGTAGCTGTGACAGAGCAATTGGAGCAAGCGACTGCAGAGAAAAGACTGTTTATGGAGCACTGAGGCACTAAGCACTGCCTAGCTAACAGCCCTTTTCTGCTTCGGTGCCACTTCCAAGTGCTTTGTGTTTTGATGTCAGAGACTTGGACGATCAAAACCTGGAATTAAGATGATAGTGTCTTTTCCACATCAGGTAAGCACCTAAAGGTAGCTTCAATCCCTACACCAGGCACATTCTGATTCAAAACTTATTCCTCGCCTGATTTATCAAATATTCACCACAAACACATCCAGGTTATGAGTAGAGAGGAAACTGCTTTGATAGCTTACATCTTCTGTTGCCTTTGAGAGTTCTATAGTACAGTGGTACCTCACCAGTTCTGATGTAAAAAGGGACAGCTTCTGACAAGGCAAAATTAGTAATTGCCTTGGGCAGCAGACCTCTGAGAAGTGCACCCTTCCCGTGAAACTCAGGGCTGATGCTTTTGCTGTGGAGGAAAGATGGGACTGCATGGGACAGGTAACTTCACAGCATCATTGCTCCCCGAACACTGGTCCATGTCTCTCCCTGCTTCCTTACCTTGCCTGTCCCATCCAGTCTGCAGAAGCCACCTGGCCTCCCAGGGGGCAAATCCTGCTGTTGTCAGTGATGCCCAGAAGAGCCGAGCAGGCTCCTGCACTGAGCTAGGTGAAAATGTGCTGATATGAAAGCAGTCTTCGGTGATACCATGCTGCATGCCACTGCAACCACAGTAATAACTGACTTGGCAATTTTTTTCCAAGCAATCTAGCTCAAAAATGGCAAACAGACTTTCTTTCTGTATTGTTTACCTGCTAGGGAGCAGGGAATAAATGAAGCATGCCATTGGATGTGCACAATTGTTGTACGTTGGGAAAGTTACCTGCCCTTCACTTTCTCATTTATTAAACCCTTCTTTTGACAGGTTCTTGCACACATGCTTGGGCAATTTTTAGAAGTATCATCAATCTAACTGCAGCTGAGCTGCCCTCTTGCCCCCCTGTTCAGACTGTGGCTGAAGAGTTTCTTTTAATAAATGAGTGATGTGGCTCAGTTTTATCAACCTACTGTAACATTTAATAGATATTCATAACATATATTAATCATGAGCAAGTTTACAAAAGATTCCATTCTGCAAGGTGTGCAGAACACTCAACTCTCCTTGAAGGGAATAAAGCAGAAAGGTTGAGCCTTTTGTTGTCCTCTGTGCTCTGTTACAAGTGCCAGGTCTTCCTTCTGGACATGAAAAAAGTGAAGAGAGCCTCAAGGGAGGTTCTCCCCTCCCTCTACTCTGCTCTGCTGAGACCCCATCTTCAGTACTGTGTTCAAGTTTGGGCTCCCCAGTTTAGGAGGAATGAGGATCTGCTGGAGAGAGTCCAGTGGAGAGCTATGAGGGTGATGAGGGGACTGGAGGGCATGGCTGATGAGGAGAGGCTGAGAGATTTGGGAATTTTTAGTCTGGAAAAGAGAAGACTTAGAGGGGATTTGAAAAATGTTTATAAGTATCTAAGGGCTGCCAGGAGAGTGGGGGACAGGCTCTGCTCACTGCTCCCTGGGATAGGACATGGAACAATGGGTGTAAGTTGCAACAAAAGAGGTTCTGCCTCAACACAAAGGGGAACTTCTTTACTGTAAGGTTCTCAGACCACTGGCACAGGCTGCCCGGAGAGGTTGTGGAGTCTCCTTCCCTGGAGCCTTTCAAGGCCTGTCTGGATGTGTTCCCCTGTGACCTGTGTTACATAGGATTGTCCTGCTCTGGCAGGGGGGTTGGACTCAATGATCTCCTTGGGTCCCTCCCATCCCCTAACATCCTGTGAGCCTGTGAGCCTGTGAAGAGAGTTTTCTGAAGCAATGCGTGTGCTTCATCGTCTGTTTTTACCAGCACTCTGTTCCTCGTAGACTGAAAGATTTGCTTCAAAAGCTGCCTTACAAAAAGAAGGCTTCCTCCAAATTTGTCCCAAGTATGGAAGTCTGCCCTTAAACAGAGCCTTCTGCACTTTCTCTGCCTGCTTTGAGTTAGAGAGATGCTGCTTGGCATATAAACACCCAGTTAGAACACAGAAAAGCTGGCATTCCTCTCCAGATGCAGAAGACAGAAGAACTCTGTGACTTAAAAATTAACCAAGTATATAAGAACAATAACACAGCTTCCTAAAATTTAGCAGCCCATTAAAGTGAAACACAGAATTACAATTAAGATTAATGGGAGCCAGCTAGCATGAATTTTAATCAGTTCTATTTTGAAAGTATGTGGGCTCCTGTTCATCATTTATGTGAAATTATCAAACCTAACATCGTTACTGTTGTTCCTTCCCCATCCCAGCAAATGTAAAACATGCATGCAGGAAAGAACACTGTGCTCCCACGAGCACCACACACACTTCTTGTCTTCTTCCCACTAAAGCTACTGCTGAAGAAAATACTCTAATATGCAACATCTGAATACAAAGAAGCACAGAAACATCCAGGTTGGAGAAGACCCTCAGCACCATCAAGCCCAACCAATATCCCTGCTATACAGAGTTCACCTTTAAACCATATCCTCAAGCATCACATCCAAACTACATTTAAACACATCCAGGGTTGGTGACTCCACCACCTCCCTGGGCAGCCCACACCAATGTCTGACCACTCTTGCTGTGAAAAAATGTTTCCTCCTGTCCAGTCTAAACCTACCCAGTAGCACCTTGAGGCCAATCCCTCTTGTTTGGCTCGGTCATAGAATCATAGAATGGTCTAGGTTGGAAGTGACCTCAAGGATCCATCCAGTTCCAACCTCCCACCAAGGGCAGGGACACCTCCCACTAGAGCAGGTTGCTCAAGGCCTCATCCAACCTGGCCTTGAACACCTCCAGGGAGGAAGCAGCCACAACCTCCCTGGGCAACCTGTGCCAGTGTTTCACCACCCTCACTGTAAAGAACTTCCTCCTAGCATCCAGTCTAAATCTCCCCTCTGCCACTTTAAACCCATTACCCCTTGTCCTGTCATTACAAGACCTTGTAAATAGTCCCTCCTCAGCCTTCTTGTAGGCATCTTCAGACACTGGAAGGCCACTATAAGGTCTCCTCGAATCCTTCTCTTCTCCAGACTGAAGGGCCCCAACTCTCATAGCCTGTCCTCATAGCAGAGGTACTCCAGCCCTCTGAGCATCTTCGTGCCTCCTCTGGACTCGCTCCAACAGTTCCATGTCCCTCTTGTGTTGGGGGCTTCAGAACTGCCATGCAACTGAGTTGTGCATTAGCCATGTCTGCAAACATGACCTGCATTCCACACCTTTGTTGGTTTCTCTCTGTTAATATCTCCTTGTCTCTTCCAATATAATCTAGCTTATTTTAGGAGCTCCTTACCTCTGGACATGGTTTCAAATCTTATTTTGCAAATCCAGGATATGACACACAGGCAAAAGCATATATGTAAGTTATTAAATGAGACATTTGAGTCCTTCTCAAGAAGGAGCTCCCTACAGAGTAATTGAAATTAGAACTGTTAACAGAGAATCAATTTTCCAGCTGTCAGTTTAACAAACTATAGTCAAAGCTTTTTGAATCAATTCAGTTGGCTACCTGACATTCCTTCAACAAGATGATGATTCTATGATTCTAAGAGGCATTCTTCATAGGACAGCTTCTTGGGTGTGATGGTTTGAGGCTAATTGGAGTATTTTCATGAAAAGAAAATAGCAGTGATGTCTATATTACCCATTGGGTTTGCTTAGAGATGTAAAAAGCCAAAACATAAACAAAGGTTCTCAGCCTTTTTCTGGCTGCTGCTTGTTTCATTTAACTTCTTTGCCTGAACCTGTATAATTCAATATAATCATACTCCTTCTAACCCCTTATCTGTCATCTCACCCCTGCATGTAAGCCTTCTGAGATAAGGGAGGGGGTGGGAAGGAGCAGAGGAGTCAGTTCAGAGCCTCCTGGACAGTTCTGTTCAGGAGGGGGTTTGGATTTCTGTATTACTTTTAACTTGCATATAGTTGTAAATATCTGTATATATTGTGTATATCTGCTTGTGAATTTGTGCTACACTGCAAAATACAGCTTCATCCATGACTTCCAGCTATCTGAGTTAGTCTGGTGGATCTCACTGTGGTGAACCACCACCACACTGGGGAAGTGATGACAAAACCCATGTACATGGGCAGAATGCCTACAGTAGGAAACAGAATCACAGACTCACAGAAACATTCAGGTCGGAAAAGCCCCTCAGGACCACCAAGTCCAACCCAGAACCCTACTCTACAAGCTGCACCCTAATCCATAGCCCCAAACACCACATTCAAATGAATATTCTGCTAACAGCAGCACCCAGGGAGATTCCAATTCTGGTGCCTTGGCAAGGCGTACAAGCAGCAAGTAGAAAGTGTCCTGTCATGAGTGGTAAGAGGAAATGGGGGAAGGGTAGTTGCAGCAAGCAGAAAAACTCAAGACAGTGCCAGTAGGCTGTAGGACTGCTGATTTTGGTTTATAATTATAATGGGCAATCATTTTGAACCACTGCTGTTGTGGGGGTTTTTAATTATTCAGCCTTGATTGCAATTACAAGCCAAAATCAACAATTCTAATAATAGAGCTCCAAGTCTCCTGATGAAACAGAAAAACTCCCCAGTGTTTGGAGCCTGACCTTACCACCCTGAAAGTTAGCAGGAAAACCTAAGAAGAAGCAAAGCTTTTGGAACACAGGTTGGGTGCCAGTGTATTCATAGGCTAAAATTAGGAGTAAGGTTACAGTGTGGATAGTTGAAGCATTTGGAAGCTGAACTGAAGTCAACACTTACTGAAGCAGAAACTGATTTTGTGCATTATTTGGTTGTAAATCCTAGTGTCAGACAGCTGAGAGTCTCAAGCTGAACTAAAACCTGAGGTTTTCCAGAATAATGCATAGTTGTTTACAGAGTACAGCTGACTTCTAACTCACTAAGAACTGTCTCATGTATACAAGACAACTAATCAGATCTGTTAGGCATTTCGAGCAGGGCAGGAGTGTTTTGAAGACTGTTTGTGAAGTTCATCAAACACTGCAGGCTCACAACAGGATGTCAAAAGCCCATTTCCAGCTTATGAGAAGCAATCACAAGCCCATACTTGACCACCTAAGTGGACATCAATTCCATTTAATCTTCTTCTGCTAAATAACATGTCTTTCACTTCACAGTCACTCTTGAAGATGAACCTCATCTTGAAAGGAAAACAAAAATAGACTCAGCTAGGAGCAAGTGTTGATCTTTTGGAGTGTAGGAGAGCCTTGTAGAGGGACCTGGCCAGGCTGGATGGGTGGGCAGAGGACAATGGGATGAGACTTAACAAGGCCAAGTGCAGGATTCTACAGTTTGGCCACAACAATCCCAAGCAGCACAACAGGCTGGGGATAGAGTGGCTTGAGAGCAGCCAGGAAGAAAGGGACCTGGGGGTACTGGTAGATAGTAGCTGAACATGAGCCAGCAGTGTGCCCAGGTGGGCAGGAGAGCCAATGGCATCCTGGCCTGCATCAGGAACAGTGTGGCCAGTAGGACAAGGGAGGTTATTCTTCCCTTGTACTCAACACTGGCCAGGCCACACCTTGAGTGCTGTGTCCAATTCTGGGCCCCTCAGTTCAAGAGAGATGTTGAGGTTCTGGCACATGTGCAGAGAAGGACGACAAAGCTGGTGAGGGGCCTGGAACACAGCCCTGTGAGGAGAGGCTGAGGGAGCTGGGGGTGTGCAGCCTGCAGAAGAGGAGGCTCAGGGCAGAGCTCATTGCTGTCTGCAGCTACCTGAAGAGAGGCTGTAGCCAGGTGGGGTTGGCCTCTTCTGCCAGGCAACCAGCAACAGAACAAGGGGACACAGCTTCAAGTTGTGGCAGGGGAGGTCTAGGCTGGATGTTAGGAGGACGTTCTTGCCAAAGAGAGTGATTGGCATTGGAATGGGCTGCCCAGGGAGGTGGTGGAGGCACCATCCCTGGAGATGTTCAAGAAAAGCCTGGATGAGGCACTTAGTGCCATGGTCTGGTTGATTGGCTAGGGCTGGGTGCTAGGTTGGACTGGATGATCTTGGAGGTCTCTTCCAACCTGGTTGATTCTATGATTCTATGAAATGAGCTCTAGAGTACAACTAATCCTTCTCCCCAGGGAAATGTATTCCAGCCATGCCTGATGGGAGTTCCCCAGGTAGAGATCTCACAACCTTTCATGGCCTGTGTCAGAGTTTTCCTGTCTTTGCTCTCCTTAGGTTATTCCTAGCTTACAACATGAATCCTCACTTATCCACTTGAAGTCTGTTATGTCTGCCAAGAGAAGATGAAAGCAATAGCTTCCCCACTCCTTCCTGCTCTACAAAGACCATTACATTTCCCACTGATATTCTCCTTTCTTAAGCATCTGAATTTCTTAAGCCTTTCTTTATACATCACATTTTCTACTCCTGCAATTACTGTTTCCAGCAGTCTCTCCAGCTGAGACAGGTGTTTCTCAAAAGTCGGTGTCCAAATATGGGCAGAACACCTTAAAGAAGCCTTTCCCAAAACTTAACAGAGCAGGAGATGATTTCACATACCCCACAGGTAATACTCCTGTGTAAGTGTCCCATTAACTCACAACAAAATGACATCTTCTAATCCTGTTCAGTATGTGGTTCACTGTGACAGGAGACCACTCTAACCTCTTATTATTCTCCAATGAGGAGAATGCTCAATTCTCCATCCTCTTATTCTCTCTCTCTGTTGATGTAAGAAGATTATTCCTTTCCAAGCCTAATCCTTAGAAATTCTTCTTGTTGAACCGCACTGTGCTGGCTCAGACTGCATCTTTAACTTGTCAAACTCACTCTGAAGCCTCATCTTGTTCCCCAGTATGTGTTGGTATGATCTGCAAGTTCATGGAAACACTGAGAAGAGATAGTGAGCTTTTGATAACTACTTTCTAAATGCACTTCTCCAAACATCATCACACTACTTTTATGATAATTAAATCTACAGAGTGCTTCCTTAGCTGGAGAGGAAAAAGCTTTTCATGGAGAAAATCCAAACACTTTCTTACTGCAGGATGACTCCTTTCTCTCCCCTGCACAGACTCATCACAGAATCACAAAACCTTAGAGGTTGGAAGAGATTTCCAGAGACTGAGGGAGCTGGGGCTGGCTAGCTTGAAAAAGAGGAGGCTGAGGGCAGACCTCATTGCTGTGCACAACTACCTGGAGGGACATTGTGGAGAGGCTGCTGCTGGTCTCTTCTCAGGTGGAGATAGAAAAGGGGGAAACAGCCTCAAGCTGCCACTGGCTGGGTTTAGATTGGACATTAGGAAAAAGTTTTTCACAGACAGAGTGGTCAGGCACTGGAATGAGCTGCCCAGGGAGGTGATGGAGTCACCAACCCTGAATGTGTTTAAGGGTCGTTTGGATGTGGTGCTTAGGGCTATGGTTTAAGGTGCATCTTGTAGAGTAGGGTTCTAGGTTGAACTTGGTGATCCTGAGGGGCTTTTCCAACCTGCATGTTTCTGTGTTTCTGTGAATGTCATGAGAGATAATATCAGGATTTATCAGGAAAAGGCAGTGTGTTATTGCCCTATCCATATGAGCAGCTCCTATTTTGTTCCAAAAAGGAATTAGACAACTGACATCATTTGTTCTTGGCATATCCATAATGGCTGTTTATTGATTTCCTCTTTATCCTCCAGGTGTTCAAAATTTTGCTCCTGTATTATTCCAGAAATCAAAGCTAAGCAGATCACTTCATGATTCTTAGTTTCTCAGCCACCCTTTTTCAAAGGCAGATACAATGATTCCTCTTTTCCTGTCTTGCAGAAGCCTCTGCACCTTTCAAGATTTGTTAAAGATAACTACTTATAGTTCTAAGGTTGCTTCTGCATCATGGGGTGCATGATGGAGCAGTGGTTGTTGTAAATGTTCTCAACTGGAATGAGAATTGGCATCATGTCACGTGCCAAGATGACACACCACAGAAGAGATCACAAGAGCAGACAGCACTCTTATGTATGCCACATCATCATGGCCTTCTTTCTCCTCTTGTTGGGCATGCTAGGGGAGACAGTAAGTATGCACTGAGTGAGCCTACTGTACCATGTGAGATGCTGCAGCTTGCCCTACCTACCCACAGCTGCCCCTGCTGCACCTGCTGATGAATACAGGCACTGTTAGACTGCTTCTGCCCCAAGGCCCAGGCAGACCAAGTGGAGGATCAACTGACTCCATTTTTCCCTCCCCCAGGTCAGCATCTCTGCCTGTAAATAGTGGAAAAATTTCTTCCCCCATGCCTCCCCCCTTCTCCAAGCCATGCAACTGGAGCTATGTCAGGGTAGCTCATTCTTTCTTTGCTCTGATTGCACAGTAATGAAAGGATGGGAAACAAAGACTAGCAACTTTGGAAATTAATCTCCCTTCTGTTCTCAGCTGTCAGACTTACTTATCTTTTCCCTTTTTTCAGCTAAATCAGGTCATTATACTACAAATCTTTACCCTGAATGAAAGATTAAACTCAGGTATTTTATTTTCATCAGGAGCATAATATTCAGCAAAGAATAATTGGCTACAGTTTCGTCTGAATATTTGTATGGGGCCTCCTATCAAATTCCACTAAACCTTCACTGACCTTTTCCATCTTGTTGAATTCCTTAGGATCTTACCGTGGTAAGGTCCTGGCCAACAGAATTTTACACTCAATTATGCCTATCTCCATATCTGAGATGTCATGTTTTCATGAAGCCTTTTCAAACAATCAAGAGAATTAAAAGGTCTTCAGGACTGCTTTGTGATAAAAATAGTAATAGGAGAGGAAAAAAAAAGCAATCCATAACCTAAGTGTTTGTCCTTGACATAGTCAGGGTTTTTTTTCCTACAATAAAAAGAGAAAGAAAAAGAGGAGGAGGGGGGAGGGGAGAGGAAAAAGAAAATCAGAAAAGGCTTTCAGACTATGTTTAACTGCTTCAAAGCCAACAATAAAAGTACCACAATTAAACCAGAAGACCAAAAAGGCAGAAGGTCATTAAAACCACAGCTCACTGAGGCAGTGTATTTGGATAGATGTCGTTCCCACTTTGCCTGTACAAAGAGTGCTAGGTTGTATAGACAGAGCAGAGCTCCTGCTGCCATCACACTAAAAACAACCTATCCAGTTTACTATGGTGATGCTATGAGAAGCAGGTGAGCTTCTGATACATGAACAGACTCTCTGGTGTGACTAATGATTTGCCGTTGGAATGGGCTGCCCAGGGAGGTGGTGGAGTCACCGTCCCTGGAGGTGTTCAAGATAAGACTGCATGAGGCACTTAGTGCCATGGTCTGGTTGATTAGATGGAGTTGGGTGCTAGGTTGGACTGGATGATCTTGGAGGTCTCTTCCAACCTGTTTGATTCTATGATTCATAGGCCTTGGTGTTTCTTACTTTACTGAGTACTTTACTGCTAGTCTCTTTCTGCAAGGCACTATCACAGAGGGAACATGTGGGTTTCTCAACCAGGAAAAACTGGCTTTGTGCCACTTCTGCTCTACCAGAAATCGACCCAGCAGTAGCTTTGGGATTTATTTTAAACAGAGAGAGACAAAGCATGACAAAAGCATGGAGCATAACAGCACAACAGCTCAACACTGGCATCTGATACAGAATAAAAGGCCTTTGCTGTTGTAACAAATCAGATTACCAGACCTAGTGTTTCTGTTCATATTTCTCTTAAGAAGAAGAAGAAGAAAAACTTATCAATGTAGAAATAAAAGCCTACTACAAAATTCCCTTTGAGAGGTAATAAAAGGTCATTGCACTTACTGGTGTTTGGAGCCACGAAAAAGTTGTGCCTCTTCCATTAATGCCTAAAAATGCTTATGAAACATCCTACTTATGAAACAGTTTTGCTTATTTCTCTCAGAATTATCAGATTTTCATGGTATAAAGGTCGTGGAAGAAATTCATGTCATGCACAGGATGTGCTTGGTTGAAGCAGAGCAGAGGGGAAAACAGGAAGAAAAAGGAGAGAGTGGGTTAAGAAGGAAGAGCAAAGAAAAATATCACCACCCTTGCTTACAGTGATGTTTTCACAGGATTTATTTTTATGCTTAAAGTTTCACTGGTACTCAGAGACCCCCATTCTAACTACACTGAAAAGATACAGAAGTATCTTGAACAATCTTGCCCCTGAGCCTCACTTTCTTACCTGTAAAATTACAATTACAGTAGTTTATTACTTGCTGGGGACCTTGTAATGAGATGCAGTTTAACATTTAGAGTTGCAGACATTCTACATGAATGAAGGCTTGTGTACTTACCTAGAGATAGGTAAGGGCAGCCAGACACAAACTTACATTGCTGTGGCAGTTTTAGAGTTAACACTCTCATCTGATTTGAAATTTTGAATAATGAATTGCACTGGATGCAGAAGAACAATTGATAAGTCTATATCATTCCATTCATTTACTGTTTAGAATAAAGTCTGCTGTATAATCAGTTTTCTTCCCTTTGCCTCTCTGCCTCCTGCTTCTTGCTCTCACCTCTCACTCCTCCACCCTGACTGACTTCTGCACTAACCTTGGCTGAGTAGATAACAGTAGAGGTCTTTCTGGTTTTCTCTCTGGGGGGGGTGGGGGGGGGGAGAAGTAGGTGGGAGTTGGCCCCTTATGGGCTTTGTCCAGGGGAGATTTCATAGAATCACAGAATGCCAGGGGCTGGAAGGGACCTCAAAAGATCTGGTCCAGCCCCCTGCCAGAGCAGGATCACCTAGAGCAGATCACACTGGAATATATCCGGCCAGTTCTTGAATACAGAATCATAGAATCACTTTGGTTGGAAGAGACCTCTAAGATCAGCGAGTCCAAGCATGAACCCACCACCACCATGTCCATTTAAACCATGTCCCACACTGCCATGGCCACAAATTTCTTGAACACCTTCAGGTGTAGTGACTCCACCATATCCTTAGGCAGCCTGTTCCAATGCCTGACCACTCTTGCAGTTAAGAAATTGTTCCTAATATCCAACCTAAACCTCTCCTGGAACAGTTTCAGGCCATTTCCTCTCATTCTATCACCTGATACTAAGGAGAAGACACCAACCCACACCTCACTCCAGCCTTCTTTTTTAAGTAGCTGTAAATCAAAGCTTCTACTTCAAACTCAAGAGACCAGAATCAATGGAGCATTAAAACAACACAAGCTAGGTATTAGAAATAATGCAAAGGATTTTACTTTTAAGGATTTTATCTCCAGAGAGGAAGACTTCTCTGTTATTTCTAAATTGTAAATGGCTGTAAATATATGTAAATGTATTTTGCACATATGCATTGTCATACATGCTTTTAGATTTTAGCTTGCTGTAAATACAGAGCTTTGTTTGCACAGAGCTCCATTTGCTTCCAAGCCTTCTGAGCTAGTCTGGTGATTTTATTTTGCAGGGTAATTTTCAACCCACCACAGTTGCCTAAAACTCTGAGGTGGCTACAGGCCACACAAGCTGCCCTGAACCTAAGTGAGTAAGCTTTGTTTAGAGCCAGAGCACATTGGCCTGGTTTTATTCTACAGGTATGCCTGACACAGGTTTCAATGCAGTGTCAAACGTGCCCTGGAGAGCAGTGGGTTGCAGTGAAGTTGCCAAATGGCCCAGCAAGCTTCTGCAGTCCTTCAGATGCTTATGGGGTCTGTAAACCTAGCAGACTTGCTCACCTTTGAATACCCTCAGGCAGGCAGGTAGGCAAAACTACACCACTATCAGAAAAGAAACCGAAGCAAATCAAAACTGAAAACATCATAAAACCAGTGAGGAAATCCTTCTTCTTCTAATTCTTATTGATGGCTGCAACATAACCTTTATTTATAGGGCCCTGGAGACTTCTTCAATGGGATATAGTGACACTGATGAGGAGAATTATTTATTGTTGATACAGTTGCTTAAAGATGTAAAGCACTACACAAATATTGTGGAAAATACCATCGAATTGAAAAGCTCCTGATTATGCATCAAAAGACTTCCTGCATCAAAGGTATTCTGGACTTGCTTTTACATCAGAAGCTGTATTTGCAATGCTCAGAAGGTCTGACTGTACCTCAGATGTGTTGATATGCAGTTAGTGTAAGTTTCTACCTGATATTCATACACTGTCATAGAATTGTCAGGGCTAAATGGGACCTCAGCGATCATCTGGCTCCAACTGCCCTGCCATGGGCAGGGGCACCTCACACTACATCAGGTTGCTTAGAGATACATCCAGCCTGGCCTTAAAAACATCCAGAGAATGTGGCTTCCACCACCTCCCTGGGCAGCCCATTCCAGGGTCTCATCACCCTCATGCTGAAGAATTTCTCCCTAATAGTCTGAATCTGCCCTCTTCTAGCTTGGATCCATTCCCCCTAGTCCTATCTCTATCCGACACCCTAAAAAGTCCCTCACCAGCTTTCTTGTAGCCCACTTCAAATACTGGAAGACCACAATGAGGTCTCCTCAGAGCCTTCTACTCTCCAGACTGAACAACACCAACTCTCTCAGCCTATCTCCATAGCAGAGGAGCTCCAGCCCTCTGATCCTCCTCATGGCCCTTCTCTGGACACGTTCCAGCATGTCCAGATGTTTCTCATGATAGGATTCTAGAACTAGATGCAATACTCCAGGTGAGGTCTCACCAGAGTACCTGCTCTTTGCCCTGTGAACCTTTTTAGTTTATGCTCTCTGAATTATGCTTCCATTGAACCTGGTTATCGCCACTATTTTTTCTGTCTACTGACTATGAACTTTTCTGTATTTGAAGCCTGCTATACCAAATACAACTGAAATTGTTCTCTACCTGGAAGCTTTGTTCTCTAAGCTCCAGGGCCCAAGGTCTGACTTTTCTCAGAGGAAATGTACAGTTTACGTTAGTTGGCAAGCAGTCAATAACCTCTAATCAATAGAGCAAGCAAGACATCTCCAGAGGTTGATTTAAATGCCTATCACAGGGTAAAATTAATCCTTCTCAGGAGGCACCTATCCCTCTGTGTCCAGCAGAGAGCTGGCTGCTCAGCCCAGGCACCTGACTTTGGTAACATCAGAGAAACTGACTGCCATCATCACTGGATTATATCATGCTACTTAGTCCATAACCTTGTGATGGTTTGGGTGTTACCTGCCCCCCCACTCTTATGAAGGCATCCAGGCTAGACTCAGCCAAGCTGAAAACTAAGAATGAAGCTTTATATTTATAGCTTAGCACAATGTTCAAGCAGATATTTACAATCTTTGCCATTGGAAGGGGCTGCCCAGGGAGGTGGTGGAGTCACCATCCCTGGAGGTGTTCAAGAAAAGCCTGGATGAGGCACTTAGTGCCATGGTCTGGTTGATTGGCTAGGGCTGGGTGCTAGGTTGGACTGGATGAGCTTGGAGGTCTCTTCCAACCTGGTTGAGTCTATGATTCTATACAGCCATAGACAGAAATAGACAAGTTGAAAAGGTAATACAGAAACACAACAGCCCTCCCAGAAACCAGAGTCCCCAGGAGGGGCTCCCAACCACCCTTCCACCTCCTTTCCACCCCTCTATCTTATCCCAGATGTTGCCTTATGTTCAAAGTGAGTTTGGAGAATTGGCCGGGGGAGTTAGAAGGCAGAAAGATTAGTTACAGAGACAGCAGGCTAGGGAGAAAAGTGTATGCAGCCAGAGACACACAGCAACTGTGTTATCTATATTTGTGTTCTTGTTCTTATCCATCTCAGCAAGCCTATGAGTGCAGTAGACATCACCATTGTTTCCTTTTCACAGCCTAGCATCTAATTCTTCTCACCAAAATATTCCAGCTAATTTCAAACCAGCACAAACCTATTAAGAAGGCACTGCCTGGGAAAGCAAAGCCTTGGGAAATTGGAACACTGTCCTTCTGCAGCCAGCCACCTACATTTTTTAGTGTCCTTTTTTTTCACTTGAAAGGGAGAGAAAGAATATATTGTGGGAGATACAAGGGGGAGTGGGGGAGAGGTGGGGAAAGGGGGGAAAGGTCTTTTTTGGTTTTTACTGTAGTTGCAGAAATCAATCTTCAAAAAGATTTTCTATGCTGTGAAAGATTTTCCATGAAAGTCTTCTGGGCAAATTTCATCTGTGGTGTATTAAGACAAATCCAGTTATATTGATCTATTACTTCTGTCTGAGAACTCAGTTTTCTTCAATTTAAAAACAACATAAGGGAGCAGGAAAATGTTTAAGCAATGAGACATGACATACTATGCCAGGCTGTACAGTTGATTAATGTGTATCCTGGGTGGATGGGGAGTACAACGAGTGCCTACACCATATGTAGCTGCTGCATTAATCAATATTAACACATATTAACAGGTACAGAGAGGAGAGACTGAAGAGGAGCTGCTCTTGGAGCCCATTCCTGCTGTGATGGCAACAGGGGACCAAATGCTGTTGACATGAATAGTCAGCCTGACCTCTGAGGCAGTGACCTTAGAAAAGCATGTGCATTTGATGAACTCCATGCCACAGGATGTTTGCAGATGCTAAAAGCTGACACAGATCGAAGAGAGGCATCGCAAACCCACAGATCAGAAATACTTTCAGGCTGTAACTTCAAAGAAACCTCTCCAGGTGTGGTGGGTTAGGAACTTCTCCCTTCTCCTCCTCCCCACCTCCTCCTTGAAATTTACCAGACTAGCTCAGACAGCTCAGAAGTAAGATGAAGCTCTATTTACAGCAAAGCTAAATTTACAAGCATATACACACAATATATTTACAAGTATTTACAATTATATGTAAGTTAGAAAGAATACAGAAATCCAAGCTCCCTCCAGGACAAAGAAAACTACCCAGAAGGGGCTCAAAGCTGCCCTTTCTACCCTGTCTTTCTCCTTCTGCTTCCCCAGACAAACAAAGACAATCAGCAAAGCTTATGCTGTTATTTGTTAGCAGAGGGATTAGAGCAGAGTGAAGAGGAAGCAAATAGAAGTAGCATCGCAGAACAGAGTGGGACAAATTGTTGGCTTTATATCCCTCTTAGAACCCAATGAATGATATAGTCTTCATCATTATTTTCTTTTTACAACCAATGACCTAATCTCTCTCATTAAAATATTCCAATTAGCCTCAAACCTGCACACCCAGTGTGATGGTTTGGGAGTTACATGCCCCCATGCACAATGAAATCACCCAGACTAGACTCAGCCTGATGGAAGTTAAGGAATGAGGCTACACTTACAGCTTAGCACATTTACAAGCCCATATATACACAACATACACAAATATTTACAGTCATTGACAAGTTAAAAGTAATACAAAATACACAAAATCTCTCCTAGAAATCAGATTGCCAGGAGGCTCCTGACCCAAATCTCCTTCCCCCTCTTTCTCTCCCTTCAGAAATAACCAGATCATATGTACATCTCATATGATAAATCTGGAGAGACTTGAAGTGAGGTGTGAAAAAAAAAAGACAAGAAGGTTAGGGGAAATAAAGGGTTAGATTGGATTGCAGTTAAGGCAGAGGCAACCACAGACAGACTGCCAGAGAGGAGGAACAGAACAAGTGCGAGCTGAGAAATGTGACAAGTGAGTGTCTTATCTATATCTTGACTAGTTGCATTTCACAGTATCACAGTATCACCAAGGTTGTTTCCAAGCAGAAGAATGAGCAAGATAAGGTACTGTTGTTTCTCTTTTCTTTCTTCTCACAGCTAAGGATTTAATTTCTCTCAGTAAAATATTCCAATTAGCCTCAAACCGGCACACCGGGTCAGGAAGTCTCTGAGCTGTAAATGCTTGGAAAGCACTCAGGGAAGTATCATGTATTGTGCATCTTGTTTTCATACTCCTTCCTAGACACCTCCTTTGATGGTCATCAGGGACAAGACAGAGAGCTGGAGAGCCATGTGGCACAATCTTGTTCAGTGCTCTTACAGTCTGACTCTTTATGTCCTAGATTTACAACATACAGCTCGTCTCCATTAAGTCTCTACGCAAGCTGTTCTGCGCTCAGAGTGGAGCAGCACATGCAGCTTTATGCATACCTCCACTGATAAGCTGAAGAGCATCAAGACTTTTAGATAACTGGCTCACTGTCAACACCAGAAGGAATTCAGCATGATCTCCTACCATGGAGAAAACATACCATAAAGCACCCACTGCCAGTGATGGAGCAGCTCTTATATCAAAACTCTGGTGAGGCTCAGTGCCTTGAGAGCTACTGTCTGCCTGAAAGTGAGGAACCAGCCAAGAGACATAACTCAGTGCAGTATGAGGCACTTCAGGAACCGTGCAGAACAACTTCTCCAGATGCAGAGAGCACTGACATCCCCCTTTGGTATGAGGCAGCAACTCTTTCTTTTTCTGCTGGGTTCAGAATCATCACAGAATCACACAGAGTCATAGAATGCTAGGGGCTGGAGGGGACCTCCAAAGATCATCCAGTCCCACCCTCCTGCCAGAGCAGGATCATCTAGAACAGATCACACAGGAACACATCCAGATGGGTCTTAAACATCTCCAGAGAGGGAATCATTCCTGTTTTCTACTCTGCAGGGCAGAGAGACCTCAAAGCACAGCTGCCACGTTAGGAAATACAGAATCAAGAGCATGTTGCCTATTGGAGTGCATTAACATGCTCCACAGCAGTTTCATTATGACTATTAAACTTTGACCCAAGTTACTAAAATAAATGTCATTTTCTTATTCACAGCCTCCCCTCCAGCTCCTTTTACTTCCAGCCCCTCCTACCAGCACAGGAACCAGAGTGGTTCAATAGTCCAACAGCCAAACAGTTCTGTCAAGTGCCTACTTTCAAATTAAATTAAGCTTCTCTAATGCTTCTAATTTAATGTATTAACGCACACAACAAAAGCCAAGCTTTTGGTTTGGCATTTCCTTGATTCATGTGGTCCTGTGCTTCAAAATCTTTTTTGAGAGGCCAAGGTGGCTTTTCTACTTTACTTTCAAACTACAAGTAAATAAACAGATTTGAATAGCGATCGTTTTCCAGCGCCATGACTTTGAAAGGAAATTGTTTTACAGAACCTGCTATTTTAAAGGTGACTGGCTAAAGGTGAAGAACGTTGAAAAGCAGGCATGTCAGGAAAACATCTCAGCCACCTTTCATCCTTTGTCTCCATTTTAAAAGGCAACATGAGGGAGCATCTGTGACTTACATCACGCTACTGGGATCTGGCCCCGTGCGGATCAATAAAGACCACACGACTTCACGCTACACTCCAGTCTGAAGCCTTAACTACTCACTAGACAGCCTGTAATTTCAGCAAGGAAAGAGAGTGCCTGCAGGTGTTGAATTAATGCACCATGAAAGCAGAACTCTGCTGTGTTGCAATGGAGCTAAAACCAGACTTGTCTGGTATTGTTGACAGTATTCAGCCCTCAGTGTACTCCCGACTTTGGATACACAGGCTAGCCAGTAATTTTGTCACATCTTGAGAATACAGCAGGGTAAAAAATCCATTTAGACTCTTGCAGCCATAGGTCATATTTACCCTTCACTAACACACTGCTGAGTTGTGAATGGAGCCTGCTTCCTCAGTCCCACGACACAGAAAGTTTCTCTTTCTCTCGACACAGAGAGTTTCTCTCTTTAATGAGAGAAAGTTTCTCTCATTAAAACTATTGTAAAGGAACTGAGAAGAATCACTTATTTGTAAGAAAAAAATAACCACAAATGTGATGGTAATAATAATAATAATATCTAATAATAGAATCATAGAATCAACCAGGTTGGAAGACACCTCCAAGATCAGCCAGTCCAACCTAGCACCCAGCCCTAGCCAGTCATCCAGACCATGGCACCAGGTGCCTCATCCAGGCTTTTCTTGAACACCTCCAGGGATGGTGACTCCTCCACTTCCCTGGGCAGCCCATTCCAATGCCAATCACTCTCTCTGCCAACAACTTCCTCCTAACATCCAGCCTATACTTCCCCTGGCACAACTTGAGACTGTGTCTCCTAAAAATAAAAATCAATAATAAAATAATAAATAATAAAATCAATAATAACTATAACAACAATAACAATATTAATAGTGGCAATATAACAATGGTAATAGTAGTAAGTTTTGTTTCAAAGCCAAACTTTGGGGGGGGGGGGGGAAAAACATATTTTGAAAGAAAAATATTTTCATTATGAAAGTTTTCATTTTAAAATCAGAATTGGAGCAATGTACTCAGTCATTCCAATGCCACTGATCCCACTGACTTTGATGAGCAAACTGACACAGGCAGTGAAGAAAAGCCATCACCCAGGCAGCTGCTTTTCAAGCAGACACCTGCTCAGCTATGTCTCTGTGGGTCACATCTAGTTGCTGTTCCATATGTGTGACATTTCTGAGGCCAGCTTGTGGTTTTATCTCCCAGTATCTCAGCAAAGCTGTGAAAATGGAGATTTGTGACTAAGGCCATGCTGACACCTGTCTCTGCTCTTAACCTCTACCACTGAGGCACCCCATGGGGAGGAACAGGCAAGCCTTCAGTATTGAGGTGGAGGTTGAAGACGTCTGCTCAATAGTTTGAGTACAGCTGCTCTGCTCCCTGGAGCAAATTTGAAAGTCCTGAATAGAGTTAGTCATCAAGGTGAGGCAATGTAGACAGCTGCCTCAGGCAGCAGGCTGCCAGGGTGGAAATCAGCCACTGCTGTTGCTACAGCTGGAAATGTGCAGGCCAGCAGCTACTTCTGGGTGGGAGCAATGAGGGTTTCCATTCAAGAAGCAACTACCATTCCTTCTCAGCAAGTTAGGCTCCCCAAGGCTCTCCTTCTATTTTCTTTGCCTTGCTTTTACCCCTTTTTGCTGACAAATCTTAGATGCAGAGACGCAGACTCCCCCCAGGTAATCATTACAGATTCTTGGAGTCCCAGTAAGTGATTTAGTTTAAGCCACCAAAGGCAGGCCAGGCCACACGTTCTAGCCATGAACAGAGTGAATTAGCTGCCAGATGGGACAGGATCACAGGATGTCAGGAGTTGGAAGAGACCCAAAGAGATCATCGTATCCAACCTCCCTGCCAGAGTAAGACCACACAATCCAGCTCAGGTCACTAAGGAATGCATCCAGGCAGGCCATGAAAGTCTCCAGAGAAGGAGACTCTACAACCTCTCTGGGCAGCCTGTTCCAGTGCTCTGTGACCCTTACAGTAATGAACTTCCTCCTTGTGTTGAGGTGGAACCTCCTGTGCTGGACCACATCTTTCACTTGACTTACTCCAACACCTCTCTACAATGTAAACCAAAGTATTGTAGAAGGGAAAGATTAAGATTTGTGCTCCTGATTTAAACTAAAATGCTAATACAGAGGAACCTGTAGAGTCACTTCTCTGTTCACTTCCTGACCCTACTCCGTGTTTCTCAATAGCATTTGACATGCATTACTCTGAGACCCTGAAAATCAACATTTCCCTGTGACTACAAGCAAATTTCAGGTGTTCAGTGACATTTTTCTGTACCTCATATCTTCAGATCAAGAATCAATACTGTTTCCTTCACTGTTTCATGTCTTCCACTGCCTCTTTTTTAATGGCATGTACTACTGCAACCCTGCATCCTTCAAGAAGCATTTGAAGGTTCCTCAGTTTATTTACATCCAGTAACACACTAATACTTTCCACTATGGCACAATAATACCCTGCATTATGCAAAATGAGCTCTTAGCTATTCCTTGGACATTAATTTAGTTGGATGTGATAGTCAGAACTCTCTGACATTGCTAAAGTTAATGATCTGATACTTTACAAGACAAGGGACATTTCAAATCAGTGATGATATTAGTAATTTTATTGAACAACATTAACAGAAGTGTGTTGTTCCACAATGTCCTCAAGCAGAGCCATTATTGGCACATTAATGGTGATGGAATGTCCAAATCCAAAGTAAGAGACACCTTTTATTTTTTCCTATAGCATACAATTACAGATAGCTTAAAATTCTAGATTAGAAACTGATAAACATAAGGCTCAGCTTAGAAGCTCTATCTTTTGCTGCAATGCATGGATAACTGCTGCATGCAAATCACCCCCCTTGATTGACAGATCCTGTTTTTTCCAGCTGCCTGTGCTAGGGAAGAGAAATATCTAGTGGAAAGAGGATGAATTAATTATCTCCTAGGTATTGAAGTATCCACAGGATTGTAGGCAGAGGAAGTTACCAGGTATCCTGAAAACATTTCAGGTCTATGTGCTGGGTGCTAAAGAGAACCTGTTGAGGAAAATAAGCAGGAAGAGCAGGTATGATATACATGTGAGTGAGTGGATAAGCCCATGTTTACCCAATCAGGCCTACCACCACGGGCACTTAGTGCCATGGTTTAGTTAATTAGAAGGGTTAGGTGTGCCAGTTTGAATGTTTTGGTGAGAAGAACTAGATTACAGGATGTGAAAAAGGAAACAGAATGATGTCTACTTCACTCATAGGCTTACTGAGAGATACAAGAAGAAGAATCCAAACATAGATAACTCACTTCTCCTGCTGGGGACATCCGAGCTGCATCTCTCTCTCTAATCTCACCCTCCATTTCTCTGACTAATCCACTTTGCTTCCCAACCCCCTGGCCAAACCTCCATTCTTCCTTGGGACTGGGGAAAGGTTGAGAGTGGTAGGGGGAAGGTGAAGGGGTGGTTGGAAGCCCCTCCTGGGGACTCAGGTTTCTGGGAGGGCTGTTGTGTTTATGTATTACCTTTTACCTTGTATATTTCTGTATATACTGTAAATATCTGCTTGTATCTTGTGCTAAGCTGTAAATCATAGAATCATAGAATCAACCAGGTTGGAAGAGACCTCCAAGATCATCCAGTCCAACCTAGCACCTATCCCTAGCCAATCAACTAGACCATGGCACTAAATGGCCTTATCCAGGCTTTTCTTGAACACCTCCAGGGACGGTGACTCCACCACCTCCCTGGGCAGGGAGGCATTGGATTCCAATGCCAATCACTCTCTCTGGCAACAACTTCCTCCTAACATCCAGCCTAGACCTCCCCTGGCACAACTTGAGACTGTGTCCCCTTGTTCTGGTCTGATTACCATGCCAAAGGGATATTTTGGAGAAGGCTTCAAACTTGTCAAAACTGTGGCTTGCAAATGCTTGCAGATTTCAACCTGTCCTCTTTTATAGCAGTTTCAATTAGAAGTACAATGCTGCCTGTGAGAAGTGGCAAGCATGCCCATAAGCCAAGGAAGCAAAAGGCTTGAGAGCCATTATCTTAGAAGAGTAGGAACCTGTCAAATCATCTAAGTAACCTTTAGTCACATAGAGTTTTGGCACCCTGCTAGATCAACAAATAGACAAGACAATAAAGACCACCCCAACTAATAGGGTAAGGAAGTCTACCTGGGAATCTCTTCTCTCATTTCTTCTATGTTTTGCTGCTTTCTCCCCAGGTACAAATTGTTTCCTGGGCCTACAATTTTCCAGAAAGAGCCTTTGAAATTGTTTATGGTGCAAAGAAGTTTGACAACAATACAGCAAGGTCTGCAGCTGAAAAAAAAAAGAGAGAGAAAAGAAAAGAGGAGACAGCAGCAGTCAAGGGAGAGCTGCAGACAATTGTTCCACAGCCACTGTTGTCTAAATGTAAGCCTGTGCTTGTGAACTAAAAAATCTATCTCAGATAATTGACATTTATTTGATTGAAACAGCAGGGTGCCCTCCATCAGAAGGGGAGGAGACCATATGGAATAACAGTATGAGTGGAGATAATGTTTGTCTGCTGAGTGTGTCAATGTGTTTAGAGATTATTCATCAGGCTCTAGGGATTCCACTATGGTAATGTTTCAGCTAAATTAGAATCAGATTAATTGCTCTAATCTAATGGAAAGACAATGTTTATCAAATTATTGTGCCTTCACCACATGATATTGCAGTGTCATTACTCTTTGAGTTCAGGGAGGGGGGGGGAAGAAAATCAAAAGGCTCTCTTGTATCACATCTGCTCAAGAGCTCTGCAACAGCGCTGATTTCTGCACAGGAGAGCTAATACAGTTTATAACTCTATGAAGGAACTAATGAATTAGAAGCAAAGCTTTGTAGAAGATAAATCCTCTGCACTGCAAACTATATTAATTAGAATTACTTTGGTCTGGCCTTGGGATTTTTTTTTATCCAGAAGAAGCACTTTGTGTTTGCTTCAATTTTGAACACTTGACAGGTTTTCTTTGCTTGTTTGAAATGTTATTGCAGTGGAATGAGGGGGTTTGTTTCATAGCAAGTAGTGCTAAAACTGAGCAATGTTGTAAACAAATTAACATTTTCCTCTCCTCTTTTGCTTCCTTTAATTTTCTTATCAGCTGAAAATTGCAATGAAGCGACCACAAGCTTAATGCGCAAATAAGATGCTTAAAACCCTTCAGATATACTTACAATATTTAATGCTTAGGGTCGTATTAGACCACCTGTCAAATGCTAATGCTGAGGAGAGGCAGAGGTCTTCAGCTCCTTAGAAACACAGCAGAAATCTGCAGTTCTGGTAGCACTGTAAAAGTTGAGTCAGATGCTCCTGTAATCACTCAGTGGCTAAAATGGTGCAAGAGTGGGCTCCAAAAGTGGCTTTTAAAAGCTGGTTCAATGTTTTTTACCCTTGGTATTTTAGAGAGTTTCAGCACATCTTATGCATGCTAAAGTACAACATTAGCATGAATATTAACCCTTTTAAAGCAGAATGTAGTGAGCACAATCCTCAAAAGGGGTAGAAACGAGACCCCCTTCTCGAAAGTGCTATAAACCAAGCAGGAATACACCTAAAATCTGATTTTCCACTGTGTTTCACTGACATCACAGAATCACTGAATGTCAGGGGCTGGAAGGGACCTCAAAAGCTCATCCAGTCCAAGCCCCCTGACAGAGCAGGATCACCTAAAGCAGATCATACTGGATCATACCCATTTGGGTCTCGAATACCTCTAGAGAGGAAGACTGCACACCCACCCTGAGTGGCTTGCTCCAGTGTTCTGTCACCCTCACAGGGAAAACATTTTTCCTCATGTTTCCATGGAATTTCCTATGCCTCAGCTTCCACCCATTGCTCCTTGTCCTATCATTGAGCATCACAGTTTGAGACTGTGTCCTCTTGTTCTGTCACTGGGTGCCTGGGAAGAGACCAACCCCTGCCTGGCTACAGCCTCCTTTCAGATAGCTGTAGATAGCAGTGAAGTCTCCTCTGAGCCTCCTCTTCTCCAGGCTGCACACCCCCAGCTCCCTCAGCCTCTCCTCACAAGACTGTGCTCCAGCCTCCTCACCAGCTTTGGTCCCTTCTCTGGACACCTTCCAGCACCTCAACATCTTTCTTAAACTGAGGAGCCAAGAACTGGACACAGGGCTCAAGGTGTGGCCTGACCAGCCCTGAGTACAGGGGCAGAAAGACTTGCCTGGTCCTGCTGGCCACACTGTTCCTGATACAGGCTAGGATGCTATTGGCCTCCTTGGCCACCTGGGCACACTGCTGACTCACGTTCAACCTACTACCTACCATGTGTTTGTGTGCCCACCATCACAGCTGGGAGCCTGCATAACTCCTGTCAGCCGCTGTCGACCAGTACCCCCAGGGCCCTCCCTGCCTGGCTGCTCTCCAGCCACTCTGTCCCCAGCCTGTAGAGCTGCATGGGGTTGCTGGGGCTAAAGTGCAGAACCTGGCACTTGATGGTGCTGAAAAGTCCACATCACTTTGTGTATCAAGGTGGAAGGACAGCAGACAGGCAGGCACACCAACTCTGCTGAGTTTGTAACAGTGACACCGTGATCGTAAGGCTGCATGCTTAAGAGAGCACTGAACAAATATTTTCTAGGCTCCTATAGTAACTAAGAGTGGCTTCTGCCTTAAAAGGGTCATTTATTCTCTCAAGACATGTTTCACTGAAATTCTATTTAAAAGAAGTGAATGGCTTTGTTCGTGCAGCATCCATAATGCATATTAAAACACATAGTTTGCAGAAGTGAGCCAAACACAACCACGAGCGATTCAATGCTCAGCAGAAACCACTGCTTGCACATTCTGTGCCCAGTAGCTTTCTCTCCTGGGTACAACCTGGCTCAAAGATACCAAGATTTGAAGGCACTGAACTGTGGTGGCAAAGTATTTTTGGTGCTAGTATTTTAAGATTCACTTCCATGATCTGCTCTCCTATGTATTTTAACTCAGACACATACAAACGGGGCTTCTGGCACTTCTGGAGAGACAAACCCTCCCTCAAGCTTTTTTGTTTGTGAGATAATAAAGTTCATAGCAGCTTTCCTGCCTAAGACTTTGAGTTTTAAGCTTTACTTGTAAGACATGGACCAAAGTTAAAATGGCATATGCAACTCAAATTGGGCTGCAGAAACCAGAAGAGCTCTTAAGTCATCCCGACAAAGCCCAAGCCACTTGCTCTTCTCTGAGCTCTGTTACAAAGCTCTTGTTAAGCTCTTTTTAGGCTGCCCAGGTTTTTATATATCTGTTTGAAACTTAACAGGAACATCTGCCCTCTTTCCTGGAGTTTTCCCACTCTTTTTGAAGTAAGGCTCCAGAAAGAGTTCTGTGGTGGAGAGACACTCTGTCATCACTCAGTGCTTGGATCTTACTTCATACCTTTTGTTCTGAGAGCTTCAGCAATAGCTTCCCTGTTGATTTCCCTTCCACAGGAGCTGTGAACAGCCAGCCCAGGCACTCCCTGCTGGGCTCCTGAGGTCTGTACAGCTAAAAAAGATCCACATCCACAGTGTGCCAGGGATAGGAAGATACTCCTCATAGATATGTGTAACTTAAAGGAGGATGTGACTCTCGAGGAACGCTGTGACTCACTCGATAACCCACATCATGGTAACACTATTCAGGAGGGGAAATTCTGCTTTAGTATGGATCCATAAGCTTTGAAACAACAGATGCCTGATCTAAATGCTTCATTTAAATACAGGACTTATTCTTAAGTCATCTTTAAACTATCTACTGCCATTATTTGGAAGTTAGTTCAAGTAGCTATAGTCCTCCACAGAAGGTAACATGCTGTGAGGGAAAAATATACAGACTTGCCTGGTTTTAGGTTAGAAGGAAAGAAGGAAAGGAAGAAAAAAGGAAGGAAGGAAGGAAGGAAGGAAGGAAGGAAGGAAGGAAGGAAGGAAGGAAGGAAGGAAGGAAGGAAGAAAGAAAGAAAGAAAGAAAGAAAGAAAGAAAGAAAGAAAGAAAGAAAGAAAGAAAGAAAGAAAGAAAGAAAGAAAGAAAGAAAGAAAGAAAGAAAGAAAGGAAGAAAGGAAGAAAGGAAGAAAGGAAGAAAGGAAGAAAGGAAGAAAGGAAGAAAGGAAGAAAGGAAGAAAGGAAGAAAGGAAGAAAGGAAGAAAGGAAGAAAGGAAGAAAGGAAGAAAGGAAGAAAGGAAGAAAGGAAGAAAGAAAGAGAGTGGCACACACAGGACACTCCATGTGGCAATGAATTAGAAGATTTTCAAAGCAGCAGCAGGGGATGGTGTTCCTGATGGGAAGTCCTTTACTAGAATCTGCAGGGTACTTCAGAATTGCTATTATTACCATCTATTAAAAATCCCAGTGTTAAAAATGCATAGAATGCTCCACAGAAAGATTAATGTTATGGTTTATTCCTTGCTCCAAAGAACTCAAAATACAGTCCTGCCTCCAGAGACATTGTTGCCATGCTCATGAGAGCCTGAAGGACCCAACAAAGTCGACAGAAGTTGCAATATGTGATGAAGAGCACAGCTGGGCACTCATTTTATATAGGCAAAGAGAGCAAAGAAGTGCAAGAAAAGCAAAGCATTCAGCTCTGAGAAATCTGACCCTGACTCCTCTTACAGACTTGTTTAATTGCACTGCATGAAATCCTGTTCTTATTGGGAGTCAAGGGAAGTTTTATCATCTATCTAAATGCAAATTCAATTGACTGCAAGGGAGTTTCCCCAGTTTAGTTGTGCAAGGTACTTCCCATCAGCTTAATCTGGGTCTGCACACAGGTGGCACTGCAAATGACTTCATTTCAGGTGTTCTTTGGGTTATTTATTATTCTGTTCAATATATTCATCAATGACCTTGATGAGGGTATAGAGTGCACTGTCAGCAAGTTTGCTGATGACATCAAACTTTGTAGAGTGGCTGACACACCAGATGGCTGTGCTGCCATTCAGCTGGGCTTGGACAGGCTGGAGGGCTAGGCATCAAGAAATGTAATGAAATTCAACAAGGGTAAGTGTAGAGTCTTGCACCTGGGAAAGAACAACCCCAGGGTGGGGACTGACCTGTTGGAAGGCAGCGAAGGGGTTAAGGATATGGGGATCCTGGTTGATGGGAGGTTGACCTTGAGCCAGCAATGTGCTCATGGCCAGGAGGGCCAATGCCATTCTGAGGTGTACTAAAGGGCTGTGGTTACTAGGTTGAGAGAAGTTCTCCTCCCGCTCTACTCTGCGATGGTGAGACCTCATCTGGTGTACTGTGCCCAGTTCTGAGCCCCTCAGTTCAAGAGGGACACAGAGAGAGTCCAGTGCAGAGCCACAAAGAGGATTAAAGGAATGGAACATCTCTTACAAGAAGAGAATGAGGGAGCTGGGGCTCTTTAGGTTGGAGAGGAGGAGACTGAGAGGTGAAAACTGAAGCACAAGAAGTTCTTTACTATGAGGGTAGTAGAACACTGGAACAGGTTGCCCAGGGAGGTGGCTGGGACCCCATTCCTGGAGATATCCAAGGTGAGGCTGGACAGGGCTGTGTGCAACCTGATCTAGTTGAGGATGTCGCTGCTGACTGAAGGGTGGGGTTGGACAAGATGATTTTGAGATGTCACTTCCAACACAAAGCATTCTGTGATTCTATGAAGAGAGAAGCCTGTGCTGTCATAACCTGGTAAATATCTCACCACTTCAGTATTCAACCACCACAACTTCAGGGCAAGCAAAAGCTGTTGTACCAAGAGGCATGTGCCTATTTTAGTTATTATGTCTTTAACCACATTTAATTTTTCTGATCTCTAGTATAGATATGCAATGCACTTAGGGTGCAGGTTACATACCTGCTACACAAGCAGCAGAGCAGTGTTTCAGTGCAGTGGCAGCTTTCCACTGTTCAATAACTCAATTTTTATCTAATTATTACAAATTATACCATAATTTCTGCGCCAACAACGTTGTTGTAACTGATTTTCTGCTTGAGCTGTACAAACACTAAAAACCACCTGAAACTGGCAAGCTTGTCTGCATAACTGAGAGGGGAAAAAAACAACCCTCAAAACCCAGTTTGTGGTAAACAATATGTGCCAAGGTTTTTCACCTGGAGCAAATTATTACAGCTGTTAATAAAACCTATTTAAATAGCTTTCATAATACACAAAAAACTGCTCAAATTTCTCTGGCTGCAGCTGTATTTCAGGGGAGCAGCCTAAGCAGGCAGAAGAAATAAAGCCACCACACAATTCATAGAATCATGGAGTCATAGAATCATAGAATTGTTTTGGTTGGATACCACTGTGGCCATTAAACTGTGTCCTGAAGTGCCATGCCCACACATTCAACATCTCTGGGCTGGCAACTCCCTTGTACTCAACACTGCTCAGGACATACCTTGAGTACTGTGTCCAGTTCTGGGCTCCTCAATTCAAGAGAGATGTTGACATACTGGAACGTGTCCAGAGAAGGGCAACGAAGCTGGTGAGGGGCTTGGAGCACAGCTCTGTGAGGAAAGGCTGAGTGAGCTGGGGGTGTGCAGGCTGCAGAAGAGGAGGCTCAGGGCAGACCTCATTGCTGCCTGCAATTACCTGAAGGGAGGCTGTAGCCAGGTGGGGTTGGTCTCTTCTGCCAGGCAACTGGCAACAGAACAAGGGGACACAGTCTCAAGTTGTGCCAGGGGAGGTCTAGGCTGGATGTTAGGAGGAAGTTCTTGCCAGAGAGAGTGATTGGCATTGGAATGGGCTGCCCAGGGAGGTGGTGGAGTCGCTGTCCCTGGAGGTGTTCAAGAAAAGCCTGGATGAGGCACTTAGTGCCATGGTCTGGTTGATTGGCCAGGGCTGGGTGCTAGGTTGGACTGGATGATCTTGGAGGTCTCTTCCAACCGTGCTGATTCTATGATTCTATGACCACCTTTCTGGGACAGCCTATGTCAAATGCCTGAGCAAAATGTATCCAGAAGTATTTCACACTGAAAGACAGTTTCTAGTCACAGAAACCCCACTTACTAGCAACAAACTAGTTTAGACAACACACAGAGGACTGCTGCAAAGGGGTAAACCTATGGTTGCTTTTCACAGTCAGAGGCTTTCAAAGCCACACATGTACTTTGCATCTATGTCTCAAGAAAGAAAGAAAAAAAAAAAAGAGCCCACAACACTTCTTCAATTGATTTGCCCTTTGTCACTGTCACAGATATGTTTTCCCTATTTTGACAGGTAGTTGTAATTCTATTAGCAGCCCATCGACTTCCCTACGAAATCGATCTGTGCTGGGCTAGCTGGGTCTTCTTAAACTAGCTGATTTATTACTTCTGCCTGCTAAAAAAAAAAAAAAAGAAAGAAAGAAAGAAGGAAAAAAGTTCCTCTACCTCCATGTGAACAAAGTAGCTCAGCATTGTCTGAAAAGGCATATTTCTTAGCCTGGCTGCTGGTTGTCTTAGCGGCACATGAGCTGTGACCTTTCCCCGGCCGTTTTGCTGAGATGCCTGCTGATGCTAGCACCTATAAATGATTGTCAGTTTCCCTTATTAATTTACCTGGCTGCCTCATGTATAACCTAGAGGATCCCATTCACCCTAAATGTCCTCAGCATCAATCCATCATGTTTACCTAATTTTGTGATTTTGCTTTAGGCTGCCTAACCCACCTGAAACTGGAGAACCGCTTCGAACACATTCAATGTCCATTTGCTCATCCAGACAGAAAATGGGGGCACATAGGTGAATTTACAGTTGTTGGCACTCTAGTTTAGGTCAGAAAAACAGGTTATCATCACGCTCTTCTTATTCAGTGGCATCTGAAAAATCATTTGCCAGGGTCTAAAATGATGTCCTGGAATTTTAAATGCTGTCCCGATATCTGTCTCGGTTGCATCAATTCTTTCTTCTGGGAAGGAAAAATAAATTGCTTTTCTATTGGCCAAAAAGTAAGCTGTTGCATGTTGTTGTGTGGAACTTTCCTATTATCTGTAAATATGATTATTTTTTTTTTTGGCTGTGGCTACAAAGAGATAAAGAATATTTCTATTAACTTGGTTATCTTAAGCAGAAGTCAATTCTTAGCCCCTTTTCCTAATAGACTGTGGAATCAAAGAAGATATTTAAACAAGAAGAACTGTTGCCAGCCAAAGTTAGTATCTCTCCTTTTTACATAATGGTGGAGTCATTCATTCCTTCATTAAGCATATTCAACTGATTAAACAATCCTGATCTATTCTCATCATGTCAAAGGAAGAGTTTAAAAAGTCCAGAGATGTTGTGTTGCAAGTCACCATCAGGAAGGAAGCTGACCTACCTAAAATGTTGCAGTAGTGAGTTGTTTTCCTTCCAATCTTCTTTCCTTCCAACTCAATTCAAGATCCGTTATGAATCTTAAAGAGAAGCTTAGTGCTGACTCAAGATGTCCAAAGGGGAAAACAAAAACAACCTAGGGGGAAGACAAGTAGAAGAAAACACACAGGTGTGCAATGTAGGAAAAGGCAGAAAACTCAATAATATCCACTTTAAAATATAGTAAAACAGTGCTGCAGGTGGTAGATATTGAGAGTGAAGAGAAAAAGTATCAAAGTAAGACTGAGACCAGCAGGGAATGAAGGAGTTACGTTTCAACACCTAGAACAGAGAAACCATCCAGGAGATCCAGGCTCTATCTGGTCCTTTCAAATATTAAAGCTTAAAGAAAAATGTGTCAGATCACAGCTCAAGGCAACACGTTTTAGGAAGAGACTAATGGCAAGATTTCGTACAATCTGGCAGACATTTCTCAGGTTAGATTCCAACAAAACATCTCAGACCAGAGTGCTACACTTACGTACAAATAAAAGAAACTATCAGTGAAAGAGCTGCAGTTTGAAAAGAGGCAGGAGGCAATAAGAAGAGACATATTCAGTCTAGCTTTCGGACAGGGTCACACCACCAGCCTCCATTCCACAAAGTTCCCTACTGGCGAGGCACTCTCAAAGACCTCAGACTGAATGGCAATACAACTCCTTGCACAACGGGATCCAGACCTCCTATTTTTCTAGTCTATTTACCTCCATCACATTTTGCTGTTCTCTGTGTGTGATTTTGCCAAAAGAAAGGAAGATTGTTCCCACCTGGGGGGAAGAACGGGAAGGCAAAAGAGGGGGAAGAGGGAAGTCTTCAGATGCCTATTTATTTTAGAACAAAGCACTCATATTCTCACTTGGATTTTCCATAGCAACCAACCCTGGAGGTGTTTAAGGGTCCTTTGGATGTGGTGCTTGGGGCTATGGCTTAGGGTGCACCTTGTAGAGTAGGGTTCTGGGTTGGACTTGATAATCCTGAGGGCCTTTTCCAACCTGAATGTTCCTGTGATTCTGTGATACAGGTCTATACAGCACAGATGAGTACACCTGAGTTTATCAGGGTAGTCCAGAAAGCAGCTTGTTTGGACTGCATTTGGTCAGACGAATGAACTCCATTAACAGTCTCTGTTAGATAGGCAGTGACCACAACAGGAAACTCAGTCAGTGGCAGGCATCACATAAATCAGGCAAAATTAGTGAAGCAGTCCTCCTAAAGAAAGTGCCCAAAGTCTCTCAAAGCAGCAGGGACATGTCCTCTTGAGGGATTTCAGAACTAATTTAAAAGTTCTGGAGAGAAGTGGAGGAAGAAAAAAAATGGTAAGGAAACAATGCAGAAAGTGATTAATGGGGAGCTATAATCACACTGCGCTTGATTTGTTTTGCTACACAGAACAAATCCTCAAGTTAGGACTGCAGTAAACCTCATCCAGCTTTTGAAGGGAATACAGCCTGTTTGCCTTCACTGAACTGAATCCTTAACATGCAACAGTTAATTAAAGTCTCCAAAAGTCTGCAAATACTTTGACAAATATTGATATATCAGCCTGAGATCCTCAGTGGGCTACTTGGCTAAGTCTTGTCTCATTTAGTTCAGTGATGCTGAGAATGACTGGGGTGATTTCATCATCTTCAGCTCCTAATGAAACAAACAAAAAGATGTGCAAAAGGGATCTTTTTGGCATAGAAAGCAAAGAAAATGCTTCTCACAAAGGAAAAAAAACCACAGAATCTCTCACTGTATACACATCTACAGTTGTAAGATCTCTGAGAAGAGTATTTCCCCAAGTCCTTTTCATGTACATAAATAGATCAGATTCAGAGCTGACTCTTAGCAGAGAAACACTAGGAAGGATTCGGCTCTGCTGAAGTCACACCACTTAGATCTGGCCTAAAATAAACACAGCCTTTAAACACAGTCAGTTGGATGCTTGGGGTCTGATTCCTCACATTATCATGTAAGATTTATGTTTCTTTCTACCCACTTTTTCTACCTGCTTTTTCTACCCACTTTTCCCACCTTTTTCCACCTACTTTTTCTACCCACTTTCCCCACCTGCTTTTCCTACCCACTTTTCCTACCTGCCTTTTCTACCCACTTTTTCTACCTGCTTTTTCTACCCACTTTTCCCACCTTTTTCTACCTGCTTTTTCTACCCTTTCCCACCTACTTTTTCTACCCACTCTTCCCACCTGATTTTTCTACCTGTTTTTTCTACCCACTGTTTCCACTTTTTTCTACCTGCTTTTTCTACCCACTTTTTCCTCACATTATCATGTAAGATTTATGTTTCTTTCTACCCACTTTTTCCACCTACTTTTTCTACCTACTTTTTCTACCTACTTTTTCTACCTGCTTTTTTCTATCCACTCATTCACAGTGCCACTGGCAGCAAAGATCTGGATACAAATCACTTTTCAAATCACAACTAAAGATCTAACTGCGGCATCCTGTTTTTCTTTCTGCCTGATGCTAAACCTGCCCAAAGGTGATACACATCATACAAGTCAGCAAGCAAAAGTACATAATTAAGATGCACACAAAATATCCCACGAAGAAAGTAAATATTTTCTTTTTAATTATACTATTACCTGGGTTTATGTTACTAAATTGCTACATGATTTCATATATATAATTGATTTTCCAAGGCAAATGTTACCAAAGTGATTCTGCAGCTCAAAACAGCATGAACCTAATAACAGACAAACAATTTTTTCCTCACAACCTAGAGTGCTGCATGGGATTTGTATGCTGAAAAAATAAATATTAAAAGTATTCCTATGTATTAACAGTAATTTTGGATGTAATATAAAAACTCAATGACTTTTTCACTCTGCATTTGTTAAGAACAACACTATCAGTGCCTCCTGTGAGGATATATTTCTTCTGTAGGTGCTTTTGCAGATTATGAAAATAGTTGCAAGGAAATATTTGGCTAAAGGAAGACAAAGCTCCAGGTAGCAATAGGTTTCACGCTGAGTTGATAAATGCAATTAGGATCAGAAGGATGAACAATTACTTCAGGGGAGTTTTGGTACCAGAATGCAATATCAGATGATTACAAAACTGGAAAAATATCACCCCCTTTCCTCTTGCAAAAGCACCCTGCAGCCTCAGCACAAGTGAGAAAACCATTGTGCCAGAGCCATGGGCATTGCATGCCTAGTAGTGTTCACAGGCTCAGTAATCTGACAGGAGAAAGGAATACCTGCTTGATCTTAGAATCATAGAATCATAGAATCAACCAGGTTGGAAGAGACCTCCAAGGTCATCCAGCCCAACCTAGCACATGGCCCTAGCCAGTCAACCAGACCATGGCACTAAGGGCCTCATCCAGGCTTTGCTTGAACACCTCCAGGTAAGGTGACTCCACCACCATCCTGGGCAGCCCATTCCAATGCCAGTCACTGTCCCTGTGAAGAACTTTCTCCTAACATCCAATCAGCCTATACCTCCCCTGGGAGAAACCATAATGCTACATTACCCTAGCACAATGCAAGGGGTACTATGAAGAGTTAAAATGAAGGAGATCTGAAGAAGATCTTTCTTGGTCCAGAGAGTTTGAGATGGGTTAAAAACATTTCCCCCTGCCCTGTGCAGGAAAAGAGAGGATCAACGCAGAACTCATCACAACAGTTCTGATCATAGAATCATAGAATCATAGAATCAGTCAGGGTTGGAAGGGACCACAAGGATCAGCTAGTTCCAATCCCCCTGCCATAGGCAGGGACACCCTACCCTAGAGCAGGCTGCACACAGCCTCAGCCAGCCTGGCCTTAAACACCTTCAGGGATGGGGCCTCAACCACCTCCCTGGGCAACCCAGTCCAGGCTCTCACCACTCTCATGCTCAACAACTTCCTCCTCAAGCCCAGTCTGAACCTATCCACCTCCAGCTTTGCTCCATTCCCCCTTAGTCCTGTCACTCCCTGATAGCCTAAAAAGTCCCTCCCCAGCTTTTTTGTAGGCCCCCTTCAGATCCTGGAAGGCCACAAGAAGTTCACCTGGGAGCCTCCTCTTCTCCAGACTCAACAGCCCCAACTCTTTCAGTCTGTCCTCATAGCAGAGCTCTTCCAGCCCTCTGAGCATCATGAAGAGGCAGAGTCATTTCATAGCCACTTTTAACAAAGGCTCTATGCATTTACAGTGTACATATCTTGCCAAACCAATTACAGTAATATCACAAGATTTGTGTTACTAATTGCCAGACATTTTTGTATCAGAATGATACTGCCAGAAGCAATCCACCACTGTTGTCTGACACTCAGCACCTCAGCACACGACTGACTGCCTTGCTCCTGCATCCCAGAGAGGATGAGCAGCCTCCCCCAGACTACAAGGCATGGGATGGGTCCTCCCGGCCCTTCAGAACCAAAGGAACATTAAACTGAACTTGGTAATTTAACCTCTGGTTTCGTCTCCCACAACTTGGAGGAAAAAACAATGGGATAATAAAGCATGTGCTGATTAGCTGAGCAATTCCAACTCAGTTATTGTTTCCATTATGTGGTTAATAGCCTCTTCTGAACAGGCTTGATTTTTGTATCTGTTTGCATTAGAGTCAATTTGTGGGAAGAGATTGGTATTATCTATTGAACGCTACACCCAGTTGCAAAGTTAAAAGTATGACAGGCTTCTGTGAATTCAATTACACTACTGTGAGACACAAACTTGTAGAGATGCTATAAATTAAATGTAAGAAATATAAATGGTCAAATGGAGGTTACCAGCTCCATGAAGTTGCTTTATCCACTTGAAAAGCTTTTAGGGAGTGTCGTTGTGACCTTAGCTGACCAGACTTTCAGAGCTTGCTTATTCTCTTCAGGTGAACATTCCAAATCAAGCCAGCTTTGTCTAAATATGTAAGGCTAACTTAAGCCTGAACGTGTTCCAGCATGGAGGCGAGGGAAGATTTAGTATCACTGAGCAAATTAACTGTGCACTGGTGATTCTTTAATATATTTGAAGCTTCAAATTCTCTTTTTTCCATTACTAAAAATACTTAGCATTCTGGAGGGCAGAATAAATTTGATAGCAATAAACACCAGTGCTTTTTTTTTCTCTGCTTCATCTAAACCCTTCTGCTCTAAGTGCTACAGACAGTTTCTCTCCTTTCTTGTTCCAATATGTAATTGACAGCTCTGCCCAATGTCCTTTTCTACCTTTTGATTTTTTTTCCCCCCTGGCTGCTAATAGCATACACCATTTTATACAGCTTCAGTCTATTAACCAAGTGCCTGACCTTGTGGGATGCTGAACACCTGCTGGAATACACTCAGCGCCCGTAATTCTCATTGATTTCATTAGGAGGAGAGAGGACTTGCTCTCTCCCAGGTCATTCAGGCTGATCAACAAAAGCTCACTAGTAAAGACAGAGCTTTTGTTGGAACTCTGAGGTCCCAGAAAGTCAGACCAACATCAGAGGTAGCTGCTTTCAGAGTACCTATCCCAGGACTGAGGCCAGAGACTAAGTGTCAAGAAACAGAAATTAGAAGCACAGCTACTCTTTATTTCTTACAGACAGTTAAGGTACATCATAGAGTCCTCTTTATATCTGAATTAGTAAAAGCAAAGGTCAGTGTAAGGAGCACAGATGTCCACAGAATCTCTTGTGGTGTGTCTGATTTCCAGACCCTCTCCCTACCTCCTTGCATTGAGATTTGGGGAGAAGCCATCTAAGAGGAGGAGTTCTGAGGCATCACGCAGTGAACTAAATCTTGTTTTGACATGAGAAGAGGTTAGGAAAGAAGGGCAGATGCTCTCAGTGCAGGTCTTCTGGGCAGGTGTGAATTAGGCCAGGCTTGGCAAAAGGGAGTTTCTTTCACAAAACCAAAAGAAGCATTTCAAGTTTGCAGAGGGATGCAAATGGGAACACAAACCAGTATTAAAGGAAGATTGAAATATGCTCCAGTGAAGACCAGGTCTGAGAAAGAACAATGTAAGGGTGATAGGCAAATAAACACCGCTTTCTTTTGCTTTGCCCTTTCCTGGAGAGTGTATTTTTCATTTCAGGAATATGACTAGTTTATAATGAAGTGTGGTAAGTGACAGACAGAGAGAAGAAAAGATTGAGTGCTAACTGTTATCTCACCAATTATTTCATGCCCTAGTCACCTCTGCAGGACTGACTCATTCTGCTTCAGTTTACATGCATAAATTGGGCACTGCTCAAGAAAGTAATTCTGAGGGTTCAGTTAAAAAAAAAAAAAAAGACTATATGAAGAGATAAAATACAACTTCTGCACTCCAGTCCAGCCTTGTTTTGAGTATCCTCAAAGCCTGGCACAGTGAATCAACCTCCAGCAAGATGTTTCATGTGTGATTTATTAGCCACCTTGCTTTGCTTTTAGTGAGCTTTCCCGTGAAGGAGCATGTACATTATCATCAACTTTGAGACACAGAGTTAGTCACAGCTTCCAACTATGGAGACACAACCATCTCTCCAGAATATTTACTTACTGGCTAATTTATTTGCAATTCTCAGGGTAGTAAACTAATAATAAGCTCCCATTAAATCACTGAAAGTGATAATACCCTTTCACTGACATCACTAAAACATATAACCACCAACTATAAAAGTTTTAAAACCTGGAAATTGCAGATATCAAAGGTGAAAGCTAAGAAGCTCATATTAGAAATAACAACAGATGGCCCTGGAATGAAAACAAATGAACTCATTCCTAGAGCTCTGCTGCCATTTGTAAACCAGTTACACCGGGAGCTTGTAGTTTATGACTTCACTGGGCCCTTCCAGAGAAATCAAACCTCACATTGGCTCTGGAGTCATCATTTGTATCAAATTCTTCACATCATTTGTATCAAATTCTAAATGTGATCCCTATTTGCAGCTCTATTAATTGGAATTTAAGATGTATGTGCTGGCAGCCGTTTGCTCTCGTGTCGTTCATTAGGTACCCATCTGCAGAACAGCATTCACCTCATAATATGATAGCCTCTGCACCACTATTCAATCACAAATGTGGTGCTGACACTTATCATGGGCTCCTCTGCTCTACACTACTCCTGCTTATCAGGTCCAGCCAAGCCTGTTGCAGCCTTCCCAGGAGACATGAAATAAGCAATGAAGAATGGAGGATGGTTTGCCTTATGCCAACTGCTATCACTTATGTTCTTTTCTCCTCCTCTTTATATCTGAATCAGTAAAAGCAAAGGTCAGTGTAAGGAGCACAGATGTCCACATGCACTCTTCACTTTGCTCTTGGGCACATAATATTTTTGTCCTAACACTAGAGAGGGTTAGCTTGGAACATTGTACCACTTGAGAGCTGAAATATAAAGAACTGCATTAAAATGCATATTACCATAAAAGCCTCTAGTATTCATAAGGTCAATTTTGCATCCAACAAACAACTGGCCCTACTACTAACGTCTGAGGCAGAGAAGCTATTATTTCCATCTCTTCCTCATCCTCTGTTCCCCCAGTGAAAGGCAGAGATTCTCCTCAGTCCTCTTTTTGTTGTGAATATATTTGTAGAAGCATTTCTTCTTGCTGAAATGGTAACTGCAGTCAACTCCTGCATCCAGACTGTTGATAAATATATTGAACACAACTGGCCCTAGAGCTGAAATCTGAGGAACACCACTGGTGGCTGGTCACAAGACAGATGTAGCCCCTTTCAGTTCTGCCCCTCAGCCAGTTCTTCAGTCAGCACAATATGATCCTGCTTATCTCACAGTTGGACAGCTTGTCCAAAGGGATGTTGTGAGGGATGGTATCAAAGGCCTTAATAAAACCCACAAAAACTACATCCATCTCCCTCCCTTCATCCATTAGACCAGTGACAGAGTATCAGGAACAGTGTGGCCAGTAGGACAAGGGAGATTACTATTCCTCTGTACTCAGCACTGGTCCTGTGTCCAGTTCTGGGCTCCTCAATTCAACAGAGATGTTGACATACTGGAACGTGTCCAGAGAAGGGCAACAAAGCTGGTGAGAGGCCTGGAACACAGCCCTGTAAGGAAAGGCTGAGGGAGCTGGGGGTGTGCAGCCTGGACAAGAGAAGGCTCAGGGCAGACCTCATTGCTGTCTACAACAACCTGAAGGGAGGCTGTAGCCAGGTGGGGTTGGTCTCTTCTGCCAGACAGACAGCAACAGAACAAGGGGACACAGTCTCAAGTTGTGCTGGGGGATGTCTGGGCTGGATGTTAGAAGGAAGTTGTTGCCAGAGAGAGTGATAGGCATTGGAATGGGCTGCCCAGGGAGGTGGTGGAACCTGAGGAAGAATTTTTTTCCCTGTGAGGGTGACAGAGCACTGGAACAGGCTGCCTAGGGAGGTTGTAGAGCCTCCCTCTCTGGAGACATTCAAGAACTGCTTGGATACCTTCCTCTGTGATCTGCATTGGGTGATCCTGCCCTGGCAGGAGGGCTGGACCAGATGATCTTTTGAGATCACTTCCAGCCCCTGACATGTTGCCTATAGAATAAATCAGTTATTACATCCTGTTTGAGCAATCAGTGGCAGACATCCACAACATGTCCTTTGATTCCCATCCCCTTAAGCCTTTCCCAGAGGTTCTCCACTATATCAGCACTAACTGTAATGACTGCAATCAAACTTCTCCCTTACACATAGTGCAGCACCACTACTTGCTTGTCCAGCTTTTGTCTCTTGCACAGTCTGTAGCTCTCCCTCACAGCAACCTAATTGAAGGACTCATTCCACCAAGTCTCACTAATACCAACGTTGGTTTTTGACTGAGGGATAAATATTTTTAGGGAGTCAGCTCTTCGAGCTGTTTTGGGGAGGATAAGCAAAGCTGACATGGACAGTTTAATTATTTTGGAAGAAGTGAGTGATTGCTATCAACCTGTCCTTGAGTCTATAAACAATTAGAGAATTGAGTGAAGCTGCTGAATCTGCTAATCATGTGCCAGATATTCACACCTTCTCCTCTCCTTTTCTTTTTGCTTCTCCAATTGTTGCCTGAAATCAATAGGGGTTTTCCAACAATTGAGAACATTCCCTGAAATGCCCTGAGCTGCTATGCAGAACTTTCTTGTTATAGAGAAAGAAGAGATATGCCAAGCTGACTAAAAGAGCTTATTTTGTTCAGACAAGAAACAAGTGTACTTTTTCCTCCCCTAAACAAAGCATTTTTAAGAGCAGGGTGGAAGATGTCTAAATCAATAACCATTAAGAAGCACAAAGCTGCTAAAAGACTACAAGTTGGGAGAAAAAAAGATTATCAGGGTTGACAGAGAAAAAAATGGGTGAGATTCTGTTTATGCAGGAGAGGTCCAGATTAGGTGACTCTAATAGGTCTGAGAAACTATGAAACATAAGAACAATTAAAATATTGCCCAGCACTGACACAGCTTTTACATAATGCTACCCTGGTCTAGGGTAGGGTGTCCCTGCCCATGGCAGGGGACTTGGAACTAGATGATCCTTGTGGTCCTTTTCAACCTGACTGATTCTATGATTCCCCAGTGACATAAAACCTCACTCATTCATGTGCTGAATTGGATTTTTTTGTGTTCTATGTACAGTTTATTAGATGGGATGAGATTTAACAAGGCCAAGTGCAGGATTCTACAGTTTGGTCACAACAACCCAAAGCAGCGCTACAGGCTGGGGATAGAGTGGCTGAGAGAAGCCAGGAAGAAAGGGACATGGGGGTACTGGTAGATAGTAGCTGAACACGAGGCAGCAGTGTGCCCAGGTGGCCAGGAGAGCCAATGGCATCCTGGCCTGGATCAGGAATAGTGTAGCCAGTAGGACAAGGAAGGATATTCTTCCCCTGTACTCAACAGTGGTCAGGCCACACCTTGAGTGCTGTGTCCAGTTCTGGGCTACTCAATTCAAGAGAGATGTTGAGATGCTGAAACATGTCCAGAGAAGGGCAACAAAGCTGCTGAGGGGCCTGGAACACAAACGCTATGAGGAGAGGCTGAGGGAGCTGGGGGTGTGCGGCCTGCAGAAGAGGAGGCTCAGGGCAGAGCTCATTGCTGTCTACAACTACCTGAAGGGAAGCATAGCCAGGTGGGGTTGGTCTCTTCTGCCAGACAGCCAGCAACAGAACAAGGGGACACAGTCTCAAGTTGTGCTGGGGGAGGTTTAGGCTGGACGTTAGGAGGAAGTTTTTGTCAGAGAGAGTGATTGGCATTGGAATGGGCTGCTCAGGAGGTGGTGGAGTTGCCATCCCTGGAGGTGTTCAAAAAAAGCCTGGATGAGGCACTTAGTGCCATGGTCTAGTTGATTGGCTAGGGCTGGGTGCTAGGTTGGACTGGATGATGTTGGAGGTCTCTTCCAACCTGACTGGTTCCATTATTCTGTGATTTCCTCACAGGTTTCCTCACATCAGAAACCATCCCACACTGTGACGCGACTGCATTCATCACAGACAGGGGCTGGTTCAAGATTTTGCCAGCATACTTTTTAGTGTGAAAATCAACTATTGGAATTTCATTAAGGTTAAAATTAACAGCATTTATTTTCAAGCAGTATTAATCATAATTACTGGAGTTTGGCTTCTAATCACTCTGGGAGCATAAACTCATCGCACATTTGCAAGCCTCGGCAGGAACTTATCATACTCATCACAGTTTGTTGCCAACTGACAAAGATATTAGGGAAACAAAAATACAAAAATTAAGTTGCAGCTCGAGGTGATAAAAAACAATATTATAGTCAACACATCACTCAGGGTTGAAAAACCTAACTGATTCCACAAAGGTATCTCATCAGAGTGGAAAGCAGAGGCATTAGGAGACAAACAGCATCTAATCCCTCTGTGGAGCAACTTCAGTAAACATCACTGTAGCTATACCACTGCCAGGATTAGCCCACAAACTTTGAATTAAAGTATGAAGCATGCTCTGACAACATGACTGTAATTCCATTCTTTTAATCCTTGATGAGAGGAGGAAATTGTGCAGACTCCAGGAGCAGAAACAAAGTAATTGTTACGTTTATGATTCTCCAATTATGGCTTTTGGGGACTGTTCCTTCACTCCCACGAAGGTTTTGTAAGCAGGCTTTTTGAATAAAACAAGTGTTTTCAATAGCATCAGCAAGGTAATGACACACTTTTGCAAAGCAGGTATTTCCACTTTACTTGATCCATGTCTCAGCTGATGAAGAATCAGCTTTCTATTTGTTCAAATAGCTTAATACTCACTTACGGTCTTGGTTCAAGTGGATACCAAGAAAAAAACCCTCCTAAGATTGGTCTTTTCTTATTTCCACTCTACCCTTATAGGATTTTTTGAAGGAGGATGTACTTTAAACACAATGAAGTGTTAAACAGAGAAGAAATGCAAATCCTCTTTTGTGTTCTGCTCAGCCTAATCTATTCTCACAGGTGTCCAGGATGAGCAAAAAATGTCTTCTTTGCAACTCTGTCTAGGATGAGACACTGGAGCCTGAATCCAGTCACAAGTTATCAGATGCCACCTGACCACTTGACAGAACAGGATTAGCTTCAACAAGGCCAAATGCCAGGTCTGTGATCGGGGTCATAACAACCCCAAGCAATGCTACAGGCTTGGGGCAGTGTGGCTGGAAAGCAGCACGGCAGAAAGGGACCTGGGGGGTGTAATGGACAAGCAGCAGAATAGGAGCCAGCAGTGTGCCCACGTGGCCAAGAAAGCCAATGGCATCCTGGCTGGGATTAGAAATGCTGTGGCCAGCAGGAGCAGGGAGGGGATTGTCCCCTTGGACTTGGCTCTGGTGAGGCCACACCTCGAGTACTGTGTTTAGTTTTGGGCACCTAGATAAAAGAGAGATGTGGAGGTGCTGGAGCCAGTGCAGAGGAGGGCAAGGAAGCTGAGGAAGAGCCTGGAGAATAAATCTGATGGAGAGCAACTGAGAATGATATTTTCAGTTGTTTGAAGCTGTAAATCTTGTCTGCAACTGAAGGAGCTGGAGCTGTTTATTTTGAAAAACAGGAGGCTGAGGACAGACCTCATGGCTGTCTGCAGCTACCTGAAAGGAGGCTGTGGAGTGGCTGGTGCTGCTCTCTTCTCAGAGGTAAGTAGTGACAGAACAAGAGGGAATGGCCTCAAGCTGCCACTGAGCAGACTTAGACTGGGTATTTTCAGAGAAAAAGTAGTCAGGCATTGGAATTAGCTGCCCAGGGAGATGCTGGAGTCACCAACCCTGCATGTGTTTCAGGGGTCATTTGGATGTGGTGCTTGGGAATATGGTTTAGGGTGAACCTTTGTAGAGTAGGGTTCTGCATTGGACTTGGTGATCCTGAGGGGCTTTTCCAACCTGAATGTTTCTCTGTGTGATTCTGTCTGTGTGTGATTACTAAGGGTTTCAAGGAAGTTTTGTTTTACAGTTGCTGTTCACCACTTTGGAAATGCAGAAAAAAAACAGCAGTTCACAGATTTTCCCAAGAAGTGCTGCTGATCCTCTCCCTGATCTTATAGACTATTGTGCATGAAGCTTCTATACTCAAACTTAGGTCAGATACAAACAGGAATCGAAATGTAGACCCGGCCAAGACGAGAAAATTGATTCATAAACCACAAGGATAGATTGTGATATGATCTATGATGTGATATGTTATCTTATCAGTTATCCTGACCTTTCCCAAAGAATTTTAACAACTGATTCCTGCATCAAGTTTATAATGTCTCAGTGAGCTGCAGCCCATCTCTGAGAAAAATATCCACTATTGATTAGAAGATATCAGGCAATTGAAAAGCCATCATATCCAAAGTTAAATTCTTCAGTGGATTAATCACCCTCAATAGTACAACACACATCTTATTTGTCCATCTTATTCTCCGATTATTTGACCTCATTATGGCTTTTCCAATGCATTAAAGACCTATCCCCACAAATACCTTCCTTATGTAAGTTTAAATCACAGTCAGTTCAACTCTTCATCTCCTCTTGGAGCACCAAAATCCATCAAACCTCTCTAGATTTATGGTACATTTATAGAGTTGAATCTCCCATCGTTAAATCTTGGTGAAAGATTTGTGATCAGGGCAGTAGTATTTCCCTGGGTTTAAGCATCCTTTTTGAGGGTATTCTGGCCTGATTTATTAGTGTGCCAGTAAATAGCTGACCAACGCTGAACAATGTGGAACACTGTTTTCCTGTTCATACTTGATACTCCTTCCTTACACACCATCGTGCTTCGCCTCTACCCTTAGCAGTTCCCAGTCAGTTCCTCATTCAGTGCTAAGCATACCACAAACTTTAGGTTTTTTGGGGCACACTGCACTTTAGGTTATAACACTGGATTTTTGTTGCTTAGCCCAGTTTTGTTAACTCTACTCAGAGAAAGCTGAGATTCTGGTTAAATCCAGGAAGCTGCTACCTAAAGAACATGGAATTATAGAATCAACTACGTTGAAAGAGACCTCCAAGATTATTACCCAGCCCTATGAGGATGATTAGAGGACTGGAGAACTGCCTTATGAGGAGAGGCTGAGGGACCTAGGGCTTTTTAGTCTGGAGAAGACTGAGAGGGGATTAAATAAATGTATATAAATATCTGAGGGCTGGGGGTCAGGAATGGGGGGGACAGGCTCTGCTCACTAGCTCCCTGTGATAGGACAAGGAGCAACACAACAAGGGGACACAGTCTCAAGTTGTGCCAGGGGAGGTATAGGCTGGATGTTAGGAGGAAGTTCTTCACAGAGAGAGTGATTGGCATTGGAATGGGCTGCCCAGGGAGGTGGTGGAGTCATTGTCCCTGGAGGTGAAGAAAAGCCTGGATGAGGCACTTAGTGCCATGGTCTAGTTGATTGGACAGGGCTGAGTGACAGGTTGGACTGGATGATCTTGGAGGTCTCTTCCAATCTGGTTGATTCTGTAATTCATATAAGCTGCAGCACAGGAGGTTCCACCTCAACACAAGGGGGAACTTCTTTACTGTAAGAGTCACAGAGCACTGGAACAGGCTCCCCAGAGAGGTTTTGGAGCCTCCTTCTCTGGAGACTTTCAGTGCCCATCTGGATGTGTTCTTCTGTGACCTAAGATAGATTGTATGGTCCTGCTCTGGCAGGGGGGCTGGACTCGATGGTGTCTTTGGGTCTCTTCCAAGCCCTGATATCCTATGATCTTGTGAACTCAAAGAGCCAGGTCCCAGCCAGCACTGATGAACAAAGACTCCTTTGCCAGCCCATGGCATGACACCAATGCAATATTTGGTCTCCTGTCTTCAGCATAATCACAGTAAGGTATTTTGCAGCCATTTCTACACCCTCCACATCCTTTTATACCAGAAAGCACAGAAAAAAAGACAGAAGCTCAAGTGAGTTTCCCCTAAACACATCTGGAAAGCAGGTAGATGACCTGCTTGTCACCATCTACCAACATGAGGAGAAACTTCTTTACAGTGAGGGTGACAGACAACTCGAACAGGCTGCCCAGAGAGGTTGTGGAGTCTCCTCTGCAGGCTTTCAAACTCCACCTGGATGCTTTTCTGTGTGGACTACCCTGAGTGATCCTGCTTTGGCAGAGGGGGTTAGGTGCAATGATCTCTGAAGGTCCCTTCCAACTTCTAACATTCTATGATGATTAAGAGAACAGAACATCTCTCTTACAAGGACAGCCTGAGGGACCTAAGGTGCTTTAGCCTGGTGAAGAGGAGGCTGAGGTGACCTCATCAGTGTTTATATATATGTAAAGGATGAGTGCCAGGAGGATGGAGCCAGGCTCTGTTGGGCGATGCCCAATGACAGCACAAGGAGCAATGGGTGGAAGTTGAGGCACAGGAAGTTCCATTTAAACATGAGGAGAAATTTTGTCACTGTGAGGCTGACAGAACACTGGAACAGGCTGCCCAGGGTAGTTGTGGAGCCTCCCTCTCTAGTGATATTCAAAACCCACCTGGACACATTCCTGTGTGATCTGCTCTAGGCAATGTTTCTCTGGCAGGGGAGCTGGACTGAATGACCTTTTGATCTTCCAGCCCCTGACATTCTGTGATTCTATGATCTATGAAACCCAACCTGCTGTCGTGAAGGCTCAGCTGAGTGCTCGGTAAGCAGGGTACCACACAGAGCTGATATCCTTTAGTGGAGTCAGAGAAATGCTTCTGCCTCATACTTCATTCCACCACAGCAGAACAAAATACTTAGAAAAACATCAGCTAACTTATGTCATACTTATCTTAATCTTCATGTAGCCCAGTGCAACACCACAGGCTTTTCTTTCTTTATCCTGATGGTTACTTTAAGGTCTGACAAAAACACATTTTTGTAACATGCCCCTTTCTAACCTGATAAGCTTTTCAGCTCTAGAAATCCTTCTGCTTAATAAGGGTCATCAGCAGGGACTAAGGAGGGATTTTAATGTGAAATCAGAGACAGCAGTGAGAAGCAAGGCACTTGAGAAGTCTGCCAGTGTTCGTGCCACTGAAAATAACAGAGCTACATTTAAACATCATAGCCCTATTAAAGCACGGAGATGCTGCACTAAAGCTGTTGAAATAACCAATGAAAGATGTGGGTTTGCTCCTGCAAAAAGAGAGAGCATTTCTGTGGATAAAAAATCACCCAAAACTACCACTGACAAGAATTCACCACGACTGCTAGAAATCAAAATAAACAAGTAGCTTTAATTGGAGAAGGAATATTTCAGACCACAGTGTGCAGTTTTGTGGGCAAAGTGAATCTGTTAGCCTTGTTGCACTGGGTCCACTTCAGTTTTTTCTGTGAAAATAGGCATATCCTGTTAATAATTTAACTCCTCTGGTAAAGCAGGGATGCTGTAAATAAAATGTAAACAAAGAAAACCAGACCAGTCCTTTGGTTTCTGCAACTAGATGGCAAATTAATGGAAAAGATTGCTGTGATAACGGGAAGTCTGAAAAGGCTAAGCACACAGAAATCACAAAAAATCAAAGTTAAAGCTTTACCATAATGTGTAATAGATACAATGTATTTTGCTCGGCTTCACTGGGGCACCCAACCTGCACTCTCCTGAGCAACCAGAGGATGCAGCCCTGCAAACCCAGCCACTGGCTGAACCCTCTCTTTGGGGTGGGTTAGCCTGCCTGGGCTCCACCTGTACACAATGCCAGCATTCAGCATGCAGCTGCCCAGGTCCCTTCACCTGAAATTCCCTGCCCAGATTACTTCCTTTGCTGTGCCATCTCACTCCTCCTTCTCTGGCTGGAAGTGGCTTACAGGCCCAGGGAGGTTTCAGCTGCCAGCACATTTCTGGTTGCATCTGTCACACTCTCACAGCACTAGGCATTTGCAGCCCCCTTCTGAGCAGTGCTGGAGGCCAGCATTGCTTCAGCTTTGAGGAAGGCTGTCTGAGGAGCACGGAGATTCCCTATGGGATAATTCCCCTATTTGTCAAGCTCTCACTACCTTCCTTCCACAAATCTTTCCAGTTTCCTTTCTGAGGCTCCCTGCCTCAGCTGTTAAACTTCCACAGAAGGGAAAACTTCAAGTTTACTTATATTCTGCCACTTGGAGGAAAAGAAAGGTTTTTATTACTAAACAGAGCCCCATAATCTGTAACCATGTAATTGTTTGTCACACCAGTGGCTTCTGTTAACAACTGAACTCAGGCAGAGGCGCCAAGCTGACATGGAGACAGGGGCTGCTGCTGCTGGGAAAATGGGGGGACAACAGACAGTGAAGAGGGGAGAAGGAGGGAGGAGAAAGGAGTGGCACTGAAAAATATGTGAGTAGGGGAAAAGCTTTAACAGAGAGCTGCTGAGAAAGCAGGGGGTGAAGGCAGAGTGGTGAAGGAGGCTTTGTGGCAGTGCTGTGATGGGAATCCTGGCAGAGCCTGCTGCAGTAGGTGGCTGATGTCAAGGCACCCAGAGAGAACACAGCAGGGAAACAGAAGAATCATCGGTTTGGTAGTTCATTCCCCTGAAAAAATCTTGTCTGCACTAGGAGGGAATCTGGGAGACTGAAAAAGAGTCTGTAAAGTCCATCATGTATTTTTTTTGTGTGATGTACACCTCTAGCAGATGTGAAAGACTTTTAGACTACCAGCAGTGCAGAGGCACTTGATAAGAGAAAGGCAGAGAAACTCTTTGTTGAAGAACAGAGACAGAAAGAAGCCCCAGAGCTGATGGCTCCTGCTGCCTTATGGCCTGTCTAGTCTCCGTGGGTTGTGATGAGTTCATCTATACTAGTTGTGGGAGGATGGAAGGGCCAAATGTCAAAGCCAAGCAGGAAAAGCAGGATTTGTTTGCGGTGTTTTGAGCCTTGGCAGACATTTGGGATGAGCTTTGCTACAGGACTGAAGATTTTCTATGCCCTCTATGGTGGTAAGCTCACACAAGCAGCAGTGAAGGCACTAGAATATGTTTGCTCTTCTTCCTTTATACTATATGTCTCTTCCCATTAGACATGAGAGGATCCCATTTCCAGCTTGGGATGCATGAGTGAGAACAAGGACAGATAAGAGAATCGTTCAAAGCCTCTGGTTTTTATTACCCTTGTCATCTATCAAGAGACTGACTGCTGCTCTTGCTTTAGTTTCTTTTGTTGTTGTTGTTGTTGTTTGGTTGTGGTTTGGTTTTTGTTTTGTTTCTTTTTTTCCTCCAGCATATTTGTAAAATTCATTTACTTATTGTCACCAGCTCCTTTGGGCTGTCTGCTTTAATTCTACATCACAAATTGTGACTGGCAGCATTTTGTTGCTGCTGCTTTCTTTATTAATTTGCATCTTACTGTTCCAGCAACAATAAACACTATTCAACCTTCCCATCATTTGTGCTCCACTTTAGACCAAATTCTCACTGGAATATTCAGACTATTCCAACCTCAGCAGGGCTGGGAAGCAGGTGTGGACATTACTATAGCATGCCCACACTTCTAATTCACATTGTGGTCTCTTTTTACATAGGGGGAAAATTCATAGAATGATAGATCACAGAATCATGGAATCAGCCAGGTTGGAAGAGACCTCCAAGATCATCCAGTCCAACCTAGCACCCAGCCTTGTCCAATCAACCAGACCATGGCACTAAGTGCCTCATCCAGGCTTTTTTTTAACACCTCCAGGGACAGCGACTCCACCACCCCCCTGGGCAGCCCATTCCAATGCCAATCACTCTCTCTGGCAAGAACTTCCTTGGCACAACTTGAAGCTGTGTCCCCTTGTTCTGTTGCTGGTTGCCTGGCAGAAGAGACCAACCCCACCTGCCTACAGCCTCCTTTCAGGTAGTTGTAGACAGCAATGAGGTCTGCCCTGAGCATCCTCTTGTCCAGGCTGCACACCCCCAGCTCCCTCAGCCTCTTCTCACAGGGCTGTGCTCCAGGACCCTCACCAGCTTTGTTGCCCTTCTCTGGACATGTTCCAGTACCTCAACATCTCTCTTGAACTGAGAAGCTCAGAACTGGACACAGTACTCAAGGTGTGGCCTGAGCAGTGCTGAGTGCAGGGGCAGAATAGCCTCTCTTGTCCTACTGGCCACACTGTTCCTGATCCAGGCCAGGATGCCATTGGCTCTTTCGATGCAAGAATCCCATTATCAGCACTTCTACATGGATCATTGCATCACTAAGCATCATAGCCAGTCCATTACTAAAATATACTTACATTTTTGCTACTATTTAAGAGTCTCCACAGTTCAGTATGTTATGTACACCTAAAAATGCTTCACCCTCAAAGCACTTTAGAGCCACAATTCTTTTTCTGAGTCTTGAGCAGTTCAGAAGCTCTCTCCTGAAACAATTTCCCATGCAGAATTTCTGCCATCAGAATTAATATTCTACTCACACAAATGGCCTTGCAGAATTTCTCTAGAGTCAACATGTCAGTGGCTTTATGTGCCACTAAATTTGCTCTATTTTATCTGTGAATAGAATTAGAGGCTTGACTCTTTCCCTATCTATTTAATACTCCCTTTCTGACAGTCCTCATTCTCAAATTCTCTTAATTTGGAGCATCAGACTATCTCTAACCAGACTGTAAACCTGAATGTGATGGTCTGAGTATTAAAAAAATTATTGAAATCATCTTCTCTTTCCACACTTGATCTTCTTTAAATACCCATGTCTTACCATCAATAACATTTGTAAAAAAAACCAATTCTTAGCCCAGTTTCTGTGCAATAATGCTAATAAAAGCAATATAAAATATGGGGGGTTTCTGTCTTGCCTGTGTGTGCAGAGTATGCATTTAACTCCAGGCTCACAGGATGTTAGGGGCTGGAAGGGACCCAAGGAGATCATTGAGTCCAACCTCCCTGCCAGAGCAGGACAATCCTATCTAACATAGATCATAGAGGAACACATCCAGACAGGCCTTCAAAGTCTCCAGAGAAGGAGACTCCACAACCTCTCTGGGGAGCCTGTTCCAGTGCTCTGTGACCCTTACAGAAAAGAAGTTCCCCCTTGTGTTGAGCTAGAATCTCTTTTGCTGCAACTTACACCCACTGCTCCTTGTCCTATCCCAGGGAGCAGTGAGCAGAGCGTGTCCCCTCCACTCCTGACCAGCCCTCAGATACTTATAAACCTTTATCAAATCTCCTCTAAGTCTTCTATTCTCCACACCAAAAAGTCCCAAGTCTTTCAGCTCTCCTCATCAGCCATGCCCTCCAGTCCACTAAGCATCCTCTCAGCCCTCCACTGGACCCTCTCCAGCAGAGGGGACCCTCTCCCTGTCCCTCTTAAACTGGGGAGCCCAAAACTGAACACAGCATTCAAGAGGAGGTCTCAGCAGGGCAGAGTAGAGGAGAAAGAGAATCTCCCTTGATCTGCTGGCCACACTCTTCTTAATACATCCCAAGACCCCATTGGCCTTCTTGGCCACAAGGGCACATTGCTGTGCCATGGTTAACTTGTTATTCACCAGGACCCCCAGGTCCCTCTCCACAGGACTGCTTTCCAGCAGATCACCTCCCAGCCTGTACTGGTGGAGTTTATTATTCCTCTCCAGATGCAGGACTCTGCACTTGTCCTTGTTGAACTTCATCTGGTTCCTCTGCAACATTACTTACTTACTAGGGAGGATGCAGAAGTTATATCCTATGAAGGGAAGTTCTCCAGACATATTTGGCTACAGGGATCCCCTGAAGGCACAATGGTATTGCAGCAGTTCTGGGTTTCTATTCTTTTTCACTAGCCTGAACTGAAACTACTGCCTCTACAGTACAATATATTAAATTAAGATGTAAAACAGATATAACAGAGGGGAATATGAGGAAGGAAGAAAAGCCAGAAATCTCTGCCGTTAACCAGAACGAATTAACTTGGTTCAAAATGTGTTTAATTCCTATAGGTTTGAGTTACTGTGTTTTAAAGCACCACTTATTTTCTTAAAGGTATTAGTCAGGGCACAGAAGGAAAAATGAGATTGGATAAATGCGTCTGCGGCTCCGATCAACATCCATTAAGCAAGAAGCTGCCTGTCATTGTTCCTGCTTTGTATGCCATCACTGTTGATCCCTGAGTGCAAGGACTCGTGGCATTATCACAGCTTCCTTCTCCAGACGTAAATGCTGGCTGCACCACCATTTGGGTTTTTATTATTACATAGTAGGAGAATTGACTGACTCACACTGCCCACACACACTGGCTTATGCATTTGCACGCAGCAGTCAGAGCCAAGGGTTGTCTAAACGATACACAGAGTGATGCTTTGAACATTCACGTTCAAATCAGATCTCCTCCTCAGTCCTAAATTACTGTTCTTCCTGCTTGCAAATGCATATGAGGCATCCACACTAGGAAACAGGCTTTCTTCCTATACTGGGGCTGATCGTTCAAGTGAGGGCTTTTCCCCCTTCCCCCATCACATCATCCACTTAAAGAGAAATAGACCCCTCTCTGTGGGATTTGTTGCTTTAGAAATAGAAAGAGAAAAACATAATTAAAAAGGCTATTAATGACTATTGTTTAATTCTTAGGGGGTTTAGAGTAAGTCCTGCAAGACACTATTACATTTTTATTGAACATGTTCAGGGGGCTTTAATAGATTTTTAAGACCAGAAGTGAACCATTTACTCTGACCTCCTGTATTGTTCATAAGATCACATCCAGTTAGTCCTGTCCTGAGCCCATTGCATTTGTTTCACACACATCTTTCCATTTCAGCTGATTCATTCTAAGGGGTCCCTGGGTAGAATTGCCTTTCAAAAATAGGGATGGAAGTCACATTTGTGTCGAAACGAAAGGAATCCTGGCTCTCCTCTCCCAAAGAAGGGGGGGAAAGGCAGAGAAGTAAATACAGTTCCTGTAAAATCCCAGGCTGGATGGGGCTCTGGCCAGCCTGATCTAGGGTAGGGTGTCCCTGCCCATGGCAGGGGGGTTGGAACTAGATGATCCTTGTGGTCCCTTCCAAACTTGACTGATTCTATGATTCTAAAATACTGCAAAACATGTTGGTTACTGAGCTTCCTGATAGTAAGTAAAGCTATAGTCACCTGCTGTCCCCTAGCCTAAATGACCTGTCCCCTGAACTGAACTAATTTTAGTGACTTAATTAGGTCACTAATTCTGAAACTTCAAGGTCTCAGTGCCTCTTATATGTTTGAGGTATTTACTTTGGTATAAAACAAATTGCATCCCAGAAGTGCTTAGTCTTCTTCATTAATTAATGAAGGAAGGTGATTATCTCAGCTACAGACAGCTGTGTTTGGGCAGATGAGTCTCATTCACAATGATTTGGTATTTAGCTGTCAAAAGAAACAAAAATTAGAAGACCATTAGGTAGCATTTTTCTGCTTCACATACGGCTGACAGCAACTATGAGATCCTGGGGTAAGCCGCAAAGATAATTTGTTCAGGGGTCTCAAAGGTATTGATGTCCTGCCTAGAAGAGAAAGTCATCGTGAGAAAAAGGCTAAAACAGTTGCTTATTTCAAGGTTAGAAGCCACCTAACAAGTAATAGTGACAAAAATGCTTGTCCACCAAACAGACTTCTAAAAAACACAGTTCTGCAAGAAACAATTCTCTCCCAAGCCCTTATCAGCATCCACATGCAGACATGAAACGGTGAGGCTGGGTGATATGGACTAAAAAGCCAACAGTCCATCAATGATACACAGCACTGCATAACTGAGCCCTCTGACTCAGTAGCAAGGGAGGTGATCCTAACACTCTGCTCTTGTCAGACCCCACCTGGAGTCCTGTGTGCAGTTCTGGAGGCCCCAAAACAAGAAAGATATCGAAGTGTCGGAGTGAGTCCAGAGGAGGGACATGAAGATGCTCAGAGGGCTGCAACAGCTCTGCTATGAGGACAGGCTATGAGAGTTGGGGCCCTTCAGCCTGGAGAAAAGAAGGCTTGAGAAGACCTTATAGTGGCCTTCCAGTATCTGAAGGGGGCCTACAGGAAGACTGGGGAGAGACTACTGACAAGGTCATGTAATGACAGGACAAGGGGGAATGGGTTTAAACTGGCAGAGAGGAGATTTAAACTGGATGTTAGGAACAAGTTCTTTGTAGTGAGGGTGGTAAGGCACTGGCACAGGTTGCCCAGGGAGGTTGTGGCTGTTCCCTCCCTGGAGGTGTTCAAGGACAGGTTGGATGAGGCCTTGAGCAACCTGCTCTAGTGGAAGGTGTCTCTGCCTATGGCAGGGGGATGGAACTGGGTTATCTTTGAGGTCCCTTACAACCTAAACCATTCTATGATTCTATGATTCTATTCTATGACTCTATCCTCAAACTGGTAATGAGCCACACATGACCATAAAGTGTAAAGTATGCTGTAAGTGGCCCCATCTTTGCTATTGTTAAGGAAAAAGATGGGAAAAGGGGGAGGAGGAATATATTGGCATCATGACATGAGCCAAAAGCAGTCTGTCTCTGAGAAATGGTTGGAGAATCTGGAACCTCGGAGATGTGGAGGTTATATTGGAGGCTCTGCAGCAGGCTTCAAGAAGTTTGTAGTCTCTGTGTAATATCCTTTCTTTGTTGTTGCATGCCCACAGTATTTCGTTTGGGTTCAGATTTCTCATTCATACCAAGCTCCCAGGGAGCCATATCCATCAATAATGCTCTCTTTAATCTCTGATTGGTTAAAAGACTCCATCCTAAGTCCATTTTATATATGCCATCATTAACTCCCATCTGGATTGTAACAGTGCATTTTATTTGAACATGAAGCAATCAGGCCTTCAGAGACACCTACTAGCTGATTACAGTGAACAAATCACACTACTTTCTCCACTGACTCCACAAAATATTGAATTAAGCTCCAGATTGCAGTGTTTATATTCAAAGTACTCCCCAGACCTTAGAAAGTTCTGTCACAACAAGGCCTTATAGGTTAAGAAGAAAAGTTATTTGCTTGCCTCATGGTCTTCTGCAGCTCTTCAGTCTCACAGAGCATCCCATTGCTTCCTCCAAGCTGCATTTTATACCACTGTAAAGAACTAAGGGTTTTACAAAACCTGAACTTCATGAGCACTCACTTCTCTTTCCTAGGGGTGAACTGGGGATCAAACCTCAAGTGACAAACATCACTCATGGCATTAAATACTTTATGATGGCAGTAAAACTGCTACTACAGAGGACACATTCTAGACATTGCCATCTCTGACAAAAAATGTCACATTCAGATGGAGTGGAGTTGCCATCCCTGGAGGTGACAAGAAAAGACTGAATGAGGCACTTAGTGCCATGGTCTAGTTAATCAGATAGAGCTGGCCTCTTCTGCCAGGCAACCAGCAACAGAGCAAGGGGATACAGTTTCAAGTTGTGCTGGTGGAGGTACAGGCTGGATGTTAGGAGGAAGTTCTTCACAGAGAGAGTGATTGGCATTGGAATGGGCTGCCCAGGGAGGTGGTGGAGTCACCATCCCTGGAGGCGTTCAAGAAAAGAATGGATGAGGCACTTAGTGCCATGGTCTAGTTAACTGCCAGAGCTGGGTGATAGATTGGACTGGATGAGCTTGGAGGTCTCTTCCAACCTGGTTGATTCTGTGATTCACAATCATAGAAATCGCAAATTTTCTGCCTTTGTTAGATATTGTTCAGCTACTTCTTTCCTGACTTTTACTGCCATTCATTGACCAGAGAAAATAAATGCAAAGTAATCCATTTTTTCCATAATGAAAAGAAAAAAAAGCAAGGCAATATATACCGTGAGGAACTCGCTTCTATCAGAAATCATAATTCTTCAGGCAGGCACATAAAGGGCAGGTTTTGCCCCATTTACTTCTGCTCAGAAAAGACTCACTTCTCCCCTTTCTCTGCCCGACCACTCCTGAGGTTTATTACTAACTGAAAGATTATATCTGTAATAATATTATTTTCTACAAGGTAGTGCCCACCAGGAATAACAGATTAAATAGTGTTCTACCTTAGACAATTGCTACAGCACACCACATGAATTCCTTCCTGCCAGCTTCAACGATGCCTCCTGAGTGTTTACAGAGCCAGTTGCACAAAAGTGCCTACTTGCTTTGCAAGCTCTTTGCATACAGGAAACTGAAGGAGGGGGGTTGGGGGGGAAATATAATTTGCTCCACATGGAAAGATGAATACAGCTTTAAAAATGTTATTGTCTGTAAGAGATTGGCACTAGCTGTGAAGAGTGATTTTTGGAAGACGTCAAGGATTTAACGGGATTCTCTCCTCCAAAAACAGGTTCATGGATTTTGAGCACCTTTAGGACAGTGTTAGCTCCAAAGGCAGAATTTCAAATTGGCAGGTGATGAGAGCCAAGGCAGCACAACTCTCTGATAGGGATGTCTGTGAGAAGAGGACCCAACGCCTCTCAGAGTGCAGCAGCTATTAACAGGCACTTCCCAGGGAGTCACGGCAGAGGAAAAGCAAGCGCCGCTCCTGAAGTCAAATACATCAATGTCAGTGTCGTCCTTGCTGGCTTGGATGTGTAGCTTTCAGCTGGCATATTTATTATTAATTATTATTAAATGTATTTATTTAAGTGTGCTTTGCATAGATAGACACATCGTCAGTCACCAAGGACTTAATATCTAAATTAGTTAGGACAAACAAATGCAAGATGAAACAACACTGTGGCAGAGGGTGTGAGGGGATTACTAATGAAGAGAGAAAAAGAGAAGTAGCTGTTGAAGTGGAAGGAGCCATTAAAGAAGAAGCCATGGATTTGAGGTGCTTGACCATGTCCAGAGAAGGACACCACGGCTGGTGAGGGGGCTGGAGCACAGCCCTACAAGGAGCAGCTGAGGGAGTTGGGGGTGTGCAGCCTGGAGAATAGAAGGCTCAGGGCAGACCTTATTGCTCTCTACAACTACCTGAAAGGAGGTTGTAGCCAGGTGGAGGTTGGTCTCTTTTCCCTGACACTTAGTGACAGAACAAGAGGACTCAGTCTCAAACTGTGCCAGGGCAGGTTTAGGCTGGATGTTAGGAAGTTCTTCACAGAAAGGGTGACTGGCATTGGAATGGGCTGCCTGAGGAGGTGGTGGAGTCACCATCCCTGGAGGTGTTTAAAAGGAGGCTGGATGAGGCACTTAGTGGCATGGTTTAGTTAATTAGAAGGTGTAGACTCGATGATCTCTGAAGTCTTTTCCAATCTGGTTAAATCTGGTTAAATGCTGTGTTTTTAAAACCAGCCAGTATGATCATTACAATAGTCTAGGCCCAACCACTTCACATGATGAAGAAAGCAGAATGTGATGTCAAAATGGACATTCACTGGAATATTTCAGATGGAACATTTCAACTTAGGTCATGAAACGCCACCACAGGTGTGGTTCAATTCCAGGTCTTACCATCTATTCCCCTGACGTCTTTGCTTCCTGGAAAATGAAAGAAAAACGTCAATAAAATGAGGACAAAAATGTCTTCCTGAGAGAGGAGAAGGGATGCAGACAGTGAAAGAAGGCAGCAAGGGAACAAACAGCAAAAAAAAAGGCATGGCCCAAATGGACCATTCACAAAATTACAGCATCACAGAATGTTTGAGCTTGGAAGGGACCTTGAAAGATCATCCAATTCAAACCCCCTGCCAGAGCAGGATTACCTAGAATAGGTCACACAGGAATGCGTCCAGACAGGTTTCAAAAGTCCCCAGAGGAGACTCACAATCTCTCTGGGCAGCCTGTTGCAGTTCTCTGTCACCCTCAGTGAGGGAATTTGAGCATGCAGAGCATTGCTGGAGTATATAGCCTTACAGGACTGCAGAGAGTTTCTATTAAAAGAGCTGGAGGTAGAAAGCCAGTTGCAGAATTAATAATATATGTTTAGAGTATCTGAAAAGGATAATAACTGTATCAGCAAAGCACCACTGGATAAAGAGAGGAGGAATGAGCTGGGCATGAAGGCCAAATGAGATCTAAAATGTCTTTGGCTGTTTAATAAAGGCAGGCTTTTATCTGAGGTCTTTTTCATTTCTTTTGTCCAGATAGAACAAATCAGCAATTTATATCATTTATTAGATAAACTGGAATCCATTCTTCAGTGAGTGACTAGAATATATGGTTGAATCCTTCCAAAAAAATAATAAAGAGGAAAGCACACAGACTCCCAAGCTTCGAGGGTTAGCTGCTTCACCCTGGAGCACTATGTAGGCATCCCTGGTAAAAACAACTGACAAAGAAATTACAGCAGAATAAGAGACTTTACAAAGGTTGTTTCCTTGAATCTATTGCCTGTTAAGTGCATTCTTAAAAGATCTTTTATTACAATCTTGATCCTGGCATCCCCTTTGGTGGCTATCTCAAATTGGTGACCCTTCACTTTCTTTCCTTAGGACCAAAGCTGCGCTTCAGTCGAGGTTCCCTAAAGCCCCAAACTCATAAAAGCCTGGGGTTTCCGGTTGCTTTACGTCAGTCTGCAGATGTTTCAGAGTGCATGTGAGCTAAGTTTGGCTTGCAAAGGGGCTGAGTCCAACTTAACAGTTTTCTTAGGCTTCAGAGCAGGAGCACTTTTAGGAGCAGAAACCAAAGCTGGAAGCCACAGGGCAAATATTTCCAATGTCTCTCAGAGATTCCTCTGCTTTCAGAAATACGACTCTTAAATTTGTCTTGTATGGCTTCAATTCAATCTCTGAAGTGCATTGCTGTAACAAAGAAATACTGTTACTGAGATCCAGTGTCATGGGAAACAAGATTCTCACTTTATAGGGCATATGCACACCTCCCTCTGCTGCTTGTAGCTATGGAGCTCAGTTTACCCCTGCAGAGATAACCTGTGGCACCAAAAGCAAATTCTGACACAGAAAAATGATGTCAGAGAAGCATTTCATCTCTTCTCACCTGTTTTTTATGAACTCTAAGTCCTGGAAACAAGAACCATATCCATGTTACTAAAGATCCCTACCAGCAATCCTACCTATGTATCATTGGCAAACCTACTTCAGCATGATTTCTTCAAGCATATTTCTCCTGCTCTGCAGTCTCAGAAGCCTGCCTATGACACATGCTCGTTCTTCTTTGTTAGACCTCATTCAAACACATCCTAGGCCTTGTTCCCGGGGCCAGAACACCTTCTCAGGGCACTGCATATTTCTCTTGTCTCATGTAGAATTAATATTCTTAACTATCTTCAACAAGAAAACTGGAAACCCAAAAAACCTCACAGGAAGTGTTATTTTAAGCATGCACATTTACAGGCAAGTCCCAGGATTCAGTGGACTTCTTTGTAATGGGGTGGGGGGGAAGAGTAAGAAGAAAGAGGCCTTTATCATCTATAATAGATGGAAATTGGCCAAAAGCAAAGCCAAAAGCTAAAAATGCTCTTAGGTCATTTTCCAGGTGGGCTGTAGAGGCACTTAATAGAACATAGCTTTATAATTTGAGAAGACATAATCATAGATAAATTCACTGCTTGGGATTTGATGCTCATAGAAAAGGTTTCAACCTGTAGAATGCATGTCTGAGTAGTACCTTCTGGTGTAGCACTTCTATTTCATTCTCCTGTTACCTCAAACACAGTAATGTAAGTGTAATATTGACAACACACTCCCTGATCTGCTGTGAAAGCATTATTTACCATCAGATTAATGACCCTTTGGCTCTTCTTTTTGCTCCTATCTACTGTTCCCAGGGCTCCCACATCCTCACCTCAGTGTTGAAAGTCACGTATTCTTAAAAAGAGGGGCACTGTTTTCATAGCAGCAGGACCCTCTGATCTAGAGGCCATGAAGGGCAAGCTGTGGACCATGGTAATCAAGGCCTGCTAGGCTGATTATGGACTCAAGGCATTCACTCTGCTTTGATAAGGGATTGTAAGATGCTACACGGATACACTCCCTTAATCTGAAATCACTTGCATGCACAGTGTAGTCCCTGGCTTGCCATGAAGCACAAGAACTTGGAGTGGGACGTTCTTTGAAAGGGAGATTTGAAAGGTGATAGCCACAGTCAGCTCCCAGGTATATTTCTTCAACTCATGAAGAATATACAGGAAACCTATAGAAAGATAATGTATCTTTTTAAAACCTATTAGATATCACTAAATAAGAGCAGGGAAGGGGAAAAGGACCTGGGGATCCTAGTAGATGAAAGGCTGACCATGAGCCAGCAATGTGTACTCCTGGCCAAGAAGGCCAAGGCCATTTTGGGGGAGATTAGAAGGGCTGTGGTTAGTAGGTTGAGAGAGGTTTTTCTCCCCCTCTACTCTGTCCTACTGAGGCTGCATCTGGAATATTGTGTCCAGTTCTGGGCCACTCAGTTCAAGAAGGACACCAGAGAACTGCTTAAAAGAGTCCAATGCAGAGCCACAAAAAGATGAAGACAGTGGAAGATCTTCCTTATGAGGAGTGCCTGATGGAGCTGGGGCTGTGCTGCTTGGAGAGCAGGAGCCTGAGGGGGGACCTCATGAATGCTTATAAAAGTGCAAAGGGTGAGTGCCAAGAGGATGGAGCCAGGCTCTGCTCAGAGGTGCCCAATGACAAGACAAGGGGCAAATGGGTGGAAGCTGAGGCAGGGGAAGTTCCACAGAAACATGAGGAAAAATATTTTCACTGTAAGGGTGACAGAACAGTGGAAGAGGCTACCCAAGGGGGCTGTGGAGTGGCCCTCTCTGCAGATATTCAAGATCTCCCTGGATGCACTCCTGTGTGATCTGCTCTAAGTGATCAGGCTGTGGCATGGGGGTTGGACTGAATGAGTTTTCAAGGTCTCTTCTAGCCCCTGACATTCTGTGATTCCATGAAGATATAGATCACACCTTGAGTGCTGTGTCCAGTCCTGGGCTCCTCAATTCAAGAGAGATCTTGAGGTGCTGGAAGGTGTGCAGAGAAGGGCAACAAGGCTGGGGAGGGGCCTGGAGCACAGCCTTGTGAGGAGAGGCTGGGGGAGCTGGGGGTGTGCAGCCTGCAGAAGAGGAGGCTCAGGGCAGACCTCCTTGCTGCCTACAATTACCTGAAAGGAGGCTGTAGCCAGGTGGGGTTGGTCTCTTCTGCCAGACAACCAGAAACAGAATAAGGGGACACAGCCTCAAGTTGTGCTGGGGGAGGTCTGGGCTGGATGTTAGAAGGAAGTTCTTGCCTGAGAGAGTGGTTGGCATTGGAATGGGCTGCCCAGGGAGGTGGTGGAGTTGCCATCCCTGGAGGTGTTGAAGAAAAGCCTGGATGAGGCACTTAGTGCCATGGTCTGGTTGACTGGCTAGGGCTGGGTGCTAGGTTGGACTGGGTGATATTGGAGGTCTCTTTCAACCTGGTTGATTCTATGGTTCTATGATTGACCTCCACAAGCAACTGCAAGAACCTCATGCACTACCATGGTAGTTGATTTAAGTAATCCATTACGGCTTGTTTCTGTACCCAATAGTGGTTAGAACTGTTTTCAGGGGGAGAAATTGCATTCTCCTGGATAGCTAATGGTTTTTAGTTAGTCTTTCATTTCTGTGATTAATTCTAGGTGCCTTTATGCTTACTAAAGGGGGAAAGAAAAAAAACTGAGAGAGAGAAGAATTTCTGAATAAACTTACAAGAACTGTTGCTCTAGTTTGAAAAACACAGGAGCCTGAAATAGACTGATTAGATTAAAAAAATCCAATAAAAGGTGAAAAAACTCCCACCAGCAATAACAGAGGTTTTCTGACAATCACAGCTCGCAATAAAATCTGCTTTTAATGAAACAAGAAGTTGGGAAAAGAAAGCACACCAAGAGTCTTAAGATCAAAGATTCACAGAATCATAGCATGGTCTAGGTTGGAAGGGACCTCAAGGATCATCCAGCTCCAACCCCCCGTCACAGGCAGGGACATCTCCCACTAGAGCAGGCTGCTCAAAGCCTAATCCAACCTGGCCTTAAACACCTCCAGGGAGGGAACATCCACAACCTCCCCGGGCAACCTGTGCCAGTGTCTCACCACCTTCAGTGGAAAGAACTTCCTGTTTCTATACTCTGAAGTTGAACTTCAGATGAGTCTTTGACACCACAAGCTCCCAGCAAAGCTGGCAGCTCATAGCTTGGACTTGTTCACTCTGATATGGGTCAAGAACTGGCTGGAGGGCCAGGCTCAGAGAATGGTGGTGAATGGTGCCACATCTAGTTGGCAGCTGGCACTAGTGGTGTGCCCTAAGGATCAGTGCTGGGCACAGTCCTCTTCAATATCTTTGTTGATGACCTGGACCAGGGGATTGAGTCCAGCATCAGTAAGTCTGCAGATGCCACCAAGCTAGGAGCAGGTGTGGAGCTGCTGGAAGGTAGGAGAATCCTGCAGAGGGACCCTGACAGGCTGGATGGGTGGGCAGAGACCAGTGGGATGAGATTGAACAAGGCCAAGCGCAGGGCCCCTTCAGATACTGGAATGCCACTATAAGGCTAAGAAATTTGATTCCAGCACTGAGACTGTCTTCTTGGCAGACAAAAGCCTAAAACCTGCACAGAAGGGCTACAGCAAGCAAGCGACTGCGGCCAAGCCAGGAGCTCTATCGCCAGTCCCACAGCACCACCTTGTGGGCAAACAGAAACGGCCTCGGTGCTGACTTCTTCCACTGCAGTGTCAGAAAATACTCATCACATAAACATAAAACTCTAACTAAGACAAATGGAACCGATTCAGGCACCGGCGATGTATTCAATGCTTGATTTCTCACAGTGTCCAATGGCCTCTTTCTTTCTTTTATTATTGTTGTTTGAAGAATCTCTCTTCCAGTCAGAAACTGTCACAAGTCTAATGTAAAAAAACTTCCTGGAAGAAAAATGCCTCCGTTTGCATTTGCTTGCATTTCTTTCTCTAGCTACACTGGATTTCATCAGACCCCACCTGGAGTACTGTGTGCAGTTCTGGAGCCCTCTACACAAGAGGGACATGGAACTGTTGGAGCCAGTCCAGAGGAGGGACAGCAAAATGCTCAGAGCTGCAGCAGCTCTGCTATGAGGACAGGCTGTGAGAGTTGGGGCTCTTTAGCCTGGAGAAGAGAAGGATTTGAGGAGACCTTATAGTGGCCTTCCAGTATCTGAAAGGGGCCTACAGGAAGGCTGGGGAGGGACTATTTACAAGGTCTTGTAATGACAGGACAAGGGTTAATGGGTTTAAACCGGCAGAGAGATTTAGACTGGACGTTAGCAGGAAGTTCTTTACGGTGAGGGTGATGAGACACTGGAACAGACTGCCCAGGGAGGTTGTGGCTGCTCCCTCCCTGGAGGTGTTCAAGGCCAGGTTGGATGAGGCCTTGAGCAACCTGCTCTAGTGGAAGGTGTCCCTGCCTATGACAGGGTGTTGGATCTGGATGACCCTTGAGGTCCCTTCCAACTTAGACCATTCTATGATTCTATCAGAGGGCAATTGCAGCGGGCATGTCAGATTCCACCACCCTCACACAATTCCTCATGAAGTTAAAGGCTGTGACACAAACAAAATAATGCCAGGATCTTTCAGATTACTTGTTTATTGCTTTTCTGTAACTGATGTAGAGATTAGAGGCAGTAATATTCCTGAGAATGTAAAGGGTAAGCAGCAAGAGGACGTGGCCAGGCTCTGCTGGGTGATGCCCAATGACAGCACAAGAAGCAATGTGTGAGAGTTGATGCATAGGGAGTTCCGTGAGAAAGATTTTTTTCATTGTGAGGGTGACTGTGCTGGTTTGAGGCTAACTGGAATATGATACTAAGAGAAATTAAATCCTTAGCTGTGAGAAGAAAGAAAAAGAATAACAATAACCTGCATTACTCATTCTTCTGCTGAGAAACTCAACTAGTCAGAGTATAGATAAGACACTTCTCACACACTTCTCAGTTAGTTCCCACTTGTTCTGTTCCTCCTCTCTGGTGGTCTGTCTGTGGTTGCCTCTGCCTTAACTTTAATTTGACCTAACCCTTTATTTCCCCTAACATTCTTCTTGCCTTTTTTTGGCATCTCATAGAATCACAGAATCATAGAACCAACCAGGTTCAAAGAGACCTCCAAGATCATTCAGTCCAACCTAGCACCCAGCCCTGTCCAGTCAACCAGACCATGGCACTAAGGGCCTCATCCAGTCTTTTCTTGAGCACCTCCAGGGACAGTGACTCCACCACCTCCCTGGGCAGCCCATTCCAAAGGCAAATCACTCTCTCTGCCAACAACTTCCTTCTAACATCCAGCCTATACTCACTTCAGATCTCTCCAGATTTATCATATGAGTCATACAGAAATTGATCTCGTTATTTCTGAAGGGAGAGAAAGAGGTGTGGAGGAGGTTTGGGTCAGGAGCCTCCTGGCAATCTGATTTCTGGGAGGGACTTTGTGTTTCTGTATTACTTTTAACTTGTCTAAAACTGTAAAGATATGTGTATGGTGTGTTTATATGTTCTTGTAAATTGAGATAAGCTGTAAATATAGCTTCATTCCTTAACTCTCATCCAGCAGAGTCCACTCTGGGTGATTTCATTGTGGGGGGGAGGGGGGGAGTAACTCCCAAACCATCATAGTGATAGAACCCTGGAACGGGCTGCCCAGAGAGATTTTGGAGTCTCTCTCTGTGGAGATATCCAAGACCTACCTGGATGCATTCCTGTGTGATCTGCATTAGGTGATGCTGCTGTGGCAGGGAGGTTGGACTGGAAGAGCTTTCAAGGCCCCTTCCAGCCCCCGACATTCTGTGATTCTGTGAGTACATGTGAAGAAACAAGGTTATCAAATCCTCAGATGCCCAAAGGGAACTATCACCTGCTTTTCTCTATTTCTCTTCCATACTGAAAGAAATGTGTATGATTAAGTAATTGCTGGCTGTCAGAAGAAGCAGTCTCCCAGTCATCATATTTTAAGCGCTCTATTAAATGTAATTTTCACACAAATGTAACTTCTTGGAGGCATCTCTGAATTTAATGCCACATAATAAAGCAGAGTAACTCATTATTTCTTTCCTAAGTGGTTTTAAAGTTACTCAAACAAAAAAACCACCAGGCTTCCCTCTGCATGTTACTAATGGGCAGCATACAGATCATAGAATCAGTCAGGGCTGGAAGGGACCACAAGGATCATCTACTTCCAACCCCCCTGCCATGTCCAGGGACACTCTACCCTAGATAAGCCCGGCCAGAGCCTCATCCAGTCTGGTCTTAAACACAACTCGTGCAGTGGTGAAAGGCCTTTGCAGTTATGTCACCACTGTTTCATCACACAGGATCACAGGACGTAACGGGTTGGAAGTTGGTTTGGGTGTTACCTGCCCCCCCCCCTCTTGTGAAAATCACCCGGACTAGACTCAGCCAAGCTGGAAATTAAAGAGTGAAGCTTTATATTTACTGCTTAGCACAATATGCAAGCAGACATTTACAATATATACAGCTATATATAGAAATATACAAGTTAAAAACAAGTAATACAGAAACACAACAGCCCTCCCAGGAACCTGAGTCCCCAGGAGGGGTCCCCAACTACCCTTCCTCCTCCTTTCCACCCCTCTACCTTATCTCAGACTGCCTTATGTTCAAGGTGAGTTTGGAGAATAGGTCAGGGGGGTTAGGAAGCAGAAGAATTAGTCACACAGATGGCAGGTTAGAGAAGAGAGGCAGCCTGAGCCAGAGAGCGAATCTGTTATCTGTATTTGTGTTTTTGTTTTTATACATCTCAGCAAGCCTATGAGTGCAGTAGCCATCCCCATTGTTTCCTTTTCACAGCCTATCATCTAATTCCTCTCACTCAAATATCCCAGCTAGCTTCAAACTAGCACAGGACCCAAAGAGATCATTGAGTCCAAGCCCACAATGCAAGGTAGCTTCTCAACTTGACAGATGAGCCACTGACCTAAAATAATTGCATACTGTGTTATTTTCACTTTTTTAATTGCTCATCTTTAATGTTTTGATTTAGAGCTTTTGCAAGAAAACCAAACCATATTCTATGCTGCACTAACCAATAGGAGACAGAAGAGAAACAAGTATCACTGTTACAAGCACCTCTTAACTCACAGTTCAGTCACTACGCAACAGACCACCGTTCAAATCCTTTCCTGCCTCAGGGGATTCAACTATCCATCAAATATTCATCTCCTAGAGATGTCATTAAATATCAGTTTTAGGGCATTATGAATTGAGTGTCCTTCATCTTGTCTTGTTCCACTTTGCACAAGATACTTAAGAATCAATTGAATCAGGAGTAACAACGCATGAGGTCCCTTCCACCCCTACCACCCTGTGAATCTGTGATCCTTTAGACTCCTTCCCTTGCTCCAGTAAACAGTGAACCATGAGATGGAAGAGTGTCAAAGGGAATGACAACTCACAGGGTCACAGGATGTTAGAGGTCGGAAAAGACCTCCACAGATCACCGAGTCCAACCTCCCTGCCAGAGCAGTACCATAGAATTTAGTTCAGGTTGCACAGGAACACATCCAGACAGGTCTTGAAAGTTTCCAGAGAAAAAGACCTCCCATGAAAAACATTCAGTGCCTTTGGGGCTGGATTCTCTACTTGTCTGCAGGTTAAAATTCTCAGGTTTTAAAGAAATTGAGCTTTTATCAGTAATATTTTTACTTCAATTCAGAATGTAGCGATCCAATTCAATGTATGCTCAGCTAAAGAAAGACTGTGAAAAATATTCATTATATTATTTAGACTTTGAATAGCATTTGTTTGGCTAGTGACTGGAAGAGACGTCTTTAGGCAATGAACACAGCGCTCTGCTCTCACAGGTAGTTAAGACAAATTATTTCACTGATTAGGCATCCCCCAGCTAAGGGACTTTGGCCCTGATGACAAGAAACCTTTAAACCTTTTTCAGGTTTCCAATCTGCATGCATTAACAAGATTCTTATGCCAAAAGAAGTTTTCTTTTTGCTTGAACATCACTTTTCCTTCAGTAGTTTACCTCCCTAATATCTTTATCTTCACAATCTCTTTCAAAAGAGACAACATATATCCTCTTTGTTTTGCAGGATTAAAGGTGCCAAGTTGTTTCATTTTCCCTTCTGTGGTAAAGCCCTCTCTTATCTTTCCCAGCTTTGTAGCTTTTCTCTGCAGCTACTTAGGCCTCAGGTCATTTTTCTTGGAATGCAGATAACCAACACTGTAGAGTCTTTTAGATGAGGTCTGCATAACCTTGTAACAGCTTTATGGAATGTATCATGCAGGATATATGAGCTTGGACTTCTTTCTAGGTTATATCTACAAGAGTCCTAGTCCCCCTAAAAACAGCTAAACCATTTAAGCTGTATCCTTCTTCTTCTCTTCCCACTAAGGCTATTACAGGACAAAAAGATGTTACAAGTTCTCAAATTAATTCATTAACTTGTACTTTAATATTTTAAATATTAGCTACATTCTCTCTTTTGTCCTTTGAGTGCCTTTATTTTTCCCATTTGATATTTTCACCCTGTCCTGGTAGGGCATAAATCCTGCCAGGTTGGTTTAACCCTTGCTCTCCTCCTCCTGTTGTGCCAGGGTCCGGCAGTGAGTAGATGAGCAAACAATAAGGGTTTGGCCCCAGCAAAGCCTTGAGGGCTAGGGGGCTTCACACCACATGTCAGGTGTCTTCTGCTGCCCACCATGTGCCTGCATGGTCAAAGGAGGCACAAAGCTTTGAATTCCTTGGCCAGAACAATAGTGCTAGTGCCTATTGGCCAGTTGGATTTTCAAAATGAAGCATTTAAAGGGGGATGATTTAGAAAACTGTGCCTTTCTGCATTCAGCCTCTCTGCATCCTGCCTCTCATCGTTTGGGGCTTGTTAAAGACAGCCACGTGTACGCAGCTCACAGCCGCCAGCTCAGCAGCTCAGCCGCATCTCCTTCCTCTGCCTGGAATATTTTGTATTTTACCCTGGGATCATTATCACGAGTTTGAAAGTGTCTTTGATACAGAAGACTTATTCAGGGACCAAAAGCATCATGAGTACATCTGCTGGAGTGAATGCTAAGACTCCATAAGCATAGTTAGAATTCCTCCTATTCTCGCATTCCTATTTCCAAGCTCTGATTGTTCAAACTGTTTAATTCTGTGCAATTACTTCCTGTCGACCTAAAAGCCAAAGAATCCCAGGGAATTTTCCCAATTTTTAATATTAATAATAAAAAATAATATTCATGCAGAAGTTAATATTCATCATTCATAACTATTATTCATTTCCAATACACACCCGACTTTCCATTAACTCTGCTGTCTAAACGAGCATCACCAGAACACTGCCACTCTCCTAACTCTCTTGTCAACATCATTAATGAAATTATTAAGATTAACAAGGTTGATCTCAAAACTGCATTTAAAAAAAAAGTCCATTAGTAACTTCACTATAGTACTTCCTTTTTGATAGTTCCCATTGTCTTCTGACTACTCCCCACTCTCCTTACCCATCTGTAGTTCTTTTAATGATTCTTATCACATCCTGCTTAATTAATAATTTCCCACAAGGCAATACATCAAATACAATCAAGATAGAACAGTTCTATCCATTCCCTTTGCCTAAAAATATCACAGAATTTATCAAAAATGATTTTTTGTTAATCTGAGATAATCTACCTTTGATTAAAAAGATGTGACATTTCATTCCCTCTACCTCCATGCTCTTTATTATTCTCTCCTTCACATTTTGATTTAAAGCCTTGCTTTAAAACCTGCTGAAAGCAGACTAACATGCATGTAGAAGCACGGGTCAGTTTGCACATCTCTAAAATACCTCTGACACTTACAGTTACCTTGTAGCATTTCTGCCTTTTCCTCAAACACCTTCTCTTACAATTTTCCTGTATCACGTCTTTCAGATCTCTAAGCTGAAGATCTACCAATCTGCTGCCATCTGTCTCTCTTTCTTGTGTGCTAAATTACAGAATCACAGAGTGTCAGGGCTGGATCTCAAAAGATCACCCAGTCCAACCTCCCTGCCAGAGCAGGGTCAACTATACCACATCACACAGGAACACATCCAGACAGCTCTCGAATATCTCCAGAGAGGGAGACTCCATAACCTCCCTGGGCAGCCTCTTCCACTGTTCTGTGACCCTCAAAGGGAAAACATTTTCTCGTGTTTTCATGGAACTTCCTATGTCTCAGCTTCCACCCATTGCCCCTGGTCCTGGCATTGGGCATCACCCAGCAGAGCCTGGATCCATCCTCCTGGCACTCACTCTTTACATCTTTACATCTTTACATCCACGAAGTCACACCTCAGGCTCATCTTCTCCAAGCAGTAAAGCCCCAGCTCCCTCAGGCTCTCCTCTGGCCCCGCTCCAGCACCTCAGTCTCTCACCCTCACAGCGAAAAAAGATTTCCCTCATGATTCCATGAGCACTTCCTACACCTCATCTTCTGCCCATTGCCCCTCGTGCTGTCATTAGGCATCACTGAGCAAAGCGTGGCTCTATCCTCTTGGCACTCATCCATCCCTATAAACATTCATGAGGTGACCCCTCAGGCTCCCTTATGACTGTGTCAGTTGGAAAACAAAAAGAAGTAACATCAAAATTGCCACATCCTTAAAACCTCACACTTGATCTTCCCGGCAGTGCACTGTGATAATGATGATGGCTCTGTCTCCATAAAGATAGAACTCATTATTTTTGAGATACATATTTCTACATCAATTTCTGAAAGGAAATTAATCTTCCAAGCAGCTATAATTGCAATGCTCTTCTCTGTGCTCTTAATTCTCATCAACAATAGCAACAAAAAAAGTAACAAGAATCTCACCACTAAAACATCTAAAACTGCAATTGTCAATTACCTGATATATATCCTCAAGAGAGGTCTATGAAGCCTAACAAAAAGTCAAATATTCAGTTACTTTCACTAGAGATCACTGACACATAAAGTAGGCAGCTCTCCAAAAAAACATAGTTCACCTTTACTAATGCACAGCACATGTGCCCAAATAAGATATTGGTTTTAAGTTCAGAATTCTGACACTAGGCTCAAGATTGCAGCTAAATATGAAGACCAGCAGTGAGAAAATGGACATGTGAATATCTTTCCATTCACTCTTTTCCCTTAAATTCAGCTGACTTTATGTGTTAGGTGCCTTGAATCCCCAACTGAAAAGTGCTTAGAGAACTGACACAATTCATCCAGCACTATGAATTTCTCTGAGAGTTGTCTGGGCTTGATCTAATCTTCAGTTTCTCAATATCTCAGAAACTCATTTTCTTCATCTTCCAAAAAAACACAATACATTGCACTCCCAGCAGCTGAAGTAGTAGCAGCTGCTTACACTTTCCTCTAAGAAGGCATCAGGTCCAGGTACAAATGTGGTACTTCTTTATTCCATGGCACAGTATGATCAAGACATGCACTAAGAGTGGCCTTCTTGAAAACTGAACTCAAATACACCTCTGGGTATAGCATGCAGTTTCTAGATGATATGGATCTAGCACCCCATCTGGAGAACACCAGGGGCAGTATGGACATGCAAACGCATGGCTGGACAGGATGGAGGGCTGGTCAGGGAGAAATTTAATTACATTCAGTAAGGGCAAATGTTGAGTCTTGCACCTGGCAAACAACAACCCCAGGGATCAGCACAGGCTGGGGACTGACCTGTTGGAAGGCAAAGAAGGAGAAAAGGATTTTGGGGGTCCTAGTTGATGGGAGGTTGACCATGAGCCAGCAATGTGCTCTTGTGGCCAGGAGGGTGTTGTGGAGGCAGGGAATTAATGTGGCCGAGTCAGGAATTTTATGGAAAAACAGAGTTATTTTGTTTTCCCAAAAACCTGCCCCCAAATTTAGAAATTAATTCAGCTTTAATTAGCAGATTGAGAAGATCTGCAAGGATACCATAGGTAATTTTGACTATCTGGGAAGTCAGAAGCATCCCCACTATTAATCAGGCTGACACATTATGTTTACTCACAGGTGAGCCAGGCTGGCTGAAAGGAAGGGCGCTCCAGATGCTTGTCCCCTCGCTCTCTTTCAGAAGGGTCCAAGGATCGTTAAGGACTACTGAGCCTGCACAAAGGATGCTAATGGTGCAAACCCTCCAAAGCAGAGCTCCTGCCCCTCAGGAGCTTGTCCTTCCGAGCGCCAGGGGACTCCTGCTGAATCTATCCAGGCGCGGGGGGAGAACTCTAAGGTGAGCACCCCATGGCGGGAAGCCCCCCAGTATTTATACTCTGGCTAGACACAGAGCAGAGTTAGCACTGCCTGGACGCGAAGGGCTCAGCCGATCCCAGCCCGATCCCAGCGCGGGCACTGCACAGGGCACCCCTCGTGCCGGAAGGGCCCCTTGCTGCCCCCCTCAGGCCTGCAGGGCACGGAACAGGCCTCTTCCCGCCTTTTCCTCCCCCATTCCAACCACTGAGGGAGAGGAATTTAGGGGTATACAGGACTCCAGGAGAGAGGGCCAATGCATTCCAGGGTGTATTAGAAGGGCTGTGGTTAGTAGGTTGAGAGAGGTTCTCCTGCCCCTCTACTCTGCCCTGGTGAGGCCACATCTGGAGTAGTGTCCAGTTCTGTGTCCCCCCCCCCCCGTTCAAGAGGGGCATAGAACCGCTTGAGAGAGCCCAGCACAGAGCCACAAAGGTGACTAAGGGAATGGAACATCTCTGTCACAGGGAGAGACTGAGGGAGCTGGGGCTCTGCTGCTTGGAGGAGACTGAGAGGTGAGAGGTGACCTCATCAACGTTTATAAAGATGTAAAGGGTGAGCGCCAGGAGAATGGATCCAGGCTCTGCTGGGTGATGCCCAATGCCAGGACAAGGGGCAATGGGTGGAAGTTGAGGCATAGAAAGTTTCATTTAAACATGAGGATTCTTTTCCCTGTGAGGGTCACAGAACAGTGGAACAGGCTGCCTAAGGAGAGTTGCTCTCTACAGCTACCTGGAAGGAGGCTGCAGCCAGGTGGAGGTTGGTCTCTTCTCCCAGGCAACCAGGGACACACAACGGAGTGCACAGCTTCAAACTGCGTCAGGGGAGGTTTGGGCTGGATGTTAGGAAACTCTTCACAGCAAGTGTGATTGGCACTGAAATGGGCTGCCCAGGGAGTTGGTAAGAGTCCCTGTCCCTGGAAGTGTTTAAAAAGAGACTGGACGTGGCACTTGATGCCACGGTTTAATTATGTGGTCTTGGTCGATAGTTGGACTTGATGAGCTCGAAGGTCTTTTCCGACGTGATTTAATTCTGTGATTCTGTGAACACCCATCTCCAGACATATGATCCCCAAATGTTAACCTCTTCCCCTGGAGAAACATTACCTATTTTAGAGTAAGACGTATTCAGCACTCGAAGCGGGCTACCCTGCACTCGGACGGTGGCAACACAGCACCGGCGGCTGGCTGGGCCAGTGCCCTATTGTCTCGCCGCTCTCCTGTGGCGCCGGGGCGGGAAGGAACTGGCGAAGGCGGGAGGGGGTGCGAAACCGGCCGCAGGAACTGGCGAAGTCCAGAGGTGCGCTGTGTGTGGCAGCTGGCTGCAGCCCGGAAAAAACAGTCTGCTTCTGTTCCTTTGGCTCCAGCGGAGCCGCGCCGCGAAGGTGGCGGCATCTTTCCGCCCTCAGGAGGCGCCGGCGATGCCAGCCGCGGCCGCGCCTCTCTAGTAAGCCCCAGTGCAGCCCCGGCGGAATCAGCAGGAAGAGGAAGCGCAGCCGAGGTGGCGGTGGCTCCCTCTGGCGGAGGCGAGCGGCGCGGCGGGGTGCGGCGGGGGTGGGGTTGCTGCCGCCAGGCCGTGGCCCTGCCGCGGCCGCCTGTGGAGCGCCGCTGCCGGCGCTTTTCCCGTTCCCGCCCCGTCCCTCCCCCGCCAGGGCTGCAGGAAGCGGGTCTGATGTCAGCGGCGGCGGCCGCGGCGCGGCTCTGAGCGGCTCCCTTACCCCCGCCGCCGTTCCTTCGCCCGCCGCCGCTGGCGGAGGCGGTCAGCTTCGGCCCCAGGGGCGACCCTTTCTCTCCAACGGAGATTCGCGGCCGACGCGGCTGTCAGGCTTCGCAGAGGCCGCGGCCTAGGGCAGCCAGCGCAGCGTTCCGCGGGAGTGCGGGAGGGCGCGGGATGCGGGGTGGTGGTGCCGCCGGCGGGGCCTCCGCCCGCCGCCACTGAGGCCCGCGGCTGCCGCGGATGCGGCCTCGCCCCGCGCAGCGGCCCAGGGGGCGCCTAGGCCAGGCCCTCCCCGCCTTGCGCCCGCGCGGAGGGCAGGAGCCGCCCCCGCGCCCCGCGTAGCCCAGGCCCAGGTCCTCGGCTGCCCGGCGCCGGGCCCTCCGTCCCTGGCCTGCCCTGGCCTCTCCTCCTCCAGGTGAAAGAGGAGGGATGTCCGCTGCCGCCTCCGCTGAAATGATTGAAACCCCCCCGGTCCTCAACTTCGAAGAAATCGACTACAAAGAGATCGAGGTGGAAGAGGTGAGTGAGGGCCCCGCGGCCGGGTGGCTGCTTCGTACACACACCCCCTCCTCCCGTGCTCGGCCTGCGGCGGGCCAGAGGGACCAGCCTGGCGCCGGCCTCCGCCGCGTCGCATGCCCCCGCACAGCCCCCGAGGGCCCCAGGGGTTGCTCTGCCCAGCACCATCTCCTGCTGCGAAAGGGGCCGCGGAGGGTCCCTTGGTGTGCGAGGCTGTCGGTACCTTTCCCTTACCACCACGAGTGTACCTGCCCGGGGATTCCCTTTCTTCACTGGATGCTGCAGTGATTGGCACCAGAGAACAAAGGTGCTGTGGCTGGTAACAGAGTTGCCAGCTTACTTCTACCAACCCTGGGGCTGGGTACTGTACTCCGGGCTTTTATTTAAGCGGGATTGATTATTTGGAACTTTTAAAATCGAAGTTTAGCCGCCCATTTTGCCACCCACTTTAGTGTGGGTTGCAAACACAGTTGTCAAATGCTGTCACAAGAGGGAACTGTTAATTCTGATGTTTCTTTCGGATCTCTATTTCTTTATGTCTCTGCTTTCTCCTTCAGCCACTGAACTGAACCACTGTGTATTTAATCATCATAGCAGTGTAAATTATTTGCTACATTTACAGCTTTGTTTACTGTTGGAGCTTAGAGATCTTTCTTAATTATTTTGATTAACATAGGGTAGTAATGCTGCACTCATAGATCAGTAACATTTATGACCTGTACATGTGACCCAGAAAGTTATGTTCTTTTCTGTATAGCATATCTGGAAACAGTTACTTCTTCCCAGTTAAAATCTGCACCTTAAAATCTTACAGGATGGATGGGTGAAGTACAGAATCTTATGTGTACCTTTGAACTGTCTAGGATGGATGTGATGTAGGATAGCTTACATCCTTCACTAAAACGTTCAGTAGTATACCACAATGTTTAACTCTCAGAATCCCCTGCCAGCATCTCTACATGAATGAAGACGTTTCATGCAGATCCATACTGAATTTGCTGAGGCCAGCATGAACCTAACAGACATCCAGGACTGCCGAAACAGCCTTTGCACATTTATTCATAGATTAGCTTCTGACAGTAACAATTATCTTCTTTTTCTTTAAAAAAAGAAAAAAGTGAAAGTGAATTTAGTTTTGTGTAGTATCTTTTATAGATAGGGCAACCAGTGTCTTGAGTTAAGTAGTTTGCTAGGTACTGGTGTGTTCATAATCATTATACTGGGCTCGCATGCCCTGGGAGAGTTCACAGAACATAAAATCTGCAGTATATTCATAGAACACCAGGGCACTTCCTTCTGTATTCAAGTAGTAGTCTGGTAACTTTGGTTGTTGCCATAGCAGACACTGGAAATTCTTATCTTCCAAAAGGGTGATTTTCCCCTTTTCTATGAGTACAACAGGCAGGAAGATTTTTGACTGTGTAAGTTTAACCATTCTTCTTTCATTGTGTTTAACTGCTATGAAGTGAGAAAATTTCATAGTGTTTGAGAACTGAAAGTATTTTTGCATTTGATAGTGTGCTGATGGTTTTACAACACTTCACTAATGTCACATGCTTTGAGAGAAATTACTTTTCTCACCCAGAGAAGAAAATGAGGTTGACAGAAATTTATCCATCATAAAAAGGTGTGCTGTGATGACTCATAGAAGTGAGTATCACATCTAATATGTAAGACGTAGCACTTTGAAGGAATAAAACACTATACAAACCTTTAATCCTCCTGACAGCCTGTTAGCAAGGATTCTGTTGCTATTTGACACGTCAGAAATGTGGAGCTGCATAGTGGGTAATTGGTGTAACTAGACTTTATCATTCTAAGGTCAGTGTTCAGAGCTTGTCTGTGCCCTGCATACCTGCCTAGCACCCACTCGCACAGGACTGTATGTACAAAAATGTATTTCGAGGTGATGCCTAACTTGTGCTTTATTTAATATGATTGTTGCATTATCCTCTAAGTAGTATTTCTGGTGAGGTTGACAAAGCTCATGTGATGTAAGCCCAGGAACTCTTCAGAGCCCTCTCTGAGAAAATCCATTCATAGCTGATGTAGTATTTTGAGTTATGCTCACTGTACCTGTCCTACCAGAAATTATTGTCGGCAATGGGGATATCAAAGTGCTCAACAGTCTAAACATCATTACAAGGACTTTACAATAAAGTAAGTGAAAGAGAGACCATACTTAAGCCTTGTGTTTTTCATGATGTAGTTTGAGTCCAGATAATCTACTGCAGTCATAACGCACCTCCTTACAGAGGATTTTCTGTGCTCTCACTTCAGGCTGGGAAGTTTTTAGAGATTTTGAGATGGCTGTAAGGACTAAACATGGTCAGATTTTAATATGCTTGGCAAATGTCAGGCACTTCAAAATGGAGTGTCAACAGAGCTACACTGGGAACTCAGATGAATGCTAGTATAATCATAGCTTTGCTGTTGTATTATCAAAGCTGTCTTGTCAGCAGATAGCAGTCCCACTCTGCTGCTGGTTTATTAATAGATATTGAAGTTCTGGAATACTTTCAGGCCCTGAGTCCTTACTAATAAATGTGAGATCTATAAGTGTGCTTTCATTTAGGTTTGGTTGAACACTACCATGCATATGACTAACTGTACTGTAGTGTTACTTTCCACCAGTCAAACATGTCTCTAACTTCAAGATGCCATTTCATTATCTAAAATGCTTAGACTGAAATAAAATACAGAGATAATTATTTTGAATGAGTTGAAGTCAAATCAAAATTGGCATGATGAAGTGGGAGCAGGTTGCCCAGGGATGTGGTTGAGGTCACATCCCTGAAGACATTCAAGATCAGACTTAATGTGGCCCTGGGCAGCCTGATCCAGTTGGTGATGTCACTGCTAACTGCAGGGAGGTTGGGTAAGATGACCTCTGAGGGTCCCTTCCAACCCGATGCAATCTGTGAATCTTCAAAATTAAAAGGGGATAATGTAGCACAACTTGGATTCAGCAGAAAGGCTCCCTGCTTTAACCATGCAAAGATCAGACTCTGAGAATGTCCTCTCCAGTTTTTGGATATTGGACAAATCATTAGAAACTAAATAAATATAACTACGGAATTTATCTGAAAACAGTATAGCTGAAATCAAGTTAACAATAAAAAGCCTTATAGCCTTGTTTTAACGTCTTGTCTTTAATTCTAGCTGAAATACTGCTGTCCTCTCTTCCTTGTGGAGATGTTACATCTGAGCAATAAGCAGACTTTGGGTTTGAATTGGTTCTGGCAACCTGCTCCCTGCCACTCTTTCCTGAAAATCCCACAGCCCTTCCGCCATCATGTAACCTGATAACAGTCCCATACATGACCAAACCACAGACCTCTTCATCACGTGATGTGTGTGTGCCTTGGATCACACAGACAAAAGATGCATGTCTGGTCATGTATGCTGTGTCCCTGCCCAGTCACTGATGTAGCCAGGTTGGAAACCATTGCCATATTTACATAGTTGCAAATTAGTTTTGAAAAGTCTGAAAGCAGTTGTTTGGTGCTGTGCTGGTAAACTGTAGCATAGACTGAAGTGGTTATTAGGGAGTCAGGGTAATGCTTCCTCTGTGATCTACAGGTAAGCTTTCTAAATATTTATTTGCTTAAGCTGCTAGCAGCTAAGGAGATGCAATTTATGGCATGTTCACCTACTTTTGGTGTTCCTAAACCAGCTTAATAATTATGCTAAATGTCTGAGAAGTGTTCTTGCAATTGTGGAGCAGAGCAGTTCATAGACAAGAGAATGAGAAACAGACAATTGTTTTTTGCTGACCTTTATAGTAGTTATTTTTTTCAAGTTAATGAGATGCCCTTACGCTACAAGATAAAAATAGAATCATAGAATCAAGCATGTTGGAAGAGACCTCCAAGATCATCCACTCCAACCTAGCACTCAGGCATGTCCAAGCAACTAGACCATGGCACTAAGTGCTTCATCCAGTCTTGTCTTGAACACCTCCAGGGAAGGTGACTCCACCACCTCCCTGGGCAGACCATTTCAATGCCAATCACTCTCTCTGGAAAGAACCTCCTCCTAACATCCAGCCCATACCTCCCCTGGCACAACTTGAGACTGTGTCCCCTTGTTCTGTTTCTGGATGCCTGGCAGAGGAGACCAACCCCACCTGGCTACAGCCTCCCTTCAGGTAGTTGTAGACAGCAATGAGGTCACCCCTGAGCCTCCTCTTCTGCAGGCTGCACACTCCCAGCTCCCTCAGCCTCTCCTCTCAGGGCTGTGTTCCAGGCCTCTCACCAGCTTTGTTGCCCTTCTCTGGACATGTTCCAGTATCTGAACATCTGTCTTGAATTGAGGGGCCCAGAACTGGGCACAAGACTCAAAGTGTGGCCTGAGCAGTGCTGAGTGCAGGGGAAGAATAACCTCCCTTGTCCTGCTGGTCACACATGTAAGCTGCTGATGAACACAGAGTTGTTAGCTACCTGTGTTGTTTTTACATCCTGGGAGATTGTGTCCAGTTGTAGAACAGCAATCTGCAAAATTGGAGGAAGTTTGGGTGAAAACCATGGGTGTAATTTTGGACAATATTCTTGCATAGCTGATGTGAGTACAAAAAACTTGGCTCCCAGGACTAAATCTGTTAGAATTCTGTTCTGCATACTATTTCTCATCCTTTTTCAGAAAGCAAGGCTTTGGTGTTCAAAGTTGGGCATCCAGAAGCAAAGGCAAAAAAATTAGTCCATGGTGCAAAACACAGGGCAGAATTTTCTGTGATTTTACCCTAAACACATTTCTGATTTAATTCAAATTGCCTTTTTGCTTTTGTGTAGTTACACCACTGGAAGGTTCTCTTCACTAATCTAGTAAGAAAATAGCTGAAGTGTCAGCTGGAGTGTGAATTTACAGCAGAAGTTACACAGCCCTAATTTCATGTGGATGAATAGTATGCAGTAAGTGTTAGAAGATGGCTAATAAACTGCTTAAGCTGTTAATATAAGACTTTACACTGACTTCTACACATGCAAATCTAGTCAGTGAATCAATTTGTCCACTGTAAAATAAAGTATATTTTACTCTTCTAAAGGATGTGTGGCAAAGAAACCTTACAGGCTCTCTCCTGATCCAATCATGAAATAAAAATGTGTATTTATGAGATACTAATAAAGTCTTATGTCTGATGCTGCAGCTAAGGACAAAACTGTGTGACAGTGTAACTCCTATTAGAAATTGTAAAGGTCCTTCTCTAAGGGAAAAAAAAACCTAAAACAGCTGAACAAACTTTCCCATGTCTCTTACTTAGCCTACTCAGTGGATTCTAGCAGTATTTTACTGACTGCAGATGATTATTTGTTTGTTAAAGACCAGTAATTTTAGACTCTGCCAGCCCAACAAGCCCAAGTCATGCTGGAGTCCCTCTGAGTGCCTCATTACCCAGCATTTTTTGTCTAAAACTAGAATTCCCTTTCTGGGCTGCTGTAACAGAACAAACTGATTCATGTTAGAACATCAGACAAGTGTTCTGTGAATGTTTTAATATTATTGGTAATTAAGATGAGTTCCTGGGACAGATGTAAGTAAAAAGCTGGAAGGAAATTGTGACCTGATAGACTACTACCTTTGCTCAAGATGCACGCGTTTCTTGGAATGGCCAAGTCAGAGGGGGTTGGTTGTGTATTTAGAGCAAAGGAAGAACTTCTGGAAACACCCATAATTTTAGGAAGATCCATGATGGTACTTTAATTGTGCATAATCATAGAAATGTTTTGATTGGAAAAGCCATTTGAGACCTTTGATCATTGAGTCCCACCATTGTGTAATTCACTGTGAAGTCTGGTGCTAAACTTGTCCCTTAGCACCACTTCTGTGTGGCTTTCAAATATCTCAAAGGATAATGATACAGCCACCTCTGAAGGAGCTTATTCCAGTCTTCGATAACCCTTTTAGTGAAAAAGTTTCTTTTCATGGCCAATCTATACCTTCCCTGGTGAAACCTGAAACCCTATCCTCTCCTATGACTTGTTACCGCTGAGAATTGACCAACACCCACCTCCCTACAATCTCCTTTCAGGTAGCTGTACTGGGCAACAAGGTCTCCCCTGAGCCTTTTCCAGGCTAAACAAACCCAGTTCCTTTAGCCACATCTCATAAGACCTGTTCTCCAGACCCTTCCCCAGTTTCATTGCCCTTTGCTGAACCTGCTCCACACCTCAGCATCTTTCTTGTAGTGAGTGGCCCCAAAATTGAACTTCATTATTCAAGGTGTGACCTCACCTGTTTGGAGTACAGGGGGACAATCACTTCGCTGGTCCTGCTGGTTGTACTATTTCTGAACATGTTCTGAAGAAATTGAAAAGGGAATGTTTTCTTTATTAAAAACAGAGTTAAATTCAGATAGCAAACTCCCTATATAATAGTGGTACAGTGTTGTGCAGCTCTAGCAGACAACGACCTAAATGTGGACCAACTGTATCAGTTTGTGACAAGCATAAGTCATGTATGTTTATTTAGAATATAAGTTGATACATATTAAGGGACTATTTTTTCATTAAAGGATGTTGTGGGAGTTGTTTTGGCTTCTTTTAATAGAACTTTAAAACTTGGATACTAAATCTGAAGCAAATTATTTCATTTACTTAAAATCATGTGTGATTATTTATGGTATTTGGGGCAGAGGGAAAGAGATGACCCAGAGCAGTTTTGGGGTTTAGTTTTTTTATATTGCTATATGAATCCCAGAATGGGAAAGCAACATTTAGAATTGGTTTGAGCACCAGCACAAATAAACTTAACCAGTCAAAGAATGTAGCTGTAAGAATTGGCAGATCTGAAGTCCTTCCTAAAAGTGCTGCCAGGGTATTGGCCACAGTCATTTGTGGCATGGGGCCGATTGGCTTCAACCTGCTTAATAAAGCATAGCGCACACAGAGAAACCGAAGCTGGAATTTGAGGCTGGTTGAATGAATGATAGAAAATGTAGACACATATTTTTAGGGGCTTGTAAACTGTTGTTCATGGCTTCTTTTGGCACTTCATTTTTATTTTTTTATCTCCATGCTTTCCATTTGTCATACAGGCAGATGTGTGGAAACCGAGAAATATTTGCACCGTTTATTGATACTGTTGGAACTCTGCTACATAGAAAGAATAGAAGCAACTAAAGTTGAAAATGTGTTTAAGCTTTTAAAAAGCATTGTAGAGCGTTTCTTGTCTTTCTCTCTTTCCATCTTTCTGTTTGTCTTTCCCCTTCCATCTTGCATTGTGCCTGAAACTTGTAAGATGCAAGCGTTCAGTTTGTATAAAGCTTTCATTTGCAAATATACCAGTAACTAAATGGACAGATGCTGGTATGGACCTGCTGGAATGTGTCCAGAGGAGTGCCACAAGGACAATCAAAGGGAAGGCTGAGAGAGCTGGGGCTGTTCAGTCTGGAGAAGTCTCCAAGGAGACCTTATATTGGCCTTGCAGTATCTGAAAAGAGCTTAAAGAAGGAAGATGAGAGACTTTTTAGAGTGTCAGGTAGTGATAGGACTAGGGGGTATGGATCCAAGATAGAAGAGAGGATATTTAGATTAGATGTAGGAAGTTCTTCACCATGAGGGTGGTGAGACACTGGAACAGGCTGCCCAGGGAAGTGGTGGAAGCCCCATCCCTGGATGTGGCTCTGTGCAGGCTGATCTAGTGTGAGGTGTCCCTGCCCATGGCAAGGGACTAGATGATCCTTGAATTCCCTGACAATTCTGTGATGGTAGAAACTGCTGTCTGTCTGGAATCATGGCATTTTATTGATAGCGTTGGTTTTGCTGTGTTGTGGTTTGGGTTTTTTGGGTTTTTAACTACTTGTCTTGCCCCCCAAAACTGTAAACAGATGTGTCACATAGACGCTACTAGTTGTGAAGACAATTCTCCAAAGAATACTATGGCTGTAACCAGGGAGCTATTATGTTTTATTGCTGTATTATTTATCTAGCAAGATTATTTTTTCACTAGGTATCCAGCATACAGAGCTAACTAGCATGGAAACTTCATAGACAGAGAGAAAAACTTTGCATCTTTATGCTTCTGAGTGAATAAAAAGCCTAAGCAGTTAATGCAAAGTTGCAGTTAATTCTTCCAAAGTTTGGGTGTTTGATAGGAGAATATGTTGCAAGGAAATAAACAGAGGTGCATTTTCTTTTCTTGTTTTCCTATGGGGAGGGGAATTATTGCTTTGATTCCTTAAGACAAAGTATATCTTGAAGGTCTTAAGCTAACCACAGTCTTTATTTCCTGCACGATTATCAGTCAGTATAGTTCACATACTTACCAGTCAGTATCATGTGTCTTTGTTTGTGTACAGCGTTCGATACTATTTGTACACAGTGTCAGAGGTAATGTTTGTTCCAGGGCTCTTGTATGGTTCATATTCTTTAAATAAGACTTGAAATACATTATCTGGAAAACATGCAAATGGCACTTTATTTCCACACATCACTTTGTTGCACAGTAAAACATATCTTTTTACTGATAGACATTTTATAAGGAGAAGAATAAATTTGTAAATACTTTTCTGAACATTAAAGCTCTTTATAGCATTGCTGCCAGTTTAAAATGTGTTTGTGTTAGTTACTAACCAAGTGGTTCTTGGCAAACTTGATTCTGTGGAAGAGTAGGAGTGCTCATGTTCTATTTCCAAACATGTCTTCTGCCCTCTCTTTTCCTTTTTTCTCCTAGAAGATATGTAGAGAGGCAAAATCTTTTACCAAAAGAATGTGTTTATTTTTATATCATTTAGCAAACATACACAGTGCTACAGATAACTGCTTTTTATTGATTGGTTGTGTCAATAATTCCATTAACTGCACTTCATATAATTCAGAATATGCACTACTGCCTAAACATATGGTGTGCCATCGACAGCAGGAACGAGTGTGAAGAAACTAAAGTTCAGACAGTGCCTCCCTCCTGTGCTCTTAAGTTACTTAGTTCCAGCACACGATGTAGAAGGAAACTATGTAGTGTTTAAATTGTTATGACAAATTCTAAGACTTACTCCTTTAAAGAATATGTTCAGTGAAAATTTGAAGGAAGAAAAGAAAATGTAAGAGGAAACCGTCACATGCTGCATTCTGTTGATTATAAAGGATGTTTTTGCCATGAGTAAGATACTTTTTCTGGATTAAGTGGGAGAGAGATACTGGTCATTCACACAGAGTAAACGTCAAGTTTGTGTCAGAGCCGTCATTGCTTCTGACACTTGCTCCTTTCGTGTGCTGTCCAAGAGGCTGAGCTGCTTTAATGGAGGATGGGCTCTTCTCTGTTTTCCCTGTATCCTAGGTAAATATTCAGTGCATTTGTGTCCTCTTCTCAAGTTCAACCCTCTGCCTAAACAGGCACCAAGGCACTGATAAATTGTTATGAAACCTTGCCTGCATAGTCATTTATCAAACTCTTTTCACCAACCATAAAATTTATGTATCTACCTGATGGTCTCTTACAGCTTTCTATTACATAACTAAGATTTAGATTGTCTGCTAAACTCTTCCTTGTCATGCCTGACACTGCTTAGTGTTAGGTTTTGGAGGGGGGGTTTAGTGTTGTGGTGGGGTTTTAGTGTTAATGTTTGTTTCAACCCTGCGTTTTATTACTTATCATTTTCCCCCTATAAAGTACTTCTGATTCATGGAAGTTATTCCAGTTATCAACTAGAGCATGGCATAACAAAAAACATCACATGGGGCAGTATACTTATTTATGTTAGTTTCTTCATTGAATAGAGATATTACTTTAAAATGAATCAAAATGGAAAAAATAATTGTTTAGCAGATGAACTAGAAACACATATCCCAGTTCTTGGTATTAGATTTATCTTCAGGGGGCCAGTATGCAACTGTATTGCTTTAGGGGCTGAATTTGACTATGTAGAATCAAATGTAAGAGATACTTAGGCTTTTGTTGTTGTTACAAGTGATTACATCTTTATATACAAGTGAAAAACAATATATAAGGATACAGTGTGTACTATAGAAGAAGAGAAGACCTCATTGCTGTCTACAACTACCTGAAGGGAGGCTGTAGCCAGGTGGGGATTGGTTTCTTCTGCCAGGCACCTAGCAACAGAACAAGGGGATGCAGTCTCAAGTTGTGCCAGGGGAGGTATAGGCTAGATGGTAGGAGAAGTTCTTCCCAGAGAGAGTGATTGGCATTGGAATGGGCTGCCCAGGGAGGTGGTGGAGTCACCACCCCTGGAGGTGTTAAAAAAAAGGCTGGATGGGGCACTTAGTGCCATTGTCTAGTTGACTGGCTAGCTCTGGTTGTTAGGTTGGAGTGGATGATCTTGGAGGTCTCTTCCAACCTGGTTGATTTTATGATTCTATGATACTACATAGTAAAAATAATATAATAGTATAATATCTCCGTAGTACGTATATGTACATGTTTGGATATGTGCAAGTCTTCTGTAAGGAAATGCGTGACTGGCCAAAAAATGTAAGCTTACTCCCTCATAAACTGTTTTAAGTGGTTCAAACTAAATAGAATGTACTTTGTGATCACACGGTGTTAGGGGCTGGAAGGGACCTCTGGAGATCTTTGAGTCCAATCCCCCTGCCCAAGCAGGACCATAGCATCTAGTGAAGGTCACAGAGAAACACATCCAGGCAGGGCTTAAAAGTGTCTAGAGAAGGAGACTCCACAACCTCTCTGGAAAGCCTGTTCCAGTTGTCTGTGTCCTTTACAGTAAAGAAGTTCTTCCTCGTGCTGAGCTGGAACTTCCTGTGCTGTAGTTTACATCCATTGCCCATTATGGACAGCTCTTGTTCCAGTAGAAGAAGATGGGATTGTGTGATTTTATTCAAAACATGCTCAGAGAGATGAGAAAATACCAAGGGAGATTATCTGGGACTTTAAGCTCTTCCAGTGACTCACAGTTTCCAGTTTCTTTGTGTGTACTATTTTCGTAGACTGCTTGATATCATTCATATGGTTTGGTGTTTCCAACCTCTGTTGTGGTCTGCAACAGAACAGTTGGTGTGTGTTTTATTAAGAGAAGAGCCAAGGTCTTAGAGTGTAGGTGAGGAAGGAGGTTATAATCTACAGGTTCCTTTTTACATGGACAAAATGGGGCATGTTCTCTGGATCTGCTGTGGTTATCTTGAGGATTCAATCCATGAATCAGTGGTGTGGGAGAGTAAAGGTGAGAAGTCAGGAACTCCTGGAAAAGTATGTGCATGCTGTAATGTAAAAGAGAAAAGTACTTCTGTGTGTGTGTGTGTGTGTTAAGGAAACTATAAGAGGAAAATATCCCTGATCATCACCATTCCTGAGCAGCCATCTCTCATATCCATATATAACCTTCACAAATATTGAGCTTATTTCCCTTTTCTTCATCTGTCTTAATGCAAAGTCTTGATCTCTTTTTAATTTCTGCTTTCCCCTCTTCAAATCTGACCCCTGCTTGCAGACTTTCTCATATGGTAAAGTGAGAATGTAGAGTTGTTCTATGCTATTTCTTTATAAAGGGTGAGCATTAAGACAGCAGGGAGTTTGCATTGTTTTAGCATTGGGAATCACTTCCCTGATTTTCTTATAAGCAAATATAGTATTAGGTAATTAGGATCATATTTTCCTGAAATGTTAATAACAAAATGGTTTATATTTGTGTTTTCCAATCCTTCTATAAATGTTCTCTGAAGAGAGCTTAACTAAGTACCAGCTGTGCTTCGATGGCACAGTATTAAGCTGCTGCTATAAAACTTGGTTATTCTGTGTCTTCATTTTTCCAAGTTAAATATCTGTTTGTGAAGTCTTGCACAGCAAATGAAATAATTTACCGGTTTAACCCAAGTGTTTTATATTTTGTTGTAGGTTGTTGGAAGAGGAGCCTTTGGTGTGGTCTGCAAGGCAAAATGGCGAGCTAAAGATGTAGCCATTAAGCAAATAGAAAGTGAATCTGAAAGAAAAGCCTTCATTGTGGAGGTACAGTAAGTTTGCTGGAAAATGAGGGGTTTGCTAGAGCTTGTTTTCTTCAATTCATGGATATATTTAATATATTAAATGTCTGTGTTACAAGGTAAATGCAGCTTCTGGTACCAAGTACAGGGTTAAACCCCTTATCTTGCAGAACAGGCCACTTGTCTCAGCATATTTTGTTTACCATAAAAAGTGAAAGGCAAGGAAGGAGAAACACCACTTCTTAGATTCTGTCCCAGTGTAGAGTCAGGGTGCAGAAGTACCCACCAAAAACTTGGGGCTGATTAACTCCTCCAGGAACTACAGTGTAGGTTCTTCATACAATCAAGTCCATACTTCAGACTGTTTTTTTGGTGTGTTTTTTTTTGGCAGTTCCAATTATTTGATTATTTGTACTTCCATAGAAGATAGTACCTGTCTGTAATTCCTGTAAAGGCAATAGTTCTTCCCATTCATTGTCTACTTCAAAGGCAATAGTTCTTCCCATTCATTGTCTACTTCAAAGGCAATAGTTCTTCCCATTCATTGTCTACTTCATAAAGACTTTGAGTGGTTCACTAATAAACTTCTCAAGATAACATAACATATTCTAGAATCAGAAGTTAGGGGTGCAATTTAAATTAGGTGTTTTTTTGATGTGCTGCTTAATATTTAGTCAGGAAGCATCTGGGATGTTTAAGATACACAAAACATGTTAAAAATAAATCTCTTTGGTTTGAAACTGAAAAGGCAACACACTGAAGGGTTAAAAAAAAGCATATTTGTAATAGACATCTCTGTGTAAATATTTAGATGTTGTTCATTACTATAGAAAGTTTTCAGTGTTATTAATAGGAGGCTAATATAATGAGTAGACCTGATCAGTCTCCTAGCATATTTGTGTTTAAAGGAGATCTGAGAAGACAGCTCTGAAAATACTTCAGTAGTGGCTGGGGTTCAGGAGACCCTGCACAATGTAAGCTCCATTACATCTTTTTAGGACTTGTAAAGTATTCAGAAATAAGTAGTATTAGCTTCCTAAACGCTGAACAGGATAAGCTGCCTCAGAAGTCTGTGTAAAAGGAAAAAAAAAAATCTTTATTTGCTTCCCTCTTTCTACCTGCTAGGAAAGAAAATTTCAGTGCAAATTAGCCAAGTTATTAATCAACAGAAACAGTGGTGAGTTCTTGGAACTGTCACATTGTAAAATAAGGCAGCCAGTTAACGTTAGAGTTGTGGGGTTTGTGTTTTCAGAGAACACTAATTTTCTGTAGTGTGAATAAAGCAAATCCAATTTGGATTGTTTATGTAATCAAGACAATTGGGATTCCAAAACTGGAGGCTCCATGGAGAGCACTAAACCTATAGAAACCTTAACTGAACAGTGGTTCAAACTTGAGTCACTTCAGTACACCATGAAAAAAAGCCTTTTTTTTTTTTTTTGCATTTAATTTCTTTTGAATTATAATTGCAGTTAGACACAGACCCCATTACATACATTAAAATGCAAATGGGGACATCAGTCTTTTAATTCTTAACCACACTATCTAGGGTTATGCAGAGATGTCAAACTGTAATTGCTACAGTATATTGTTGTCATTGTTGTGGCATGTGAAGTATACAGCTGAAAATAAAGCATTAGGCTGTTTATTTTTTCCTGGTTTGAAATGAGTTGTGGTTTGTCTTGCAGCTTCGACAGCTGTCACGAGTGAACCATCCCAATATCGTCAAGTTATATGGAGCCTGTCTAAACCCAGTAAGTTACAGCTTTGCCAGTAGGAGAAAAGATGCTTAACACATGAAGCATCAATGCACAAAACATGTATTTTACATACAAAAATACATGCTTTATATATATGTTGTATGTTTAATCCATAATAAAGAAAGAAATACACAGATATATAGGTCAGTTTATATTTTCAGGGGTTTGGTTTTCCTTTGTCTTGCTAGAAGAAAGAAATTCAAGAAAATCTGACAGTTATTTCTAAACACCTGTTTGTCAGAGTGGCATTTGGTGTAGTACACACATAGTGTCACTCATACCTGTAATCCTATTAATTGCCAAATTTATTTCACAGAATCACAGAATTAACCAGGTTGGAAAAGACCTCTAAGATCATCAAGTCCAACCTGTCACCTAACCCTTCTAATTAACTAAACAATGGCACTAAGTGTCTCATCCAGCCTTCTCTTAAACACCTCCAAGGATGATAACTTCCCCACCACCCCAGGCAGTCCATTTTAATGCCAATCACTCTTTCTGTGAAGAACTTCCTAACATCCAGCCTAAACCTGCTCTGGAGCAGCTTGAGGCTGTGTCCTCTTGTTCTGTCACTGAGTGCCTGGCAGAAGAGATCAACCCCACCTGGCTGCAACCTCCTTTTCAGGTAGTTGTAGAAAGCAAGAAGATATGCCCCGAGTCTCCTCTTTTCCAGGCTGAACACCCTCAGCTTTCTCAGCTTCTCCTTACAGGGCTGTGCTCCAGCCCCCTCACCAGCTTGGGTGCACTTTTCTGGGCACATTCAAGCACCTCAACATCTTTCTTAAATTGAGGGACCCTGAACTGGATACAGTACTCAAGGTGTGGCCTAACCAGCAGAGAGTACAAGGGCAGAAGCACCTCAGTTTGTCAGAGTGGCATCTGGTGTAGTACATACATAGTGTCATTCATACCTGTAATCCTATTAATTGCCAATCAGCAACACCAAAAGAAAACACATCAGCAGTACATGATTCATAGCTTGTGAATCAGTTCCTACTCTCAAATATGCAGTCTTCAGGAATTGCTTCCAGAGCTGCCAAGAACCCCACAAATTCTCAAAGCAGAAAAGCAAGTACTGTGACAGGACAGATGCATCCTTAGCTGTATCTAGTATGGCTGTTTAATTGGTTAAAATAATGCTGCATCCATCTTTTTTTTGTATAGCACAATTGAAATGCTTTTGACATCATATTGAATGTGAAGGCTAATTAATTGCAGTTTGAAGCCAGCATTGTTTTTTAACATTGAGGGGAGGGAGGGCATTCTCTTTCCTGACTTGCAGCGTGGACTTGAGTATAAAACTGATTTCTTTTTCTTGTGTGTAAATATGTACCTATAAAATTAACCCTTTACCTCAGAGAAATTTTCCATTAGCTTAGGTATGGGGACTGAGCAGATCCTGTCAAAGAACTGTCAGTTTACAAAGACTGTTTTCCACCCCTATATTTAAAAAAACCCTATTTTTTGTCCCCTCCCTCCCCCCAAAGGTGTGTCTTGTTATGGAGTATGCTGAAGGAGGTTCTCTATACAATGGTGAGTATCATGTCAACATAGTGTCTTCCTGGAGTTGAAGTGCTAGTGTTAGTGTTGTACCCAAAGTACAAAGTTGCTAACTACATGTGTCTCCACCCTTGAAGATACCACCAAAGCTACCAGGACAATGTCCTGGGCAACTGGCTGTAGGCAGCCTGCTTGACTCTGCCTATTGGACCTCCAGAGGTCTCTTCCAACACTAACCATTCTTTGAAATTCTAAAAGTATTTTTAAGGAGAAAGGAATGTGCTTTATAAAAATAACTGTTCGCTCCACTGGCTTGTTTCTTATCAGTTTGGTCTGTTTTATACAAGTTATTTAAGGTTTTCCAGTGGAACATTTGAAAAGATTCTTCCTTAACTTGTAAATTCCCTGTAGACTTTATCAGGGGCTAGCTGAGAAAAAGCAACACCTTTCATATTGAATTTTAACATCAAAAACTATGAAAAACCTAATAACAGTTGGAAAATATCCTGACCTTTCCATTGTTTTAACAGTCTACTGAAGGATATTATCAGTTGCAGTAATGAGGTTTTGATAATTACTTAGATTCCTTAGAGCTTTGTGACTGGTATGTTGTTAACTCCTTTGTATCTCTTGTAATATGCAATAAAGTTCTTTTTAGTTTGTGCCTTTGTTTTGCAGTGCTACATGGTGCTGAACCTCTGCCTCACTATACTGCTGCACATGCCATGAGTTGGTGTTTACAATGTTCCCAAGGAGTGGCATATCTCCACAGTATGAAACCAAAGGCTCTCATTCACAGAGACCTGAAACCACCCAAGTAGGTTTTATGGTTCATATTTTGTATTTGTTTACCATTTGAATTTAAGATCATTTATAATAATTTCATTGCACTTGAAATAAATACAGAATCACAGAATTGTCAGGGTTGGAAGGGACCTCAAAGATCATCCACTTTCCAACCCCCCTGGCCATGAGCGGGGACACCTCACACTAGATCAGGTTGCTCAGAGCCCAGTCTAGCCTGGCCTTAAAATCATCCAGGCATGAGGCTTCCACCACCTCCCTGAGCAACCTATTCCAGAGTCTCACCACCACTTCTTCCTAACATCCAATCCAAATCTACCCACTTCTAGTTTCGCTCCATTCCTCCCAGTCCTATCACTACCTGACACCCTAAAATGTCCCTCACCAGCTTTCCTGTAGGCCCCCTTAAGGTATTGGAAGGCGACAATAAGGTCTTCTGGGAGACTTCTCCAGACTGAACAACCCCAACTCTGTCAGTCTCTCTCCATAGGAGGGGTGCTTCAGTCCTCTGCTCATCCTCGTGACCCTTCTCTGGACATGTTCCAGTGTGTCCAGATCATTGCTGTAATAGTGGCTCCAGAACTGGATGTCACCAGAGTGGAGCAGAGGGGCAGAATCACCTCCCTCGCCCTGCTGGCCACACTTCTCTTGATGCAGCCCAGGTTCTGGTTGGCTTTCTGGGTTGCAAGTGAACACTAGAGGCTCATGTTGAGCTTCCTATCCACCAGCACTCCCAAGTCCTTTTCCTCAGGGCTGCTCTCAAGCCAATCCCTTCCCAGCCTATATTGATGCTTGGGATCAGTATCCTTTAAGTGAAAGCTGTGCATTTAAAACTTCAGTTACAGAATGATGGTGCATGGTACAGGAAGTTAGCTGTACTCAGTTACTTTCTGTTAAACTGGAAAACATCATTCTCCTCTTCTGTTTCGTGGAAGACAATTTTGATAAGGATAAGGCTTCTAATCAGAGGCATTTTAACTGTCCTGATTTTACAGTGGGTTGTGATGTTCAATAAGAGAATATTAGATGGATATGTTTGGTTGGTTGCTTGATTTTAACATAATATTTAATCTGATATTAAAAACAACCCCAAGCAGCGCTACAGGATGGACACAGAGTGGCTGGAGAGCAGCCAGACAGAAAGGGATCTGGGAGTACTGGTAGATAGTAGGCTGATAGTGGCCAGTAGGTACATAGTAGCCAGCAGTGTGCCCAGATGGCCAAGAGAGCCAATGGCATCCTGGCCTGGATCAGGAACAATGTGGCCAGCAGGACAAGGGAGGTTCTTCTTCCCTTATACTCAACACTGCTCAGGCCACATCTTGAGTACTGTGTCCAGTTCTGGGCTCCTCAACTCAAGAGAGATGTTGAGTTACTGGAACATGTCTATAGAAGGGCAACAAAGCTGGTGAGGGGCCTGGAAGACAGCCCTGTGAGAAGAAGCTGAGGGAGCTGGGGGTGTGCAGCCTGGAGAAGAGGAGGCTCAGAGGTAACATTATTGCTGTCTACAACTACCTGAAGGGAGGCTGTAGCCAGGTGAGGATTGGTCTCTTCTGCCAGGCAAGCAGCAACAGAACAAGGTGACACAGTCTCAAATTGTGCCAAGGGAAGTCTAGGCTGGGTGTTAGGAGGAAGTTCTTGCCAGAGAGAGTGATTGGCATTGGAATGGGCTGCCCAGGGAGGTGGTGGAGTTGCCATCCCTGGAGGTGTTCAAGAAAAGACTGGATAGGGTACTTAGTGCCATGGTCTGGTTGACTGGACAGGGCTGGGGGATAGGTTGGACTGGATGATCTTGGAGGTCTCTTCCAACCTGGTTGATTCTGTGATTCTATGATCTCTTTCTCTGCGTGGCCATCCCCTCCATCCCCTACTTCTTCCCATTCCACTGCCAAAATATCCCATCACTTTCCATTGAAACAAAAATGAATACTTTTCTGCCCAGACAATTTGTTGATCTGACTCTTTTTACTGCTTCAGGTCTGACTCCACAGATTAGATGGAAACCCAGGTTTGGGGATCAGCAGGATCATCCCCTTTTGTTGTCAGCCTGTGATTATTACCAGATAAAATTATAACTTGAAGCCACATTTTAAATCTTGGATTCTTTCTTGTATCCCTAGTTTTGATTTAGACAGCTGTTAAGATGTAGCTTCAAGTGCTTTCATTTAAATAAATAGCTTCAGTGACTGACATTAATGGGAGTCTTGATCGTTTTTCTGCTGGTAAAATTGTTACAGCACTTGTTAGTTTTCAGCCTCACAGCTGAAAGACTCCTTTTGTCAAAATGTGCTTTGTGCTTTATTATGGCTCAGTTTATTTACTTAGAGTGCAACATCTTGGAATATTAATAAATGATAATATTTGTTGGATTGTTTTAAAGTATTTCATATGATCAGATCAGGCACAGGTGACCTTACTTATGTCTCACATTATAAAACACAAAGCACTAAGGAGCAAAGCCTTGGATACTCAACCATATTAGAGTGATAGTTGTTGGAATAAAACAATCAGTGGTTTATTACCAGATTATTCCATCCTTCCATTTTAACATTTTTGGGGTGTTTTTTTGTTTGTTTGTGACAGCTTGCTCTTAGTAGCTGGGGGGACAGTTCTGAAAATCTGCGATTTTGGTACAGCTTGTGATATTCAAACACACATGACCAACAATAAGGGAAGTGCTGCTTGGATGGCACCTGAAGTTTTTGAAGGTAACAATAATTTTCAGTGTCAATATGATATTTTCTTTCTAGAGATGCAACTCTGCAGGAATTTGGCATAGGAAATAAGAGCATCACGTAAGGTCACTATTTCAGTGAGTCTTGCAGAAGCCTAACATGTATAATCTGTATGATTCTAGGTTGCTAAATATTTTGGAGAGCAGCACTGAACTGACTCTCAGACAGTTAATTACATGAAGTGGAACCTTTGTTTGTGTCGTTGCTGAAATTTGCATATGGACTACCTTTAAACACCTTTATTTGTATCATTGCTGAAATTTGCATATGGACTACCTTTAAACACCTTTATTTGTATCATTGCTGAAATTTGCATGAAGACTACCTTTAAAAACCTGCTGTTTCTTATAAGTAAGCAAAAGGCAGCCAGAGGGCTTTTTTTCCCCAGGATTATGCTGTTTCTGAGATTCTTAAGTCATTTCAAACTCTTCTGACATTTAAATACACTGTCATTACTTTCACTGCTAGCTTTTATCTTTAGAATTGCCCTGTTAGTGTCTCTAAATTGAACATAATTGCCTTCATTTTTCAATCCCCCACTTACAAGAAACTCCATCTTTGTCTGCTTTTTTGTGTAATCGAGAGATTTGATGTACATAATAAGGAACATTCTTGTTATTAATAGTTAATTTAGTTAAGTAGGAAAACAAGATCTTTTGTGGGGAAGACTGATGACACGTGATAATTAGATAGGTGTAATTGCTGCATGATTATTAAGGAAATAATCCAGTGAATATTAGATTGAAGATTATACATCTTGTAACCAGTCAGCACTTTAAATTATCATTGTGATTAGCACAGTGGTTTGCAGAAGTCATCCTCATGCATTCAGGAGCAAGTGTCCTGGCTTTGATATATTTGGCAAGTGCAGCAGTGGTTTCACAGATTCAGTATCCTAGTGACCTCTTTTACTGGCCCTATTGCAGAGGGGAGGACCAAATTATCCATATCCATATACAGTTTTAGGGGGTGTTTCCTACTCAACACCACCTTTGGAGCATTTGTTTTGAAGGTGCCATTTTTTCCTGCATGTTGCTTAGACCCAAGGGTCATCTATTTCGCTCTGGTGCTTAAAGATCTTCTACTATGTCACTTCATAATGAGACATCTGCTCTGTTTCTTTAACAACAGCTAGAAATGCTTATTTTCTTAATATTTATTGATTTTTAAATTAAATTTTATAAATAAGAGAGGGTTGGTTTTTTTTTTTTAGAAATAATCAACTGGACAATCAGTGTTTTCAGTAAAAAGTCTTAAACTAAACCAGACTTTGAATTAAATATTGTAGTAGGAATTCCTCTGGTGCATGGATTCAGCAAGGCAGAGCAAAGAAAACTTGAATTGCAAATTCATTCTTGGGCAGCACTGAAAGCCTTCAGTTTACAGATGCTTTTAAATACTTTCATCTGAAAGCATTTACTGATAGTGACACAAATATCTGTAAAAGACCAAGTAATAGGGAAAGAAAGATAGCTTCTGTGATGCAGCATATCAAGTTGCTTTTGAAACCATCATTAAACTGCTAAAATTATCATGTCAAATTTCAGAATTGCTAAGTATTTGTTAATGCTGCTGCACTAGAATTCAGCAGTGCCCTAAGTGCTATTGATTCCTTTACAAACTGTTGTAGATGGCAGAGTTTTGTTGAAGTAGTTGCCCTAACATCATATCCCCCCCATTTTAAACATTAAGGCACCTGAAGTCTTGTGTACAGCTAAAACATTCTCAAGGAAAACAATATTATTTAGATCAGGATAAAGTGAAAGAAAGCAAGTCCTCCCTGGTGGTTTGGGTGTTCCCTGCCCCCCCCCCCCAACTTTGGAAATCACCCAGACTAGACTCAGCAGCTCTGGAAATTGAATGAAGCTTAATTCCACCATTTGAGTTATTTTGTATCTCAATTATACATATTAACAAAAAAAATCTCTTGGCCACTATGTCAGTTTTGATCCTTGTTTGAAGACAAGAACAAACCTGTCATCTATAGTCACACATTTATCATTAGCCATTCCCATTTCCTCTTAGTATTTACAGAGTATCCAGCCTTTCTTTGCAGCCTCTGAATATTTTCATTCATCATTTTGTATCACCTGTGTGTTTTCTGCACTTTTAACAGGAATCTTGGAACTATTGAATTTATGGTCAAAGAATATTAGTTAAGTAAGGACAAGACAAAACGTAGTAATAATAAACAAATAGGAAATAAGATGGTGAGGAGCTGAGGAATCTGCTGCTTTGTTCACGTCGTAGTTCTGCTAAAGACTAATTAAGGTCAATTGACATGACAGAGGTGTTATTGGCTGCCATATTGTGACTTGCCTGGAAGAGGTGAGTTAAAGAAGAAGATTTAGGGGAAGCAAGCAGAGTCAGTTAAATCCTGAATAAAAGAGCTCTTCTAAGCTTACCAAATCACATTTAATGTAAGAGAAGTGATGCATTTTATCATTTCAGGATGACTCCAGGTGAAAAGGATTGATTTCCAGAGAGAGACATCCTTAACAATACTACTGTCAAATGACTTCAGACTGAAGTTAGTGTGAATCAGCCAGATTTAGAAAACTCTTTCTCCTCAGCAAAACAAATGTGAAGTGAAAGGAAGCATATAGAGCTATTTATCAACTCAATCTGTACTTCTCTTTATGTCTTACATAGAAAAGAGACAAATTACAATGATGGCTTTCTTCCAGGTAGCAATTACAGTGAAAAATGTGACGTTTTCAGTTGGGGTATTATTCTCTGGGAGGTAATCACCCGTAGGAAACCTTTTGATGAAATTGGTGGTCCAGCTTTCCGCATCATGTGGGCAGTTCACAATGGTGAGTGGAAAATACTTCGTTGCATTTCACGTTGTATATTTGACCTATACATGTGCTTAAAAATTCTTAACCATGCAGCCTCAACTCGCTAGTTTTTCTGGTTTAGACTTCATTAAATATGCATTTTTGCCAAGGAGACTTTAAATAGATGCTGTCACTTTTGTGTCACTCTGGGGTTTGTGTTATTTGGGGGTTGGAGCAGCTCTGTTACGATGACAGGCTGAGGGAGCTGGGGTTGTTCAGTCTGGAGAAGAGGAGGCTCCGGGGAGACCTAAGGATGGCCTTCCAGTACCTGAAGGGGGCCTACAAAAAGGCTGGAGAGAGACTGTTTGCAAAGGCCTGTGATGATAGGAGCAGGGGCAATGGCTTCAAACCAGAGCAGAGCAGATTTAGATTGGATGTTAGGAACAGGTTCCTTACTGGAGGGTAGTGGAACACTGGTACAGGTTGCCCAGGGAGGTAGTTGTGGCCCCGTCCCTGGAGACATTCCAAATCAGGCTGGACAGGGCTCTGGGCAACCTGATCTAGTTGAGGATGCCCCTGCTGACTGCAGCGGGGGTTGGAGTAGACAACCTTCAGAGATCCCTTCCCACCCAGACCATGAGGCACTCAGTGCCATGGTCTAGTTGACTGGATAGGGCTGGGGGATAGGTTGGACTGGATGATCTTAGAGGTCTCTTCCAAACTGGTTGATTCTATGACTTTATGATTCTAAGACTCTACACTGTTTGCATTTCCTGCTATAGATTACCTAGCATATGAACAAACAAGGGAAAAGAGCCATGTTCTTTTTGTTAAGACACTCTTGTCTTAAGAGTGATCTGAATTACATGCTTCAGGAAAACTCACAACCCTTCTGGCTGGGAGAATGACAATTTTATTAGTCAAGTTAGTTTTTTTTTTGTTTATTTAAATTGGGTGTCTACACTAAATGTGTGAGTTCAGATGACTTGGCCTGTCTTTATAAGTGCTCAAAACTGTCAAAACTCCTGCCAGGACCATTAGACATTAAAAATGTCACTTTGGTTTTCATTTTTCAGAATAATAGAGCACAGCATCTTCTTACTAGTGGTGTAAGTTTAACAGTGTGCTTTTAGGTACCATGGCAAAACAGAGCTTTAAGAAGAACAAGTAACAGTGAAATATCTGCAAAGGCTTTTTGCCATTTGTGAAAGACATAAAGGAGGACCTCAACTTGTTCAAAAGATGCAATTAACCAAACAATCAATGAAGGCTGCTACTCTGAGTGTCTGTCTTTCAGTAATATATGATAGATGCTTAAGGTGAGCACAGGCATCCCTTTTGATGAAGAAGGGGAATGGATAGACAGTGATAGGATGGCTAAACATTATAGTCATAGTAATACACAGAGATAGATATTTTCAAATGGCATTTTTGAGGGAAGAAAGAGATTCTCCATTTCAGTTTTTCCAGACACAAGTTCTTGAGATTAGGAGCAATAAAAGCATTAACTGTAAAAGCAGGCATAAATGTAATGGTCAGAAATCCTCTGTGAGATTAGCCTTTAGGGGAAGACTATCCCCTGGTTTTGCTTCAAAACTTCTTTCCTTTAATTCTTTTCTTATTTTCACTAGGAAGGCAGTGGTAGGACACACCATCTCACAGAATCACAGTGTCAGGGGCAGGAAAGGACCTCGAAAGTTCATCCAGTCCAACCTCCCTGCCAGAGTAGGATCACCTAGAGCAGCTAACTACATATACCCCTGTGTTTAGTTAGCAGACTGCTGGAGAGAGATCAGTCAATGCCATTCATCTTTGAGTCTGTTTAACAAATGAAGGGCTTTTTCTAATTGCCGTTACAGGTACTAGGCCACCACTGATCAAAAACTTACCTAAACCAATTGAGAGTTTAATGACCCGTTGTTGGTCCAAGGATCCCTCACAACGACCATCCATGGAGGAGATTGTTAAAATAATGACACACTTGATGCGGGTATAAACATTTATTTTAGTACTTCCATCCTTTTTTTTGACCTGTTAAGTTGGGAAGTGGGATTATAAAAGTTATGCATTTTATCACACTCTAAAGGCAGGCTTGCATGTTTTCTCTTGCCTTCTCTTTGCTAAAAGTTATTACAGTGGAAAAGGAGATAATTCCTCTTCTTCTGGGAGAGGTATACTAACTCACAGGAGATTTCATTAAATAGTCATATATCTGTTTTAATGGATTACTAAAAGTAATTGGATATATTTATACTCTAAATAAATGCTTACAAACCTAATGCATAATTTACAGATAGAAGTTGTTTTGTTAAATACTATTTAAATAATTCAAAACAACTGTTTATTACTTTTCTTTTTATCAAGTCATTGCTGTTTTTTCACAGTACTTTCCAGGAGCTGATGAGCCTCTACAGTATCCTTGCCAGTATTCAGATGAAGGCCAAAGCAACTCTGCCACCAGTACAGGTACACTTGTATAAGTAAGGGGAAATAACATCAACATGAAATTACACAGCTGGATGATAAAGCACATTGTCACATTCATTTTAAGCTCACACTGGGACAGAAACCTTTCCAAAATCTGAAGCATTAGCAGGAATCTATTTTTTTTATTAAGACCTTATGCCATATCTTACTTAGTATTCTCATGCAATGCTTTTTGCTAAAGGATGCTTTTAATGGAGAAGCAGCAGATAACAGTAAAAGCTGTCTCCAGATGTCCACATTTAGTGTTTCTTCCCTTTTTTCCCCCCTAGAAAGTTGCTATGAATTGACACATGATTTAGATTAGACATTGGAAGGAAATTCTTCACCATGAGGGTGCTGAGACACTGGAACAGGTTGCCCAGGGAGGTGGTGGAAGACCCATCCCTGGATGTTTTTAAGGCCAGGCTAAGAGTGGTTCTGAGCAACCTGATCAAGCGTGAGGTGTCCCTGCCCATGGTGGGGAAGTTGGAACTAGAAGATCCTTGAAGTCTCTTCCAACCTTGACAATTCTGTGATTTTGTGATTTTTTTTTTTAGATGTTTTACTCTTTTTGAAAGCTGCACCTGCTTTCAGTTATCATCTCCACAATTTAAACTTGTAGTTCTTTTATGTTAAATACAGTAATTTAAATTAGAATCATAGAATCAATCAGAGTTACAAGGGACCACAAAGATCACCTTATTACAATCCCCCTGCCATGGGCAGGGGCACCCTACCCTAGATCAGGCTGGCCACAGCCTCAGCCAGCCTGGCCTTAAACACCTCCAGGGATGAGGCCTCAACCACCTCCCTGGACAACCTCTTCCAGGCTCTCAGCACTCTCATGCTGAAGAACTTCCTCCTCACATCCAGTCTGAAACTACCCACCTCCAGCTTTGCTCCATTCCCCCTAATCCTGTCACTACCTGATAGCCTAAAAAGTCCCTCCCCAGCATTTGTATAGGCTCCCTCTCAGATACTGCAAGTACTTAGTGGTGTATTCTTTTTCACTCCTTTTTGCATTAATGGATCTGTTGCAGTCTTGCATCTTGCCTTTCACTAAAAGCTTTACATCTTTGGTATTTTTAATGGGAACTTACAGCTGTTTTTCCTTGCTGCTGATTTCTAGGTTCTTTCATGGACATCACTTCTACAAACACGAGTAACAAAAGTGATGCTAACATGGAGCCAAGCGACTTCCAAGGAGCTTCTACCAATGACACTATTAAACGTTTGGAGTCAAAATTAGCACAGCAAATGAAGAACACAGCCAAGCAGCCGGTAAGCCAACCTGTGCAATTTTGAGCCACAATAATGAAACAGGCAAAGATAGACAAAAAGTAGCTTCATTTTATTTAAAAGGGAGTCATTGGTCTAAAAAAGAATTACACTGGAAAATTGGTGCCTTAATTTAGAAGCGTGACGTGAAAGGCTGCCCAGGGGAGTTGTGGAATCTCCCTCTCCGGAAGTATTCCAAACCCATCTGGATGCCTTCCTGTGTGACCTCCTCTAGGTGATCCTGCTCTAGCAGGGGGGTTGTCCCAGATGATCTTTTGAGGTCACTTCCAACCCCTGACATTCTGTGATTCTGTGAAAGGATTAAACGTCTATGTGAATTTTGAATGTGCTATGTTTTGTTTCCAGGACAAGGAGTAATGGTTTTAAACTGTCAGAAGGGAGATTTCAACTAGATGTTAGAAAGAAATTCTTTACAGTGAGGGTGGTGAGACACTGGAACAGGCTGCCCAGGGAGGTTTTGGATGCTCTGTCTCTGGAGGTGTTTAAGGTTAGGTTGGATGAGGCCTTGAGTGCTGGTTCTAGTGGGAGGTGTCCCTGCCTATGGTGGGGATTTTGAGCTAGATGATCTTTGAGGTCCCTTCCAACCTAAACCAATCTATGATTTTAGGATTTCAAATAGGATGAGAAAATACAAAGATTCTCTTGGGACAATGTTGACCTAATTCTACTCAGTTTTTCTCTGCATACCATTAGATTCTTCTGAAAGTTGCAGATATTTGGTTCTTGAATGCCAACAATACCTGAATTACTACCAATTATTGAACTATATGTGTTAAGTCACTTTTCCCACGCCCTTTATAAAACCTACATGCCTTTTTTAACCTACATACTGTGAGTATGACAGAGGGGCATCTGCAGAAGTGTTTTTGCTGGGTTTTTTTCTCTTCAAACATGTGTTTGTTGAAACAGGGTGATCCTGGCCGCCTCAGTTTACCCCCATCACGTGGGAGCAGCGTGGAGAGCTTGTCAGATGTCCGTGCACGACCCCAGTCAGCCCTTGTTTCAGAAGGCAAAAGGATGAGTGCTGACATGTCTGAAATAGAAGCAAGAATAGCTTCCATCACAGGTAAAACTAAAGGATGTTTGGGGGATAGACTAAGAAGGAGGGAGATGTAGAATGTGCATAGCTTTGCAGAAGGTTAATGCTATTAAGCATATGAAAATACTTATATAGTCTTTATTGTCCTTTATTCATTGGTAAGGAAAATGCCTGCATTAATGGTTGTACCCTCAACAAGGTTGAGTGTTTTAATGGGGTACTTTTAAGGTTGTGGAAGAGTTTACTTCTGGTGAATTAGACTTCTGCCTTTAAAAAAGAAATTACTGTCAGACTTCTAAATATGAGTCCTATTCCAAATGCACAACTTTCTCCTTTATGTTATTCCATCTTTGTTAGTGTAACTTTTCCTGAAATAACATTCCCTTCAAAATCTTGAAATAGTCTTGAAATTTAGAGATAGATATGAAGTTCAGCTTGTTCCCAAGTAACTTCTAAAATCTGCTTTGACAAATTTCAGAAAGAGAAATGTGCTTCTATTTTATTAATCAAATTAACAAAGCATTGGTCGCTTTTGGCTAAAAAAAATCAAAGAAGGAAGAAGGAACAATTGAAAAGAGGGGAGGGAAAAAAAAGAAAAGGCAGAGGTGTTTTGCCAGGTAAAAAAGGCAGAGGTGTTTTGCCAGGTTGAAAAAGGCAGAGGTGTTTTGCCAGGTAAGAAAAGGCAGAGGTGTTTTGCCAGGTAAGAAAAGGCAGAGGTGTTTTGCCAGGTTAAAAAAGGCAGAAGTGTTTTGCCAGGTAAGAAAAGGCAGAGGTGTTTTGCCAGGTAAAAAAAGGCAGAGGTGTTTTGCCAGGTAAAAAAGGCAGGGGTGTTTTGCCAGGTTTGCTTTGGGTAGCTATAAACTGTTGTGCCTAAACATTTCGTCCTTGAGTGAATTGGAATTCATATGTAAGTATAAATACACACTTCTATATAATGAAAGCAAATCTTTATTCTTCCCAGAAGAGCAAATTAATAAAACTGTGTATACTTGGCAAACACTTTTCCTGTCTCTTTTCTTCATCAGAGAGATTGTTTGTTGATCTGTGTGAACTTCAGGTTTTAAGTTTCATATGTAAAACATTTTGTTTGTTTGTTTGTTTTATGGTGTGGAACTACAGATTTAAATAATCAGGTCAAATTATCTCGGTTAGTGCTGGGATGATTTAGCTGTTCCAGTGGTTTTCCTGCAATCTGAAAATTAGGGTAGTCAAGTAGCTATAATTGATAAGAAAATATGCATCCTATTCTGGCTATCTTGTGCACCATGACTGTTTTAGTTTTGTTCTTCATTGTGTTATTATTACTCCAGGATCTTGTCTTTACTAAATGCTGAGGTTACTCATGATAGAATATTTATCTTGCCCTAAACACATTTTATTTTTGTCTTCTTATTTTAAAGCCTTGTTCCAAAATTTGTCTTTTGTATTGTCAGTCTTTGACTGGATTGTGTAGCACATCTCACCCTGAATATCTCTAAAGGTTTCCTAACACAGAAGGCAGCTGTGTCCTTCCCTGATAATAATAACAACATCTTGGCTTTATTTTAAAACATGTCAGGACTCATTTTGGTCACTGACACTCTAAAGTCAATGTAAGTTTTTCACATTGGTGGAGATATCCTGCCCCTCCTTCCTGTGAGTTTTCATTTTCCTGGTTTGTCTTCCCTAAATACATTGCTCTGGATAGTAGTTATTATTTCAGAATATTCTTAAGGTCTGTCATTGTTATGACTGTAGGGCTTCTTTTTCTTGAAACAAAAGTATATATTTGACACACTAGGTAGGGGGGTTAATAAATCTCTTCAGTGGACTACTAGAAATGAGGTCAAACTCATCTGACCATAAATTTTTCAAAAAGAGCTGAATCAGCACTGTATTGGTTTTGCTTTGGTTTTTAATCTTGTTAACTCTAACAGAAATATGCTGTGAACCTGAAAAATTTGTGGCTGAGTGAGAATTGAGCTGTTAAGAGTAAATCAAGTCGAGAGTTATTTAATCTTCTTGTCCCATCTATTGCTAGATTAAGGGTAGCTCACAGTGCACATCACCATTACTTAAGTTTGAGATGGCTAATCTGCAATGTTCTACCTCTGGAAGATGTATTCAGACATTTCTCTAAATGGGAATTACTTATCTTAAGCTCCATGAGTATTAAAATTTAAAAAAGCATTATTAGATTTGTTTCCAAAGTATATAATTGTTTATTGAACAGCAGTCAAAAATTAAAAGCTTGGTACTCAGTTTGCCAAAAAAAAATTCTCTAGGAGGACAAAGGAATGGAAGGCAGGAATGACTGCAAGGTGTAATAAGTTAGCATGTTTTGAGAGACAGATGTGATTTCCTTTTAAAAGCAGATGATTTAAAGAGTCAGGAATACCCACCTATTAACCTTGTTTGTAAACCAGTTTGTACCCAACACTAAAAGTGAAAACATTCTGTAAGTTCAGACAGTTGCAAATCGATGCAGGGTGATCTGAAACAATTGAATTTGTTCTTTGTTTGGATCATGACATTTGATTTTATTTTTCCCCCTTTCTTTTTGCCATGCTGCTTTTCTCTGTTTGACTTTTGTGTTGCTAACTATAACTAATTACACAGTGTTGTAACAATGGCTAGTTCTGCATTTTTTGCTTCTTAACAGTTGCTTTACTACGTGTCAGCATGAGTGGAAGGCAATGCAGTTGATTCTGCATGACCCTTTTTTTTTGCATGAACTTAGAGTTTAACCAAGTTGATGAAAAAAAAAGAAACCAAAACAACAATAATGCAGTATTAGGGATTTAATAATTTTTGCTATTGCTCTTTTAGTGTCTTGCATGTGTATTGTATATGTGTATTTTTTCAGCCTATTCCAAGCCTAAACGAGGCCATCGTAAAACTGCTTCATTTGGCAACATTCTGGATGTCCCTGAGATCATCATACCAGGTATCGCAGACCAGGTGAACGGGTCAGTTGGTTAAGATGCCGGAATAATGATCAGACTGCTTGGAATACTTCTTGCTCCAGTGGCTCTAGGACAGAACTAGAAATTAGCCAAACAAATAAACAAACAAATTTACACACTGCCTCTTTTAAGAGGAGCAAACTTACTGGTGAAGGATTTGAACGTTCTAGTTGAGTGATAATTTTTAATGCCTTTGTAAAGAGGAGCAAGACTCCTGGTCCTTCACCAGGAGGTGAAGGTGAACTTTCTACTTCTAGTTGACTTTGAGGGATAGTTTTTAATGCCTCTTTAAAGAGGAGCAAACCTCCTGGTGAAGGATATGAACTTTCTAGTTGACTTTGAGTGATAATTTTTATGCCTCTGTAAAGAGGAGCAAACCTAGGGGTGAAGGATTTGAACTTTCTAGTTCTAGTTGACTTTGAGTGATAATTTTTAATGCCTCTTTAAAGAGGAGCAAACCTACTGGTGAAGGATTTGAGCTTTCTAGTTGACTTTGAGTGATAATTTTTAATGCCTCTGTAAAGAGGAGCAAATGTATGGGTGAAGGATTTGAACTTTCTAGTTCTAGTTGACTTTGAGTGACAATTTTTAATGCTTCTTTAAAGAGGAGCAAAGTTACTGGTGAAGGATTTGAACTTTCTAGTTCTAGTTGACTTCGATAAAGCTTTTTTTTTTCCTTTGTGATCTTCTTACAGCACAGGTTAGGCTACACCTTGAGTACTGTACCCAATTCTGGGCCTCTTGTCTTAAGAAAGATGTTGAGGTGTTTGAACATGTTCAGACAAGGGCACCAAGGCTGTGAGGGGTTGGGAGCACAGCCCTACGAGGAGTGGCTGAGGGAGCTGGGGTTGTTCAGCTTGGAGAAGAGGAGGCTCAGGGAGAACTTACTGCTCTCTTCAGCTACCTGAGAGGAGGTTATAGCCAGGTGGGGTTGGTCTCTTCTCCCAGGCACTCAGTGACAGAACAAGAGGACACAGTCTCAAACTGTGCCTGGGCAGGTTTAGGCTGGATGTTAGGAAGAAGTTCTTCACAGAAGGAGTGATTTGCTATTGGAATGGGCTGCCCAGGGAGGCAGTGGAGTGTCACTATCCCTTGAGGTGTTTAAGAGGAGACCGGATGAGGCATTTAGTGCCATGGTTTAGTTAATTAGAAGAGTTAGGTGATGGGTTGGACTCAGTGATCTCAGGTGTCTTTTCCAATCTGTGCTTCTGTGATTATCTCTCAAATAAAACTGAAATCACCAGACTAGCTCAGAAGGTTTGGAAGCAAGATAAAGCTGTATTTTACAGCAAGCTAAATTTACAGGCATAGATACAAAATATATTTACATGGATATACAATTACTTACAATTTAGAAATAACACAGAAATCCAGACCTCCTCCACCCCCAGGTAAAGAAAGCCTAGAAGGGGCCAATGCCACCTTCTTCCCCCAGGTAGAAAACCAGCAAGATCTCACATGTTACCAGTTCAGTCAAGGTTAGCATTCAGCCACGCACAAAGGAGGAGTGGAGCAGTGGAGGAGGTGGAAGGCAGAAGGCAAAGGGAGCAGAGTGAGAAATTGTTTATACATTGCAGTTTTATCCCTCTTAGCAAACCAATGACTGGTAAAGACTTTATCATGATTTTTCTTTTACATCCAATGCTCTTCTCACTTATAGACTCAATTAGGTTGGAAGAGACCTCCAGGATCATCCAGTCCAACCTATCACCCAGCCCTGTGCAATCAACTAGATCATGCTCTTGTTTATACTTTAGAAGCAAAACAGAGCATTATCTCTTAAACTGCTACACAGACCAAAACTGAATGTGCAGTCTTTCCTTACAATATTCCATTTGGATGAAAATGGACTTAAGCTGAAAAATTCCTATTCAGGAAGTTACCTCTACCCTGATCTCCTTTTGTTGCTTGAGTTTCCATTTTTAATCCAATCAAATAGGAGTAGAACAAAATACTTAAATACTTGAAATCCATGTGATACTTGTAATTAAAAAAAATAACTGTGTAATTCTTACATTTGACTACACTTTCCTACAGCTAAAAAGTGTCTGCATGAGGCATTTCTGCTGTGCTTAAGTTAATGCAAGCTGAAGTTATTAGGAGAGCCTTCTGACAGGAAGAAAATCAGTATAATCAGGCACCATAGCTGGTGATTTCATTTGGGACTTTAATGAATAATTCTCATCTATCTCATGTCTATATTTAGTCAGCAGCATATCAGTTTTCCTTTCCCATTCCTTTTTGGCAATCAGAGGGGATTTATTTCTTTCATTTCACACTTCTCAAAGCCTAAAAATAAGTATAATCAATCCCAAACTGTGCTAGGTATACAATTAGCAGTATGCCGGTCGCTTCAAAATGACTTTTAAGAGGCAGGAGATGCAAAGTAACAGCATTAAAAACTGGACCCCCCTACTCTAAATTTGTTTTCTTGTAAATAATGGCTTTCATATTTTAAAGTTGAATACAAAAGGTACAAATGTTTCTTTGAAATAACTTTATTGAAGTTTGGGTATAAAAATACAGGCTGAAAAAGTCAAGCAGGAAAATAAAACCCATTTGGTTTTGAGGCTAACAAATCAGTAATCAATTTCACTAATGTAGCTTTCAAGCAGTCCTGGCCAGCCATGACATAAATGAAATCCTGAAAGAGCAAGGAAAGAAATCTTCCAAGTTCTGCCCTGTGAACATGTGATGAGAGCCTGTGAATAAGCTTTAGAGGTGAAGTGTTTTGTCCATGCACAGTATGCATTAATAGCACTGAGCCTTCCAAGAAACCTTGACACTGTTGGAGAATACTGAGAAGTCAGTGAAATAAAATGCCATGTTATTTTCACAGGGTAGGTTGTACCAGTCTACTGGTTTGACTTTTTTAGGTAGTCAAGTAGATAATTCTTCACCTGGGCTATTTTAACTCAGCTTGCCAGGGTGGCAATGCCAAGATGAATTTGGGATAACGAGAGAAACAGCAACCTGTAGAAATGAAAGAAGGCATACAACAGGAGAAAGCATATTCATGAACTGTCTCAAAGTTTACTCTGAAGGCATTTAAATCTTAAATACATGGTAATGAAATTCATTGTTAGTGCTTCTTCAGAAGCAACTATTCATAGAGGATTACATAGGATGGCCTTTGTAGTGACTGAGAAGGAAAAAGAGAGGGTAAAATCCAAGGTCATGCACTGTGGGTCATATATTAACAAGAATTTCTTTTAAGATGATGATGTGTGACCATAGCAGATGCATGCAGAATAAGCCCAAGTAGTATAAGCCACTAATGTCATGCAGTTGTGGAAAAAGTGTGACATTTTAGGAGAGATAAAGAAGCAGAAACACTATTTACAGGCCCTTATGGAAGTTTAATCAGGAATTGAACATTCTGTTCTGGCCAGCCATGTGAAAGAAACATACCTGTGATCTGAAATAATAGCAAGAGCTGAAAGGATACTATAGACAGTATAAAGAAGAATCCGAAAGCATGGCTTTTCTTTTTAAGCCCACAAAATTAAAGCTCAGAAATCAACAGTTATTTTCTAGAGAAGAATCTGCAGCTAAAGTCGAGGAAGAGTGAAGTAGGTAAATTAAAAGACAGTATTAGCACTATTAAAAAAATGAAAAGTAAATAGTCTGCAAGTCTGGGCTCCATGGTAAAAGTTCTCTGGTTGTCAGAACAGCTTTCCTGGAAGAATCTCAAGGCCAGAAAAAACCAAAAGAGATGAATCATTACATGACAGGGATGTGATCATCTGTCCAGTAAACTGATTATATTTATCTGGATACTTAAAGCAGTTATCCAAAAGTTCCTTGCTTGGTTACTCTTTTAAAGACAATGCAGTGTGGCAAATTTCTCGCCTCTTTCCTTACCTTTTCAGCACAATGCACTCAAGTCCTAGCTTCTTAACATGCTTTTTCCCTTATATTTCCAAGACTCCTAAACTGGCACCTCCGTCTCAATCCCACCCCATTACATTCCTTAGCACTTCTGCCACATACCCAGCTCCTCCAAACTTCCCTGGGCATTTCTGCAGCGTGGCCAGGAGCCCATCTCCATCCTTGGGGCAACTTGAGTATGCCGACCCAGTCGGTGCTGCTGCCTGAAGTTGTTCTGAACACATGGCAAAGCAGCTGCGCCCCGCAGAGGGGAGGCACCAGGCAGTCATGTTACCGTGAGTCAGCTGCTTTGGGGCAGGCCTATTTTAGAACTATGAATACTACATCTGCTATCACTGGGGGGTTTCATAATGTGTTGCCTCAGCTGCTTTTCATCCACAAACCAATTTTGCTAGCGAGGTCCTAGAACGCCAGATTTTACCACTTGAAGGTGAAATGTTGGCAGAAGTGGGTATGTTTGAGCAGGTGTACACACAGACATAAATATATACACACACATATATATCCATATATATCCATATATCTTCATATACATACATCCACACACACTTCTTTTTAAAGAGGTGCAAATAAGGGTGAACAGAACTAATTTGCATTTAAGATGCTGGAGGGGATTTACTAACTAACAAAACTTAGAAACTGAAAAATAGATCAGCTAATGCTGGCTTCGTGTAACAACTTGAGAAATGAGTTAGCAGTGATAGAATCATGCAGCCAGATAGCCAAGAGAAGTGTTTCTATTTGAATTATTCTCCATTTGTAGTATATTAGTATGTATCATATAGATAATAAACACAAGTATTTTATATTTAGAGATATGAAATAAAAGCCCCAATAAGAACAAATGGCTTAAGTAGCTGTTTAAAGAAACAAACCAACCCAAAAGAAGACTCATGCAACCAGATCATTTAGTGAACTGTTTCTACTTTAATTATTCTCCATTTGTAGTATATTAGTATGTACCATATAGATAATAAATGCCAGTATCTTATATTTATATTTTTATATATATATGAAAAAAAATCCCCAATAAGAACAAATGACTTAAGTAGCTATGTTCAAAGAAACAAACCAACCCAAAAAAAGACTCATGCAACCAGATCATTTAGTGAAGTGCTTCTACTTTAATTATTCTCCATTTGTATATATTAGTATGTATCATATAGATAATAAACACCAAATTTTTATATTTGTATATATATGAAAAAAATAAAAGCCCCAATAAGTAAAAATGGCTTAAATAGCTATGTTTAAAGAAACAAACCCAAAACAGACTCATGCAATGATAGCCAAGTGAAGTGTTTATACTTTAATTTTTCTCAATTTATAGTATATGTCCTATAGCTAATAGACACCAACATTTTGTATTTATATATATATGAAATAAATAAGAGCCCAAATAAGTACAAATGGCTTAAGTAGCTATGTTTAAAGAAACAAACCAACCCAAAAAGACTCATGCAACCAGTTCATTTAGTGAAGTGTTTCTGCTTTAATATTTCTCAATTTGTAGTATATTTCTGTGTATCACATAGATATTAAACACCAACATTTTATATTTATATATATATATGAAAAAAATAAAACTCCCTATAAGTACAAATGGCTTAAATAGCTATGTACAAAGAAACAAACCAACCCAAAAAGAGAATCATGCAACCAGATCATTTAGTGAAGTGTTTCTACTTTAGTTTTTCTCAATTTGTAGTATAGAGTATGTATCATATAGATAATAAATGTCAGTATTTTATATGTATATATATGAAGAAAATTAAAGCCCCAATAAGTACAAATGGCTTAAACAGCTATGTTTAAAGAAACAAACCAACCCAAAAAATGACTCGTGCAACCAGGTCATTTAGTGAAGTGCTTCTACTTGAATTTTTCTCAAGTTGTAGTCTATAGTATGTATCCTATAGCTAATAAACACCAACATTTTATGTTTATATTTATATATATATATATAAAATAAAAGCCCCAATAAGTACAAATGGCTTAAGTAGCTATGCTCAAAGAAAGAAAGAAACAAAAAAGGTATTGCTTGTAACATGCTCAAGGAAAATAACCAACGCGATTTTGATACAAGCCACTCAAGCAGCGTCTCTCAAATATCAGCCTCCTCTTCACTAGCAGCATCAGACACCTCATGCATGACATGCATGTATTTGGCTTTGTCATTTTGTCATCTGAAAACTGCCACAGCACTTAGGTTTTTATAGCATTGACACTGCATAAATGATCACTCAGAATAGACAGAGTTTGTTGAGCGCCTTTAGAAAGTGGAGAGGAGTTGGAGATGCTTTAGGGCTGTCGTTTGTTCCGTCTGCTTTCTTAAGAGCCATATAAGCCAGAAATCCTACGCTTGTCTCCCCACATAACTTCTTTTCTCTTTTTTTTCTGGAAATCAGATCAATGTTTTAACTTCTTTTAAAGTGTCTTCTGGCACTGTTCTATTCGCTGATCATCCTGCACTGCGAGAGGGGTTTGGTCCTTGTGTGTAGGTGTGTGAGAAAGAGAGTACTGTGTGCAAATAGAGTGTAAAAGGAGACGCCAAGTGTCTGCTAAAGGGCAGGGAGGAATGTTCATAGCTGGTCTGGGTATTTGGGCCAGGGTGGGGGGGAGGAAGGAGGGGTGTGGAATTTGGTTTTGCTGGAATATGTGATGGACATTTCCTGTTCTTTTTTGAGTTTCAGTGTAGAAAATAAACAGCATTACATGCAAGGGATTTTTTTTTTCAGGCCGGGAAGTAGGTTTGTGGTATTTGATATTTAATCTCAAACTCCTGAAAAGCACCGAAATCTTGCGCTAAACTTGCTTTTATTTCATTGACATATCTCTTAGGTTTTTATAGTGAGGGAAAAAAAATCAGTTTTAAATCAATGTGGAGGTAAGAACAAGATGAAAACTGAGAGAAAAGCATAGGAGGAGTAGCAGTGATCAGTTCAAGTAAAGATTATCTCTTGGATAGTGTAGCTTTCAGTTGACGTTTGTCTCAAATCTGGAGCAATAAGTATTTGTTGATTCGTAGTCTGTTTCTGCTTTGTCTAAGCAATTTGCCAGATGTCTGCACTAGTTACACTAATTAAAATGGCATTGCCTAGCAGAGCTTGCTCTTCCCTCATGCTACTAACTTGAAGGTATTTCATTTAAAGGTGCTCATTTATTACAACACAATAGTTGTGGCCCCTCCTTCTCCTCCCCCTTCTCCCCTCCCTGCCCAAAGCATTTTCTTTTCTTTCTTGCACCCCACCCTGATTATTTTAACTTTTTGGCAACCACCTTCTAATATTTCAGCAACACATGTGCTGGGTTCTTCAAATTCACAAACGTTGCTAATCTGAAATGAGAATTTCAGATATTTTTGCCAGCCTATTTCAGCTGAGCTAATTTTATAACAGTGTTGTTGAATGAAACATGCACATAATTTTGTATCAGTCGTGGGCGGATCACCCATATCTTGAATATTGAGATGAGCTGTGGCAGCCAGATAAAGAATCCACAGCACAGGAGCCTATTAAATGTATATCTCATTCCTTAAATGATTAGGTAGTGAAAAAAGTTCACTGCAAATGAACAAGCCCATGAATTTTGATGTAGATTTGCCATTCACATCATCTCTGATATCAAAACATTAAGCATAATATAGCCATCCTTGCTTAGGTAAGTATATACTTGCCATGAATTTCAGAAGCAAAAGATCAAGACCACAGAGAAGTTGCAGTTCAAGTTCATTTGTAGTGAGAGCAAAGAACGTCTTCCTGTACTGGAACCCTTCTTGATTTTCTTACATGCTTGTTTCTCATCCTACTTTCTATGAATTGTAGACTATAAAATGTCTTGACAAATTGGTAAGTGACACTGAAGAATTTCATGTTGCTGTCCTGTGGTAATGTGTTCCTACATGTAAATTTCAAGTATGATACCATTAAATGTATTGATAAACATTAAATAGTCTTACATTTTCGTAGCAACTGTTGCAAATCAAAACACCTGCCAAGATAGGCGGTGGCGCTCTGTGGAAATGATGCTGAATGAGAAGCATCTAAAAGGTTAAGGGAGCGATGCCTGATACAGAGCCTTGAGCGAGCTGGGTTGGCTGCTGCGTGTAGGGTCAGTGGGTGAGGGTCTGCCAAGGCTGCAGGACATGTTTCAGATGCTCCCCTCCAGTAGAAAAGTTACGTAATACAGAGTGAAGAGCAAGAATTTTGAGCATTGTCAGCTGTTACTCAGGACGTTTTGGTGTTTCCTTTTGGACAGCTGACCTGCTCTCAAGAGACAATATAAACAATTGCCCTAATGAAAATCCAGGCAGCCAGGGAGATTCGGTTGCATAATCTCCTTTTATTTGTAAGGAGACTTTGTTTCCTGGAAATGCCTTTGATTGGGTGTCAGTGTTAAAATCTCAACTGTTTTATGTAGCTGTCATTGGTGGATAATTGCTAACAGGTGGAAGGAGAAGAGGAAAAGATTACAGCATCATGCTCAGAAGGTTGGTGGTGAGATGTGATTTAGCTGAACAGTCTCCTTTTCACACTTTTCAGAGCATGAGAATAGGACATAATTTCGTTCATCTGAGGGAGACAGAGGCCAGAAGGAAGCACTTTGGCTTCTTAATTTTCAGGAGAGGAGCAGCATGCAGGCAGAAGTCCTTTCTGTGTTCCTTGAGCACACCAAAGAGCAGCAGGTTAAAGCTGGCAGCCTCTTATCTTCGCGGTCTAGCTTTTAGAAATCCCCATAACGTAACACACTTGAAATAGATGTCGTCATCAGCTCCTGCCCCGAGTACTAAGCCTGAGCAAACACATGTGACAGAAGATGGTGGAGTAGAGTGCAGCAGCGATTCATGTGGTAGGAGTGGTTATTGTATTAGGTTATACTTTTGTTGACAGGCCAGCATGTTTTGAGTTAAAATTCTGCAGCTGTCTCTCTCTCTCCCCCCCCCCTCACTTTCTCTCTGGATTTGTACAAATTCCAAGCTCCTCTGCAACATTCGCACCCTGCTTATTTTGTTCTGAGTAGATTTCACTGGTTTGTTTTTGTTTGGTTTTTTTTTTTCCCAGCAGGAAACGGACAGCAGAGACGCAGATCCATTCAAGATCTCAGTGTTGCTGGAACAGAGTCCAGTCAGGTAATGTTTTTTCTCATCTCTTCTTTAGCTTGCAGTCAAGTCAACACCCAGTCTGTATGGGGAAAAGTGGTCTGGAAATCTTCACCTTTGATGCTTTCATAGAAGTGATGTAGAAGCCTGGCAGATTGTAGTCTCATTTGTATTGCATTTAAATGAGATTCCATGAGGATAATCTATGAATGAGCTGTAGATGAGAAGTGTTTTCTGTATAGTTTGTGCAGCATTTTTATGCACCCACGGTTACCATGTACCACTTAATTTAATTGAGGGCAGGTGTTCTGCAGGAAAGCCTTTTCATCTCTCTGTGAAAAAAAAATACTGTTAATAACTACTCATAATTGTCTGAAGCAGTTCTATACATACATTAGACTCACTTTCAGCATAAAAAGCATGTGCAGCAGTATAGTAAAGGTGTTTATAATCAGTCTCAGAACCCTGATCAGCACTTTACAGTAGTATCTCTTCATTTCTCACAAAAGGTTTATAGGGAGGTACTGTCACAAAGTTGGTTGGGGTTTATCTTTCAAGAAGCCCCTGTCTCAAAGTATTTTACAACAACAGAGCTTCTTGTCTGCTATCATAAGTGCCATGGTAACAGACAGGATGGTGTGCTACTTAAAATTGACAGTAAACTAAGAACATGTTAAATGAGAGAAGCACAGCTAATGCTTCCTACAGGTGGGTTTTATTTTGTGTTTTTAATTGCTTTGCTGCCTTTGTTTTGTAGTAACTCAGAGGCTGTGACTCTGAATTGGCGATTTTGAGGTCTTTACTGTTGTCTGAATGTGGGGGAGTGGAGCTTTAGCATATTCCTCAGGTTGATCAGGTTTCCATATTCAATTTCCATATTAAACAACCTACTGCAATATTCTGAAATAAATGATAATTTGGAGGGGGGGGGCTAGTTTTAATCCTTCTTTAATTCCATGGAGTGTGGTAGCCACTGAAAGCTCATCAATCTTCCAGGTATTATTAGTAGGATTTGCTATGTATATCTATCAGAAATTATCTAAGCAAGTCTAAATACATTTTCATATCTTCAGAAGGGTTTGTTAGAAACAAACAAATCTGTAAAATGTAGTAAAGAAATCGATGAGCCTCTTCAGTTGATTGTAGGATGAAATTGTTCAAGGCTTGGGGGTTAAAAATGAAGTAAGGGTGAATCAGCTATACCAAATTGCCCTGATTGATGCACGTAGTAGCTTTTTTATTTGCTATTTCATATGAATGAATGATTAGTATTTAAAATATATATCATTTCAACATTTAATTCCTATCTTAATGACTATTATAATCTTTCTTTGGAAGCTGTTCTGCTGCTTGTATGGATGCTTTAGCTAAGTTATCCTTGTAACCAGGAGGATACGGGAAAGGTTTTTGTTTCCCTCACTCATTTCTGGTGAGGGTCTATAGAGGCACCAGATTCATGTTTTATTTTCTTGCTTCTGGTAGTGTTCATACTGGAAATCAAAGGGGAAGAATTACAGTTAGCTGCTTCTATCTTACAGCTATTTGGAAATGCTATGATAAAATCTGGAAAACAGAATTTTAACAGGCATGAAAAATGCAGTGTGAAAGAATTTTTTGCACTGTCCATATAAACAATTAAGGAATTTTCATCCCCTTTTTAGTGTAGGAAGAGATAGAAAAGTCTGCTGAAACTAAATTTTGACATACTTGTGCTTGAGTTTCTGAGCTGTTTCTTTGATTTTTAATTAAGAGTTTACAGTTATGGGAGGCAATGAAGAAAGCAGGCACGATATAATGATGGCTGGAGGCTTAAGATTGCTGTGTATGGGATTATGTAACTTTGGACCTCACTGCCTTGAATTTTTATGACAAATCTTGAGCTGCTATCCATATAAGCAATCTCCTAGCCAAAGCAGAGCAAAACCATCTGTGACTAGCATAGCTCTGGTCAGTTTATCCTATCTCCCCATATGCACTGTACCATATATAGGTTATCCTTTCTAATGTGAAAATCCCCTTCCCCCTCCCTCCCTTCATTGCAAACATCCTTCTTCCCTGCATTCCATTCTCCTTTACACCCACCCTGTGGCACAGACTAGATAGGGCTGGGGGATGGGTTGGACTGGATGATCTTGGAGGTCTCTTCCAACCTGGTTGATTCTATGATTCTATTCTGTGATTCTTCCCCAAGCTGCCATGGCACTGCATGCCTCTGCTCCTACATCCAGTGTTTGGGAGCTCCAATCCCACTCTAAACTGAAGGAATGCCACAGTGCCACCTTTTTATCACTGTTTTTGAAACTGTTTGACATACTAAAGCTGATCAGAAATCTTTGTCTTAAATATGGTTTTCCTGCACAGATGAGCAGAAAATTGTTCCTTTTTTTTTTATCAGGAAGTTTTTTTTCCAATTCAGAAAATAGCTTTGGTTAAGGTGGATGAAAACACCAGACTTCATAATCATAAATATACCAACATTTGGTGGGTGTACCTGAAAGGTAGACCTGAGGCTCTTGTCTCCTTGCTGTTCTGTTTTGATCTGACCTACTTGTGTGTTTTTATGGTTGTAGATTTACTTTATTTCTGTTTACTCTTCAAATAATATTTTATGTAGTTTATAGGTTTATTGTTGTCATGTTGTTGAGACACTTAAGGCCTTTTTGCAGTTGTTACTGGTGTTACCTACAGCAGAGGGTAACAGTGCTTTGCAAGTGGTTTTACTGTTCAACTGACCCTTTTGAGTCAACAGTTTGGGGAAATATGCTAAGCCAAAGCTTTTCCATGACTGGATTAGCTGTTGGAATGGTTCAATATTGAGAATGGGTTTTAAATCCAGTCTTTCACAGATTTCTCTAGTACTCAGTGACCTTAGGCTGGACTTTACTCCAAGTAACATGAGGTAAACTGACACAACCCTCTCTGTGCAGTCAAATGCTGCATTTTTATTTGTTTCCAGCCATGTACCATGATGCTGGATTAACTTTCCCACATAATTTCTTTATTTGCAATGAAAAAAAATTCCTTCTGCCTTTCCATTTCCCTGTACATGTACATTCCCTGTGTACATTCATGGACTTGATGGGTCCGGAGGAGGGCCACAAAAATGCTCAGGGGTTGTGGCACCTCTGCTACAAAGACAGGCTGAGGGAGCTGGGAGTGTTCATCCTGGAGAAGAGGAGGCTCCATGGAGACCTGCCAGTACCTGAATGGGGATACAAGAAGGCTGCAGACAGACTGTTTGCAAAGGCTTGCAGTGACAGAATGATGGCAGCGGCTTCAAACTAGAGCAGAGCAGATTTAGATTTTATGTTAGGAGCAGCTTCTTCACTATGAGGGTGGTGGAACATGGCAACAGGTTGCTCAAGGAGGTGACTGTGGCCTCATCCCTGGAGATATTCAGAGTGAGACTCAACAGTGCTCTGAGCAACCTGGTCTAGTTGAGGATATCCCAGCTGACTGCAGAAGGGGTTGGACTAGCTGACCTTTGGAGGTCTTTTCCAACCCAGATCATTCTGTGATTGTAAAACATTGTGTTGTGTGGTCTGCCCAATGCTACTGCTCTTGCCTACATGCCTTCTCAGCACAGAAACAGATGTGCTGACTCTGAACTGCAGTCACCACGACTTCTGTGGGCCTCAAGAAACACAAGAAAACCTTATACTGGACAGAGTCTTAACACATTTGATCTTTTATTCAGATTCTGAGAAACGTGTTTGGCATAATCCCTACAGAACTCTAGTCTGCAGTCAGATGCCTAGGAAGGTATCCATGTCTTTGCCTGTGTATGTTTCATGCAGATGGTTGTTTTGGTACATCACTCTTCACAAAGCTATTGTAATAGCAAAGCTACCTCTTTTAAACCTTTGAGTTTTGGGTAGTACCTGTTGCTGGGCCTTCATGGCATTCTGATTACATTAAAATAAGATTGTATGTGTCCACATGCATGCAAAGCAAGTGTAATAATGTAGGTGAATCATTCTGCCCATGAGATTGTGAATTTGGTCACAGGTACCACTTCTTTTTCTTCCACTTTCACAGAGAGAGAAAATCTCTAGATGAGGCAAGGCTAGTAAAGATTATTTCTTTAAACTGTGTTTTTGTTTGAATTAAACTTGAGTTGGGGATCATTCATAGAATCTTAGAACCAACCAGGTTGGAAGAGACCTCCAAGCTCATCCAGTCCAACCTAGCACCCAGCCCTGGCCAATCAACCAGACCCTGGCACTAAGTGCCTCGTCCAGGCTTTGCTTGAACACCTCCAGGCATTCCTCAGAGCATGCCAGCTTCTCAAGGCTTCAAGTCATTGAAAGATGGAAGCTAAGAGGCTAATAGTGCATGTGGGTTTGGCCACTCAGCAGATACAGTTTGAGAGTAACATGGTAAGAGTTCTTTGGGATACCTGGTTTTGATCAGGCATTGGAATGGACCGCCCAGGGAACTGGTGGAGTCATCAAACCTGGATGTGTTTAAAGGTCATTTGGATGTGGTGCTTGGGGATATTGTTTAGGGTGCACCTTGTAGAATAGGGTTCTGGGTTGGACTTGGTGATCCTGAGGGGCTTTTCCAACCTGAATGTTTCTGTGATTGTGTGTGAAGCAAGGATGAAAGAGAAGCAGAAGCTGTTGCAGAGCAGTCGCTGTCAGAGGGCAGGCATCAAGGAAGCCTAAAGCATCTCACAACACATGCTCAAACACTACAGTCAAACCTGTTCGGTTTTGGGAACTTCCCTTGGACTTTACACTGTTTGTATATACACTTCAAATACAAATAACCAGTTTCTATCTTGAGTAATTTTTGATGAAATAGTGTTATAAAGGAAATGAGTCTTTCCCTGTTGGTGGATCAAAACAGTCTGGTACAGCAAGCAGTGTAGTACAGCACTGAGAACTTACATTAACTGGAATGCTTTTCAGGTGCCTTTGTTGTGAGCTGTAGATAGTTGACAAATCTCTTAGCTTCCATGACTTGCACATTGTTTGAAGTGCTTGTTCTGTCTTTTGGCCTTTCACATAAGCAGACTGTTTAGGAGTAGTATCTAAGGACAATGACAAAAACCACTAAGCCGAACAATTCAAACCTTACTTAATATCAACAAAGACTCCCAACACAAAAGATTTTTCAAAATGTCTGGTGCCATCACCATGATAATATCATCTGTTGGATTATCTCTGCAACAGTTTATTGCCCCATTTCTGGCTACTCACATACAGTCACAGAATGGTCTGGGTTGGAAGAGGCCTCCGAAGGTCGTCTAATCCAACCCCTTCTGCAGTAAGCAGGAGCATCTTCAACTAGATCAGGCTGCCCAGAGCCCTGTTAAGCCTCACATAAAACACTTAATGGGTAATAAAAATTAGAGGAGAAGCATAATGCAGTTGCAGTAAAAGGTAATTCAGTATGCAGAATCTTGTTATTTTTTGTTTTTACTTGACTGAAATCCTGGCTTTTAAAAATTAAATTGCTGTAAGGTGGTTGGAAATCACAGCCATGAAGAAATACAGTGTCCAAGTAATGTGTATTTGAGTGCTTTTGAAAGATTAATTATTTAATGATAAGTGCACCATAGTGTAAATAGTTGTATTTTAATAGCATCTTTTCTTTCTACTTTATTTTTTTCTTGCAATGCTTGCTGAGGTTTATAGTCTTAAGTCCTCTACTGTGTTAATCTTGTCATTGAGGTGAGGGCATGTATGATCTTGGAGGTCTCTTCCAACCTGCTTGATTCTGTGATTCTATGAAATAACGATGGGACTAAGGGGAGTGCATCCAAGCTAGAGCAGGAGGGATTTAGGTTAGGCATTAGGAAGAGGTTCTTCACCATGAAGGTGGTGAGACACTGGAACAGGTTGCTCAGGGAGGTGGTGGAAGCCTCATCCCTGGATGTTTTTAAGGCCAGGCTGGATGTGACTCTGGGCAACTTGTTCTAGTGTGAAGTGTCCCTGCCCATGGCAGGGCAACCTCCCTATAGCAGGGAGACTGAAACCGTGTGATCCTTGAGGTCACTTCCAGCAGTTCTGTGCTTCTGTGAAATACAAGAATATACATTGTGAAGAATAATTCTGACAAAAAGCTCAGGGCAGTAATGAAGTCTGTGTTACATTTTTGTGCTTTGGTAAAGAAAAGGGTTGGAGGCCTCAAACTGTATGTAAATGAACTTCCCACTGAATTTTGTTTCAGTTCTTAATTTACTTTGTGAGAGTAAATGTGTTAATTTTCTAGTTGCTTTGCTTTAATTGATCCTTTTTGATGCAACACTTCTTTTCATGTTTTCTGAAGATGGATCTCCCAATCTCATGAGTTTACACAAGAGTTGTGAGATAACTGTAGGTCAGTATACCTCGGCCTAGGACAGTGACCAGGCTGCATTCCTTTAGTTGAATGTAGCTCTGTTACAGAATCATAGAACTGTCAGGGTTGGAAGAGACCTCAAGGATCATCTAGTTCAAAGCCCCATGCCATGGGCAAGGACACCTCAAGCTAGATCAGGTTGCTCAAAGATGCATCCAGCCTGGCATTAATGACTTCCAGGGATGGGGCTTCCACCACCTCCCTGGGCAACCTGTGCCAGGGTCTCACCACCCTCATGGTGAAGAACTTCTTCCTGACATCCAATCTGAATCTACCCATTTCAAGTTTTGCTCCATTCCCCCTAGTCCTAATCACGACCCAACATCCTCAAAACTCCCTCACCAGCATTCTCGTAGACCCCCTTCAGATACTGGAAGGCCACTCATTGACTAACCATTGGAAACAAGCTTTATTTCTTCTTTAAGTTGTGGAGCTGCTAGGTTTGACTGGGTACTGGTGTGAATCTGGCTAGGTACAGTGTCACACTTTTCTCTAAAGGTCTTGAGCACACTGTTCAGGGCTTTCTTTGTTTTGCTGATGAGCCAAATGAGAGCTACTTCTTTGTACGTGACAGAGAAGGAGTAGAAATGGGGATGAAATTATCCCCTGCAACACCTGTAGAGTTTATCAAACTATAGGTAGAGCTTTGAGGCTAAAAGCTTGAAGAGGAGAGGTTTTGGGAGGATTACAAGCTCAGATTTCATCACATATCTTTTTAATAATGTATTTTGAAATGAACTTTTCCTGTTACTATGTTTTTATTATTTCAGGAGAGTAGAAACAGCAGTAGATCATCTAGTCCTAGTGTGAGAATGATCACTACCTCGGGACCAACCTCTGAAAAGCCAACTCGTAATCCATGGACACCTGATGATGCAGGTAATCTTTTGTTCATTAGGTCACTGTCCTTATAAGAAAACCCAAACATTTGGTTATGGTGTCAGATGTATGCCTAGACATTAACAAAATGAAGCAGTGAGTCAGTCCTTTTTAGTTCTGTTTAAATAAAGTCATTATATTGCTTTCCTTTGCACATTGGATTTAAGAACTGTTTCTAGATACATTATGCTGTTACATAAACCTGCAAGCATTTTACTTGCAAGAAATTACTGTACACATGCAATGTTAATAGCATTTAGTGCAGATCTTCAAGCACCAGTTTTTAGCTGTGGTGTAGTTTGAGGGTATTAAGAAAACAGACATCTTACAGTGTTTTAGTCTTGAGCATTTGTGTTATGAGTGCACTGTTAAAGCTTTCATTGCTCTGACTTCTGGAATCAGATGCTAGATAGGTGAATATCAGCTGGAACACATCAGTCCTGGTTTTTATCTACTGTAATGTTGCTTGTTGTGCAGTATCCACATGTGCACACAGGCTTACTCTTTTTTAAATGCTTCTACTGTGGCATCACTGTTCTTCTGTTGTGCAACAGGATTAAGAACTAACATAATAGCATAGCTTAATTCAATTTTATAAGTTGTGTTCCACTCCATTCTGAAAAGAATCAGTACTGGACTGCATGAAAACAATGGATGCCTACCAATTCCTCTTTAGACTACAAATAAGAAGTACCCTTTTGTTGCTAAACTAATACATGTTTAATCTTAAGCCTCAAGATGGTACCTCACAGTGCCTCAAATTCCAAAATCTTTTGCTTGTGGTCCATTTCATCTTTGGCTGATAAGGCTCTCATCCCTGTCCTGTAACCAGCTGCAAAATGGAAACTCACCTGTGGACTGACTCTTGCCCAAGCTTATTTATACACAGATCTCTCTGTGTGTGTGTGCACGTTTGTATTTTAACAAATATAAGGTGACCCAGTATGTAAGATGGAGGTGGAGGGGGTTGCCCTTTTGTTTTTCAAGTGGGAATGGCCAACATACTCTTGTATTTTGCTTTTGTACTTTCTTCCTTCTGTTCCTTGTCACGTTGCCTGATTGCACTCTATGCCTTGTCACTCTCAATTTCCTAAAACCATTGCCCACTCCCAGAGACCTCCCTGGTCTTTTTGTGTGGCATGGGTCCTGAGTTGAATCACAGAATGTTAGAGGCTGGAAGGGACTTCAGAAGATCATCTAGTCAACCCCCATTTGCTTTAGGCAGTGAGCACTTAAGGGAATCACTTCCTCAAACAGAAGCAAGTGGACAAGAAGCAATGGGTGTAAGTTGCAGCAAAAGAGGTTCCACCTCAACATAAAGGGGAACTTCTTTACTGTAAGGGTCACAGAGCACTGGCACAGGCTCCCCAGAGAGGTTTTGGGGTCTCCTTCTCTGGAGCCTTTCAAGGCCTGTCTGGATGTGTTCTTCTGTGATCTGTGTTAGATAGGATTGTCCTGCTCTGGCAAGGGGGTTGGACTCAATGATTTCCTTGGGTGCCTTCCATCCCCTAACATCCTGTGAAGCCTAGTTCATTGGCAACTGAAAGTTGCTAGTCGTGGTGCGAAGGCAGTTTGTCCCAAGTCTTTGGCCTTAAATGCAGCACAGCACTAGAGCTAAAACCCAGGTCCATTTTCTGCCCCACAGAAATCCTTTACCTTACATTCAGGTAAATACAGGATGTACCACCTGTGTATTTTTTCTTGTTAGGTTTATGCACTCCATGAACAATAAATTATTTGCTTTTCTAAAGAGAGAACTCATTTTAGATTTCTGTAAAAGAGAGTACACATTTTTAGGTTCATGAAGCAAAATGATGAAATGAAGATGCAGCCAAATCTGGTCAGTCACAGGAGTTCTCTAACACAGTGCTGACATGCTCAGGAATGCCATCTGAAGAATTTTGCATGTGTTGATGCATTTAAAACATTGCAGTAATTCCTTTGTTGTAGCAATATTTCATACATGGCAACAATCTAACATAGGGAAGGACTTTCTTCTGTTGTTCTAGTTTAAGATACTGTGGTGATTAGTTCTCTGGTTTTAGGGTTGGGGTTTTTTTCTTGCTTTTTTACCACCTCCCCTTTTCCTGGCAAGCAGATCCTGAACCACTTTTTCTCCATTCCCACTCTCTTATTTCTATTTCCTTTTGAAGCTGCTCTTGGAGATAGCATAGTCTTTGAGAGCAACACTTTAGTTTCTCTACCACAACTACTCTGTGGCAGTGCTTTTGGGGTATGGGCAAGCAGCCCCTTTTTTTACCCCACCTACCCTCCTCCATGTAATCCTCTAGTAGCAATGATACAGCTATAAAATCAGTAGTTTCTCCATGTGTCTTTACCCCTGTGTCTCTTAACAGTAACCTTGTGATCCCCAGACTGTGGGCTACCAAAAGACAGGATCTGTAAGAATTCAGAAACATGTTAAATCTGAAATGAAAGCACTAGAAAAATGCAGAGTAAGAAGAGGGCAGCCAGGCCCAGGATTTAGATTGATTATCAGGTTCCTTGCTACCCATAAAGTATCTCTACAGAGCAGAGAAGATGTCCTAGATGCTGTGAGGAAAATACTTACAGACCTCACTGGGAGCAGGTTTCAAAACTGAGCAGGAGGCTATACTTATTTTATTTTGGCAGAGATTGTTTGCACAGCTTCTAATTTTAAAATCATTAGATGCATGGGTGGGGGCTGCCTGAGCCTTCATAAACAAGAGTAAAATGGCAGGGTTTTTTTTAATCAAGAAGGTGATTGCAAGCTGAAAACAAAAGTAGCATTTGGAAAAACCTTTCTGTTGCCACATGGCTTCTAAAAGTGTAGCTGCTAACCCTAATTCATATTTCTTCTTGGTGGGATAGACCAGACTTTGCAAGTTCTTACCTTTAGCAGAAAGGCAAAGTGCTGCATCTGCCTTGGAATTGGAACACTGCTATTTCCATTTGCCTTTCCACATTCAGATTAATATTGTGAAATGATTTACAGTTCTTGGGTCTGTCCTGTAAGAATAGAATTAACTCTGAAAATACATTAACGTTTTCTTGCTATTGTTACAGAGACCAATGGGTCAGATAACTCTATCCCAATGGCCTATCTAACACTAGATCATCAGTTACAGGTAAAAAAAAATATGCTTTATTAGCTTATTTAATTCTGGAGTGTGAATTTGGGGCTGCAGAATATAGTGTCACATATTTACCTGCGTTTATATTCTCTCATAACTTTTGACCAAGGCTAAAAAAATACATTATGTAATGTGAAACTGGCTGAGTCGGATTTGATCAGGCTGTTAAAAACAAACCCTGGGAAACACGATCCCTAAAAACAAGCAGAGTGTGTAAGCAGAGTTTGACTGTCAAAGGCATAGATTATTTACTTGAGCATTACTGAATTAAATTGTTGTATACACTTTATTTGTTGGGTTTGGGATTGAATACTGCTTCTGGGGTTTGTGAGAGGTTTGATGTTTCAGTCAACTTTGACATCAGTGCAGTAAGATTTTTCCAGGGCACTTATTTTTAAAGAGCTTACTGGTTTTTAAAAGATGTTATAAATACACTGCAGGGACATTCTAACAGACTATAGACCAAGATATCAGTTCATTAGTTTTTAACATGTCTGATTTATTTTCAGCCTCTAGCACCATGCCCAAACTCCAAAGAATCTATGGCTGTGTTTGAACAGCACTGCAAAATGGCACAAGAATATATGAAAGTTCAGACAGAAATTGCATTGCTGTTGCAGAGGAAGTAAGTGGAAATGTGTATAACTTTTTCTTTCTTCTGTGGCTATTATTTCTGGTCTAAGGAAGTAACATTTCATAAGGCATAATTATTTTCTAGCCTTATTCTGAGAAATACTGAGCTGCTCCATACAGGTGAGACATCTAGAGCAGATAATTGAAAGTTTTAATCAATATCAAGAGTCTTCTTCTGGGCAAGTCCTACTTCAAAGTGTGGCACATCTGTGTATGTAACGTAATAGTAATGTTTGTATCACCTGAAATGAAAGTTGATGAACTTTGGAATTTTATTTCCAATTATGTTCTGTAAAAGATATTTAGTTGTAATTTGTAGGTAGTCACTTGGATAATAGATTATAGAATTTTGAAGTTGGCTTTTACCTTGGATCTAGCTTTTGCCAATCATTACTTTTACAACAGTATCACCAACACCCATCTTGTGGTTTTCTGTCAAGAGTTTAGGACTTAAAAGTTATTTTGTACCTCCCTATCCTTCTGGAATGGAAATAAATTCTCACACACTGTGTGCACACAGTAAGCAAAGCAACTGCAGGTATTGTTGAATTAGGGCCAGAGTTATTGCTGACTCAGAACTTGAGTTTGCAATACACTCTGATGTATTTTGCCTCTTGTAGTTTCTGTTCCCTGATGCTGGGTAGAATTCTGAGAGGTCATATGTACCCCCATGCTAGACCAAGTAAGCAGCTTGTCACCTGGCCACCATTGCCTGAGCCACTCAGACAAGCAGCTGATAATGAGGCACTTGCCTTGGCAGGCAAGCTAATTAGAAGAGTGTGTGTAAACCTCTTGTAGATCAGAAGTAGGATGCAGACTGGAGAAAAATGCTGCTGTGAGATTGACCTCCTATCATCTATTTGCTTTTGGTTTAACATCCTGAATGCAAATTTTTTTTGTGAGGAGATGCAGAAGCTAGCATAAAGATCTGGATTTTAATTTTATTTCTGTTGTTCCTAGGGGCAAATAAATTACACAATTTTCTGTGCCAAAACTGTTACATCTGTACCTTTAGATTCCTACTTTTAGCTTCTTCTCAGGGAAGTCTGATTACCCATTTCACCCAAACTGTTTTTTCTTAGTCAAAGCATAATGGCCCATAGATGTTAAAATACAGTGCTGTGGTTGATGAATTCAATTCTGGTTAAGGTTTAACCTCTTTAGAATGATTAAGTTTTCTTTAACTGTAATTAAAAACCATATGGCAACAATGAACATGAACTTTCTCCTCTACTGTTTTGTTGCTAGAATGCTGCTGGCAGCTTGCCTTCTTGTCACCTCATAAACAAATAGTAAAGCAAACTGCCACATGAGTTTTGCAGGATAATTTATAGCAAGTTTATCAGTGTGTGTGTTCTGCGAAAATGGTTGCTGGAAAACAGAGTTTGAATGCTTATGGCACACATTAAGTGAAATGACAGTCACAAAAATCATAGAATCGTAGAATGGGCTGGGCTGGAGGGCACCTGCAAAGGTCATCCTGTTCAGTCCCCTCTGCGATAAGCAAGGCTATGGATTCTTCTACTGGTTTAAGTTCAAGCCCAAGTAGAAAACAGCACTTCACTAGAAAATTACCAAAGTTGTTGCACTTTTTGTCAACTGTTTAAATGTAGATTTGATTTGGAAGAGCATTTTTCCCTAGACCTCACTAAATAGCAGGAACTTTTTTTCTCCTCTCTCTCTCCTCTCCTCTCTCTCCCCTCTCCTTTCTCTTCACAAGATACCATCAGCCATGAGTTCAGACTGATAACAAACAGTGATTTGAAGCATGTCAAGTCATTTACAGACAAATAGATTACAAATGACAATTACTTTTTCTCTCGTTGTTGTTATTTTAGACAAGAGCTAATAGCAGAACTGGACCAGGATGAAAAAGACCAGCAAAACACATCCCGTCTGGTACAAGAACATAAAAAGCTGTTAGATGAAAACAAAAGTCTCTCAACTTACTACCAGCAATGCAAAAAACAATTAGAGGTCATCAGAAATCAGCAACAGAAACGACCAGGCACATCATGATTTCCTGGGACCTTTGAAATTAAAAATATGCACAGAAAAGACTGATTATTTTTTTTATTGTTACTACTATCCCTTATTATGACAGCTCCTGAGTGTTAGCTTCTTGGTGTGATCTGTATTTGTCTGCTACACTTAACATCGTTCAGTTTTCTTTTTTCCTATGGTGGACATCCAGTTCAACAGGTTAATCAGAGAAGGTGAGAAAACAGTGACTTGAATTAACCAACAGCCCTCAGTGTAAAGCAAGCCCAGAGGCTGTGTGCATGCTCCTTGTGTGAAGGCTAGCCTAACACGTGTTCAAACAGCTGCTAAGTTGTAAGATCTCGGGATGAGTTTTTGCTATTACCTCCATGAGAGCAAAACAAAAACTTTCCTGTTTTAAGAATGATTTCGTTCCAGTGTCTCATCTCAAACTATGAATATGATGATTATTTTTCAGGACTTAAACATGCACCAAGATGCAGAGGTGATGCTGGCTGACCAGAGCAGTTCATGATGCATTAGGGATGCCTTTTACCTGTAGACAGAGTGTATTTTTCCCACATGCAAAATGGTATGCAAACTGATGCCAGCATCCTTGGTTCTGTGCTTGATACCCCTGCATTTTGACTAATATGTTTCTTGTAACCTTGCATTCATAAAATATTTGAAGTAAAAAGCTGTATTTTCTTTCTTGGGGGGGGGGGGGAATGACATCCAGTTTCCTGCAAAAGGTATGGTGGTGATTCACTGGGTGAGGTTGATCCCTTCCATAAAAGAGAGGAAGAATCAAAAACGTGTGAAAGTGTGTTTGAAACCTCTGAAGCTTTTGTCTCTCTAGCATCTTTGGAAGGAACTTTAAATACTTGCTCCCTTTATATCACTTCTTAGGTTAATTTTTTTTCCTTACAATTTATTTGCTGAAAAGCATTTGCCATAAGTATGACTAAGTTTGGTTTAGATTGGGAGAGAAAGATTTGGGAAAACGAATTTACTTGAAATAGAAAATTAAGTCATGGAGCCAAGTATGCAAATAGCAGAAACTATTAAGAAAATTTGGGAAATGGCTCAGATCTCCATCAGGAATCTCAGTAATTCCACTCACTCAAACACAGTTCAGAGGAAGGCCATCACAGAATGGCTGCTCTCTTGGTGGCTGAAGTGTGGCACTTAATGAACTCAAGCTGAATATGTAATGATTGGAGTCGTTACCATTCTTACACGGGGGAAAATAACTACTTGTTTACATTGTTGATTGTGAATTAACTTTTAACTGGTACAAAAATGAGGCATTTCTAAATATAACAAGAAGTTATTCTTGACATAAGCTTTTGGTGTACTCATTTGTGGGCAGGGTTTTAATAGAACATTATTTTGTGGAAGGAAAACAAAGCATTAAAGTTTTGCTGCTGAGCCCTCAAAATAGAAGAGAAATCATCTGAAATTTGCTGTACTCTTTTATAGAGTCATAGAAGCAGTCAGACCACAGGATCTTCTAGTTCAAAACGCCCTGCCATGGGCAGGGACACCCTACCCTAGATCAGGCTGCCCACAGCCTCATCCAGCCTGGTCTTAAACACCTCCAGGGATGGGGCCTCAACCACCTCCCTGGGCAATCCATTCCAGGCTCTCACCACTCTCATGCTCAACAACTTCCTCCTCACGTCCACTCTGAATCTGCCCACCTCCAGCTTTGCTCCATTCCCCCTACTCCTGTCACTCCACAATATACTAAAAAGTCCCTCCCCAGCTTTTTTGTAGGCCCCCTTTAGATACTGGAAGGCCACAATAAGGTCACCTTGGAGCCTCTTTTCTCCAGACTAAACAGCCCCAACTCTTTCAGTCTGTCCTCATAGGAGAGATGAATCATCAAATTAATAATTACTCATAAGAGCCCATGAACAGAACTGAAAAACACTAAGGACAAAAACTTTCCACTCTTTTCCTCTTTCTGCCTACCTAATAAAAAGCATTAATGCTACTGTGCTTATCTGTGAGCAGCAAAGGTGACAGTTTACAGAACAGTGTCATCCTGTCTGTAAAATAAAATCTATTTGTGGCAAGCCTTTGGGAGTTAAAATCCCTTCCCTCGTTTTATTTAAATAAATGAAAGGTTACCATTCCCAAAACCTTAGCAGATAATTTGATTAGTTAGCTGAAACTGACACTGGGATCAGCTTAAGGGCACACATATTTATAGCAAAATGTAATTGGCAGGGAAAATAACTGTAGTATTAGGAATAGCACGAGTTATCCAGAGCATTGCCATTCACATACATCTGTCCATCTACCAAAATGGGCATGCTCGGTGCTCAGCAGCTTCCTCAGCATATGCTGAAGCCCAAAGCAAAACAGCATAAATCCTAATGCTCAGCTTCAGGTACACAGCTGATAATTTACATACACAATTTCCCAGGACAGTTTTTACAGGTTGCCTTGTCATGAAAGAGATGCACTAAAAAGGGAAATCAGCAATGGATATGAAAAGTCACTTGGTGCCAACTTGGGGTAACGAAAGTGAATGCAATGCTCACTTAATGGTACGTGATAAAAGTCTGTTCTGACAGTTGCTGATGGCTTTTCAGGGTTTACATTACTTAGGGTCTCAAACTGTAAAGCACTGTGCTGCCATGCACTGCTGCACTCAGCTCCATTCAGTAGTTAGGATATATTCAGTAGTATAGGATATATATATATAGGCTGGGTGTCAGGAGGAAGTTCTTGGCAGAGAGAGTGATTTGCCATTGGAATGGGCTGCCCAGGGAGGTGGTGGAGTCACCATCTCTGGAGGTGTTGAAGAAAAGCCTGGATGAGGCACTTAGTGCCATGGTCTGTTTGATTGGCCAGGGCTGGGTGCTAGGTTGGCCTGGATGATCTTGGAGGTCTCTTCCAACCTGGCTGATTCTATGATTGTAATTTTCAATGGGAATTTAGAGTTCAACCTTTAACCTTCAAATTGCCTCTATCTTAACTCCACCAAAATATTTTCCCAGGTTTCTCAATGTTGTGTGGCAAAATCTATGTATCATTAAAGCAACCCCAAACCTGTAAGGGTAGCATATAGTGGTTTGGGCTCAGAAGAGTTTAACAACTTCATTTTCAGTGTCCTAGCCAGTCAACTAGACCATGGCACTAAGTGCCTCAGCCAGGCTTTGCTTCAACACCTCCAGGGATGGTGACTCCACCACCTCCCTGGGCAGAAGAGATACCAAGGTAAAATCATATAAAAATATATATAAAATATATATAATAGAATCATTAAATATATATCACAATCATGATAATATACATATATACGTATAGGACATAGATAGATATCCTATATATATAAATAAATATTTTTATATATTATAGTATTTATATATATATATATAAAAAAAATCATAGGATGGTTTAGGTTGGAAGGGACCTCAAAGATCATCCCCTTCCAACACCCCCCCTCACCACAGGCAGGGACACCTCCCACTAAAACAGGTCACAAAGATGCTCAGAGGGCTGGAACACCTCTGGTATGGAACACCTCTGCTATGAGGACAGGCTACAAGAGTTGGGACTCTTCAGCCTGCAGAAGAGGAAGCTTTGAGGAGACCTTAGAGTTAGCCTTGAAGTATCTGAAGGAGGCCTGCGGAAGGGCTGAGGAGAGGCTGTTTACAAAGGCTTGTGGTGACAGGACGAGGAGTATTGAGTTTAAACTGGCAGAGGGGAGATGTAAACTCCATGTTAGGACAAAGTTCTGTACAGTGAGGGTGGTGAGACACTGGCACAGGCATATAATATATGAATAGTGTCTATATCTATATCTATATTCAGGCTCAGTCCTGGCCTACCCCCTGCCAGGCGAGGCCTCAAGACAGGCCTCAGTCAGCAGGCCTCAAGCAGCCGAGCCTCTCCCTCACAGACGGAAGGGCTAACAGCTGCCGCGCACGCGTGCAGAGGAGGAGGCAGAAAGAGAGCTGGTTGTGAACTCTCCTTAGAGAGGCAGAGGCAGGATTATGTGATGGGTTGGACTGGATGATCTTGCAGGTATCTTCCATGCTGGTTGATTCTGTGAGTCTATTCTGGAGGCGTTCAGGAGGGGACTGGATGGGGCACTCGGTGCCATGGTCTGGTTGACTGGCTGGGGCTGGGGGATAGGTTGGACTGGATGAGCTTGGAGGCCTCTTCCAACCTGGTTGATTCTATGGTTCTAACTCCTGTGTCCACCCTCTGGGGAACATCCAGCCCCACTGGGTGCTCTCTGTCTTCTGGAGGAATTTGTGGTAGGACACTTAAGTCCTCAACCTGTAACAGATTGCCACAGACATGTAGTAATGCCCCAGTGCCTGCCAGGGCATCCTGGGTGCCTGATGGATTCCCACATGGAGTAGGGGATGGATCCACCACGTAGTTGTTTCCACTGCTGCAAGAAAACACTTCTCTGATTAGCTCTTCCCTCCCTGTGTGCAGAGGTAAGGTGCAGGATACATAGTCCCACTCCTAACGGAGTGTCAAGATACGTTAAGAATGCCACAGCTTTCATTGGGGAAGTCTGAAAAAGGATCCCTGGAACTTCTGTTCATAAAGGATTTTAGTGCTTGAGAGTTTCCACTGCCCCTCAACTGTCTCCTTGCCCATGGAGAACACAGAATTGTGCTCCAGCTCTGTTTCAAGTGGCTTTGAACAACTCGGCCACCTTAGGTGCTCTGCTCAAAACTGAAGGAAAGTTTTGGAGGGAAAAAGGCAAAAAAAAATAACAGGATGCAGCACATTCAGCCCTCAAAATAGAGATTTCCCTCTGGTGAACTGTTTGAAGAGGGGGATGTTACGAAAGTGAGCCTGTGCACGTGTTTGCACGTACATGTGCACACTGTTAGGTGTGTGAGCCTGGAGAGCTGCGTATCACAGGCCCACAGGATATTAGAGGTTGGAAGGGACCCAAGGAGATCATCGAGTCCAGACCCCTGCCAGAGCAGGACCACACAATCTAGCACAGGTCACACAGGAACACATCCAGACAGGCCTTGAAAGGCTCCAGAGAAGGAGACTCCACAACCTCTCTGGGCAGCCTCTGCCAGTGCTCTGGGACCCTTACAGTAAAGAAGTTCCCCTTGTGTTGAAATGGAGCCTCCTGTGCTGCAGCTTGCACCTATTGCTTCTTGCCCTATCCCAGGGAGCAAGTGAGCAGAGCCTGTTCCCCACTCCTGAACCCCAGCCCTCAGGTGCTTATAAACATTTATTAAATCCCCTCTAAGTCTTCTCCAGACTAAGCAGCCCCAGGTCCCTCAGCCTCTCCTCATAAGCCATGCCTTCAGTCCCACAACCATCCTTGTAGCTCTCCACTGGACCCCCTCCAGCAGATCCCTGTCCCTCTTAAACTGGGGAGCCCAAAACTGAAGGCAGTGTTCATATGAGGTCTCAGCAGGGCAGAGGAGAGGGGAAGGAAAACCTCCATTGATCTGCTGGCCACACTCTTCTTAATACACCTCAAGATCCCATTGGCCTAGGCCATCAGGGCACATTGCTGTGCCATAGTTAACTTATTATCCACCAGGACTCCCAAGTCCCTCTCCACAGGGCTGCTCTCCAGCAGATCACCTCCCATATAGCAAATCAAAACCAATATAATATATATATTTTTTATAATTATGTAATATATAATCCTTTTTATTGCCAAAATCTAAGCCTTCTGTAATTTACTTTAATATTGTCAGTAGGTGGAGGGGGACTTTAGGAGTTCTGTACAGACATTTATCTAGAGATGTGGTGTGTGTGTATGTGAGAGCATCCGTTATTATTTTGTGCTTGTCTAACCCTGCTCTGCCTCTTGCAGGGATAATTCAGCTCTCTTGCCACACTTTAAACAGTTGTAGCCATTCTCTGTTCAACTTCAAACCTATATCCTGACTCTGGTCATGGAGGATTACTTAATGAAAGAGCAAAAGTGAATTTAGACCCATTTTTAATTGTTAACAAAATACTGGCTTAAAACAGTTAAAAAGCACTGCTAGTCCTGGGGCTTTAACCTAAGCAAGCATGAATGAAGAAAATGGGGGTTTCTTGGCCTTGTGCTTTACACTGAGTAGTAAAAATATGAGATACTCAAAGGATCTAATAGGCTTGTGTACACAAAAGCACACATCCTTTGTCTGTACCCCCCTGCTAACTTGGATAAAGGCAGCCCAGCTACTCTTGTGCATGGGAACTGTTGCCTTTTACGGACAGAAAGAGAGGAGTGAATGGCTGCATTATATAACGTTAAGAACACATCCAACCCGCTGAAGCAAAAGGCACTGGGAGAGGCAGACCTGGAAACAACCAGAGTGGTACAAGACTACAGCACTTCACCAGTACTGGGGGAGAAGAGGGTGACACTGCACCTCGACTGTGGCTCCTCAGCAATGCACAGGATGCAGCTGCAAGTTGTGGCTTCCCTCAGACCTCTTCCTGTCCTTAAGCACTGGGTGCTCCCTTCGTAAATGCAAACCCAATGCTGACGTGCAGACTGGTGGAAATGCACTGCTCTTCTCTTTTGCTGCCCATGCTTTCCCCTCCCACTGGTGATCAGTAGGATGGGCTGTAGAGCAGCTGAACATAGCCTGCTTTTCATGGTGCTTAGGCAGATGACCAAGGAGTGACCTGCATTCATATAATCTATGAGTTTGGGATGTGGGATGGGACACAGTTTTAACATAGAGCAGAAAATTAGGTCAAGTAGTGGTAGGAGTAGGGGGAATGGAGCAAAACTAGAAGTAGGCAGATTCAGATTGGATGTTAAGTTCTTCACCATAAGGGTGGTGAGACACTGGCACGAGTCACCCAGGGAGGTGGTAGAGGCCCCATCCCTGGATGTTTTTAAGGCCAGGCTGGATGGTGCTCTGAACAACCTGATCTAGTGTGAGGTCTCACTGCCCAGAGGGGCTTTGGAACTGGATGATCGCGGAGGTCCCTTCCAACCCTGACAGTTCTCTGATTCTGTAATTAGAAGGAATCCCTAATTGTAAGAGACTTTTGTGGTCACATGAGGTGGATGAGCCTAAGAGTTCTGACTCTCTTCCTCTTTGTTTTCACAGCAAACAACAAAGTGGTCCTTCACCTGCCGGGTCACTTTAAGTAAGTGACTTGTAAAGCCACCATGACTACCCTGTGGTAGTTCCTGCAGTGTGGAAAGAGGGGTGGCCACATGGTGCTTAAAGAAATAAGGAGAGCTGCTTGCAATTAGCCTCTTATGAAGCATTCCTGGTGTCAATACAATAGACATTTGAGACTACTCATACTCCGCTCCAAAAATGGCCAAAGTTACAAGGATTAGGCTAAGAGAGGGAATAAATTTCCCTGCCATCTGAGGAGTTGCCAAGCTGCCGTGGCAGAAGTGTTCCTGTGAACATCTTTGTTTTCCAAGGCTCCAGAAGAGCCTGCCTGTGCCCATCAGCAGAGGACGACTCGAACAGCTGTCTGCAAAAAGTTAAACCTGGTACGTGCAAATCAGACTCTTATTTAAGTTCCTTACATCATCATTAACAACGTGGCTAGAGCATAGCCGGGAATTGTTCGTGAGGTAGGAGGTGAAGCTAATTTAGTTTGCCCTCTGAGGGCTGCCTGGGGCGTGGGTCTGCTGGGCACGAACTGCTTCTGTCAGTAAAGTGCTTGGATCGGACCTAAGAAGCAGAGACGACACAAGGAGCCGTTTTGGTCAGTGCACCTGTGCCTTACATCAGCTCAGTGCCATAGCTGAATGTTAGCAGTCCTGCCCGGGACAGCCACACTGCTGTTTTTCACTAGAGGTATTTAGCCACCACTCCAGGTGGTCTTGAGTGCTGGTGGACACTGAAGTGTGAGATTTAGGGTGATCTTTTCATGCTCATCAAACAAAATATGCCAAGAGGTGGTTGAGGGTTTGTTTGGTTTTGAAAAACAAACAAACACCACAACCAACCAATAAGTGAGGGTGAGAGTCACTGAGCACAGTGTATCTCACATCTTTGCTTCAGGGAAAGACACACAGAACCTTGGCACAAGCCCTTCCTGAGTGCACTGCTGAAAGAACTATGTGGTGAAAGAAGAGGCTTCATGGTTGCTCTTCTGTGTGCTCTGACTGAAAAGACTTGAAAGGAGAAAGAGGACAAAGCCTCAACAATACAGCTGGGGACCCAAATGTGGCTGGCCGATTTATTTTGCATGCTATGCCATGTACCTCCCTGCCCCCTTCCCCCCGCAAAAAAAAAAGAGGTGCCATAAGTCAGCCTGAATTTTCAGTCTCAAATGCTTTACTTCAATGGTTTTACAGCCACATAACCTGCACCTCCGGGGCAAAACTCAGCCTTCACTGGCTTTGAGCAGGGACAGCTGAGGGCTATTCCTTTCCACCAGTGGAAGGAGCCAATGTACCCATGTCCAAACTACCAGCAGCAGCAACTTCTTTTCTCCAGGTCAGTGACTTAAGCCAAAGTGGAAGGGGCAGAGTAATTTGTCCCTCCGTAGGGCATAAACTTTTTATCTAGCTACTTGTGGAGCAGGACTTCAGGATAAGAACTTGGATCTCTTTTTAATAATAATCTTGTTGTGGTAAATCATGAAGCATGTGGAAAAGGATGAGCATTAAAAATCTACAGAATCACAGAATGTTAGGGGCTGGAAGGGACCTCAAAAGAACACCCAGTGCAACCCCCCTGCCAGAGCAGAATCACCTAAACCAGATCACACAGGAATGCACACAGGCAGGTCTCCAGAGAGGGAGACTCCACAAGTCCCCTGAGCCACGTCCTCCAGTGTTCCGTCACCCTCACAATGAAAATTTCTCCACGTGTTTCCATGAAACTTCTTATGCCTCAGCTTCCACTCATTGCCCCTTGCCCTGGCATTGGGCATCACCCAGCAAAGCCTGGCTCCATCCTCTTGGCACTCATCCTTCACGTCTTTATAAACATTCATGAGGTCACCCCTCACTCTCCAAGCAGCAGGCCCCAGCTGCCTCAGGTTCTCCTTATAAGGAAGATTTGGTTTAATTGTGTGAGGGCTCAGACAATTGGGGAAATTTTCCCTTCTGTGGTGCCCAGACTCCAATCCAGAAGAGGAACTAGCTGATGGAACTGATGGCACATAGCTTTTCTGTGTCCTCTTCGGCTCCTCTAAATTTAGTCTCTGCCAATGAGGTCCATGTACAGAGATTAGAGTTGCTAAAGAAGACCATAAAATCTAATTACATAGAAGATGACTCTAGAGAGGTGTCCTGGAGTCCTGTATACCCCTGAACTCCTCTCCCTCTGTGGTTTGAATGGGAGAGGAAAAGGTGGGAAGATACCTGTTTCCCCCCCCTGCCCTGCAGGTGTGAAGGGGGGAGCAAGGGGCCCTTCCGGCACGAGGGGTGCCCGTGCAGTGCCTGTGCTGGAATCAGGCTGGGATCAGCTGTGCTCTTCATGCCTAGGAAGCGGTAACTCTGCTCTTTGTCTAGGAAGGGTATAAATATTGGGGGGGTTCCTGCCTTTGGGGTTCCCACCTTAGAGTTTGTGCCTGCCTGAGCGTTTGTGCCTGCCTGAGACTTCTGCCCTGTACCTGGATAGATTCTGCAGAAGGAGCCTGGTGCTCTGCTCCAAAGGAGCCTTTACCCATTATCATAGAATCATGGAATCATAGAATCAACCAGGTTGAAAGAGACCTCCAAGATCATCCAGTCCAACCTATCCCCCAGCCCTAGCCAGTCAACCAGACCATGGCACCGAGTGCCTCATCCAGGCTTTTCTTGAAGACCTCAAGGGACGGTGCCTCCACCACCTCCCTGGGTAGCCCATTCCCAGGGAATTAGCGCCTATTAAGGCCTCAACGACTCTCCTGCGGCTTCTGAAAGAGAACCCAAGCAGACAAGCAGCTGAATCACCCTTTTCAGCCAGCCTGACTGTGAGTTATTTGGCTCAGCTTTACTATTAAGGAAGAAACGCTATAATTTAATAGCTAGAAAGCCTTTTCCAACTTCTGACTTCCAAAATAGTCAAATTATCTATGATATCCGTGTAGATCTGCTCAAACAAACCGAATCTGGTAATTAAAACTAAATTAATTTCTGTACATAATTTGGGGGTGGGTTTCCCATAATTACCTGTTGCACTTCAAAGAAAACGTTAGAATAAATTAAAAGGCAATCTATGACCTAAAAATTTAGAAGTCTGAGGTTTAGATCACTTGTTAAAGCAGAAGAGGTGTCTATGCTGGCGCTATAATAATTATCTGTAGCAGCTGTCTGTCAGGTGGTGCTGCCAGGTCTCAAGAGCCCTTTTTCTTACAGGATGAATAAGCTGAATGTTTTACAAAGTGCTTTAAAGAAGTTTAAAAGTGCTGACTGATTATGTTCTGGTTCAGTGTCCCTCCTGCTGTGTAATAGGCAAGTGCACAGTAGCTCTAAAATATGGCTTGAAATACAGACGCATTCAGGCAAGTCACTGATTCATCTGTATTCAAGCCACTGTAGCAGCATAGTGAAGAATTCTGCCACATCATCATAACACATTTCTCATATCTCAATGCTATCAATTCCATTGTCTGCCCTGCAGCCCAGCCTGAGCATGTCAGGAAAAGAAATGGGGCCACCTCCACAAGCCAGTCAAAAATTGAGTGCAGCATCAGCAGTATTCAACTGCTTGCATAAAGATGCTGTTGTAATGTTGCAATGAATCACAGAATAACACAATCCCAGAAACATTCCGGATGGAAAAGACCCCTAGGATCACCAAGTCCAATCATTATCCCTACTCTACAAAGTTCACCCCAACCCATAGCTCCAAGCACCACATCCAAACAACCTTTAAACACATCCGGGGTCTGTGACTACCACCTCCCTGGGCAGCTCATTCCAATGCCTGAACACTCTTGCCCTGAAAATATTTTTCCTACTGTCCAGTCTAAGCCTACACAGTCACAGCTTGAGGCTGCTCCCTCTTGTTCTACCACTACTTACTTGTGAGAATAGACCAGCAGCAGCCTCTCCACAATGTCTTTGCAGGTAGCTGTAGACAGCCTTGAGGTCTGCCCTCAGCCTCCTCTTCTTCAAATTAACCAGCCCCAGCTCCCTTAGTCGCTCTTCATAAGGTTTATTTTCCAGACCCTTCAATACCTTTGTTGCCCTCCTCTGCGCTGGCAGAATCACAGGCTGTGATTACTAACTTGGCATGAATACAAAGCCCTTAAGAATCAGATGATGAACACTAAGCACTCTGAGTGCATCTGAGCTGTTATGATCTGGTGGATGGTGTTTATTTGGACTGTTGTTCCCCATGGTATATGCTCACAGCTAATCGTCGTTCTGTGAGTGATGATAGTGCACTAATGCAGGTTCCCCTTCCTTTCAGGCAGAGCAGAGTTTAAAAAGGTTCAGAGTGATTGTAATTAAGCCACGACTCTGGAGATCTTTGTTGTTCTGCTCTGCAAGAGCTGTGGAAAAGAAAAGACAGCTTTCTCTGTATTTTCACAAGCTGAGCGTGCTTGCCAGGGTTGGAAAACCTACCCCAGCGTATCAGGGCAGCAGTGAATGGAAGACTAATGGTTACTGTGAGTTTAGGCAGCCTCCTCTGTGCCAAGGATTGAGCTTGTAAAGGGATGATGCTGTCTCTGTTCCATATATGCCTATTCTGACTATTCAGTTTGAAAAAGAGGAGGCTGAGGGGAGACCTCATTGCTCTAGACAACTACCTGAAAGGAGGTTGTGGAGAGGTTGGTGCTGGTCTCTTCTCAAAGGTATTTAGTGACAGAACAAGAGGGAATGGCCTCAAGCTGCCATTGGGTAGGTTTAGACTGGACATTAGGAAAAATATTTTCAGGGCAAGAGTGGTCAGGTATTAAAATGGGCTGCCCAGAGAGGTGGTTGAGCCATCACCCCTGGCTCTGTTTAAAGGTCATTTGGATGTGGTGCTTAGGGACATGGTTTAGGGTGAACCATGTAGAGTAGGGTTATAGGTTGGACTTGGTGATTCTGAGGGGCTTTTCCAACCTGGATGTTTCTGTGATTTTGTCAGAGCTCAGCCCTGAAGTAGGTAACTGGAGTGGTGGTAGAAGTATTCACAAAGACACTTTCTCCCAGCTGCTTTAAAGGCAAGAGAGATGTGTTCCTCTGTGATATTTTGAGCTATGAGCCTAGTTTAGGCTCCTGAAGTGGATGACACAGGCCTACATCTGTCTCATCTTGCAAATCAGCCCCCCCATAGAGTACACATAGGTGGATGTGAGTAAGATTACTCTCAGATGCCTTTAGTATATGTGAATACCCTGCAAAGTCCCCAGATGTCAGCATCTGCCAATGAGGGAAACCAGAGATGATACCTACATCCACTCTGACCCTTCTGTTGTGTTTGTGCTGCTGGACCTGTTCACAGGATCACAGGATGTTAGGGTGTGTTGGTTTGAGGCTAATTGGGATATTTTAATGAGAGAAATTAGATTATAGGCTGTGAAAAGAAAACAATAGTGATGTCTATTCCACTCATAGGTTTGCTGAGACATATAAATGCAAGGACACAAACAGAAGCAGAAGTATTATTTACATAGAAGCAGCCCAGGGCATTGACTGTGACAGAGAGACACACACATACACTGACTCTCTTGCTCTGTCTTATCTATGTTTTGTGTTCTTGTTTTTATACATCTCAGCAAGCCTATGAGTGCAGTAGACATCACCACTGTTTCCTTTACACAGCCTATCACCTAATTTTCCCATGAAAATATTTGTTAGCCTCAAACTAGCACAGGTATGTAATAGCCAGGCCTGCCTAGTTAACCCTAGAGTTAGCAATATCAAGAGTAGCACAAGCCATATGTATCCTTTCTGTGTCCGAAGGCAGGCTGCAGGAGGATCTGTGATACAAGCAGAAGTCTTGTAGCCACCACAACTGTTCAACTCAAAGAGCATGAGGGATATTAAGTTGTGCCACTGGTCTTGCAAGGTGAATGCCTGTAACCTAGGCTAAGGCTGCTCTGTGTTTGCCACCCAGCAGACAAAACAAATTAATGGTGTGAGTCATTGTCAACTCCTGCTAAATAGAGATGAAAGGTTCTGCACCCAAATTATTTTCATTAACTGCACCGTGGGGCAAGGATAGATTTAATTTCAAGGACAGAGGTATTAACCTCAATTCCTTTCCTTAATTGAGTGTGGAGGAACAAGAGGTGTAAGCAAGGGAAGCAGAGAACAAGGGCATGGGTCATTAACACTGTTGTCTGGTCTCATGGGCAGCAGTGTCCTGTGAAAAACGGCACTGCAGCAGCCAGGAGCCAAAAGCTTGCTGGCTCATGGTCAACCTTCCGTGGTTGGAGAGGGCAGTTCAGCCTGCTCCTGGGCCTGCTGAGGCTGAGTGGGTCAGAGCTTTGGGAAGGTTTTGGAAGAGTTTGACCTGCTAGACCCAGGTGGAGAACTGATCCTTATGTGTGTGTGTGTTCCTTTTCCGTGAATATCTTTTGTATTTCTGCATGTATTTGTAAATGGCATTCATATTTTACCTCTGATTCTGTGTGAGTGCTTTTGCTTTACTCCCTTGGGGGTAAAATACTTTTCTGTCCTTTTGCCCTGGGCAGCTCATGGCTCAAAACTTGGACAGTGCCTACCTCGAGGTGCTGCTACCCCCCAGGGGACTCTCCTCCAGCCCCAGCCAGTGAGCCAGCCAAGGCCAATGCCTGATCAGTGGAGCATGCCCAAGATCTGTGTCACCACACTCCGAATCATCCTGTTTTGATCATCGGCTTCTTTGTGCTCAGCTGAGGTGTCTTTCTCCTCTACTTTTCATCACTGAAGTTCAGGTAAGTGCAGAGGATTTACACAATCATTCTCTACTTGTAAGCTCTGTTGTAAGAATTGCATTTGGTTTTGGGCTCTCCAGCTCAGGAGGGACAGAGATCTACTCAGAGTCCGAAGCAGGACTACGAAGGTGATTCAGAGGCTGGAGCAATGCCTTATGAAGAGAGGCTGAGGGGCCTGGGGCTGTTTGGTCTGGTGAAGAGAAGACTTAGAGGGGATCTAATCAATGTTTAAAAATATCTGAGGGCTGGGGGTCAAGAGGGAGGGGACAGGCTCTGCTTATTTGTGCCCTGGGATAGGACAAGTGGCAAGGGATGGAAGCTACAGCACAGGAAGTTCCACCTCAACATGAGGAAGAACTTCTTTATTGTAAGGGTCCCAAAGCACTGGAACAGGTTCCCCAGAAGCTTGTGGAGTCTCATTCTTTGGAGGCTTTCAGGACTTGTCCAGATGTGTTGCTGTGCAACCTGCGCTAGATGACAGGTATTGGAATGGGCTGCCCAGGGACATGGTGGAGTCACCAACCCTGGATGTGTTTAAAAGTCATATGAATGTGGTACTTGGGGATATGGTTTAGGGTAAACCTTGTGCAGCAGGTTTATTGGTTGGATTTGGTGGTCCAACCTGAATGTTTCTGTGACTCTGTGACATGATCCTGCTCTGGCAGGGAGATTGGACTCAATGATCTCCAGAGATCCCTTCCAACACTTAACACCCTGTGATCTTGTGTGCATGGGTAGGTTTTAATCTACCTAATGATTAACTTTATTTGCTAATGTATCTGAGTAAATACATAGAAACAAATAGACAACAGAAAGTGACCTCTAAATTCAAGAATAGTGGAAAAGAAAGATACATTATTCCTCATTTTGCAGTGCATACTGTTAGACAAAGCAATGGCTTTTCACTGTGCAAGTGGTAATAAATAAACACAGGTTTTCCTGCACAGTTTCTGGGCATCAGCTTTGTGGGAGCCAAGACACAGCATTTATTCTGGATCTGCACAATAAATCTGGAAAAGTTAATTAAACAGTATTGAAACTGACAGCAAGGGCTAAATTATGTCATACTATAACCTGAACTTCCTGGAGGTGAGAGACTTCTGCTGAAGGAATGTATAGCAGCAGGAGAAAGAATTTCGTTTTAACTGTATTATTTGTGGAGGTCTTCAAATCCAGACACCTCTGCTCCTCAGATATGATGAGATCCTGAATAAAGACCTAGCAACAGAAAAACGGCACCAAACAGCCCTCATAATCCCTTTTGTGCAAGGCAGTTTCCCCCTTGCATTAACATGTCAGAGCACTGAGAACTTCACACTTACTATGACTTCTTGTTTTGCAATGTCCCACAGAGCGGTGAATTTTGTGCTGCTGAAAGCAGTGATTATGCAAAAATGCAGACTTTTTCTGCTTCTTTTTTTTTCCCTTCCCTTGCCCCTGGCAGAATATCACAGCTTTTGAAGAAGCAACTCTGCTCTGCAGAGAGAGCTCAGCAGCCCTCCTCGCTTAAAATTTGATTGCAAATGAGCGAGTCTTCAGTTGTACACACATTTCATTTCAACACAGTGGCCTGGGAGCGTTCCTGAGCTAATTAAAATGCACTAAGTAGTCGGCTGGTGGTGCTGAAAGCTGGTTTACAGCTTGGAAATGGGAATCGCAGTGGTTTCCTCCTTCTGGCCCCTAATTGTTAGGAAGGAACATCACGTGGAGCCTGTTCAACGCACAAAGCCTCTCTAATGGGTGCAAAATGGTTTTGTGGCTGAAATTAGACATTGTTAATAATTTAAGAGCAAAGAAAATGTGCACTTGGGTTGAGGCTGGCATTTGCAGCCACTACAAAAAAGCCTATTTAAAAACTCAGGCTGACCTTGATGACAGTGAAAGAGGCTTGGATGCAAAAACAACCCCTTGGATTATAGCAGTTAAGTAATCTTAGAAACACCTAAAATTAGTCTTTATTTAACAAACACCTTAGATGTTCCTTTTGCTTTAGGATTTTTCACTTTTTAAAATATACAACAAACAACACAGTGCCTAAGTCACCCAAATTAATTGAGTCATCATAGAATCAACCAGGTTGGAAGAGAACTCCATGATCATCCACTCCAACATAGCACCCAGCCCTGGACAATCAACCAGACCATGGCACTAAGTGCCTCAGACAGGCTTTGCTTGCACACCTGCAGGGATGGTGACTCCACCACCTCCCTGGGCAGCCCATTCCAATGCCAATCACTCTCTCTGACAACAGCTTCCTCCTAACATCCAGCCTAGACCTCCCATGGCACAGCTTGAGACTGTGTCCCCTTCTTCTGTCCCTGGTTGCCTGTCAAAAGACATCAACCCCACCTGGCTACAGCCTCCCTTCATGTAGTTGTAGACAGCAATGAGGTCCCCCCTGAGCCTTCTCTTCTCCAGGCTGCACACCCCCAGCTCCCTCAGCATCTCTTCACAGGGCTGAGCTCCAGGCCCCTCACCAGCTTCGTTGTCCTTCTCTGGGCACATTCCAGTATCTCAACATCTCTCTTGAATTGAGGAGCCCAGAACTGGACACAGCACTCAAGGTGTGGCTTGACCAATGTCGAGTACAAGGGGAGAATAACCTCCCTTGTCCTACTGGCCACACTGTTCCTGATCCAGGCCAGGATGTCATTGGCTCTCTTGGCTATCTAGGCACACTGCTGGCTCATGTTCAGCCTAGTATCTACCAGTACCCTCAGGTCTCTTTCTTCTGGCTGCTCTCCAGCCACTCTTTCTCCAGCCAGAGTTGCCTTTGAAATGGCTGAGACAGCCAAAAGATCCTTGTAATATGTGCCGCTGCCTTCAAAGAGCAGAAGGACAAGTGCAGAGCTCTCCTGCTCCAGGTGGTCACTGCCTGGGTAAGCCCTGGCATTAGACTCATAATGCCTTCGTGTCCTTAATGAACTCCTTTACTCTGAGGGGAGTAGAGCACCAGAACAGGCTGCCCAGAGAGGTGATGGTGTCTCTGTCTCTGGAGACTTTCGACATCCACCCAGACATGTTTCTATGTGATTTGCTTTGGGTGATCCTGCTCTGGCAGTGAGGGTTGAACTTGGTGATCTTCAGAGGTTCCTTCCAACCCCTGTGATTCTGTGACTCTGTAAGTGCTTATTGGAGTCCAGCTTCTGCTTCAGCAGCAGAAAGGACTCATTCCAAGGCAGAAGAGTGACATTTGCAGCACTCTCATCCTTCCACTTTGGATAAAAGATGTCAACTATTCACTCAGAGACAAGGTCTCTCTGCGATCAACTATGTGCTCCCTATTTTTTTTCTAAGTGGTGCAACCTTTAAACCTTTTAACCTTTTAACCTTACCAATGGCTTGTGTGAGAGAACAGCAGAGGAGGTGTAGTTTTGCATTCCCTTCTGCCAACTGCTCGTGTAGTTTCACGGTCACCTGTGGAGACTTGGAGGGGTGGAAAAGTGATTTTTTTTTTTTTCCTCTTCTCATTGAAATTTAAAGAAAAGATGTGGAAACTATTTTGATGGATCTACAGCCTGTATCTTATTTAAAATTCAAATTGCCCATTGAGTAGATTTCCACTTACTCTAGCAGAGCTCTGGTGATTTACATCAGTTAAGAATCAGCTCATCATTTCCTTTAAAGCTGCTTACATCAGTCTGTGGTTATGTGCACTCCATAAAGCATTTAAGCTGCATTTTTGAAAGGGAAGAAACCCTCGCCAAGCTTTCTGTTGCAAATGCAAGTTTGAAAGTGCCATTTCACAAGGAAAACATGATTGATTCTGCTCTTCTAGAGGTTTTAGTGACGCTCAGAGCTATTTTAGATACAGTCATCTACTTAATAAAATGGAACTGCTTCGCCTTGTCACTCTCTGTGTCAATATTTGTCCTTTGTATTGTGTTTTACAAAAAGTCGCTACCACAAAGCATTTTCTTTGAGCTCAGCATGTTAAACATGGCTTTCCTGGAGCTCTGATGTACAATCAATTATTTAATAAGCAAGGAGTTCACAAATGAGCTAAAGGTTATCATCTATAATAGATACATCTCCTTGTATTTTTCCAAAGCTACATATTTTGACCTTTTTGCTCTACAAAAGAGTCAACTGTTTCTGGGTCTGTACAAACTATGATAGGACTGTGGTTTTCCTCTGGATTTTGCACTGCTCACTTTGGTGATCTTGAATGAAAAATAAGTTGCAGCAGGATTATGCCAAAAAATAAATGATAACACTGCTGTACTTCTTTGAATCACAGAATTGTCAGGGTTGGAAGGGACCTCAAGAACCATCTAGTTCCAACTCTCTTGCCAGGGGCAAGGACACTTTCTACTAGACCAGGTTGCCCAGAGCCACATCCAGCCTGGCCTTAAAAAGATCCAGAGATGAAGTTTCTACCACCACCCTGAGCAACCTGTTCCAGTGTCTCACCACCCTCAGGCTGAAGAACTTCTTCCTAAGATCTAATCTGAATCTCTCCTCCTTTACCTTGGATCCATTCCCCCCAGTCCTATCACTGCCTAACACCCTAAAAAGTCCTTCACCAGCTTTCTTGTAGGCCCCCTTCAGATACTGGAAGTCCACAATAAGGTCTCCTCAGAGCCTTCTCTTCTCCAGACTGAACAACCCCAACTCTCTCAGTTGTCACTATAGTGTAAAATTTTATCTTTAGACCAGTTGTGGTCCTGAGGATCATGTTCTTTTTGGGAATGACTCAACTTTTCTTGCAAAGAAGGCCATTTCTAGTGAGATAACGCTTTTTGAGAAGAGCCAGATGACTTAGGTATCCGAGCCGCAGGCTCACAAGGGTGTTTGTCACCTTGAAACTTAGGTTTCTACTGAAGTCAGTGAGACTTAGTTGCTTGAAAGATCAGCTTGCTTCTGAAGATGAACAGTAGTTAATTTGGGCTCACAGTCCTGTGAAATAATCAGCTCTTCTGCCATTTATCAGCAAGGCTAAAGCAGCTGTATTTTTACTCCTTCTGCAGTCACTGACAGCTCTGAAACTGAAGCCACTTAGACATGAAATGCCACAGACCGCAGGAATTTGACATTTAACATCCCAGATGCAAAAGTGGCACTGCTGAAGAGTGGTGCATCAATGCCACAGCCACATGGTGAGGAATGGCTATCGGTCACCATCAGTGGCTGAATGGATCAGTGCATATGTTTAATAGTTTCAAATGGGACAAAGGCTCTTAAATCATTGGGGAAATGTAATGATTTTAACCTACTCCTACCAGAATTACAGTTTCAAAGACACATGGAAGACTTCTGTGTTTGTAGTGAAACCCCAGAGCTGCTTCAGTTTCTTTTTGGGGGGGTATTTTTAAGTCACTCCCCCTCATTATTTGTGACATAGATGAGGAGGAACTTCCCCAGTGAGAAGGAAATTTTCTGGACTGGTGCTCACTGCTGTGGTACCATTGGATGTGGTCATGGGATGTTGTGCCTCTGGTTTATTCCTGGAGGAAGACACAGTTCAGAGATTCACAGAAGGTCAAGGGCTGGAAGGGATCTCAAAAGATCATCTGGTGCAAGCCTGCTGCCAGAGCAGGATCACCTATACCAGATCACACAGGAACCCATCCAGGTGGGTCTTAAATATCTCCAAAGAGGGAGACTCCACAACCCCCCTGGGCAGCCTATTCCACTGTTCTGTCACCCAAGTTGAGCTTTGAGGTTTTGTGAGAGAACTCTTTGTTCATTCTAGGGCCCTGTACTGAAGCAGGTAGGAAACATTAAGCAATCCATTCTTTTAAAAGAAAGATTTATCTTAAATCATAATGCCTGGGAGCACCTTAACTCTAGACAACTGGAAATAATTTTCTAAAACCTCTTATTCAGTAAGAATCATTTAATTCTTTGAAATGTAGGCCATTTTCAAGTCATTTTCTACAACAAAATGGGACCAGCTCAATCTGCTCTTCACAATTTAGTAATTTAAAAGGACATAACTGAATTTTATTTTAATGGTAATTGCAAACTCATGCAGAAAATGTAAATGCACCCTTCCCGATTAGCTTGCAGCATAAACCATGGCTTCTATTAATGTATTCCAATTTGTAATTCTTTGCACAGTATGAGATTTGAAAGCTGTGATTAAAATTAATTAGGTTAAGTAAAGTTTATCCCCCCTGAGCACTGCTATTTGAAGAAAGCAGTAGTAAAACACTAGCTACATCTGGCACCGCAGGAGGCTAAAGCATCACAAGATGCTCTTTCAGAGGAGTTGCCTGCTGCTTTCTTGGTGTGCCATAAGCACCATGTATTCTTTTCTACCAGCTAATTGGAAGCTCTTCCGTTTTTTGAGTTTGAGCTTTTTTTTCCCCCCTCTTGTAAATGTTCTGGAGCTACAACATCTGCATGAGCGTCTGATGAACCAAGCTTTGCAATACAGTGGATAACATTAATTTGCTAGTGTCCTCATCACTGCCTAGCTAGCCATCAGAGTGATGCCCTACCACCATGGGAAATGAGTCTCCCAACTCACAGAATCATAGAATGAGCCAGGTTGGAAGAGACCTCCAAGATCATCCAGTTCAAGAGGCAACAGAAGTATTTTCTTGAGGGAGTTCCTGGAGTTTTTGCTTGCTTTGTTATTTGATTGTTATTGGTTGGGCTTTGGCCAAATCCTTTATAAAGGATTGTTTTTTCCTGCCAGAGATAAAAGGGAGTACAAGTGCTAGGAACACTGAGCCTGCTGGAAAGTTAGAGTGACAGAGCACTGGAACAGGCTGCCCAGAGAGGTGGCAGAGTTTCCTTCTCTGGGAAACTTTCAGCCCCCCACCTGGCTGCATTCCTGCGCAGACTGCCCTGGGTGATCCTGCTTTGGCAGGAGGGTCAGACTCGATGATCTCTGGAGGTCCTTTCCAGCCTCTAATACTCTGTGATTCTGTGACATTGCAAGGCTACTTCACAAGTTGCTAACCTGTTGCTTCATACAGTGCTCTTACACAAGCTTTTTTCTGCAAGAACTTTAAAATTAGGGGTTTGGTTTGGGATTTTTGCCTTATGTCTGAATGTCCTGGGGAAAAGCCAACTCTCCTGTGGTGCCCTGAAATTGCCCCCAGAATAAATCCCCAGACTAGCTCAGAAGATTTGGAAGCAAAATGGATCTGTATTTATAAGCAAGCTAAAACCTAGAAGCATAAAGTACAATGTATATGTACAAAAGGTATTTACAATTATTTACAATTCAGAAACAACACCAAGGACCCCCTTGGACAAAGGGAAAAGTGAAATAGCTCTCCACCCCCTTGTATAAAGGAGAAAGAGAGAAGTCAGAAAAAGCTGTCTGCTATCTACTTAGCCATAACAAGAGTCTCAGCCAAGGGCAGTGAAGCCATGTAAAGGCAAAGAAGAGAAAAGGAAGAATGAATAATTTGTGCAGCAGACTAGATCCCAATCAACAGTCCAATGGAATGACATAGACCTATCATTTTTCTTTTACATCCAATCCTTTCTTTTATTTACCTTTTGCTCAAAAATGTTCAGAAAGTTCCTATTTCTTTGTAATTTAAAACCAGGCTTAGAGGGTTAGCTTTAAACTACCACACCTCCAAAGAACAGCTCGGAAGGAAGGATGTGATGAACTGCCTCATGGTAGCGGTGTAAACTCTCTCTGACCTATCTGGTGGCATGGTCCCAAAGCAGTGGATTAGTGAGGTTGCTCTGCACATGGGAATTTGCATAAGGAGAGGCTAACATATTTCTGCTGGCCTGGCAAAAAAATTGTAACCAATCTGCAGCCTTGCTTCAAAGATCACCATAAACAATTCAGTGCCCTTGTTGATGTCTACACCCTGCAAATGTTTAAACCACAAGAAACCACAAACCACAAGAAACCTGTGAACTGAATAAACAGCTGCTGCTGCTCCAAACTCCAAATCAAATCTACAAGGTTCTGCTAATAGACAGTAATTTTGAACTGCAAAAACAGGTTTCATAGGATCAATATCTATGTCACAATGAAACGACAGCTGAGCTCTCAGGGGTTTAAATGAATTTGTGATAATGTACTCAAAATAAATAAATTAAAGGAACAGCTTTTCAATGTCAAAAGATAAAGTGGTGCAGGATATGGATGTATTAACATCTCAAGTAAATGGGACTCATTAGCTACAGTGCTTCATACAGCACAATATAAGATGTGCAGGCACATATGTAAAACCTCCAAGATAATCCAGTCCAACCTACCACCCAGACATGTCCAAGCAACCAGACCATGGCACTAAGTGCCTCGGCCAGGCTTTTCTTGAACACCTCCAAGGATGGCAACTCCACGACCTCCCTAGGCAGCCCATTCCAATGCCAATCACTCTCTCAGGCAAGAACTTCCTCCTAACATCCAGCCTAGACCTCTCCCAGCACAACTTGAGCCTGTGTCCCCTTGTTCTGTTGCTGCTTGCCTGGCAGAAGAGACCAACCCCCACCTGGCTACAGCCTCCCTTCAGGTAGTTGTAGACAGCAATGAGGTCACCTCTGAGCCTACTCTTCTGCAGGATAAACACCCCCAGCTCCCTCAGCCTCTCCTCATAGGGTTTGTGTTCCAGGCCCCACACCAGCTTTGTTGCCCTTCTCTAGACACGTTCCAGTATCTCAACATCTCTCTTGAACTGAGGGGCCCAGAACTGGACACAGCACTCAAGGTGTGACCTGACCAGCGTTGAGTACAGGAGAACAATAACTTCCCTTGTCCTACCAGGCACATTGTTCCTGATCCAGGCCAGGATGCCTTTGGCTCTCTTAGACATCTGGGCACACTGCTGGCTCATGTTCAGCTGCTATCTACCAGTACCTCCAGGTCCCTTTCTTCCTGGCTGCTCTGCCATGATGCTCTCTCATCAACCCATGAAGCAATACTCTAAAAAAACCAAAATGTGTACATAAGAATAAAATGCTACTGGAAAGTCAACCGTGGACCCAAAAAAGCAGGCAACTGGGGTGGCAAAGCTGTCCTGGTCCTGTGTTGAGAAAGAATGCTCCACAAACAATAGCCACTAGATGCCACTGTAGGCATGGCCTTATATTTAGGCCTAAGTGTTAAAAACCAGAGTGACTGGTCAAAGTTTGCTGATTTTAAGTTAGCCCTTTCGGTTGAAGTCCATTTTCTTAGTACAGGTCTGTCTTTCCTTAGAATTGCATTTTTTTTTCCTGGACAAACTGTATGCTCTGCCTGTTGGAACTGTTAAGAGCAGGTCCAGAGAAGGGCCACAAAGATGATAGAGTGGCTGGAGCATCATTCCTATGAAGACAGACTGAGAGAGTTGGGGTTGTTCAGCCTGGAGAAGAGAAGGCTCCAAGAAGACTTTAGAGCAGCCTTCCAGAAAGCCTACAGGACACTTGGAGAAGGACTTTTTGTTAAAGGCTTATAGTGACATGACATGGAGTGATGGCTTCAAAGTGAAAGACTCTAGATTTAGATTAGACATCAGAAGGAAATCCATTGCCATGAGGGTGGTGAGGCACTGGAACAGGTTGCTCAGAGAAGCTGTGGGGGCTCCCAACCTGCAACTGTTCAAAGATAGGTTGGACGGGCCCTTGAGCAACCAAGTCTAGCAGGAGGTGTCCCTGCCCATAGTGCCAGGGCTGGAACTAGATGATCTTTAAGGCCTCTTCCAATGCAGACCATTCTGTGATTCGTGCCCACCATCTTCACATAAAGCATATAAAAATACACTTGTGTGTGAAGTCAGTATCCCTTTGTGTTTTGCCTTTCCAGGGCTATACCCCTCAGGAACAGCTAATGCAGAAATACTCTTTGAAGTTGTCTCATGTTCTTTCAAAAGCACTTGTCTCATCTCCCTGAGGAAGACCTTCACATGTCACCTTGGGCACAGAAGTGTATTGCAACATTAGTAATGCACTCTGCTGTGCAGCATCCTCAGGCAAATGTTCTTGTGTGTACTGACCCACCCTTCCTACATGGCAGGGAAGGACTGCAGCTTAATCTGCTTTCATCTTAGAGCCCAAAGTATCTCTGCCCTTTGCAAAATTTGGAATGGCATAGGATCCTTAAGTGAAGGAGCATTTGTACCATGAAGGGCAGCCCAGCTGCAGAGAGGGCAAGAGGAGAAGTGGAATGGGACAGCAGACAGATGCTGAGACAAGCCCCCATCACATCCCAGACATTGCCCAGTATCTTTAGCACTCTGCAGGGCTGTAGAAGAGGAGCAGCTCTGTCCCAGAGCTCAGTTGTGCCTCTCTCCACAAAAGGAGACTATTCTGCACCCCATGGGTCTCATGCTACCAAGGCACCATCCACAAGCCCTCTCCAAGCTTCAGCAGCCTCCTGCTAACCAGAGGGGCCAGACACCTGCCCTCAACCCTGGCATGCTCAGCAGTCAGATGCTGCTGCAAGCAGGACACACATACACATACTGTTTCATTAACCTCCTTCCTCCTTCATCTCACCCAGGCAGTGAAAACAACACTGGTTTGAAGGAGAAAGCCTTACCCCCACCCACACATGACTCAACCCAAAACCCTCTAAGCCTGCAGAAGCGGTCAGTGTGCTAATCTTCAGCTTGGCACAGGCATATATGGGTCACAACTGTCACAGGCCAAGCTACCACTAAAAGTGACCATGAGAAAAGTAGGTTTTTCTTGCTAGCTGCAAAGTAGGGTCTGAAAATTAAGCAATGTTCTCTCAGACTCAATTAGCTATCTAACAGATGCCTAAGAGATATCTCTTCTGAAACAAGGTGAATCTCATCAGAAATGGGAAGGTCTCCACCACAGTTAGCCATATACAGATGATTTGAATTCCAACACAATTCCAGATGTTCACTATTTGCAACTGAATAGCCAAACAGAAACTGCTGGTACTCATTGACATGCCACATCATGTTTTAGAGCTGGGTTTGGAAATTGAAGAGAGTATCTGTACTGTTTGGTTAAGAATTGGTGGTAAATAGTGAAGACCTTGGTGGCTTTTCACAGTCAGTAACAATTGCAGTCGAATAGGGTGGAGGACTCCCAAGACCCAGGTGGCAACTTGAGCGCTAAGGAAACGTGCCATCACTATTGGGCTGCTTCTTCCAGTTTGTAACCATGTCAGAATTAATATTAAACAGATGGTTTTCTCCTCAGAATTTTCTAGTCATTTTTAAAATGGAAAGCAGAGACTTGAAAATGAGACACTTAAAACCTTTTCCTTTCTATTTTTACCTGCACAATCGAATAATCTAAATCCAGAGCTCTTTTCCAAAGGACATTAACAAAACCTGAAAAGTTCTCAGATGGATGAGCACTTGTTGGGCAGACATCATTAAGGAAGAAAAGAAAAAGTATCAGTTCTCCTGTGAGTTTTACCCCTTGGGCTGCTGCAAAGACTGATGATCTCATTTGCAGTAGGGCTGGATCCCTGCTTAGCCTTCTAGAGATGTACTAGCGAGATGGTCCAACCCTTTTGCAAATGCATCTAAGTGGAGCAGCTATCTCTATTAAAGTAATGAAAACTGTTCCTTTCCCATGCACTCTTAGGATAGTCTCTATTTTGGCCTGTGTTCAGGAAGGCAATTAAATATGTGCTAACTCTGTGCTCATGAATAGTCACACTGAAATTTAAGGAATTACACATGCTTAAGTGCTTTCTTGAATGAAGCCCAAAGTTTGTATCCCAAAGAGAGCTAGAAACACCATGGCTGAAAGCCATACACCTCTTTGAGGGCCGTGTCAAGGGAGCTACAAGTCAGCAGAAGCTCCCAGGAGGGTGTGGGGAGCAAGGGAAGGGAGTCCTTATTTCTGCATGTTGCAAAAGAAAGCCCACCATTTTCACTTTGTAGGCACTGCCCTATCCCTCTGGGGAAAGTATAAAGTGTTTTTTCTTTTGTTCTCTCTTACAGAAGCATAGAATCAGTCAGGGTTGGAAGGGACCACAAGGATCATTTGGTTCCAATGCCCCTGCCTTCGGCAGGGACGCTCTACCCTAAATCAGGCTGGCCTTAAACACCTCCAGGGATGGGGCCTCAACCACCTCCCTGGGCAACCCATTCCAGGCTCTCACCACTCTCATGCTCAATAACTTCCTCTTCACTTCCAGTCTCCCTCCCTCTTCCCCCTTCCCAAACCTGGCAGAACTGAAATCATCCCCAGTGCTCACTAGTTTGCAACGTTCACCTATAGAATCTAGTCTCCAGCCTTGATGCTGTGGACTATACATGAGGATGATACCAAGAGTCTCAGGGGGCAGAAATTTGGCTGGAATGCCTTAGCAAGGACAGGCAACTCTCTGCCTCATTTTCCCCACCTAATAACTGCCCAGGAGCAATTGTGCTAGCAGGCATTCTAAATATGCTAAAACTCCTTTAGGTCTATTTACTTCTTGTAGTCTCTGCTAGAATCAAGCTTCATAGTGTCCCCTCTTGGCAGCAGAGCTGCTGCCAAAATAGAGAATCCTTCCTAATCAGCAACCATGAGATGGTGTAATTTATAGTACCTCCTGCCAAATTATCTCCACCTTGAAGACCAAGTTGTCTACCATGTTAAACACCAATCTTTCACATGCTGATGTAATCTGGCAGCTTGTGTGTGGGTGGGCTGAATTAATCAATCATCTGAGTGGAATGGGGTTTGCTAGGTAGCAAATGTACCCTGATGGCATTACTTGGTGACTTCAGGTTGCTTCGCGTTTTGCTGCATCCTCTGATACCTCCTGCTTTGTGTTAAATACAGCAGAAGCTCTTTTACCACAGAGGATTGTTTTTACCCTGCCAAGTCACTTGTGGAAAAGCTCTGCCAGGAGTTGATGAACAATAATGTTACTGTGAAGGGACCTAGGGTGACAGTTGATGATCCACATATCATTACCTTGGCAGCTTCTCAGGGTACAGGCACTGAAATCACAGAATCACAGAAATGTTCAGGTTGGAAAAAAACCTCAGGATCACTAAGTCCAACCAATATCCCTACTCTACAAGGTTCACCCTAAACCATGTTCCCAAACACCACATCCAAACAACTTTTAAACACATCTCCCTGGGCAACTCATCCAAATGCCTGAACACTCTTGCCCTGAAAAAAAAATCCTAATGTCCGGTCTCAATCTACCCAGTGGCAGCTTGAGGCCACTCCTAGAAGTAAGAGATTCATAGAATAATAGAATCAAACAGGTCAGAAGAGACCTCCAAGATCATCCAGTCCAACCTCACACCCAGCCCTATCCAATCAACTAGATCAATCCACCAGTCCTTTCTTGAACACTTCCAAGGATGGTGACTCCACCAGCCCCCTGAGCAGCCCATTCCAATGCCAATCACTCTCTCAGGCAAGAACTTCCTCCTAACATCCAGCCTAGACCTCCCTAGGCACAACTTGAGACTGTGTCCTCTTGTTCTGTCCCTGGTTGCCTGCGAGAAGAGACCAACCCCACCTGGATACAACTTCCCTTCATGTAGTTGTAGACAGCAATAAGGATGCCCCTGAGCCTCATCTTCTGCAGGCTGCACACCCCCAGCTCCCTCAGCCTCTCCTCACAGGGCTGTGCTCCAGGCCCCCCAACAGCTTCGTTGCCCTTCTCTGGACACGTTCCAGTATCTCAACCTTTTTCTTGAATTGAGGAGCCCAGAAGTGGACACAGTACTCAAGGTGTGGCCTGACCAGTGCTGAGTACAGGGGAAGAATAACCTCCCTTGTCCTACTGGCCACACTGCTCCTGAGACTTCAGACAAACCTCTCTCTTCAGCTCTGGCAGTTGCTGTCCTTGGTTTGCCAGTCTCCTAATGGCAAATTTGAAGTCAAGCTGCAAAGCTGTAAAAAAAATCCAGAGTAAACCATCTTAACTGTTCAGACTGGTCTGAAACGTCACGTGTTGCACTCTCAGTATTTTTGGGTTTGCTGTTTACCCTTTCTAAATGCAAAGACTTTCTGTTTCTGTTGGGCAGAAAACCACTGTGTAGTGACTTTTGGTTTCGGTTTAGCTAACGGGTGTGAAAAGAGCACTTTCTTCACTGGTATTTGTTCATTCACAGTTAAGAAATCAGCCAGGAGTGGAAGAAGCTGCAAAGCTCACTTCCTCTTCCAGCCTGTGAACTGAAACAGGTGGGCAAGGTCAAGAGACACTAATCTTAGAAACATGAAGGACGTGGGTGAGATTTTCCAAAGTACAACTCAAGCAGGTAGCGTTCCCACCCGATGCAACTGTCGCTGATTTTAAGTGAGATGCTTTGGGAAATGTCACAAAGTGCTCATCTGTACCTTTAAGAGCTTACATGTCTTTGAGTATCTAGCTCACAGTGACCAGAAACAGCTTGTCCCTTCTTTAACTACAGTTACTACTTCCCTTATTTAACATGTCCGTTAGGTGTAGGTACAAAACTTGTTTTTCATGCCTTGTCTACTCAACCTTCCCCACAAAACACCAAGTACATTTGAATCAGTTGGGGCCCTCAGGGACTGCTTGAAAGTCCAGTGCAGAGCCACAAAGATGACTAAGGGAGTGGAGCATCTCTCTTGTGACCAAAGGCTGAGGGAGCTGGGGCTTTTTAGCTTGGAGAAGAGGGGACTGAGGGGTGACCCCATCAATGTTTATAAGCTGGCGGTCCTTTCCAACCATAGCAATTAGATGTCGTGCTAAGGGATTTGGTTTGGTCAAGGACTTGTCAGAGTGAAACTTAGGATTGGTCTCGAGGATCTTGAAGGTCTTTTCCAGTCTAAGAAATTCTGTGATTCTATGTGTAGGGTGAGTGTCAGGAGGAAGGAACTAGGCTCTGCTCAGTGATGTCCAGTGATAGAACAAGGGGCAATGGGTACAAGCCGGAGCATAGGAGGTTCCACCTAAACATAGGGAAAAACTTTTTCACTGTGAGGGTGACAGAACACTGGAACAGGCTGCCCAGAGAGATTGTGGAGTCTCCTTCTCTGGAGATGTTAAAAACCCACCTGGATGCCTTCCTGTGTGACCTCCTCTAGGTGATCCTTCTCTGGCAGGGGAGTTGGACTTGATGATCTTTTGAGGTCACTTTCAGCCCCTAATGTTTTGTGATTCTCTGATTCTGTGATGTTAAAAGATCTGATTTGTGTACTTTCAAGTGACTTTGCACTTCCACCTATGAAGTGCTTGACACAAATCATGGAAACATTAGTTCTTAGACACTAAGTAAAAAATGCTGTAATATGACATTTGCTGATACACTTGTGTGTGTATATCTACAGTCTACACAGTGATCAGAGCTTCCCTTGATTGACTGGTTCTGTGCCCTAAGCATTAGAAAGGGGCTCCTGGTTATCTGCCACTCTCTGCAGCAAAAGGACCTTCATTCCTTTATCATAGACTCATAGAATTAACCAGGTTGGAGGAGACCTCCAAAATCATCCAGTCCAACCTAGCACCCAGCCCTATCCCAACCTATAGCCATGATCCTATAATCAGTTAGCTCCACAACATGCACTGACCACTTCCCAAAGTTACGCTGCCAAGCATCAAAAAAGAATAAACCTTAATTCATAGAATCATAGAATGGTTTAGGTTGGAAGAGACCTCAAAGGTCATCCAGTTCCAATTCCCTGCCATAGGCAGGGACAACTCCCACTAGAACAGATCGCTCAAGGCTTCATCCAACCTGGCCACCTCCAGGGAGGAAGCAGCCACAACCTCCCTGGGCAACCTGTGCCAGAGTCTCACCACCCTCACTGCAAAGAACTTTTCCTAACATCTTGTTTAAATTTCCCCTCTGCCACTTTAAACCCATGACTCCTTGTCCTGTCATGACAAGACCTTGTAAATAGTCCCTCCCCAGCCCTCCTGTAGGCCCCCTTCAGATACTGGAAGGCTACTCCAAGGTCTCCTCAAAGCCTTCTCTTCTCCAGGCTGAAGACCCCAAACTCTCTCATCCTGTCCTCATAGCAGAGCTGCTCCAGCCCTCTGAGCATCTTTGTGGCCTCTTCTGCACTCACTCTAACAGTTCCATGTCCTCCTTCTGTTGGGGGCTCCAGAACTGTTTTCCTGGACCCCTGTGCAAAAAAGCAAACTCCAGGTGGGTTTTTGCTACCAAATCTGAAATCATTGCAAACATTTTCTGGAGGCTTTGCTGAGCTATGAATTGCCCTTTGCTGAAGTTCCCAAGTTATCTTTTGATCTGTAACCTAAAACTGGTTTCCGTGAGAAATGCTTTCAGTTTGTTTGTTCATCGAGGTCAGGAGATAGTGGTCAGGCAGAGACGTCCTGTACCTCTTGCCAGCCTCAGGTTTTATATATAGCAACTGCTCCTGTGAAGCTGACTGATCACTCTTGGCTGACGAGCATTATTTCTAACAGACACTGAGATCACCTTGCTAGTGTGGCGACTGTTGAGGAGGAGGCTGCTGTTTTAAGCTTGCTCTAGGTGTGCCCACAAGTCTGTTTATTCTCCTGTATCTTATGTGGTCAGGGTGGTGGTGCTGGAGATATTCATTGCTGAGCAATTTCTTGTAGTTTACTAGATGAATTCAGTTTCAAATGGAGTGCTGGGTTTTCGTTTGTGGTGCTGCTTTTCCTGTTACTGTTGTTGTGGTTTACCGTCCACATCGGGGTGTTCAAAACCTGCTCTTCAGACCTCACCAAGCTTGTTTTATGATTTGTGATTTTAGAGTTCTGAGCATTTCTTAGCGTCAGGGTGTTGAGCACGGGCTGGGACTCCCTCCAAAAGGAACTACAGCATATGCAGTGCTGGGGCAGTGCTGGAGCCTTGCCACTTCAGACAAACACATTTCACTGGACGAGGAAGTTTGGCGTAAACACGAGGGGCAGTTTCTTCACTGTGAGGGTGACAGAACACTGGAACAGGCTGCCCAGGAGGCTTGTGGAGTCTCCCTCTCTGGAGATATTCAAAACCCACCTGGACACATTGCTGTGTGATCTGGTATAGGTGATTCTGTTGGACTGGATGACCTTTCGAGGCCCCTCCCAACCCCTGACATTCTGTGATTTTGTGATTTAGACTAGAGGTTAGGAAATTATTCTTTGCAGTGAGGGTGATGAGACACTGGAACTGTTTGCCCAGGGAGGTTGTGGATGTCCCCTCCCTCAGATGTTCAAGACCAGGTTGGATGAGGCCTTGAGCTACCTGTTCTAGTGGCAGAAGTGGCACACTTGAGGACACATCCTCAGGCTCTCAGAAAAGGGGTAACTGGGGGCATGATCTGCATGTGCCCTCCACGGCCAGAACAGCTCTTCTCCAGGCTGAACATCCCCAGGTCTCTCAGCCTCTCCTGAGAGGGCTGTGCTCCAGCCCACTCACCAGTCTTGGTGCCCTTCTCTGGATACTTTTGAGCACCTCAGCATCTTTCTTAAACTGAGAAGTCCAGAACTGGCCACACTCAATGTAGGGCCTAACCAGGGCTGAGTATAGGGGCAGGACTCCCTAGTCCTGCTGACCACACTGTTCCTGACACAGGCCAGGATGCCACTGGCCTTTTTGGCCACCTGGGCACACTGCAGGTTCATGTTCAGCCTGTATTGGCCCTTTCCCCCAGGTCCCTTTCTGCCTGGCTGCTCTCCAGCCACTCTGTAGCACTGCATGGATTGTTGTGGCCAAAGTGTAGTACTTAGACTTGTGTCTTTAGTTCCCCTTCATCTTCACTCATCCCAAACCCCAGATATTTCTTGCTTGTTTTGAGATTGATTCATTGCCATTGTCTGCAATGACTCCTCTTGCACAGCTTCCCAACCTCTCCCACCATACCCCAGTCACACAGGATCACAAGATATTAGAGGTTGGAAGGGACCCAAAGAGATCATTGAGTCCACCCCCCCTGCCAGAGCAGGACCACACAACCTAGCACAGATCACAGAGGAACACATCCCTCAAGTGCAGTCACATCCCAGACAGTTTTCCAGCGCCCTTCAAGGCCATTAGGAAAAATATCTAACTCACAGACTTCTCATTTATTTTTAATAGAGCTGATGCAGTCCTTGTGCAATGTCTTTTGTGTGTGTCACCATCATCATCACCATCACTATTTCCAATACTCAAAACCCTTAAAGGCTCTTTGTTTTAAGACAAAACATTTTTGCCATTTATACAATGGGAGGCTGAGTCTTGCCAGCTTCCTCAGTTGAGATTTGATGCCAAAGAAAGACTGGAAACCACTGGACTAACTAGTTCTTAATGTTATGGTAATCTGCAATGTGTTCCAGTGCTCAGTAGTCCTTATCTGTAGACAGTGTTTCCGATGGCTAAGCCTTCCTAGCTGCAGGTTAAGCCTGTTACTTGCACTTTTACCAGCAGCTACAGACAAGACTGTATTACAGTCTTCATTGTAGCTATGTTTACACATTTGAAGGCTGTCATGTTACCTTCTCTTTTCCAGACTAGACACAGTCTCATCTCTCAGTTTTTCTCCAGAGCTCTAGATCACTCTTGTTGCTTTTGTCTGTGCTTCCTCCAGCGTGTTAGTAGGGCAGCTAAATATATCGCAGCTCCTCTTTGAGATTCAAATCGGCCTTTACGCTATGAATTACCCTGAGAGCTCCCATAGGCTTGGTTGCCAGCCTGTTCTCCTAAATCCTTTGCTAAAACACCACTTTGGAGAATAAAGTCTTCATTCCTGTAGGTAAGCTGCCTTTATTTCCCTTAGCTTCATTGTCTTTCATATGGCTGTCAAAATGTATTGTGTTTAGCTGGCCTTCCTTTAACAAGTAGTCCAGATTAGTTTTCCTAGCTGACTGTCTTGGGTTCAAATGCAAGTTCCCAGAGACTCTTATAAATTTGGTAGACCCAATGACAATTTATAGAATTTATAGAGTGCCCTCCCCTCTTCCCCCTCCTTTCCCCAAAGGACAGGGGGAGAGATAAAGGTTGGGACACCCCAATAAATCAATCTTACTCGATTTGGAAGTTAAAAAGGAAAAAGTTTAACAATAACTTAGAAAAAGGGATTGGAGGTAGGGGAGTTTACAAAGGATAAGGAAGGGAAAACAGCAAAATACAAAACAGGGATGGATACAACCCGAGTAGCGTGATGGTGTCTCTGCCTCGTGGCTGGTATGCAGTATCAGTGTGTGTGTGATCATGAACGCAGGTAAAGGAGAAAAAGGGAAGAGAGTGAGGAGCAGGAAGTGCTCCTCTTTTATACCGCAGGAAGTGGGGGGGAGTGGGCTAACCATCACCTGGAGTGTGGCCCACCCCTGAGGAGGGGCCAAGACCCCTAGGGTCAGGTTCAGGGTCACTCCCCCAGGAGTGTTAACCCTATACACTGACCTATCCCTAATGCTTCTTCATCAGTTTCCTGTTATCTCTAGATCACAGAATCACAGAATGTTATTAGCTCAAAGGGACCTCAAAAGATCATCCAGGCCAACCTCCCTGCCAGAGCAGCATCACCTCTACAAGATCACACAGGAATGCATCCAGGCAGCTCTTGAATATTGCCAGAGAGGGAGACTCCACAACCCCCCTGGGCAGCCTTTTCAGCTGTTCTGTCACTTTCACAGGGAAAACATAGTCCCCATGTTCCTGTGGAATTTCCTCTGCCTCAACTTTCACCCAGTACCCCACGTGCTGTCATTGGGCATCACCCAGCAGAGCCTGACTCCATCCTCTTGCCACTCACCTTTACATCTTTATAACCATTGATGAGGTCACCCCTCAGGCTCCTCCTTTCCAAGCAGCACTGCCCCAGCTCCCTCAGGCTCTCCTCATAAGGAAGATTTTCCACTGCCTTCAGGATTTTTGTGTCTCTGCTCTGGAGTCCTTCACCAGGACCAGAAAAGCAACTCATGTGTGAGGAACATACCCCAAGGTGACAAATTCTCACTTGCAGGCAACATTTAATATGCTTAGTAAGAACCCTTTTGAATCTGCATTTCTCATTTACTTTCATGGCACAACGAACTCCCACTTCTTACAACTACCTCATCACATCCACCCTTACCAAACCTGAGATCTGCTCAGGAAGCAAGAGTAAATTAGCTGTGTGCAGGGAACCTCCAGATTTCTTACAGAGTGACTTAAAAGTTCAAGAAACCCAAGGTGCTGCGTTGCTTGGAAAAGAGAGCAAAAACCAGCAGCAGGAAATCTGTTAGACACGAGGGGAGCGTATCTGTGCTCCTTCCACAAAGATATGAATTAAGGACTGGAACTGACTATTACTCTAAATTGATTGCATCTGGTAAGCAATAACTGAGTACACATTTCTGAACTGTTTGCTGCTTTCCCCATCCCACCGGGCAGTCAGCTCCTGCTCTTGCCACTGAACCGTGTTTAATCGTGTTTAGCAATATTTTAGTGATAAGAGTTGGTGGTGTTACAGCTCCACTCCCAGCCTGCCATGCATGTGATTATATTTCCTTCTTCTTCAGTGAATGCAAAAATCCTTTGCTAACTTGTACTGCTGACGTCTGAGGAAGCCAGGGCTGTTATTGTTTCAGTGTTCAGCACGCTGCTGCTGCTGCTGCTGCTGCAGCGCTTTGATCCGTGGTCTTATGCGGCTTTTTGAAAGCAGAGGAGGGTGGAGGGAGAAGGGTTACCAGGCTTGTAAACATTTCTATTACATCAGATTAGTTTCCCTGCCATGTACAAGCTGCTGGTGTGACTCAGACTTTCACATTTTATAAAGTCAGCTATGTCTACAGGGACTACAGCCATTCTGAGAAACTCTAGATAAATGTGAACTTGTTTTATTCTTATCTTATTACACAATGTGCAATTGTACCAAAAATGCCCTTTTGTTGACTTTCAGTGCAGATGTGCAACCACTTGCAGATAATGAGAACAAAGTGTTCTCCCAACTCCTTTATTCTTTGGCTGGGAGTCTTAATCCAGGTTTAGGACCAACCCATGCTCATTCATGGTGTTCTCAGCTGCTCTCCACCCACTTCTCAACTTATTTGTTTCGATTGAGGCTGCACCACCGTGATCTGAGCTGGCTGCTACTAAATAGTTGGAGTCATGTTTCTGAGAACAGATCATTCAACCACTTTAACCCTGGGGAATAGAATGTGCTCTTCCACAGCTATAAGAGCTGGGCAAGACAATTTATTTTTGCCCTTGTATCAGTTCAGGGCACTGACGGCAGCATGGGAAGAGCAATAGTCATTACCAGCAAGACTGTTAATGTCTCCTATGAAATAATCTGAGGCACTACACGTAACATTTTCCCTTCAGGACTTTCTGCTAACGCTCCACTTTGTGGGCAGTCAAAGTTTGCAATTGCTTTTGTTATCTTCCCCGAGTTTTCTTGCCAAATGTTTCCACAGTTGTCTGCTATTTCGATCACGTCTCGCCAGTGTGGCGATCGTTTTGAACGTGCTAGGGTATGAGCAGGGCTGACAGGCTGCTTGCAGAGATCCTGAGCAACAGCTGTAAAGTTCTTCAGCACTGGGACACACCGAAGAGGGGGTTGGGGTTTGGGTGCTCTAACTCAGGCACTTATGTTCCTGGCCATGGGTAGGACCCATTCGCTAGCCACAGTCAGAGGGAACAACTGCACCGAATCCTGGTGATTTGGAGAGGACCCAGATATTCCCACATGTGTTGTGTGCATGGGCTCAGAGTCCAAACAAACACATTTGGAAAGTGCTGGGTAGGATTCACAGACAAATAAAGGCAGTAAGTGAGAGGAAAAAATCTCAGGAGTTCATAAACAATCCTGGCCAGCCACTCACAGAGTAGCCTCGGCTGGAGAGGTGGGCACAAGCTGAGCTGATGAGGTGCAACAAGACCAAGTGCAAGGTCCTGCAGCTCAGTTGAGGTAATCCCAAGCACAAATACAGGCTGGGTAGTGAGTGGCTGGAGAGCAGCCCTGAGGAGAGGATCTTGGGGGTGCTGGTGGACAAGAAGCTCAACATGAGCCAGCAGTGTGCACATGCAGCCTGGAGGGCCAACCAGAGCCTGGGCTGCATCAGGAGAAGTGTGGCCAGCAGGGCCAGGGAGGTGATTCTCCCCCTCTATTCTGCTCTGCTGAAACCCCACCTGGAGTACTCCATCCAGTACTGGAGCCCCCATTGCAAGAAAGATGTGGAGATGCTGGAGCATGTCCAGAGAAGGGCCATGAGAATGCTCAGAGGGCTGGAGCAGCTCTGCTATGAGGACAGACTGAAAGAGTTGGGGCTGTTCAGTCTGGAGAAGGGGAGGCTCTCAGGTGACCTTATTGTGGAGTTTCAGTGTCTGAATGGGGCCTACAAAAAAGCTTGGGAGAGACTTTTTAGGCTATCAGGGAGTGACAGGACTGGGGGGAATGGAGCAAAGTTGGAGGTGGGGAGAGTCAGGCTGAAGGTGAGAAGGAAGTTGTTCAGCAAGAGAGTGGTAAGAGCCTGGAATGGGTTGCCAGGGAGCCAGTCGAGGCCCCATCCCTGGAGGTTTTTAAGGCCAGGCTGGATGAAGCTGTGGCCAGGCTGATGTAGGGTAGGGTGTCCCTGGGCATGGCAGGGGGGTTGGAACTAGCTGATCCTTGTGGTCCCTTCCAACCCTGACTGATTCTATGATCCTATGAATATGTAGAAGTGTGGTCTACATGAAAGAGAGTGCAGTGTCAATACAGCTTCAAAACTAAAAACTACCAGCAATAAAACTAAAACCTCTTGTGTCAGTCCTGTGCCTTTCACTCTCCCCCTATGGCAGGGGGGTTGGGACTGGGTGATCCTCGTGGTCCCTTCCAACCCTGACTGATTCTGTGATTCTGTGATCATCCTGTAGCCCATCCACTGAAAACCATGTGCAGACAAGGAGCTGTTCAAGATGTTCAGCTATCACAGTGGACTGAAGCCTGGATATATCTTCTAGGGTCATACATGAAAAACCATCATCACAACCATCAGGATGGCAGCTGGTCTCACATAGTGATGGGAAAAGGCACTTGGGTACAAATCAGACAAGAAGCTGCCATGTTCAAAAGCAACAAGGATCCAGTCTTCTCGTCTAAGCCTGACTTTCCTACACACATTTTCAGATATTCTTTTCTGAGACTGTGTTTAATCATACACTCAGGGCCAGTTTTGAACATGCAAGCCTCTTGGAGGACAACTCAGTCCATGCCCCTCACCTTTCTTCAGGTGAAGGAAGACCTCAGGGATTGTTCTGAGGTGAGCTGAGCACTGCCAGCCCTTCAGCTGGCAAAGCCCTTTGAGCAGGGTGCAGGAGGTCAGTGAACTGCAGGAGAGGTCAGGAAGCTTTTATCACACAGAGGAGTGCATCAGTGCAGGATATGAGCCTAAACATGCTCTATTTGTGGAAAAAGCTTTCTCTTATTAACCAATCTGTATTTGACAGGGTTTTTACTGAAACAACAGCCTCCCCCAGGGCAGGTAAATGTGGCTGTGGCAGCAGTTAGCATTCCCCGGAGCTTTCCTGCATCTAGAATACAATTAGATACTTCTATCTGCAAATGCTTTAAATATTTCAGCTGGTATGCCATTAAGGAATAAGAAAGGGGTTTATGTTAAGAGAGCTTCAGAGCACTGCAAAGCAGCCAGTATCACAGACAAGGCATAAGAATGATTTGGGATAGATAATGGTTGTGAGTAATGTTATAAATGATCTCATACTCTTTTTTTTTTCTCTTCTGTGAAGCAAATGACCTTCCCTCTTCCACTCACGGAGCCATGTGGCTATTAGAGTGTGAAAAATGTCTCTTTCATCCAGGACTGCTCAGTAGATTTTTACCGAGGTCCACTGGATAATTTTAATGACATTTGCTCATTTTCACTCAATGCTTTCATGTGGTCTTACCAGGCTCTCCTCCTCTCCAAGACATGGGGAGGACAGCAAGGGACGCGGGCTCTCTCACAAGGACACAGGAGGCTTCATGCCTCTAGTCTTGTTCTGATGTCTGAAACATCAGTTAGGCAGCCCACGTGTCACCTTTAACTTTCCAACCCTTGGTTCAGTGCTCACGCTCTCATCAACAGCAGCAGGAAGATTTACCGCTGCTGCAGTTGGATTTGTAAGTGCTGGGCAGAACCATGGCATAGAGTCACAGAATGCTTTAGATTGGAAGGGACCTCAAAGATCATCCAGTTCCAACCCCCTGCCATAGCAGAGACACCTCCCACTAGAACAGGTTGCTTAAGGCCTCATCCAACCTGGCCTTGAACACTCCAAGGAAGGAGCAGCCACAACCTCCCTGGGCAACCTGTGCCAGTGTTTCACCATCCTCACTGCAAAGAACTTCTTCCTAACATCTAGTTTAATTTTCTCCTCTGCCAGTTTAGACCCATTACCCCTTGTCCTGTCATTACAAGACCTTGTAAATAGTCCCTCCCCAGCCCTCCTGTAGGCCCCCTTGAGATACTGGAAAGCTACTACGAGGTCTCCTCAAAGCCTTCTCTTCTATAGGCTGCAGAGCCCCAACTCTTGTAGTCTGAGAAATGATGAGACATGACACCTCTGTAAGAAAAATCACCACCCCTCTTTCTAAGATCTGATGAGCAATAAGATGTAGACCCAACACACATTTTAGGATGCAGGCAGTGGCAGTCTTTATGAGCAGAAGGCCCCAGACAGTAATCTGATACCCAGAGCACTGCTGTGATGCTATCAAGTGGGTATCAGTGAGCATTGTGCAGCATCAGCAGTTGGCTCAGGATTTCTCCTCACCTCTCCAGGTGTTACATCCAAATCTCTGAATGTGTCACGGCTTCCAACACTGCTGCTACATGTAGCTGTGAAGCTGTAAGGTGGCAGTTCTAATCCAAGATGTGCCTAAAAACAGGGCTGCCCCAAAATCTCACCTTTGCTCTCTTCTGTGCTAATGCAGCAACAAATAAGCTCTGTTTGGAAAAGAAATCCACTCAGGACACACTTAAAAGCTTTCCTTTTCTCTTTATTTGTAGAACTTGCCACCTTTCCATGTCTGTGGCATGTGTAAGCAGTGCCAAGAGAAAACAATAGTAACTTCATTATACCTCTGTTTTTGTAAGGATCTTAGAATCACAGAACTGTCAGCACTGGAAGGGACCTCAAGGATCATCTAGTTTCAACCTCACTGCCAAGAGCAGAGACACTTTCTAGTAGATCAGGTTGCTCGGAGCCACATCCACCTTGGCCTTAAAATCATCCAGGGATGAGGCTTCCATCACCTCCCTGGGCAACCTGTTTCAGTGTCTAACCACCCTCATGCTGAGGAACTTCTTCCTAATGTCTAATCTAAATCTCCCTTCTTCTAGCTTGGATCCATTCCACCCCAGTCCTGTCACTACCTGACACCCTAAAAAGTCCTTCACCAGCTTTCTTGTAGCTCACTTCAGATACTGGAAGTCCACAATAAAGTCCCCTTAGAGCCTCCTCTTCTCCAGACTGAACAACCCCAACTCTGAGTCTGTCTCCACAGCAGAGCAGCTCCAGCCCTCTGATCATCCTTGTGGCCCTTCTCTGGACACATTGCAGCACATCCAGATAATTCTTGTGATAGGGGTTCCAGAAATGGATTCAGAATCACCTCCCTCACTCTGTTGGTCACATTTCTCTTGATGCAGCCCAGGATCTGGCTGGATCTCTGGGCTGCAAGCGCACACTGCTGCCTCATGTTGCGCTTCTCATCCACCAGCACCTCCAAGTCCCTCTCTGCAGGGCTGCTCCCGAGCCAGTCACTGCCCAGTCTATATAAGAAAGGAGATCTTGCACAGGGGACCTTATGCCCTGATCAGCTTCTGTTGTTCTGGCTGTCTAGTAACGTGTGGAAAGCATGAAAGAGCAATACATACTTGTTATAAGTTTAAACATTCACAATCATGTATTCAAAACTGTTAGACATCATGGCTTAGAAGACCAACTGAGACACCCATAGGAAGTGCAAAGCTCCAACAAAAAATAGTTCAGTGCTATAAATGATTCCAATCACTGTTAGCCTCAGCCACTCAACCAGTCAAAGTCTATCTGAAGGGCTCCTGCACGGGATAAGTTTCAGCACACATGACAACTCTTCTGCAAATTCTTTGAACCCCAGATCGCTGCTATTTACCACAAGAACTTGCTTTCAGTCAGACTTGCCTTGCAAATGTGCTTCAACTTAAAGTGTCTGCTAAAAGACTCCATCAAAACCCCAAGCCCTGCCTGCCTGCATTTTCATTCAGGATTTATTTCTGGCAGAGATCCCCTCAAGTCAAGTAGAGACACAACCACTCTGAACAAAAGCCTCACAGTTTGACTCGGTAAACTTGTCATCTTCACATAAAGAAACAGACAACAGTGCAAACCAGCCTTTGCCCTGGCATGTCACCTAGCTTATAGGAGGCTCACTTTATTCAGGCTCAAAGTAGGCCACTAGACCAATGCTGCCAGTGGTCAATGTTGCCAGGTTTAAGTCTTTAGTCATGGCACTCCTAGAGCGATGCTCCGATTAACTCTGTGTTAAGCATCACACAGGGGCAGATGACAACCCAGCTCCAGTCTGCAAGTTTCAATGCACTTTTTGTCACTCACCCCGAATGCCCTGCTCTCCCACCTTGGCCCATCTCATGGCATAATGGGTATGGACCAAGATACATCCACCCTGAGTGCTGGAAACCTGCTAGCTGTAATCCCACAAGCCTCCATAAAATCACAGAATCAGTCAGGGTTGGAAGGGACCAAAAGGATCATCTAGTTCCAATGCCCCTGACATGGGCAGGGACACTCTACCCTAGATCAGGCTGGCCTCAGCCTCATGCAGTCTGGCCTTAAATATCTCCAGGGATGAGACCTCAGCCACTTCCCTGGGCAACCCATTCCAGGCTCTCACCATTCTCATGCTGAAGAACTTCCTCCTCACATCCAATCTGATGTCCATCATTGCTTTCTGCACTTTCTGCCAGAATATAGCAACTCCCTTCCACCATTTCCTCTCCTCCCTATGGACAAGGTCTGACAGCACTGGAAGGTGGACTGCTTACTGATGCATGGTGAGGGTGGCTCTGTTGCCAGGCCCTAAGATATCATTAAGCACTTCAATTTTTGCTTTCTAAGTGTGGTTTGTAATGGAAAACTTTACTTTCTTCAGATGCTGCACCAGTAGAAATATTCATATAGTATAAAGCTGGGTGAAAATCACAGAACTGCAGAATCACAGGCTGGAAGGGACCTCCAGAGATCATTGAGTCCAACCTCTCTGCCAATGCAGGACCACTCAGGGTATTTCACACAGGAATGCATTCAGGCAGGCTTTGAAAGTCTCCAGAGAAGGAGACTTCACAACGATTCTGGGCAGTCTGTTCTGGTGCTTTGTCACCCTCACTCTAAAGAAGTTTCTCCTCATGTTGAGGTGAAACCTTCTATATTCCAGTTTGTACCTGTTGTTCCTTGTCTTATTGCTGTGGACCACCACAAATAGATTGGCCCTTCACTTGACACCCACCCCTCTGGTATTTGTACACATGGATGAGATCTGCTCTCAGTCTTCTCCAGACTAAACAGCCACAGAGCTCTCAGTCTCTCTTTGTAAGGGAGATGCTCAAGTCCCTCAGTCATCCTCATGGCTCTCCCCTGGACTCTTTCCAGAAGGTCCCTGTCTCTCTTGACCTGGGGAGCCCAAAATTTGACACAGTATTGGACTGAGTTGTTTTCCTACCAAATACAAAGTGGTTTGTTTAGTTTTGCTGGGGTTTTTTTTAAATCTTTCTTTCTATTTGGCTGCTACTTAATGTCTTTGGTCTGCTTAAAGAGGACAGGTGCAATTCTTTACCTCTGAGTCCCAAAGAAACTGTAATTCAGCATGGTCTCTTCGAAAGGTCAGACCAACTTGTGGAATTTGTAGCATCGTCAAGGAGAGCATAGGATGAGCAACGCTTGGTACCAAATCAGGCTGTTTATCTTTACACTTTATTTGTGAGTGGAAAAGTAAATTAATCAATTATAGATGAAGCTGGATAGAATTGTCTTTTAAGGAGACCATCTGTTTGCATGGCTGTGTGAGGAAAAGGATGTGTAGAAGTTCTCCAACTAATTCATAGGATTGTAGACTTCAAGGTAAGACAGATGACATTATTTAGGTAATCTAAACTATTTACTCTAAATGAGAAGCTGAGTCAAGTTGAGAGGCATCCCTGCCCATGGCAGTGAGTAAATTATCTCTAAGGTCCCTTCCAACCTAGGCCATTCTATGATTCTATGATGAAGACAGGGGCAGGAGACTGCCATGTGGTGCAGGCTGACTGGTGATGTGAAGAGACCTTAGGCTGGTCTAATCATAGAATCATAGAATCACCCAGGTTGGAAGACACCTCCAAGATCATCCAGTCCAGCCTACCACCCAGCCCTGTCCAATCAACCAGACCACAGCACTAAGTGTCTCATCCAGGCTTTTCTTGAACACCTCCAGGGATGCTGACTCCACCACCTCTCTTGGGCAGCCCATTCCAATGCCAATCACTCTCTCTGCCAACAACTTCCTCCTAACATCCAGCCTAGACCTCCCCCGGCACAACTTGAGACTGTGTCCCCTTGTTCTGTTGCTGGTTGCCTGGCAGAAGAGACCAACCCCCACTTGGCTACAGCCTCCTTTCAGGTAGTTATAGACTACTTGAAAGGGCACCTATCATGAGGCAGTCTTGCTTTTGGCAAAGCTGAGATGGCAAACAGCGTGTGAACCGAGAGCTCAGCGCCCGAGGCTCTAACTCAAACCAGCAAGCGGATATCGTAGAGCGTAAAGACATTTTGCAATCAACAAATGCAAAAACACACAAAAAACCCTTCTCAAATGTGAGAAAACTTTAATGGTTTCCAGCAGGGAGGCTGCTGGCAAAGAGTAAATCCAAAAACCAGTACACATTTAATAGCTTTCTGCCATTCATGACTAAAAATAAAACTTCCACAGAAGTTCCAGACTTCCTCGCTGGGGAATCCACAGATACAGAGGTATTTGCATGCTGCCTTTTCCTTTGGGCCAGCTCAGATGAAGCACAGACCACACACTGCAAGACTAGGCACTCTCTGTTATGACAGCCATCTGGAATTCCCTCAGATTCAATGTGCCCAGACCGTGGCTGGTTTATGGCTGGAATGGGTTATTGCAGAAAAACAGAAAGCATAAAATTGTACTGCGGTCAAAACCTTGGGAGTTAGTAAGAAATGTAGTCTGCCCTTTTAGCTCTTACTTGGAGTCTGCAGAAGAGCAGTGAATAAAAAAGTAGAATCATAGAATCATAGAATCAACCAGGTTGGAAGAGAACGCCAAGATCAACCAGTCCAACCTATCACCCAGCCCTATCCAATCAACTAGACCTCATCCAGTGCCTCACCCAGCCTTTTCTTGAACACACAGCTTTGATGGCTGAGCACCTGAGCAGTGAAGAAAACTGGTATTGAATGTCTCAGCAGGGGCACTCTGTGTTAGGGTTTTACCTGAAGGTCATGCTGAAGACGGCTCAGGAAACAGGCACAAGGCAGGGCGTTAGAATTTAGGTCTCTAAGTGCAGCTATCAATCTCCTCATGGGGCCCTCTTTGTCATTGCTATGTCTCCTTCTGCAGATGCCTACACACAAAGCACCCTCTATTTAAAACAACTAAAGCAAAATTTGTCTTTTCTTATCACCTTCCAGGCTTTGTAACACATCATATTATTTTCCTTCCAAGCGTAACAAAACTCCCTGGCAGGATTTAGCTGCACTCTGATAACACTCTTTATTCAGTGCAGGTGAGAGAACAAAGGCAATGCCTCCCTGCCTGCCCTGGAGGACCTTACATGGTGCCTACACAAACATTAGCAACATGTGTAGCTGTTGCACTGTGCACTTACAGGGTGGAAGTGTCAATCTGATCTACTGAAAGGGTATTTTTCATGATGCCTCGTGACATAATAGTCTTGTAGCATCTTTAATTTAAAACTAAAGCTCCTGCAGAGGATTGCTCCTCCAGTTTTACTGACCTGAAGAAATCAAGAGGGGAGACAGCATGCAGACAGAAATACCTTGGAGGATGCTGCTTATGGCTCTTTCATTGATTGCTTGACAGTCATGCAAAAACAGAAGTGCATCACTTGTGCTGTGTATTGCCCAAATACACAGAGAGATACAGCTGCAGGTCTGGAAACCTGTAGACATCTTTGTGTAGCTGTAGTGGTGTTGCCCAAGGATCAGTGCTGGGCCCAGTCCTGTTCAGTATTTTTGCTGATGATCTGGACAAGGGAATTCAGTCCAACATCAGTAGGTTTGCAGATGACACCAAGCTAGGAGCAGGTGTTGATCTGTTGGAGGGTAGGAGAGCCCTGCAGAGGGACCTGGACAGGCTGGATGGGTGGGCAGAGGCCAATGGGATGAGATGGAACAAGGCCAAGGGCAGGGTTCTACATTTTGGCCACAATTCCAAGCAGTGCTACAGGCTGGGGACAGAGTGGCTGAGAGCATCCAGGAAGAAAGAGACCTGGGGGTACTGGTAGATAGTACCTGAACATGAACCATCAGTGTGCCCAGGTGGGCAGCAGAGCCAATGGCCAGTGGACAAGGGAGGTTATTCTGCCCCTGTACTCAGCACTGCTCAGGCCATGCCTTCAGTGCTGTATCCAGTTCAGGGCTCCTCAATTAGAGAGAGATGTTGAGGTGTTGGAAGGTGTCCAGAGAAGGGCACCAAAGCTGTTGAGGGGCCTGGAGCACAGCCCTGTGAGGAGAGGCTGAGGGAGCTGGGGGTGTGCAGCCTGCAGCAGAGGAGGCTCAGGGCAGAGCTCATTGCTGTCTACAACTACCTGAAGGGAGGCTGCAGCTAGGTGGGGGTTGGTCTCTTCTGCCAGGCAACCAGCAACAGAATAAGGGGACACAGCTGTGCTAGGGGAAGGTCTAGGCTGGATGTTAGGAGGAAGTTGTAGGCAGAGAGAGTGCTTGGCATTGGAATGGGCTGCCCAGGGAGGTGGTGGAGTCACTGTCCCTGGAGATGTTGAAGAAAAGCCTGGATGAGGCACTTAGTGCCAAGGTCCAGTTGATAGGATAGGTCTGGGTGCTAGGTTGGACTACATGACCTTGGAGGTCTCTTCCAACCTGGTTGTTTCGATGATCCTATGAAAGAGACCATTAGGTGCACAAGGATGTAGATGCCAATGCTCTCCTCCTCTTTATTCTATTTCTCTGCCATGAATAATTTAGAAAACTAATAGATTAAAAATTCATCTACACCATTGCAGAATGTGCATGAAGAGACTCTGCCAGAAATTATCCCTTCCCCATTCATACTGCAGGGCCTGACCCTACCCCACTAGGCTCAAGTATTTTTATTTTGCCTTTGTGTGTCTTGCATCCAATAGCTTCAAGGCAAACTGAACAAAGCTGGGAAATGAAATTACCAGCAGCCAAACAAGACATGTCATGACTGCAACATTTTGACACTAAAATCTGAAAAGTAAAGGAAGAGGGGGAAAAGAAGGACTGACTGATAGGGTAGATGAAGAATTTCCCATTGAGAACCTGTTTCTGTGTCGTTTGGGGATGAAATTAATTAAGGAAGGGACTGTGGATATATTACCAATGCCTGCTGTTTCAACTGCAGGCTATTCTAAGCCAGATGAAATCTTAAAAACACACAGAGCAAAGGCACAGGCCCAAGAGAAGTGGCCATGAAGCAGTCTGTCTGTACTTCAGCATCACAGGATCACAGAACATTAAAGGTTGGAAGGGACCTCCAGAGATCATCCAGTCCAATCCCCCTGCCAAAAGCAGCATCACCCAGGGGAATTCACACTCTTGCTGTGAGGAACTTCTTCCTAATACCCAGCCTATACCTGCCCTGGCATAGTTTGAGACTGTGTCCTTTTGTTCAGTCACTGGGTGCCTGGCAGAAGAGGCCAACCCCCAGATGGCTACAACCTCCCTTCAGGAAGTTGTAGAGAGCAATGAGGTCTGCCCTGAGCCTCCTCTTCTCCAGGCTGAACAACTCCAGCTCCCTCAGACGCTCCTTGTAGGAAGCAGCAGGACCCAGACAGGCTGCAGCATATTTATCTCCTCCTGACATTCCTACTCGTAGTGACATCAAGGGCAACATCTCCAGCCTGCCCCTTGCTTTGTCTGTTTGTCCAGCAGGAATCAGCTGCTACTTTTGCAGCATCTGGCACACTCGAGCTGCAGTTCTGCTGTTCCTTTCATGGCTGTTCTAACAAATGATTTTACTACTAATTATTGTGGTCGACTTGTATTGTATTGTCCCACTCCACGGTGTACTTGTAGAACAGTCACTCTCCAGCCTCGTCCCCTGACACAGCTGCGTTTTCCACAGCCTGCCTGATCTGTGTGTAATTCATGGCTCAGCTGGGATTTCTCTGGCATAAATAGCTTTGCACCGCTGTGAAATGACAATAGATGCCAGAGCTGCTCTCCATTCGAGTGGAGCCTGAGAGTGCAACTTCTACCAGACTTGCAACAATTAGGTTTGCAAGTGTAACCAGCTCCTGTTCTTAATCCCAGCTCCGTTTGGGCATCTGCAAGGACTGGTTATGTTGTAAGATCACAATGGCTTCCAAGTAAGAAATCACAGCATTCTCATTATGTGCTGAGTGTTCATCACATCAGATCCATTTCTCAGCATTTAATGTTAATTACTAGCTTGGGTTTGTATTAGCTGAGAGCTAAATGATGTAGTGCTGCAGAAAACTATTAAGATCTGCATTACATAGGCAAACATAACCATCCACTTCCAGAATGTGAAATGGATAATGAGTGGGTATAAAGGAGTTCTCAGAAACCCCAGCTGAACACATTCAAGAGCAGTGCTTCCTCTTTAATGGGCTTGCTGCCAGAATGACACATCACTCTGCCTCGCTGAAGTCATTTATAAACTGTCCTTCACAACACTCTTTTCTCCCCTGTGTGTGCTGCTTCTCCTTCTAGGGATAGTCACAGAGGGAGGATGCACCTGAGGGAGGATGCACCTGACAGTAAAAAGCTGCACTGTGTAGAATAGTAAGGCTGTGGGAGAAGGCAAGCACCTAACTCTCCTCAAGAGTAAGCCTAGAGGAGAAGGCAGCGCAGGGCGACGCGCAAAGCAGAGCTGCACAGAAGGAGTTGGCCATCGATCAAATTCCCAATTCTTTCAGGCTGACTTGGGTTTTCCACTCGAAAGCTCTGCCTTGGCTGCAGACTGTAATGCAATATCTGAAGGCAGGCTGTGTAGTTCCCTGCCTTCCTGGAGAAAGCCAGGCCAGAGCTGGAGCTGAAGTAAAGGTCGATGAAGTCTACGTTGTGCTTCCCAAGAGAGAAGGTGCTAAGGTGTATCAAAGAGAGCATTTAAAGGGAGGGCAAGAAGCTTCTTAAAATCTCTGTGTAGCTTCCCCTCCCTTCCTCTCCTTCTGCCCAAGCACACTCCCATACCGTGAGTCACTGGCGGCTGTCACAGACTTGGGATCCCACTATACTATCCAGCACTCGAGAACACAGTCCTTGCTTACAACATAAACACCAAAAACTGGGTCAGAGGCACACGAAAGCATAGGAGAATTTTATCTGTCCTGCAGGTCCCACAAACTGCTGACAGGATTTTGGCCTGTAGTATGTTCAAATAAGAGCCTTCCTGAAGACAGAGGCTGGAAGAAAGGGAGGGAGCATTGCACTTTTTTTAATGAGGAGTTCCTCCCAAGCCTGAGGAGAAAAGAGCAGAGGAGCTTGGTTGTGGTTGATGAAGGTGGAAGTCAGCCTCCTGACAGTGAATGAAGGTTTATGAGCAGGGTGGGGATAGGCTCTAATGGAGCTTGCAAGTGAGGAAAGAGATGAGAGACAGCAAAAGGAGTTGACAAAGAAAAAAGTGATGATGGAGTAGTAATGGACTAAGGAAATGACCATTGCAGCAAAGCTCCTGCTGCAATAAAGCCATTAAAGTGCTGGATGCTAAGAAGCTATGCAGACAGCCAGGAGAGGTTATATGTAGATGAAGTGTGAACAAGAAATCTGCAAGGCATAAACTTGGCATGATTATTAAAAGAGAAAATGCTTATTGCCTAGGCCATCAAAAAAAAGGGGGGGGGGAAGTGGGGTAGGGGGTGGGGAATGATGCTTCCACTAATATCTGAAAATCAGAAGGGCTCTTATGCCCTTCTCTGGAAAGACAAGTCAGCTTTTCTTTTGGGTAACCTGCCCAGCAGCTACCTGATTCACTAAAGCAAAGGCTTTGTCCACTGTCACCTGTTAGCCTGATGATTTACACACAGATGTTCTGTGCTTACAGTCTACATATGAAACTACAGACTCATATCAAAAGCACACAAAAACTTTCCTAAGCTGACAACTTCTAGCCAAAATCCTTTGCTAGAAGTAGAAAAGATTGTCCTGTCTTGAACCAGTTCCTCATCACGAGACGTGGCACTGAGTATTGCATTTGAGATACAGCAGATCTGGCAGCAAAGTTTCAATGGCTGAGAGTTAGGAGGGAAGCAAAGCTGCTTAGTAGCCAGCTTTATCAAAAGAAGCAGAATGTTTATCCTTTCTTGAGCTTTAGAGGGCTTTCCCTTTTGTGCTTTTGAACATCCAGTGCCTCTGCCTAGATGCGCTTTTGCCGCTGGTACTTCAAAACCATTGTTAGGCATTTCCACAATCGCAGCCTTCTCCTACAGTGGGAGGAAAAGATGGCTTCTGACAATGAACTTCACATATCTGCAGACAAAAAATGCATTGTGTGGCTTCCCACTTGCCTTTGTTTCCCTGTTTTGCAGAATGTGCTTCTCTCATCAACCTGCCTAGGCCTGCCAGGGACTAATACTGCCCGCATGGTGTTGAATTTGTCAGTCAAATGCTGAGCTTATGACAGAGATCATCTTCCTGAATGCCTTCTTTGCTTCAGTCTTTACTGCTTCAGGAGTCTCTGTCCCTGGAATTAAAAGAGAAAGTCTGGAGAAAGGAAGACTTTGCCTTGGTCAAAGAAGATCAAGTGAGAGATTGGCTAGGTAAGCTGGACACTCAGAAATCCATGGATGGGATGCACTCACGAGTGCTGAGGGAGATGGCAGATGTTGTTGCTAAGCTGCATCTGAAGGAAAGCCAACACCACTCCAGTCTTCAGACTGCAGATGAGTCAGCTTCACTCTGGAAAGGTGGTGGAACAGTTCATTATGGAGGTCATGTCTAAGCAAGTGGAGGGAAAGGTTATGAGGAGTGGTCCACATGGATTTACCAAAAGGAAATCAGGCTTGACCAGTCTGATAGCCTTCTGTGAAGGCATGAATGGCTGGGTAGATGAGGGGGGAGTAGCAGGTGTGGTCTACTTTGACTTCAGCAAGGCCTTTTACACTGTCTCCTGTAGCACCCTCATAGGGAAGCTTAGAAAGAATGAGTTAGATGAGTGAACAGTGAGGTGGGTTGAGAACTGGCTGGGTGACTGAGCTCAGAGGGTTGTCATTAGAAGCACAAGGTCCAGTTGGAGGTCTGTAGTGGTGCTACTCACATCTTGACAGAAGTATCTCTACTTCAGAGAATCACAGAAACATTCAGGTTGGAAAAGACTTTCAGGATCACCAAGTCCAACCCAGAACTCTACTCCACAAGGTTCACACTAAACCATATCCCCAAACACCACATCTGAATGACCCTTAACCACATCCAAGGTTGGTGACTACACCACCTCCCTGGGCAGCTCATTTCAATACCTGAACACTCTTGCCATGAAAAAGAATTACCTAATATCCAGCCTAAACCTACCTAGTGGCAGCTTGAGGCCATTCCTTCTTCTTCTATCACTAATTACCTGTGAGAAGAGAGCAGCACCAACCTCTCCACAACCTCTTTCAAGTAGCTGCAGACAGCCATGAGCTCTGCCCTCAGCCTCCTCTGTTTCACACTATCCAGCCCCAGCTCCCTCAATTGCTCTTCATCAGATTTATTCCCCAGCCCCTCCCCCAGCTTCCTTGCCCTCCTCTGCACTGGCCCCAGCACCTCCACATCTGTCTTGTATTGAGGTGCCCAAAACCAAACACAGTACTCAAGGTATGGCCTTACTAGAGCCAAGTACAAGACAACAATCCCCTCCCTGCTCCTGCTGGCCACAGCATTTCTAATCCCAGCCAGGATGCCACTGGCTTTCTTGGCCTCTTGAGCACACACTGCTGGCTCATATTCACTTGCTTGTCCATTACAATCCCCCGGTCCCTTTCCAGCCACACTGCCCCAAGCCTATAGCATTGCTCTGAGTTGTTGTGGCCCAAGTTCAGGACCTAGCATTTGGCCATTGACATTGGCCCATGTATCCAATCTATCCGAGTCCCTCTATAGAGCCTCCCTCCCCTCATGAAGCTCAACATTGTCACCTAACTTGGTGTCATCTGTGAACTTCAGGTATACTATTTTTCTCAGGAGCTTGTGCTCACACTAAGAGGTCTCTCACAAATATCCAGTTGCAGCAACCCATAGGACCAACCATAGCTACTGACAGCAAAATTAAAATTGCCTGCAACTGTTGTCATGCTTTGGACTGAACGAGGCTGCCCCTGCACACCTTTGGTGTTGTTCTCAGGTACCACTGAGAATAAAGGAAGCAGAGCTTTTTGCAGCCCTTCATCACTAGTCCAAAACTGCCACCTCCTTTGCACAGGGCAACTGTTGTGCAAGCATTGCATCTGACAAGCATGTGCTGTGTTTAAGAGATTGGTAGATCACAGGTAAGGAAGAGATTGTACTCAAACAGTGGTTGGACTCAAGGATCTTAAGGGTATTTTCCAACCAAATCAATTCTCTATTGGGACGGTGATGAAGCACTGGAACAGGTTGCTCAGGCAAATTATGGAGGTTCCAGTCCTGGAAGTGTTCAGAGTGAGGTTGAATGGGGCCTTGAGCAACCTGATCTAGTAGTAGGTGTCCCTGTCCATGGCAGGGGAATTGGAACTAAATGATCTTTAAGGTCCCTTCCCATCCAAACCATTCTATGGTTCTGTGAATTCTGTGGTTCTATGAAATGTCAGACCTGAAAGGAAGCAAATAGCTTCTCTCTCCCTCTCTCTCTTTCTGTTTTTTGGATTTGATGTTTTTTTAATGAATTATATATGCTTTGTAAATAAGTATGCAAGATGCATTTGGGTCACCATTTGGGGTGGGCAGACTCACTCTATGGGCTATCCTGCCAGGCATGCTCTTGCAAGACATGGTAGGAGGGGGAGCCCACTGCAGCTTGCCTCCTTTCTCCTCCTGACTTAACTCTGAAAGGGTCATGTTGTTAGATACTTTTTCCATACATCTTTGGGATCAGATTAAGTAATTTTAGGCTGTTGTGCATCTCTTGCAACAGGAGTTTTAGTAAGAACTGGGAAAGAGGCAACAGGACCTGCAAGTCCTTGTAGTATGGCAGGGCTCTTTCAGGCCGCCATGGTACTTCCATGTGCCCCATGGCAGGGAATGTTAGTGCTGCAGGGAACTTGCTGGCCAGGGCAGGATGGAAGACCTGTGTGGTTGATGAAACAGTGCATGACATCAAGCTGCTACCTGCACTCCTCATTTCTTGCCTAGGTTGATGCTTGTTAAGTAGACAAATTCTTACAGTGAGAAAGAGCCAATCAAGCTTAAAGAAACCTGATTTTCTCATGGCTTACCTCAGCTAGCTGTACCTGAATCCCTTGGAACATGCTTACAGAAATCAGAATGTAATGTAGTCAGGGAACTGCAATCTGCTTTTCATCTCAAAAGCACCGGGAAGTGCAGATGCCATGATTGCACTGTCTGCTTAGCGTGGTGTGGGGCTATCATGGACCCAGCCTGTATTTGCAAGGGGCCATTATTTTCATTATTGCTCTATCATCTGCTGCTGTTGTGACCATTAAATGCCCATTAGTGATATTGTGTGTTATTAACTTCTGCTTTTAGGAGTTTATAGCTTGGCAACTGCTACAGTATTTGCAAGGGTGTTAAGGTTGGCATACAAAAAAATGAGCCTGGAAACATATTTGTCTCCTAAAGTCTGTGTTTCAGCATTTGCCATCACTGTTCTCCTGAAAACAATTTCACAAAGTGGCTTAATTTAAGCAAAGGTGGTTTATACTTTTTAGGCTTTCTGTTCCATCCTTCCATCACCATCAACGACTTCAATGTTTCAAGATACTGGATGAGCCTGGAGAAGAGAAGGCTCAGGGGAGACCTCATTGCTCTCTACAACTACCTGAAAGGAGGTTGTGGCCAGGCAGGGGTTGGTATCTTCTCCCAGGCACCCAGTGACAGAACAAGAGGACAGTCTCAAGCTATGCTAGAGCAGGTTTAGGCTGGACCTTAGGAAGAAGTTCTTCACAGCAAGAGTGATTTGCCATTGGAATGGGCTGCCCAGGGAGGTGGTGGAGTCGCCATCTCTGGAGGTGTTTAAAAGGAGACAAGATGAGACACTTAGTGCCATGGTTTAGTTAATTAGAAGGGATTAGGTGAGATAGGTTGGACTCAATGATCCTAGAGGTCTCTTCCAACCTGGTTAATTCTGTGATTCTGTGAGACGGGAAGGGGAAGACAAGGAACAGAGGTATTCACAAAGGTCTGTTTTCACCTCCTCTCTAGGCTGACTTCACAAAGCTCCCAAAGCTTGTCTGGAGTTGGTGGAAATGTAACTCTGGAAGGCAACTTGGGGAACCTTAACAGAATTCAGATCTTGAATGTCTCCTGTAGTCCTTTGCAATCCAGCTCAGCAACAAGCAAGTGACACTGGCTTGAGGTACCTCTAATGTTATCACCCTTATTCTTGTTATGGTAAAGCCTGGGAGAGAATCAGAGGAAGAAAATGGGATCTTCTCCCTGGGCTTAAGTATCTCTGTCCACCAGGCTGGATGGTTTATTTCAATGGGCTGTACTTCAGCCCGGGGGCAACAGGCTCCTGAGGAACAGCATATTTCTTATGACAAAGAGGTTGTTGCTCCCACACAAGCAAGGTCCCTTAGATTTCCTGGCAAAGGACAGCATCACACAAGAGCTGCTCTGCTCTCTGCTACGTGATGCTTCCAGAGAGCTGGCAAGTGGCTAAGCAGCAGCTGAGCCACAGGACTTGAATCTTTTGGGGCTGTCCTGGACCCCGTGGGTCAGCTCAGTTTGCTGAGTTGTAAGTGAAAAGGAGCACAGCTCAAGCCCCATAGGCAGAGTCTGCACTGCAAAATGAAAGAGAAAGGAAAAGAGAAAAGCAAAAGGCACTCCAGAGAGAAAGTTGTTAACGGAGTTCATAATTAGGAGAAAGGATGTCAAATGTTCCAAGGCTCTTTGACTGTAAGTCACCACCAACCTGGAACACCTTAAAGAAGAGTGAGAGTGGGTGTTCAGCAGAGACAGATGCCCCCAATTACTAATTGCTTCAAAGAAAACTGTTTGAATTTTGCTGCCTTACAGCTTTCACTGCTAGGGTTACTTGTCAAAGGAAGTACATATGCATAGTACTAATGTTAGCAACGTGTGGGATTTACAAATGACATTTATCTGCAACATCCAAAGAATAATAGCCAAGGGAGGGAAGGGCTAGGGAGTGCCTCTTTGGCTATTTCATTACTCTGGCATTGCCAAAAACTGGAGTGCTTTATGCATCCTGAACTGTGACAAATTAGTCAAAAGGCAAAAATTTAGAGAGAGCTATATATAAATACATGTGTGTGTGTGTGTGTTCTAGAATAAACTGAAAGCATTTTCCCCCATTCCCTGTGAATCATGACAGTGATATCTCTTTAATCTGGCTAAAAATATGAACATGGTGTCATCAAATATGACCAAGAGGCAGCGGTGTCAAAGATGCTGCATTCTCACAAGCAGCCATAACAAAACCCCAGGTTTATAAGAGCATTTGCACCGAAAGAAACGCTGGACAGAGAAATGGAGGTATTCATAGACTGGTAATAGTGTTCCTGGGTATATTCCCAGAGGAGCTTCTTTTGGGGTTCACACTTCATTAGAGAGCAGGAACTCCAGGCCCTGGTCACAAAGAAGCAACCTCTGCTTGTTATGCTACTCTGACCTACTTTATTGTCATTCAGTTGCTATTTTCAAGCAAAGTATTTGAAATCAGCCTCATCATTACAGCAAAGAGCATTATCTCTCACTGTTTTCCATCTAGCCCCAAGAATAACTCTGATGTCAGCAGGGAGCTTTCTCTCTGGCAGCCATCTCATTGCTGCCAGCTTGTCAGATAAAAGGTCAGTTGGCTCTGCCAGCTCCTCAGACGGACCTAGCATGTGTTGTGCTCTGCTCACACCCAACCACCCCAAGCAAAGCAGCCCCGGAAGAAGCCAGCTCCTACTCCCCCGTCCAAGATCTCATTCAATTATGAGCTTGCCCTCAATTATACCAGCCAGATGCAGCCCTTGGAAGTACATACTGCAGCTGGTGTGGTGCTGGTGGCCCACAGTCCACTCATTCCTCCTCCACAACAAATAGCCCATGCCAGCACCATGGGAAAGGGAAGGACATCCCCATCCTCATATCAGGACTTTAAGCACCTTGCAAGTGGTTTCCATGTCTGTCCTGATGCAGGATTGATACAGAAGGAGGAGACTGAGGCAAAAAGCTGGGCCCCACAGTGCTGAATGGTGGCATTTGAGCATGCAGAGGTGGCATAGGCTCATGCCACCTCCACGTGGCCAAATGTGGAGGTTGAAGTGAGTCCAAAGGAGGCCACAAAAATGCTCAGAGGGCTGCAGCAGCTCAGCTATGAAGACAGGCTACAAGAGCTGGGGCTCTTCAGCCTGGATAAGAGAAGGCTTCAAGATCTTGGAGTAGCCTTCCAGTATCTGAAGGATGCCTACAGGAGGGCTGGGGAGGGACTATTTACAAGGTCTTGTCATGACAGGATGAGGGGTAATGGGTTTAAACTGGCAGAGGGGAGATTTAAACTGGATGTCAGGAAGACGTTCTTTCCAGTGAGGGTGGTGAGACACCATCACAGGTTGTCCAGGGAGGTTGTGGCTGCTCCCTCCCTGGAGGTGTTCAAGGCTAGGTTGGATGAGACCTTGAGTGGACTGTTCTAGTGGGAGGTGTCCCTGCCTATGGTGGGCAGTTGGAACTGGATGAGCTTTGAGGTCTCTTCCAACCTAAACCATTCTGTGATTCTATCTATTGTCCTCACCAGTGAAACTCAGGATATTCTGTCGTTTTCAAGCAATCTGTCCTGCAGCTGCACTACAACTGAGATATCCTTACACTAATACCACTACTTTAGCAAGGATCTAAGACATCTCAGGGTGATCTAGTGTAGCCCACCAGGAACCCAGCCCTGCACGCATAGTCCTAGGAAACCTCATTCATATCAGTAACCACAATGGCCATTCTGCCTGGGGAAAGACAGAGTCAGGACTTCAGAGTTTGGCACCAATCCTAGCCTATATAAATAGATTTCTATGAATCAAAGCTCCATTATGTAAGACATAAAAATAAGAGAACAAACGAGAGGAAAAATAAGCTAAACTTCAGAGTCTGCAGTGAAGCATCAGCTTAAGTTTGGGCACTGAGTCAAGGCATAGATCTTTTTCCCTTTTTTATGGGGTATTTTTTCCCCTCCAGTTTGCCTGCTTTGCTTTACAAGTGACTCATCCACTCACTCCCCCTTTTGCCAGCACTTTTCGTGTTGTTTCAGGCATGCCTGTACCTTCAGACCTCACCAGGACCATCCAAACTGAGTGCACATCTACATTTGCTCTTCTGAATTAGAGGTGGGGGGGATCAAAGGGATGTGCGCAGCCCAGAAACGCCTGAGCTCCGTCGCCAAGGTTAAAAGAGCGGTGGCGCAAGGCATGCGGCAGCTCACAATGAATCGAGATGTGACTAAAGGCAGCATGTGACAGCCGGCTATATTTAGCGGTGCCTTTTGCTTTTACACTCGTGGAGATACTCTGTCGGCAAAGCATCTCTGTGTGTGCGTTTCAGCAGAAGAATGAGCCCCCGAAGGTGTAGGCAATCTCCCGACAGTGGCTTTGTGTACATTGCAGTTGCCGCTGGGGGCAGTTGTTTGTAGGCGCTGCGGGCTCGCCTCCGTTCCCACCTCTGCCACACTCACACCGGCTCTTGGCTTTGGCCAGGGGGTGCTTGGAGCTGATGTGGCGCAGGCATTTCACCGCTGGATTCTCCTTGTCACACCTTGCCTGCAAGCCGCTAAAAGAGAAGGCTTGAGAGAGCAAATAAGGGTGCGCTCTGCAGCAGTGCTTTGCTTACCACCCCTCTAAGAGATGAGCTACATATTCCAGTCGCCTTTTTTTCCCGGCTCTTCATTTGTGTTATTCGCATAGTCAAATGAGTGAGAAGTGTGGGCAGGTTTTTTGTACAAGGTAAAGTCGTGTTGAACATAAAATTTGTCTGAAGTGTTTGCTTCAGAGAGATTCTCTTAGTCATAAGTGCACCCTCCCAGCAGGGAAGAACTATAGATATGGTTTTTGTTGTTTGTCAGAGAGAGAGACTCCTTCCTTCCCTCTTCCTTTCTTTCACTCTTTATTTTCCTCTTTCTTTCTTTCATTCTTTCTTTCTCTTTCCTTCCCTTTCTTTTTTTCATTATTTCTTTCTCTCTCTCTATTTCTCCTTCCTTCCTTCCTTCCTTCCCTTTTTTTTCTTTCTTATTTACTTTCTTCCTTTCCTTCTTATTTATTTTCTTCCTTTCCTTCTTATTTATTTTCTTTCTTTCTTTCCTTCCTTCCTTCCTTCTTTTCTTTCTTTCTTTCTTTCTTTCTTTCTTTCTTTCTTTCTTTCTTTCTTTCTTTCTTTCTTTCTTTCTTTCTTTCTTTCTTTTTCTTTTTCTCTTTCTCTCTCCTTCCTTCCTTCCTTCCTTCCTTCCTTCCTTCCTTCCTTCCTTCCTTCCTTCCTTCCTTCCTTCCCTCCCTCCCTCCCTCTTCCTTTCATTCATTATTTCTTTCTCTCTCTCTTTCTCTATTTCTCCTTCCTTCCTTCCTTCCTTCCTTCCTTCCTTCCTTCCTTCCTTCCTTCCTTCCTTCCTTCCTTCCTTCCTTTTTTTTTCTGTCTTATTTACTTTCTTCCTTTCCTTCTTATTTACTTTCTTTCCTTCCTCTCTTTATTTTTCTCTTTCTTTCTCCTTCCTTCCCTCCCTCCCTCTTCCTTTCTTTCTTTCTTTCTTTCTCTTCCTTTCTCTCTTTCTCTCTTTCTTCCTTTCTTCCTCTCTTTCTCTTTCTTTCTTTCTTTCTTTCTTTCTTTCTTTCTTTCTTTCTTTCTTTCTTTCTTTCTTTCTTTCTTTCTTTCTTTCTTTCTTTCTTTCTTTCTTTCTTTCTTTCTTTCTTTCTCCTTTTATTGAAGCTTTACTGTTTGGTAAATAAGAGCTTTTCTTACGTGCACTTGTATCACATTCATCCTTTTAGGCATATAAATAGCTACCAAAAAAAAGAAGCAGTCCCCTTTCTAGTCTGCCTAAAGCCTTGCCTGACTGCTTTTAAAGGGGGCTTAGTGACATTTAGAAAACATAGTGATGCATGCATATAAGAACTAATAGTCTGGCTGGGATAAGCAGTAGAGCATTCCCAGTATTCCAGATTTCCATAAATAACGTAAATTAACCTCTCAGCTATTTATATGCAGCACCAGCCACAATGGCCTTTTATTTCATCCCTTTTTTTCCCTCCCCATTTGTTAAATCAATATTCAGCCGACATTCAGGGGACAGCATCCATTTCTTGCAACAGGCTGCACAAGCACAATGGGCCTTAAATAAGTTTACTGGGAAACAGTCACCAAAATGCCTCACTGCAGCCCATTCCTGCTCTCTACAAGCCTCTACACTGGGAGATTTGCAAAACAAAAGTAAGGTTTGTTTTACCAGAAGCTTTACTTATTGTCACCTCCTATCAGGATGACAGCATCAGCCCCTGAACTTGTGTCAGCTGTAAGGCTATACAACAGTAAAGGCAACTTCTTTGCATAGGCCAGCCAGGGGGTAAAACTCTCATTCTCCAGACTTTGCTGAGATTCTTGGTCTACAGCCCAGCTCTAGACCTGTACTCTGTGTTTCCAAGGTTTGGGCATAGTATTTTGTGTGCTACCATAGCAACTGATGCTCACATATCTGCTAGCAGATGGCAGTTCCAGGAAGGAGGCCTGAAAACCTCTACGTAGCAGCCTATGCAGCAGCAAGACTCCATCTCCAAGACTTCTCTTCCTGATGTTTAGGATGTCACTGGTTGACATGTGGCTTCATGAAGCAAAGACAGGGCAATCAGGGCGCTTCCCTGTCAGTAACACCTCCAGCTGTACTGGGCAGAAGCTTTTTTAAATGCATAGAACAAGTAGAGAAGTAGGAAAATGCAATAGAATAGAGTCATAATGGCAGTTGTGCACAGGAACCATATCACAAAATCACAGAATTAATCAGGTTGGAAGAGACCTTTGAGATCGTCAAGGCCAAACTATCACCTAACACCTTCTAATTAACTAAACCATGGCACTAAGTGCCTCATCCAACCTCTTTTTAAACACCTCCAGGGATGGTGACCCCACCACCTCCCTGGGCAGCCCATTCCAATGCCAATCACTCTGGCTATCAAGAACTTCTTCCTAACATCCAGCCTAAACCTGCCCTGGTGCACCTTCAGACTGTGTCCGCTTGTTCTGTTGCTGCTTGCCTGGCAGCAGAGACCAACCCCACCTGGCTACAGCCTCCCTTCAGGTAGCTGTAGACAGCAATGAGCTCTGCCCTGAGCCTCCTCTTCTGCAGGCTGCACCCCCCCAGCTCCCTCAGCCTCTCCTCACAGGGCTGTGCTCCAGCCCCCTCCCCAGCCTTGCTGCCCTGCTCTGGACACGTTCAAGCACCTCAACATCTTTCTTAAACTGAGGGGCCCAGAACTGGAGACAGCACTCAAGGTGTGGCCTAACCAGCACTGAGTATGTGTCACAAACCTAGCAGAGTTTTCTAAAGGTGTTGATGAGAGTGTAAAGGTAGCTCATGTGGTTGATACAGCAGGATTGGATTTTCAAAAGCTTCCACAGTGCTTCTTACTAAGGACTCTTAATGATGCTAGAATAGGGGGAAAGTTTTCTCATGGATTAAAGGAAACAAAGAAGAGAAATAGATGTTAAGGTCCCGAGGAAATCTGCTTCTGTGTCATTAAGCATATTCACTAACCACCTAGAAAAGGCAACTGAGAGTAAATCAATGAGGTTTATTGATGAAGCTGTAAAAGTGAGTGATGACTGTGCAGAAACACAATGCAGTGCTATGGTACAAAGCAACAGGGCAGTAAGATGTCAGATGGTGTTTGGTGTCTATGAACATCCAGCAGGTCTAGGAAGGGTCTTCTCCCCATCTACTCTGCCTTAGTGAGACCACACCTGGAATACTGTGTCCAGTTTTGGGCTCTCTAGTTCAAGACAGGGACCTGCTGGAGAGAGTCCAGTGGAGAGCCAAGAGGATGATTGGGGGACTTGAGCATCTCCCCTGTGGAGAGAGACTGAGAGCCCTGGGGCTGTTTAGTTTGGGGCAGACTGAAAGGAGATCTGATCAGTGTCTATAAATATCTGAGGGGTGGGTGTCAAGTGGAGGGGGCAAGCTCTTTTCAGGGGTCAGCAGCAATAGGACAAGGAGCAATGGACACAAACTGGAACAGAGGAAGTTTCACCTCTGCATGAGGAGAAACTTCTTTACAGTGAGGGTGATGGAGCCCTGGAATAGGCTGTCCAGAGAGGTTGTGGAGTCTCCTTCTCTGGGGACTTTTGGAACCTGCCTGGATGCATTCCTGTGTGGACTACCCTGGGTGATCCTGCCTTGTCAGGGGGGTTGGTCTCCATGATCTCTAGAGGTCACTACCAACCTGGTACAGATGGTAAAGAACAATGTCCTGACCTCCCTCCAGACTTCACAGTACAGTAGGTCCAAGGTATAAATATTACTCTGATTTCTGACCCAACAGAGGGACAACAGTTTGATACCAAACTGCAGGGACAGGTTGATGAGTTTGTCCTCTTGGTCTCTTCAAAAGGGACACATTTTGGTAAGATTTCTGACCTTGGCTACACTGAGTGTTTCCCCAGAAAACTAAACTTGAGATTGATTGTAGCTCCAGAGCTTAGTTCAGAGCTACAGAGATATCCTGCAGTTTGGTGTGTTTATCACAGCAATCTTAAAGAATCTGTATCTTCACAGAACCACAGAATCACAGAATGTCAGGGGCTTGAAAGGACCTAGAAAGCTCATCCAGTCCAACCCCCCTGCCAGAGGAGCATCACCCAGAGCAGATCACACAGGAACACATCCAGACAGCTCTTGAGTATCTCCAGAGAGGGAGACTCCACAACCTCCCTGAGCAGCCTCTTCCAGTGCTCTGTCACCCTCACAGTGAAATTTTTCCTCCTGTTTCCATGGAACTTCCTATGCCTCAACTCCCACCCATTGCCCCTTGTGCTATCACTGGGCATCACCCAGCAGAGCCTGGCTTCATCCTCTTGGCACTCACCCTGCACATCTTTATAACCATTGATGAGGTCACCCCTCAGGCTCCTCCTCTCCAAGCAGCACAGCCCCAGCATGATCAGGCTCTCCTTGTAAGAGAGATGTTCTGTTCCCTTAATCATCTTTGTGGCTCTGTGTTGGACTCTCTCAAGCAGTTAAATAACCATACTATAGCCGGATGTAAATAACCATACTATAGCTGCTTCTTGAGACTGCTTCTTTTGAGTGTGACTGCAGCTACAGCAGGCAGGCTATTGGTGCCTCTGATGTCAGGTTTACAGTGGTGCCAATAATTGGCATATCTATTACAAGATCAGTTCAGTCACCCTTGGCCCCTCTCATCTCTGAGGACTGATCAGAATACAAAGGGACCCATCTCTTAGCAAACTTACCCTTCAAGCCTAACTTCAGAGACACAGTGGTGGATTTTGAGCTACCTGTTACCTCTCTAAAGAGCCCTGGCATTCCAACAGCCTTCTATACACACATGTCAGCGCAAGGTTTAGCAGCACCAAAAGGAGCAAATCACATCTCAGGAGCAGTTAGGAAAAGAGCAGAATCCAAAATTCCATCAGCTGTTCTTCAGAAGGAAATGACTGCCACTTGGTCTGAGCTTTTCCAGTGAGATAAGGGAGGGTCAGGCTCTGAAAACTGGATTCACTCTACGTTGTTCCTCATTCACATACAAATCATACTGCAATCACTGCCACTGCTTAGAGGATTAAAAATGATAAGGCTAACGAGAGCAAGCCCCTGCCCCTAATGTACCAAATCTCTTTAAGAGTCCTATTTGGCTCATTTTTACATGGCTGCTGCCCCATTAAAACCTTAAAGAGAACTCATAAATATAAAAATACCCAAGAGCATGGCAGAGAATCCTGCCCTGAATAATTGTACCAAAATGTTCTAAAAGGAACTTAATTTCCTTCTCGATGGCCTCGGTAACACTTTGAAGAGAGAAGAATGAAGGTGAGGACACGCATTACATTCCACAGAGGTACAGAAAGAAACCTTTTTGCAGCGAATACATCAGGGGAATATGTCTGAAAGGGCTTCTATCTGTGAAAATATGACCTCTGGTTTTGCCAAGGTCAGTAAAACCTGCTGCGGTTCGCTTTGCAAGTGTCGGTCAGACAAGCGAGAGCTGCCTCAAGGCAGCTTTAATTTCAATGCCCAAATGAAGCAAGACGTGGTGCTCCTGAGAGGTTTGCAAAAGCCTCCTCTGTGTGGGGGAGCAAGATTATCTGGTCCAACATTTGTTTATGATTATTTATGGATCTGAAACCAGTCAGTTCTTTACTATAAATTCATCCAGCATGGCAGATCAAAAAGCCATTAAGAGCTGTTAATCTAACATGAAGCAGGCTTCTTCATCTCAGCTTCCTGGCTCATGCTGCTCATGGGTAGGTGTTGTTCTTCTCTTAGCCTCTGGTGATGCACACCAGAAGACCCTCAGAGGCCTGCAATGCCATTTGTTGAGAGAATCTAATTCTGGTTTACAGGATTTGCTGAATATTGCTTGGCTTAAAGCTGAGAGGAAGCTGCTGGGTCCCCACTCCGCCCTGAATGCCTTTACACAGCTGTTCAGAGGCTGTCACTGCAGCTTGTAATTGCTGGGTTTGAAGACAGATGAGCATATGGGGTCACATCATTACCCATTCCTTCAAACCTTCGTGGCTGTTAGCACCAGAAAAATGAGATCTCAACATCCACTGCACTTGTGTTCACATGGCATTTCTTTACTGTGTTCACATGGCATTTCTTTACTGGGCTAGGGATAGAAGGATTTCACACAATCACAGAGGGTTAGGGGCTGGAATCATAGAATCATAGAATCATCCAGGTTGAAAGAGACCTTCCAGATCATCCAGTCCAACCTAGCACCCAGCCCTGTCCAATCAACTACACCATGGTGCTTGCATCATGGCAAGGGACCTTGAAAGATCATCCAGTCCAACTCCTCTGCCACAATAGGATCACCTAGAGCAGATCACACAGGAACACGTCCAGGTAGGTCTTGAATATCTAAAGAGAGAGAGACTCCACATGGCCCCCTGGGCAGCCTGTTCCACTGTTTTGTCACCCTCACAGGGGAAAAACTTCTATTTCTATGGAACTTCCTATGCCTCAGCTTCCACCCATTGTCCCTTGTGCTGTCATTGGACATTGCCCACAGAGCCTGGCTTCACCCTCTTGGCACTCACCCTTTACATATTCATAACCATTTATGAGGTCTCCTCCTCTTCTTCAAGTCTCCTCTTCTACAGGCTAAAGAGCCCCAGCTCCCTCAGGCTCTCCTCAGAAGGTTAGAGCATTTTGTGTCCTGCCTGAGACTTGTAGTTACCAGATGTTCCCTGTGAAAGGTGCCAACATCTTATTAGGTAGCTGTGAGGTAGTGTGATCTCCTGAACACTTTCTGGCTCACCTGCACCAGGAAAATAAAATGACTTACCATCTGCAATGTGAGTGTTTCCCTCCTTGGCCTTTCTAGCTATCCTACACCAAATAACAATACATGTTCTTTTACTGATGTGTCTAAATGCCTGATAGTGTCTTTACTTCTTCACATCTTGTGGCAATGAACTCAACAAACTGTTGAAAAAGTATTTACCATTTACTGGAAATAATTTCCCTTTCAGTTTCACTTCATGTTCAGCTCAGGCAGTGCTGTATGCATTGTTTGCATGCCAGAGGATGCTTCTCTCTATTTGTTTTTATTCACCTCCTGTCCAAGTGAACGAGGCCAAGCACTTTGTCAACTTTTCCATTGAGAAGTCTCTGGTCACATTAGTTTTTTTATCACCAGGGTTCTCCATCTTCTCTGGAAAGACTGTCCTATGGGGGGTCCAAGTGGATGGGAAGTGGACCATGAGACAGGAATGTGCTTTTGTGGCCAGGAGAGCCAGTGCCATTCTGGGGTGGATTAGAAGGGCTGCGGTTAGTAGACTGAGAGAGGTTCTCCCCCGCCTCTACTCTGCCCTGGGGAGGCTGCATCTGGAATACTGTGTCCAGCTCTGTCCCCTCCAGTTCAAGAGGCATATAGAACTGCTTGAGTCCAGCACAGAGCCACAAAAATGCTGAAGGCATTGGCCTGTGCCAGTGCTCTGTGACCCTTACAGTAAAGAAGTTCCCCCTTTTTTGAGGTGGAACCTCCTGTGCTGCAACTTACACCCATTGCTCCTTGTCCTATCCCAGGGAGCAAGTGAGCAGAGCCTGTGTCCCCACTCCTGAACAGCCCTCAGAAGTTTTTAAACATTAATTAAATCCTCTCTCAGTCTCCTCCAGACTAAACAGCCCCAGGTCCCTCAGCCTCTCCTCATCAGCCATGCCCTCCAGTCCCCTCATCATCCTCCTAGCCCTCCGCTGGACCCTCTCCAGCAGATCCCTGTCCCTCTTCAACTGGGGAGCCCAAAACTGAACACAGTATTCAAGATAAGGTCTCATAAGGGCAGAGTAGAGGGGAAGGAGAACCTCCCTTGATCCGCTGGACACAGTCTTCCTAATACACCCCAAGATCCCATTGGCCTTCTTGGCCACAAGGGCACATTGCTGTGCCATGGTTAACTTGTTATCTGCCAGGACCCCCAGGTCCCTCTCCACAGGGCTGCTCTCTGTACTGGTGCAGTTTATTATTCTTTCCCAGCTGCAGAACTCTGAACTTGTCCTTGTTGAACCTCATTTGGTTCCTCTGTGCCCACCACTGTTGTCAGTAGCAGCTTCCCTCCTGCTACCTTGCTCCATCTTCTCAGGTCTCTTTGTTGCTCTTCACAGCCCTCTCTTGAGTCATGAACCAAAGACAGATGCTGTACATCTTTGTGGCTGCTGTGGTTTTGCCTCTTTTACAGGCGGACATATTTCAAACACTTGCTCTAGAGAAGGTCCTCAATGCTTCTCCTTGTTAGCACTTAACCACCCTAAGAATGCCAGCCTGCTCCTGCCCGGTGCTTTTCAGCCATCAAATGAAACTTCCCTCATCCTCTCACTATTTGCTTCATTAACTTTCAGTCAGAGACTTCGTCACAGGCTTCCTGAAAGGGCAGGTACTCAGGCACGAAGTTCAGCAATCTCAGCCATGCTCCTAAGGTGTTTTTTGGAGCTGCAGTGTTTTCTTTTTCATGCTTTAAACTCCTGCGAGTTGCCTTTAGATTCAGATGGAAGCGATGCAAAGTTTCACGGGAGGGAAAAGGTGCGCAGCAGAAAGAGATGAGATACGGAGCGTAATTATGCAGGAATCCTGTGCAGCTTGAATTGTAGGAAAGTCATCTCCTCTCCTGTGCTGGAATGTCTCCTTCTGATGGGTGCAACCCTTTCCCAGTGACTGTGAAAATCTTGATAAGGAAAGTGATGAGACACTCTGAGCAGCTAGAGCTCGAAGACTTGAGTTTGCCCTCCCACGCGTTTTGGGTGGGCAGGCAAACCACAGACTGTCATCTGTGAAGTCAGAAAGCATTGGGTACATTTAATTACTACATTATCACTTGCTAACACTTTCAATGCCAAGAACTGGTTGTGGAGGGTTTGGGTTGTTGTTCGTGCTTTGTTTTTACCACAACACAACTATTGGGGTAGGAACTCACACATCTGCGAGGTCGAGTCAGCCCATCAATAGGCATTTACTGCAGCAAACAGGTCAGGAAACAGTTGTGGCCAAGAAAAGAGCTGAGTGGCTTTGGTTTACTCTCATACTTCTCATTATTTCATAGTCTGTGTTTTCCCACTCACAAGGTTATCTCTTGGTGGTTTTCTATTTCCAACAATCTTGTTTGTCCTAAAAAAGAAAAACACAATGTAAGTCAAGGATCTTTTCAGTTTTGGGCACCTCAGTAGAAGAGAGATGTGGAGGTGCTGGAGAGAGTGCAGAAGAGAGCAAAGAAGCTGGGGAAGGGCCTGGAGATAAATCTGATGAAGAGCAACTGAAGGAGCTGGGGCTGGATAGTGTGAAACAGAGGAGGCTGAGGGCAGAGCTCATGGCTGCCTGCAGCTACCTGAGAGGAGGCTGTGGAGAGGTTGGTGCTGGTCTCTTCTCACAGGTAAATAGTGATAGAACAAGAAGGAATGGCCTCAAGCTGCCACTGGGTAGGTTTAGACTGGATATGAGGAAAAATATTTTCATGGCAAGAGTGTTCAGACATTGAAGTGAGCTGCCCAGGGAGGTGGTGGAGTCACCAACCCTGGATGTGTTTACAAGTTGTTTGGATGTGGTGCTTGGGGATATGGTTTAGGGTGCATCTGGTAGAGTAAGGTTCTGGGTTGGACTTAACGATCCCAAGGGGCTTTTCCAACCTGAATGCTTCTGTGATTCTGTGAAACAGACTTTCAGTGCTTGGAAATTAGGCACCGCAGAAATCCCCTCTGAGAATCTCTGCCTGACCACTTTAACAGGACCTGTGCATGCCTTGCTGCACAGACCATCTACCAGCAGTGCCCCTATGACTGGGCACAGCCTCATTGCCCATCCCATAGCCTAGTCACCTCCCTTCCCAGACATTCAAAGGAGCAGTGCCACTCTGGTGGCAACAACAGCAGCCTGCTGCTGACCTCCCCCTTTCCCATGGGCTCACAGCCCTGGCATGGCCAGGTGGTACCATTGAATGACACCGGAGCAGAGAAGGGTCACAATGCCTCAATTGAACAAGGAAGGTTCTTACCACCCCAAGTTATCTGACCCAACCTATTGCCCAGTTTCTCACCCAGAGAAGCAGCTGGTTCAGGTCTGACTGCAGGAGTTGCTCTGGGAAAATGCCACTGGTTGCTGAAGCCTCTTCCCTGGAGGGAATGCTCAAGCACCTCCAGGAGCTCACTGGGGCTGTCCTCCACCAGAGGCACTGCGTGGCACACCTTTGCCTGCCACGTGGCCTAGCGACCTAAAAAGTTTGGCCACTGCTGCTTCACAGAAGAAAGGGAAATCATAATCACATTCAGCAGTTTCCCTGAGAACACAAACCGAAGCCTGCAGGAAGGGCATGCAGCTGTTCTGATGTGGTCTAGCGGAGGGCTTGAGTAGGCAGATACCTGAATCACATCGACCCTTCTGACACATCTGGGATCTTGCAGTTATTTTTCCATCCTTGGGATATCTGAAATGAGTCAGTCCACCCGAAGTCACTGTTGCTTAATGCCAGGTGATTGGTGACAGAAAAAAAACCTGAGTTGAGAGCTCTTCTGTTAGTCAGCATTTCCCTTCTGGTCCCACGACAGGAGGCGAGGTCTGTGTGCACCAGAGCTCTGTTTCACCTTCCCCGTGTGCACTTGCCTGCTGCTCACCGGGACAGGCAAGAGCCTTCATGCCACTCAGAGGAGTGCTGCAACTCTGTCATGAGCCCTGGGGCCATGGAAATGTCCTGACGCTCTGCCTCTTCTCAAAACACACTCAGACCTGCAGGATCCATCTTGTTTGCTCTACCTCTGCTCTAAACTTTGCCTTGAATCAGAGGCTGATGGATTCCAGCGCTTGTTGTTCAAAGCAAATCTAAGGCAGTATGAAGGTCAAAATGAAAAGATCCTTTCCCTTTATTCTTTTTTTTTTCTCCCTAACAATGATCTCTTTTTACCAAACTAATAACTTTGAGGGCACATTTTGTTCTCTTTCATCCCACCTTCGACTCCTGCCGTCTTTGTCAAGCACAAACATGACTGAGCTCATGCATCAAGGCACCACAGTTTTACTCCACAGGGAGTTATTAAGCCTGGTGTAAACACAGTGTTGTTCTCCTTTAGCTTATAGGTGAGGTGAATACATTTGCTCACCAAACCTGGCATAGATTTTTCTACACGGATATCCTCTATAGGGCTTAACTCAAGCTTCTACACATAGAGCAAGGTAAATGAGCATAACCACATCCTAAATCAATCTGGAGAGATTTGCACTTATAAAACCCAACTCACAGAGGTGTGGATGGGGATAAAGTGCCTAACTCGAGCATTTACCTTTCTGCAGAGTTAAGATCAGTGTTCATACATAACATTTTCTAGAAAGGCAGAGAGTGGATGCCCCAGAAAGTACTTTGTGGACATCAGTGCCTTCTGTTTTCACAGGATCACACAATGTTAGGGGTTGGAAAGGACTTATGGAGATCATTGAGCCCGACCTCCCTGCCAGAGCAGGACCACATCATCTAGTGTAGGTTGCACAGGAACACATCCAGACAGGGCTGGAATGTCTTCAGAGAAGGAGACTCCACAACCTCTCTGGGCAGCCTGTGCCAGGGCTCTGGGACCCTTACAGTAAAGAAGTTCTTCCTCATGTTGAGGTGGAACTCCCTGTGCTGCAGTTTATACTCCACTGCCCCTTGTCCTATCACAGGGCACAAGTGACCAGAGCCTGTCCCCTCCCTCTTGACCTCCAGCCATCAGATATTTATAAACATGTATTTGATCTCCTCAAAGTCCTCTCTTCACCAGACCAAACAGCCCCAGGTCCCTCAGCCTCTCCTCACAAGGCAGTGCTCCAGCCCCTTAATCATCTCTGTAGCACTCTATTGGACTCTTTGAGCAGATCCCTGTCCCTTCTGAACTGGGGACCCCAAAACCAAACACAGTATTCCAGGTGATGTCTGACAAGGGCAGAGCAGAGGGGGAGTATAAACCTCCCTGAGTCTGTTGGACACACTCCTCTTAACACACTCCAGGGTCCCATTGGCTTTCCTGAGTTCATCTAGCTCATCAGCTCTTGAACCACAAGCACAGTTACAGCAATCCACAGGACCAAGGACTGGTTAGACTCAGAGCAAAGAGAGCATGCTCTGGGGCAGGGAAAGTGCAAAGGCAAGGCAGCAGCAGCAGTAACAGGCTGGTTTGCCCACCACGTGGTGGTGTCAGCTGGGCTACCCATGTTACCTCTGCTCCCCTACAGGGCTTGACTCACCCAGACCACTTCAGGACCTCATTGTTCAGTACATCATCATAGCAGGAGCTCTTCTCTGCACAGTGTCACAGAGTGAAAAAAGGAAGAGAAACAGAAAAACACAGAGTCCATGATTTTCTCTACACTGACCTCACCAAAAACACCATTCATAAACTGCTGTCCCAAATAGCAGTGCAACTCCTCAGTGACTTTCTCTTCTGTTCTCAAGCATCATTAGCCTCCAAAATGGATTGGTCCAAAACCTGATTGAGAAGGGCATCAAGGCTGGCGAGGGGTCTGGAGCACAGAGCCCTGTGAGGAGGGGCTGAGGGAGCTGGGGTAGATTAGCCTGGAGAAGAGGAGGTTCAGGAAGACCTTATTGCTCTCCACAACTGCCTGAAAGGAGGCTGTAGCCAAGTGGGCTTGGTCTCTTCTCCCAGGCAACCAGAGACAGAAGGAGGAGACGTAGCCTCAAGCTATGCTAGGGTAGGTTTAGGCTGGATGTTAGGAAGAAGTTCTTCACAGGAAGAGTGATTGGCATTGGAATGGGCAGGTGGTGGAGTCGCCATCTCTGCAAGTGTTTAAAAGGAGCCTGGATGTGGCACTTGGCACCATGGTTTAGTTGATTAGAAGGTGTTGGGTGATAGGTTGGACTTGATGATCTGGAAGGTCTTTTCCAGCCTGATTAATTCCCTATGATTCTGTGATCCTGGCCCAACCTCCTGGGACACTATCTGGAAGTGGAGACCACTGACCCACAACCAAATAACAGGGTTTACAAGCTGGAGGGAGAAGGGTGATGTCACCAGTGAGATGTGCTCAGTTCTGGTGATGGGAGTGAGGTCACCTGGGGCTTCAGATGCTGGGCACGTCACCTGAGGTTGCTGAGAGAAAAAGGCAGCTAGTAAAAACAGAAGCAGCAAAACACACACAGCAGATGGTTTTCCTTGCAAACGACACTGGAGTGTTTAGGAAGGGGGACGAGTGCCTGCTTGTCATCTAATATTTATACACATTTTATTCTTATTCATATCATCCTCACAGACTATCAAGCTCTTAGAAGGAGTTTAGTTAAATCATTCTGTGAATGGCAGAAATAAAACTTGTTCTTTCCTTTGCTGGAGCTTTTCTCAGATAAGCAGAAACTAGTTCCAGGACATTATTGCTACCTCTTCCTTTAGATTGAACCTCCTCGTTGCTCTACTTTTACCGTCGTAGGTCTGAAATTCATTCACGTAGAAGGCAGCTGTGGGCTGGTTGTTGTATAATGCCCCCTTGATTTTATTATTTAATCTTCTTTTTCATCTTGCTCACATACAGCATCTTGGGCTACACATGTTCAGCATGGTTATGAAATATCAGATTCCTCCCTCTGCTTCCCAGGAAGGGAATGAGAAAGGAAAGGGGAGATTTCATCTCTATCCCCTGGTATCATGCTCTGAACGTTACTCACTGTGCTAATAACTGCATCAGCATGTTTATAAGCTGATGTGCTTTTAATTGTTTCACTCACTCTCTCTCATACACATGAAGTAAGCACTCTAATGGATTCTGTACCTCTCATCCTTTATTTTATTGCCAGTGCTAACTCCAGTAATATAAAATGACGGATGAGTGCAGTCGGAGAGCGGAAAAATCGATGCACGTCCAGACTCCATAGGAGAGCGGGCATGGAGCTGGGGCTGCCAGCAGCTGCAGTCCCTCCTGGGCCAGACAATGAGAGCAAGGCAATGATCCAGGAAGGGCACGTTGGCAAAACATCTCCTGCACTGCTCTGGAGAGCTTCAGAGGGAGGCAGTGTCCCAGGTGTCTTCCAACCACTGTCCCGTCAAACCACCTCCTGTTGGTAAGGAAAGTAGCTCCAGCCGTGCTTAATGTGCAGGTGGACACTCGGGGCAGCGGCTGAATGAGTGGGCAGGGAGGTTTCTATCCAGCTGTGAGTACAGTGCTCATGCCACAGCTTGGTCAAGGACATGGGTAGCCAGGTGGGGCTCATTCTCTTCTCTCAGGCAACCAGCAACAGAACAAGGGGACACAGTCTCAGGTTGTGCCAGGGTAGGTCTAGGCTGGTTATTAGGAGGAAGTTCTTCCCAGAGAGAGTGATTGGCATTGGAATGGGCTGCCCAGGGAGGTGGTGGAGTCACCATCCCTGGAGGTGTTCAAGAAAAGCCTGGATGAAGCACTTAGTGCCATGGTCTAGCTGATTGGACAGGATTGGGTGATAGGTTGGACTGGATAATCTTGGAGGTCTCTTCTAACCTGCTTGATTCTATGATTCTCTGTTTTCCCTCCAGGAAAATATAGCTTGATCTTTGGCCACGAGATCAAAAAAGAAAGAAGGAAAGAGAAAAAGCCTGTTTAAAAAAATCAAGAGGACTTATACTGTTTATTTTTGAAGCAATGGGAATGCCAAAGCCTAACAGATGCCAACAAATTTTAATGCACTTAGAGGAAGGAATCCAAAGGTAAGGAGAAGTATTGTTTGTTTTAAAACAAGATCCCAGCCTTCATGTCAGGCCATAGCCTGGAGTGGGGATCGTACTGCCAAGTTATAGGTGGCTGTAATGGAAACGCTGACAGACCTTGAGCACTGCCGCAGCCACGGTGCCTCTATAAATAGCCTTTGCAAATGCCTGGCACGTGAGATGGGTTCAAGTAGCCACTTGACAGAATCTGGCAATTTGACCAAGGATTATTTCAGAAAACAATTATAGATGAGAACTGTTTGTCTGCGTACAGAGAGTCTCCCTCTCTGGAGATATTCGAAACCCGCCTGGACATGTTCCTGTGTGATCTGCTCTAGGTGATGCTGCTCTGGCAGGGGGGTTGGACTGGATGAGCTTTGGAGGATCCTTCCATTCCCTAACATTCTGTGATTCTGTGATATTGTGATATTCTTGCAGGTGGTTTGGGTGAGTATCCTACCTATTCTCCCGTGCCAGATCCCATGCATTAAGGATGCTGCTCTGACAGGCACTGTGCTGCTTCCCAAACAAAGTTTGTAATATGACCTACTTCACTCAGTCTAGAAATGTTCAATAACAAGTGGCTTCTCCTGGGTTTTTACATGTAGGCAATATCAAACATCACAGGATATTAGGAGTTGGAAGTGACCCAAGAAGATCATTGAGTCCAACCCCCTTGCTAGAGCAGGACAATACTATCTAAGACAGATCACAGAGGAACACATCCAGGCAGGCCTTGAAAGTCTCCAGAGAAGGAGACCCCACAACCTCTCTGGGCAGCCTGTGCCAGTGCTCTGGGACCCTTACAGTAAAGAAGTTCCCCCTTGTGTTGAGGCAGAACCTCCTGTGCTGCAACTTACACCCATTGCTCCTTGTCCTGTCCCAGGGAGCAGTGAGCAGAGCCTGTCCCCCCCTTCCTGGGGGTTTCACTGAAGCATTCAGATATTGATTTCACTCAGCCTGAAACTCCAAAGTGGGTGCTTTCCATGTTATCTTGAAAAACCCAGCCTTTTCCTCCCATGCTATAGATTCTCTGGTACCACACATGCATGCAGCTGCTAGTTAATAGATGAGGGGTGAGCAACTGATGTCATTTACCTAGACCTGAGCAAGGTCTTTGACACTGTCCCGCACCACATCCTGGTTTCCAAGCAGATGAAACATAGGTTTGATGGGTGGACTACTAGATGGATAAAGAACTGGCTTGATGGCCACACCCAAAGAGTGGCTGTCAACAGGTCCATGTCCAAGTGGAGGCCAGTGACAAGCGGAGTCCCTCAGGGATCAGTCCTGGGACCAGTCTTGTTCAACATCTTTGTCAGTGCCATGGACAGTGGCACTGAGTGCATGCTCAGTAAATTTGCAGATGACACCAAGCTGTCAGGTGCAGCAGACATGCTGGAGGGAAGGGATCCATCCAGAGAGACCTGGACAGGCTGGAGAGGTGGGCACAAGCCAACCTCATGAGGTGCAACAAGACCAAGTGCAAGGTCCTGCAGCTGGGTCGAGGCAATGCCAAGCACAAATGCAGGTTAGGCAGTGAGTGGCTGGAGGGCAGCCCTGAGGAGAGGGACTTGGGGGTGCTGGTGGAGGAGAAGCTCAGCATGAGCCAGCAGTGTGCACTTGCAGCCCAGAAAGCCAACCAGAGCCTGGGCTGCACCAGGAGAAGTGTGGCCAGCAGGCAGAGGGAGGTGATTCTCCTCCTCTGCTCTGGTGAGACCTCACTTGGAGTACTGCATCCAATTCTCAAGCCCCCATTACAAGAAGGATGTGGATGTGCTGAAGCATGTTCAGAGAAGGGCCACTGGGATGCTCAGAGGGCTGGAGCAGCTCTGCTATGAGGACAGACTGAAAGAGTTGGAGCTGTTCAGTCTGGAGAAGAGAAGACTCCCAGGTGACCTTCTTGTGGCCTCCCAGTATGCGAAGGAGGCCTACAAAAAAGCTGGGGTGGGGTGATGTTGTTGTTATTATTGTGCCTAGAGTAGCATCACTAGGTCAGATGGCAGTAATTTTCCTGTGCAATACAATGAGTGAAGAGTGCTGCAGCAAATAAATGACAACAAGCACCTGAAGCAAAGGACCAGCAACCCTTTGCTGCAGATCAGCTCTCTTCCAATCACAGCATCTTTGCTTCTTCATTGGCACAAATGAGTGCTCTTGGCCAAGTCCTGATTTTTCTGTAATCTTTCCTCCTAAAAACGTAGTGCAGAGAGCAAATAATTTATATAGACAACAATTATTGCCTGTGGATGTTGTTTGAAAGGCCAAACATGGAAGCTGATGTCAGGCTGAGGGAGCTGGGGTTGTCCAGCATGGAGAAGAGGAGAGTCCAGGCAGACCTAATAGCAACCTGCCAGTACCTGAAGGGGGGCTACAAGAAGGCTGCAGAGAGACTGTTTGCAAAGGGCTGCAGAGAGGGTGTTTACAAAGGCCTGCAGTGATAGGATGAGGGCAGTGGCTTCAAACTAGAGCAGAGCACATTTAGGTTGGATGTTAGGAAATAGGTCTTTACTACGATGGAACAGGTTGCCCAGGCATGTGGTTGTGGCCCCATCCCTGGAGATATTCCAAACAAGGCTTGACAGGGCTCTGGGCAACCTGATGTAGTTGAGGATGCCCCTGCTGACTGCAGGGGGTTTGGACTAGATGGCCTTCAGAGGTCCTTTCCAACCCAGACCATTCTGTGGTCCTACGAGATGCCAGTAAGACAGGAGGAGTTTTGAACCAAAGCAGCCCAAAAGGAAAACGTTTTGTCTGGGAAGCGCAGCTGAGGTGGACAGCGACAATGCTCATCACCAGAGCCCTTCACAGCACCTGGGGCTCCTGGTGCTTCCCTTGGCTTTCTGCCCAGCCTGTGATAGCTGCACCACCCCGGGGCTCCAGTCTTTGCTTGGGCACCGCTTTGGGTATTTCTGCAGCTTGGTATTGCCAAACGCCGCCCACTCAGTCAGCACTGCAGAGCACACATTTCTTCACCAGGACTTTGATGACAGCAGATGGTTAATCAGCAAATAGTGCCAAAGGCAGAAAGGATGGGGTTGTTGTTTTAAGTCTGAATCCTTATGGTGATGGGGGATGTTACAGCACTTTCAGCATACATTACCGAAAAGAGAGCACGGGTAAATCAGGACAATCTGATACTGCCAAAGTCAAAAGCTCTGGCTGGTACATTCTTCATGCCTCACGTACACTGGTTAACAACTGCATGTTTCTGTCAAAGGAGCACACTCAATCCACTGTGGTTTAAAGAAGGCAGAGGAAACTCTGACAGGGAATAACGATGAGATGCAAAACCTGAAGTAAAGGAATGCCTCAGTGGAGCTCGCTTTTCTGCATCCTTCCTGCTTACCCTGCAGCTAAGCATAGTGCTGCACTTCACTCAGGACCAGATCCTGCTCATTTTTTTTCAAGGCCAGTCATCTTCTTTGTGTATGGCAATTGGGATTCTGTCCTACATGTTAAAATAAGGATATTAGCAAGCAGAGAGATTCCCTTCCCGAGCCGAGAGATAACGTGATGGTGTGGGTCTGCTCTGTGAATGCTAAGAGAAGGTGCAGTGTCTAGAAACACTAAACTGATCTGCGGGGGTTGAGACCTGCCTATAAAGTTCCCATTTATATGAGGTGCTTTCAGGCTGAGTAGACCAAACTACACCTTTCCTAAGTCTCTCCTAATAACCTTAATGGAGTGCAAAAGCATGGGAGGTGCCCTAAGGGATTTAAAAGTGGAGAGAGGAGGAAGAGCAGAATGTCTCTCTGTATATAAAATCCCATGGAGATGCTGAGGTGGGCAGGAATCTCTGGGTATCAAGATTATCTCATCTGTATCTCAAAACAGATCTGTGCACACACATGTATTCAAAATGGCACTTCTGAGCACAGAGACCACAGAATCACAGACACACTGCATCTGGAAAAGCCCTTCAGGATCACCAAGTCCAACCTAGAACCCTACTCTGCAAGGTTCAAGCTAAACCATATCCCCAAGCACCACATCTGAATGACCTTTAACCACGTCCAAGGTTGGTGACTCCACCACCTCCCTGGGCAGCACATTCCAATACCTGAACACTCCTGCTCTGAAAAAGAATTACCTAATATCCAGCCTAAACCTACCCAGTGGCAGCTTGAGGCCGTTCCTTCTTCTTCTATCACTAATCACCTATGAGAAGAGACCAGCACCAACCTCTCCACAACCTCCTTGCAGGTAGCTGCAGACAGCCATGAGCTCTGCCCTCAGCCTCCTCTGTTTCAAACTGAACAGTTGCTCTTCTTCAAATTTATTCTCTAGGCCCTTCCCCAGCTCCCTTGCCCTCCTCTGTACTGGCCCCAGCACCTCCACATCTGTCTTGTATTGAGGTGCCCAAAACCAAACACAGTACTCAAGATATGGCCTCATCATCACTGAGTCCAGGGAGACAATCCCCTCCCTGCTCCTGCTGGCCACAGCATTTCTAATCCCAGCCAGGATGCCATTGGCTTTCTTGGCCACCTGGGCACACTGCTGGCTCCTATTCAGTTGCTTGTACAACATTATCATTTGACCAAAACCCCTGAAGCAGCAAAAGCATTGTGAGGAAAAGAGGAGGTTAGAGTCACAGGAGGAGATCTGCAAACATGCCTGAGGGCTTTGATGCACCCCAGGCTAAATCTCCTCATGACTCAGCACTTGGAGATTCAGTGGTTCAGAGCAGTAGGAAACACAGCCTCTGGGCAGAAACCCTCGTTCCCCACAGGCTGCATGCAGAGGATGCAGATCCTAGCAGTGGGCTCTTGCAAAGCTGGTGAGATGAGCAGGGCAAGAGCAACCAGCCCTGGGAAAGTGAGTGCCCATTAGCACCGCGCCAGGGTGCACCTGGCAAAGCCCCCCCCCAAAAAAGATTGCTATGTCATTTACTCCTTCTGGGACTCTCACCTGCTGCTGGCTGCCAAAACTTGCCTGAGTATTGCTTACCAGAGGCAAGCTCCTTTGGTTCCAGTTTTGTATGCCTGTCACCCTACAAAGAGAGACCTGTTTGGGGCGAGCAGCCATGCACACGGCTCCACACACCTGAAGGGATCAGGTTATGAGTCCAGGATGCTCACCAGGTACATAGACTGTCCTTGCTGCTGGTCTAGGACCACTTTGGGTGAGTCTTGTCCTCCTCTTCTAAGAACGTTTCAGTTGTTATTGCCTGTAGCCTATTGTGGGAGGGAGGTGGAATCCCACAGGATGCAAGCATCAAATGAGGCAGCACAAGAGTGAAGCCTGGGCTTTGCCTGTTCTGGGGGAAGACTCCAAACACTGAGCTGAGACAGGAGCTTACCAGCAGTGTTGCTCTGATTTCCTTAGCACTCTTTACAGAGCCATTAAGGCAACAATCTATTTTGCCAGGGCCAGTGGGAATTGGGTATCACCTTCCCTCAGGTGGCTGAGAAATCCCACCCAGAAAAACCCAGAACACACCCAAAGGTCCTGCCAAGTGATGACAGCAGAGGGGGGGAGACACGAATAAGGATCTCCCTGAGCATTTCCAGCACCCTAACTATTGCCAGCGTCTACTGGGGGTGTCTCAGCAGCAGTCAGGGTGGGGAGGAGCAGCACAAAAGTGGATTTGGCTAGGCTAGCCCTTTTCCTTCAGGCAGCTCAGCCAAGCTTTGAAAAGACAGAGAACAAAAGGCTGACTGGCGAGCAGGGGAAGAAAGTGCTGGAAAGGAATTTGTTTCTACAGGAAGCTCAATGGCTTGTTGTAAAACAGACTGCAGTGCTGTTGTTCCCATGTTAAACCCTAGGAAGGGGCAGCTCCAGTTAGCAGAGGATTTTTCTGGTGCAAAAACAGGGGAGGCTTGAGAAAAAGATGAAAGGCTACTCCAGCTTCCCTGCTGGATCAGTAGTAAAAAATAATAACAGAGAGTTTGGAGTTTTTTATTCCTTTTCCTCTCCTTCTTGCAGAAATTCTCTGATTTCATGTTTTTGAGTCTTACTCATTTAATCTCAGGCTTGCCTTTAAGAATAAAGAAAATACGTAGAAGGCCTTCTACACCCCAACTCTATAGCAACACTTCCAATTTTCATTACCAGAAATAGCAAAAGGAAATGAAAAACAGGTGTGGAAAGGCTTTCCTGAATGATGCCAGGGCTGTGCTTTAACCTTTATTGGAGGGAAACACACATCTGTGCCTGCCAGGCTATTGCCTTAAGGCACAGTGCCCTTACAGCTACCAAAAAAAGAAAAAAAAAAGGGGGGAAAAAGACAAAAGCAACCAAATACTCTCAGGTTCTTCTAAGCATGACTGCTGACAGCTCATGCCACTGAAATGTTTCACTGGCTGTTGACAAAGACAGCAAATACAGGCAGTAGGGAGGGAAATAAATCAGGACATCAGCCAGATCTCAGAATTAAATGAAGAAAACAGTAACCCAAAATCAACTTTGGAGACCAGTGAGAAGAGAAACAGGCATCTCCTCTATCCCTGATCACTCCATGTCCTTTTTGCTTTCTGCACACATCAGTGGTACTTCCTGTGACTTACTTGAGATGGCTTTGGTTTGATCTTATAATAATGAGGTGATCTTCTTGTGACCTTTCATTACCTGAAGGGACAAGAAAGCTGAGGAGGGACTCTTTAGGATTTCAGGTAGTGGTAGGAATAGGGGGAATGGAACAAAGCTAAATATGGGTAGATTCAGACTGGATGTCAGGAAGAAGTTCTTCAGCATGAGGGCAGTGAGGCCCTGGAATGGGTTGCCCAGGGAGGTGGTGGAAGCCTCATCCCTGGAGGTGTTTAAGTCATAGAATCATAGAATCAAGCAGGTTGGAAGAGACTTCCAGGCTCATCCAGTCCAGTCTATCACCCAGCCCTGTCCAATCAACTAGACCATGGCACTAAGTGCCTTATCCAGTCTCCTTGAACACCTCCAGTGATGGCAACTCCACCACCTCCCTGGGCAGCCCATTCCAATGCCAATCACTCTCTCTGCCAACAGCTTCCTCCTAACATCCAGCCTAGACCTCCCCTGGCACAACTTGAGACTGTGTCCCCTTGTTCTGTTGCTGCTTGCCTGGCAGAAGAGACCAACCCCACCTGGCTACAGCCTCCCTTCAGGTAGTTGTAGACAGCAATGAGCTCTGCCCTGAGCCTCCTCTTCTGCAGACTGCACACCCCCAGCTCCCTCAGCCTCTCCTCACAGGGCTGTGCTCCAGGCCCCTCCCCAGCCTTGCTGCCCTTCTCTGGACACCTTCCAGTATCTCAACATCTCTCTTGAATTGAGGAGCCCAGAACTGGACACAGCACTCAAGGTGTGGCCTGAGCAGTGTTGAGTACAGGGGAAGAATAACCTCCCTTGTCCTGCTGGCCACACTGTTTAAGGCCAGGGTGGACAAGGCTCTAGACAGCCTGATCTAGTGTGCAATGTCCTTGCCCATGGCAGGAGGATTGGAACTCGATGATCCTTGTGGTCCCTTCCACCCCTGACTGATTCTGTGATCCTGTCAGATGCTGAGTGACAAACCACTGCCAGCTCCAGAAGCCTGCAGCGGCTGAACCAGGATCGGTCCCAGATTGCCCCGGTGCTGCCTGCAAAAGCCAAGGCATCCTGCTTTTCATTTCTGTGGCCAGAACTACAAGGTCCTGGAATTTGTTCTCTCTCCTCCTGTCTGCCACTTGACAGAGCAAGAACGAATGCCCCAGAGCAAGCTGCACGCTGCCAGCTCAAGCCCCTGAAACCAACACAGAAACTCAGGCTGAACAGGGAAAAGTAAGCCTGAACCTGGCCCCAGTGCCAGCGGCTGCTGGAAGGGCCCCTTGAGGCAGCTCCAGGGCTGCGAGAGGCTGTGCAAACAGGGATGGTCTTTTTTGGTTTTTTGAATTATTTGGGGTTTTTTTATATTATTATTCTTTGCCTTGCTTCAGTGGCAAGGGGAAAAATAACTCACTTGCGTACACAGTCATTTAGGCTCAGTCATGATTCCTTCAGAGCCTGTGCCAATGGATTTTAGTCATTCTCTGGCAAGGGTTTCTCTTTTAACCACAAACACTGAATAGTTACTGGGTGAGTCACCACCTTGAGTAATCTAATTCCTTGACCAGTACATGCTTGCTTCCTGCGCTGCAGAGTGTCTTTCCTCACTTGGCTATTTTAGCATGTGTCTTTCCTGAAAGGCTTTTTTCTCTCCTGCAGTGTCCAGCACTGCAGGGCTGGGAGTCATCTCAGACAAGCCCAGAGGAGTGCAGAATTCAGCTATCAGGGCAATTTCTGCTGTAGATCCCTGGCCACCTTAGGGATCTTAAAGCCTAGCCTCCCTCATCTTAAATACAACATGTACTGTCCTTGGGAGAGCAGCAAGCTGAGGGTTAGAAGGTAATTTTTCAGACAGCAAGCCTTTACTCAGCAAGTCTGGTCATATCTGGAGGCACAGTGCAGCTGTGCAGCTTTAGCAGCAAATTGCAGAACAGTCAAACCTGCAGTGTTTGCCTTGTGCCAATCTCCTGGTCAGCCCTTTGGGTAACAGCAGTCAGTGCACAAACACCACTCTGACCGACTTTAGGAAGGAAACACTAATAACAGCTGCAAGCATCGTGAGATACTCTTGGTGCAAACCACAGAATCACAGAGTGTCAGGGGCTGGAAGGGACCTCAGAAGATCATCCAGGCCAACCCGCATGCCAGAGCAGGATCACCTCAGATCACACAGGGATGGTGCTGGTGAAAACCTTTTGCAAAGGGTGAGAACTGTTCTCCCTTTCTGGTGCAGTAGCTTTACAAGAAAATGCACTGCTACAAAGGAAGAATCCTGGGGCTTAGAAACACTGGAGAAAAAAGGGTTGGGTTGGGGTTTTTTTCCTCTTTAAAAGATGCAATGTTTCAGGAGCACTTAAACACTGGAGGATTAGAGTGAGTGTGCACAATACACCTTTTGAGGAACGCTGTTAAAATCTTTCCTAGCCTCTTCTTTCATGATTGCAGCTTTCTGTTTCATTTCCTATTTACGGGGGACCATGCTTTCCTCAGGGCATCTTCTGGCCACTGCTTACTGCAAGCTCCTTCTTTTCACAGTAGGAACACAAAAGAGAAGCAGTGAGAATGGAGGATTAAATTATACTCTGATATTCTCAAGAACAGAAAAGCAGCCCATAACAAAAGTACTCTAATATGATTTTGTGATCCAATATCTCAGAGCAAGGTGTCTTTGTGCACTGTGTGTCAGTAGGTACTGTACTGCACACAAACAGGGCAGATCCAACTATGGTTACAGCTGATAGTTCATAAGACTGTTAGAACCAATAAGTCCTCTCCTGATCTAATCAGTTTGCATATCTCTACTCAAAACACACACACACACACATGCTTCTTGAACAAGGGAGGGGAAAGTGGTTTACATGGATTATCCAAAGAAATGATTGACCCTGAACTTGGACACGCTCCAGCACCTCAACATCTCTCTTGAACTGAGGAGTCCACAACTGGACCCAATACTCAAGGTGTGGCCTGATCAGTGTTGAGTACGGGGGAAGAATAACTTCCCTTGTCCTGCTGGCCACACTGTTCCTGATTCAGGCCAGGATGCCATAGGCTCTCCTGCCCACCTGGGCACACTGCTGCCTCATCTTCAGCTACTATCTCCCAGCACCCCCAGGTCCCTTTCTTCCTGGCTGCTCTCCAGCCACTCTGTCCCCAGCCTGTAGTACTGCTTGGGGTTGTTGTGGCCAAAGAGTAGAACCCTGCACTTGGCCTTGTTAAATCTCATCCCATTGGCCTCTGCCCACCCATCCAGACTGGCAAGGTCCATCTCCTACCATTCAACAGATTAACACCCACTCAGATACATCCAGCAGCAGGCTTTTGCCCCTGCTGCACTGCCCCAAGTTTCTGATCTGGCTCTCAACCCTTCGTGCCACCCAAGAGCTCCATCTCCTTCCTCACCCCACTTCCATCACAGCTCCAGTGGATCCCAGCTGTGAGGCTTCCATTTCTCCCTCTCAAAGCCAAAAATGGTTGCATCACTGAACACTCTCTGAGAGTAGTGGGAAAAAGACACATGGTCCAAAAAAGCGACTGATCTCATCCTGAAGACATGAAGCAATGTCAGTCCCACCAGCACTACAGCAAGCTCTTTCAGTAGCCATTTACTATCACTGCTGAAAGCTAGTTTTATTTCAAGGTTGAATTCATTTAACTTCAGCTTTGGATCTTGTTGCATTTTTATGTATGACATGAAAACATTGCCCTAGATCTCATTTCTCTGTGTAAACATCTCTAAACACAGACTAAGTCACCTGCATCAGCCTTATCTTTGGGGCTTGCCTTCCAGCCCTTGGGTCATGCTTATAGTTGTCCTTTGAAATCTCTGCAGTATTTCACATCTTTCTTGAAGCATGAAAATGAGAAGTGGACAAAGTATTGTAATAGCAGTCATTAATTCAAAATCACTTTCCTTCTTTTACTTCATATTAGCTGATTATACAGCTATGGGTTGCACTGGCCAATTTTTCCCACAGCATCACGTTAAGTGCTTGTGGTTGGGTAATTATTTGGAGTGACCTCTCTGTCCTCCTGTTCCATATCATTTTCCAAGAAAGTGCTCCTCCTTCTGTGCACATTTTTCAATCAAAAGTTAATGCAGTATTAAGCCAAAGGGCTTGGAGAAGTATGAGAGTATATACCAATGCAGAGCCCGGGGTCTGTAATCCTCTCTACAAAGGGCAGCAGGTTTGTGTAATCACAGAACTGTTGAGGCTGGAGTAGACCTCTGAGATCAAGTCCAGCTTATGGCCTAACAACACCACATCAAGCAGACCATGGCGCTAAGTGCCACATCCAAGCTTGCCTTAAACACCTCCAGGGACAGTGGCTCTACCACCACCCTGGGCAGACTGTTCCAGTGCCTAATGACCCTTTCCACCAGGAAATGCTTTCTAACATCCAACCTAACCCACCCCTGGCACAGCTTCAGACCATACCCTCTCCTCTTGGCACAAGTTTTCTGGGAGCAGAGCCTGACCCCCACCTTGCTACAACTTCCCTTCAGATAGTTGCAGAGTGTTATAATGTCCCCCCTGAGCCTCTTCTTCTCCAGGCTGAATGACCCCAGCTCCCTTAGCTTGTATTTGTAGGAGGGGTGCTCTCAGCCCTCTGATCATTATTGTGGCCCTCCTCTGGACCCCCTCCATCATGTCCACGTCCTTCTTAATATAGAATCATAGAATCAACCAGGTTGGAAGAGACCTCCAAGCTCATCCAGTCCAACCTAGCACCCAGCCCTATCCAATCAACCAGACCATGGCACTAAGTGCCTCATCCAGGCTTTGCTTGAACATCTCCAGTGATGGCAACTCCACCACCTCTCCAAGCAGCCCATTCCAATGGCAGAGGGATACCTTCTTATTGTCTTTACTCATGTAATCCCAGGCTATATGAGTGACTCCTTTAGCTCTCTACATCACTGTGAGTTATTCACAGTTTTTCCTTCACTGTGTGTCCATCTTTTCAGCCTGGAAATCTTTCTGGCAGCACAACTTCCCCACGTGACTGCAGAACCAAGGCTGAGAGATGCCAGTAGGACAGCATGAAACAGTCCTCAGTGTGAGGTAATGCTTCCCACATTACAAATCAGTTATGTCAGCAAAAGTTTTGAGGTTTTGGGAAACTCTCCCATCTGAAATTTCAAATATCTGTGATAGATGTTGGTACTTCCTTTGCAAGGTCAATGAAACCAAGCTGCTTTCACTGATGCAGGGGCAGCTGCCAATTTTTAGGTCAGTGATGATCTCATCTTCTTCAAGCAGAATAAGAACCAGTATGCAGAGCTGTCATACATTCTACTGATGCCCGCATGGCTGCTGCAGCACAGAGGTCAATACTAATTTAATCTGCCTTTGTGACTGCAGTGAAGCTAGAGCACTCCTGCATTAAGAAATCATTTGTCATTTCTGGAGACTCAGGAAATGTTGCTGCTGGTCAGAGGACTCTGCTCCATGTGTCCCAAGAGGAAGGAGCACATTGTAGTGCAGTTTTATGATACAGGAAGATTAGCAGCATGAACAATGTAAGAAACACTCACCAATGTCTCTTTAACTCACTGCTTGAAATGGTAACCTACAACCTTTCAGAGACCTTGGCCATGATCTGTAATGGTCAAAAAGTAGCAGTGTCCTTCATAGAACCATAGAATCAGTCACGGTTGGAAGGGACCACAAGGATCATCTAGTTCCAAACCCCCTGCCATGGGCAAGGACACCTCATCTGTCTACAGCCTCATCTAACCTGCCCCCCAGGAATGGGACTTTAACCACCTCCCTGGGCAACCCATTCCAGGATCTCACTACCCTCATGGTGAAGAACCTCTTCCTAATATCCAGTGTGAATCTACCCATTTCTAGCTTTGTTTCATTCCCCCCAGTCTTATCACTGCCTGATGTCCTAAAAAGTCCCTCCCCAGCTTTCTTGCAGGCTCCCTTAAGACGCTGAAAGGCCACAATAAGGTAACCTCAGAGCCTTCTCCTCTCCAGACTGAATAGCCCCAACTCCCTCAATCTCTCCTCATAGCAGAACAGCTCCAGCCCTTTGATCATCCTCATGGCCCTTCTCTGGATACATTCCAGCATATCCATATCCCTCTCGTAATCATGGACAAAGTCTTAGGGGAAACTAATGTCACCAGTGTAAATTCCCACCAATATACCAGTCTGAGGTGCCCCACATGAGTGCCCTTTATTATTGTGCTGACACCATTCACTTGCAGAAACCTGAGGCACCCACCTGTGCCTCCAAGAACCACATTGCACTGCCAGCCCCTCTGGATTGGCACTGCAGAGACAAGTGTCTGCATTGTCTGTCTTGGCTAAGACCAGCTGGAAGGTCACTATGGGCTTTTCTGAGGTTTGCCCAGCTAGGTACAAGCAGCATTTCTCACCTTCCTACTCCACCACCTTCATGCCCTCTCTTCCAGTTGGTTCTTGCAGGTTCTTCATTCAGATATCTGATTCAGCAGCTGGTAGTGATGCAGTGATAACATTCTGGTTCTTCTGCTTCTGGTCGTGACGCACTGCCAGCCTCTTTCTTTGTTTCTCATGTTCCCTGGGCAACTTAACTCTGCTGCCAAAGCTTGAAGGCTTTGCCCTAATACTGGCCAGATTAAGAAAACTTCTCAGAAAAGCTTTCTTATTTCTGGCCTTTTGGAAGATGATCAAATAAACACTTCTACCTTGCTGGCAGAAGTGCTTCCCCTTCTAAAAGACATGCAAAAGGCCTTAGCACTGCTTGATGATGACATAGAGTGAGATATTGATATTATTAAGGCCTGTTCCAAAAGAAGCTAGAAAAAAGGATTACAACATAATTATAATCATGATTAAGAAAATAAATAGATCTTTCCTTCCTTTCTTCCTTCCCTTCCTTCCCTTTCTTCCTTCCCTTCCTTTCTTTCTTTCTTTCTCCCTTTCTCCCTTTCTTCTCTTTCTTCTCTTTCTCTCTTTTTCTCTTTCTTTCCCTTCTTCCTTTCTTTCTTTCTTCCTTTCTTTCTGTCTCACTTTCTCTCTTTCTTCCCTTTCTTCTCTTTCTCTCTTTCTCTCCTTCTCTCTTTCCTTCCCTTCTTCCTTTCTCTCTTTCTGTCTTCCTTTCTCTCTTTCTGTCTCTCTTTCTCTCTTTCTTTCTTTCTTTCTTTCTTTCTTTCTTTCTTTCTTTCTTTCTTTCTTTCTTTCTTTCTTTCTTTCTTTCTTTCTCTCTGTCTCCCTTTCTCCCTTTCTCTCTTTCTTCCCTTTCTTCTCTTTCTCTCTTTTTCTCTTTCTTTCCCTTCTTCCTTTCTTTCTTTCTTCCTTTCTTTCTGTCTCACTTTCTCTCTTTCTTCCCTTTCTTCTCTTGCTCTCTTTCTCTCCTTCTCTTTCCTTCCCTTCTTCCTTTCTCTCTTTCTGTCTTCCTTTCTCTCTTTCTGTCTCTCTTTCTCTCTTTCTGTCTCCCTTTCTTTCTTTCTTTCTTTCTTTCTTTCTTTCTTTCTTTCTTTCTTTCTTTCTTTCTTTCTTTCTTTCTTTCTTTTCTTTCTTCCTTTCTTCCTTTCTTCCTTTCTTCCTTTCTTCCTTTCTTCCTTTCTTCCTTTCTCTCTTTCTCTCTTTCTCTCTTTCTCTCTTTCTCTCTCTCTTTCTCTCTTTCTCTCTCTTTCTCTCTTTCTCCCTTTCTTCATTTCTTCCTTTCCTTTCCTTTCCTTTCCTTTCCTTTCCTTTCCTTTCCTTTCCTTTCCTTTCCTTTCCTTTCCTTTCCTTTCCTTTCCTTTCCTTTCCTTTCCTTTCCTTTCCTTTCCTTTCCTTTCCTTTCCTTTCCTTTCCTTTCCTTTCCTTTCCTTCCCTTTCCCTTTCCCTTTCCCTTTCCCTTTCCCTTTCCCTTTCCTTTCTCTCTTTCTTTCACTCTTTCATGTCAGTGTGTAATTCTTCAGAAACAAAAAGAATGAGACAAAAGCTATCTATAGAGCATAGCTTACTTATCCAAATTATGCCTGTTCAGCTCTTGTTCTGTGGCTTTCAGATTAATATTTTTTCACACTACAAAAGCAAGCTTTGTGGTGATGTTTAGCTCCATGTAGGTGAATATTAAACCTTTAAATGCATTTAATTAATGTTATGATCCACAAACCAAAGAACTGACAAAGTTAGCTCTCTGACTAGAACCGGTGGAAGCTGTTGTGAGCCTTGTTTTGCTCTTACAGCTTAATCAGTGCAGCAATAGGACCCAGATCTGCTCCTGTCAAAGCCAACAGCATTTTCACTATTAACTATGTCCAGTTCTGTGCCCCCCAGTACAAGAGGGACATAGAACTGCTTGAGAGAGTCCAGCACAGAGCCACAAAGACGATTAAGGGAATGGAACATCTCTGTTACAAGGAGAGACTGAGGGAGCTGGGGCTGTGCTGCTTGGAGAAGAGGAGACTGAGAGGTGACCTCATCAACATTTATATATATGTAAAGGATGAGTGCCAGGAGGCTGGAGCCAGGCTCTGCTGGGTGATGCCCAATGACAGGACAAGGGGCAATGGGTGGAAGCTGAGGCACAGGAAGTTTGATTTAAACATAAGGAAGATTTTTTTACTGTGAGAGTGACAGAACCCTGGAACAGGCTGCCCAGGGAGGTTGTGGAGCCTCCCTCTCTGGAGATATTCAAAACCCACCTGGATGTGTTCCTGTGTGATCTGCTCTAAGCGATGTTGCTCCGGCAGGGGGGTTGGACTGGATGAGCTTTCAAGGTCCCTTCCAGCCCCTGATATTCTACAATTCTATGAACTTTTATGACAGTAGGGTCAGAACATATATTGCAAGGAATTAAATACTCAACAAGTGGTTTATTTTATCTTAAAGGGCTAATCCTTCACACCAAATTGCAGGCAGATGCAATGGAAGTGGAGAATGAGCTGCTTCATCCTTTCCTGGCAGTGCCTGTCAGGGGTTTTGATCTGTATTACAAAGGATCACCAAACAAGAACAGATTTGGTGACTTTGAAAACAATCCCCAGAGTGTTTGTGAGCATATTTTGCCCCACATCCCACCCACTTTCGGTCCATACAGCTGCCTCACAAACTGTTTGCCCTTGGCCTGTCTGAATGCACCTGGGAGCATCCTAGACCACAGAGCAAGCTTGGGCAAGCACAGACCCTGCAGCTGCTGCAGAGAGCACACCTTGAACCCAAGCAGGGGCTGCACTTACAGGCTTGAAATATGGAAAACAGTCAAGTCTGCTCTTGAGGGTGGTGTTGGCATAGTCAGTATTCTCTCTAGAGATTTCTGGCGATCTCTGAATGCTCTCCATGACCCAGTTCAGTCTTTGTTGCACTACTGTTTGCCCGTAGCGTTACCCTGGTGTGGGTGGAAAGAAAAACATGTTGTCTGCCAGGTACAGCTGTGGGAAAGGGTTAGGCCCTCCCTGCTCTCAAGAGGAGCATTCCCACATACTCATAGCGGGAGATGTAAAGAGAAGAGCAGAGCTGGGCTGTGCAGAAATTAAGGGCCAAAGCCGCAGCTAGCACAGATCAGCCACACTCTAGGGATGCCAGTGATGCTACCCTCACTTCTGTCAGCTGAGAATCTGGTTTCTAGCATCCTTCCCGGCCATCAGAAAAGCACAAACTGAAACATAGCCATGAGCAAAAGAAGAATAACAAAGCACTTTGTTAGCAGCAAGGGTTAGAGAGCTGTATCAGTTGCTTCAATCGCTATTGGATTCCCTGCTGCTGGCCTCATCACCTGCCTGTTTCAGGCAATTTCTTCTCCAGGCTGCCTTAGCCATCTGGTAAGATTACAAACAGAACAAAGCAGCAGCAAAAAAGAAGGAGGAGTTGGAAGGAGGGGGGCAGTTTGTTCATCCTGCCTCCCCCCTACACCTCCTTTCATCCTCTGAATGTGTAAATCCTGGCTCTGGCCTGACTCCTAACAAACTGTGCGTGCAGAGGTAGCCAAGGCCATTTGATTCAGCTCTATTGGAAATCTGATTTCTTGTTGGTCTCACACAAAGGTCTATTAATTAGGGCTGATAGGGCTCAGTGAAAAATCTGCTTGGCTAGCAAGGGCACTCTCTCACTCACTCGCTCTTTTCCTTAGATCTTGCCAAGATCTCAAAAATAAAGGGAGCTTAATTACAGTCAGTGGATTAATCTCCAAGGGGGGAAAAAAAGATTGTAATTAGCTCTTTGAAACGTGCCACTTTTTCTTCTGGGCTTTCAGAGTTTGTCAGTGTGTTTGTCTGTCCTTCTGTAGCACTAGCAAAATAAAAAAGGTAATTCTGCAGAGGTTTTCATCCTTGTTTTTCATCCCAAGCCAGAGGTGCAAATGGCAGCCTGACTTCATAAACATTTGCAGTTGTTCATTAAGAGACTGGCTTTCCCTCAGCTTTTCTCTTACATCCTGCTTGCTGCTTCTCATGTGGCTACTCACTGTAGCTGTGGTCATTAGGTGGCTCTGCAGCCAAGGTTGCAAAGGTCTTCTGGTCATAGAATCACAGAATCAACCAAGTTGGAAGAGACCTCCAAGCTCATCCAGTCCAGACCAACCTAGCACCCAGCCCTGTCCAATCAACCAGACCATGGCACTAAGTGCCTCATCCAGGCTTTTTTTTGAACACCTCCAGGGATGGTGACTCCACCACCTCCCTGGGCAGCCCATTCCAATGCCAATCACTCTCTCTGTGAAGGACTTCCTTCTAACATCCAGCCAGGTGTCTCTTTGAGATCTCCACTTCAAGAGAGCAACAAGGAAAACTGTGTGTTTTGTCTGTGCCATTTAGAGGTGTTCATGTGATGGCATGAGTTGTAGCAACCCATGAGTGACTGATGGCAAGGCAATAAACCCACTGCCTTGCAGTCTATCATTTACGTTCACATTCAAGTAGGTTTGAAGGTGAATAGGAGCACTGGGGAGAAAATGTAAAGCCAGAACAAGGCATTGCAAGAGATCTCAATGCATTCCCATTTCTCATGCAAGGGAATTAGGCAAGGGTTTAAAAATCACCTTGATAAATGAGCCTCTGTCCAAGAAAGACACACCAAGCACGCTGATTTATAACCGTCATTGAACACAGCCAAGTCCCTGATACACAGCACCTTTGCAGTTGAGTTTGCATATATGCAAGCTAATTTTCCAGGGGTGTACATTGGGGTACATCCCACACTGGCAGGCAAGATCAAGCCCTTTATGTGTACACATTGGCAGCGTAACAAGGCAAGGAATAAAAAGAGGAAATGAAATACTCTCCTACAGGGAAGCAAGCATAGAGGGAGCCTTCAAGACATATATCCCTTAATCCTTCTGTCTAGTCTATCATCATTCCTCAACAGAGCAGTAAAGCTATCCCTTCATTAAGACTCTCAGTCCTAGGGAAGGTGACCCAAACTCCCCTTCCATCCATTTGAATCTTGCTCTGACAGGCAGTGGCTTGTTAATTATTAATATGAAATATTTGATGGTACATAGAGCAGCTGAACCCAGTTTAATGTATGCTCAGGGCAGCTCTCTGAAGCTGAAATCAGCCATTCTGCTGCTTTGGATTTTTCTACTGAAGTTTCCCCTTTTGCTTCCTCTTTTACTTCCCTGTCTCACTTTCTTGTGCCTTTGTGCCTTCATGCTGAGTGGCTTCTTTCATCTTAGCAATGAACTTAGAGGTTCCATTTCAATTCTATTCCTTCACTTTCTGATCTGGCTTAATGGAAAAATAAGAAACAGGATACAATCCCTGGTCTCATCCAGTCTCAAGAAATGCTGTTTCCTTCTACTGTCTGAAACAGTTTGTCTGTCCAGTGGGTACACTTTGAAAGGACACTCATTTCTGCATGCTCCTAGTGTTTGAGCTGTGGTATTAGCTTTAACTGTCGGTAAAAATCACATCACCCAGAGTTAAATGTGTGCTACATGTGGTAGAGGCAGGCTTTGGACGACTTATCAGCTGGCTTTGGGCACGCTGTTAGGATGCAAATCTCCTCTTTAGAATGATTTGCTTGCTATGAGATTATGATTTGCTCCCTGTGTGCTTTATTGGCACAAGCATACATGACAGAGGTCATAGGCACCTGCCCACTCTGGTTGTAGCCACAGTTACTTACAGGATCTGCTGCTCTATCATTGGAAATAGAGGGCTGTCATCTGTTTGACTCTCGTGCAAGCTCTTTAGCACTGCTTTTTCAGAAGTGTTTGCCTGTATTGGTTCAGGCCACCTTTGGCTATACCACCCTCACACTTTCATTTGATACTGTTGGCTAAGAGAACTCCCTCCAGTTAATATCTCTGCCCCTCACCCATTTGCAGCTTCCTATTTTTTGTTCACCTTCTTGATTTTGCCCTTTTGAGAGCTGTGATAACACATAAAGGCTGTGCCAGCATGGTCCAGAATCCAAGCTTAGCGCTGGAGAAAATCCTCCTCCTGACTGACAGGAATGAGCCCCAAGCATCAGTGCTGTTATTTCCCTCTGAACACCAGAGTCAGCTCAGTTAAGCCTCTTTGGAAACCTGGCCACCAGGCCATTCAGCAAAATATAAACCAGCACAGCTATTTCCAAATAGTGCTTAATACTAAGTATGGCAAAGGCACTGGAATTTGGAAGAGCCTGACTGTCTGCTTTTTCCTGCTCACCATACTGCCTGTAGTCATTTTATGATCACCAGAACATACACAGTAGCTATATTCCTATTATATGATGTATATGTCAGTCTTTCTCCAGGCAAAACGAGAGCATGTATGTAACCAATATCCCATTGTATGCTGTAATTCCCACTCATGTTAGGGATCTATCAAGCAAAACGCAGCAGAGGCAACAAGCTTCATTCCTTGTTTCTGCCCTGCTCACCCAGCAGATGCACTGAATTATGTACCTTGCTTTTCCTGAAGAGTATCTCTAAACAGCATCACAAAAGAGCAGCATTTGCATCACAGAGGCAACCTTTGTTCCATGCAGCTGTTGCGGAGGCAGGGAATTAACGTGGCCAAGTCAGGAATTATAAAAAATAGAATTATTTTATTTTCACAGAATCAGTCAGAGAATTTCTTAGCTTGGAGAAGACCTTCAGGTTCATCCAGTCCAATCATTAGCTTCACACTGACAAGTGCTTGACTAAACCAAATCCCTCAGCACAACATCTAACCACTAGGAATCGCTATGGTTGGAAAGGACCACCAGGACCATCCAGTCCAACCTTCATCCCAGCAGCCTTCATCACTAGACCACAGCCTCAAGCACCACATCCACTCTCCTTTTAAACACCTCCAGGGATGGCAACTACACCACCTCCCTGGGCAGCCTGTTCCAGTGCCTGACCACCTGCTCAGGAAAGAACTTCCTCCCAACAGCCAACCTAAACCTCCCCTGATGCAACTTGAGGCCATTTCCTCTTGTCCTATCATCAGTAATTCAGGAGAAGAGACCAACTCCAGCCTCACTACAGCCTCCTTTTAGGTAGTTCTGGAGGGCAATAAGGTCCCCTCTCAGCCTCCTCTTCTCCAGACTAAACAATCTCTGCTCCCTCAGCTGCTGCTCATAGGTCATGTTTGCCAGACCTTTCCCCAGCCTCATTGCCCTTCTCTTGCTGGAACCCTGCCCCCAAACTATGTACAAAAAATTAGTTTAGTTTATTAGCAGATTCAGTTTGATCAGGAATTTCTTCCAAAGGATATTATAGATAAATTCAGATATTTAGGAAGTCAGGAAATGGAAAGCCCAGCCAACCACCACCTGATTCCAGTGCAGGCTGCCACACAGGTCAGCCCATGTGCAGAAAGGCAGCTCTCACTGCCTGCAGGATCAGGGTGGGGGGAAGCAGTTGTGCCTTCTCCCATTCAAACCTGCAGAGTGGGAGGGAGAAGAAAGGAATTTGGGGTACCCCAGCAGAGTAGCACAAAGTAATCCTCAGTACCTGCGTGCAGATGCAGAAGAAGGAGTGATTTGTAAAGTACTTTGGAAGAGTTTAGAGAGCATGATTGAGATTTGGATTTTTATTATTATTATTATTATTATTGGATGTTTGAGCATTTTCTATCACATTAACTGACTTTACAGCAATTTATTTTGCTGCTATCATAAAGGGAGGTAATGAACCATGCAAATTTCTTCAGGAGATTTGTCAGCATCTGCCTGCAAATAATTTCCAAAGACGTGAGCCATGAAGAGCACAGTGATCCAAAGAACACTGCTTGTCCCCATCCTGAAGGAAACCCAGTCAGTGTTACTGGTGTTTGACACGCTCAGGAGATGGCTCAGGCTTAATGACACCCCACTGGTGTGTAACGATGCAAAATTTAGATGCTTGTTAGTCACCTCACAGATACTATTGTCATCTCCTCTGAAAGCATATGTTTCCACAGATGGATAATTGTAGTGAAAGGATAATCAATAAAACGAGACCAAATTCAGCAACCTGCTTTTTATTCTCTTAGGGGTCTGGCTTTTAAAAACAATTATCTCTCCCTTATCTGTGACACCTCCTTTGTTCCTCACAGTAGGTGCCTAACACTAAATCAAACCTGAAGGCCAAATCTAATCAAAGATAACAGAAAATTTATAATATTTCCTTATCAGTTCCAAACACATCCAGCATCACATAGTAGTTATCTAGGATCAGGGAACTTCCTGGCTGTGATTCGCTGATAGCATTTGCATCATATCTCTGTGGCTTTGGTGACAAACATGGTAGTGAACAATTAATCAACATCTTCAGGTTGTAAGATGCTGGATCACAAGGCCTATGAGGAGAGGCTGAGGGAGCTGGGGTTGTTTAACCTGGAGAAGAGGAGGCTCAGGAGTGACATCATTGCTGTCTATGACTACCTGAAGGGAGGATGTAGCCAGGTGAGGTTGGTCTCTTCTGCCAGGCAAGCAGCAACAGAACAAGGGGACAGTCTCAAGTTGTGCTGGGGGAGGTCTAGGCTGGATGTTAGGAGAAAGTTGTTGCCAGAGAGAGTGATTGGCATTGGAATGGGCTGCCCAGGGAGGTGGTGGAGTCACTGCCCAGGGAGGTGGTGAAGTCACCATCCCTGGAGGTGTTGAAGCAAAGCCTGGATGAGGCACTTAGTGCCATGGTCTAGTTGATTGGCTAGGGCTGGGTGCTAGGTTGGACTGGATGATCTTGGAGGTCTCTTCCAACCTGGTTGATTCTCTGATTCTATGAAAATGGATTTTCCACACTAGTGCCTTGTTTGGTCGTTTACACAGGTGGAAGGAGAATATAAAACACAACCAGTTTAATGGGAAGTATTTTATCCACGTTATTAGTGGATGTAATTGACTATGCAAGGTACCTGGCAGTGAAAAGTCACGCTCATGGTGTGGCTTAATCTTTAAAAGTTTTCTAGTGATAGAAAAGTTGTACTTTTCCTCTATTCATGTTTTCATTTTATGCAGTTAGGACATCTATCATTCCTTCTCTTGGGTCTTTTCTTCCTTGAAGTAATAAGAAAGAAAAGAAGGGGAAAAAATGTTTTCATCTTTCTTTTATTTCCCTTCTTTTCTTTTTTTCCTCTTTTACTGACATATTATCATTGAAAGTATCTCAGGCCTCGTTATGACTTCACAGCAAAACACTGCTCATTGATGTTTCTCTGACTAGGAGAAAGCCAGTGTTTGTCTTCATACCGGGGTCAGTGGCCAGAGAAATGACTTGCTACACTCGTAAGGAGCAGACAGTTAAAATGCATTGATTTACTCATCTGCCCCTGTGCTCGTGGCTTTAGCAGCTGAGTATTTCATACCTTTCAAATGGATTTATCTCTAAGTAGAGCAGTGAGGTAAAGAAATTTTGTTTGCTTCAGTTTTACTGGCAAAGAGCTCAGGCAATGAGAGATGAAGTGACTTGTCACAGGGAGCAAAGGAATCCAATAATGCATGCAGAAACAAAGACCAGACCTCCATAGTATCAGTCCAGTGCCTTAGTCACAAGAACATCTATCTTCAGAGAATTTCTTAGATTGGAAAAGACCTCCAAGATCCTCGAGTCTAATCCTTAATTTCACACTGATGAGTCCTTGACTAAACCAAATCCCTCAGCACAACATCTCATCACTAGGAATCACTATGGTTGGAAAGGACCACCAGGATCATCCAGCCCAACCTTCATCCCAGCAGCCTTCATCACTAGACCATAGGCTCAAGTGCCACATCCACTCTTCTCTTAAACTCCACCACCTCCCTGGGCTGCCTGTTCCGGTGCCTGACCACCTGCTCAGGAAAGAACTTCCTCCCAACATCCAACCTAAACCTCCCCTGATGCAACTTGAGGCCATTTCCTCTTGTCATATCATTAGTAATTTGGGAGAAGAGACCAGCTCCAGCCTCACTACAACCTCCTTTTAGGTAGTTCTGGAGGGCAATAAGGTCCCTCTCATCCTCCTCTTCTCCAGACTACATAAGCCCAGATCCCTCAGCCGCTCCTCAGAGCTCATGTTTGCCAGACTTCTCCCCAGCCTCATTGCCCTTCTCTGCAACTGCTCCAGCACCTCAGTGTCCCTCCTATACTGTGGTGACCAAAACTGGACACAGTACTCGAGATGTGGTCTCAAGAGTGGTGAGCACAGGGGCATGAGCACCTCCTTACTGCTGCTGGTCACACTATTTCTGATACAGGCTTCTTGGCCACCTGGGCACACTGCTGGCTCACATTCAGCTGGCTGCCCATCAACATCCCCAGGTCCCTTTCTGCCAGGCAGCTCTCCAGCCACTCCTCCCCCAACCTGTAGGGCTGCTGTAGGTTGTTGTGGCCAGAGTGCATGACCCAGCACTTGGTCTTGTTAAACCTCCTGCAATTGGCCTCACCCCATTGCTCCAGCCTGTCCAAATCCCTCTGCAGGGATTTCCTACCCTCCAGCAGATTGACACTTCTGCTTAATTTGGTGTCACATGCAAACTTGCTGAGGGTGCATTCGATGCCTTCCTCCAGGTCACTGATGAAGGGATTCTTCTCCATCTCTCTTAATAACCTCCAACTCATTTCTTCCACGAGTTCTGTATCTTGCAGCAGTCTGTGTCTCTGCTCCAAGTTGCTTGTTTTTACTGCAATCCCATCAAACTCTCCCTCCTCCTGGTGCCTTCAAATCCATTTTATATTTATTTCTGATATCAATACAAACAAACGATCGCAATATTCTCAAAGTAGCTTTATAGCAAACCTGGCGTGAAACAGATGGAAGAAATAAAACAAGGCAATGAAATGCCACTCTAACAATAGTGAGGAGACAATATATTGCTAACAACACTCCCAGTCTGCTGCTCCTCCACAGTGTGTGAAGAGAAAAGTTATGTTAACAGAAATCACAGCTAGTTACTTACCAGTTGTGGTTAAGGTATTGGTTTTCAGCTGGGAGAAGGACATGTAGCAATTATTCCCAGACTGCACATCCACAGCACAAAAATTGCAGCAGTATCTGGTGTCAGCTATGCACTGGAGCACTGTTTCCTTGGCTGGGATAAGAATCATGGAATCAGAATTGTTAGGGCTGGAGGAGACCTCAAGGATCATCTGGTTCCTAACCCTCTGCCATGGGCAGGGACACCTCACGCTAGGTCAGGTTGCTCAGATCCACATCCGGCCTGGCCTTAAACACCTCCAGGGGTGAGGCTTCCTTCCACCACCTCCCTGGGCAACTTGTGCCAGTGTCTGTACTCCACAACCTCCCTGGAGGTGTTCAAGGCCAGGTTGGATGAGCCCCTGACTGACATGTTCTAGAGGGAGATGTCCCTGCCTATGGCAGGGAGGTTGGAACTGGATGAGCTTTGAGGTCCCTTCCAATCTAACCCATTCAATGATTCTCTAAGATGGACAGGATACCCAAGGACTCTGGCAAGGTCTGTAACAGTCTGTTTGCAGGAAGTGCCATAGGTTTTCAGCAGCAAAGTTTCAAAACTAGAACTGAAAAAAAATCCCAGCTAATTAGAAGCAGTAGCATTTGGAGAGATGGCTTCCTCTGGCTTCCTCTCCTTGTGCTACAAAGCAGAGAAAGTCATCTTTACGTGCATCTCTAGTCACCTCTGCTTTCCTTCCTCCTTTGTACATGCTGTCCTCATAAGATTTTCATAGGATGCAACAAAGAAACTATTTCAGTAAAGCTTTTCCTTCTTTGTGTACTGAGGAACTGTAACTTTTCATTTAGCCTTTTAAGATGTGACACATCTTTTGACACTTTCTGACTCCAAGTACAAGGCAAAGGCAACTTCTGAGCTTGTGTTTTAGTTTTCCTCCTCTTTTTGATCTGTTTAGCTGAGCTCTTGTCAGCCAATAATGAATTTTTAACTCATACATTTCTGGTTGCTGACAAAAATTTATTTTCTTCTCAGTAACACCAGGACTGCTGTGTTTAAGAGCTGCAGGAGTGCTCTCTTTTCCACCACACAAGTCTGGGCTCTCTTTATCCTTTAGTTCTTTCTCAATTTGTGTATAATCATAGAATAGATGAATCATAGAATCAAGCAGGTTGGAAGAGACCTCCAAGATCATCCAATCCAACCTAGCACCCAGCTCTGGCCAATCAATCAGACCATGGCACTAAGTGCCTCATCCAGGCTTTGCTTCAACATCTCCAGGGATGGTGACTTCACCACCTCCCTGGGCAGCCCATTCCAATGGCAAATCACTGTCTCTGCCATGGGCAGGGACACCTCACACTGGATCAGGTTGCTCAGACCCACATCCAGCCTGGCCTTAAAAACATCCAGGGACGGAGCTTCCACCACCTCCCTGGGCAACCTGTGCCAGTGTCTCATCACCCTCATGCTGTAGGACTTCTTCCTAACATCCAATCTCAATCTACCCACTTCTAGTTTTGCTCAGTTCCCACCAGTGCTATCACTACCTGACACCCTAAAAAGTCCTTCAGCAGCTTTTCTATAGGCCCCCTTCAGGTACTGGAAAGCCACAATAAGGTCTCCTTGGAGCTTTCTCCTCTCCAGACTGAACCATCCCAACTCTCTCAGCCTGTCCTCATAGCAGAGCAGCTCCAGCCCTCTAATCATCCTCATGACCCTTCTCTGGACACATTCCAGTACATCCAGATCCTGCTTGTAGTAGTGGCTCCAGAACTGGACACAGTACTCCAGATGGGGTCTCACCAGAGTGGAGCAGAGGGGCAGTATCACCTCCCTTACCCTGCTGGCCAAACTTCTCTTGCTGCAGCCCAGGCTCTGGTTGCTCTCTGGGCTGCAAGTGCACACTGCTGGCTCATGTTGAGTTTCTCATCCACCAGCACCCCCAAGTCCTTTTCTTCAGGGCTGCTCTCAAGCCAGTCCCTGCCCAGCCTATATCAGTGCTTGAGATTGCCCAGACCCAGATGCAGGACCTTGCACTTTTATTAGATTAGATTGACAGAGAGCATAAGGAAAACCATCTGCAGTGGTTAAAATGGGGCATACCTGGCAGCAGGCAGGCATCTGACAACCTTAAGTTCAAGCTGCTTCACCGGCCAGTATCGTTGTTAATAACATTTCCAAACTGGAATGCCTCACTGAATCGTGCTGCATTATCACACTGAATCAAAGCAGAACCTTTATAAGACATTCCAGAGCCTCAAAGACTCTTTCAAAGCAGGAATTGCTGCAGCGGAAGAAGAGTGTGGTGCTGTGAACTTCAGAGATGTTGCCTCCAGGACAGTACCGGCGCAGCTTTCACACAGACTTGTTAGATTTTCTGCCCAAACCAGCTCAGCACAAGCCACAAGTGAAAGGTAAATAGATAGTAATTCAAAGGGGGGTGGGGGGAGAGGCAGTAAATAGCTAAAGATATTAAGATAAACAATGCATAATTATTCAAATTAACTAAACATAAATAAAGCTGCATGTGTAGGCCCTGCGGGTCATTAAGGAATTAAGGACGTAATTAACAAGGATTAAGACATTTTCAAGAGGCTGAATTTATTATTTACATTTGTCTTGGCTGTTGGGGGGGGGGGGTTGGAAATGTATGGAAATGATGAGTGCGATGTGATAAACGTTTCTGAAGGAGAGCTATTGGAGCAAGTTGAGGAAAACTGAGCTGGTGAAGTTAAAAGACTCAAGGAGTGTTCAGAAGCTAAACTTCAGAACAGAGTGACAGGCAAGAGCCTGCAAGGCAGCTTTGAAAAACAAGGGTGTTTCCTGAGACTAAAGAATTTCCCTGTTCCAAAACATGAGTCAGAAATCGACGTAGGTGATGCCGACCCCTAGGGCTACGAACGTCCGCCGCGTACAACCACCAGCCAGTGCAACCTGGGTGTGCGAGGTGAGGCCAGCTGGGCCCCTCACACGTACAAAAAGGGCCCAGCAGAGTAAGGAAGCAAGAAGCACCACCAAGGTTTCAAAATGCCTTTGCCAGAGCTCCTCATAGCAAGCACAATCTGGTTGGCAAAGCCCCTCAGGATCACCAAGCCCAACCCATATCCCTACTCTACAAGGTTCACCCTAAACCATAGCCCCAAGCACCACATCCACATGACCTTTAAACACATCCAGGGTTGGCGACTCCACCACCCCCCTGGGCAGCTCATTCCAGTGCCTGACTCGATGGGGCAGATGGCAAGCTGAGGATCAGTGCACTGCTTTATGAACAGATCAAGCAATAGGAAGCAAACAGCATCGGTACACGACAAAGGTAAGTGCTAAACCCCAGGTGACTTAAATATTAAGCCTCACATCTTCTTGTTCCCCTTACATTATTTGCTCGTTGTGGGGTTTTATGAAGAGGCCACCTGAAGAAAAAACATCTCCCCTATGATGAGAGACTGAGAGCCCTGGGGCTGTTCAGTCTAGAGAAGAGAAGACTGAGGGGAGATCTGATCAATGTGTATAAATAGCTGAGGGGTGGGTGCCAAGTGGAAGGGGCCATGCTGTTTCTGGTGGTCAGCAGCAATAAGTCAAGGGCCAATGGATACAAACCGGAACAGTGAAGGCTTCATCTCAACATGAGGAGAAACTTCTTTACAGTGAAGGTGACAGAGCACTGGAACAGGCTGCCCAAAGAGGTTGTGGAGTCTCCTTCTCTAGACACTTTCAAAATGCTCCTGGATGCACTACCCTGCCTTGGCAAGGGGGTTGGACTCGATGATCCCTGGAGGTGCCTTCCAACAGCTGAAGTTCTATGATTCTGTGATTCTGTGACCTGCCTTCAGGGAACCTGCGTTCTCCTTGACTTGGCCACTCTCAGGACAATCCTGCTAGGCTGACCAGCCATGCCAAGCTTTGTGCTAACACATCATCCACTCGAATTTCTCACTGTTGAGGACATTATTTCACACCTTTCCGGCTGTGATTTTTCTTCTGCTGTGTCATCTTGCCACCTCAGAGCCTGGTCTGGAAAGCAAAGCAAGCGAAACACAGAATGTCCTGAGTCCAGTGCTGTTCCTCAGCTGATTTTTCAGAGTGATTTAGAGAGGAGTGACAACGTGTCACTGGAGTTTATGCACAGGGCTAGGACTGACGTGCAGCATAAATTATGGAAGACAGAGAGCATTTTCAGTAGCTCACACGTATACACCCCAGGCATGTAAATTGTAGCCTGAAGAATGCAACCTAACACACACATTGGTGAAATAGAGGCTTCTTGACATGAAATGGCATTCTCTTCGCTTGGTAGTTTCAGGAAGATTCAGTATAGCTCATGGAAGACATCCTTTCACCTCTCCTAGGATGCAGGTAATGACACTTCAGCAAATAAAATAGCATGAGCCGTGCTAGATAAACAAACCGAGACGCTGCAGGCAGTAGCAGACCTCTGTATTTGGCAGGCTGCATCCCCTGTGTGGAGATCACTGCTACACCAGGGCTCTGACTGAGCTTTTGCTCTGCTGTTTGCCATAGCTGGAGTGACAGCTGAAGTGGTCCTGGGAACGCTGGTGGAAAGAGAGGCACAGGTGATGTTAGGTACAGAGAAAGCAGGAAGAGAAATGGGCCCTATCCAGAGAAGCATGTGTATAGCCACCCTTACTGTTCATACAGCCCTCAATGGGCTTCTGACTGCCTTGCTTGAAAGGGGTCCAAAGGGCTTAAGAGCTTCCCAGCTCTTAGCCTGTGATAACCCATCAGACTCATCACTTTTCCTTCACAGACTGGACTCACTGACACACCCCCTTGTAGCCTCATCCCTCCCCACCCCACTGACCCATTGCTCCTTCCTGGACTTACAGCACTGCTCCTCGCTACAAGGCAAAGGTGCTGCCGGCTCTGCCCCATAGCACAAGCTCCCACCCTGGGAGCATTGAGCAGGCAGAGCCCCTGAGCCCTTCTTGTGGGGGCCAGGTGGAGGTACCTCACTGATGAACACTTGAGGCTGCGGGTCCATGCAAACCTGAGGTGCTCCACTCTGTCTCCAACCTCCCATTCCCACTTCTCCCTTTGCACCCGTCCTGGCCTTGTCTGATCTCCTGGTCAGCTGGTTCAGGAAGTTAAGCTGACAGAAAACTAATCCTGCAAAGAAATGTGCAGCCACTTTAGCTCCTGAACCAGCTTACTGCAAGGTCAAACAAACACCAGTGCCTGCCTGAGGGGCAAGTGGCAGGAGAGAGATGGGGAAACAGCCAGGAGTAGGGATGGGATGGCAACACTGCCCCTTAGGACTGTTAGGAGTTGTCTCAGAAGCACCTCCTTAGCCATCAAAGCTGAGGTTCTCAGTGCCTGAGCAGCAAGGACAGCCTCAGGTCAAGAAGGTGAAGCGTTGAGAGTTTGGGCACTTGTTTGTCTAGGACACACCTCTTTGTTTGGGAGCTCAGGGTCACACCTTTAGGCTTCAGCACTTAGGGGCCGTGGGGAACAGTTAAGCCTTTTTTGAATCTCCTTTATCTTCTGCTACTGCTGTTAAGGCCCAGGTGCTGGATTTAAATAACCATTTCTCATGCAGATAGAAGAAACCCACACTCAGTAGGGAGAGAGGATTATTGCTGAGCTGTAAGGCAGCCAGGATCACTCTGCAATGATGGTCACGGTCATCCTAGGTCATCAAAGGATGATCTGAAAGTGTTGCTCGCATTCTGGCCTGAGAGAGCAGAAAATCTGCAGCAAGCTGGAAAGGAAAGCAAGTTTCACAAGCAGTGCATGTTCTCACAGAGTAGCCCAAGAGGAGCTCCCGCTGTTCCATGAGGAAATGCTGGAAGAGCAGAAAGATTGGCACCACTGATGCCTTCTGTGAGCCTCTGCCTGCCACTGCCCTTTCCTTTGCAGCAGTGGGAGGCAGCACAGCCAAGCAACATCCTCTGCCTGAAGGCAGACCTCTCTCATACCGAGGTGAGATGCACAGAAGAACTTGTCCAAGCCTCCTAGAAGCACAGAAAGCGGAAGCCAGTGTCCTGAGCCAGTGAAAGAACCTACTCAAAGCAATAGTTTTGCAAGTGTGGGGTGAGAAAGAATTAACTGCTTCATTTAGGGAGGACTCAAGAGGAAGGGAGTGGTAGCCTGGGTATTTTTCATCTAGACAATTAGGTCTGATCCCCAGGGCAGTGGGTGTTAGGCCAGGGCTGGAAAACTTTCCCTAAACTAGCAAAGCAGCAAAGCTTCCACGCAGTGTGTGCTCGGCTCCAAGAACTTCCTTGTAACTCAGGTTATTGAGGCAGATTGTTGATTGGGATCCAAGAGAGGATTAGAAACTCTTTTAAGCATAAATAGCATTTGCAACTGTGTGAGTTAAGCAAACGGATACAAGGGAAATCAAACCTCACGCTTCAGGGCATAAACTGCTCTCTTGTGAGTCAGGATCAACCTTTTTTTCCTCTACGCATAGCATCTCATAATTAGGTAGGTGCTTGCTGTGGTTTTGATTTGCTCTGAAGCGTCAGTTGCTGGCCGCTGCCAGAGGCGGGCTGCCGGACTAGATAGACACACGATGCCTTTCTGTAGGGCAACCCTTTTGTTCCCACATCGGCATAGCTTTGTGGGAAAGCCTTGGTGATCCACATCTTCAGCAGCTCCCGGTCTTGCCGAACGCTGGCCTCTCGTCTCCACAAGCACTGGAGTCACTCCGAATCGCCACAGAAACACAGAGGCAAAGCCGCCCCAAGACTCGTTCATCCACACGGCGCAGGCGGCGTTTGTTTGCTGAGCGCAAAGAGGCTTTCAGGACCTGCGTGGATCGTTTTTACTAGCAAGGAATGAATTACATTCTGTGTTTCATTCCACACAACTTCCAGCAGGTTTTGTATTGTTAAAAAAAGGCTATTTCTGTGTGCATGTGCATATATGCACAGAAATGTATGCATGTGTGTGTGTATATATATATATATATATGTAAGCTGGCCCAATAAAAGGGTTTGAATTACCAGCATTTCCTTACAAATTAAAGGCAGGCAAGGACCAGTAATACAGGTGACAGAGCATGCACTAACAAAGTCTGCCTCTCCACGCTGCCTCTTTGATGTACCTCATCTTTGCCCTGAAGGAATTTCATTATCCTACGGTGAGCCAGTAATGAAATCTGTACTCAGAATCAAGCCTTCATAGAGAACGCTATCTTGACTCTTTGTTCTGCACAGACTAGCTGTGTGTGGTAGGAATATGTTTCTATTTGTGTGTGATCTGAGCGCACTTTGAATACTGATCTCCAGATAAAAGAGGATAGAGATCTAATTTGACAAAATATTAAAATCTTCTATCTTGCTTTATCTAACAAAATTCTGATGCTTATTACCGTGGTGAACATTCGGAGCGACGCTTGCGGTGTTCAGCATGTGTGAGAAAAATCCCTCTGTGGAGGATGGAATGGAGTGTCAAAGACCCTGATTTATAAAGAGTGCAGAGGGCTCTTAAGTACTATTTTTAGAACAATGCCGCAACAGATTTACACACAGAGAAACAAAAAACCCTCCTCTACAGTCACTTAGGAGCAAAGTAGCATTTTGCTGCATAATAATGAGGAATTAATTGCTCTTTGTCATCACTTTTTATGCAAATTGCCACAGAGCGTTTTGGCCAATGTGCATTTTACCTTTTAACAAAGACAGTAGTCATGACAAACTAGACCAAATTCCACAAGCTACAGACCGAAGTACCACACACAAATTGCAGCTAGCAAGTCTATTCCTCTGATGAGCTCTATCAACTCCCCATGGAAGTCCGTTAAAGAAAGGAAGAAAGGATGAAAGAAAGGAGGTAGGGAGCAAGAAAGGAAGGAAGGAAAAGAGAAGGAGAAAGAAAGAGAGAAAGAAAGAGAGAAGGAAAGAAGGAAACAAGGGAAGAAAGAGAGAGAAAGAAAGAGAAGGAAAGAAGGAAAGAAAGAGAGACAGAGAGAGAAAGCAAAACAGAGGAAGAGAGGAAGAGAGAAAGACAGAGAAAGTGAGAGAGAGAGAGAGAAAGAAAGAAAGAAAGAAAGAAAGAAAGAAAGAAAGAAAGAAAGAAAGAAAGAAAGAAAGAAAGAAAGAAAGAAAGAAAGAAAGAGAAAGGAAGGAAGGAAGGAAGGAAGGAAGGAAGGAAGGAAGGAAGGAAGGAAGGAAGGAAGGAAGGAAGGAAGGAAGGAAGGAAGGAAGGAAGGAAGGAAGGAAGGAAGGAAGGAAGGAAGGAAGGAAAAGATTGATTTCTTGGCCTATGTGTCTTGTTAAATTAAGTTCAATTATCAGAGGATTTAAATTTCTTCTCATGGGATTTGCTTGTCACTCTTTACAAGTCTCTGTTTATGTTTTTCTTTTTGCTTGGGATGATCATCAAATATCAACAATTTTTTGCTTCCTTACCGACCACTTTCAAGCTTTTTCCTCACATTGCTATGGAATTTCAGCTGTAGCAGGTTGCCTGCTGTTTGAAAATGTTTTGTTGGAGTTCTATTTAAAAGGAAAATCACCCCTGTGTTTCCCCAATGCTTTCACAGCATTGACGTTTGGGCTAAAGTGACAATTCTTCACAGAATCACAGAAACATCCAGGTTGGCAAAGCCCCTCAGGATCACCAAGTCCACCCTATAACCCTACTCAACAAGATTCACCTTAAACTACAGCCCTAAGCACCAGAACTGCAGCAGCTACGGAAGAGCATTTCCTTTCAGTACAAGTAAATTTTTTTTGTCCTAGATGAAGCTTCAATTTTTTTCAGTCATTCTGCAACTGACACTGCAAATCTGATGCAAAAATTACCTAGATGGCAGACCAGGTCAAAAAAGAAGACACTGTAAAGTGCTGCATTGTGTCAAAGCATTTTCTCCAGAAGCATCTCAACATGTTTGTTTTTCCCTGAGCTGTGGAGGAAGGATATCACTGCTCAAGGAGTTTCTATCTTGTGTTTGCAACGAATTCATTCAGCAAACTATTAGGTCTTTTCTACCTTTGCTTTCTACCAACTTCAAACACAACAGCAAGCTCCAACAGAGTCCTCTTTCTATTCATATGCTATTCACTGCAGACATTTGTGGTTCACGACTTCAAGTTAACATAGCAAAGTGCATTTGTAAATCACTCCAGTAATCAGAGGTCACAATTCTTTGCTGTAGCTACAAAAAAACCAAACAGCCATAACTTCACAGACATGCTGCAAGCCAATGCACTTTGCTTTCACCTCTGAAATGGAAAAATAAGAGGGACTTGACCTCTGCCTTCAGTGCTAACAATTCAGCAACACTATCTATTAATCAGAAAACAGATGAGTGCAGCTTATAAATCCCTCTGTGTGTAAAGAGGCATCTTTAGCCTTACAGAAATAGATATTTTTGTCCCAATCCTTGCTTAAAGTGAAGGAACATCCTGCAGCCTTTCTGGAAAATAAAATCAAAAGTAGTGGATGTGTGAAGTAAATGAACCAAACAGTTGTTAGTTACATGAGTGGAAACTGTCAGGCTTGTTAGAGTCCCAAGTTCTTTGGTTAGTATTAGAGCCAAAAGCAAAATAAACTGCCCCTGTAAAAGCCAAAGCTTTCAGTATAGTGCTGAGGCACTCCAACACTTCCTCAGAATGGCATAGTGTCAGGGATTTAGCCTGAAACAAGAAGTCCAGTATCTTCCAACATCTCTTCAAGGCCATCAGAGGCAGTGAAAGCTACAGTGCCAGTTTGGCCAGTGTGTGCTTGCTGAGTGCCAGTACATCTGCATCTCCTCACAGTCCCTACCTGCCCTCCCGCCGATTCTTCTCCAGCTTCTGTTCAGCCAGAAGCCATCTGCAGTTTCCACAAGCCTTCTTTTGTTCCAGTCATGTTCCAGCTACATGAAGAACACATTATTAAACTACACAGCAAGCAGAACTGCCTCTTAAATGTTATTATGCATGTTGCAGGGAGCCACTTCCCAGCCTACCTTCTGGAGGCACACTGATGGGCACCTTAGAATCACAGAATGGTTTAGGTTGGAAGGGACCTCAAAGCTCATTCAGTTCCAACCCCTTGCCATAGGCAGGGACACCTCCCACTAAAACAGGTCACTCAAGGCCTCATCCAACCTGGTCTTGAACACCTCCAGGGAGGGAGCAGCCACAACCTCCCTGGGCAACCTGTGCCAGTGTCTCACCACCCTCACTGCAAACAACTTCTTCCTAATATCTAGTTTAAATCTCCCCTCTGACTGGGGAGGGAAGGCTACTCCAAGGTCTCCTGGAAGCCTTCTCTTCTCCAGGCTGCAGAGCCCCAACTCTTGTAGCCTGCCCTCATAGGAGAGGCTGTACCTACCGTTGCTGGGCTCTGCCAGAACTGGTAGCTTTGCACTCTACCTCTTCCACTGCATCTCCTCTGCTCACCCCTAGCACCCTAGTCTCATCTCCTAGTGCCACCAGCATTGCTCTGTCTTCATGGCTACACATCTCCCACCGCCTGCTACATCCTGCATGACTCATCCCCAGAAACACCTCCTTGGAAGCAGCAGCAGCACACTCAGCAAAGTATACCTCCTTCTGCAGAGGCTAAGGGAGGACACAGCAACCACCATGGCAGCCCAGCACTGAGGACCATGGGAGATGTCACCAGAGGCACAAGTTGCAGCCAGGCATCCAGACATCCCACCAGCACTTTCAGTTCTGGAGAAACTTCTTGAGATCTCATGGAATCACACAGAATCACAGCATGTCAGAGGCTGGAAGGGACCTCAAAAGATCATCTAGTCCACCCCCCGGGCCAGAGCAGGATCACCCATACCAGATCACCAGTCTTCCTTGAGACAACACCAATATATCCTCTGTCAGAGTTTCACAGTTCACCCTGAAAGGAAAGAAATTTCTCCACATGAAGCCTGATGCAGTTATCCACTGAAAGCAGAATTATGGGTGCTAGGAAGTCAGAGCTGTTACCAACTCAGTATCTTTGTGAGTACTATTTACCTCAAGGCTTTTACTCTTAATTAGTGGATTTGGGTCTAGTCAGCCACTGGTACATGTGCATAAACTCTCATTGATGTTAAAGACTATGTCAAGCAGAAGACTCCTTAGCAATAGTAATTTCTCCCCTGGGAATATTGCTTTCTTATCTACACCTTCCATCCCCAAACACTGGCTTTGAATGAAGTCTTGCCAGACTGCTGGTGTCCTCTGGCATGTCAGAAGTGGGACACAGACTGCACAGAAATATCGCTGTGCTCCTGAATGGAAATAGTCTCCCGTCTGATATTTACTGTCCAGAGCACAAACACCTCTCAATCACACCTGGATAAGCCTCCATGTGTCCTCTTTGGTCTCCAGTCCCAACCAGTTTCCCTCCCTCAGCAGTGCTGAAGAGAAAGGAGCTTTTCTCTAACCTTCTTTGTGCATCCCCTGATTTGCAGATGGACAATCCTGCCCAGGCAAATGCACCCTAATGGTCTGATGGAGATATTTTCACTTTTCTGGATAACTGTAAAGACAGAGCCTTGTTGAAAAATTGATTACAAAGCTCTTGAGCAAGCTGAGCTAAACCAAGGTTGAGCTGTGTCCACAACTGGCCTCATATGACTTTTGAGCTGATTTGCCTGTGCTGATTCTTAGTGATAGGGGAATACGAAACGAGGTTTAAACATGTCATTATGGATGTCCTTGCTGTTGGAAGCAGACTCTGGGATCATACTGACCTGCAGAACCCAGGAAATTGCCAGAGTTGACCTTCAGAACAACAACAACCAACCAAACAAGCAAGCAAAGCAAAAAAGCACACAAATAAAATCAAACAAAAAGCTTTACATTCTATTTTGAGACATAATGCTAAATGTAAAATCTAAAATAGATGATAATAGTGAACAGGGGAAAAAATACAAAACAAACCAAACAATTGAAAGCAGTAGTAGAGCCAATGAAGATCTCAGAAGGCAGCACTGACTCAAAGACAGAATAGGCAAGGACAAAGCCTTAACCTCACTGGCTACCTCCAGGATTTGCTGCTGGCTCTATTTGGACTGCCTCTCCTGGTACTGAGCTTCCAGACACCAGAAGATAGTTAGGATTGTGTTTGTTCTGGGGCTGATAAATTCTGACCTCATCAGTAGAACCAATGAAAAAAATAATCTCTAAGTCATTCATCCCATCTGTCTGTCTGTCATAGGTGTTGCAATTATTCTTCCCAAATTATTGTATGTCAAACCAAAGTTGAGCAACCTTGGCCAGCAGATCTGAGCAGTTTACTTCTCCTTTTATTGAAAAAAGATAAAACAGCAGAGAAGCTTCACCTTTTGACTCAGTGATCACAGAACATGTTTTGGACATGATGCATGAACTTGTCTCACACAAGAGAAGTCTCTCTTTGTCCAGTCCATGCTGCTCTGAGAGCAGCTGAAATGATATCTTCTAAGTCTTCTCTAGGAGCAGAAAAAGAGTGATTCCCTTTAGACTGGGACCTTGCCAGTGGGGTGCAGCTAAAACAACAGGCCTACAAGAAAGCTGGAGTGGGACTTTTCATAAGGGTGTTTAGTGACAGGATAAGGGAGAATGGTTTGAAGCTAAGGGACAGTAGGTTTGGACTGAGGAAGAAGTTATTCAGCATGAGGGTGGTGAGACTCTGGAAGAGGTTGCCCAGAATGGTTGTGGATGTTTAAAGGCAGACTGGATGAGGCCTTGAGCAAACAAGTGTAGCTGGGAGGCCTCCATGCCCATGACAGGGGATTGAAGTAGATGCTCCCTGAGCTCCCTTCCAGCTTAAGCCATTCTATGGTTCTATAATGATGCCTGACTCTCCATTTCTTGACGTATGAAACCAACAGCTCCTTAAATTCCCTTTCTATTATGCTAGCCACTTCTATTTGTTGAAAGGTCAGTGCCTGCCGTTTTTTTCCTGCCTTGCCTCCTGACACTAAGCTCTCAGTCCCAGCAACAACACTTTGTTAAGACTTCAATGCATTTCAGACATTGTATCTCACCAGCTCCTCAGAATATCCTGCCAGAGACCTGATGCTGTATGCATGGCAAATGTTCTTTCATGGAGCTTTTGATGTCAAGCCAGGCTGCAGAGACGTTACCTCGTGGATCTTTGATATCAAGCACCATGACAATGTCTCCTTCATAACCATCAGAGCCACTGACTCAGGGTGTGCTGTTCCTACCGTCAGTGCTCCCGGAAACATCATGTACCTGGGGTGTGTTAGAATCTGGTTGCAAAAGGGAAAAAAAAAGACATATGGTGCCTGTACTGCGCTCATTAATCAACTGTGAATTTCTTAATCACCGCAAAGAAAATGATGCAATTTCACAAATGCTACCTGCACAACCCAGGAGAATACATGCATAATTATCAATAATGACTTAGAGCTGTGCACAGGACCAGGGCTTAGCCAGGAAGGCTGATGGTTTTTTTCTTCCCTTCACTCAAATGCTGCAGGGTAAAATGTACTTTGGAAGGAAATGACAATTTCCTCAATTAAAAACCGCAAGATGTGTCCTCATTTTTCCTTTTTCACTCCTTCACTACCACCGTAAAGATCAAGTTTCACAAGGTCTGCTAACGTGTTGCTTATTCATACAGGCTTCGAGGCAGCGTGGTTGAAGCCACCACTGCAACAAAGGTTGTTCTGTGCACTACTTTCAGTCTCTGCTTGTAGCGGTTTCAGTTAGGGGTTACCTATCGCCAGGGAAAAGCCACTTGCTTTTGCAAACACACGACTGAAATACCTTGCAATGCACAGAGCTCTCCAACAAGTGGCACTATTAAGACTATCCAAGTTATGAGATGGATATGCAAATGAGATCTCAGAAAGGGATGTTGGGACACATTTTTACAACGTTGGGCTCCATTTAAAACCTTTTCGTTTCACACAGAAGACATGACCGAGACAGATATTCATAATTCAGACACTCTGGAAAGTTTTGTGTTATCCATAATGAAAAACACCGGAAAGTAGGTCAAGTGCAATAAGCTCAACCATGCGGTCCTCTCTAAAGGGATGAAGTCACTGCAGTGTGGAGAAATCACCTAATTAAGATGTTAGTAAAGGTAACGTGCAACCAGGAAATTTCTCCACGCTAAGAGCTAAGCTCAGTCAGTTACTGAATGTGTGGTTGTAGCCTTTTCTTGAGTACAGTGCTGCAGCATCCACAGCAAGTGACCCCTCAAGCATTCACAAGATAACATCACATTTATTCTTGCCTTATTTTGTTGTCGTGGCTTGACAAATAGTGGATCATCCTAAGAGTCCATACATGACATCTCTTTGTTTGGAAGATGTGCTTGGCTGTACTTCAAGAAAAATACTCCAGAAATAGTCACAAACACAAAATCTGATTTCAGTGGAAACGGGATCAGACTGGATTCGTCGCTGGGATATAAGCAGTTTGGAAATGAATTGGGAAGCCAATGCATTAAAATGTAAAACACATTCTATAAAAATAGTATTTTTAAACAGTAGCTTTCGTTCCATTAGTGTAATATTTCTTCTGTCTTTGAAAATCAGGTCTCTTAGTTCCCCCCCCTACCCCCACCCCCCCATTTTCCAGTGCTACATAGAGATATAATAGAGATAATGGAATCACAATCTGACTGATACACAAGAATCTGAACTCTGTCTTCCATTATGTGCTGGTCACAGAATTATTAATAGGGAACTGAAAGCTGCATTAAGCAACTGGGTGAGTTTTCAGAAAGCTCATGTGTTCAGTTCCAGCTCAGCTGTACCTCCTTTCCTTCTGTGCTGATCTTCATCCTGCATGAGCATGATCAGGTTCGCACTGAACCAGAGAATCACAGAATTGTCAGGGCTGGAAGGGACATCAAGGACCATCTAGTTCCAACGTCCCTTGCCATAAGCAGGGACACCTCACACTAGATTAGGTTGCTCAGAGCCCCATCCAGCCTGGCCTTAAAGACCTCCAGGGATAGGGCTTCCACCACCTCCTCCACTGAAGTAATTGTGAATTTTATCACAAGGGTAAACAAAATAATAAAACCTAAAATGGAAGTTTTTGCTTTACACTTTGTTCAAGCCAAACAGTGATGTTCATTTGAAGATGTGGGCCAGTGAGACAAAAGGCACCTTTTGGAAATGTGTGCTGTGGGCAGAGGTGTACACAGAGCTTTGCTGAGTTTTCTTTTTGGCCAGCTTGGACTACCTGGAGCTGTACCTCTCGTAGCATGCTGTAAATAACAGAATATGTGCACTTCAAATACAGTGGCATAATGGGCACGTAGTGTGCTAACTAAAGCACCACAAACACTGCGTGGCTTATTTTTATCCCTCCATCCTTCTCAGTATAGTATTTTTATCTCTCACGCCAATACAAAATTATTTTTGTGCCTCTAGGAAAAACAAGGCAACAAGAAGAGTCACTTCTGCTAGTGTTTAAACATGTGACAAATCCCCTTACACACTGTGGGACGTCTGCAGAACCAGAACCTAAATGGCACTTGCGAGCGAGGCTTTACAGGAGCACTACTTGGAAACGGAAAGTGAAGTTTATGAGTCAGATTCTCCAGTGGGGAGCTATTCTGCAGCCACATGTAGCTAGGAAAAGCAGGGGTAAAACACTGCTGAATTAAAATACTTCCACGTTACAGGACCGGACAACCGTGTAAAATGCATGCCAGGGGAGAGCTATGCTTTTGAAAAGGGACAATATATTTGTCATTACATGCAACGAGTTGGTTCTGCATTATCTGCTTAGCCTTCTACACTTTAGTAGACTTTAAGGGCAGCCTGTTGGGGCTAATGCAGTTTTAGAAGCCATCAGTGAAGCAACTGCTCTAAAAGGTAAGGAAAAACACTACCTATCATCTGTCCGTAGTGAAAGAGGGAAGCAGAGGATGAACTGTACAACAAAACCTGATGTAAACAGAGAAAAAATAACAAACACGCACGTTAATTACCAAACATGCTTTTGTTAGCAGTAGGTCACCCTCGTTCTTTATTGCCATTCACTGTAACTGCCATTTCTTTTTCAAGACCACTGACCCAGGAAAATGTAACCCTCTAGTTATCCAACGCCCATTAATTAGAGATGTCTCCAGAGATAATCTCACTCACAGCCCCTATTGTGAGCCATTTATTTTCTAACTTTCCCTTTTTATCGGCCGTCTTCCAAGCTTTATGGGTTGTTGTTTTTTTCCCCCGCCCTGTCCTAGCAGGGCTGAATCCCTCGGGCTCGTAGAACGCAGTTTATTCATTTATGGGTTCTCCCAATTGCATTTCGCGTCTGGTGACATTTGGGGACTCGCTTGGAAGCGCTGGCTGCCGGCACCAGGGTAATTTGCAGGAATCACAGCTTTCCACTTGGCAAACGGAGCCACGGCGCCGTGGGGTGGGAAAGGGCTCGGGTACGGGCACCTTCCACCCGCCAAGACGAGGCAAAGAACAAACAATCCTCTAGCGCTGGGCACACTCGGACGGGGCTTTGTTTTTGTTTTCAGTCTAGGGCACGCTTATCTCTTCCTGTGATGTTCGGCGGGGCTGACTCATGACTGTTGGATGCTTGCGGTCGGCAGCAGAAGTAGGACGAGGATTCTCCGGGGGCGGAGCGTATAAAATACCATCAGGATCAACACCGCGGCTCTGCCGGCAGCCAACAGTGCCCGGGTGGGTACTTTTTTGCCCTGCTCATCACACTCTGCCCACAGCCAACCCTGAGCAACGCTCTCGCTCGCCCTCCGCACAGCCAGGCCCGGCCGCGGTGTAGGGCCCTTGCCCCCCTTACAAGGCGTGCCGCCCGGGGAGGTGCACATCACAGCACATCCCTTCGTCGCCATCCATCGCGGCGGGGCCGGGCTGCACCGCTGGGCCTGCTCAGGCCGCCGCCAGCCCCCGCCTCCATGGCGGCCAGCGGGACCCTGGCGCCGGACTACGCCTCCCAGCGCCCACTGCGGCCGCCAGCGCGAGCCCCTCCGCGGGGGCCGTTGGCAGTGGCGGCAACGGCTGCCGCGCGCGCGCGCTCACGCGCGCAGGCACACGAGCGCAGAGGCACACGAGCGCAGGGACGCGCGCACACGGTCACACAGGCAGACAGACAGACAGACAGACACCCGGGAGAACGAGGTACGGAGCGCTCCGGCAGGCAACGCTCCCTGCACATGCGCTCTCGGCCGAAGGGGCAGGGCGGGTGCAGTGTCAGCGGCGCCGCTATTCGCGGAGCGGCCGTGCGCCGCTTTCCGTGCGTAGAAGCCGGGGCAGGCTCGGAGCGGGCGCTGCGCCGCTGGCGTAGCGTTATTGTGAATGGAGGGAGCGGGCGGCGGGGCGGGGAGGATGATGTCAGCCTGCGAATGTCAACAATGTAGCGATTGAGGGGCGGGGGCGGCGCTGGGCCGGGGCGCGCGAGGCGGCGGCGGGCTGGGCGGCAGAGCCGGGCAGCAGCGGCCGCGGTAGCAGCGCAGCGCCGCCTTCACTCCTCCGCCGGGTGCTACCGCCGCCGGCCCCCGGTGCCGCTCCGGCAGCGACACAGCCGCCGCGGTGCCGCTCCCTCTCCCCCTCCCGCCTCCCTCCCTCCGCTGCGGCTTTCTCTCCTCCTCCGGCCCCCCTGCCAGCCCCCTCCCTCTCTCCCTCCCTCCCTCCTTCCCTTCCCCCTTTATTTTTCTCCGCAAGACTTTGGCTCTGGAAGCAGCTGGTTGAAAGCAATCGCCATGTGATGAGCGTCTGGGTCGGGTTTTTTATTTTCATTTGGGGGGGGGGAGGGTGCAGGTTTCTGATCGCAGAGAAATTTATTAATAAGAATTTCCGAAACAACAACAGCAGCAACAACAAGAGCAACACCTCCCCCCCCCCTTCCCCTAAACCTCCTCAGCCGTAACAGCCTCCCTCCCCCCCACCCCCGGGCCCGCTCCACCCCGCCCCACGCCCTCCCCCCCCCCACCTTTGGCTGCAGCGAGAGGGGCGACCCCCGAAAGTTGCGCGGAGGCGAGGTGAGTGCGCCTGTTCCGCGGCTCGGCAGCCCCGCTGGGGAAGGGAGCGGGGCGGTGCGGGGGGGTGGGGGAGGCGAAGTTTGGGGAGGAGGCTGGTCGGACGGGGGGCAGCGTGGTTTTTCCCCTCCTCCTTCCCGAGCAGCTGTTGCGCGGCGTTAAGCGGAGGGCTGCTGCCCGGCCCCCGCAGCGGCCGCGGGCTGTGCGGGATCGCTTATTGCTTATTCCTTAATAAAGTGGGAAACACGCGCGTTGCGTAACGGCGGGCGCCGAAGTGTGCGTGTGTCCGTGTGCCCCTCTACGTGTGTCCGTGTGCGCGGTGCCCCCCTGCCCCGTGTACGGCACCGCACCGCCGGGCGGACCGGCAGCCCCTTCGGGAAAGGGCCGTCCCGCCGCCTTCCTCTGGCCCCGCCGCGGCCACCTGCAACCTCTCGGGGCAAGCGGGCATCGCACTCGCACCCCCCCGGGCGTGCGCCGTCCCTTGCGTGGCCCCCACCCGCGGTTTGTATAGGTTTGGAGCGCGCTGTGAACTCCGGTAACAGTTTCTTGGATCCTTAACGCGTAGCGTGTAGGCAAGGCAGCGCGCCGCCAAGACGCTGGCTGTCATGAAAGACGTTAAGTGTGAAATCATGCCTCTCCTTTTGTGGAGCAGGCTATTTTTGTAATGCAGCGGGTGTCTTGCTTAAAACCCTTCAGCTATCGTGAGATCATTGTGCCCTTGCTGCTGAAGCCGCGGCAGCGGCGGAGTAAAGAATCTTTTTTGTTTGTTTTTCATTCTTTAACAATAAACGCGGGGCTGGGATGACATCTTATTAGAAAGACTCTTTAGGATGTTGGAAAGGTTGGGAAATTACCGTGTTGCTGTCTGCTCTAGTTGAAGCCGTGTCAGTGTTCTCACGATGAAAGCCCGTTTTCAAAGACTTCGGAACTGTCACTGAACTTGTGCATATTTTAATTTGGTTTTCTGGGGCTGGAGCCGGAGACAAGTTGTTGTTTTTTTCCTTCAGGCTGGTAATTGTCTGAGATTCTGCTGTAGATGGTGGAATGCTCTGCAGCTTGAAGAGGGTGGTGGTGCTTGGGTAAATTGACTTCTTCAGGTATGTAAATACTGAAATTTGAGATAATTGCATTGGATGAGATGGGTAGAATAAAATGATAAGGTTGTGTGCATTAAGCTGTTGTCTGTGGGGCTGTTGTAGAAACAGCCCGAGACTGGTGGTTTAGGAGTCTTTACATCTGAGGGACAGAAATAAAATTCCACTTGAGATGTGGGCTTGTTCTTTTAAAAGCCTGTGTTGCCTTTTGTATCCACTCGCCTGGCCCCCCGTCACTGGGATCTGGGCACTTGTGCAGCAAAATGAATCAGCGCTGTACTTCCCAGCGGTGTGTTGAACTCATGCTTTCAGCATCGCTTTTCACATTTGACCCTCCAGCTTCAAAGGCTATTCTGAAGGTGCTCTGCAAGAAATGGAAGAAAGCCGTGACTAATTGGAAAAGTGGAAGACTGAAAAATCAGGATCATAGGTCTAGTTTTCCTGGTAGTCTGCACTATAGCACTGGACCAGGCACTCAAACAGATGTACGCCAGTATGCTGACCTGTCAAGTGGACAAGAGAGGTCCCTAATGATGCAGGAGATGGGGTGGATGTCAGGATATTGAGAGATCTTTTGCAGAAAGGCTCCACAGCAGCACAGTGTGCCTTTCTGGGCGATGCTGAGCTGTTCTGCTGTGAGATTTGTGCTCGAACAGCTACATTTTTGGAAAACTTCTACAGCTGTGAGGATCAGGTGGGGAGGGTGCACATGGAAGGTGCATGACTGACGCACATGCTGGCAGATCCCAGGTGGTTAATCATCAGAATTGCTTATGCCCAAGTATCTTGCACTGGGAAGCACTGCTAGGACAGGAATTCCTAGCCCTTTTCTGACCTGGAGGCACATTTGGAACATGTATTGGTGTTGATGTCATGCACACTGGCAGGATGTGTTGGTGATGTAGGTGGGATGCCTTCCTCTCCTCCCCTCTTTGCTCTCTGTTGTTCATTTTGTAGAAAACATTGCCTGCTGGCTCTTCTGTGCCGGGCAGGAAGGAAAATTAGAGATAGCACCCAAGTTGCTAGTTGGGAATAATGGCCTAAATCCCTATAAATAGGCATTGACGTGATGTTTCTAATATGAGGAGATTCTGGTAAATCTTCAGCATTGTAGAAGGCCTTAGAGACTCATTGAAATTAATGAGTTTAATAAAATCCCTGTACTATATAGGAATCCTGTGTATATCTTGGTGTACACGTAATTAATGACAACGAGAGCTGAACATAAACCCCTCTATGGATGATGTGTAGTGTGGAATATGTGACAGGTTGCTTTGTCTTTGCTTATTTCAAAACTTCCATTGCTTGATTTTTTTTTCTGAATTACAATAGCTATTTTTCTTAATGATGCTGCTGTGTGATTGCCAATTAGCTGTTTTCCTTAAGGTGTTCTCTAAAAGTGTCATCAGCTCTGAAACAAAAAAAAAACAAACTCAAAAACCAACAAAAGAAATGAGCAATCACTTTATGTTTTGAACATTCAAGAGGAATAAAAATCTTTTTTCGTTTTTGGTTAGGACTTCAGATACAGATAAAGATGAGAGCTCATAAATGTCTCTTACCTATGCTCTATGGTAGTAAGCTGTGTAACACTAATATATGCAAAGTAATAATTTCGATAGTAATGACATTTTTATGTAATAAACTCTTGTGTAAATTGAATAGCATTTATGGTGTGATGTGAACAGAGTCTCTGGTGATATTTAACGTGGTTTGTGTATTCAAATCAAAAACTACATGCCTTTTTACTCGAAGGAATGCTCTCTGAATGGCTTCTCAGTTTACAAGTTGCATGAACATACCTGTAGCGCTCAGCAGATCTGACTTAGGCTTGAAGGCATGCACGCTTCCGTCTTTCACCTCTGGGTCTGAATTTCCAGCTTGGCTCATTTTGGATGTGGTGGTCATATGTTTCTGGGTCGGACCATGTTGGGGAAGTAACACCAGTCATTCCAGTGGTGTGCTGAAGAAAATCTGGATTTAAACTTATAGCTTTTCTTTAAGTCTGAGTTAGTCCTGCTGCTTTCAGTGTTGTTCCTCACTACAGATACCTTAAGAGAATGTGGGAGAGAGCCCTTCTGATAATGCAGTTCTTCACTGATATTTGAGTAGGTGCCTAAACGATTGTGTTGTAGTAACTGAATGGGCAGTAGGTTTTATAGCCCCAGTAACTCCAAAAGGTTTTCCAGACTAGTGCTTAATCTGCTTATTCAGCTTCTCACCAAAAATGCCCATCGTTCCTTTAAACTCAGCTGAAAGACATTAACCTTGGCAGCTGCCTGAATATTATGCATTTATTTGAAGCTCTCATCAAGAAGATGTACAACAGCTGAGTTGTAGCCTGTTTGTTTTGCTCTTTAGTTAGGCAGAAACGTCTTTGTAGTGGATTGAAAAGAGCACTACTTACTGTGCCACTCTTGGACTATGAATTGTAATTTTGAAGCAGGCAGGCTGTGGAATGCATACAAATGCTTTTGTGGCCAGTGATGGACTTGAAGCTGAGTTGCTAGAAGTAATGGTATTGATCAAAGAGCAGCCATGTGTTCAGAACAGGTAAATAAAAAGGGAGGAGACAATAAGTGTGGGAAAACCCTTATGCTAAAAGTTTACACGTACAGCAGTGCTCACATCTCTCCAAAAGGCTTGGAAGGCTCCTCTGCTTTATTGTGTTGATCTTTGTGCAGAGAGAGCCACACCAACAATCTGAAGAATGCCAGTTGTGCTGCACTGGCATCTCAGCAGATCAATAGATGTGTCCCCATCTGGCTTGAAGCAAGTTGCCTGCTAAAGCTCCTAATGCATCGTGGGCTGAATTGCAGCTTCTGCGTGGATGAGGGGGCTGCCAGGCATGCAGCCTCTCCATGTATAATCCCTTATTGCTCTCTCCTCTGCCTCTGCCCCTGCTTTATAGTTTGCACCTGTTTGGTGCAAACTTGCCCTCAAGGCAAGCTGGGAGAAGAGGAGGTGGAGCTGGCTGCAGGGTCAGGAGGCACCAGGAGCTGAGGTAGGCCATTTTCTTTTTTCGGAATGAGGTGACCTAAAGGGTGAGATCCAGCAGGGTTTATTCCCAGGACCTGCAATTTATATACAACTTTCTCTACTCTTGTATCAGCTGAAAAGATGCCTGAAAAGCTGCTGGGAACGAAAGATCTGGGACCTTCTCCTTTACTCTCGGTAGGAGTTGAAACGGAAGTTTTTCTTTGCTTCTGAGCTCTGAAAACACTCAGCTGGACTGTGATGGGTAGATGAGTTTTGATGCATAGGTGTCTAAGAAAAACAGGAACTCTTTACTGCTTGTCACCGTTCAGGGCTCCTAGGCTTCAGAGCAGCAATTGTGTTGTTTTTCAAAAGAGGAAAAGCAGTTATGTCTAAATAAGCAAAATGACTCTTGAGACTTAATCATAGCTCCTTATTATAGCTGACATCCACTGAGGTTTGGTTTTGGTTGGTTTGTTTGTTTCTTTTCTTTATTAGTGATCGCTTTAAAAGCTAAACCTGGACTAGGAAAACAGGAACTGTAGGTGTGGAGGTGTTCTTTTGCCCCAATTTGCATGCAGCCTGTTTTTTATTTAGTGGGTAGGTGTGTGCTCGGTGTATGGGAGAGCGTTTGAACATGTCAGCAGTTTCCTACGAGCTGCTCTTGCTGACTCACGTGTCTGGTGCGGCTTGGAGCTGCCCTCGCTAGGGAGGATCCACAATAGGAGGCGCAGGCAGAGAGACCATCAGTGCCGAGCCGTTGTTCAAAGGTTATTTCCAGTTCTCCGGTCACTGCTTTGCTGTGGTTTTCTTCCCCCAGTAATATCGAAATGTGCTGTCATTTTGCCAGGCTACTGCTCTGCTAGGTGTGTAGCGTAAAGCAGAAACTCTCCGCACTGCTGCGGAGATCGTGATTGAAGTGCATCTAGCTCAGCGGAGACCTCGTTGCTCTCTACAACTACCTGAAAGGAGTTTATAGTCAGGCGGGGGTTGGTCTCTTCTCCCAGGCACCCAGTGACAGAACAAGAGGACACAGTCTCAAGCTGTGACAGGGCAGGTTTAGGCTGGATGTCAGGACGAAGTTCTTCATGGAAAGAGTGGCCACTGGGACGGGCTGCCCGGAGAGGTGGTGGAGTCATCATCCCTGGAGGTGTTTAGAAGGAGACTGGATGAGGCACTTGGTGCCATGGTTTAGTTAATTAGAAGGGTTAGGTGATAGGTTGGACTCAATGATCTTAGAGGTCTTTTCCAACCTAGTTTAAAAAAAAAAAAAAAAAAGAAGAAAGATGCCACAAATGTTCAGCAGGAGTAAACCTCTGGCATTGATTCTCTTGCCATTTTTCTTTCCTTTTGTGTGTGTGAATGAGACGTTGCCCCCTACCCCCCGAATAAAAAAAATAACCCTGACCACTGTTCCCAATCTGGATATGCCACATCCAGTACATGATTGTATTTTCCCTTGCAAAGGCACACTGGCCAGTCTCCTACCCTCCACCCCTTTTTGTGGTAGAAATCTTTAAAGCTTGTAAGTAGTTACAATGAAACTGGGTTTAGCTATCTTTAGTTCTCAGAATTTTGCTATTTCCTAGTCTGTTTTTTTATCTCCTGTGTGGCAATGTTGTTGGCTGTTAGCATGAAAGGATTCCTTCATTTGCATGAAGATGAAAACTTACACTCTTGTACAACTGCTTCTTTATTTACAGACCTTATTCTGATTACTCATAAGGATTCTAAAACAAAAGCTTCTGCTGACTGATGATTTTTAACTCATCTTCTTGGGGTTTTTGGTGGTGGTGTCTTTTTCTTTTCTTTTTCTTTTTCATTCTCTGCTTTCTTTTTCCTTAGTAGATCACAAAAGCCTTTGCAGAAGTGAAGCAAATTCTCAGTCTGCATTTACTGTATCAATCTGAATTTACTGTCATTGAATTTAGATCTGTATGCATATTTTGTATGTATTTTTCTTGGGTTTGTGGAATGGGGTGAAAAAATAAGCCGTTTTTAAAAGTATGATCAATAAAACTGGATGGTATGAAACAGATTTTTATAACAATAAGGTGAATGTGTGCCCTTGTGGTCAAGAGAGCCAATGGCATCCTGGAGTGCATCAAGAGAAGTGTGTACAGTAGGTCTAGGGAGGTTCTTCTCTCTCTCTGCTCTGCCCTAGTGAGACTACACCTGGAATAGTGTGTCAAATTTTGGGCTCCCCAGTTCAAGAGAGACAGGGACCTGCTGGTGAGAGTCAAATGGAGAGCCCTGAGGGTGACTGGGGGACATTCCCCTATGGAGAGAGACCGAGAGCCCTGGGGCTGTTTAGTCTGCAGAAGACTGAGAGAAGATCTGATCAACGTGTGTAAATATCTGAGGGGTGGGTGACAAGTGAAGGGGGTCAAGCTCTTTTTGGTGATGTGCAGCAATATGACAAAGAACAACAGGTGCAAACTTGAGCACAGAAGGTTTCACCTCAACATGAAGAGAAACTTCTTTACAGTGAGGGTGACAGCACTGGAGTAGGCTGCCCAGAGAAGTTGTGGAGTCTCCTCCTCTGCAGACTTTCAAAACCCACCTGTGTGCATTCTTGTACAGATTACCCTGGGTGAGCCTGCTTTTGCAGGGGGGTTGAACTGGATGATCTCTGGAGGTCCCTTCCAACCTCTAATATTCTGCAATTCTGTGAGTTCTTGTCACTTGTTTTGTTTTTAGTTAACTACTTTGACCAGTAATGAATAGAAAGCCACATTGAGAGCTTTTTCACACATGAAAATGGGTGTTCTTGGTTTCCGCCAATACAAATGACTCATCAGTATCAGCAGGGCTTCTACTTCTAATAATAAAATTGTGGAAGACCTTTAAAACGTGTGGGTTTGGCCCCTACTCTTAGTGAAAATTTGGAAAATATTACCTGGAGCTTTCTTTTAAAAAATAAAACAAAAAAGCCAAACCAACAAAACACACTTATGGAAGCTTTAGTGAACACTTCTGGAAGCTTTAGTGATTTGCTGTATGGTGGTTAAAGATCTTGTACATTCCAAAAAGAATCTAATTGTACCACCACTTGTGATGCTGAAGTCTTCCCCTCTTCTGTTTCATCATCACTGTTTCACGACTCAGTGTGGTTGAGTATTGCAGACACTTAGCCCTGATGTCAGAGATGTGCATCTGGAAAATATCATCTATTTATATTGAGTGGTGGAAGACTTGGCACACTACCTCATCCTGCTGAGCTGCTGTTCTCTACCTCTCCCACTCTGGTAAAGAGAGGACAGTAAGATTGTGGAGTGACCTGCATTGCTGTTTGAGTTGAGATCAGGGGATCTGGAGAAGAAAGCAAACAGAAAATAGGAGTTAAAGAATAAACGGCAACTGCAGGATGTGTCTGTCGTTACCCGGGAGGAAATGCATGTCTTCCAGTACTGAAAGTGATACTGAGAAAAGGGCAGATCAGAAAGTGATCTACTACATTCTTTCTATCTCTTTTTTTTCTCTTCGTTTTTGTTTTTGTTTGTTTGTTTTTAAGTTAATAGTTATCAAATGTGCTGATCTTTTTTAGCTGTTTATCTATGAGGCTGAAGTTTTTTTGTAAAGGCTCTGCCTTGTGTTACAGAATCACAGGATTGTTAGGATTGGAAAGGACCTCAAGGATCATCTAGCTCCAGCCCCACTGCTCTGGGCAGGGACATTTTCCACTAGATCAGGTTGCACAGAGCCACATCTGCCTAGCCTTAAAAACGTCCAGGGATGAGGCTTCCACCTCCTCCCTGGGCAACCTGTTCCAGTGTCTCACCACCCTCATGGTGAAGAACTTCTTCCTAATGTCTGATCTAAATCTCCCCTCCTCTAGCTTGGATCCATTCCCCCTAGTCCTATCACTACGTAACATCCTAAAAAGTCTCTCACCAGCTTTCCTGTAGCCCCATTCAGGTACTGGAAAGCTACAGAAAGGTCTCCTTGGAGCCTTCTCCAAACTAAAGAGTCCCAACTCTCTAAGCCTGTCCTTACAGGAGATGAGCTCCAACCCTCTGATCATCCTCACGGCCCTTCTCTGGATACATAAGAGGGAAGAGCTGTGTTTGCTCAGAAGTTAAAACAAGCCAATAATCACTAGGTTACTAAAGATGAGATCTGGGGGAAGCAGGGCTTGCAGGTATGTGCATGAGTGGTAGGGAAAGATGGTATGTAACAGATTCCAAAATAAAGGAGGAGTTTGGTTCTCCTTGGTTCAGAATTCTGGGATGCACTGGACACACAACACAGAATTCTGAACACATCTACACTGAGAACATGGGTAGACCAGCTGGAGTGGCACCAGTCTCACCACCATGATGGTGCAGTTCCCTCTGGGGACACCTACCTTCTGAGATGGCAGCTGACCAGCTCCGTTGGCCAGTGGGATAGGGTGAGTTTAGCCTGCCCTTTGATCAGTAGAGCTGCTTGGGATTGTTTGTCTTATTTGGCACTGTAGTTTCTCCCTATGGCTGTAGCAGGTGAGCCATAAGTATTGTATATATACCTTTCTCATGATGGCTTTAGCGTTTAATCTATAATAAAAGTATTGGAGCTGTACCCAGAGGGGGTTACCTATGTGTGAGAGCGTTGCCTGGTCCCACAGAACTCACTGGAACAACATGTTTCAGCATGTCCAGATCTTTCTTGTAATAGGTGCTCCAGAACTGGATTCAGTACTCCAGGTGGAGTCTCATGAGAGCAGTGTAGAAGGGCAGAATCACCTCTCTTGACCTGCTGGCCACACTCCTCTTGATGCAGCCCGGGACACCATTCAGTACAACAAAATAACCCCTCACACATACTTTGAAACTGTACCTTGTAGAGTGCAAGGCTGCTTCATTTTCATGTAAGCAGAGTATGCCCCCCTGCCATGCTATTTTAATAGACTTTAGTTCTTTTATGCAAAGTATTCTGCTTTTAATGGTAGTCCAATTGGTGTCTCCTGGTCTGCATTAATATATAGTGTTGTTGCTCTGCCTTCATGCTGCCTGCTGGTAAAAGATTTAAAGACTATGAGGCAGAGTCACTTCTTTCCCCCCCTGTTTGAAAATTCCAACATTTGTGAAACTTCAGTATTTATTTTCTCTGTCACTGCACTATTTATACTAGGAAGTTATTCCTTATAAGGATGTGATGGTTCATTGCTTCTTATTACTCTATTTTAAAAGCAGAACGTGCTGTTTCTAAAATCCATTCTGGGGGCAGATCCTCAGTAAATCTAGACCCATCCCAGCTGCCTCAGTGTCAACAGGCATCTTTTACCATTAAATATTTAGATGTATTTATGTAGTTAATCCGGATTGTGCTAAAATACCTAGCATGTGTTTGTTAGTTTCTTGTGCGATCAGACTGTGATGGAGAATCTTTGTCTGGTAGCTTCATACTTGAGGAGGCACACTAAAAATAGAAGCACAGAAGCCTGTGGAGATATAACTTTGAAATGTGAAAATCCAATTGTTTGTTACATGGCAACAATAAGAGAGGTTTTACTATTTTCACGTTGTTGTAGCAGGAAAGACCAACTTCAGGGATTTATTTGTGGACAGTTCTTACTGAAGTTCACAGAAGAAATACAACATAAGTGCTTATTCAGAGTTCAAGAGGTTTAGTTTGTCTTTAGAAAGTCTTGCCATCAAAACTATCCTGAGGGTTGGGTCATGACATATGAATAACATCTAAATTGCACCTATGTACTGAGCATTCCTGTCTGGAATGGGACTTGTGTCCAAAATCACTGAGGGCTGGACCTGTGAAGGGCAACAGACACTGTCACTACTGGATTTTGAGATTGTGATTCTGCTCTACATCATCTCCTCTCCTTTCTTGTGCTTGCCCTGGTGTCTGTCTCATCCCACAGTGGGCCAGCCCAGAGAACTAAATTGGCAGAAGATTATTAACTATGTAAGGTTAATTTTCTGCTGGCTGAACTTAGTGCAGGGTCTGGCAAGGACCCCAGGTGAGGGATCAAATTAAAACAAGATTTGTTACAAGCTCTAGAGCTGACAGTGGGACACCTAGCCCCTGAAGTAGAATGGCCATCACAGCATCATGCTCCATCTGCTGGAGCTCAGCCATGTCTTGCTCTTGCAGTGTGGCAGTACATGAGCAGTCTGTGCTCAGCCTAGCCCATAGCTTGGCAGTAAGAACTTGCTGCTGGGGCATGAATCACAGAATCAATCAGGCTGGAGAAGGCCTTCAGATCATCAAATCCAACCTATCACCCAACACTAATCAACTAAACCATCACAAGTGCCTTACCCAGTCTCTTTTTAAATACTTCCAGGAACCGTGACTCCACCACCTCCCTGGGCAGCCCATTCCAATGAACTTCTTCCTAACATCCAGCCCAAACCTCCCCTGGTGCACCTTGAGACTGTATTGCCCTCGTTCTGTCACTGGTTGCTTGGGAGAAGAGACCAACCCCCACCTGGCCACAACCTCCTTTCAAGAGGGGTTTGGCCTGGTTAATTTTGGCTTGTGTTTGCAGCAGACAACGGAAAGGAATGTTACAGGAAAACAGAACTTAATCAAGCAAGTCTTCTACATTAACAAAATGCATATGTACTAGAATTTGCAGATACTCAACTGTAGTTATTTCCACCTGATTCTGGTTCCCTCTGGCCTGATGTGACCCAGTGATGTCACCTATCTCCCAGTTGGGATGAGCTCCTGTGAATTTAGGTTTTAAAGGCAGTTATAGCTGAGGAGATGAGCAGACCTGGTGATTGTGGAGAGTTTTTTGATCCTGATAGCTGCAATCCTAGACTCTCTGTTCATCATTGCAGACATTTATCACTGAGAATGATGGCAGTAGTGCTCACTGAGAGATGATGACTAACAGGTTCAGCAGATGATCAGAGAGACCTGAGTTTTCTCAAGAGAAGGAGGGAGTCTGACTGCTTCCGTAATAAGAGGGTGAAGTTAGGAGGTCCTACTTGGCCATTGTTGGACTTTGCTGAACTTTGAGCTGATGCAGCTTTCCAACCTAGCTCATGTGAATTTACCATTTTTGTAGCCCTATCTAATTTTCCAGAAAAAATGCTAAATAAGACCACAGATCCAAAAAGCAGCAGAGCTAAAGCAGGGGAGGCAGGGTGAGCAGTAGAGGCTTTGCTAAGTGGCAAACCTACCCATGTTGCATCAAGCCATCACATGTGGCTTCACCTCTGTGGCTGTTGGAGGTGGGCAGCTGTTGTTTGGTGTCACCCCTGTTCTTCTGTTCCTGAGCAACGCCGGTGTGACTTTATGCAAAGCTGAATGCTGGACCATGCATATTAGGCAAACTTTCATTTGGAAAAGAAAGTATCTGCTGACTTTTAGTCAAGTCCTGCACTTGAGCTGGGAAACCTAAATTCTGCTTCAGGTCAGCTTCAGGTATCTGATGTGCTTGAGGTACTTCAGTGTGTTAAACCTGTAACCCATCAAATGCTTCAGACTCTGCTCAGTGATTTTAACTTCATTACCAATCCCTTTATTCCTGTGGCTGTTTTTAAATGTGTACTGAAGGAGAAGCATGGTGAAGAATTCTTTTTACAGAAATGTGAATTAATTGATGGTGTGAAGTAATGGTGAGGCATGTTGGTGAGCTCACCCCAGTGTGAGTTACAAAATCCTTGAGCAGTTTGTGGTAGCTGGAAGTTCACAGGCAGTGCAAATATAAGCAGTCTGCAAGGACATTTTTGTTTATTTCTTTCTTTCTTTTCTCCCTTCTTGTTCCTCTTCATTTGCCTTATTATTAGACTAAAAGTAGAGTCAGTGATTCATTCAGTAATCTGTTTCTTGGACAGTTAGTCATCTGCCAATTTGTGTTAACTTTCCACTTGGTTCCGAAAGTGAGTAATGCTTAATGCACTAACCACCAAATTCCAAGCTTAAAAAAAGCTGTGAGCATCGTTGAACTAAGTCTCCAGGCTTTCCCTTCAATATTTTTACCATCCTGCAAGATCAAAGCAAGTAAGTTCTGGCATGCTCTGCACCGCAGCTACAGTCCAATTGTTGTGTCTAGCCCCAGTTATTAAAGCAAAACACAAAGCTGCAAATGTAATTCACAAGTTCTGTTGTCTACCAACCCATGCATTACTTAATCGGTGTAATGCCTCTTGTTTTGCTTTGCAACTCCTAGTTTCAGCAGATAAATGTTGCTTCCTTATTTCCCTACCTGCCTACCCTGATTTCCACAGCTTTGTTCGTTTATGTTGTTCCCCTAACTCAACAAATTTTGATGCTGCCAGACTGATTTAGTGAAAAGAGCTTGCAAGGAACACTGGAATTTATATTAGCTGGTTGCTGCAAATATTTCTGGTGCTTTTGGGGGTTTTGGTTGGTTTGTTGCTTGGTTGGTGATGGGTTTGTTTTTTTAAAGAAAAAAAGATTGTTTTGTTGAATTTTTATCTATGCAGAACTTGAAGCCATAAAGCTTTCCTGTAGGTATTTTGATCTCAGGGTGATGCCAGTCATTTCTGAAGACCAACACAGTGCTCGTTTGAATCATTTGAGAGTTTTTTAACTCTTCTCTCTCTCGCTGTCTGTCTCTCTTTCTCTCAGTAGCAAGGTCAGTAGTAACAAGAGAACTTTCTAGGACCAAGGTCTTCACAATCTGTTTTAAAATGACATGAGAGAGCTGAGTACCCGGCTTCTCAGCAGCAAAGGAATCCAAAGTGCAGGAGAGCTTTGAGTGCTGTGGGGAGGGTGTGTGTGCGTGCAGGGGGTAGGGTGAGGTGAGAGTTGGTAAACATGAGTGTTCTGCTTGACCCAGCGCTTCTCTCCTTCCTTCTGCAGGCAGCTGTGTGTTGCCTCTCCTTCCCCACCCCCACAGCTTCGCTCCATTTCTCACACTGAAGTTGTCTCTGCCTGTGATTATCCTGTGGTGCAGATGGTTTTAGGGTGTCCCCTGAGTCTCAGTTCTGTAAAGTGGCAATGCAAAAGCCTGTGGAGGGGAAGGAATAGCATTTGGTTGTACAGCCTGTAGCCAGCCCTTGGCCACCTCATGCTGCAGCGTAATGGGGTCAAAGCAGAGCTGACTGTGCTCTGCTGTGTCAGAGTGAGAAACAAAAGATTCTTTATCGTGAGGAAAAGGCAGGGAAGGATCCCGTTTGTAATTTCCACACCATGTAGATACCCCGAACTTCCATACACTCATGTTCACCATCAGCTTGGAGAATTATGGCTTCTGAAAGGGATTTTCCTTTCAACCTGACTTTGCCTGCCAGTGTGTTGGAAGAATTTGGTTAAGCTTTGGACAAACAGCCATACTGGGGGTGCATATTTGAATGTGAGCCTTTGAAATGTGCCCATTCTGACTGACTTGCATCTTCTTTTCCCAATATCAGCAGTATTAGTTAATGCACTTGCTCCTTTAGACTGATTGTGGCTATTGCACTTCCAAAGTGACTTGCTTCTGCTTTGGTCTCAGCTTTGAGCTGTTGAGCTTTTCTTTCAAAGACTGATGCTGGCTGGAAATTTTCTTGGCTATGTCTGCTTCTCAGCTGGCTCAAGTGTGAGTGGACCTTTGAACTGCTTTTTGTCCAAAGGCATCTGGAAGCCAACCTGTACAAGTGTTGCTCCTCTGTCTGATTTCAAACACAGGACTGCATATGGAGAGACTCAAAAGTTATACCAAAATAGCTTGAGAAACTCTCTCTAAGATTAACATATTATGAAATTGCTCCCTTGTTTTCCAGAATCAACATTCTCACCTTCTTCGGAGGCAGTCAATCAACAGAGGCAACTCTGGCTGCAGCCCCTTGTGGTTGATGGTGTAGGTGGCCATGCCTGTGGCTCTTCAGCCCTCCAGGGAGAGGGAGCTGCTGATGGGTGCCCAGTTGGTGGAGGCATTGACTGCCAAATCCTCTCCGCTCTGCCCCACACAGAATGTCTGGCCTACACCAGCATTGCTTTTAGGTTTCTGATTTAAACCCTCAGAGCATCATGAAGAAGCTTGCCTCTTTGCTCATTTTGGGGTGGGGAGAGAAGAACAAGGGCTGAGGTGGTGCAGCTATTGTTTGGGTTTGATGTGCTCTCTGTGCGTGACTCAAGCAACGGCTGATTCAGTCCCTGGAGTGGGTTTGAGTTTTGCTTTAGTGGTTGTTATTTTTGGTTTGGTGGGGTGGTTATTTTGCCCTTGTTGTTGTTAGTGGTGGGGTGTGTGTGTGTGTTTTATGTTTGTTTTGTTCTGGTATTGTTTTGTGTTGGGGTTTTTGTTGTTGTTGGGTTTTTTTTTGTAATTGTTGTTGGTTGTTTTGTTTTCTAAGGAATTAATCTGGCCAGAGGTGAGAATTGATGCTGTTTCATTGGATTATGAGTAAACCAAAATTGTGAGGAATGTCTTTGCATCCAACCTTTTGCTTCTGACCTCTAGCAGTCAACGCTGGCTGACAGACCTTGAGCACTGAACTGAGGCTGGAGGAGATGGGCACCTGCCTTTTACAGGGTGTGCAGCATTCAGGGGATTGCTTAATCACTGTGTTTGGCACTTCAGGTTCCAGGTCACCTGGGAAGGACAGAGAAGGCTGCAGGATTTATGAGTGCACCTGTCTAAAACCTGGCACAGCTGCATTCTTTGACTGGTTAAGAGACTACCACTTCCCACCTGTTTCCTGACTGTAAAGTTTAGGATATTCCCATGAAGATGGGTGCACCAGTGTCATCCTCCTGCGCAGAGAGGTGCCAAGGAGGCGCAGCCAGGCAAGGGCTGTCCCAGCTATTTATGGAGGGGTGTCTCCTGCCCCAACTTGCTCTGCAGGTGCACAGCTCGGTCGGTTAAAGAAACCACGAGTTGAAATGATCGCCAGGGTGAAACAGTTTACAAATAGCTTTTCAGTGTTTGTTTTTATTTTTAACTCCTTCCCCCCGCCTTGGGCTCCTCCTCCGGTGTACTGGCAAAGCTGAAGCGGCTCGGGGACAGCAAATCGTCGTTACAGAGTATGCAAAGTGCCCCGAGAGTTTCCAGAGGACCCTTGGAAAGAGAATTGGTTGCCTAATGGCAGAGATCTCACACTTCTTCCTTCCCTGAGCCCCAACTGTTCCCTTCCACTCCTTTCTTATTTGGGGTTTAAAGGGCGTAAAGCTTCATTTTCTGTGGTTGCTGAGGCTTTTTTGTGGGTCACTGCATGCCGCCTTGTTTTGTTTTAAAGGGCTGACAACAGATGAGAAGATACCAATAGCAACGTGTCTGAGGTTGGTGGAGGCAGGGTAACCTTCTGATGCCTGCAAGGAGACCCCCGAGCCAGGTCCTGTTGCTCAGGCATTGCCTCCTGGTGTAACGGGCACAGCTGGACACCTTCTTGCTGCCTGGGGGGGTTGTGGAGTCTCCCCTCTGGAGATATCCAAGAGCTGCCTGGATGCGTTCCTGGGTGATCCTGTTCTTCAGGGGGGTTGGACTGGATGAGCTTTCAAGATCCCTTCCAGCCCCTAACATTCTGTGATTCTTTGATTCCTCAGGCACTTGTTGTGTGCCACTTTTGCCCTAATTTTAGCTTACTGCAGAACGGTGATCTCAACTATACTGCTGTATCTGAGCATGAGAGAGGGAATTTAGACATGTCTCTCTCTCTCTCCCTCTCTTCTGCTTTTGATTCATTTTCCTAACCCGTGTTTAATTGATTATGGAAAATTCTCGTCAGAAGATGAAATGTCTTTGCTGGGTGTTTAATCTCAAAACCACAGCTCCCAATACCCAGGATGCACTTAGTGGCAATGCCCTGCTTACAGCCTTTTTCCAGCGCTGCAAAGGCATGGGTTAGGTAGGTGTGCGTGGAGGGGAGAAAGGGAAAGGGCATGGGTACGAATAGGAGGAAGGGGTCTCTCCTGCTCCGTGGACTGCTTTTCTGGTTTGTTTAGTAGAAGAAAAAAAGAGCGATTCTGCCTGCCTGCAAAGTAGGTTAATGGTTGCAGAAAGCCTCGACGCTTGCACTCCACGCATGTATTTTCACATGTGTGCCGATGGCTGCGTACTTTGCGGCTGGCGCAGCGCAGTTGGAAAGTATGTGGGAGTGTGCTTGCTTCCTCTGAGGCTGCTACAGGTGGTCAGAGGAGGGTGGGGGACAAAGGAGAGGAGATGCTCGGGGCGAGGTATGACACCCACTTCCTCTGGTGTGTGTTGTCATGCACTCGAAGCAGCCGCCTCGCCGACAGCCAGGCAGCTGCAGATCGCGCCCGCGGTGCTTCATCTTTGCTCCTACAGATTTGCTGGTGTAGGTTTATGACTAAGGTTGCGGTTTAATATGCCCTTTTTAGGTATGCAAAGTGTTTAAAATTACCTAGTGCTGCGTTTCTTTTTTTTTTTTTTTTGCTCCTTTCCTTTTTCTGTTACTTGCCATGGCCTTTTCTGCCTTTAGAAGTTTCCACAACTTTTCGAAGGTAAGAAGCATAACTTCATTTTAAAAGAAGAAGAAAAAGGTTTCCCTGCTGGTGACTTGTCAGATACAAGTATGTTTTGGTTTGGTTTTGGGTTTTTTTTGCCCTTCAAAGATTTTTTTTTAATAATTTCTTAGCCCTTAAGATTTAAATATGCAACACAAACCATTGGTAAGTCTTATAACTAAAGAAGAAGAAAGCTTAAATACCTGGACTCTCTTTAGGCGAGATGCCTTTCTTCTGCAGCTGTACCCCAAGAAGTTTATTGTTAACATTTGCAAGTAGAGATTTGTTTCCTTGTACTTTTAAAGCCTTTACTTGAGGGTCTGCCATTTTCTTTTAACTGTTCAGATCCTGTTCAGTGCCTCAGATATTTGTTGAGTGTGTAGTAGGTGTGCTCACATTGCCTTATGTTTCAGATTGAATGATATAACCGAGTAAGCTACGCCACCGTCATGCTAATGGTGAAGATAAATTAGCATGTTCTGGATTGGGGAGGAGATGGGAATGGAAGGGAGAGGACCTATACTTAATACTTGCATCTGATTGTTGTGACACTCTTCTTTCTTAGCAGGTTGTGCAGCTTTAGTGTCTACTGATTACCTGTTTTCTTGGGTTTATGTCCTGTTCTGCCATGGGGCTGGCTAGAGTTTACCTACTTCCTACTGAAGAAAAGAGTGTTTTCCCCATGGTGTTACCTGGAATACCTGATAGCAGCTCATGAGTGACAGGAGCTCCAAATGCTCAGCTCCAGAGGAGCCTGAGTGAGTTGAGCTGTCAAATGTAGCTATTGGGTATTAAGCAGAAGTGTAGAGCAGTCTTTTTTGCTGTTTGTGCCACCTTCTATCTGGTTGTTAGTTGAGACTGCAACTAGAAGGCCCAGCAGTAGTTCTAGACAGAATCACAGTGTCAGTCAGGTTGGAAACGACCTTTGAGATCATCAAGTCCAACCTGTCACCTAACACCTTCTAATCAACTAAATCGTGGCACCAAGTGTCTAGACCCTGTGTTTGGCACTTCTGAAAAGGTCGATCTGCAGCCACTGTGGAAGTGTTAAAGCTTGATACATGTTTTGAAAAGCAGTAACTGCAGGGAGATCTGATGCACCACAAAGAAGTGCTGAGATATGTGAATCATTAGCAAACTCATACACAATTAATTTAATCTAGGGAAAGGTGCTGAAAGTCTCACAGCTCTTTGGCTCAAGTTCATCTCCTGCAGAAAGACTTCCTAGCTGTTATTTCTTATGTGTTAGTTGCTTTGGACTTGAGGTAGATGTTTATTGTAATCCTGCAGTCCACTTGCCAAAATCTCCTGGGTGCCACTCTGTGAGCGCTGCAGGAGCTCCTGGAGTAGCTCAAGTAGAAGATCATGGGATCACAGATGCCAGTCCTTCTCCAGAGGTTGGTTTGGTATAGTTGAGGATGTCATCCCTGCTGACTGCAGGAAAGGATTTGACTAGATGATGTTTGAAGGTCCCTTCCAACTCAGACTGTTCTTGCTACCAGCAAAGGCTACTTTGCCCTGGCAGGAGCAAAGGCCTCAGCAGCTCCTCTTGAGTTCACCCATCTCAGTCCCAGGAGGGTGATGGCCAGTCCTTCCACTAACAGAGCTCCTGCACCTCTTGAGGGATGCAGTCCATTGAAATGGCCCCTGAATTGCTCTGGAGGCAGACTGACCACCCTGGTTTAGGGCTGTGTACAAAAAGGAGCGAGATGGGGGAGGCTGAGCTGAAATAGCCATAAAAGGTGTGTGCAGCTGCCAAGCTGGAATTGTTGGATTAGAAAATGAGAGAAAAAGTGGTGCAAAGCCAAGAAGCAGCTGAGACAAAACATCAGAAATACAGACAGAGTGAAAGAAGGCAGTCAAAGCCCTCTCTTCTGTCACACTGGAAAGAGAAACACAGAATCCAAAGACCCATGTTGGAGTAGGTAATGTAGGAATTAAAACATATACCAGTTCCAAGTTGGGTGTTTTTTATGCAGCCTCACTTCAGAATTAACTCTACCCCATAAAAGAGCTGCTTGCATACAGGAAACCATGTTTTTTGGCTACCAGATACAGTAGAAAGGCAGGGTGGGGCATATGTGTGCCTTATTGTATGAAAGCAAAAGGGGAGGGTATGCTGCAGAGCACCATAACTGAATCCCTCTTACTTCTCTCCCTTTCTCAGGATATGGCAAAACCCAACAGCAAGGCGTGAGCAGCTGGTTTGAGAGTGACAGTGTGCCATTTAGTCTCTGCTCTTTTGCTATCCACTTGGTGAAATAGGGACTTAGGAGTTGCAGGGAGTTTTATAAGTCCTCAAAGCAACAAAAGCATTGGTTCAGCATACAGAACTTGCACGCTGCTCAGAGGCATGTGACAGATACAATACTAATTTCTTTTAATATTTACTTTATTTTTAGAGATCCTCCTGCTAGACTTAAATGAAGCAGATCGAGGTCTGGCTGTGGTTGCAAGCTGTGTCAGAAAAATTAGCACCACACTTTCCAGTGGAAGCAGAACAAAAATGTAAAGTCTGCCAATTAAATTGGAAACAGCTCTTAATTTCCCCTCTCCTCCTCCTCCCCCAAAGGATGAATGGCTTACTCTTCTGGATGGAACTTTGTGTAATGACTCATAGTTTTATATGGATTAGTGTGAATATGTAGGTGAGGGAGACGCTGGTATCTGAGAAACTATATATAATGTCTAGGAGAAGTGTTCTGGAACACAGACTAAGTGAAGGTTTGATCTGTGCCTCTCACTGGGTTAGTGGAAATGTAAATGCAGAATATCTTCCCCTCTTTACTCCCTGCTCTCCCAGTTATGCTCGCTGGATACAAAGGAGGTTTGTGAAGGGCAGAGACTGTACCTGTATGGTTAACTGAGATAGTCATCAAAATAGGTGAATCCACTTTGCCCTGACATAGACAGGGCACCAGGAGCCACAAGTAAGGGAAGTTTGTGTGGTACCCTTCCTGAGGTGGTTGTTTTTCCAGTAGATTTCCATCAGGTTGAAAAAGGTCCTTTTTCCTCTTTACCTCACTCTTTGATCAGGCAATGCTGGTCCATGCCAGATTTAAGACTATCTCTTCTGATGGAACCTTAGTATGCCTTAGTATGTGTTAAGAGTGTGTCACCGATGTACCTGATGCTATGAAGCCATAGGTAGGGCAGTCATCCTTGTGGTCCTTTCCAACCCTGACTGAGGAGCTGTTAATAGCAGGACAAGTGACTGTCCCCTGTACTCAGCACTGGTGAGGCCACATCTCTAGTGCTGTGTTCAGTTTTGGGTCTGTCACCATAAGAATGACATGGAGGTTCTAGAGCATGTCCAAACAAGTGGCTGAGGAAAGGTTTAGTGTGGGGAAAAGGATGGTCGGGGAGACCTTCTTGTCCTCTACATCTACTTGACAGGAGGTTGTAGTGAGATGAGGGTTGGTCTGTTTTGCCAATGAACAACCTGCAGGACAAGAGGAAATGGCCTCAAGTTGTGCCAGGGGAGGTTTCTTCATTGAAGGGGTTGTTAAACATTGGAACAGGCTGCCTAGTGGGGTTGTGTTGTCACCATCACTGAAGGTATTTAAAAGACTTGTCTTTAATGTGACACTTAGGGATATGGTGGACTTGGCACCGCTAGGTTAATGAGTGGACTTGGTGATCTTAAAGGTCTTTTCCAACCTGAATGATTCAGTTGTTCTAATAAAGCCCCAATCAATAAAACATTCAGGTTAGGAAGAAGGAACAGCTTCTTCAAATTTCTGTAGCCTTGCTTGTGAGCAACACAGTGAAATGGCTGAGTTTGAAAGAGCTTTTTAAAGTGGAGATAGTAAAGAGTCAGTGAATAGTGGTGGAAGAGAAATGGGGTTGAGCAGACAGAGGAGGATGGAAATGTGTTGTGCTGACACTGCTGCAGGTACACGGAGTGGGGCTTGCACCTTTCAGTGTTGTCTTCTCAGTCTGCAGCAAGGACATTTGCTTCCCAGGGGAAAATAATCTTTCCCTGGGATCTTCATTAAGGGTAAAAGAGAAAGAAAACTGTTCCCTATGTCTCTGTATGATAGCTGTACCTTAAAATTAGACCTTATATAAGGATCTGCCCGCTTGAGTAGCTGTCCAAAAATCTGATGTAGTGAGGTCCTTCTTTTTAGATGCTTCACTATAGCTTACTTCAGCATTTAATTGTGGGGACCTTGTTTTTCCATCTCAGACTTGCAGTGGGGTATTGTTGTGCTAACATAGTTACTATTAGGTAGGAAAATCATGAGGTCGCTCCTGAGCTCCTGGCCTCTGCTTTACCCTGGGAGCATGTTGTTGGTCTTCTCTGAGAGGACCCAGGCTGGATGAGGCTCTGAGCAGCCTGGTCTAGTGCGAGATGTCCCTGCCCATGGTGGGGCGTTGGAATCTGTGATTCTCTTACTATGGAATCTCCTCAGTTCTCTATAGGAGAAAACTGTGGTTTTCCCTTCAAGGCACTGTAAGAGTGCCTTGATACCCTGGGGACATTTTCTGGAGAAGGAGACAATCATTAAAAACACAGAACCAACAACAACAAAAAAGAAGCAGCTACTTCTCATATAAACAGTGGTGGGATCCCACAGCACCTTCAAAGAAGTAGGCTTATTTTCTCACGTGCACTATCTCAGACCTCCCACCATCAGATGTCAAGGAGGTCTGACTTCCATTTTAAAACTAGTACCTGGTGTGGAATAGAGTTACACTGAAGTCTTACTGCCTAGAAACCCAGACGTGGAGAAATGAAGAATTCGTGTCCTCTGGTGCAATTTCTTGAAAAGAGATTAAAACTCCAGTGTTTATCTTGGCTCCACAATGCAAGGAGCAGGAGGGAGCAGGGAGGGTATTTTATAATTAATGAGTCTTTCTGCATGTTTCTTGTGCCTCTTGGCATTTAGCAGTCTCGGTGACCTAGCTTTTTAATTCCTTTTTCTCTTGTTGGTGTTCTCATCGGTAGTCTCCTGAGATGCAAGAATCTCTACCCTCAACCACTGAGTCTCTTCTTGGCTGTGAGGATGTGGGCCAGTGTACTATACTTGGGCTCCATCAGTCAAGTAGGTTAGTGTTGCTGTCCCATTCCTATCATAACACCTTTTGTTCTCTGTTTTGGCACAAACCCACCATCACCCTCACCTTGAAATCAGTATCCACAGAATGATAGAATCAATTGGGTTGGAAGAGACCTCCAAGATCATCCAGTCCAATCTAGCACCCAGCCCTATCCAGTCAACTAGACCATGGCACCAAATGCCTCAGCCAGGCTTTTCTTGAACACCTCCAGGGATGGTGACTCCACCACCTCCCTGGGCAGCCCATTCCAATGCCAATCACTCTCTCTGGCAACAACTTCCTCCTAACATCCAGCCTATACTTCCCCCAGCACAACTTGAGACTCTGTCCCCTTGTTTTGTTGCTGCTTGCCTGGGAGAAGAGACCAACCCCACCTGGCTGTAGCCTCCCTTCAGGTAGTTGTAGACAGCAAAGAGGATGCCCCTGAGCCTCCTCTTCTCCAGACTAAACAACCCCAGCTTCCTAAGCCTCTCCTCACAGGGCTGTGTTCCAGGCCTCTCACCAGCTTCCAATTAACATAACGAGAAGAGTTATCACAGAACCACAGAAACATTTAGGTTGGAAAAGACCCTCAGGGTCACCATATCCAATCCTACTCTACAAGGTGCACCCTAAACCATATCCCTAAGCACCACAACCAAACAACTTTTAAGCACAATTCCAGGGTGGGTGACTCCACCACCTCCCTGGGCAGCCCATTCCAAGGCCTGACTGCCATTTGCCTATGCTGAAAGTGCCAGCCTAAGCAATGGCAGGTCGATTTGGGTACCATGGAAGTCTAGCCACAGTACTCATATTTAGTGGGAGTTGGGTTTGCAGTCCAGGCTGCCCTCCACGCAGAACATTGTGGTTGCTGTGACAGCAGTGTAAACCTGGTCCGCACCAAAACAAAGGTGATAGGAAGAAGCACTCTTCAGCTGCCCTTCTCTGGCCTCAAAGAGGAGAAACGGAAGGTGAAAACTCATGGCTCCTGGCACTTAAATGAGAAAGGCAGCAAGACTGGGGAAAGTCTTGTGTGGACCAAGCAGCAGAGCCTGTTCCAACCACAGGCTTTTATTTCTTTGTGTATCTCTGATTTTTGTGGATAGAGAGGGGTTTGGCTTATACATGGGACTGATCCTTCATCTGAGAGACTGCTAAGAACATCTGACACTGGAGATAATCGATTCATCCTTTCAGATGGGAACTTTCTCAACTGGTGGCAGACCGTATATAGCACATCAATAGCTCTGCCTCCCCTGGGGTTTCTCCCTGCAGCTGCAGACCACGTATGTGTATGTGTGCGTGTTCAGCAAGGAGGCAGGGCAGAGTATTTAACCAGCTGTAAGTCAGTGAATCACTGTAGGGGAAATTATTTCCCTTGGGCAGAAGAACACTGTGCTAGAGCAGAGGCTGAGTTTGGCAGGCCCTCCAGTGGTTCAGGGAGCCCATGCCACCACTCTGGTGCCTTGCCTGGGCTGCAGAATGGATTCCCAGTTGCTAGGTCCCAGTGAAGGAATCCTGGGAGCTTTGCAACCACTGTACAGCTATCTGTGTAATTTCCTCTGCCACTCTGACTGAGGTGTGGAGAGGCTGGAAAAGAAACGTGAGGTTGGAAGGCTTGAGCATGAGCCAGTATTTATGTAGAGCAAGAGCAGGGAGATGGAGTACCATTAAAAATAATGGTGTGCTGCAGGACAGGCAGCAGATCTTCCGAGGCTGGCACAGGAGAAGAGCATGTTTTTACTCCTCTGGCAGTAGGGCTTGTGCTTCCTTCCCTGCTGTTCTCCTTACTTGGAGAGTAGTCAGGAGAGAAGTCATCTGATCAACCTGCCAGAGGCCCTTCTTCACGCTTCTGCCTGGCTGAAGAGGCAAGCGTGAAAGCTTCCCCATTCATTCCTAGCTCTTCTCTCTTGGCTATTCAAGCATAAGCAAGTTCAGGCTGTACCAGTCTGTTTCCTCCATGCAGGCAGTCTCTCTGTGTAGTAAATATTGTTGGTCTTTCTCTAACCCCTGGGTATGACACACCTGTTTTCTCCTGTGGTGTGGTAATTTCAACCAGTTGTGCTGAAGTGGAGGAAGCTGACAAGTAGATGGAGAGTTTTAATTTCACTGAACCCATTCAGGGAAAGCAGCTGGATTTCTGTTCTGCATACGTCCTTATTCCACCCCATGCTTGACTAGTTTGGGAAGTGCTGTGGTGAGCACCTGACTGGGTGAGCTTTGTCACCTGTGTGAGTGGCTGGATGCTTATCATGGAGGCTGCAGAGTGAAGCATTGCCTAAAATGTCTGGGGCAGAGAAAGTGACCTAGCTTCACTTTTGTGGAAGAAGCTTTAGAGGTTTGCATTAGCTTTTTCTGCCTCTTGGTGAGTAACCCAAAGGAGTGAGCAGTTCCAAGAGGGAAGCTGTTCATGAAGGTTACTAGCTGGCAGCCTGGTGTTCTGAGGCACAATCATTCCCCTAAAGCCTGGTTTCCAGATGGATGAGTGGAACAGAAGAGGCAGGAAGGGACAGGTTTTCCTGTGATTGATGAGTGTTGGTTTTGCACCTTGCTCTGAAGGTTCTGTAGCTTGAAGCTGCTGGTGGGATGGACCACGAGTGTAACCAGAGAAAGCATTTTCTTGTGTCCAGTTGAACTACTGTCATACAGCGACTGTTAAACGCTGCTGATGTGACCTCTGGAGTGGTGTGTGAACAAATACCGATGTGTGGGGAATGCTTAGCCTCTACAGAAATGAAAACTAGCAAAACTAAATGCAGTGCATGACACCCAGTAGACCAGTAGACTGTATTCAGTGTCACAGATCAGAGGTTTGTCATTGCATGACAAGGGTCATAGATACACTGCATTGACCTGGATGAGGACACTGAGTGTACCCTCAGCAAGTTTGCTGAGATACAAAACTCTGGCTGTGTGGCTGACACCCCTCAGGCTGTGCTGTCATCCAGTGGGATCTGGACAGGCTGAGAGCTGGATGAAGGCAAACCTCATGAACTTCAGTAAGGACAAGTGCAGGGTCCTGCATCTGCAGATAAAGAACAACAGACACCAATACAGATTGGGGCTGCCCAGCTGGAAAGCAGCTCCATGGAGAAAGACCTTGGAGTGTTGATGGGCAGCAAGTTCTGCATGGGCCAGCAATGTGCCCTTGTGGCCAAGAAAGCCAATGGCATCCTGGGCTGCATCAAGAAAAGTGTGGCCAGCAAGGCTAGAGAGGTTCTTCTCCCCCTCTATTCTGCCCTAATCAGACCACTCCTGGAATACTGTGTCCAGTATTGGGCTCCCCAGTTCAAGAGAGACGAGGATCTGCTGGAGAAAGTCCAATGGAGAGCCACAAGGATCATGGAGTGAGACTGAGAGCCCTGGGGCTGTTTAGTCTGGAGAAGAGAAGGCTGAGAGGGGATCTGAGCAATGACTGAGGGGGTGAATGTCAAGTGGAGGGGACCAATCTTTTCAATGGTACACAGTAATGAGAGTCAGTGAAGAGGATGTAGGCAGGCTCTGCTGGGTGATGCCCAGTGGCAGGACAAGGAGCAATGGGTGGAAGTTGAGGTGTAGGAAGTTCCATGGAAATAGGAGGAAAATGTTTTCCCTGTGAGGGTGACAGAACAGTGGAAGAGGCTGCTCAAGGGTGTTGTGGAGTCTCCCTCTGTGGAGATATTCAAGAGCTGCCTGGATGTGTTCCTGTGTGATCTGCTCTGGGTGATGCTGCTCTGGCAGGAGGGATTGGACTGGATGAGCTTTCAAGGTCCCTTCCAGCCCCTGACATTCTGTGATTCTGTGATATTTCCTCTTGGATCCTGAATATCATAGGAATACCAGAGAGGTAGAATGGTACATTAGATGTTGCCCTGTTAGTGAAAGAGAAGAATAATTGTCCTAGTAATGCTGATGTGAAGAAAAGTCACCTCTTTGGTGGAGAGGCAGAGAAAGTGGGGGAGGTCATAACATGGAAGTGAAGTGTGAATGTGGCCATTAGCTGTTGAGTCCAACAAGACTATTTTTTTTTCCTATTACATATATTATAATGTCTTTCAAAAAAGCACAGAGGTACCAATTTCAGTGTACTGGACCTTCACTAAGTAAGATAGCATCTTTCTGGGAAAACCTATACATAATTGCATTGTTTCAGTAGGCACAAGCCTTGCTTGGGCCAGGAGCACGTTTTGGACAGGACATGTTTTGATTACTATCTGTAGAGTTCTATATAGCAATTGTCCTCCTTGCCTTTGTGTGTGAATTTTTTAGCACTAAAATATCAAGCTACAGCACCATGCTTCATTGTTAAACTCACTGACCTTTGTATTTAGTTGGAAAGGGAGCAGGAAATCTGTGTTTCCTAAAAGATGCCTGAAGTCACAGAAGAAACCAGCATCCCTTCTGCTAGCAGCATACAGAATAACCTCTTTGGTGCAAACAGAAGTAACTGCGGCCACATGAAAGCTGTACAGAGGCTTGGCTGTGGGAAGTCAGCGATGATGGGAAGCAAATCAACTGGATGTTAATGTTGGTTGTGTCAGATACATAAACTCGTGTCGGTTGCAGTAGTTCTGCTTAACAGGATCCGCAACCTATCTCTTACAGGAGCAAGCATCTCCTGTAAGAGAGCAGTGCATACACGGAGCAGATGCGTATGCACTGCTTCAGAGGCAAGATCCAGTTTTGGGCAAAAGAAAGGTGATCTTGTAGGGAAGGGAGATTAAGGTTGTTGCCTTTCCTCTGACTCTTGGTCTGAAAGAAAACTAAAAGCAATCTAGAATGATGAAGACGAAACTGGCCTCTCTTGCCAGTTGGAGGACAGCTACTAATGTTTATAGTCTTGGAACAAAAGACAACAAAACCAGTTACTTAAGAAAAGAATCCATCATTCTGACAAAAATAGAGCTTTCAGCTGTTGTGTTGTTGAGGGGTTTTCCCTTTTGTTTTTTCCTTCTTCTTTTTCCCCTGAGCCTGTGTTTCTCCAGCCAGTCAATCCTGTTACTGAATACAACTCTGTAAATCAACTTAACGAGATTAATGTCTGTAAATATTTGTAAAACCTATGTGTTATACAGTTTCTTTAAATGAGATTATGTCATGTTTATAATACTTTATATTTTTTTTTTGCCCTGGTTTGGTCTAATATTGAATAGTTTTCATTTTTTTCCCCCCTCCTTGCTTAATGTCATGCTTAAACCAATAAGGTACAAATCCGCATGACTGCCCACTTGTTACACTTGAAATAATTGCACTGAGTCACTGTGCATGGACTTGGATTGCCATAGGGTGTTAATAGTTGATATTTAAGTAAGCCTGTTTATCTGAAAGCTGGCTCATCAGTCTGAAGGCAGCATTTCCTACATGCAGTTCAGCCTAGGATGACTGCAGTTAGATGCAGTCTGTGATCATTAATAATGCCTAGAGTTAACATTCATCTTTTCAAAGATGCTAAGTGTGGGGAAATAAATGCAGGGAATATAAGTGTTAGGGATTGTGTGCATTTAATAACAGCCTTCTTAAATGATTTTTTTTCTTGCCTTTGCTTTTTGTCTCAGTCAGTGTCTGATTTTTGTGCTCTGTCTTAAATGTCTCGTTTAACCAGAGGTTTGAAATTAGGGTGACAAAGCTGGTGAGAGGCCTGGAACACAAACCCTATGAGGAGAGGCTGAGGGAGCTGGGGGTGTGCAGCCTGCAGAAGAGGAGGCTCAGCGCAGAGCTTATTGTTGTCTACAGCTACCTGAAGGGAGGCTGTAGCCAGGTGGGGTTGGGCTCTTCTCCCAGGCAACCAGCAATAGAACAAGGGGACACAGTCTCAAGTTGTGCTGGGGGAAGTATAGGCTGGATATTAGGAGGAAGTTGTTGTCAGAGAGAGTGATTGGCATTGGAATGGGCTGCCCAGGGAGGTGGTGGAGTCGCTGTTCCTGAAGGTGTTCAGGAAAAGCCTGGATGAGGCACTTAGTGCCATGGTCTGGTTGATTGGATGGGGCTGGGTGCTAGGTTGGACTGGATGATCTTGGAGGTCTCTTCCAACCTGCTTGATTCTATGATGCTAATAATCAGTTCCCTTTCATGAAGATCTTACTGAAAGATTGGTTGGTTTTATTCTGTCCAGGTTTGCAGCCCAGCTTCTAGTTCCAAGCCCTGATACAAAAAAATTTTTTTCCCTAGTGAAATGTTACTCTGTGGCAGAAAGAACCCTAGGGAAACAGACACTTGAAATGCCATTTCGTCATCATTAATTCTGCTAATGTGTTTGCAGATTGCTAAAACACTGAGAAATTTAGTGGCAGCATCACCTGCTGGAGTGTGTTTTACAGAACAAAAACAAATAGTAGTGAAGGGGGACAAAGGCTGTTAGTTTACTTGCACCTTCTGCTGAGAGGCTGTTCTTTGGTCTTGAGGGAAGAAACTGATGCTCTGCAAGCCCTTGGCATGCAGAGGAGGGTGGAGAACCTTTTTCCTAGCAGATGCCCTGCACCAGCAGGTGAGAGGCTGTTTGGCCACTCCAAGGAGGTATGTGTTGAATAAAGCCTGCAGAGCTGAGCTTCCTCAAGCAAAGTGGATGACTTCATCTAGGACTTTGTCAGAACTAATACTTAGATTTTAGCAGGAAAGCCTAACTTTCCAAACTGAAAAGGGTCCACTGTTCTTGCTTTTGGGGGTACCAGCCAGGAAAGCCCAACTTGCTAAACTGAAAAGGGTCCACTGTCCTTGCTTTTGGGGGTACCAGCCAGGAAAGCCTAACTTGCTAAACTGAAAAGGGTCCACTGTCCTTGCTTTTGGGGGTACCAGCTATGTGTCAGCAGCAGGCTGGATTTAATTTTTCATAGGAGAAGCATCTGTGCAATTTTGCAGACTGAGATAAAGCAAACTTTAGACTGGAAATCAGATGAGTTTGTCATTCAGAACAGTCAGAGATAGAGGTGAGCAGTCAGACAGCACTTACTTCTTTACAAAGAACAGAAGGAAGAGCTTTATGATGTACCACTCTGTCACACTTACAAGTATTTATTGCCTTTGAGCACAGCTGCTCCTGACTAGGGTGATTTTTGTTAGCTGGATTCCAGTTGCTACAGTCACTTGGAATATCCAAAGGGGTTGCTGTTACTCAGAGGACACATCTGGCAGCTTAATATTTTGTATCAGGTGGTATTTCTGTGCTCATGTTAATTATAAATAACATTTTCCTCTCTCAGCCTATGTGTTACAATTAAGAGCATAGGGGAAAAGGACTGGAGGACATCATAAATATGCTTTCATTTATAGTCTCTTACTGATCTTTTGCTATCTATACAAGGAATTAAACAATACCACTTTTAAGGAGAACGTAAAGGAATAGGTGTGCAAGAGAGGCCTCATTATTTTTATTTTACTGCATTAGAATTTATTTTTGGTAGCTTTAAAGTACTTTGCCTTGTTCTTAACAGCAGGAATTCATGGAGCATATTGAGATCCATTATAAACATATCATTTGTTCCTGGGCACCAGTGTAACATATGTGGGTGTCAACTGCATATCACAGTGGGTTTTAACCAATTCATGATACTTTTGTTCTGATGCAAAGCTTAAGCGTGCTAGAACCATGATTTTTTTGTTAGCAGATAGCTTTGGTTTCAGTCACTCTCAATCTCAGTACAAAGTGGTTTTAAAAGGTTTATGTCCTTGTCCTTTTGAAGCAACTTTTATATTCCACCTGGATAACATCTACCGGTATTGGTCCTGGAAATCATCCTCCTATAATGTGTAATGCGGATGTGGAGTTCCACTCTCTTAATTAATTAATTCCACTGAGGTCTTGGACCTCCTAGAGGAGTAGGGTCATCTCTGTTAAGTGTCCAAAGAGGATATGACCCACCAAACAGCAGTGCTCTCTTAAAGCTTTCCTTGATCCTCTGGCTGGGATCCAGAGAGCCCATCACTTCGAGGAATACACGTGTCAGACCGTATGACCTTACATAATAACCATGCTTGTGAGAAGCCCAGAGGGCAGGTAGTCCATGGGAAGTCCAGTGCTGATGCTGTGCCAGAGAGGTTTGCAGCTAGCTACCTCCTGGTTCTCCAGCTTTTATTTGCTCTCCTGACTTTCTTGTTTAGCAATGAAAGTGGAGGAGTGGGAAGTGTGGCTTGTGCTGTCCACGCAGGGATTTCTGACGAACGCTTACATGGCTGCACGAATTGCTCCTCTTGCCTCCAGTCAATTCTTTGGCTGAAATTAACTTGGAGATTAGAGGAGAGGATACAGCCACAAGCATGCACACACAAGCTTGCAGAGCAATGAAGGTACCTAGAGAAATTGCCCAGAGCACATTTTCGTGTGTGTCACGTAAACAAACAGCGTAAACATGCAGCGCCTGCTTGTTGCCTTCGTTTGGTAGGTTACCCTGTGTTGCCCTAAGAGCTTAAGTTAAAATGCTTAACCACTGCTGTGCTTGATCATAGGGGATCTGCTGAAAGAAAGGGGCTGACCTCCTTCACCCCTGCTTCCATTCCTGGCCGTGTAAAATGGAGGCTACCTGTCTTCCCAGGGCTTAGAGAGGATTAGTCACTCCTTACGGCTGGCTTTGGAGGGGAGAAGCACTAAGCAGGCCGGCATGACGTATGTGTTCTGATGGAGATGGGCAGGGAGGCACCGGAGCGCTCGGGGGGAGAGGGAGGAGCATTAACTGGTGAGGATGGGGTCGGGAAAGCCCCTGCGTGGGTGCGTGGAGGCAAAGCCACCGGCGGCCACGGGGAGACCAGAGCTGCGTGGGGCTGGCTGCCTCCTTTGGGATGCCTGCAGCCGGCGAGGCGGAGGCAGAATGCTGGGAGCAGTTCAGTGGATAGGAGCACAAACCTGTTGGCTGTAATCAGCTTAGGAGGGACCAACCGCCCTGGCAGCCGCACGTGCGCATGTGCCTGGCCCCGCGTACCCCCGGGGGGCTGCCCGCGAGTGGGGGATGCTGCCTTCGGCCTCCACTGTACCGCCTGGCCAGGGCCTGCCCTCAGGAGCCTCCCAGACCCTTAGCATGATGCAGCACGAATTTGGTGTTCCCCTGGAAGGCTCAGCTCCGCGCTTGCGTCTAGAGAAATTAAAGCCCTCCTTAGGACACGGTCCCCTTAGAGCGCAGAGCCAGTGCTGGGAGTGCTCGCCTGCCGCTTCACACCCGGCTGAAGGCGTTTCTCTCCTGGGCTCTCTGCTGGCCCTGTTACCTCTTCAGTGAGAGGACACAACCCCATGCTTGCCCTCCTGATTAACATCTTCTCCATCTCTGCTTAAGGATCCTCCTCATGGTATCCCTGGCAGGAGCTTATCCTCCTTCCTGTCCATTCCCCTCTGCATCCTCTGAGATTTAACTCTATATAATTAGGCTGGATAAAGCCCAACAGATAAAGCAGGGTCTGAAAATGGGGTGCAGAGAGCTCCTGCACTGTGCAGGCTGAAGGGATGCCCAAACACATCCCTGCCTTCCAGGATCCTCTGCTTCCCTCGGTTAACAATCAGCAACTTCTCACATTACCTCACATTTCTTTCATCCTTTTTTTATCTTTTTTTCCCTTCTCCTTTTTTTTTTTCCTTTCCTTTTTTTTTTTCAATGTTCCTCATCTCTCCCAAGGAGACAAAAGGCTGTACTAATAAAAGGTAATTTCATAAGTCTAGGGAGAACACCCTTTTTTTCCTTGTGCAAATTAAAGTAATGTTCTGTAATAACTAAGATGTAGGAATTGATTTTTCTGCAGGTAACAACTTCCTGGGCTCGATACAGAGCTGTGCATGTTGTGTGTAGCTCCTGCAGTATTTCAGGGCCATGATAGGAAGAGCCTTTATTATCACGCAGGAACAGCAGTCGCATTCCAGCCTTTTCAGGTTTCGACACGTGAACATCAAACACAGGAACAGCAAAACACAAAACATCTGAAATTCTGAGTTTGCCAGGCCCTACACTGTGAATGTTGTGGTACTTCAGAGCCCTTGAAAATTCAGTTTAAAAAAAAAAAACACATAATTTAAACATAATTTCATCTTCTTGAAATATTAAGACAGGAGAAAAACAAAGGAGGAGGCTCTCTTGGCAACCACATCTGCAGTGGGGCAGATGACTTCTTAGGTAGAGCTTCAAGATAACAAAGTCTGAGGCAGAAAACGCTGGCACTTCGTTATCATCAGGCTTCTTGTGGTCTCTTTCAAATGCGGTTGGCAAGCTCCTTACTTTTTCCCTGTGGCATAAATGGAGAGGCTGCAGCTCGCAGGCTCTGGGAGAATGTGCAAGTCCAAAGAGGTGCTGTGAGGTGTGGTTCTGTAGTAAACAGGCTCACTTGAGCCTAAGGGCTTGTTGGAGCAAGAAGTAGGGCATGAAGGGCAGATAATGTTGATCCCTGACATAGAGAGGATGAGCTTTGTGATTCTGGGTGAATAAATGATGTTCAAAGAGTGCTCACTTTATCCCTCTCTGCTGAAGGAAAGGGTAGAGCACGTAGGAAAAATGGCTGGTTTGTCTGGCTGTGCACATGTCTGGTGCTTGCTGAAGTAAAAGTTGGTTTCTAGAGCCCACATAAAATCCATAATTATTTCTAAGTCACACCTCTGTGTCTTGGAAGAAGTAAACTTGTGGACCTGGAGTTAGGTCTGAGTTGTGGCAGGAGCTGAAAGGACATTGCTGGTCTGGAGATGGAGGAGGTGTGGACTGTGATGTCCCATTTTGAAGGAAGCCAGTGGAGTGAGCGACCTCAGGAGGTGTCAGAAGAGAATCACAGAATGTCAGGGGCTGGAAGGGACATCTAAAGCTCGTCCAGTCCAACCCACTGCTGAGCAGGATCACCTAAAGCAGATCACACAGGAACACACCCAGGCAGGTGCTGAATATCTCCAGAGAGGTAGATTCCACAACGCCCCTGGGCAGCCTGTCAGAGAGAGGTCAGTGTTGATGCCTAGTTGGGTCAAGAAAGACTCAGAGGGTGAAGTTGGCTCCCCAGAGCAGCAGGTGTGGGCATTGATGGCACAGGTTGTGGTTCTCCTGGTTTTACCAAGAGGCAAACCTCATCAGTGGGAGGATGCTTGCCAAAGTCATATGCTGTTGTCATCTGAGCAGAGCTGAAGGGCTGTGTGTAGCTGTTACATCTTGTTCTGATGGTGGAGGTGATGCACAGGTATTTGTGCCCTTTCCCTCCCTGCCCACACTACCAGTGCTGCTGTTCTGCAGCCAGCCCTTCTTGGTATGGCATTGCTTGTCTCCTCTGTTTTGGTGGTCACATTTGAAATACCCTGTTGTTGGTTATGCAGAGTATCTACTTCTCATCACTCTGTCTTCATCTGAATGCTGTGTTGGCTATTCAGTAGGGATTTACTGTTTCTTGACTATTATATGTTAATGGCTTCAAGTTTTCCAGTGTCTCATCCTTTGGCCATTTCACCTTAAATTATTGTTACAGCTGCCCCTTTGTGAAATGTGCTGTGCCTGTGCTGATTTTTTTCTCTTCAGTGCTTGGCCACTAAAATAAACCTTTCTTGCCTTTATCAGTGTTTAGAACAACAGATTCCCATTAAATCAAATACGGGAGTTTGGTTAATGGGGAGACTGTCTAGCACTACAGAGTGGATAGTACACTCTGTTGTAACCTACAGCAGCAAACTGAGAGTGGTATGTTTCATGAAACTTGAGGTTTGTCTGCTGATTCTTCCTTATATCAGGCTCTCAAAAATTTTTGTTGCCACTCTTTATCCAGAATTTCATCACATGTCTGTTCCTTTATATAGGGGACAGAGTTTAGAGCTCTTCATACTCACATCAAAGGAAAAGATACTTTTGCAAAAGGCTGATGAGTAAACCTGGACCTCAGCAAGAAAAATGCAGGAAGGTAGTGCATCAAACCCTGACTCTGAAGTGTATGCAAATCTTCCTTCAGTGGAGCTGGAGCAATGCTGGAGTCTTTCTGAAACTGCTGTGTGGCCTCATGTCCAAAAGAAAACTCCTGGAGGACAGAGTGGGAGAGAGGATTGTGCAAAATTTAGGAGTTGCAAGGCACTGTGTAGTGGTAGTGACAGGCACATGAAGCTGCACAGGTGGTAGTAAGCTTTATCTCAACCCTGTTACTGAGTTTGAAGTACCCCAGTGTGTGACAAAGGGACAGCTGTACTGAGCTTTTTCTTTCCACTGGGCTGTGAAGGATAGGAAACTTCTGCCTAGGATTGCGTGGGAGCTGGCCTGGGTGAAATAGAGGATGCTAGGAAGAGATGCTGCTGAAATGTTGGATGTTTTGTTTTGCAGAATGACTGTTTAAAACGTGTTGATGCTTCCCTGCAGCCTCAGACCACTTTCTTTCCTGGTTGGCTGACAGTGCAAATGCAGGTCTGGCTGTTTCTCCTACGTAGAAAGTATTTGGCTGTGAAGAGGGTGAGCCTACATAAAGACTGGTGTGAGGAAACACAAGATCTCCCAAGGATAGCAGAGATTTGTTTCTTAATGAGTCTTCGGTACAGTGTTTCATAATGGACCTTCAGAACAGTATTTGCCTCAGTGTCTTAAGACCTTTGGCAGAGGGAGTGGTCTCCTTCCCCTTGCAGAGCTGCTGTGAGCAGGAGCTCTGGGCTCCACTGCTGTGTGTGGCCCCTCTGCTGCCTGCACGTCATCACTTCCACCTCTGAGATTTTGTCTTCAGCAGCCAGGCTGCTTGCAGGCTGGGATTTGGTGGTGTCTTTGTAAATTAGCGTTTGGAAAGGAAACCAACAGGCTTTGCTGGATGCCCATGAATTGATCCAGGTGCAGACAGTAGTAGATCATTCATGAGCGTAACCCAAAGAGGATGTAGTCAGTTGTATTTTTGGTTTGTGCTTGAGGCTTTTGTTTGGTTATGTTGGTTTTTTTTTTAAACTGAAAGTATTGTTGTAAAGTGACTTAAATGGCATTAAGTTTAAAAACAACTAAAAATCAGGCAGGTGTTATGCTGGAATGTGAAGTGTTTTTATAGTCTTACACCATATCTGTTTGGCTTTTCCTTGTGTTATCATGACTTACAAAACCAAATGAATGATCATAATGGACTTTAAGATCCTGGGTTATTGCTTGAGTTTATGCTGGTTTGGGGTGCCTGTTGGTTGCATGCCTACTGCAGATGAGTTGAGTTGTCTTGATAGCTGCAAAGCAGAGAAGCACAGGACCAGAAGTGTGGCTTACTATTGAGGTGTTAAAAATAAATATACTAAAAATGCCTTCCATTCCCATTCCTAATTGTCTCTCCTTAAAATAAATTAAAACAGAGTTAGAGAAGCACCCATTTATTTCCAGCACTTTCTAGAAAGCCCTGGAGTAAGAGGACATGAGCAGGATGCTGCTACCAGCCCGCTGCAAGCCCACATAGAAGCGTTTAACTGAGTGAGGAGAGAAGCTGCTTTTGTTTCAGATTATAGGACCTTATTTAAAACAAATTGCAGCTTGGTTGTGGGGTTGGTTTTTGTTGGTTTTGGGGTGGATTTTTTTTTTGTCTTTTGTTTAAAGTTGGCTCTTTTCAGCCAGTAACCTCTAAACTCTGCCTATTCTGTCTGTGTCTGCTCTAACATGCCAAGGCAGAAGGGGCAGCCAAAGCTGGGGACATGTGCCCTCTGCTGCCGTGGCTCGGGTGCACCAGATGGTCCCACCCCGCAGCTCACTTGCTGCTTATTCCCTTCAGTTTCCTAAATCTGCCATAAATCATCAGTTCCTTTTCCTAGCAATTAATCATTTCTCTTTATTTTTTCGGTTCTATATTTAATTCTTCCTATTCATCAACTCTCTGGCGTGTGGATCATCCAATATTAGAAGGGTTGTATGCGTTTCTGTGCCAGTTCAGAGCCGCGTCCGTATACTTCTTAGTTTCCTCTCTTTATTTGGGTGACCAGCTACAAGATGCTCCAGAGGAAGAAGCAGTGCCCCTGCTCCACCTCAAATGGCAAATAGAACATCCTGACAGCCTATGGTGGCTTTAACCCTTTAATTATTGAGTCAAGATTGGAGCATGAGACTTTTATGTTGTTTTGTACAGCCTTGCTGAGGTGGGAAACTCATGCCCGGTCCCTTTTTGAGCCCAGCTGGACTCTTGGCCTTTCTGGTGTAAAGGGCAATGATTTGCTGTTGTGTAAATTGCATGCTGAATAGAGTTTTCTTTTACATGTGTTTTTATTTGGTTGAAATTTATTGTCTTCTCTTGTGTTATGAGACAGAGGAGTGGAATCTCCTGGTTTATCTTCCCAGTTGGTTTTCTAAAACATACCTTTTTAGCAGACCAAATGGAACATGTTATCCAGAGCTGGAGTGCACCTTCTTTCTGCTAAGCAGTGCTGCTGCTTCAGGAGTTTTGCTGTCTCTCCTTTTCTTCCTTTTCCTGGCTGTTGGATGAGGGAAAGGCTGTGGATATTGTCTACCTAGACTTTCAAAAGCCTTTGATGCTGTTCCCCACAGAATTCTCGTGGGCAAACTGGCTGCTCAGGGCTTGGATGAACACAGGTCTGCTGGATAAAGCACTGCTGGACCAAAGGGCCTAAAGGGTGGTGGTCAATAGGGTTAAATTCAGCTGGTGGCCAGACACAATTGGTGTATCCCAGGGCTCAGTGTTGGGGCCACTTCTGTTTACATCTTTATTGGTGACCTTGAAGACATAAGAGTGTGTCAGCAGTGAGTTGCCAGATGACAGCAAGTTAGGTGGCAGTGTTGATCTTCATGAGGATAGGGAGGCTCTACAGAGGGACTGGATAGATTGGATCCATGGCCAGTATTTATGGGATGAGCTTCAACAAGTCCAAATGCCAGGTCCTGCACTTGAGCCACAACAACTCCAAGCAACACTACAGGCTTGGGGCAGTGTGGCTGGAAAGCAGCATGGCAGAAAGGGACCTGGGGGCTGTAATGGACAAACAACTGAATATGCGCCAGCAGTGTGCCCAGGTGGCCAAGAAAGCCACTGGCATCCTGGCTGGGATTAGAAATGCTGTGGCCAGCAGGAGCAGGGAGGGGATTGTCCCCTTGGACTTGATGCAGGTGAGGCCACACTGAGTACTGTGTTCAGTTTTGGGCACTACAAGAGAGATGTGGAGGTGCTGGAGGCAGTGCAGAGGAGGGCAAGGAAGCTGTGAAGGGCCTGCAGAATAAATCTGATGAGGAGAGACTGGAGAAGCTGAGGCTGAGGAAGCTGAGGGCAGAGCTCATGGCTGTCTGCAGCTACCTGCAAGGAGGTTGTGGAGAGGTTGGTGCTGGGCTCTTCTCACAAGTAAATAGTGATAGAACAAGAGGGAATGACCTCAAGCTGCCACTGGATTTAGACTAGATATCAGGAAAAACTCTTTCCCACCAAGAGTGGTCAGGCATTGGAATGAGCTGCCCAGGGAGGTGGTGGAGTCGTCAAGCCTGGCTGTGTTTAAAGGTCGTTTGGATGTGGTGCTTGGGGCTATGGTTTAGGGTGCACCTTGTAGAGTAGGGTTGTGGGTTGGACTTGGTGATCCTGAGGGGCTTTTCCAGCCTGAATGTTTCTGTGCTTCTTTTTGCCACGTGGTGCTGGGGTACCCTTTTTCAGAGCCCTGGTATGGGGTGACTGATGATTGGCCATGTGCTCTCCTGCCTCTCCAGGAGGGCAACCTAAGCCATCTCCAGTGCTGCCACAAACTGTCAGTGAAGTTGGTTCAACAAAGCAGAGGAGAGGTGTCTATCAGCTGAGCAGCCTGATTGAGTGATAGCTCTTGTTCCAAAACACAGCTGCAGCACACACGTAGATCCTGTCTGCTTTATTTCATTTGTAGACATGAATTCTACAGAAAACTTCATAACAGCTCCATCGTGTTTCTTAAGTGGTTCTTTGAACCCGCCTGTTACTTGAAAACGCTTGTGAGAAAGATGAGGAGGAACACACTGAGATGTTGACATCTGCAGCAGCAATTGGAAATGAGAGACTTGTAGCCCTGTGTCCAGTAGTCTGTAGCTCACTAAGGCACAAATCTGACCCAGGGAGCCTCCAAGAGGATGCATGGAGGAGGTTCATAGCTCTGAACGAGCGTGCGCAGCGCCTTAGCTTTGCCAGCGTGCTGCCTGCATCCCTTATTCCAAGTCTTACTCAGACATCTGAATAACTTCTCACCTCTCAACTGCAGGTTGATAGTGGTGCCTTTTATGGGCTCATGTGGGTGAATTCTCTATAGTACATAGTGTTGCTCTGCCTTTAACGTGGATATGTAATTGCTCAGATAAAATATATTCATTGTACCTCACTGCAGCTGTCAGCGTGAAAGGAAATTGTTCAGTTTTTTTTCCCCTTGAGTGCTGGGGTAGTTTTTCTCCAGCGTTTCTTTCTTTGAAAGCTCTAGTAGCATGCTGCATTTTAGATCACTCTCTTTATGGAGGAAAACTCACTTTCTGCTTTTCTTGTGTTCAGAGTTATGCAAAGCAGTTGGTGAACGTAAACATGCACCAGTAAACGCCGTAGAAATGTACTCTACAAAGATTCCACCATTAACCACACTAAAGTCTACAAAAATGCAAGGTGCTACAAATTGATGTCACATGCAGGAAGTGACATTTGAATTCTTGCTCATTTAAAATGAAGCAGGCTTAACCATTTTCCTCTTTTCAATGGTTGAAGATTTTCCATTAGTTAAAGGGCTGTCTGTCTCGCAAGCCGTTGAGAATTATTCCTCCCCCCCTTTTTTTTTTTCTTAAGGAGGCTTGAACTATTTGGCTCTGTTTTTTTAAGATCACAGAATTAACCAGGTTGGAAAAGACCTTCGAGATCATTGAGGCCAGCCTGTCACCTAACACCTTCTAATTAACTAAACTATGGCACCAAGTGCCACATCCAGGCTCCTAAACACCTCCAGGGGCGGCGACTCCACCACCTTCCTGGGCAGCCCATTCCAGTGCCACGCTTGCACTTCTTCCTAGCATCCAGCCTAAACCTCCCATGGTGCAGCTTGAGACTCTGTCCCCTTGTTCTGTCACTGGGTGCCTGGGAGAAGAGAGCAACCCCACCTGGTTACAACCTCCTTTCAAGTAGTTGTAGGGAGCCATAAGGTCACCCCTAAGCCTCCTCTTCTCCAGGCTGCACACCCTCAGCTCCCTCAGCCTCTCCTCACAGGACTGTGCTCCAGCCTTCTCCCCAGCCTTGGTTCCCTTCTTTGGACACATTCAAGCATCTCAGCATCTTTCTTAAATTGAGGGGCCGAGAACTGGACATAATACTCAAGGTGTGGCCTAAGCAGTGCTGGGCACAGGGGCAGAATAACTTCCCTTGTCCTGCTGGCCACACTGTTCCTACTACAGGCCAGGATACCATTGGCCTTCTTGGCCACCTGGGCACACTGCTGGCTCATGTTCAGCTGCTCTCAACCAGTCCCTCCAGGTCCCTCTCTGCTTGGCTGCTCTCCAGCCACTCTGTCCCCAGCCTGTAGTGCAAACAGTATATGTGTGAGTGTGAAAACTGTGTACATTTAATTGGCTATTTGAGAACCTGCGTTAGAGGACTGACCTCAGAAGCTTTAGGAAATGGTAGTCCCAGTGCTTATCTTTACACTTCATAAAAAGCATTGTTGAACTCTTGGAAGAAGAGGGTGTTTGGGTGTTTCAGTCTCACTCCATTTTTTTGCCTCTGTTCTGGTTTGCTCTACTGCTGGTGTTTCTGCTGGTCACCTTCGGTGCTGGAATATGGTGTTGAAACAGCTCTGATGGTTGTGGTTTCATACTCAAAAGTTTTTAATGTTTCCATCATGTGGAAACCTCATGTTGGGCCTCCAGCAAAATTTGCTTGAATCCAAACAAAAAGTGAGGGCTGCGACATGCGACCGGTTTTGGCTGTGAAATCAGGGTCAGAGTCACTTGCACACATCCAGTCCTGGCAGCGGTGCACTTGGGCTTGTCCAAGTCTTGATCTTCCCTGCTGCTTCTGGCTGAGCCCATGGAGCAAAGCTGGAGATGGGTAGGTTCAGACTGGACGTGAGGAGGAAGTTTTGCACCATGAGAGTGGTGAGAGCCTGGAATGGGTTGCCCAGGGAGGTGGTTGAGGCCTCATGGCTGGAGGTGTTTAAGGCCAGGCTGGATGGGGCTCTGGCCAGCCTGATCTAGGGTAGGGTGTCCCTGCCCAAGGCAGTGGGGTTAGAACTAGGTGATCCTTTTGGTCCCTTCCAACCCTGAGTGATTCTATGTTTCCTGACAGCAAATGGCATCCAGGAAGCTGAGCTGTGGGTCCCCTCTGCCATTTGAGTTGTCCCAACAAGCTTTTCCTCCTTCCTTTTTGAGGGACCTCACTAGAGTGAACATCTGTCCTCCTCCTTCATTTGAATTGCTGATCCTTTTCTCTTGCTGCTTGTGCTGTGGGTTGCGCACAACTGTAGACACTCTTCTGAAGCATGAAAGGATGATGTGTTTGTTTCAGTTCTCAGACATCTGGCAGAAGTATTTGATAGCACTGAATTGTGGAGATGTTATCTCAGTTGCTTAAATGCTGTACTTCAGCATTTCTCCACTGCCAGAGCTGAAAAACAAACCCAGGAGATTTGAAGTATGAAACTCCCTTGCAAATTAAATCTAACATTTAATGTACCTTTAGCTGGTAAAATTATCACAGTTGGTAATTGGTATCAGTAGGTTGGGTTGGATGATCTAGGTTGGACTGGATGATCTTGGAGGTCTCTTCCAACTCTGACTGATTCTACGGTTCTATGATTTTTTTGTTATCATCGCTATTGAATTTTCTTTATCAGAATACTCTTGTTCCATTTGTCTACCACTTCTCATTGCAAGGGAAATAAGAAATAAGGAAGTTTTTACTTCTCAGGCATCTCTTTTTATATTATTCTGTCATGCTGAAATGTCTCTTTGGTATGCTGGAAGAGCTGGGAGATTTTAAAATGCAATCCATTAAGGGGGGGAGAAGAATTTAAAAAAGATTCTTCTGCCCCTGTGCTCAGCACTGCTCAGGCCACACCTTGAGTGCTGTGTCCAGTTCTGGGCTCCTCAATTCGAGAGAGATGTTGAGGTGCTAGAATGTGTCCAGAGAAGGGCAGCAAGGCTGGTGAAGGGCCTGGAGCACAGCCCTGTGAGGAGAGGCTGAGGGCAGAGATCATTGCTGTCTGCAGCTACCTGAAGAGAGGCTGTAGCCAGGTGGGCTTGGGCTCTTCTGCCAGGCAAGCAGCAACAGAAGAAGGGGACACAGTCTCAAGTTGTGCCAGGGGAGGTCTAGGCTGGATGTTAGGAGGAAGTTGTTGGCAGAGAGAGTGATTGGCATTGGAATGGGCTGCCCAGGGAGGTGGTGGAGGCACTGTCCCTGGAGATGTTCAGCAAAGCCTGGATGAGGCACTTAGTGCCATGGTCTGGTTGATTGGCCAGGGCTGGGTGCTAGGTTGGCCTGGATGATCTTGGAGGTCTCTTCCAACCTGGTTGATTCTATGAAAACTAATGATTAAAATGTACTCTTAAAAAAAAAGGAAAGAAAAAATCCTGTTAAATAATTAAGATGCTTTGAGCTTTATCAGAGTTGTCAGTGTTCTTGCTACAATATACATATGCAAAAACTATAAGGAGTTTAATATTTTATAGCAAGGATAACTCCAAACCCTAAATCTGCTGGCTTGTTTCTATGGTAACAAATATTGAAGTATGTCTAGCCAACACTGTTGGGGGGTGTGTGTGTGTGTGTTCCTCCCCCCCCCCCCCCCCCATTTAATTTCTTCCTATGAGTTCTAGGAATTCATTAAATCTGTAGAATCCTTTTCAAATTGGTCTGTTCTGTTGTAAAATTCCCTAAGATTAATGTTGAACATAAGTTTAAATTTTAACACAAACATCTCTTTGAAAGAGATTTCTTAGCAAGTGAGGGATTAGAGTTGTGTTTCTAAGACTCTGTGCTCATTGATCTGGTATTTTTTGTTCCTCATTGACAAGTTACATTTTATTTTTCCATGCATAACTATACTTTAAAAAGAGCAGCAGAATTTCACTCTGTGGATTCTGCTGAAGATATTAAAGGCTGTTTAACTGGAATGGTCTGGCTGGAAGTCAGCACCTGCAGAACTATATTTACTTATCAGGACCTCTTGATGGAGAAGAGGAGGCTCAGGGGTGATCTCATTGCTGTCTACAACTGCCTGAAGGGAGGCTGTAGCCAGGTGGGGTTGGTCTCTTCTGCCAGGCAACCAGCAACAGAACAAGGAGACACAGTCTCAAGTTGTGCTGGGGGAGGTCTAGGCTGGATGTTAGGAGGAAGTTGTTGTCAGAGAGCGTGATTGGCATTGGAATGGGCTGCCCAGGGAGGTGGTGGAGTCACCGTCCTTGGAGGTGTTGAAGCAAAGTCTGGATGAGGCACTTAGTGCCATGGTCTGGTTGACTGGATAGGGTTGGGTGCTAGGTTGGGCTGGGTAATCTTGGAGTTCTCTTCCAACCTGGTTAATTCTATGATTTCTTCAGGGCTCCCTCCTACTTCTGTGATGGTTTGGGTGTTACCTGTCCCCCCACACTTAAGAAAATCACCCTGACTAGACTCAGACAACCTGGAAATTTGAAGAATGAAGCTATATTTACAGCTTAGCACAGTATACAAGCAGATATTCACAATATGTACATCCCAACATCTCTCTTCAATTGAGGAGCCCAGAACTGGACACAGTACTCAAGGTGTGGCCTGACCAGAAATATACAAGTTAAAAAAAGTAATCCAGAAACACAACAGCCCTCCCAGAAGTCAAAGTCCCCAGGAGGGGCTCCCAACCACCCTTCCACCTTCTTCCCACCTCTCTACCTTACCCCAGACTTTGCCTTATGTTCAAGGTGAGTTTGGAGGGTTGGTCAGGGGAGTTAGGAAGCAGAAGGATTAGTCAGGCAGCAAATTAGAGAGAGAGAAGTTCGTGCAGCACCAAAAGTCAGAGAGAGACTGTGTTATCTATGTTTGTTTTCTTGTTCTTACACATCTCAGCAAGCCTATGAGTGCAGTAGCCATCACCATTGTTTCCTTTTCACAGCCTATCATCTAATTCCTCTCACCAAAATATCCCAGCTAGGCTCAAACTAGCACAACTTCTTAGGGATCCTGTCCTGCTCTTAAAATGTTGTCTTAGTGGGAGCTTCAGCCTTCTTTTGAAGGAATTGCACTTAACTTTGTTTTATTACAGAGTATTTTCTGGGCATGCAATTTCAGCAGTTCTGTAATAAAGTTAAGTGCAATTCCTTGAAAAGAAGGCTGAAGCTTCTGTGTCTGACGTCATCTGATGGATTTTTCTTTTGAGGGCAGCCTGGCAGCATTGGGAAGTAATCTGAAGTGTTGTCTGTGAGTTTCCATGTCCCCAGTGGTCACTCAAACCACAAGCACCTGGTCGCAGTAGTAACAGAAAAATGTTCAAGACTCTTGAAGTGAAATGTCAGGTTGGTGCAACTTTTTGCATCTGTTTGACTAGCCAGCATTGGATGCAGCTGGAAGCATAAAGACTTCCTCCCTCTGCCTGTGGGGACTCTGGTTTCTGCTGGGATGTAGTAAAGATAATGAGCCAGCAGAAAGACAGTTTGAGAAACTGAGATTTGCACTTCACAGCTGTGTTTCAGGAGCCCGTGGTGATGGACTAAATGCACGTATTCTTGTAGGGCTAAGAACATCCAAACCTTTTTAACGCCAATAGACTTATAGCTGGGAACTTGAAATGGGACCCAGCAACCTTAACAGATGCTTTGAAGGACTAGGAGGTGCAGCTGGAACCAGTAACTGAAGTACTCCAAAGGTGATGCTCAGAGAAAGTGCAGTTCATTCCTTCCTATCCTTCCAGAGCAGTGATTTCAGTGGTGGGCTTGAGGCTGCCACAGGCCATGAGGGCCAGAAGAGTTGATGCTTCTGCTTCTCAGGCAGAGCCAGGCTGAAAGAAGGAGGCAATGTTTATGCACAAGGCAATACAAAACCAAAACACAGACATAAATGCTGTTCATCTGGGTTGTAAGGAAAGTACCCTGTCACCTCACGAGCTCTAGGTGAACCTCCAAAACCTCCTTGCATCATGGCAGACATTGTGTGGAGAGTCACAGGATCATGGGATGTCAGGGCTTGGAAAAGATCCAAAAAGAGCGTCTTAGGAGTGTGAGCTGTAGTGGTACCAGAGTGCCTCCAGCAGTGCCCAGGCTACTCTTACCAGGAAGCTGTTACAGCTGGTGGGGGAGTCTCATCTTCACACACAGCCCCCCCCCCCCCCCCGAGGGCACACAGTCAAGGACAGCAATTTCTTGGCAATATTTTGGCCTGCCCAGACTTCATCCCAAATTTCAGCCTTTGATCTCTCCAATGAGCTTATCCAAGGGGCCAGTGTAAATGACAGATCTGCATTACAGTTCCTCAGAAACAGGGAAAATAATTTTGCTTTCATTTCTTGGGTTGAATGTGGAATTTGTTGGAACCATGGATGTGTTCCAGCCCAGACTTTTTTTAAAATTTTCTTTAAAATAATAATTTTTCATAAATAGGTGCAAGAATATATGTCACAAAGCAAGTTGTGGTTTGAGGCCTTGTGACATCGTAGTGATGGACTTGTCCAGTTTCCCTGAAAATAAATTTGACAAGATTGAGAGCAGGATTGTACATGTGCATGTCCAGAGAAGGGCAGCAAGGCTGGGGAGGGGGCTGGAGCTCAGCCCTGTGAGGCGAGGCTGAGGGAGCTGGGGGTGTGCAGCCTGCAGCAGAGGAAGCTCAGGGCAGACCTTATTGCTCTCTACAACTACCTGAAGAGAGGATGTAGCCAGGTGGGTGTTGGTGTCTTCTCCCAGCCAACCAGTGATAGAATGAGGGGACACAGTCTCAAGTTGCACCAGGGCAGGTTTAGGCTGGATGTTAGGAAGAAATTCTTCACAGCAGGAGTGATTTGCCATTGGAATGGGCTGCCTGGGGAGGTAGTGGAGTCACCATCCCTGGAGGTGTTTCAAAAGAGCCTGGATGTGGCACTTGGTGCCATAGTTTAGTTGATTAGAAGGTGTTCAGTGATAGGTTGCCCTTGATGATCTGAAAGATCTTTTCCAATCTGCATGATTCTGTGATCATAGAATGGTGTAGGTTGGAAGAGACCTCAAGGGTCATCCAGTTCCAACCCCCTGCCACAGGCAGGGACACCTCCCATTACAACAGGTTGCTCATCCAACCTGGCCTTGAGCACTTCTAGGGAAGGAGCAGCCACAACCTCCCTGGGCAACCTGTGCCAGTGTCTCACCACTCTCACTGGAAAGAACTTCTTCCTAACATCCAGTTTCAATCTCCCTTCTGCCAGTTTAAACCCATTACTCATCATTACAAGACTTGATGTGCATGAAGGCTGTGAGTACTGCTGCTCTGTTGTGGTTGTAATCTCTGGAAGGCAGAGCAAGACCACTCACTGCAGCATGGACAGTTGGTAGCCATTGGGAAGCTTTCACAATGCACTAATGTGTCCCTGCCGCTTTCCACCTTACTTGGAAACATCTGGTATGTATCAGGGTGCCACACACTTCTTTTGACTCTTGGAACTGTGAAATGAGAAACCAATGTGTGCTATTCTGCGATCAGCTCTCACATTCTCATATGGTGTCTGTGCAATCAGACATATCAAACTGTACTTTGACTTGCTCCTTCAGTGTGTCAAATGCCATTTGGTTTTGATGAACTACTTAGTAAAATTCTGCAGAGAGTAAGCATGGGTGGAGGGGAAGTACATGTGAGAGGTAAGATGCCAGCAGTTATATGGCCTGCTCAGCACAAGTCAAAGCCAGAGATTACAAGATCACAGGATGCTAGGGGCTGGAAGGGACCTCTGCAGATCATCAAGTCCAACTCCCCTGCCAGAGCAGAACCATAGAATCTAGTACAGGTTACACAAGAACATATCCAGACAGGGCTGGAAAGACTCCACAAGCTCTCTGGGCAGCCTGTTCCAGTGCTCTGGGACCCTGACGGTAAAGAAGTTCTTGCTCATGTTGAGGTGGAACTTCCTGTGCTGCAGTTTTCATCCATTGCCCCTTGTGCTGCTCCAGGGCACAAGTGAGCAGAGGCTGTCTCTGTCCCTTGCTGTGCCCTCAGACACATGTATGCATTTATTAGATGCCCTCTCAATCTTCTTCTCTCCAGACTAATCAGCCCCAGGTCTCTCAGCCTTTCCTCATCAGGCAGTGCTCCAGTCCCTTCATCATCCTTGTAGCCCTCCATTGGACTCTCTGCAGTAGATCCCTGTCCCTCTTAAACTGGATGCATTATTCCAGGTGGGGCCTCACTAGAGCAGAGTAGAGGAGGAAGAGAACCTCCTTGGATCTTGTGGAGATACTCCTCTTAATGCACCCCAGGGCCCCATTGGCCTTTCCTGGCCCCAAGGGCACTTCGCTGTTCAGGCCCTGGTTGGCACTGTTGCCCTTTGTAACGTTTGCACCAAACAGGAGGCAGTGTGTTTTGTAGCGATAGCATCAGTGTTTCCCTTAACATAAGCAATCCTGCAGGAAGATGAATGCTAGAGAATTAAAGAAATAGTCAGGTGAGCTCATTGAGGGAGCATCTGCTTTGGTATGGCAGCATTTGTTTGCTGCTGGAGTTATGTAGCCCCATGCAAGAGGAGAATCACAGAAGATTAGGGGCTGGAAGGGACCTCAAAAGATGATCCAGTCCGACCTCCCTGCAAGAGCAGGATCACCTAGAGCAGATCACATGGGATTTGTACAAGGAAACAAGGATTTGTAGAACCATGTTCATTTTAGATGTCTCTTGAGCACTTAGTGTTGGCCTGCCAGTTGGGTGAGGAGAATTTATTTGTGGCAGGTTTTTTGGAGGCCTGGAGTTTGGAAGAGAAAGCAGGCTGTACAACTCCATAATGCCTTTTAAGTCATCATCCCAGCCTTAATGTCACTGACAACAGGAGTCCCTGCCCCATCTCCCCGCTGATTCAAAATGTGGTTCCTTACTCTTCAGTCCTCTGGCTGTGAAATTTCAAGAGGTCAGGGGTGGCTCCACTGCAGCTTCTTTCCTCTCCTCAATTCCTCAGCCTTATGGCAGAGCTTTATAGTTATTTTCTGTCTTTAACCGCTGTGGAAGAAGTGCTTAACCCTGAGGCAGTTCAAACCTTGTGCTGCATTAATTACAACCTAGTGCTGTGCCCTCCGCAGCAGCGGAGCGTTGTTTGGGAGGGGAGCAAAGACAAGAGCGCTGCGCACTAGGAGCGGGAGGACCTATCCTGCCTGCCAAGATCCCCTCCTGTGTGCCAGGGGAGCTGGTATCAGCTCCTGGATCTGCCTTGCAGCTCCCCGAGCTGGCTTTCGCCCACGGTGCTGTTTGTCAGGGAGCTGCTCCGCCACCGGAGTGTTTTATTTTCTAAACCACGTTGTGAACTCTGTACAAGTTAAAAGGTTTGTTCTGCCTTTCATCTCCTGGGCTGTTTTCTGCAGAGATTTCCTAACTTTTCCCATGACGTTTTTGCCTGGTTCTTCAGCAGATTGTAGGGACTGAAAGAGGCTATTGTTTCCACAGGAGTGCAGGCATGTGCACATCGCCTAATCTGGTTGGCACAGAATTTCAGGAGTGGGTGTTGGAGCGAGGAACAGGGTTGGGATGTGTGTGGCTGTGGACTCTTGTGCACGGTGTGTTCTCTTCTCTTCTCTGTAAATAAATACCCCAGTTCACTCTCTAGGTTTGCCATTTGTATTCCTCTGACAGTTGAACTCCAGTACCATGAGCTTAGTACACAAAGCAGTGGTGTGCAGAAAGGTTGCAGAAGCTTTGGTTAGCAGAGATTGGAAAGCTGGTTTGGTTTTCAGGCCTGCTTCTGAATAGGTATCAGCTCTTGATGGCCTGGAGACTCAGCACTTTAATTTCCCTTTCCCCCTCAACCAAACATAGAATGGTCTGGGCTGGAAGGGACCTCCAAATGTTCAACCCCCTTGCAGTCAGCAGGGACATCCTCAACTAGATCAGGTCACCTGGAGCCCTGTTGAGCCTCTCCTTGCATATCTCCAGGGATAGGGCCACAACCACCTCCCTGGGCAACCTCTCCCAGTGTTCCATCACCCTCATAGTGCAGAACCGGTTCCTAACATCCAGTCAAAATCTGCTCTGCTCTAGCTTGAAGCCATTGCCCTCCTCCTGTCCCTGCAGCCCTTTGCAAACAGTCTCTCTGCAGCCTTCTTGTAGCCCCCTTCAGGCACTGGCAGGCTGCTGTTAGGTCTGCCCTGAGCCTCCTCTTCTGCAGGCTGCACACCCCCGGCTCCCTCAGCCTGTCCTTGTGGCAGAGCTGCTCCAATCTCATAAGCATTTTCGTGGCCCTGCTCTGGACCTGCTCCATCAGCTCCGTGTCCTTCCTGTATTGAGGGGTCCAGAGATGGATGCAGCACTGCAGGTGAGGTCTCAGCAGAGCAGAGCAAAGTGTCAGAATCCCCTCTCTGGCTCTGCTGGCAATGCTGCATTTGGTGCAGCCCAGGCTGGGATTTGCCTTCTGGGCTGCAGGCTCCCACTGCCTGCTCACGTCCAGCTTCTCATCATAGGTTTGAAACTGATACTTCATTGTCTGTCTTACTTTCTCCTTCCTTACATTTGAGTTTACGTTTTTGAAGTGCAAGGTAGGCCAACAAGTGCTTTTTGGCCTGGTGCTTAGGAGGCAGACTTGGGCAATCAAGATGCATTTACCAGCTTTTGAGACAGTGCAGTCTGAACCTTACACTTATACAACAGACTTCTTCTGCAGAGTAGTTTGCGTACAAGACGTCACGTGGTGGGGTTTGTTTCTTTTCAGCTGGGTGGTATCACCAGGGAGCAAAGAAACTGCCCATGGTTGGGTTTTGTTTTACACCCAGGATCTTGTTGTGTGCAACCTCGCTGCAGATTTGTTTCCCATGTCGGAAGCGTTACCTAGAAGATGGGGCTGGGATAGCTCCAGCTTCCTGATGGTGACCCAGATCTCTGCTGGCGATGAGATCTCATCTCCACTGGGCATGGAGTGAGAGCAGCAACGGTGTTTTCAGCTGCTGAGTTGCAGGAGCGTTCCCATACGGTGTTTCCAGGCTCAGCTGCAGCTTTGCAGCACCTTGGCTGTTGCTGCTGACGTGCCTGTGTCTGGTGGTAAAAGGTGGGGGTTTCCTCCTCGGGCTGCTTTCATGTAGGTCTCTTAAGAGAGTGTGAGGCAACTCCCAGGGTGTTTTTACATACTACTTTATGTGTGTGTGAGACAGCATAAAAACCCTCGGAGTTTTTTCAGCAGCAACAACATTGTATTACTGACAGTTTGCTGTATCTGCATTTTAATGTAGTTGCTTTCCTTGGTCAGGAGTAGCTGTTGCTTGGCTCCATGGAACTGGAGGATGCATGCTGGGAAGGCTGAGATTTGCCAGCAAGTTAAGAACTGATGAGGATTGATACAGTCTTTTGCTGATGGATTTTGTCTGGCTGAGGTGCTTTGTGGTGCGTGCACAGGAATTCCCAGGTGTTGATCAAAGCACTTGACCGTGGCCAATTTTGTAAGAGGATAGGGAAGAGAGACTGAAGTGAGGAGTTAAGGGTTTGCCTGGTTCCATTTCATGTGGGGCCTGTCTTATTTAGCGAAGAGCCTACAGCCTCACCCCTAGTCACGTGTGCTTTTAGCACCTCTGGACCAGACTCTGGTGTGTTGACTACCTTTGAAGGGTTTCTGCAGTGCTTCCATGGGACACAGTGCTTCACAGACCACCTACTGCTGCTTCGAGCAGTGCTTTTGAAATTGCACCTCCTTTTCAGCAGCGCATGGGCACGGTGCAGAGCACTGGAGCCAGTCTGTAAAGCTGCCTTTTCCTATCTGATGCTGCTTTTGCCTTAGATGGAATCCTTGCTGCTCTACCCAGGAATATTCGAGGCAGTTCTCTGCTCTGCACTCCCGAGGATTGGATGTAGGACAGTTTGGAGGGTTCCTAGCAGTGGAACTCCCTATTCTCAGTCACTGAGTACATTAGAGCCCTAAATTATTTACCTTAAAGAATTCCAGCCCTGAATTATTTACCTTTAAGGTCTATCTTCCTGCCTTGTGCATTTAGTCGACAGTAGCCCTATGGTCTGTGCTAGGCTGTGAGTGTCTGAGGCGGGATAATGTCTGGGGCGGATCCAGCTGCTTGCTGTTAATTCTCTTTTTGTACACATGTACATTGCATTGTAACTAAGGTCGGAGCGTGGCTCAGTGAGACATAAAAAACGTTTGTACAGACCTGCTTGTAAGTCCTGTGAACGCATGGGCAGTTTTCAATGACGTGGTGGCACTCTTCTCTTTTTGCAGGTCGGCTGCCTATTGCCGCACGTACAGCTGTAAGCTGCACGCCCTGGGCCGATGCCCTGCTCAGCATCTTGTTTTTATCCCTGCTGTTCCGTCTCTGGCCTCACGCTTTTATTTATGGCACACTACTAAAATCCTACTGAAGGAGTTTGCCATTTCCTCTCAAACTTTTTTATGTGTTTATCAGGCTTGAGAGTTTGATAAATGATTTGGGAAGCGTTGCCAGTTTTGTACAGGAAGACAGCTAAAGCAAGAGGACAAAGGATCTTGAGGGTCTTACAGCCTTGCTGCTGAGTTGTCTCCATAGTGTGTAGTATTTCATGTACTGGAAATACAGTTCCCTTTTGCCGTGAGTGTTCATTAGTTGTGCTTGAGAGAAGCCAGGGTTTCAGGTTGGTTAGGAACTCGCCATTAATGGTCCCTTGGGAAAAGCTGGGTTTAAATGACTGGAGTGGTGCTGCATCAGAGCTGCATGGCAGCTCTCCAAGGCACAGCTCATCTGCCTGAGCGCTGAGAGGGATGGCAGGGAGCAGCGGGGTGGCTGCCCTCTTCACTGCCAACAGCTGTCAGGGTTGTCCTAGGCTTTAATCTCATAGCTGTGTTGCATGGCTCAGGTATGTGTCTTGTGCTGAGCGCAGCAGGAGGAGGTGATGAGAGCTGCATGGGCAGCACTCTCTTGCCACACTTCTTTCCTTTTTCAGTGCTTCAGCTCGTCAGTGTTCAGTGTTCTCTCCTGCAACATAGCTTTGGTACGCCAGCAGGCTGAGAGCAAACAAATGGCAAACAGTGTACACTGGCTCCGTAGAGGCTTTAACGTGATTCACTGCTAGTGCTGCAGCTGCAAAGCCACAATGCAGCCCTCCATGCCTAAGCAGTGTGTCACTTTCTCCCCATCCTACCTCAAATTTTCCATCCCCATTAGGTGACATTTCTTGTTTTGACTTATTTTTCCTTGCCATTGCCTGGCCCAGCTCTTGGCTGCTTTGAGCATAGATGGCCGCAGGCTGCTGAGGCTGCAGCAGGGAGGTCACCTGGAGCAGGAGATAGAAGTGATCCCTGGCTTTGCTTGGGAGATGGCCCAGCCCAGTCAGGAGCAAATCCAAAGGGCATCTCTGTTCCTCCTCAGCCTGGGACGAGACTCTGCTCTTTGCTTTGGGTGGTACCTGGCTAGCCTCAGGTTTAAACTCTGTTCCAGATGTTGTAAGAATTTACCCTTTCCAGCCACTTTTTCAGGAATGGCTCAATCAGGCTGCTGTGACCAGAACTTTGCAACAAAAACTTCCAGGCAGACATGCATGTGGGTGATGGACAGAGTATGCCAAGTGCCCAAGCCCTGAAATCTCAGGGCTGCATCCCTAGCCCTGTGCTTTGTGTTGAGGTTTAATTTGCATGCCCTTGTAGAAGAAGGCAAAGTTATCACTTACAGGTCTCTTTAAGTTACATCTTCTTAAGTGAAGGGGTTTGTTTCACTTGCTCTCAAGAAAAGCAGTGAAATACTGATGTTAATGGTATTTCCAGGACTGAAAATCCACTTGCATTTCTTCTTTACTTATGATGTGTTTCCTGACCATTCAGAGAGGCCGGTGGGGTTTTTTTGAGGTTTATCTTCACTGGGGTTTCTACCATAAGGGCTTTTTCCTGCCTTGAGTGTGGAAATGTCTTCTGTGAAGTGTACATTTTGGATTTTTGGTGTATTGGCAGGAGAATTTGACTCTAAAAGCTTAAAGCTACTAATATGTGAAGTGAGGACTCAGCACAAACGCTAAAAAGTCCTTTTGAGACTTTTAAGTGGTGTCACTACTTAATGTTATAGGTGCAAATTTCAGGGAAACCCCATGATTAATTTACTGTTGATGTAATTTTGCAAGTATTCTTCTTAGATTGCTGCTGTGGTTATTAGTGGCATGTATTTGCTTTTGAAACCGAAATAGAATTAAGCAGCTCTCCCTCCCCACCCCCCACATTTCTGCTTTTGGTGGCCTTGTCTGCTTAGTGTTGGTCCCTGCACTACCAGGCAGGATGCCCCAGGGATTTGGGGGCAGAAGAGCTGCATTCTCCCATGTAGTTCTACAAGGCATGGGCTGTGGTACCTTCTCTTCTATTGCTTTGTTTGGTCAATGAGAGCAGTTCTCAGGAAAGGACTTTTTTTTGTTTAGTATCTTTATACCACAAAAAGGCAGAAAACAAAAGACTGAAGTATGTGCTGGGAAAACCAATTGTTGTAATGCAGTTGATAGCTAATTGTGTGCAGTTAATCAATTTTCTCTTTTCTGTCTTTTTTTTGTTTTGTTTTTTTTTTTTCCCCACACAGAGCGATGAGGCAAGAGAGAAGTTTGTAAAAGCAGGAAAATGTGATTGCATGAACATCATTGTTGGCAGGAGGACTCGGTGGCTTCAGGTAATAATGTGGCACTGCTTTCTCTTCTGCTTTACAAACCGGCTAGGTTGCAGGCAGTGGCCCTGAGGAGTGACTGAGGAAGGTGAGAAGGTATAACAAGAATTAGTGGCTGGCTGTTAAATTAATTCAGCCAGGTGAGAGGGTGTGAGTGTTCCATCAGCACCAGTGAATCATAGAATCAGGCAAGGTTGGATGGGACCAAAAGGATCATCCGGTTCCAACCCCCCTGCCATGCCCAGGAACACTCTACCCTAGATCAGGCTGCCCACAGCCTCATCCATCCTGGCCTTAAACACCTCCAGACATGGGGCCTCAACCAGCTCCCTGGGCAACCCATTCCAGCCTCTCACCACTCATGCTGAAGAACTTGCTCCTCACGTCCAGTCTGCCCCTACTGACCTGCAGCTTTGTTCCATTCCCCGTAGTCCTGTCACTCCCTAATAGCCTAGAAAGTCCCTCCTCAGCTTTTTTGTAGGCCCCAGGCCCCCTTCAGATACTAGAAGGCCACAAAAAGGTCACCTCACAGCCTTCTCTTCTCCAGCCTGAACAGCCCCAACTCTTTCAGTCTCTCCTCATAGCAGAGCTGCTGCAGCCCTCTGAGCATCCTCGTGTCCCTTCTCTGGACACACTCCAGCATCTCCACATCCCTCCTATAATGGGGGCTCCAGAACTGGATGCAGTACTCCAGGCAGGGTCTCACCAGAGCGGAGTAGAGGGGGATGATTGCTGAAGAGAACACTGCTGGTGCAGTAGCTTCCTTCCTTCCTCCAGGCTGTTGAATCTGAGGCTGTGCTTTTTTTTTTCTTTTCTTTTTTTTCATTTCTTCTTTTTTTGTTCCCTACCCTAACCCCTTACAGCTGCATTGATGTAGGCGGGGAAGCTCCATGTCTGTTTTATGGAAGAAGGTCAAATGATTAGCTGTCCCTTTAGACTGCACAACTTTGAATCTATGAATATTTCCCTTGAATTCCCCCTTTTAAAAGATTTCTGGATCAGAGGGGATCATTATCTGCTAAAAGACCCAGACCTAAGCCTTTCCTGCTGGTTGATTTGTGAGTGAAGACAATTTCTTGTTCCGTGGCTGTAGAAAGCCTAATACGTAGTACTTAACCATGTCACTGCTGTATTTGCAGTGTTAAAACAGTGAGGTTAAACATATTTAGATCATAGGATCATAGGATGTTAGGGGTTGGAAGGGACCCGAAGAGATCATCGAGTCCAACCTCCCTGCCAGAGCAGGACAATCCTATCTAACACAGATCACAGAGCAACACATCCAGACAGGCCTTGAAAGGCTCCAGAGAAGGAGACTCCACAACCTCTCTGGGCAGCCTGTTCCAGTGCTCTGTGACCCTTACAGTAAAGAAGTTCCCCTTTGTGTTGAGGTGGAACCTCTTTTGCTGCAACTTACACCCATTGCTCCTTGTCCTATCCCAGGGAGCAAGTGAGCAGAGCCTGTCCCCCCAACTCCTGGCCAGCCCTCAGATACTTACTTATAAACGTTTATCAAATCCCCTCTCAGTCTTCTCTTCTCCAGACTAAAAAGCCCCAGGTCCCTCAGCCTCTCCTCATCAGCCATGCCCTCCAGTCCCCTAAGCATCCTTGTAGCCCTCTGCTGGACCCTCTCCAGCAGATCCCTGTCCCTCTTAAACTGGGGAGCCCAAAACTGAACACAGTATTCAAGATGAGGTCTCACCAGGGCAGGGTAGAGGGGGAGGAGACCCTCCCTCGATCTGCTGGACACATTCCTCCTAATACACCCCAGGATCCCATTGGCCTTCTTGGCCACAAGGGCACATTGCTGTGCAATGGATAACTTATTATCCACCAGCACCCCCAGGTCCCTCTCCACAGGACTGCTTTAAATCAGATCACCTCCCAGCCTGTACTGGTGGAGTTTGTTATTTCTCCCCAGATGCAGGACTCTGCACTTGTCCTTGTTGAACTTCATCTGGTTCCTCTGTGCCCAGCTCTCCAGTCTGTCCAGATCTCACTGGGACAAGCCTCCCGGCTTGGTGTCATCAGCAAACTTGCTGAGCAGACACTCTCCTGTTTTGTAGGAACTTTAAGTTGCTGGCTGAAAGGCAGCTCTTATGTTTTTAATCATTTTATTTTCTTCACTGAGGGGGAGTGGAAGATGCAGGTGGGGAGTTTACAGCACTAATTGCACTACACATTCATAACTGGGGCCAGATCCTACCCTCAAACTTCTCAGGCAATCCCAGTGAAGTCATCACTCAGTGGGAAAAACTCAGTTGTGGCTTTGCTATAGTCATGACCAAGAAGGACATTTAAATATCGTGTGAATAAGTGTGGATTTGCCATTTCCTCAACCCAGTATTAAATTGCATACTCTGGGAAGAGAGAGTTGCTGTATCAACACTGGTGTAATGACACGTTATTAAAGAATCAATATCCAGTCATAGAAACAAGTCCTGGTGTAAGCAGTTGGGTGCTTACAGCTGCGATTTGTATGTATTTGCAAATGTAATGGGCTGCTTTTTTCCCTCTGTTCTTGTAGCACTGGTAACTTGGATAAACACTGCCTGTGTGACTCATTGGAGAGTATAAACTTCTTTTAAAGGAGCAAGTGTGGGATTTGCTGAATATCCTCTTGCTCGCAACCCTGAATACATGCGTTAGGTCATGATTCATCTTAAACTGGCCAACTGGAGAGGAAAATTACTGCTGATCTCCCATAGGTGACTTCAGAAACAAACAGAAGGATGGAAGTGCTTTAAAGACATAAATAGTAGTTGGAATTCATAAAATCATAAAGCAAACATATGGCACAAGGTCTTCTGAAATGTAGCAGTTGAAAGGGTTTTTTTTTTTTTGTAGTTTCAGAAAGATCTTCTTTAGTATCACAGGAAGAGTAAATATTTTCATTTCTTTTTCTTCACCTATGTCTCAACTCCATTCCTTTTTCTTCCCCCTCTTTCTTCTTTCCCCTCCTTTTTCTTTTTTCCCTCCTCAGAATCTTCTTGGTTTGGTGGGATGGGGAACCAACACCCCGTATGCCTAGAAAGACCTACTTGGGAGTGGGAGATAAACGCTGCTAATTGTCCTCCTGTTGTTAGGTTCATTCTTGAAGTCCTGCAGCGTTGGCATGGAGTTGATGTAATCCAGAGTGAACGCCTCCTGTGCGCATGTGTGCGTGAGTGAGATGTGATGGGCGCTGCAGCAGCTCCTGGACGGGCCAAGGAACTGCATGGCTCTAACTGAGTACCCTGAGCTTTGGTGATGAGGGATAGAGACCCTCCACGGCTGTCTGCACACACAGGGGTGCATGCTTATGGTGGGGTGGTACGATGTGGCCTCCCCACTCTTCTGCTGCACCCTCAGTGGGGCGACCGTGGTCCTTGGTGCTCTGAGCATCGTAGTGTGGAATGAGGCTGCTGCTTAAAAGGGGATGAAGGAGGAAGACTGGAAGCAGAGGAGTAGGGGACTAAGAGGGGAGGGGGATCTAGGGAGGAAGACACGGCTCCAGAGGGAAATACTCTGTGCTTTGCAGTTGCTTGTGTGGATAGAAACCAGATGGTGCGCTGGAACACCCGCTCGCTCAGGCGGCAGCGGAGCCAAACATATGGTTAATGGTTAGGAGAAAGAGCTTTGCGAGCCAGGGCTTTGCTGACTGCCTCACATTACAGATTGTTGCAGTGTGTCATTACATTGCCAAACTAAGTGCTTAATACCCGCTGCGGGCGCTGGGCAGGCATTTGCAGGGAGGATGCTGAGGCTCCATGGGCAGGGTGGGAGGCTGACATCACGTGCATCCCCCTGCCACACCCCCCCCCCTCCCTACCATTTCCCCTTTCCCCACTGGAAGCACCTTAAATCTTGCCTTTTATAACCTGAACCCTCCAGCAGACAATTTTGTCATTCCGTGTGTGTTTATCTGTTTTATTTCCAGCAACGTATGCTTGGGTTTGCCCTTTTTTGTGCCTTCTTGATTCGATCCCCAAGCAGCCAAGTTTGCCTCAGCTGCAGCACCACACTTACATGCCCGGCATCTGAAGTTCCTGCTCTGGGATCTTTGGGCGACACCAGGCCCATGTTATCTAAGGAACTGCTGAGCTCATTCATCTCCTTTTCATGGCCCGCTTCCTTTTATTTTTAGCCAAATCCGTCAGGCCTGACAGGCGGGTAATTTGAGCCAGAGAAAGGGCAAAGCTCCAGGTCCTTTCCACAAAGCAATTCTTCTCCTCCCTCCTGGGAAGGCTCCAAACTTGGCCTGCTCCAGGCAGATGGATTTGTTGAGTCATGTGAGATCATTTACACAAAAACACAGCGAGGCAGTGAAAAGAAAAGGGGGGGAAAAAAAAAAAGGGAAAGAAAAAAAAAATAGAGGAGGGGGGGGAAGGGGTGGGAGAGCCTGCGCTGCCGGGGCTGCTGTGAGCGTAGGAAATGTGCTGCGAGGCAGCTAGACAGAGGAATGCAGCAGATTCATTCTTGTATAAGGTAATGTCTCGTTTACAGTACAGGGTGGAGCCAGCACGGAGGAGAAATCACTTGAAAACAGATTACTCATTTGAAACAAAAAAAAAAATTCTCCTTAAAATAAATAATAATAATAATAATAATAACCAAAACAACAACAACAACAAAAACCCCAACCAGAGGCACCAAACCAGCCAACAAGCAAGCTGTGTGCACGAGCGTGCAACAAAGGCGGCGTTGTTGACAGCACCGGATTACAGTAGCGGTAAACTCCGGGCTGGGAGGTTGCTGGAAAATGAGTTTGCTCCATGATGCAACCAGAGTTTGCTTTGTCTGGCCGCCAGCACGAGCGGGGCGGTGGGGACAGGGGAGCCTGGCGGCTTCGTGCTTCTCCAGGGATGGTTGAAGGCGATGGGGAGGGATGGAGGGAATGATACAGGATCCCGAGTGGGCAGGCTGCACTGGGGCGTCGATAACAGCGAGGAGGAGGGGGTGGTTGTGCATGGAGTGGGGGTGTGGGAGAGCCTCTTCTTGTTTTGGTTTTGGACTGGTTATGGTATAGGTTTTGATTACGTCGGGGAGTAAATTGTGCTTATCCAGATGAACGTTGATTTTGTTCCCGTTGGCAACCCAAGCTAACCTCAGCGTGTTGGGTTTGGGTTTTTTCAGTGGGCGGTAAGAGAGAACATCAAACTTGGGGGTTTTTAGATCTTGATGCGTCCTGGAGAATGGGGTTGGGTTTAATTTATGCAGTGTTCTAAGGAGATCCATTCAGACCTTGAAATAGACACGGTCTGTGTGTTAAGTGTTGTTAATAAAACTTCCAATTCCTCCAATTTTCTTTGCAAGGCAATATCTGAATATTAATGTTTTGTCCCAGCGATGATTAAAAAGCAGGGTAGCAGCAGAAGCTGGAACTGGAAATTGGTGGAAAAACATGTGCAATCAAACAAGTCCTTTGCAAAGCATGTCATTAAATTCTCAGCTGCAGTTAAGGAACTCGTGGGAGTGTGTAAATGTGGGTTTGGATTTTAACTTGAACCTTTCCCCTTCTGAGCAGCATCTTCTGCAGACTCCACAGCGCTATCCGCTGAGGTGCTTTCCTGCGGGGAGGGGAGGGTTTGTCTGGAGCCAGCCTCCCTCTGCTTGACCTTGTCTTCCCTTTTTTCCTCCTCGTGCTTCTTTTTTTCCACTTTTGTCTGAAAGACAGCTGGCTTTCTCAGCCCCCGTGCCCTGCCAGGCTGTGCCGCCGAGCACATTCAGCCCGGGGAGAGCCTTCGTTTCTCGCGCTTAATAGTTTTCTCACTTGGTGGGACCCTTTTGTCTTCTGTGTCTCTTGATCAGGCCGCCTTGTTAATTCTGGTGAAGGAGCACTTGGCAGCACCCCGAGTGCCAGTTGGGGTCCTGCATTGCACGAACTCATGGTGGGGTTCTTACCTCTTAGCTTACAGCTGATGTCTGAGGTGAGGATCAGCAAGGAGGATAAGAGAATAGGGATGAAAATACGGCCAGGCGTGGGACCTGGACTGTGCAACAGGCTGTGTCGTGGGATGGCAGTAGATCACAGAATCACAGAATGTTAAGGGTTGGTAGGGACCTCGAAAGATCATCCAGTCCAACCTCCCCCCTGCCACAGCAGCATCACCCAGAGCAGATCACACACGAACACATCCAGACAGCTCTTGAATATCTCCAGAGGGAGACTCCACAACCCCCCTGGGCAGCCTCTTCCAGTGTTCTGTCACTCTCACAGTGAAAGAGTTTTCCCTCCTGTTTCCATCGAACTTCCTATGCTTCAGCTTCCAGCCACTGACCTTTGTCCTGTCATTGGGCATCACCCAGCAGAGCCTGGCTCCATCCTCTTTGCTTTGAGCCCCTTGGAAAGGTGCCAGAGAAGGACAGTTCTGTTACTTTCTCTTTGCATAGTTACTGTGACTTTCTTTCTCTAAAATTTGTGAGGTTTTTTGTCTTAGTGGACAGTTCTGCTTAACTCCTGTTAACTGCTTACATCTCTCACCAGCTGGGAGCTCTACAGTCAGCTCTATGTATGGCCCTTAGCAGACTTGTAGTTTTTCCACTCCCCTGCAGAGTGCCTCACTCCTCAGTATCTCCTTTTTGCACTCCGAAGATGCTGCCTGTGTTGCTTTTTGCATCTTTACATTGGACAACCAGCCCAGCTACATAGGTGTGGTGGGTTGGGAACTTCCCCCCTCCCAGTTAGAATTTACCAGACCAGCTCAGACAAACTGGAAGTAAAATGAAGCTGTACTTACAGCAAAGCTAAATTTACAGGCATACATACAAAATATATTTACATGTATTTACAGTTATGTGCAATTGAGAAATGCTGCAGAAATGCAAACTTCTCCCTCTGGACAAAGAAAGCCCAGAAGGCACCAATGCCACCTTCCCTTGTAGAGTAGGGTTATAGGTTGGACTTGGTGATCCTGAGGGGTCTTTTCCAACCTGAGTGATTCTGTGATTCTCTCTCCCCAGACAGAGAACAACCGGCAAGGCTTCAGTGTTATCTTGTCAGTCAAGATAAGTGGAAGAGATTAGAGAGAGAGGAGAACAGATCCAGTGCCCAAGAGCCAAGAAGAACAAATTGTTTGTTTATACTTTGGCTTTTTATACCTCTTAGCAAACCAATGAATGACATAGACTTTATCATTGTGATTCTTCTGCAACCTGTGATCTAATTTAGTTAGATTCTGCACTGAAATTTCAGGAAAGTACCAGTTTGTCTTATTAGAGTGTTCCAATAAGCTTTCAACTGCTACAACAGATTTCAGGAACTGTTGATGACCTGACTATCAGGGAAATCAGCCCTGCTCTTCCTTCCCCATCTTCCGTGGCTGCTCAACTTCCCCCTCTTCTTCTAAAAGTGTGTTGCCTATAAGATGCTATCAGCCCCATAATTCTTGTATCTCACTTCTCCTATCGTTTCGATTCTTCTGTACCTACCTCCTCTTCCTCTATCTCACAATTAGCCCAGAAATTTCTCTGCTGCAGGCCTTTTCCCTCCTTGCACGTACTGTGGCGCTGCCTCCTTTGGGATCAGAGGAAGAATGAGTTTAGAGTTCTTACGTGTTGTGTCATGTCCTCTGCTTGACTTCACTTTGCACAGGTAGAGGGCATCATCTATGTAATATTCTTTTCATTGCCACTTTAAGCAACCAAGTTTCCACCTAGATTGGAGGATGAACAGGGGTCCTCAATGTCTCCCTCACCAAGGCAGTGGAGTCCTGCTGCGGTGCTCAACCTCCTGCTGAGGTTGCTCTTTCCAAAGTGATACAACTCATAGCCAGGAGTTTGCTTACTTTCCCCCAGGCATAAGTGCACTGTTTCCTTCCAAATACCTTATTCTGTGCCTTGGTTGTATAACCTCCCTCAGTCTGAAGTTATGCCAAGGAGAGATGCTCCAGGAGCGAGGCACCCTTCTATGTTTGAGCTCAAACTATTTTGCTTGACTGTATTGTGTAGCAATTCCCTCCCACAGAAAACTTGGTCAAACCTTGTAATTCTTTGTGGTGGTCTCTCAGATGAGTGGTACAGTGACCTACTTGTATCACAAACGTTCATTTTGGGGACTTAGGAAATAACCTGAAAAGAAATCTCTAGCTTGACAGCTTCCCCCTAGCAAAACATCATAGAAGTTACGCTGTAGCGGTGGCAATTTCCCCTTCATTTGTGCATCTAAAGGGCATCCGAGGGGAGAGGTGAGATTTGTTCTGAGCAGGTTACTCACAGTTTCCGTGGAGCTTTCTAAGGCATTAAATCTATGTAAATTTTTCTTACCCAGCAAGGAACTACTGCAGTAGTAAAGCACAGGACCGTTTGTAATGTATTTGGAAACCTAGCTGTTTTCTGCTTGTGGCCAAATCCCATTAACTGTGATTTCCCTGCTTCCTTTTCCTCCTGTCAAGCCTTCTGGATAGTGGCTTCTCTGAACAGCTTGTTTGGAGAATCTGCTCTGAAAATCTCCCAGCCGCTCCACTCCTCTCAAAACAAGGGAATCTCTGAGAGCAGCTTATCACCTGCTCACCGCCTGACTTCCACTTCTGCTGGAAAGTCTCTGTCAGCCGCACAGCAAACAAGCTTAGATCTCATTCCATTCCCTTCCCTTCCATCGAGTGCAGCAGAGGTAGAAGTCCTTTTGGAGCCTAAACTTTGCCCGTTGCTTTAGTGAGATGTCAATCCAGACAGCACAAAGCATATAAAATTGGCTTCTTTAATTCCTTTGGAACATCCTTAGGGATCCTCGAGAGGTGTCAGGAGTTTCCAGCCAGAATGTGCAAGCACCCTCTGGCACTGCCCTTGGAGTAGCAAGTTTTTCAAGTCTGTGTTAAATATGAAGTTGTTTTAAGGCTCTGTTTACTCCATTAGCTTCTCACTGGTAGTTCCTGCAGTCTCACTAAATGCTAATGTGATCCTTTCGGTTTTGCCTTCAAGTTAAACTGATGTAGGCAAAAGCCACTTCTGATCACTGCCCTTGTGCAGTTAGTGGGAACATACTGTTGCTCCTTGATGAATTTGTCCATGTTTAATAGATCCTTGTGGGCCATATTTGAATTTAGGTGGATTTTGAGTCTTTTGATTGATGGTTTGAATAGCTGGGGTTAGAATAGAGGGATATAGAGGTGCTGGGGCCAGTGCAGAGGAGGGCAAGGAAGCTGGAGAAGGGCCTGGAAAATAAATCTAATGAAGAGCGACTGAAGAAGCTGGGGGTGGTTAGTTTGAAACAGGAGGCTGAGGGCAGAGCTCATGGCTGTCTGCAGCTACCTGAAAGGACATTGTGGAGAGGCTGCTGCTGGTCTCTTCTCACAGGGAATTAGTGATAGAAGAAGAGGGAATGGCCTCAGGCTGCGACTGGGTAGGTTTAGACTGGACATTAGCAAACATTTTTTCATGGAAAGAGTGTTCAGGCATTGGAATGAGCTGTCCAGGACAGTGGTAGAGTCACCAACCCTGGATGTGTTTAAAAGTTGTTTAGATGTGGTGTTTGGGGCTATGGTTTAGGGGTGAACCTTGTAAAGTAGGGTTCTGGGTCAGACTTTGTGATCCTGTGGGGCTTTTCCAACCTGAATGTTTCTGTGATTAAACACTCTGGTTACTCATGTCAGTTATTTTCCTGTGTCCGCACCAAACTGTGTGTGTTGCACAAATATTTTTAGCTACAGCCTTGCCAGCTTTGTTTAAGGAAAAGAGATGTCCTCATTTCTCAGAGATGTTTATCTCTGAGTGAGTGGAATTACATTGCTGTTTTTTTCTCAGTTGTTCAAACTCTGAGTGCTGAGATGAAAGGCTCACTATTACTGGCAGAAGTAGGACTTGCTTTTGCAGAAGTAGAGCAATTTATCTCCTGTATCTGCTTCTCTAACTGCAGCCTGTACAGACCCCAAAGAGTCCTGCTAGTCAACGATTTCCTCAGTGAAAAGAAGAGATTTAAAATGCATTTAGCTGATGCTCAGTTCTGCGTTTGATGCCTCTTGATTGCTATGGTCACGGCATAAATAAATACATTTGATGGCTTACTTGATCATGCAAATGTTGATTGTCTTTCTGCTTCATCAGAATGCTGCTTTTATCAAAGATAGCTGCTGTCATACAGCCCCAAGGTGTTGATTAGGTAAAAGGGAATGCCAGGTATGGAAAGACAAACCGGCACTTGCAAGGTGACTTCTTACTAGGAACTAATGAGGTCTTTTTAAGTGACTTCAGCTTGCTGGTTTATATTTGAATGCCTTCTTGGAATTACTAACAAAATGCTGAAAAAATACATTTGTCAAGCTTTCTGGGAGGATGGCATCAATAATTAACATGGCATAGCTGTCTGCTCGTTTCTGGGTTGATTGCTTATTTGCTTCCACATAGTACCGTGAATGGGTTTGAAGGCCCTCCAGTGGGCTTGGACTGTGCTGGAAAAGCTCAGGCTTGTTGCTGCCCTTCTTAGTGCCATTCATTGGGATTAACGATGTCTGGATGGATGGCAGAACCCAGATGGTTATGACAAAATAATTGTCTTCCTCTTGGATGTGCCACTTGGGCACAAATGTTAGTGAAGCTGGCGATGACAGAGGCAGCAGGACCACAAGCTGCTTCTGAGGAAGGGCATCTCGTGTGCCAAGGGTATGAGTGGCACAGTCAGACAAGCTGGGCTGCGTTTGAGAGCAAGAGGTTAAAACAAGGGTGATCCATGGTCTGAAGCAGACTCTTTCATCTGATGGGTCAGTTCTTAGATGCTTGTTTAGTCACATAGCTCAAGTGAAGGGGGTTTCACCTTTGCCCACATGCTGACAGTTGCACACTCTATGGAAGTTATTTTCTTGCTGGGTTTTGGCCCTAGTGAGTTTTGTCATTGGAAATAACAACAAATAAAGAAATGGAGGTTTCTGGGGCATCAGAGCCTGTTCGTTGTTTGAAATAGAAACATTGAATCAACCAGGTTGGAAGAGATCTCCAAGATCATCCAATCCAACCTATCACCCAGAGACCTCTTGAACACCTCCAGGGATGGTGACTCTACCACCTCCCTGGGCAGTCCATTCCAAAGCCAATCACTCTCTCTGTGAAGAACTTCCTCCTAACATCCAGCCTAGACCTCCTCTGGCACAACTTGAGACTGTATCCTCTCATTCTGTTCACACAGAGAGAGTGATTGGCATTGGAATGGGCTGTCCAGGGAAGTGGTGGAGTTGCTGTGCCTGGAGTTGTTCAAGCAAAGCCTGGATGAGGCACTTAGTGCCATGGTCTGGTTGATTGGACAGGGCTGACTGACAGGTTAGACTGGATGATCTTGGAGGTCTCTTCCAAACTGGCTGATCCTATGATTCTGTGATCTTGCAGATACTGATTTGTTGATCTAAACTGTATAGTTGCAACTAGTTAGTTGCTTCTGTAACCAGGTCTAACTCTGGAGTGCACTGCTTGGGGAAGAGGCTCAGAAGTTCCTGTTCTTTTAAAGCAGCAGCCACCTGAGGCTAGTTGTGGAAAATGTGCCAAATTGATTTTCTTCTTTTTTTTTTAAAATTAATTTCCATAAGCAGCTCATAGACAGGTTTATACCACACTGAAAGTAGTCTCACTGCTCTTTAATGTAGATACCTGAATTGGTGATTAAGAAAAGATTGTTAAACAAGTGGAATTTAAGTACTGGTACAGCCTCGTTGTAATAATTTCCCCAAAGGCACGTTGGTAATTCTGCTAAATAGAGAGTTTAATAGACTTTAATAATGTGTACTTTAGAGACCCTGTACACAAAGGAATAATGCATAAAACATTTCTTATGGTAAACTGCTACCTTTGCATGTAAGGAGGAAATCTGTTGAAATAAACCAGATGTGTTATGTGTGGCATCACATCGCTGAGCATTAAGGGCCAGCAGTCATTGTCACGTCCTCACCTAGCACTTCACCTGTTGCCATCCAAGTTGCAGCCTGTGTTCTTTTAGCAACAGAGAATGAGTTGTTTCAGGTAGACATTAGTTTGCTTTCTGAGAAGCCCTTTACTGGCAGGCAGGCCGTGTTGGGCCACAGGGCTTTGTTTGCCTTTGATGCACCTGTCTGGTGTCAAGAGAAGAGATGAGCACTAAGAAATGCGGAATAACCTTGTTAAAAACAAACAAATAACTAACAGAGTAACAAAAACTACCCTAGGGGATTGTGCTTTGGCAGAGGGGTTGGACTCAATGATCTCTGGAGGTCAGAGAATCATAGAATCAACCAGGTTGGAAGAGAGCTCCAAGCTCATCCAGTCCAACCTAGCACCCAGCCCTGGCCAATCAACCAGACCATGGCACTAAGTGCCTCATCCAGGCTTTGCTTGAACACTCCAGGCATGGTGACTCCACCACCTCCCTGGGCAGCCCATTCCAATGCCAATCACTCTCTCCCTTCCAACCTCTAAGGTTCTGTGAATAAAAAGCAACCTTAGCAAGCTCTAAGTGAATTTAGTGTTGGATTTTGGTTTGATTTCGCTGCGCTGCGGCTGACAGGCAAGAAGGAGGAAGGAGCAGATGCTTTTGGTAGAACAGTAGGGCATTTATCTCTTTTAATGAGGTAACATCATTAGTGCTGACAAAGTGCTGAAAATCAATATATGTAATGGACTGCTGCTGTCTTTCAGTAGTGCACAGGCTGTTGTGTTGCTGAGCATTTGAATCTGCTGAATCACAGGTCAGGCTTTATCTCCTGTCTGGTGCTGGGGTTTGGTTTGTTTGGGTTTTGTTGTTGCTTTGGTTTGGTCTGGCTTTTTTATAAAACCGTTTTGTTTTCCTCCTAATCTTTGACTAAGATCTCTGAGACCTGGAGCATACCTGCAGGATATGAGCTGGGACAGGCAGATGAGAACTGTTTATATGAGCATAGGACCCCGTGGAAATGCTGCATACATCCATGACGGTGCATGTCTGTTTGAGCCTGATTCCCTCTGCCTAAAATCACTGCAGGTTTTGTTTTGGGTATTTTGCCTTTTCTTTTTCTCCCCCCTTGCCCTTTGCCTGCTTCCTTTAGAGCAGCCCTCTGAGCGTCCTCGTGGCCCTTCTCTGGACATGCTCCAGCATCTTCACATCCCTCTTATTATAGGGGCTCTAGAACTGGATGCCATACTCCATGTGGGGTCTCAATAGCGCGGAGTAGAGAGGGAGAATCACCTCCCTTGCCCTGCTAGCCACACTTCTGCTGCAGCCCATGCTCCGTTTGCCCCTCCGGGGTGCAAGTGCACACTGCTGGCTCATGCTGAGATTCTCATCAGTGGAGAACTGTCTTTTGTTCCTCACTTTGCAGATGGCAAAGACGACAGTGCATGACCATAGTAGTATGAAAATAACATCATCGACAACAACAAAAGTGCAGAAAAAGGCAAAATTAATCTAAATTTGAAAGATCTTGGAGGTTGTTTTCATAGTATCTCTGTGAAAGATCACTTAATTCCTCCAGACTGCCATCCAAACCACACCATCCTCTACCACAAAAAGGTAGCAACCTAAACATTTGAGGCATGCTGCCTGTTTACCGGAGAGCCCGGCGGTGACGCTCGGGCACCCGTGCCGATTCCAGGAAAAGAGCCTGTCGGTAAAAGAGATTCATCTGTATAGATCATGCACATCAAAAAAAAGAGTGGTTCCTCTTTCTTTTTTTATCTGCATGCCCCTCCCATGCTGGGCTTCCCAACACCTGCTTGTGGTGAAAGAATATAAACAGAATTGCAAGATTCCCCAGCCTTAACTCTTGCCTGACAACTCCAGCTGAGCGCTGGAAGGTCACACGGTTTTTCCTCTTTGTTTTTATGAGCCTCTGCAGCATCCCCAGGTACTACCATCCCTATCACTGAATCACAGAATTAACCAGGTTGGAAAAGACCTTTGAGATCATCGAGTCCAGCCTATCACCTAACCCTTCTAATTATTGGAAGACCTCCTCTTGTTTTTGCCTTGCCGTGATCTGAGTCAATCTTGTTTGTCAGAGTTGATACTGATCCAAAGTTGAGGTCTTGTTGCCCGCCCCTCTAATGTGTCCCCTTGCACAATCTGAAGGTAGCAACTGAGAGCCAAATAAGCTCACAGCTAGTGAAGCCAATTATTAGCATTACCTGAGGTTGATGTCTTGGTGAGGCTGCATCTGGAATATTGAGTCCAGTTCTGGGCCCCACAGTTCAAAAAGGGAACTGTGTGAAAGAGTCCAGCACAGAGCCACAGAAGTGCTGAAGGGTGTGGAAGGTCCTTCATTGAGATTCACTGAAGAGCAGTGAAGGGGAAAAGGACCTGGGGGTCCTAGAGGATGGGAGGTTGACCATGAGCCAGCAATGTGCTCTGGTGGCCAAGAAGGCCAAGGCCATTCTAGGGTGGATTAGAAGGGCTGTGTTTAGTAGGTTGAGAGAGGTTCTCCTCCCCCTCCACTCTGCCCTGATGAGGCTGCATCTGGAATGCTGTGTCCAGTTCTGGGCCACTCAGTTCAAGAAGGACATCAGGGAATTGCTTGAGAGATTCCAGTATGGAGCCACAAAAATAGTGAAGGGATTGGAAGATCTTCCTTAGGAGGAGAGCCTGAGGGAGCTGGGGCTGTGCTGCTGGGATAGGAGGAGCCTGAAGTGTGACCTCATGGATGGTTATACAGGTGTGCAGGGTGAGTGGCAAGAGGCTGGAGCCAGACTCTGCTGGGTGATGCCCAATGACAGGACAAGGGCCACTGGGTGGAATTTGAGGCAAAGGAGATTCCATGGAAACATGAGGAAGATTTTTTTTCCCTGTGAGGGTGACAACAGTGGAAGATGCTGCCCAGGGGAGTTGTGGAGTCTCCCTCTCTGGAGATACTCAAATCCTGCCTGGATGCATTCCTGTGTGATCTGCTGTAGGTGATGCTGCGGGATTGGACTGGATGACCTTTTGAGGTTCTTACCAGCCCCTAACATTCTGTGATCATCTGGTAGTAACACTGCTGATTGTAGGTTTGGGTCCAGGCTAGATTAATACTTGTTGCTTTTGTAAATTGAATTGGCATTCCTGCTGAAGAGGTCAGAGGGGCACCCAGGGTACAGTCAGCATTCCTCACTGCTGAAACTAATGCACAGTTCATGCAAAGCAAAATTGTCCCTAATGCTTTGTTACCCCTATGGTGCTGTTGACAGTCTTAAACTAGCAGAGAGTATTGGCCAACAGGTGTCAATTAGATACTGTCTTGGGAGATCTCTAAAGATCTTTTTTTTTGGGGGGGTTCCATCCACCTGTGCTCCAGAACATCCCTTTTGTAAATCCATATTTCTGCCTCACATAGCTCATGCGTTCCATGCCACCTTACCAAAGTTCACTTCCCTCCACTCCTAGTTTGGGATTATAGAAACTTTACAGACATCTCACCCTCCTCTTGCTGCAGGCACTCCAGGCTGATAAATAAATACTTGGCTGAGTTTTGCTGCCTTTTACGCAGTTAAGTAAAAACAAATGCCTTCTGCTTTGTTAAATGCTAGTCATGCCTACTTCTGTTGCAAAGTTTCTCAACCAGCTCGGCTTCCGAAGGACTGATTCCTTTTTAGTGGCTCTGGAACAGTTAACAAATCTTTCTGTGATCAACATGTGAAAAGTAAGTAATAGTGTTGGGCTCTAAGGAAAGAAAATAGCTGATCATATCCTTTCCTAAGACTGCAGGGGCATAAGCCAACCTCATGAGGTTCAACAAGACCAAGTGCAGTGTCCTGCAGCTGGGTCAAGGCAATCCCAAGCACAAATACAGGTTAGGCAGTGAGTGGCTGGAGAGCAGCCCTGAGGAGAGGGACTTGGGAGTGCTGGTGGAGGAGAAGCTCAGCATGAGCCAGCAGTGTGCACTTGCAGCCCAGAAAGCCAACCAGAGCCTGGGCTGCATCAGGAGAAGTGTGGCCAGCAGGGCGAGGGAGGTGATTCTGCCCCTCTACTCTACTCGGGTGAGACCTCACCTGGAGTACTGCATCCAGTCCTGGAGCCGCTATGACAAGGGGGATGTGGAGATGCTGGAGCGTGTCCAGAGAAGGGCCACAAGAGTGCTCAGAGGGCTGGAGCAGCTCTGCTATGAGGACAGACTGAAAGAGTTGGGGCTGTTCAGTCTGGAGAAGAGGAGGCTGTGAGGTGACCTTCTTGTGGCCTTGCAGGATCTGAAGGGAGCCTACAAAAAATCTGTGGAGGGACTTTTTAGGCTATCAGGTAGTGCTAGGACTAGGGGGAATGGAGTAAAGCTGGAGGTGGAGAGATTCAGACTGGATGTAAGAAGGAAGTTGTTGAGCATGAGAGTGGTGAGAGGCTGGAATGGGTTTCCCAGGGAGGTGGTTGAGGCCCCATGGCTGAAGGTGTTTAAGGCCAGGCTGGATGAGGCTCTGGCTAGTCTGATCTAGAGTAGGGTGTCCCTGCCCATGGCAGGGGGGTTGGAACAGGATGATCCTTGTGGTCCCTTCCAACCCTGACTGATTCTATGATTCTGATTCTGTGGTACAGCTGATCCACCTTTGCTCTCCTTTCCCCAGTAAAACTGGGGCCAGTGTATTACGATAGAGGGCACAGGGAGAGGGAATGGAACAGTTTGCAAAGCAAAGAGCTGCTGCTACTACAGGCTCCTGTAGTACCTGATTTTTCTTTTTATGGTGGGCGATGCATGTAAACCATTTCAGCAGTGCACCCGAACGTGGCACAGCTTTCCAAGAGGAGAAAAAGCAGAGCTGCTCGCTAGTATGGTTTCCGAGCAGGCACAGAGGTTATCCTGTCGCAGGCTAAGCCGCTCATTGCGCTTGGTGGTTGCCTGTCATGGCAAGTACAGGGCAAAGCACTGATGGAGGAAGGCTGCTGGCGTGCACTTGCAGCCCTGGTGGGCCAAGCCATGTTTGCCCAACTTTTCCTGGGTGGTCGCCTGGCTTGTATGCAGCACATGGAAGCAGATCTTCTGGAATGTGGAAGCGTGCCTTACGCGTTGCTCCCACAAGGGGTTTATAGTTTGGGCTGGCATACGTGAAGGGAATGGAGAATAATAGAAGAAAGAAAGCTTACATAGCCCCTCAGCTGTGCTTCCTGTCCACACCAAGGTTTTGCATTTGAAGTAAAACAACCAGCCTGGGATGTAGTGTAAGTCTATTTAAAGTTCAGTGATCAGGTTTTTTGGTAAGTGAGTGAAGGGTTAGGATGATTTTTTCTTCCCTTAAACTCATCTTCAGTTTAGACAGTGCATACTGCTGTGTGTCTTCACTCAGGGAAACTAAATCCATGTGGATTTAGGGATTGAGTAATGTGGTTCTTAAACATTCAAAAGATCCCTTGGACCAGGGTAGTTTTATGTGATACTGGTTTACAGAAATAGATTGTGAAGGGATCACAGGATGCTAGGGACTGGAGAGGACCTCCACAGATCATTGAGTCCAACTCCCCTGCCAGGGCAGGACCATAGAATCTATTGCAGGTGGCACAGGAACACATCTAGACAGAGCTGGAAAGTATCTGGAGAAGGAGACTCCACAGCCTTTCCGGGCAGCCTTTTCACAGTATTCACAGTATCCAGTGCTCTGTGACCCTTATAGTAAAGAAGTTCTTATTCATGTTGAGGTAGAACTTCCTATGCTGTAGTTTTCATCCATTGCCCCTTGTCCTGTCACAGGGCATGACTGAGCAGAGTTTGTCGCCTCCCTCTTGACCTCCAGCCCTCAGATACTTAGATACATTGATTAGATCCCCTCAGTCTTCTCTTCACCAGACCTAACAGCCCCAGGTTGCTCAGCCTCTCCTCACAGGGCAGCGCTCCAGCCCCTTCATCATCTTTATAGCCCTCCCTTGGACTCTTTCCTGTCCCTCCTGAACTGGGGAGCCCAATACTGAACACAGTATTCCAGGTGAGGCCTCACCAGGGCAGAGTAGAGGGGGAGGAGAACCTGCCTCGATCTGGGATGTGGCGTGCTTGGGGATTTTTTGTTGTTGTTCTTTCCTTTTCATTAATGGTGCTACAAACTAGTAAACCTTTTTCAGTCTCATATGCGAGCCAGCAAAGCTTTTTCAGTCTCATATGTGAGCACTGTATGTTGGATGCAGGGAGAAGAGCATATGACCAGCATCTCTCTTTCATTGTTCTCTAGATCTGGCTGTGATCTACTTAGTAGCTTTGCACTCCTAGCTCTAACCATTTGGTGTAAGTCAGAAGCAGCATGTCTCTTCAGCCCTTTTGTGGAGAGCAAAACCAGGTCTTTGCCCTTGGAGGCAGCCTCATCCTCTGGGCATACAGTCCTGATTTTGCGAGGGATGCCCCAGGGTTGAAGCCACTTTGCTTCCGAGCTCTGTAAATGTGGGGATTGTGTTGTCTGTGAGGTGCCTTGATGGTCCGGCACTGGGAAGATGTAAAACGCATACATACCCAAAGTCCTCCTGTCTTTGCAGTGGTTTTCGAATTAACAGTCTTTTGTTTTGTTAACGAGACAACTCCCTAGCCCTAGCCTGCTTTTTCGGTAGCTCACTGAGATCTTTCCCCCGGTGACATACTGCTCTCTGGGTTTCATCTGGCAGGAGCAGTCTCTAATCCAAGGTTGTGCAGGTAAGGGGAGCCCTTCAGAGGCTCTTGGAAAAGCAGGGATGCGTGGTGTGGTACTCAGGGAAGGTGAACACTCTGGCAGTTTCCCACTGTGCCAGGCTATTCAGTTTTGAAAATTGCAGCTTGCATTTATCCTCTCAGTAGAATGAGGCACTCCTCTTGGGCTCCTGGAGAGGACCAAGAAGTGTACACTTAATTGCTCTGTGAATGATGTGAAGCCTTGGAATGCAATCTAGCCGTTGCTCATTAACTAGCTGAACCTATTAAACCTGGACAGCAAGCAGGACTGAGTCGGCTGCCCTTGATTGCAGGCAGCTAATGGAGCTGTGGGAGCAAGCTGTGACTGCAGAGCGGAATTGGCAGTAGACTCTCATCAACCTTCTCAGTTTTGAACTCGCCCTACACTCCATTTAGACTTCTGGCTTGGAGACAGATGATTTCAGAGCAGCAAGGAGGGGGGGAGGCAGAGGGGGAAAGCATTGTCTTGCTAGCTCTGTTAGCTTTCATCTGAAGTTAAAAGTAAACCGGGATGCAAGCGGCATCGGTAATTTGACATTTAAACTTGGAGAAGCAGAGAGATTTGTGGCTGGCTGCGGCTGGCTTTGGTTATTGATTATTTGGATATTGATCTCATGCAAATGGTCCTGCTAGAAGAGAAGAAAATGCCCAAATAATGTCACCCGGCACCTCTTCAGTGTTTTTCAGCTGTGAGGGAATTGCCTGCTCTTACAAAGCACTCACATAGGTGGTTTGGTGCTCGTGAAGTATGCCCTGCCTTTGAAAAGAGCATGGTAGCCCTTTCTTGCCTCTTCATGCCATGTGTGCATCCCAGCAGAACACAAGATTCGCTACGTGTTAGCTGGATAATGGAGGGTTTGTCGCCTTAGGGTTTTGGTTTGGGTTTTTTTAGTAGCTTGAAGAAAAAAATGAACAGAATTGGGCACTGCCCAGGAAATTCGAAGTATTTAGCTCTTAAATACACAACTGGAGATGGATACAGCCCTGGCTGTGTAGCATTTACCTCCACAGCACTCTTGGCATCACGCCGCAGCATTGTTTCAGAGAGGTTTGTGCTCAACCGCCAGCGTCTCATCCTTCAGCACTCTCATACCTCCCATCCAGTTGCACTTTGTGCCCAACCTTATTTACCCTGTGGGTTTTGCCAGGATCACAGGTTGGTGGTGTGGCTGCAAGCCCAGTCAGACCGTCTGTCAGGGGAAAAAGGGGAGAAGAAGTGGTTTTGACACACGGCCTGAAGAAGGACATGCCCAAATGCGCTTTGGAATCTGTGTTCTGCTTCCTCATTCAATACTTTCTAAGCTGCTGCACATTATGGATTACTTTCCTTTTTTTGCTGTTGTTTTGCCTTAATTTCCCCCTTGCAGAGATTGTTTCATTTGTAGTCTGGATCCGTACGTTCTGTTTGTGCTGCTGGCAGATCCCATCAACACCCACTTTTCTGTGAAGTTTAAACTTTAGAAGAGAAAATAAAAGTCTCTGGTGTCACAGAAGGCTGACTTGCTTGTAAAATACTTCCATGTACCAGAGATGCTGTGGAAAAATATTGTAGGAGTCTCTTAGTACATTAGCATTTTATGCATTTCGCTCCGAGGAGTCCCGGAGTGCTGCAGCTGTAGTGCATGCCTGCAGCTTGCTGAGGTGTGGTCCCTTGGACAGAGGCTGTAAACCAGCCCTGCATTTGCTGAGGCTTCAGGGAGCTGTGGATGGGAGCAGCTTGGAACAAAGCTGAGGCGAGGTGCTGGAGCGATTGCAGAGGAGGGCAAGGAAGCTGGGGTAGGGCCTGGAGAATAAATCTGATGAGGAGTGACTGAAGGAGCTGGGCATGGTTAGTTTGAAAAAGCTGAAGGTAGACTTCATGGCTGTCTACAGCTACCTGAAAGGAGGTTGTGGAGAGGCTGTTGCTCATCTCTTCTCACAGGTATAGAACAGGTACAGGTCTCTTCTCACAGTGATAGAACAAAAGGGAATGGCCTCAAACTGTGACTGGGTAGATTTAGACTGGCTATGAGTGGTCAGGCATTGGAATGGGCTGCCCAGGGAGATGGTGGAGTCACCATCCTTGGAGGTGTTTAAAAGGAGGTTAGACAAGGCACTTAGTGCCATGGTTTAGTTAATTAGAAGGGTTAGGTGATAGGTCAGACTCGTTGATCTCAGAGGTCTTTTCCAACCTGTTTAATTCTGATTCTGTGACTTGTAGCAGCCATGCACCAGGACCAGCATCCAGAGCAGCAGTTGGCACTGGTCATAGAATCATAGAATGGTCAAAGCATGTTTCTCTGCATCATCCTAGCTATCCTTCAGCCTATTTTACATTTGAGACTTCTGAAAACCAACATGTGAGTTGTTCTCAGATCAGCTGTTTTTTTAATGTAACTCAGTGGGGGACATAGAGCATTGGTGAGGGGACAGCAAAACTATTTTCTGATGATTTGGAGACACCAGTTACTTCATTCTGGGGAAGTCAGGCTGGCAGAAGCTAACAAACCCTAAAAACGTAGGCTTCTGTAATGGTTAACAGAACAAATAGCACAGTGTATTTTCTGGTTATCATTTCAAAACCTTGGTGGCTTTTTATCCAAGTGCTCCCATCCAAGTGCCATCATTCACATGTAGAATCTCATGAGTAACTACGGGGCGGGAGGAAGAGCAACCTCACTGATGTATAAGAGAGCTCCATCTTCCAGAAGGAATTACATCATGGCAGCTGTGATGTCAGAGCTCAGCGCTCAGCGAGCTGTCAGCAGCCTCCCAGTCTGGTGTTCCTAATCAAGCAGCACAGCAGCCTGTGCTCTTTTTGCACTCTTTAAAGAAAAACAAGTAGTTGATTCTCTCAGTTTTAAAATGTATCATGTCTAAGAGAAAAGAACAGCAAAGAAAAAGGAAAGAAGTGTTTTATTTTCTTTTGACATGACTCTGTTAGGCAGAGTAAGCCTTTTGATACATTAAGTTGGGAAGTAATTAGTCTTGGGAGTGTGAGATGGGTTATAATCTTAATGTCATTCTGCCGTTACTAAAACAGGCTAATTTTGTCCTTTGCTAATCCATGCAAATCCCATTGATCTAACAGTGTTGTGTGCATGAAAACGAGAAATGCAGCTGGCCTATATTTTGGGCTCTCCTTGCCTAGTGTAAAAGCTTACAGGGCATGTTGTTGGAGGCAGCCATCCCTCCTGTACGCTGGCACAAGGCAGTGCATCGCGCGCAGCTGTTGCTGTTTCAGAGCTAGCAGGTGAAGTACAAACCCTTTCATTTCTCTAGATTCAGCAGAACGTGCAATCTGTCAGTACATTTACAGCAAAAGAGGCAGAGAGGAGAAAACATCTCCAGAGAAGGTAAAACCTGCACTAAATGAAATGGGTGGCTTTAAAAGCTTACACGGATCTTGAAGAACACAAAGGGCTGGACCGAACGTTGAGAACCTCCACCTACTTAAACAGGAACACATTTAGGTCAGTCCTTTGTGCTCTGCAAAACTGTCTCCCTAATCTCCCTTCAGAGCATTTCTGCCTGTGATTTAGGTGGGGGGGGGAGGGGGCAGGGGAGAGGGGAGGGAAGTGCTTCCAGGCTGAGACTTGTAGCTAAGTTGTCATATGGAGTTAATCTGTTGAAAGTCTGATGCAGTGTAGATGGGCTCTGAATTCTGAAAGCTGCTGTTCACTGGTGAGGGTACTCACATGCAGGTGCTCATTACCTAGAAGCATTCAGCCAAGGTATCCAGAAACTTTGGTTTTTGAACCCGTGGAGGCAAATTCTGGTTACCTGGGTTGATCTGGCTTTGTTTGTGTGTTTCAGCAAGACTCAGAGTGATTGTGTCAGATGATTTCTTCCATGCAGTTTCTTGCGTTCATCAAGTAAGTGGAGCAGAAATATGGTTTCCTCCTTTCTCCACCCCTCGCTTTTATTTCATGGAATGGGAAATGTTGAAACTCTTGGAAAGCTTGATGTGACATTTGTTAATGCAGCGATGCTGTCTGCTGGGTTTGGGCCCTGTAAGCAAGCAGCAAACATCAAAAGCTCCTGTCTCACTTCTTTTCTTTAGTGCTGTTGGTTTATGATTTGGGTGTGGAATAAATTATCAGGCAATAGATATTTAAAAGCATGTAATGAAAAGTACTTTCTAGCAGATGACGTTGTTTAGCCTAGAGAAGAGGAGGCTCAGGGGGGAACTCATTGTTGTCTACAACTACCTGAGGGGAGGTTGTAGCCAGGTGGGGGTTGGCCTCTTCTCCCAGGCAACCAGCAATAGAACAAGGGGACACAATCTCAAGTTGTGCTGGGGGAAGTCTAGGCTGGATGTCAGGAGGAAGTTCTTCACAGAGAGAGTGATTGGCATTGGAATGGGCTGCCCAGGGAGGTGGTGGAGGCACCGTCGCTGGAGGTGTTGAAGAAAAGCCTGGATGAGGCACTTAGTGCCATGGTCTAGTTGACTGGATAGGGCTGGGGGATAGGTTGGCCTGGATGATCTTGGAGGTCTCTTCCAACCTGGTTGATTCTATGATTCTATGATGAAGCTGTTGGTACAGCTCTCCAGATCCCTAGTTGGAGTCTGCCATCAGAGTACTTGGTATAATCACAGAATCATAGAAATGGTCTAGGTTGGAAGGGACCTCAAGGATCATCCAGTTCCAACCCCCTGCCATGGGCAGGGACACCTCCCTCTAGAGCAGGTTGCTCAAGGCCTCATCCAACCTGGCCTTAAACACCTCCAGGGAGGAGGCACCCACAACCTCCCTGGGCAACCCGTTCCAGTGTCTCACCACCCTCACTGTAAAGAACTTCCTCCTAATGTCTAGTCTAAATCTCCTCTCTGCCAGTTTAAACCCATTAACCCTCGTCCTGTCATTACAGGACCTTGTAAATAGTCCCTCCCCAGCCTTCTTGTAGGCCCCTTCAGATACTGGAAGGCCACTATAAGGTCTCCTTGAATCCTTCTCTTCTCCAGACTGCAGAGCCCCAACTCTCATAGCCTGTCCTCATAGCAGAGCTGCTGCAGCCCTCTGAGCATCTTCGTGGCCTCCTCTGGCCTGGCTCCAACAGTTTCATGTCCCTTTTGTGTTGGGGGCTCCAGAACTGTACACAGTACTCCAGGTGGGGTCTGAGAGAGACTCGTTCAGGATTTAAGATATCTTTAACCAGCATTCTGTGAGCAGAGGCTCCAAGGAGATTGTAGCTGATGCAGTTGTGATTGCAGTGTGAATGTGGGCGTCGTGTAAGTGAGACTGAACCTCCTGGGAATGAACGTTGGTGCTCTGTCTTCCACGAAACCCCCATGTGCTCACCCACGTCAGTATGTATGGCTGTCGCCCACCCGCTAATGAACAATGAAACAGAAGTGCTCTGCGAGGAAGTCTTCCCTTGGTGTTCATCCCCCAAGTGATTCTCCTCTGTGCTAAGCAGGCACTAAAACGAAAGGCAAAAGAACCACAGAAGTGGAGGAGTTAAACCAAGAAGATGCCTCTGTGTACCCAGCTACCTTCAGTGTTTGATTTTGGGAAGAGGGATTGGGGGGCACTCCTGTTTGAGCTGACGCTTCAATTCTTGCCTGTCTCTGTCTGCACATACTGCTTTTCACAATCAATAAAATCAAAAGCTGGCAGCAATCCTGATCTTGATGGAGCACTGCAGTGGCAGCCCGTCTTATCTGGAACTACAGAGCATACTGAAACGTGCTCCATCAGAGAGAGTTAATTTTCAAGAGGTAGAAGTGGAAGTGCAGCACGGTCACGTAGAGATGTGCTGTCTAAGCCGTTGTGAGACCAAGCAAGGAGAGGTAGCTATGACTTAAAATTCATAATCCAAGCAAGTGAAGCAGTGGTGGTGTTATGTGGGGCAGCAGAAGCTAGCTGCTCTTTTGAAGGTCTGAAGTGGTTATTTCAGTCTTCCTTCAGCTTCCTCTTTCCTTCATCTGAGACGTAACAGCTACAGATTTTTGTGACATCTCTATTTACTCAGACACTTTTTCTTTTCACTAGAGAAAAAGTACCTTGGAAGGCCTCTCATGGAGACTTGGTGGGTTGTTCAGAGAGGTACCAGCTGTGTCACAGAATCACAGAATTAACCTCTTGTCGACTTGGCCTCTCTTCTAGGCTGCACAGGAGAGGGACAGACCCCAGGCTTGCACCAGTGTGATGCATAATGGTCAACCTGTTTATTGAAACTCAGCGTGAACCTCTAGAGTGGTATTTGGTAGAGGGGCCTGTACTTTTGATAGGCTTACAAAGCAGAGATGGGCTGTCCACACACACAGATGCAGACCTGACCAGCTACCCCTTTGCAGGAACTTAGCCATAGTGCTGCCTGTTCCCAGGGCTGAGCAGTGTGTCTGCTTGCACAGCTCAGAGCTCCCTCAGCTTCTCTGCTGACCTTCCAAGGCCACCCATCTGCAGCTGTGCCTCCTTAGCAGTTCAGTTACTCAATCCTGCTTGCTCTCCTTATTTTCTCAGACTATTCAGTTCTGTCCAAACCCTGGCAACCTCTGGGATCATCAAGTCCAACCTATCACCTAACACCTTCTGATTAACTAAGCCATGGCACCAAGTGCCTCATCCAGCCTCCTCTTAAACACCTTCAGGGATGGTGACTCCACCACCTCCCCAGGCAGCCCATTCCAATGCCAATCACTCTGTGGAGCCCGTCTTCCTACAGGACTGGGCTTTTTGCTGTGATGATCTACTGTTCTTTTCAATCCTTCTGGCCCATTTGGACTCTCTCCTGCATCCTGACTTTTGAATGCTAATATTCCAGGTCTGTGGCTTGACTCTCCAAGTGCAAAGTCTGCTCTTCCCTTACAGTTGACCCACTGTAAGGTCCAGAATGACTTGTCATTGGGGCCCGAGTATAGATAACTTCTCTCACGTGAGGTAGTAGAAATCATTGGCAAAAGGCACCTTCCTTTTCATCCTCCATCTGCTGAACCAAGCAGCAGCATAAGTACAGATGAGTATGAACTAGCTCAGCAGCCAAAAAAAAAGTGTTTTTCGGATTATTTTATTTCCTCCAGCTCTGGTAGGTGTTCACTTTCTATGTTTCACTGGATCTAGGGAGTCCTAATGTGAACCTGCATAAGATTTGAGTGGTGATAACTACCAGACGTATTAGCGTGCTGGGGATGAGGGAGGGAGACAAAGCAAAATGTCATGCTGAGGAACATATGAACAGTTCACAGCAGCTCTGGAGACAGAACACAGCTGCTTCTGAGATAGAAGACGTGGTTTCTTTTTTAAGCCAGGTATTGAAATGGCTGCTATTACTGTAAAGTGTGAGTACTCTGCAATCTTTTCATCTTGCAGCATCCTTATCAAGCAGAACATAGGTGACAGGAAAACTACTGTGTTCTCTCAGTGGTTGGTGGTGCATGTGTACCACCTAACCCAACGACCTAAACCAAGGTTGAAACTGAAGTTGCATAGACTGAGGTTGTAGAGTCTCATGACTCAAACCGACCTAGCCAAACACTATGGCTGAGGCAAAAAGCAGTAATGCAACACTCTGTGGTTTGTGTACTGCTCCAAGGGAAAATCTGCCCTTGGAAAAGAGGCAAATTAGAGGAAGACAGAGAGGAAGCTGTTACAGCAAAGCATATGCCAGCTACACTACAGATTCTGTCTTAGGTGAAAGGATGTGACCTGCTTTGGTGAAAACTGTCAGGCAGGCAAGCCTCTGAGAAGTTCCTCTGGGAAAGTTTGGGGAAAAAAAAACAACCAACCACTGAATGTAGGTTTCTGGAGCACCAGAATAAAGGTTGCAGCCTTAAAAGATGTGCAGGTGAAAGAGGTGGATGAATACACAAAGTAAAATCTTTTGAGTAAGCAAAATATCTGTGCCCAGAAATGGATGAAGTTCAATCTAGGAATGAAAACAAGGCTGTAATATATTCATGAAGCAAAATGATTATAACTCTGAGGGTGTAGCATTAATTATTACTTCCAAGAGAGAAAAATAGCTTATAGACTGGGAACCAATTAGTGGTCGATTGCTCTGAACTAGATTTCAAACACAGGACACGAAATGACAATTATGCAGTGTTACCAACAGACAAATACTATGATGAGATAAGAGCTGTCAGCAGATTTGGACTGAATTCTTCAGCCTGACATCTGCTTACTAACGGGGAGACTTCTTTCTTGGAGTGAGAGATGGTGACAGAATGGAGGGATCGATGGCCAAGCATCATCTTCTGTCTCCAACCCAGTAGCGCAGGGCCTGGCTCAACCTCCCTGCTATCGAGGCTCTCAGTGATGCGTGGGCATAGTGTAAAAGGTGTCCCCAGAGCAGCTGGTGGAATTGCTGTGGTCTGAATGTACTGGAGCAAAACACAGTGCACAGCTTCAGCAGATACCCACATGCAGTAGAAGTGATGGTTATTTTTTGTGACAGGACCAAAAAGAAAAAAAGGAAAAGCCTCTGCAGGAGAAACAGTAAGGGAGGTGCTTCTTTTGTTTTCACTAGCAGGTGAACAAGCATAAGGTGCTAAAAATGTAGCTAATTTCCAGCTAAGCAAGCTCGAACAGTGAGCTTTCCAAGGATGGAAATACCAGAGCCAACACCTGGCATTTGAATGCAGCCGGCAAAAAGCAGCAGGTTAGTCAGTGTCAGAACAAGAGAAATAAAGCCTTGCTCAAGAAGCTGACCTAATTCCTGGAAAAGGACAAGGGATAATGGATAGGGGTAAGGGGTATAAACTACAGCACAGCAAGTTCCACCTCAACACGAGCAAGAACTTCTATACTGTAAAGGTCACGGAGCACTGGCACAGGCTGCCCAGAGAGCTTGTGGAGTCTCCTTCTCTAGAGGCTTTCAAGCCCTGTTTGGATGCTTTCCAGTGTGACTTGAGCTAGATTCTATGGTCCTGCTCTGACAGGGGGGTTGGACTCGATGATTCTGGGAGTCGGTCACTTCTGTCAGACAAGCAGTGACAGAACAAGTGGACACAATCTCAAGCTCTGCCAGGGCAGGTTTAGGCTGGATGTTAGGAGGAAGTCCTTCACAGAACAAGAGGACACACTCTCAAGATGTGCCAGGGCAGGTTTGCACTGAATGTTAGGAAGAAGTCCTTCACAGCAAGAGTGATGGGCATTGGAATGGGCTGCCCAGAGAGGTGGTGGAGTCACCATCCCTGGAGGTGTTTCAAAGGAGACAGGATGAGGCACTTAGTGCCATGGTTTAGTTAATTAGAAGATGTTAGGTGATAGGCTGGACTTGACAATCTCAGAGGTCTTTTCCAACCTGGTTAATTCTGTGACTCTGTAATCTATGGAGGTCTCTTCCAACCCCTAACATCCTGTGATCCTGTGAAAAACTTTCCCTTTGCTGTTGTTTGCATCAGCTCAACTGGTAAGGTGCCACCTCCCAGCCTGAGGTTAACAAGTGAAAATGGTTTAGTAACATGGCAAGAAGGACCTGATGGCAGCAGGAGCACTATGAGTTTACCAAAGGTACTGAAAATGCTGAGCTGCAGAACAAAGGCAGAAACCATCCAGTCACTAAACCCAAAAAGCTACTGATAGGGGCTACTGCAGAAAAATTATTGAATGAGTTGTTGTTGAGTTCCTCAAGAAGTAGCAGAATCTAAGCGACTGCAGCAGTTGAAGGGAAGCTCTGTTCCTTTCACTGGTACAGCCCATGGAAAATGAATTAAAAAAGAAACAACAGATTCCTTTTTTTTTTCTTCTGGCTTCAGCTCAGCCATTTCAGTTCAGGAGGTAAAGGAATGGCCACAATCTTGGACAGCCTCTCCTGCTCTTTAGCTTGAGGCAGGTTGCTTTCCAATCTGATATAGTTGGAGGTTTTGTGGTTCTGAGGGAGGGCATTTTTATTACCTTTCTCAGGAGATTAATCTTCTCTTTCAAGTGTGCATTTATAATAATTGCTCAGTCTCAACGAGCTTGAACCATTGAAGCAAGTGGGCAGCTGAGTGAATGGTTCATCTTGGATAATGCTGGTGTACAAAAGGGCATGCATTCCATCGCCTCTTTAGAGGTTGCTCTTGACTTGTTGACACGACCAAATCACCACGAGAAAAAGTACAGCTTGATACCATATTGAGTACACCCTCAGCAAGTTTGCTGATGACACCAAGCTGTGTGGTGCAGCAGACAGGCTAGAGGGAAAGGATTCCATCCAGAGGGACATGGACAGGCTGGAGAAGTGGGCACAAGCCAACCTCATGAGGTTCAACAAGACCAAGTGCAAGGTCTTGCAGCTGGATCAAGGCAATGCCAAGCACAAATACAGGTTAGGCAGTGAGTGACTGGATAGCAGCCCTGAGGAGAGGGAGTTTGGGGTGCTGGTGGATGAGAAGCTCAACATGAGCCAGCAGTGTGCACTTGCAGCCCAGAAAGCCAAGCAGAGCCTGGGCTGCAGCAGCAGAAGTATGGCCAGCAGGTCGAGGGAGGTGATTCTCCTCCTCTGCTCTGGTGAGACCCCACCTGGAGTACTGCATCCAGTTCTGAAGCTGCTATGACAAGAGGGATGTGGAGATGCTGGAGCATGTCCAGAGAAGGGCCACAAGGATGCTCAGAGGACTGCAGCAGCTCTGCTGTGAGGACAAACTGAAAGAGTTGGGGCTGTTCAGTGTGAAGAAGAGGAGGCTGTGAGATGACCTTCTTGTGGCCTTCCAGTATCTGAAGGGGGCCTACAGAAAAATCTGGGGAGGGACCTTTTAGGCTATCAGGGAGTGACAGGGCTAGGAAGAATGGAGCAAAGCTGGAGGTGGGTAAGTTCAGACTGGGCTTGAGGAGGAAGTTGTTGAGCATGAGAGTGGTGAGAGGCTGGAATGGGTTGCCCAGGGAGGTGGTTGAGGCCCCATGGCTGAAGGTGTTTAAGGCCAGGCTGGATGGGACTCTGTCCAGCCTGGTCTAGGGTAGGGTGTCCCTGCCCATGGCAGGGGGTTGGAACTAGATGATCCTTGTGGTCCCTTCCGACCCTGACTGATTCTGTGATTCTGGTATTGTCAAGTGTTACCACAGTTAGTTCCAGCACCCTGAGCATGGGATGCTTAAGTGACAATTCAGAAACCATGTAAGCCAAGAGTGCCTGGCATTGCAGGGCTAATCACTCCTTGGGAAAACAAATCTCAGGAGACCTTTGGCAAATCCTAACTGAAGCATTGTGTAAAAAAGGCAAAGGAATACAAGGAATGAGTCAATTTACATGTCTTGGCAGAAACACACCAACCAGTGGGGAAGTCCAAAAGGAAATGTCACCAACTGGCAAGGCAACAGCTGCGTTTACCAACTTAAACAAAATTAGTCATTGAAAATACAAATGTAAAGACCAAACTACAAGTCTTCCACTCAGATGTTATTTCCATTTGAACATGTGGATGTGAGTATTGGAAAGTCACCAAAGGCACAGACGCCTCGTGCCTCCAGAAGTAAATACCTGGGGGAAATAGTAGGTACCAGATGGGGCGAATTTGTCATGAACGCAAAGATCTGTCACTTTGTCACCAGCGTGTCCCCCAGGTTCTCCAGGGTAGGTGATGAAAACACTTGGGTGGTGTGCAGAGTGTAGCAGCAAGCTTGTCCAAGCAGATGGGCTCTGGAGCAGCTGGAGGGACCTGCAAGTGGTCAGACCTTGGAGTGTGAATGCTTGCTGGCACTCAACGAGAAGAAAAACTGCAGAGAGCTACCAAAGATTGACAAAGACTGCAGAGCCCTCTTGGCTTCCAGAGCAACATCTGTGGGTGCAAGAAGGCATTAGGGGGGAAAAAGTTACTCTTAATTCACTCGATGTGAGGGGGGGCTTCCATGGTGTTTCCCCTTTTGCAAATCTACTCTATTTAAGGTTGGGATAGTGAAAGGAATCAGAGCTTCCCAGTGACTGCCTTCTGGCCCTGGCTGTGGAGTGCTGCATTGCACACGTGAGCCAACAGGTCTGTCGTCTCTGGGCTAGCATGCCTTTTCTGTTTGATCTCAAGCAAATCACACGACCCTGCCCTACCACAAGACTATGGTGTTTTAATTAGGAACAGTGGACAGTGCACTGCTTTTTCTGACTTCACAGCCATCTGCAGGGACTAGTAGGTGGAAACAGGAGAAAAGCACCAGCACGTGTTTCCCACACTGTGTGATGAGTAAAGAACTTGTAGCTTTGTTTAAAAGTGACCTTAAGTGGTGGTAACTGTAGCTACAGATCATCTTCAGAGGTGGCTGTTAGCCTTTATCTTCCTCATTTATGGGTGCTTGCATGCTTGACTTCATTCAGTTTTGTGGCTTTTTCATTTGATGTTGTAGGTTATGGCAGTTGCTACAGTGAAAAAAAACCCAACATTTAGATGACTGAGTTGTAGAGCACTTTGTGGAGAACAGAGGCAGCAATAACATCCCCCACTCTTTGTTTTGTGGAGTCTCCTTTTCTGGAGGCTTTCAAAACCTGCCTGGATGCATTCCTGTGCAGACTACCCTGTGTGATCCTGCTTTGGCAGGGGGATTGGAGTGGATGATCTCTAGAGGTCACTTCCAACCTCTAAAGTTCTGTGATTCGGTACAAACAGCAGCTCAGTTGTCTGTTCTGTATAACTTTGGTTCACAGCAGCTCAGTTGTCTGTTCTGTATAACTTTGGTTCACAGCAGCTCAGTTGTCTGTTCTGTATAACTTTGGTTCACAGCAGCTCAGTTGTCTGTTCTTTATAACTTTGGTTCACAGCAGCTCAGTTGTCTGTTCTGTATAACTTTGGTTCCTTTAGGAAATGCTGCTTTCATAGAAAAGTTACCTGACACTGTCTGCTCTCCCTGTTTTTATCACTGCAGCTTAGCACCTTCTTGTGCATCATGGTTGAAGTAGCCTGTTGGACAAGAAGCTGTTTCTTCAAAGTTAGACACATTCCAGCACCTCCATATCCCTTTTGTAACAGTGGCTCCAGAACTGGATGCAGTACTCCAGGTGGGGTCTCACCAGTGTGGAGCAGAGGGAGAGGATGACTTCCCTCGACCTGCTGGCCACACTTCTCTTGAAGTCTTGAAGTGTGTGGTGAGGCTGCTTGACAGTTTCTACAGGGAGACTGACTTGCAGGATCTCAGCTGGGAACCCTGTTAAATTGGTAGCCAGTCCTCTTGAGACCACTTCTCTTCCCCCATGACCCAGCATGGGCACGAGCAGCACTGCCTGCCTTGCTAGGCTGGATCAAACCGTTCGGGCCCTTCACATAAATGGTTGCAGATACATCCCTAGAACAAAGTCTTAATGCAAATTGGTCATGGCAGCAGGGATGGAGTTCAGCAGGAGATAGCCTTTGGGGTGTTTTGTCAAACTCCTGAAGCGTGAACTGTTGGTAAACCAGAGCTAGCAGGGCACACTCGGAATCTGCAGTGCGCAGCGCTGTAAAGCAGCTGCAACCCCCCTGCCAGTGCCTGGCCATGGGTTTGTTCTGCCCTTTCTCTGCAGACTTGCTGTCACCATCCTACCTGGGGGCTTGGGGCACGCCAAGGACCCCAGTCCAGCTGGAGATGGCAAAGGTGTTGAAATGCTGCTGCACATGCCCTTGGGCCAAGCTACCAGACCCAGCTCTCCTGCTTCCCAGCCCGCTTAGAGCAGGAATTTGTCCAGATGGCCACAGTAGAGCTCTTAGTCCCTTCCGTGGGCAGCAAAAGGGTTCTTTCACCTTCTTGAAGATGAGTACCTGAAATGGTATGACATGTGCCCTAGAAGGGACTGTCACTTTGCATCAGTGGTAGAGGAGATCTGGGGAGATGACTGTCTTGGCTGCAAGTTTCTACCTTCTGAATCAGATGAGATTAATCCTGTTGTAAACTGCCGGAGTGATGGGGCCATGGAAGTAGCTAGATAAGTAAGTATGTGATGGGGCCAGAGAAGTAGCTAGATAAGTAGCCAACAGCTCATTAGATAATATTTTACTTTGTAAGGTACACTCTCTGAGCCTGGTGATCAGCTGGAGTAGAGAGGTGGGTGTGGAAGGTGCGGTAGTAGTACTGAGAGTCTTGTCTAAGTCATGGTACTCGGTGGTCCTGTTTATTAGCTGTATCAGTTTATTAGCAGGTAGAGTGTTCTGTGATAAGGTTACACATCTTTACAATAAAGTGTTCTATAAATAAACCTGAATGTTTTCTAAAAACACATGGCATCTTAGCTCGTGTCAGGAGCAGTGTGGCCAGCAGCACTGGCGATGTCACTCTGCCCTGTGCTGGCACTGGGGAAGCCTCAACTCGAGCACTGTGTGCAGCTCTGGGCCCTCGCTGCAAGAGAGAGATTGAGGGGCTGGAGCAGGTCCAGAGATAGCAGCAAGACTTGGGAAGGGACTGGAAGGGAAGGCCGATGAGGAGAGGCTGAAGGAGCTGGCGTTGCTTAGCCTTGACAAGAGGAGACTTAGAGGGGACCATATCACTCTCTACATCTACCTGAAGGGAAGTTGTAGTCAGGTGGGGGTCAGGCTCTTCTCCCAGGCAACTTGTGACAAGACAAGAGGGCATGGCCTGAAGCTGTGCCAGGGAACATTTAGGTTGGATGTTAGGAAGTACTTCCTCATGTAAAGGGTCATTAGACATTGGAATGGACTGCCCAGGGAGGTGGTGGAGTTGCCATCCCTGGAGGTGTTCAAGGAAAGATTGGATGTGGCACTTGGTGCCATGGTTTGGCTGATGTGGTGGTGTTAGGTCACAGGCTGGGCTTGACAATCTCAGAGGTCCATTCCAGCCTCAGTAATTCAGTGATTCTGTATGGTTTCTGTGTGAGCTGCTGTAGGTGGTCCTGCACTGGCAGGGGGATTGGACTGGATGATCTTTTGAGGTCTCTACCAACCCTTAGCATTCTGTGATTCTGCAGCGATCTCATGGATGACTTCCTGTTTGCACTTAGCCAGTTCAGGGCTGCATCAAGAATAGCTGGGTCCTGGGTTTGCCCTGAAATTCCAGGCTTTTTCAGTTTGAAGAAAGCTTTCATAAACAGTTATCCTCATCTTGTTCTCCTAAATCTTGTCAATAGAATTGTTTGTAAACAAAAATAATACACGAGGCACTTTGAAGCCCCAGCAGGATCTTCATGTGCTGTTTTTCCTGTATCCTTCTCAGTCAGGACAGCAGAAGGAGCTTTAAAGATATTTCCTCTGTTGCCTTTAAAGATATTTTCCTCTGTTACGGCAAAGATTGTAAGGACTTCCCAGTTTCAGTTGCCTTCCATGCCCTTGTAATCTCTTTGGGCTCCATGAGTCTTTTTAGCCTGTATCAAACTTATTAGATGCAAAAGTTAAAGTTTAGTTCACAGTTACAAGTACTGAAAAGTGTTGTGTTCTTTGAGTGCCTTCCTTCCAGGAGGCAATGGATGGGAAGGAATAAAAGCATACCTTAATTATACAGCCTAGCTGTTTGTTTTCACAGCTGCAGCACTGCTGAAACGTGCAGCAGGCATCCTAATTCCACTGAGCGTGGCCCCTGGATCTTGCACCTGACAGTCACAGAATGTTAGAGGTGGGAAGGGACCTCCAGAGATCATCCAGTCCCACCCTCCTGCCAAAAGCAGTCTCACAATCCAGTACCATAGAATCATAGAATCAGCCAGGGTTGTAAGGGACCACAAGCATCATCTAGTTCCATCCTTGCTGCCATGGGCAGGGACACCCTACCTTAGATCAGGCTGGCCACTGCCTCATCCAGCCTGGCCTTAAACACCTCCAGGCATAGGGCCTCAACCACCTCCCTGGGCAACCCATTCCAGCCTCTCACCACTCTCATGCTCAACAACTTCCTCCTCCCGTCCAGGCTGAACCTATCCACTTCCAGCTTCACTCCATTCCCCCCCAGTCTTGTCACTCCCTGATATCCTGAAAAGTCCTTCCCCAGCTTTTTTGTAGGCCCCCTTCAGGTACTTCAGATACCAGTTGAGGGGTGTGTATGTGTGTGGCTGAACAATGCAGGAGGACTACAAGAGGTTTATCCCATTAGAAATAAATTACAGTGTAGTGTAGCATGAAAATGATGTGTCAGTGAATGCAGAACACAAGATTACCTTCTGTCTCTTCCCTTTATCATAGATAACAGAAGCAGTATGGGAAGGAGATTTATATTGCTCTCATTTGAAGCTGACCAAGCAATTTAGATGGGATGAAATAAGGCTTTTATTTCTGGAGAGACTAATGTGTTCCTGCTAAAATGCCATTAATTGCTTTATTATTTAAGGCACAAATTATATCTAGCAATTTGTTGGTCTCCTTTTTAGTTTTTTTCCCCAGTGGAAGTAATTCACCACAGAAAGATTATTCTGTCAAAAAAATGATGATGAACCTACTAACAAATTCAGCTGAAAGAAGCTGAACTTTCAATTTAGCTTTTGTTCCCCCCCCCAAGCACCACATGTGTGTGTGTGAATTTCAGTAAAAACAGTACTAGCTCTGCTAAATATGAAAAACAAAATATGATGGCAAAGAGGGAATTATGGGCATCCTCTTACATGTTGGAAAGCTGCTGTCACCTTCTGGTAGCTGTGGCACCATGTGCCCATTGCAAGCAGAGCTTTGTTGTGCTGGGTGCACATAAAGGAGAGGAGCTTAGGAAGGCTCCCAGGCTGTCCTGAAGACAAAGACACTCAGCAGGATGGACCAGTTCCTTCCAGGTCCAGTGCTAAACTCTGCTCCTGCTTCCCTGTTTTAAAAATAGAATCATAGAATCACCCAGGTTGGAAGAGACCTCCAAGATCATCCAGTCCAACCTAGCACCCAGCCCTGGCCAAGCAACCAGACCATGGCACTAAGTGCCTCATCCAGGCTTTTCTTGAACACCTCCAGGGACAGCAACTCCACCACCTCCCTGGGCAGCCCATTCCAATGCCAATCACTCTCTCTGACAACAACTTCCTAACAACATCCAGCCTAGACCTCCCCTGGCACAACTTGAGACTGTGTCCCCTTGTTCTGTTGCTGCTTGCCTGGCAGAAGAGACCAACCCCACCTGGCTACAGCCTCCTTTCAGGGAGCTGCAGACAGCAATGAGCTGTGCCCTGAGCCTCCTCTGCTGCAGGCTGCACACCCCCAGCTCCCTCAGCCTCTCCTCTCAGGGCTGTGCTCCAGGCCTCTCACCAGCCTTGCTGCCCTTCTCTGGACACATTCCAGTATCTCAACATCTCTCTTGAATTGAGGAGCCCAGAACTGGACACAGCACTCAAGGTGTGGACTTACTTATATTTATAGAAACATATATCCAGTCACAGCCTGGGCTGCATCCAAAGCAGCATTGCCAGCAGATACAGAGAGGAGATTCTGCTGCTTTGCTCTGCTCTTGTGAGACCTCACTTGCAATACTGTGTCCAGCTCTGGAACCCTCAATGCAGGAAGGACATGGAGCTGATGGAATGGATCGAGAGAAGGGCCACAGAAAGGATCAGGGTTTTGGTGCAGCTCTGCTAGAAAGACAGGCTGAGGGAGCTGGGGGTGTTCAGCCTGCAGAAGAGGAGGCTCTGGACAGACCTCATAGCAGCCTGGCAGTACCTGAAGGGGGCTACAAGAAGGCTGCAGAGAGACTGTTTGCAAAGGGCTGCAGGGACAGAATGAGAGCAATGTCTTCAGACTAGAGCAGAGCAGATTGAGATTGGATGTTATGAACAGGTTCTGCACCATGAGGGTGGTGTGGAACACTGAAACAAGTTGACCAGGGAGGTATTTGAGGCCCCATGCCTGGAGATGTTCAAAGTGAGGCTGGACAGGGCTGTGGGCAACTTGCTGTAGTTGAGGATGTCCCTGCTGAGTGCAGGGGGGTTGGACTTAGATGGTCTTTGGAAATCCCTTCCAACCGAGACCATTCTATGACTCTGAGTCTGTATAGAAGTGTATATGGTTATATAAATTAATACATTACCAAGAGATATATAAGTTGCATTGCTGCTTGTTTTCCTTGTGAGTCAGAGCATTGCTCTCTGTCTTGATGGGTGTTTAAAGCTGCAGCGAGACTGCTGAAGTGCCAGCAACTCTATATCATTTGTGTCACCATCTATAGGTAAGAAAAATAGCTCTTAGAAAAAAATGGGTTTGTTACAGATGTGTAGCTGTGAATTTATGGCTCCAGTCGTCCTTCCAAGAGAGCATCTGTGAATGCCAGATAGAAAGCTTCATGAAGGAGCTGGCAAGAGGAGTAAGCTGTAGGGAGGGGACCGCAGGAGAGGGTAACACCTGAAAACATCCATCAGGAGGAGTAAAGCTGGGGGAGGCATGCAGCCCCTAAACCTAGGCAGCCCCTGCCTGACTGCTGGTTTCATGCTTGCTTTTTGAACAGTTTTGGTTCAGCATTGCCTTGGTGTGTTTATTCCCACCCTTATTTACAACGGGCAGGTTTTATGAGGCTCGGAAGTGAGCGAGTGCTTTTTCCAGCTCTGCTCTCCCTGCCTGCTGGAACATCTGTACACACACACACACTTTTCCTGTCTAAACATAGTCTGAGCTCCAGTGTGCCTAAAACACAGCTTCAGACTTGGGTTTGTTGTTGTTTCAGTAAGCAGAAAAATATGTTCTAGTATTATGTCACTCTGCTTATGTGTTCCAGCAGCTGCAGGCTATCTGTGTCCAGTTAGTCGGTAACAGCCTTGCTTCCTAGGGTTTGTTTTCCCATAGCCCAAGTCCTGGGTCACTTAGGCTGACCAAGCCTCTGCCTTGTGCTCTTTGAGGGATGATTATTCTTGCCCAGTAGGATAATTCTGGCAGGATTTTCTGCAGGAGTGGCATGACCTCCTTTGGCTGGCCTCATGCCCTGCCAGCAATGCTGTTGGAACAGCACTGCTTCCCACCCCCAGCGCGTTCTTTGCACGTTCCTGTCCCTGCAGGCCTTGCCATGGCTGTGAAAAAAACCAAAATGTCTTCCCTTCTTCCTGCAGGGCCTTCTCCATGTCAGCTGGTCCTGCTTTTGCTTCCCAAAATCTCCACCTCACGCCTTCTAACACAGATGCAGTACACTAGCCCCTCAGCAGTAAATGTGTTACAGGATTGCAGAATGTCAGGGGCTGGAAGGGACCTCGAAAGCTCATCCAGTCCAATCCCCCCTGCCAGAGCAGCAGCACCCAGAGCACATCACACAGGAACACATCCAGGCAGCTCTTGAACATCTCCACAGAGGGAGACTCCACAACACCCCTGAGCAGCCTCTTCCACTGTTCTGTCACCCTCACAGGGAAAAAAATTCTTCCTCACATTTCCATGGAACTTTCTATGCCTCAAATTCCACCCATTGCCCCTTGTGCTGTCACTGGGCATCACCCAGCAGAGCCTGGCTGCATCCTGTTCCCATTACCCTACACATCTTTATAACCATTCATGAGATCACCCCTCAGGCTCCTTCTCTTCGAGCACCACAGCCCCAGCTCCCTCAGGCTCTCCTCCTAAGGAAGATCTTCCACTCCCTTCAGCACTTTTGTGGCTCTGCACTGGACTCTCAAGCAGTTCTCTGTCCTTGAACTGAGAGGACATTGTTCCTGAGGTGTACATTGGGAAAATTGGAGTTAGTTTATTTATATTTTGTTATATTTAGTTTAATGTGTTGTGGCCTCTGTTCTGTGGACATGAGGTTTAATCTTGCCCTCTCATCAGGCAGGTAGAAAACCAGGACAGGAACTTTGTGTAGCCTAGGACCCAAGGAAAGGAAGCTCTGCTAAATGGCAGATTGTACTCCAGCTGCAGTTCTGTGTTGGCTGGTGTTTAGAAAGCTGAAATATATTCAGATCTTTCAGGGGAGGCTGGTGGCAAAGGTAAGGAGGAGCAAAGAAGAGACCAGGATCATCAAATACTAGATGTTGGGGCATTCATAAATAGATATCACAGTCCACATGTTTGTGTGGACTTGTTCAGTTTTGCTGAGCAATGAAAAAAAATAGGCTAAATACTTTTATGTGGAGGGGAAAAATAAAGATATGATCACGTTCAGTTGTAGAAGTGCTTAGGCTGCTGGAAATTTGGGAATGCTCAGTGGCAGAGTGGATGAGTTACGTGGGTCATCTCAAGTGGGTGCCAATGAAAAAGGGCTTTGCAGCTCATTATCAGTTATTCTCTCTCTGGAGCTGGTGTTATGGAAAGGGAAGTTTTGAAACTTTGACTATGCTGATTTTTCTTGGTAATATTCTTCATCTGCCTTTGGGCAGCATCAGAGCTTCCCTAGCAGAGCAGTCAGGCGTCTCCTGACTGCTGCTGGCCAGTTGGAGCCAGGAGAAGGAGGTAAGAAACCATAGAGTTGGCATCCTGGTTATGACTATCAGTGGCTGCCAAAATAGGTTTAAAATAGCTTCTACTCAGAGAGTGGTATTACAGACCTGTGTTTGAGTTATTTGAACTCCACAGGGCTTGGGAATCAAGATGCTAAACGCTGCAGCTTGCTGGGTTATTTTGATGTAGACTTGTATGTCATGAAGTTTGTTCACATAAATTCTTACTGCAAGCTCTGGGCCATGCCATTTTTCCAGAAGTGAGTGTTTGTCTTTCTTTGGCTTTGGTTATCCTCATTTATGTTGCACTGATGCCCAGAAGCCAAGTAGGTTGGGGCACTGCTGCTCTGCGTGTGGGGTGAATGCATGGTGACAGCCCCTGCTCAGAGCGCCAGCAGCCTGGTTTACTGGTTTCAGAAGGCTGTTGCTGCCAGCTGCTCAGGAGCATTGGCTTCTGGGCTGGAGCTTAGCAGGGACAGATACAGCAGGGGTAGTAATCCAGGGAAGGAATCCAAATGTACATTGGAAATGTAGTTTACAGTCTGTGTGTGGCACGGGCGTCTCTGTGTGCAGCAGTGATGTGTCTGCATGCAGCACTGGTGTCTGTGTGTGGCACTGGTGTCTCTGTGTGCAGCAGTGATGTGTCTGCATGCAGCACTGGTGTCTGTGTGTGGCACTGGTGTCTCTGTGCAGCACTGGTGTCTGTGTGTGGCACGGGCGTCTCTGTGTGCAGCAGTGATGTGTCTGCATGCAGCACAGGTGTCTGTGTGTGGCACGGGCGTCTCTGTGTGCAGCAGTGATGTGTCTGCATGCAGCACTGGTGTCTGTGTGTGGCACTGGTGTCTCTGTGCAGCACTGGTGTCTGTGTGTGGCACGGGCGTCTCTGTGTGCAGCAGTGATGTGTCTGCATGCAGCACAGGTGTCTGTGTGTGGCACGGGCGTCTCTGTGTGCAGCAGTGATGTGTCTGCATGCAGCACTGGTGTCTGTGTGTGGCACTGGTGTCTCTGTGCAGCACTGGTGTCTGTGTGTGGCACGGGTGTATCTGTGTGCAGCAGTGATGTGTCTGCATGCAAAGGTTGTGCAGTTTCCTTCTGTGGAGACTTTCAGGCTCTGGGTGTGTTCCTGTGCGACCCGTGCTAGATTCTATGGTCTTGCTCTGGCAGGGGGCTTGGGCTTGAAGATCTCCAGAGATCCCCTTCCAACCCCTAACACCCTCTGATCCTCTGAAATGACTTTAGAGCTGTGTGCATGTAGCCAGTAAGCAAAGAGTCAGTAGGTGGCACTTCTTTTGCTACTGCTGCTCTCACTTCACTTTCTCCTCTAATTTCAGTGTTTCTTCCATGCCACTATCTGCAGGTGAGCATGTTGGTTAACTGTCTTTGTGCAAGGCACAATCAAAACAGTAGGTATTCAGTTTGTAAGTTTCACTTATTCATCTTATATTCTCTTAATGACATTGTGTTTTAATCCTGTAAGTATATACTGTGCCACACATCTGTCTGTTTGGGGAGCTAATCCTGTTGTAGTAGGCATCTATTTCAGGAGCAGCCCAGACAAAGCACTGCACACTGGAGAGGCAGCCTCCTTTACAGGCTGCAGACAATGGTCTGTAGAGGGTTATGTTGGTGGTATTAGTGTAATGCAGGAGTTCAGAAAGGAAAGGTTTTATTTGCAGCATTCACTCATTAACAATATTCTGTGGAGGTTTTTCCCAGAGAATAAGCAGACCAAGCACAGTGGGATCCGTGCCAGGGTATGTTGTAGCCTTGCACAGCATCAGTCGAAGCTCACAAGTTGGATAAAAGGCAGCTTTTTATGGCTTTGACTATTCCTTTAACAAAAACAAGGAGGGGGGAAGGAGGGGGGAAAGAGGTTTGCTTACAGAAGTAGCAAATTAATTCAGTTCTATCCGAAAGTAGGTCAGTGACTGACCTCCTGGTAGCATGAGGCAGCAGTTTGCAGCAGAAGTGACAGCTCAGCAGCATGAACCCTCTGTGTCTCCAGGAAGCTTGTTTTGACAAATGTAAACACGTTCTGTCCTGTATTCCTCTTACTTATTTGCTTCTTTTTTTGCTGCTGCATTAGAAACCACAAACTGTCACTCTCCATACCCTTTCTTCACCCTCTCTGGTCCCCACAGGGAAATGCCTTGTAACATAGCTAATCATTTTTGCGAGGCTGTGTAATGAGGAAGGCGTTCCAGCAGGGCTGGGGGTTGCTTTTTCTTCCTGACAGCCCAAATTGAGCACTGTAAACCAGACTTGACTAAAATCCAAACCAAAGTCTTTCCAGTAGGAGGGAAGTCATTGAGAAGTCAGGAATTGGATTAATTCTAAGGTTCTATGAATTTAGGAGCCTTGTGTCCTCGTCTTGTGTCGACAGGATCACAGAAGCATTCAGCTTGGAAAAGCCCCACAGGATCACCAAGTCCAACCCAGAACCCTACTTTACAAGGCTCACCCCTAAACTGTAGCCCCAAGCATCACATCCAAACGAGCCTTACACCCCCATCCAGGGTTGATGATGCCACCACCTCCCTGGGCAGCTCACTCCAGTGCCTGACCACTCTTGTCATGAAAAAAAATTTCCTCATGTCCAGTCTAAATCTACCCAGTGGCAGCTTGAGGCCATTCCCTCTTGTTCTATCACTATTTACCTGTGAGAAGAGACCAGCACCAACCTCTCCACAACCTCCTTTCAGGTAGCTGCAGACGGTCATGAGGTCTACCCCCAGCCTCCTCTGTTTCACACTAACCATCCCCAGCTCCCTCAGTCTCTCCTCATCAGATTTATTCTCCAGGCCCTTCCCCAGCTTCCTTGCCCTCCTCTGCACTGGCTCCAGCACCTCCACATCTCTCTTGCATTGAGGTGCTCAAAACTGAACACAGTCCTCAAGGTGAGGCCTCACCAGTGATGAGTCCAAGGGCACAGTCACCTCCCTGCTCCTGCTGGCCACAGCATTTCTAATCCCAGCCAGGATGCCATTGGCTTTATCCCTTTCTGCCATGCAGCTTTCCAGCCACACTGCCCCAAGCCTGTAGCATTGCTTGAGGTTGTTGTGGCTCAAGTGCAGGACCTGGCATTTGACCTTGTTGAAGCTCATCCCATTAACATTGGCCATGGATCCAATCTATCCAAGTCCCTTTGTAGAGCTTCCCTACCCTCATCTGCTTCCTTTTACTCCCTCTCCTGCACCAGGTGGGCAGAGCCAGGAAGGAAATGGCTTCTTCAAGACCTGCACTTTGCTGAGCAAATCTTGCTGTGTGAAGCTGCTGCAGGCTGAGATCCTTTCAAGTCAAGGCAATTTGAGTATCTCAATCCCTTCTTAATGTTTAAGAACTGGATCAATTTTTGGAGTGCCCCTGCATAAGTGGAAAGCTGCAGTGTTTCCCCCCACCCCCAAATGCTCAGAGGAGATGCTGCCAGGCTGTCCAAATGATCTGCTTCCCTGTTTGCTGGTGGGTGGCAGACCTCAGTGTACCAGATATGACGTGGTGACCTTTGCAGTGACGTGAAGGCAGGCATAGAGCAGAGGCAGGAAAATTGCCCACAGGGTTCTTAGTCACTGCTGCCACTTGCTTTGGGAGAGCAGAAGCACTCTTCCACCCTGGGAGCTGTCAAGTGTTTAGGTTGGTGTCCTGTCCTCACTGGTTGGAAGAGTGGAGCACAGAGAATAAGAAAGCTGCAGCCTTCTGTATTTTTTTACCATTTCTAACCAGAGGAGTTTGTTTCACACAGTCTGCATCCCACGCAGGCACTGACTGCCCAGCACATACAGTTTACACATATTTATCCCCATTCCCCATCTGTGGAGGGGAAAAGGACCTGGGGTTCTTAGTGGATGGAAGGTTGACCATGAGCCAGCAATGTGCTCTGGTGGCCAGGAAGGCCAAGGCTATTCTGAGGTGGGTTAGAAGGGCAGTGGTTAGTAGATTGAGAGAGGATCTCCTCCACTATGCCCTGGTGGTGCCACATCTGGAATATTGTGTCCAGCTCTGGACCACTCAGTTCAAGAAGGACCTCAGGGAATTGCTTGAGAAAGTCCAGAGCAGAGCCACAAAAATGATGAAGGGAGTGGAAGCTGAGAGCACCTTTATGTCCTTTACTGATTCCAGGGTGTAGACAACCTGCCCTGAGGAAGAAGGAGGGTTTTAAGAGCTGCCACTCAAGGGCACAAGTGCTGAGTAGCACTTATTATCTTGAGTACACAGAAATCAATTTGGACCTTGTCTGATGAGTGCCGCCGCTCTTTACTATGAGGGTGGTGGAACACAGGAGCAGGTTGCCCAGGGAGGTGGTTGGGGCCCTCATCTCTGGAGATATTCAAGGTGAGGCAGGACAAGGCTCTGGGCAACCTGATCTAGTTGAGGATGTTCCTGCTGACTGCAGAGGAGGTTGGACTGAATGACCTTTGGAGGTCCTTTCCAGCCCAGACCATTCTATGACTTTTTATTTCTGTATGAATCACAGAATCACACATGTTGGAAGAGACCTCCAAGCTCATCCAGTCCAACCTAGCACCCAGCCCTGGCCAATCAACCAGACCATGGCACTAAGTGCCCCACCCAGGCTTTGCTTCAACACCTCCAGGGATGGTGACTCCACCACCTCCCTGGGCAGCCCATTCCAATGCCAATCACTCTCTCTGCCAACAACTTCCTCCTAACATCCAGCCTAGACCTCCCCTGACACAACTTGGACTCTGTCCCCTTCTTCTGTTGCTGGTTGCTTGGCTGAAGAGAGCAAACCCCCACCTGGCTACAGCCTCCCTTCAGATAGTTGTAGACAGCAATGAGCTCTGCCCTGAGCCTCCTCTTCTGCAGGCTGCACACCCCCAGCTCTCTCAGCCTCTCCTCACAGGGCTGTGCTCCAGGCCCTTCACCAGCCTTGCTGCCCTTCTCTGGACATGTTCCAGTATCTCAACATCTCTCTGGTATTGAGGAGCCCAGAACTGCACACAGCACTCAAGGTGTGGCCTGAGCAGTGCTGAGTGTATGGGAAGAATAACCTCCATTGTCCTACTGGCCACACTGCTCCTGATCCAGGCCAGGATGCCATTGTCTCTCCTGCCCACCTGGGCACACTGCTGGCTTGTGTTCAGCCTACTAGACTCAAGAAATAACTGCATTTGCTCAAGATAACATTGTGTGACAGCTGAGAACAATTACAACTCTTACTTGAAGCCATATCTTTTCTTTTCCTTCCTTTTTTTCAGTAGGTGGGTGGTGTCTGCAGCTCTGAGTAGTTGTTACAGGATATTTGTCACTGGTCTGCTATTACCTTGAGTGCTGCTTGTGCGAGATTATTTATCTTGCAGCCTTTTCTCCTAGTTTTGCATAACACACAGATCTTGTGGATGGGAACAGGATATGTATTTTTTAATGTTTTTCTTTTTTTACTAGCTCTTTTTGGCAATAAACACAACACCTAACTGTAAGAGAGAAAAAAAAAACCCACCCAACTTTCACAACCAAGCTTGTTTTGCGAAGCCCAAACATTTGTGAAGCTTTACAAACCCTCCAGCTTTGCATAATATGCCCATCCCTGGTCTCAAATTCGAGGTGGCAGGAGGAGGGAAGTGTTACTTTTTTTAACCAACAGCTTATGACTGTGTCAACACATGACAGTTTGTCAAAGCTTTGCTGTAGTGGTGCTGTAAATTAATTTTTAGCATCAGTTGCGAGTGGTAAACACTTTGTGCAGTGTGAACAGCTCTTAGTACAGCGTGAGTTGTCAGCAGCTTGTGAGCTACCCTAGAAGAAAGCAGGGGGGAAGCAAAGGAGGGAGGGCCACAAGCTCATTTACTAGTACAAAATGGATCTGAGTCTGCAAAATTTCAACATCACAGTATCACCAAGGTTGGAAGAGACCTCATAGATCAAGTCCAACCCTTTACCACACAGCTCAAGGCCAGACCATAGCACCAAGTGCCACGTCCAATCCTGCCTTGAACAGCTCCAGGGATGGGGACTCCACCACCTCCCTGGGCAGCCCATTCCAGTAGCCAATCACTCTCTCTTTACTCTTGGGTTTTGCCTTTACTTGCTTGCTTTAAAAGCAGACCCTGTCCCACAAACATGAGCATGCTCCCTCGTTGAGAAGTCACACACATGATATTAAATGCCTGGGGAAAATTAAATAGTTAAGTGAAATATGCAGTCCAAAGAGAAATTATGGCTGAGAGCTCTCTTTTCCTCATCTGTCCCCTTGCTATTTCTGTTAACCTATCCGAGCTGCTGTGGTGAGGCTGGCATGGACAGTTCATACAGTGAGAGTTGATTCTGCCACTCTGCTCTGGTGGAGCCTTGCCTGGAGTACTGTGTCCAGCTCTGGACCCCTCAGTAGGATGCAGCAGGTCCAGAGGAGGGACACAAAAAAGCTCAGGGGGTTAGAGCAGCTCTGCTACAAGGACAGGCTGAGGGAGCTGGGGGTGTGCAGCCTGGAGAAGAGAAGGCTCTGGGCAGACCTAAGAGCATCCTGCCAGTGCCTGAAGGGGGCTACAAGAAGGCTGCAGAGAGACTGTTTGCAAAGGGCTGCAGGGACAGGACGATGGCAACGGCTTCAAAGTAGAGCAGAGCAGGTTTTGACTGGATGTTAGGAACAGGTTCTGCACTATGAGGGTGATGGAACACTGGAAGAGGTTGCCCAGGGAGATGGTTGTGGCCCCATTCCTAGAAGTATTCAAGGAGAGGCTTGACAGGGCTGTGGGCAACCTGATCTAGTGGAGGATGGCCCTGCTGACTGCAGAGGGGGTTAGACCTTTGGAGGTCCTTTCCAACCCAGCCCATTCTATGATTCTGTGATGTGATGAAAGGAAATGATTTAGTACAAAAAGCCAAGGGATATGCATTGCAGAATAGCACTTTTCAGATACAGACCTATTTTAACCTGTCAGTTCGGCAGAACAAGCAATAATAAGCCCCCCAAGTGACTGTTAAGGTGAACATTAACTTGCACAGTTGCTGGATTGCTAACATGTCTACAACTTAGAAGTGAACCCCCACTCAAGAGAGAGAAGAAGGAAGTTGGTGCCTGGAATTCCTGGCCTTGCTCAAATCACCTGCATTTTTTTGTGCGAAGGCCAGTGTTTCATCTTGCATTCCCTGCAAAGGTTTTCAGTAGAACTAGATGAGAACAGCTGTGTGCATTTGCTCAGTGCTTTGATACACTCAGCTTGGGGCTTTTTTTCTCAAGCACAGTTGTTTCTTACAGCTTCAGCATCCCAGGCAGGCTTTGATTGCACCTTGGAGCTTGTTCTTGCAAGTGGGCAGCACTCATGAGGTTTGAAATGAGAAGGTTATTGAGTTCCACTAAAGCTAGTTTTGACCTGCTTATGGTTTTAAACAGAAAGATACCTGTTTGCTCACAAGGAATTCTGATTTTATTTCCTTTTCTAGACATAACTGTAGGTGATGCTTGAATGAAAGAGCTGAGCCACACCATCCAGAAAAGTGTCTAGAGCAGCAGCTGACTTGCTCGGAGATTGCTTCCAGGACTGTGTTCTAAGTAAGTATTTCTGCAAAAGTAGCATCAGGATCAGATAGTTTCTTCAGTTTTGAGGCACTTCTTAGGTGTTTTGATTGTTCCTTATGATTTCATAGCTTTACTCCCAGCATCTAGCAGACAGTAAGAGTGTATGTGGGAACATGAGCACTCCCACGTCTGAAACACAGAGCTGGAGACCTTTCAAAGCTCTTTGCTGACTTGCTCTAAAACTCCCCAGCACAGAATCACAGAATGACAGAATGTTAAGGGCTGGAAGGGACCTTGAAAGATCAAGGTGTCAAGTGGATGGAACCAATCTCTTTTTGGTAGTCAGCAGCAATAAGACAAGGAGTAATGGATACCAACTGGAACAGAGAACCCAGAGAGGTTGTGGAGTCTCCTTCTCTTCAGGCTTTCAAAACCTGCCTGGGTGCATTCCTGTGTGGACTGCCCTGGATGATTCTGCCTTGGCAGGGGATTGTACATATTCTACAGAGGTCCCTTCCAACCTCTAAGCTTCTGTGATTCAGTGTTTTATTTAATTCACCCTGAGGTATTGCTACTGATTTGGTAGAGGGGGTTCAGAGCTGGGGGGGTAGAGCACTAGTGAGTCCATCTCAGTTCCATCAGTAAGCTGAAGGATTCAGTATTCCAACGTGGCTTTCTGCCTCATGTCCTTGCAATTTAACTAGATTAGTCTGTTTAATGGTGCCAGGAGGCCACATGTTGGCTCTCCATGAAGCCACAAACAGTAGATGCATATTTTGAAATAGTTAAATAAAAGTTAATTATGATTCACAAGTAGTTTTCTCCCAACTATTAAGTAATATCAAAGGCTGAATTTTTCAATCAGTAGTTGTTTTTTCAGCTGCAGAGTGGGACCAAGTATTCAGTATTTTCAGATGGTTATTTTTGCAGCTGCTTGGCTGCTTTAAGCCTAAAAGTATAAGGTTACTTTGTAGAGCTTGATGGCCTTGGGTGCACAGTGGGCACAAATTAGTGAAAGCCTGTGGTGGTAGCAGGATGATGACAGCCTTCTGAGGCATCTTGGTTAGCTGGGGATAGTTTGGGCTTCATCCAGCTGAGCTGAAAGTAGCATATTGGGCACTTTTGAAAGTTTGTGGTTTTGCAGCATTTTCTCACAGGAGTTTGGAGCCTTTTATCTTTCTCCTTAGTTATTGCACAGGTGGAAAGTAGCTTTTCCTTTTTTTTTTTTTCCCTTTCTTTTTCCCCCTCTGAAGTTCTTGGAGATTCTCCTGTAAGGGATGCAGTCAATGTGAGTTAGGCTATCAGGTAGTGACAGGACTAGGGAGAATGGAGCAAAGCTGGAGAGCAGCCCTGAGGAGAGGGACTTGAGGGTGCTGGTGGACGAGAAGCTCAGCATGAGCCAGCAGTGTGCACTTGCAGCCTGGAGGGCAAACCAGAGCCTGGGCTGCATCAGGAGAAGTGTGGCCAGCAGGTGGAGGGAGGTGATTCTGCCCCTCTACTCTGCTCTCCTGAGACCTCACCTGGAGTCCTGCATCCAATCCTGGAGCCCCCATTACAATAGGGATGTGGAGATGCTGGAGCATGTCCAGAGAAAGGCCACTGGGATGCTCAGAGGGCTGCAGCAGCTCTGCTGTGAGGACAGACTGAAAGAGTTGGAGCTGTTCAGTGTGGAGAAGAGGAGGCTCCCAGGTGACCTTCTTGTGGCCTTCCAGGATCTGAAGGGGGCTACAAAAAAACTGGGGAGGGACTTTTTAGAGTGTGAGGTAGTGACAGGGCTGGGAGAAATGGAGCAAAGCTGCAGGTGGGTAAGTTTAGACTGGGCCTGAGGAGGAAGTTGTTGAGCATGAGAGTGGTGAGAGGCTGGAATGGGTTGCCCAGGGAAGTGGTTGAGGCCCCATGGCTGGAGGTGTTTAAGGCCAGGCTGGCTGAGGCTATGGGCAGCCTGCTCTAAGGTAGGGTGTCCATGCCCATGGCAGGGGGGTTGGAACTAGATGATCCTTGTGGTTCCTTCCAACCCTGACTGATTCTATGGTTCTATGAATTACTCCCTGAAATAACAGTTGGACTTGTTGCAAATAGCATAATGCCACAGGATTTTGTCTTAGCAATAGGTGTGAAGTGCTTTCCTCTGGAAGACCTCACATGATTTTCAAATGTCAATTAAACCACGTCTCATGATGATAATGGGAGAGAGCACTGCTCTCACCCACCGTGAAGGCTGCTGTGGCTGTGAGCACATTGCTCACATTTGCCTTAGTGATTCATTTGCTGAGCCAGTAAAGCATTTCAGGCAATCTGATGCAGTGACTTACCGGTAGCTTTTCTTCAGCTGATTGCTCATTTCACCATGATGCATGAGCAGCATCAGAGCATTTGCTTTGGAACTTACCTTTTTTGTCCATCTCCTGGCTTTGGTTTTCCCACCAGATCTGCTCTGCCACGTAACAAAGCTGCTCTTTGCATAAGCACTTACTGTCATTTCTTTGAAGCTGTGAATACAACACAGAATGGTTTAGGTTGGAAGAGACCTCGAAGATCATCCAGTTCCAACCCCCTGCTATAGGCAGGGACACCTCTCACTAGAACAGGTCACTCAAGGCCTCATCCAACCTGGCCTTGAACACCTCCAGGGAGGTTGTGGAGCACAGAAGCACCCAGTGTGACCAACAATCACATTGGGTGCTTCTGTGCTCCACAACCTCCTTGGGCAACCTCTGCCAGTCTCTCACCACCCTCACTGTAAAGAACTTCTTCCTAACATCCAGTTTAAATCTCCCCTCTGCCAGTTTAAACCCATTACCCTTTGCCCTGTCATTCCAAGTCCTTGTAAATAGTCCCTCCCCAGACCTCCTGTAGGCTGGGGATAGTGGAAGGCTACTACAAGGTCTCCTTGAAGCCTTCTCTTCTCCAGGCTGAAGAGCCCCAACTCTTGTAGCCTGTCCTTATAGCAGAGGTGCTGCAGCCCTCTGAGCATCTTCATGGCCTTCCCTGGACTCTCTCTAACAGTTCCATGTCCTGCTTGTGTTGGGGACTCCAGAACTGTACACATCTCCTTCCAAAGATCACTAATACGTTTTGATGAAGTCATAGTAGTGACCACAGGGTGTAAAAACAGAGAGACAAAGGACACTTAGCACTGAGAACTAGAAAGAGTCTGATGTTGGTAAGGGAGAAGAGTTAAATATTGAAGGTTAAATTTGTTTTAATGCTCGGTTGTGTTGGTTTTTAAAGCCAAAACAAAGGAAAGAAAAAGCAGAATAAAAAGGTTGCACAAAGCAGAAGTGTGAGTGAAATGAAACGTAGTGGCTAGACAAATCTAAAATCCCCTCATTCATTAAGAAACTCATCAACCTTCAATTTCCAAACCCCAGTAAAAAAGGTGATCTGTCAGCCACTTAGCTTGGACTGGGCACCCAACTGGATGGAACTCATGATCTGGGTTCAGTTGCCTGCCTCAATCACAGGTTCCCTGTGCATTCCAGAGCAACCTCATTCATCTGCTCCATGACTCACTCCCTCCTTTGTGCAGCAGAGACCATCCTGCTCCTGTCCATTGTGAGAGTGAAGTGTGTTGTTGCTGCTGAAAAACCTGGGCATTGTGATGAGGAGAGCCACCTCAGGGACTAGAGTGAGAGGGATGCCCCTTACAGGGGGCAGCCCCCCAAGCTGCTTGTATTTCATTGATCAAGAGAAGAGGAAATTGCTTCCAGATCTAGAAAGGTTGGGGGTTTTCATTCCAAGTCCTTCAGGCCTATTTCTTCTGGAGTTTGGCTGCCCCAGAGCAGCAGCAGGCATTTGGAGTATTCCCTGTCTCTCATCCTTCTTGGGCTCTCTGCTTATGGCTTTGAGCCACTCCTATCTGCTCAACACTGGAGACCCACAAGAAATCAAATGGGATCAGAGATGCTGCTTCTGTCATCTCCCAAGTTATGTGAAGATGTCTTGACATGTAAATCCAGTTGTGTCTAAGAAAGACACTGAAGAATCACAGAATGCTGGGGACTGGCAGGGACCTCAAAAGCTCATCCAGTCCAACCCTCCTGCCAGATCAGCATCACCTAGAGCAGTTCACACAGGAACACATCCAGGCAGCTCTGGAATAGCTCCAGAGAGGGAGACTCCACAACTCCCCTGGGCAGCCTCTTCCACTGTTCTGTCACTCTCACAGGGAAAACATTTTCCTCCTGTTTCCATGGAACTTCCTACGCCTCAAACTCCACCTATTGCCCCTTGTCCTGCCATTGAGCATCACCCAGCAGAGCCTGGCTCCATCCATTTTTCTCTCTGAGGAGTGTGTGGAGTCCCATATGGTCTTTTTCTTCTCTGAACATTAGTAATGCTCTTCTCCAGCCATCAGTGAGATCTTGAAAGTACAAACACGATCATACCCAGGCCAAAGGCACGTTTTCTTTTGTCTTGTGCTCTGCTGCAACAGCTCATGCTCCTCTCACCTTCTTGCTGCCTTCCCTGTTTTTTTGGAGCCCTGTTTTCACAAACCTTCCTTTGGCCTGACCCTCAACTTTAGCTGAGCAGCAAGGGTTAATTAGATCTCCATCTTTTGGGGACCTGAGTAGTCCTCCCATCCCTCTTGTATTTCAGTCCTCTTCCTTCTGTGGCCACAGAAGCATTTCCCCAGCCTTACCCTGAGGTCCATGCTCATCTGGGACTCTTTCTGCCATTGATAGTGTTTGTCCTGCCCCTTTCATGAGAACTTACTGCTAATAATTCATGTCTGGTGGGATGCAGAAGTGGCAGAGTCCCTCCCCAGCCTTCCTGTAGGCCCCCTTCAAATACTGGAAGGCTACTACAAGGTCTCCTCAAAGCCTTCTCTTCTCCAGGCTGAAGAGCCCCAACTCTTGTAGCCTGTCCTCACAGGAGAGGTGCTCCAGCCCTCTGATCATCTTCATGGCCTTGTATCAGTTGTCCTTCTCAGTTGCAGCTGGTGATCCTGAGGGGCTTTTCTAGCCTGAATGTTCCTGTGATTCTGTGCCTGACAAGATGGCAAGCACTTAGTGCCACTGCTGTTCCAACCCTGTGCCCAAGCTACAAGTAATGAGTTACTGAGCTAATTTAGTTTTATATCAAAGAGGTGACTTTCCCCCTGCAAATCAAGAAGGCTGTTTAATGCAGTGTAATTGACTTGAGCTGTAAGATTCAATATACTTATCTAAGATTACAGTTCAATAAAATCTAATTGCTCTGAGAGCAACAGGAATTGTGTAAACAACCAGGGACTCTTTCCTGCCTTTCCCCATGGAGGTCTTCTGATCTTTATGACTTGGGTTACGCTGCTGCTTGACCTGCAAGTCGGCAGGAGCGGCTTGAGGTGAGGGCATTTAGTGCAGGGAGGTGAAGCCAGGCAGCTGAAGTGTTGGGTAGCCTTCTTCAGACAGTTTTGACACGAGTGACTCGGCTCTGAGAGTGCTCTGCCAGCCTGGGGCTGGGGAAGGGGAAGTAAGCTGCGTCTGGTTTCATTATGATGGTAATTGTAACAGCACGATGGATCAAGCCTAGAACACAGCCGGCCAAAGCATGCACAGAGAACAAACCCTGCAGTCTGGGCAGTGCCTAAACATCCTTCTGCCTTGCCTCACCCAGTGTAGAAATAAAGATGGGAAAACAAATATTTATTCAGAGTTTCCTCTGCCTGTTTACCAGGTCAGAAGATGCATGAGGCCAATTTCCACCTGCATTGGCTTTTGGAAGTGTGTGCTTTAAACATGGAGAGCTTTTCTTCCCAGCTACTCATTCCTGATTTGTTTTCTCAGATGCTCTGGGGAAAGCTCTAGATTCAGTTGGTCACTTGCAGGGCTTCAGGGAATAGTGCAGACTTTTTGAGTGGATGAGGACATTGGCACAGGTAATAATCACAGAATCACAGAACATTAGAGGTTGGAAGGGACCTCCAGAGATCACCTCCCTGCCAAAGCAGCATCACCCAGGATAGTCTGCACAGGAATGCAGCCAGGTGGGTTTTGAAAGCCTGCAGAGAAGGAGACTTCACAACTTCTCTGGGCAGCCTGTGCCAGGGCTCTGTCACCCTCACTCTAAAGAAGTTTCTCCTCATGTTGAGCTGAAACCTTCTCTGTTCCAGTTTGTAGTTGTTATTGCTGCTGATCACCGAAAAGAGCTTGGCCCTTGCCACTCTACACCCACTCCTCAGATATTTGTACACATTGATCAGATCTCCTCTCAGTCTTCTCCAGACTAAACAGCCCCAGAGCTCTCAGTCACTCTCCATATGCTCAAGTCCCCCAGTCATCCTTGTGGCTCTTTGCTGGACTCTCTCCAGCAAGTCCCTTTCTCTCCTGAACTGGGGAGCCCAAAACTGGACACAGTATTTCAGGCATGGTCTCATTAGGGCAGAGCAGAGAGGGAGAAGGACCTCCCTAGCCCCTGCTGGCCACACTTTTCCTGAACCAGCCCAGGATACCATTGGCTCTCTTGCCCACAAGGGCACATTGCTGGCCCATGCAGGACTTGCTGCCCATCAGGACCCCAGGGTCATAGTATCATAGTATCATAGTATCATCAGGGTTGGAAGAGACCTCACAGATCATCGAGTCCCAGCAGGGCAGCCCTTAATTGAGTAATTTGGGATGGGGGTGGTGGCTGGACAGTGTGGCAAGTGTCCTTGTCATGCATTGAGGCACAAACTTTGTTATTTTCCCTTCATAAAGATACATCCCAAACCACAAGCCTTGATGCAAATGGTGGTCTTATGTCATGAGGAGTGCTTACCTACCACCGTGCTTATTTTCTCTGTTATTTCTTCCCAGTATTAATTACCCTCTTGCAAGCAGGAAAGCAAAAATACACTGTCAGATGCAACTAAGAGGTTTGGCTGGTTCTGCTACACTGACTTCATACACAGTGAATTATATAACACTGCTTGGTAAGGCACGTGCTGTACTCATCAGGCACTGTGCAACTTCCTATTTTTTACATCATCTAAAACAAATACCAAGACTACAGAGACTAATAAAGCAAGATAATCAAAGGCAGAACAGGCAGGTTTTATGGTATGAGGTAAGAAGAAAACCAGAAGCCCTCCAAAAGCTATGAGAATTGGAAAGGGAGGCTCTTTCATGTGACAAAGTTAAGCTATAATGAGTGGGTGCAGGGGGTGTTTTTCTTGCAGAATGAGCAGTGAGTGTGGATGGAGCAGGTCCAGAGGTGAGCATGAATATGCTCAGGGGGCTGGAGCAACTCTGCTACAAGGACAGGCTGAGGGAGCTGGGCTTGTTCAGCCTGGAGAAGAGGAGGCTATGGGGAGACCTAAGAGCAGCCTGCTAGCACCTGAAGGAGGCTACAAGAACCTGCTAGCACCTGAAGGAGGCTACAAGAAGGCTGCAGAGAGACTGTTTGTAAAGGGCTGCAGGAACAAGATAGGAGCATTGGCTTCAAACTAGAGCAGAGCAGATTGAGATTGGATGTTAGGAAGAGGTTCTTTGCCATGAGGGTGGTGGAACACTGGAAGAGGTTGCCCAGGGAGGTGGTTGTGGCCCCATCCCTGGAGATATTCAAGGTGAGGCTTGATAGGGCTGTGGGCAACCTGCTGTAGTTGAGGATGTCCCTGCTGACTGCAGAGGGGGTTGGACTGGATGACCTTTGGACTTGATGCCCTCGGAAGTCTTTTCCTACTTGGTTAATTCTGTGATTCTGTGGTTCTGTTTGCCGTGATCTGGAGAGCAGAAACACTCTTGTGGATGACAGGAGGCTTGTTTACATATGTGTTTTGAAACAAACAAATAAACACCAAGAGAAAGCCCCCCCCAGACAGAAAGCAGCATTCAAATCAGTCATTCTGATGGAGGCAGTGTCAATTATTAGGCTGCAAAGGGAACTGATGACTCAACTTAGGCACAGCGCTGCGGCGGGCTCCGATTTTCGGTTTCATAACAGCTTCTTTTCAGGAATGCTTTTGGTTCACACCTGACGTTTAAAGGCGGCTCTGGGAGCGCTCAGCGCTTTGTGATTGGGGTGCTGGAGTCCTCTGTCACAGCCTGCTTTGAGCAGCTCTGCAGAATGTAGGAGGTTATCCACAGAGCTCGCTGGAACGCCAAGTGGGAGAGGAATCCTCTGACCCGCAGCTTCACAACCCCGCGCCCTACCTGCGCAACACCGGCGCTGCCGCTCGCCAGGTCAGGTTTATAGCTGAGGTCACCTCAATGAAATCGAGAAGCACTTTGATTCAGAAAGCAAAATGTTTTGGTTCAATCCCATGCTTAGTAATTCCAGCCAGTGCACTTGTTAAAAAGGAGTGAGTCAGAAATGGAAATGCAAAGCATTTCTCTGAAGGGTGGCCGGAAATTAGCTCTGAAAACTGAAACAAAGCCCCAGACCGCAGTTTGATCTATTTGCTTCACAGTGTTAGATCTGAGAAAATCCCTTTGTCTTCAGGAGACATCTTGGTTCCTCTCTCAGAGCACTGATACGGTCCTTACACTTGGATGATCAATCACATCAGGGCAATCTGACGTGTCTTAATTTTTTGGTTTAAAGAAACTGAGCTCCCTCTAAGTGTCTTCCCTGCCCGAGGCACTGCTTGATTCTGTCGTGGTGTGTGGTAGGAGCTGGTGGAAGTATTACATAGGATGGGATGGGATGTTGCAATGTTTGGAGTTGTGTAATGCTGTGGAAGAAATGCAGGGGGATTGAGTGGAGTCACTCAGCTGCTGGGGCCGTTTGAGGTAGGTTTCTAGCTCAGACATAAAAAAAACATTAGCAACGGAGAAACTTAGACAGTGATTGTAAAGTGGAAAGGTACTGGGGTCTCTGAGTGGAGAGGTGAACATGCCAGGCAAAGGTCATAAAACAGTGACAGCAGATAAGTTAATACAGAATCATAGAATGGTTTAGGTTGGAAGGGACCTCAAAGATCATCCAGTTCCAACCCCCTGCCACAGGCAGGGACACCTCCCACTAGAGCAGGTCACTCAAGGCCTCGTCCAACCTCGCTTTGAACACCTCCAGGGAGGTTGTGGAGCACAGAAGCACACAGTGTGATCAACAATCACATCGGGTGCTTCTGTGCTCCACAACCTCCCTGGGCAACCTCTGCCAGTGTCTCACCACCCTCACTGTAAAGAACTTCTTTCTAACATCCAGTTTAAATCTCTCCTCTGCCAGTTTAAACCCATTACCCTTCGCCCTGTCATTCCAAGTCCTTGTCAATAGTTTCTCCCCAGTCTTCCTGTACGCCCCCTTCAGATTCTGGAAGGCCACTCCAAGGTCTCCTCAAAGCCTTCTCCAGGCTGAAGAGCCCCAACTCTTGTAGCCTGTCCTTATAGCAGAGGTGCTCCAGCCCTCTGATCATCTTTGTGGCCCTCCTCTGGACTCACTCCAGCAGTTTGATGTCCTTCTTGTGTTAGGAGCTCCAGAAGTGTACAATTTCATTGGAGCATCAAAACCTTTATATCTGGAAGCACAGCTTCTATCTGCCCCTTGCTGCGCTTGCTGCTCTCTTCCCCCACTGCTGCTTTGGCTGCTGCTTCGCTGCCACTTTTACTCCATCCTCACCTCCTCTGAGGTTGCTGTTTACGTTGTCTATGTTGTTATGTTTTGTTTAACTGTAACAATACAGTTTTATTTCCTGACTTTCCAAATCCTGAGCTGTAAGAGAATTTTCTCTCTCTGGGGCAGGTTTACAGTAAGTTATCAGGGGAGAGATCCACTCTAACCCACAACAGCTGCGTAATACCTGATGCTTGCTACAGATACATGGCTTATGTGGCTCTCTAACTGCTCCAGCACTAAACAGTCACTGGCTTGGGGCTGACTGCTCCCCAGCTTAGCACAGAGGGCTGCAGTGGTGAGCACCTCAGTTCGTAAGGACAAAACCCTCTGTCCATGGAGAGAGAGCAGAAGAGGAGTCATGAGGGGTTTGATGTTAGTAGAGGTGGTCTTAATGCAAGCAACTTAAAAATCAACATACTGAGTGACAGATAACTTTGCTCAGGTCCTCATTCTGCACCTGAGATGTTGCTACTTCTTTCTCTGATGGCGTCTGGGCACTTGCTGCTTATCCTTGAGAGTGAGTCTGAATGCTATGGATTCATTGCACACTCTTGGACAGCACAGGGATTGCTTTCCTGGGTCTGAGGCCCCTGAATGTAAGTCAGAGTGGAGGAGGACAAAGTAATGGATCTGTGTTTAAGGGACTTGCAGTTCCGTGGCAAAGCTGGTGAAGTAGTGCTTGTTCCAAAGAGAATCTGGGTGATTTTGCTTAATGACTGTTTACCTAAATAAATAAATAAATAAATAATGCATATTCATGGCCTTAACTAAAGTAACTCGTGTCGAAATGTTTACCTCTCCTGAGGATAATTATTAGGGGTGGGGGGCGGGGTGCAGCAATTAATAATAAAACATTTAGATGAGCTTACAGAACGTTCTGATTGGAATAGTAAACATTATGCTAGGAATAAAAGCAAATGCACAGAGCTTGTCTGAGACTGTAATAAAGAGCTGTGCTGTCTGTAGGAACAGGCTGAGCAGAAGCGGTTGGGGTGAAATGGTCTTGAAGCTCTTCAGTAGCACAGGGAGGTTTCTTCAGAGCCAAGTTAGGTTTGTGAGTGAAACAGTCTTGCAGCTCTTCAGTAGCTCAGGGAGGCTTCTTCAGAGCCAAGTTGGGTTTGTGAGTGAAATGGTCTTGAAGCTCTTCAGTAGCTCAGGGAGGTTTCTTCAGAGCCAAGTTAGGTTTGTGAGTGAAACGGTCTTGAAGCTCTTCAGTAGCACAGGGAGGTTTCTTCAGAGCCAAGCTGGGTTTGTGAGTGAAACGGTCTTGAAGCTCTTCAGTAGCACAGGGAGGTTTCTTCAGAGCCAAGTTGGGTTTGTGAGTGAAACGGTCTTGAAGCTCTTCAGTAGCACAGGGAGGTTTCTTCAGAGCCAAGTTGGGTTTGTGAGTGAAACGGTCTTGAAGCTCTTCAGTAGCACAGGGAGGTTTCTTCAGAGCAAAGTTAGGTTTGTGGATAGGTTTTCCCTGTATTCCAGTGCAAAAAACCAGTGACACAAGTGCTGGCATCCTGTCGTGGTGTGATGGTTTGGGTGTTACCTGCCCCCCCCTCCCCCCACTTTAGAAAATGCCCCAGACTAGACTCAGCAGCTGGAAATTGAATGGATGAAGCTATATTTACAGCTTAGCACAATATACAAGCAGATATTGACAATAGATACAGAATTATACAAGTTTAAAAAGTAATACAGAATACACAACACCCCTTCCAGAAACCTGAGTCCCCAGGAGGGGCTCTCACCCACCCTTCCACCTCCTCCCCACCCCTCTACCTTACCCCAGACTTTGCCTTACACTTCAAGGAGAGTTTGGAGAGTTGGCATGGGGGGTTAGGAAGCAGATGGGTTAGTCAGGCAGGTTAGAGAGAGAAGTGCAGCCCAAAAAGCCCAGAGAGAGACTCCTTTATCTGTGTTTGTGTTCTTGTTCTTATCCATCTCAGCAAGCCTATGAGTGAAGTAGCCATCACCATTGTCTCCTTTTCACAGCCTGTCATCTAATTCTTCTCACCAAAGCATTCTAGCTAGCTCCAAACTAGCACACGTGGTTTGGGAGTTTCCCTCCCTTCCCCCTACCAGATTAACCAGACTAACTCAGCCAGCTGGAAGTTAAGCTGTATTTACAGTGTGCATAAATATACAAGCATATATACACAATATATGCAGATATTTACAGTCATATACAAGTTAAAAGCAATACAGCAATTCAAAATCCCTCCCAGACTGAGTGATCTTGAAGGTCTCTTCCAACCTGGTTGATTCTATGATTCAAACAGCCAGACTGCCCAAGAGGGCTCCTGACCAACCCCCCCTCCTATCCCCTCCTCACCCCTTATCTCAGAGATAACCAGATAAATCTCTGTGTAGCTCATGTGATACATTTGCAGAGATCTGAGGTGTGATGTCAAAAGCCACCAAGGAGTTAGAAGGACATGATTAGATGGGGCTACGTAGGTTTAAGGCAAAGGAGTTAAGGCAAGATGCAAGCAGACACACAGACCAAAGGAGGAGAAGTGAGTGCCTTATCTTATATTTCAGTGTTTATGCTCCTCAACAGAACAAACAAGTGATGGAGACATTGCTACTATTTTCTTCTCACAGCCAATGATCTCATTTCTCTCATTAAGATATTCCAGTTATCCTCAAACCAACCCACATCTGCACAGTTCAGTGTGGCAGCATAGTGCCCGTTGGCAGCACTTTGATTCTCAACCCAAGCACTGGGGAGTGCTTTGCTCGTTTGTGTCAGTAGTAAACCAAAGCATCCTCCCTGTTGTGAACCTTCTCCCTGCCTCCATTTCGTGCAGTCCTTTGAATGAGATCTTTTGCTCAGCTGAGAGCTTGAAGTTTGGACCCATCCTTTCATGTCTTTTGGCTACGATTCCTTATCCAGCTAATCAGCTCAAAGAGAGGCAGTGATGTGTTCAGAGATTTCTGTGACAGCTGCACACCATTAGGCTGAATGGCTCAGAAAAAACCCTCCTAATGGTAGCTTAGTGCATTAAATACATATTGGTCTGTCAGTTTAGCATATGGCAGCGAGAGAACTGAGTCTGGGACAAGGGGGCTGCTGCTTAAGCTTGTGCAGACAAAGCTTGTGGGAACGGTGGAGCTGGTCTGCCCTGTAGCCTTAACCTGACTCCTTTCAGACCAGCAGAGGAGCACAGTCAAGCAGTGTGATATGTTTGCTTGTTTGCACTGGATTGCTGGTGGAAAAGAGAGCAGAAGATGGGCAGAAAGTAGTTAGGAGCACCAAAGCAGCCGGCAAGGGCTGCAGTCTCAGAGCTCCTGGTGCAAATGAGATCAGCTCGTCTTGCTTACCAAGGTTTTAGAGGGGATCTAATCAATGTTTATAAATATCTAAGGGCTGGGGGTCAAGAGGGAGGGGACAAACTCTTCTCAGTTGCACCCCGTGGTAGGACAAGGGGTAAATGGGTGTAAACTACAGCACAGGAAGTTCCACCTCAACATGAGAAGTACTTCTTTACTGTGAGGGTCCTAGAGCACTGGCACAGGCTCCTCAGATAGATTGTGTGGTCTCCTTCTCTGGAGCCTTTCAAGCCCTGTCTGGATGTCTTCCTGTGCGACCTGCACTAGATTCTATTGTCCTGTTCTGACAGGGGGGTTGAACTTGATGACCTACGGAGGTCCCTTACAACCCCTACCATCCTATGATCCTGCAACCCTGTGTCTCTTGGCCTGTCTTAGAGTAGAAAGATGCTGTCCTCTCTGAGCCATTCCCTAATTCTGCCATCTTCTGGGGATGAAGGTCTTCAGGCTTTCTCCTCTAGACCAAATTGATACCATCTAAGATAGCATCAGATGTACTGGGGACACTCCGCGGCACCTTGCGTGTCCTTTGGATCCCCTCTCATCTAGAAGCCGAGAAGTGGCTTTTCTTTGCCTGGAAGTGCAGTCTGATTGCTAGCTGTGGTGGAGTCCTCGCTCGTGGCTGCTGCTGGTGCAAGTCCCTGGCTGTGCTCTGAGAAAGAGCCAGATGTCGAGGAACAAGCGCTAGGAAATGGGCTGCCTCCTTCCCAGCACAGGTGGTGGGAGTGCCCAGTTGACTTCAGTCCTTGTGAGGCAGCTCTACAGCTGCTTCTGGCTCATGAATTTCATCGACCACATTTTCTTCCTCTGCATTCCTGTGTGATCTACTCCAGGTGATCCTGCCCTGGCAAGGAGGATGGGCTAGATGAGCTTTCGAGGTCCCTTGCAGCCCCTGACATTCTGTGACTCTGATTCAGTGGGCTGACCATGACTGATCCTGCAGGATCTGTGGGTGGCAGATGAGAGTGCTAACGGCAGGACAAGGTGTCCTGTTGGTCCATTTTCTCTGCAGTGGGGGGGGCTTTGTAAGCATGGTGCGTTTGCTCCTTTGAAGAAGTCGCTCTGAGTTCACCTGGGAGAGATGGCAGGGCAGCAGAAGTATCCACCTGCACTTCACCTTCGGGGAGCTCGGCCACCAGCCTGCCAGTGGAGGCAGTGGCAGCGAGGCAGGCAGAGCCTCAGATGGTGTTTTGCAGGCTGCACATGCAGAGGGTGCAGCACAGTGAACTCCATATCAGCTCACAACTAATTATCAGTGTATAAAAATTCCCCTGCTCGCTGTTCTGCCGTTAGAGGCTCGCTGCTGAGATTTATGGCTCTGGCTAAAATGAAGTACCATTTCCTTTTCCTCAGCATTACTGTGCCTGACCTCTCTGACTTTTCTTGTTACACAGATTTGAGTTTACCCAGCAGGGAACAGGTCCTTGAAGCTCTTACCCACTGTGGTTTTCACAGACTCATAGAATTGACCAGGTTGGAAGAGACCTCCAAGATCATCCAGTCCAACCTAGCACCCAGCCCTAGCCAGTCAACCAGACCATGGCACTAAGTGCCTCAGCCAGGCTTGGCTTCAACACCTCCAGGGATGGTGACTCCACCACCTCCCTGGGCAGCCCATTCCAATGCCAATCACTCTCTCTGCCAACAACTTCCTCCTAACATCCAGCCTAGACCTCCCCTGACACAACTTGAGACTGTGTCCCCTTCTTCTGTTGCTGCTTGCCTGGGAGAAGAGACCAACCCCACCTGGCTACAATGCCCCTTCGGGTAGTTGTAGACAGCAATGAGCTCTGCCCTGAGCCTCCTCTGCTGCAGGCTGCACACCCCCAGCTCCCTCAGCCTCTCCTCTCAGGGCTGTGCTCCAGGCCCCTCCCCAGCTTTGTCACCCTTCTCTGGACACCTTCCAGCACCTCAACATCTCTCTTGAATTGAGGAGCCCAGAACTGGACACAGCACTCCAGGTGTGGCCTGACCAGCATTGAGTACAGGGGCAGAATAACCTCCCTTGTCCTACTGGCCACACTGTTCCTGATGCAGGCCAGGAGGCCATTTTGCCTTTTCTCTTTTCCTGTTTGCTGTGACCAGTCAAGATAAGCCACAAAACATTTTCAGTTCTTTTGACTTCCCTTTGCTTGATATGCAGGTGAAGACAGAGAAGCTAAGAGACAGCTCCTTCACATGGGATGCAGCATTGGCTTAATCTATCCCCACCACAGCTTGCACACTCTTGTGCTAGACACGTACCTGTGCCAGCTTGGGCTCTCTCTTCATTGTTTGATTTGCAACCGTTGCCTTCAGGATTTATATGAGCTAAAGGATAGTTCCTTCACTTAATGCTAGAGCGTGGAGGAGCAGCTGTACAGCTTGGAGCAAGGCTGTATTTCTTCTGCCCTCGTGTTGCACACATATGTCCTCATTTCACAGGCTGATGAAAATGAGACCAGGGACTGAACTTTCTCAACTGGCAAACGCATCACTGACTTCACTCTGATCTGAAATCACTTGAAAATTAGTTTGTCTGGTGTTGTAAGACAGTAGGGTGGTGGTTTTTTTTTTTCTGAGTACAGAGAGAAGGAAAGAAAAAGGGAGCAATGTTGAGCTTTTGCCATCCCTCCCAGTCATAGTTAGATGTAGTTATTTTTGTATTAAAGCTTGGAGGAAAAGCGGTAGAGATGCCAGATAAACCTTCCCAAAACAAACATTTGTGTTAATGCTTAAATATTGTTCATCTCTTGCAGCATTTACTTATCTGTTTCCCACATGCTGAACCTTATGGGGAGTTTTTGTGGTTGTCTGTGGCCTGTTCTTTCATTCTGTGTATTAACTGCTTTCTCGATTTGCATTTTGAGAAAGAAATGAGCACTGAAAGTCTTGGCTGTGATAATGGTTCAGCATGGGAACCTCCTTTCAGCAGGGCAGGTGCACGTTCCTGTGGTCCCTGAGCGCTGGGGCAGCAGTCCTGGAGCACAAACCCAGTGAGCTGCATCATTTCATGGTGCCCTGGGAAGCAGTCCTACCTGAGAGACCCGGCGCTGGTTAATCCAGTGTCACCTTCTGAGGTGGCAGGCTCAGAGACAGCACTTCCATCCTGATTGCTCAACTGTCTGGTTTTCTCCTGTTCTCACGTGTGTAAACTGCAGCCTTGAGTCACAGAATCACAGACCGTCAGGGGCTGGAAGAGACCTCGAAAGCTCGTCCAGTCCAACCCCCCTGCCAGAGCAGCATCACCTAGAGCAGATCATCCAGGCAGGTTTTGAATATCTCCAGGGAGGGAGACTCCACAACCCCCTTGGGCAGCCTGTTCAGTGTTCTGTCACCTCACAGGGAAAAAAATCCTCCTCATGTTTACATGAAACTCCCTATGCCTCAGAGGGTATAGCTTTGCACCTTCTGCTCTTGATAAAGAGTATGGTGTCAGTGGCTCCTGAGAGACTGGCTCCTGGGGGGTGATTTCCACAACCAAATGGATACCAGCAATAATGTTCTCCTTTGTCAACACAGACACTGAAAGAAAACCATGTCCTTGTGGCTTAAATCCCTGCTACTTGCAAGGCATTACAAGAAGGCCATGAGGATGGCTCTTGCCCTTTCAAGCACTCACAAAGAGAATGTAGGAAGCCGTCCTGCTCTCTTGACAACACACACAGAGTCACAGAACTTTAGAGGCTGGAAGGGACCTCGAAAGCTCATCCAGTCCAGCTCCCCAGCCAGAGCAGCATCACCTAGAGCAGATCACACAGGAACACATCCAGGCAGCTCTGGAATATCTCCACAGAGGGAGACTCCACAACCTCTTTGGACAGCCTGTTCTGTCACCCTCACAGAGAAAACCTTTTCCTCCTGTTTCCATGGAACTTCCTGTGCCTCAACTTCCACCCATTGCCCCTTGTCCTGCCACTGGGCATCACCCAGCAGAGCCTGGCTCCATCTTCTTGGCACTCATCCTGCACATCTTTTTAACCACTCATGAGGTCACCCCTCAGGCTCCTCCTCTGCAAGTTAAAGAGCTGCAGCTCCCTCAGGCTCTCCTCATAAGAGAGGTGTTCCATTCCCTTCATCATCTTTGTGGCTCTGTGCTGGATGTCCTTGAAATGGAGGGCCCAGAACTGAGCACTGGTCTTTAAGGATTCTATTCTATTCTGACCTATTCCAGGAGAAATATGCCAGCCATGTGAACACAGTCTCTGGCATGACTTCCGCTGTGTATTGCTCTTCCTGCATGGAGCATAAATGTTAATCTTGAGGCATTTGCTAATGTTGTTGTGTGGGGGTATTTTTCCCAGCATCTATTAACTTTCCTTTTACACCTAGCCGTTCTTTTATGAGTCATACCCTGAAGATGAAGCTTTCTTTTGAGTATATTCCAATGATAAAGTCATTCAGGTTTTACATAAAAAAGATATACAAGTTCCTGTGGTGATGCTCTTGAACTACAGCCCTCCGCCTCTCCTAAGCCAGCCTGGCTGATGTGTCACAGAGTTATATGCAACCAGAGGACAAGAGGGGGTGGAAAATTACCCCCACACACATCCCCCAGTTCCCCTGAGTGTTTTCCATTTAAGCTCAGTTGGTGCTGTGAAGTGTAGCTGGGGAAAATCCAGTTTGCAGACCATGGAACACTTCCCTGGCTGGGGCAGGAGCAGCTGCCTTCCCCTTCAGCCATTAAACAGCGGTTGTCTTACTTGCCTCTCCTGATGACTTTGGCCATGGCTTCTAGGCAGGCTGATTCCTCGTGTGGTTTTGCTATTATCTGAACAAACAGCTCAATCCTGTCTCTGCTGACCATAGACAGATTGCCCAGATCGAATGCACCACAAAACCAGGCCTGGCAGTCTTGGGTGGGTACTTTCATGATCCTGGGCTGCACCTCCTTGATCATAGTGGTCCTCTACATCCCACTTCTAGGCAGCAGGGGAGAGGCTCCTGTGCCCTTCAGGTTTCCATTTTTGGCTTGTCTAGCAATGTGCATGAGCACAAGCAGGAGTGATAGATGGGCATGATCCTTCTCCTTGGAAGAACCAAGCAGCTTATTAGGTGGCAATTAAATGCACTAATAGTGAAGCAGGCAATGTGTCTTTTGACCCATTGATGGCCACATTGTTGAGGAGATCCCATCAATGTGTACAGATATCTTGAGGGGTGTGTGTCAAGTGGAGGGGGCCAACCAATCTTTTTTTGGTGGTCAGCAGCAATAAGACAGGGAGCAACAGCTACAAACTGGAACATAGAAGGTTTCACCTTGACATGAGGAGAAACTTCTTTACAGTGAGAGTGATGGAGCCCTGGAACAGGCTGCCCAAAGAGTTTGTGGAGTCTCTTTCTCTGGAGACTTTCCAAACCTGCCTGGATGCATTCCTGTGTGGACTACCCTGGGTGATCCTGCTTTGGCAGGGGGGTTAGGCTGGATGATCTCTGAAGGTCCCTTCCAACCTCCAATGTTCTGTGAGTCTGTGATTCTTCTCTGACATAGATACCAATATAATCTTAGGGTTCATTTACAGCTTTCAGGGACAGCTACTGCACTTGATGTCAGGAGCTCTGCAAATATCTTCTCCCCCTCAGGCAGTCCTTCAAGCAATTGTAAGCTACAAATGTTCCCACGAAGCTGTTTCAACCAGAAAGCAGCAATATTATTCAGCTCTCCTGGAAAGCACAAACAATGTAAAGAAACCCTGCTGGCTAAGATGTGATGGTATTGCACACACCAGACTGGGATCCTTGGCTGCCCTTGGACTAACACACTCCAGAAGCCTCAGAAACCCCAGCTCTGGTGGTACATCTGTGCCCACTTCTTCCTGCTCACTGATGCGCAGCCTTCCTTAAAGACTTTTTCCTTCCTGTCTGCATCAGGAGCATCAATTTGTCCTCTACATTTTGCCTAGCCTTGGCTGTTACATGCCTTTTGTGAACACTGATGTGTTTGCTGCCCTCACTGTGTTGCCTGCCGCCCTCATTTCCCATCCAGCTTCTCTGGTTTTCTTAAGCATGACTACATCATTTTCTGTTTCTGTAAGATCTTCCACACTCTTGTGCATTCATTGTGCTCTTCTTAAATCATCTTTTGGGTTTGTTCATTGCAAACTGAAGAACTTAGTGGTCTTCACAGAATTACAGACTATTAGGGGCTGGAAGGGACCTCAAAAGCTCATCCGGTTCAGCCCCCCTGCCAGAGCAGCATCACCTAGAGCAGATCACGCATGAACACATCCAAGCAGCTCTTGAATATCTCCAGAGAGGGAGACTCCACAACCTCTTTGGACAGCCTGTTCTGTCACCCTCACAGAGAAAACCTTTTCCTCTTGTTTCCATGGAACTTCCTCTGCCTCAGCTCCCACCCATTGCCCCTTGTGCTGCCACTGGGCATCACCCAGCAGAGTCCGGCTCCTTCCTCTTGGCACTCATCCTGCACATCTTTATAACCATCCATGAGGTCACCCCTCAGGCTCCTCCTCTCCCAGCAGCACAGCCACAGCTCCCTCAGGCTCTCCTCCTAGGGAAGATCTTCCACTCCCTTCAGCATTTTTTGTAGCTCTGTGCTGGACTCTCTCAAGCAGTTCCCTGAGGTCCTTCTTGAGTTGTGTGGCCCAGAACTGGACACAGTATTCCAGATGCTTCACCAGGGCAGAATAGAGGGGGAGGGGAAGCTCTCTTGACCTACTAACCCCTGCCCTTCTTATCCACCTCAGGATGGCATTGACCTTGCTGCTCTTTGTGCACATTCCTGCTCTTAGTCATCAAAGTTCTTGTTATTGTACATTAACAAAGCCTCTCTTTGAAACACACCCTCTGTATAACAGCAATCTGAGTTGCAAGGTGTTTTCTCGAAGTAAACACCTTTTCAGCTTTATGCTTCCTCCTGCAAGTTGTAGTCTCTGGAATGTCATCCTCTACCTTTGCATTCTTCAGTGCTAAGTAGAGCCAGCAGGCAGTAAGTACTTGCAGCTTGAGACTGTGTCCTCTTCTTCTGTCGCTGCTTGCCTGGGAGAAGAGACCAACCCCCACCCGGGTACAACCTCCTTCAGGTAGCTGTAGAGAGCAGTAATGTCTGCCCTGAGCCTCCTCATCTTCAGGCTGAACAACCCCAGCTCCCTCTGCCTCTCTTTACAGGTCTTGTGCTCTTCCCATGCTGTAATCCTGGCTGGTCAACATGCTGAAACAATGAAAATCCTCTTCAGCAGATTCACCAGCAGTTTTCATGTATTCCTTGTAACTGCCACTGGATAGATTTAGACTAGATTTTAGGGAAAATTTAATTCATGGCAAGAGTGGTCAGGCTATGGAATGGGCTGCCCAGGGAGGTGCTGGAGTCACCAACATCAGGCTTTGGAATAGGCTGCCCGGGGAGGTGCTGGAGTCACCAACTCCAGATGTGTTTCAAGGTCGTTTGGATGTGGCACTTGGGGCTATGGTTTAGGGTGAACCTTGTAGAGTAGAGTTCTGGGTGGGATTTGATGATCCTGAGGGGCTTTGCCAACCTGAATGTTTCTGTGCTTCTGTGTGTGATTTACAGCTGTAGTGACAGCTTTAATAATTGGCCTATTTCAGGAAGAAAAGTCTTCTATTGAATGGAAAGCATGAAGCAGCCCTTGTTTTGAGCCTAGGCAGAGGGTTAGGTTTCATTTTACCCTAAGCTGACCCTCAAAACAGAGAAATTCCTGCCTTCATGGCTTAGATGGTGTGTAAAACCTGATGCTGGCTGTGTCATCCTGCACGGAGCAAGAATATTTAGGGAACAGGAGGTGAGATATGGAGCGAGGCATTTGCAGAAGGGAATGAAATGTTTGGGATGCAGCCTCATGCGTTCTACAGCAGTGACCATCAATCACACCTTCTCAGAAAAGCTTTGCACTCAAAGTCTTCCCCTTCCCTTCTTGTTTCCCCATTCCCCACTTCTGGTTTTGGGTTGTTGTGGTTTTTTTTCCTTATAATATGCTGTGGTGAGTGCAATTTTAGCTCAGAAAATGAATTTGTCTGTGGAAAAAAAACCCTGATCCTTCCCTGGATTTATTCCTTTGGCCATTGAGTAAGCAACAGTTATTTTTGTTCTACCAGTGATTTATGACTGGCCAGATTTAGAGTTTATATTTTTAGTTTTATAGGCAATTTAGGTAGTGTATATCTGTGACCATAAGTATTTGGTCCTCTTACAGGCTGTCAATGAGTGTTATGGTCACTTAAAGAACTGAAGAAACACAAGCAGTGTGTTCCTGGCATAGCCTCATGGTCCTGCTCTGGCTAAAGGGTTGGACTAGAGGATCTTTTGAGGTCCCTTCCAACCACTAATGTTCTGTGATTCTGTGCTAGTTTGAGCCTAGCTGGGATATTTTGGTGAGAGGCTGTGAAAAGGAAACAATGGTGGTGTCTGCTTCACTCATAGGCTTGCTGAGTTGTATAAGAACAAGAACACAAACGTAGATAACAGAGTCACTCTCTGGGCTCTGGGGCTGCATGAACTTCTCTCTCTAATCTAACTTACTGCCTGACTAATCCTTCTGCTTCCTAACCCCCCTGGCTGATCCTCCAGACTCATCTTGAATGTAAGGCAAAGTCTGGGGTAAGGTAGAGGGGTGGGAAGAAGGTGGAAGGGTGGTTGGGAGCCCCTCCTGGGGACTCTGGTTTCTGGGAGGGCTGCTGTGTTTCTGTATTACATTTTAACCTGTGTATTTCTGTCTATATTGTAAAGATCTGCTTGTATACTGTGCTAAGCTCTAAGTATGGCTTCATTCTTCCAATTTCCAGATCAACTGGGTCTATTCTGGGTGATTTTCACAAGTGTGGGGAGGCAGGTAACACCCAAACCATCACAGATTCCTTTCAAGTACCCATGCAGATAATGCATATAGGTAACAGTATTTTTGAATTTTTGAATTTTTGGTAAATTCACTAGAAGGGGGAATAACCTACCCTGACCAATTCTCTACAAAGCCACAAGGATTGTGATGGTTTGGGGGTTAGCTGCCCCCCACTCTCATGGAATCATAGAATCATAGAATCAACCAGGTTGGAAGAGACCTCCAAGATCATCCAGTCCAACCTAGCACCCAGCCCTAGACAATCAACCAGACCATGGCACTAAGTGCCTCATCCAGGATTTTCTTGAACACCTCCAGGGACAGTGACTCCACCACCTCCCTGGGCAGCCCATTCCAATGCCAATCACTCTCTCTGTGAAGAACTTCCTCCTAACATCCAGCCTAGACCTACCCTGGCACAACTTGAGACTGTGTCCCCGTGTTCTATTGCTGGGTGCCTGGGAGAAGAGGCCACCCCCACCTGGCTACAATGTCCTTTCAGGTAGTTGTAGACAGTAATAAGATCATCTCTGAGCCTCCTCTTCTCCAGGCTGCACACCCCCAGCTCCCTCAGCCTCTCCCTATGAGGAGAGGCTGAGGGAGCTAGGGGTGTGCAGCCTGGAGGAGAGAAGGCTCAAAGCAGAGCTCATTGCATTCCTGTGTGATCTGTGCTAGATTGTGTGGTCCTGCTCTGGCAGGAGGGTTGGACTCGGTGATCTCCTTGGGTCCCTTCCAACCCCTAACATTCTGTGATCCTGTGATCTCTTAAAGGTAAAAGGAGATATGTCATGGGTATAATGCAATTGTCATATTTGACATAAAGATCTTGCTTTAACAAAAAAAAAAAAGCCCCCCAAACTGTTTTTAGAATTAGAAAGAGGGGAGGGGGAAAAAAGTTGTGAATCTGCAGTGCTTGAGTTTTTTAATACTTGCCTTTATGTTATTTTAGGTTGCTATCAACTGAGCTGCCAGAACATTGCCCTACAAAGCTTTGGAGGGCCACTTCTTAATGGATTGCTGCAGCCTCTTCATTTCTCCATTGATCCTGTTCCCTGCATCGTGAGAACATTTTAGCCAGCACAGAACCTAGAAAAGTTACATGTAAGTCATGGTTCAGATTCCTTTCATTTTAAAGGGAAAAGTAGAAAAGGGAATAATGTCTTGGGAAGGGTAAGTGGAAGCAGTAAGCATCAGGCTTTAGAAAAGTACCATAAAAGCTGTAATTCAACAGCAAGAATCAGGTGGTGAATATATTGATGCCAAAGTAGTTGTTTGCTTTTTTATCTATGTGGTGACTGGAGGCATTTTTAAGTGTTTTGCTACCATAGTAGACTGCAGTGAGAAGTAGTTAAAGTAGCTTCTCTTTGCCCCATCTCCCTGATTGCACTTTGCTTTTCTCCACGACTGCATAAGCGCTTACCTGGATGTGCTGTCCTGGATCTGCACCTGCTCTGTGCCAGTCTAGAGGCCAGTCTTTGCTCAGCAGAGCTGCAGCCATCCCTGTATTTTTCCCATTGTAAACCTCATATCCTCCTCCTTTGGGATTTCCATAATATTTGCTTCAAATAAGGCCTAGGGATGCTTCTCCTTTTCAGCCAGCTGCACTGAAAGGCTTTTTAAGCATCAGTAGTATCTTCGTTGCCACTTCCACCTCCAATTAGCTGCTCCACCTGGCTGTAGGGGTCTAAAGAAAGACATGCATGGATCTGCTAGCGACAAAGGGGATTGAAGAGGCTGCAGACCTTTCCTTTCTCCTCACTCTGAGTAGTAGCTGCTGATGCATATTATGTGCTTTGATTTTTCTTAAACCTCTTCCCGGGAAACATTCAAGCAAAGGTTGGACAGACCTGGTACAGGTAAAGATATCCCTGCTCATTGCAGGGGGCATGAACTAGATAACATTTATGTTAAGGTCCTTTTCAACCAAACCATTCTGTGATTCTGTGATTGCCCAGGGAGGTTGTGGCTGCTCCCTCCCTGGAAGCGTTCAAGGCCAGGTTGGATGATGTCTTGGGCAACCTGTTCTAGTGGGGGTTGGAACTGGATGAGCTTTGAGATCCCTTCCAACCTAAACCATTCTATGATTCTAAGACTTGAAGAAGCAGCCAGAAGTTGAATGGACATAAATGGGGAATGTGGATGCCCTTCCAGCCTAAACCCTTCTATGATTCTATGTACTTTTATTTGAGGTACTTTAATTGCTGGTGTGACACTGGAAGTATTATTTAAACCAAGAAAAGTCTATTGAAAAAGGAGGATAAGGCTGGGTTGTTGGTTTGGGTTTTTTTTAATGCATATAGAAATTTAATTTTTAAAGAAGATTTTTTTTTCTGGTGTGGTGAATATCAGCAAAAATAACAGTGAAGTGGTAGGCAGTGGGGGAAGGCTGAATAGTGAAAGCATCTGCTGTCAGAGAGGCTTCACAAAGTCTTGGTTTGGTTTTGATTTCCAAAAAAGGGAGGGCATTGCTACTTCACTGAGGGTTTGGCAATGTATGGTGCAGTTATTGCTCAACCCTCCTGATCCCAGGCATTGCCTAACTGCAGGAGAATTCTGGGGCTGGCTTGAAACTTATTTCTAGTGCTTGTCCTAAGGGGAGAAGACTTTAAATATGAGCTGTAACAGGCAGGCAGGCAGAAACAACTCATCGTTCGTTAGTCCTACTTAGCACCATTCCCATGAGGTTTGAAATCCTGGTTCACTGTTTTTTTGGCAGGCTTTTCTCATGATGCTTGAAGAGCTCATCATTAGGCAGCTTGCAGCTTCACTGTTAAAAACTCTTTCAGCTGAACTAACTCTAAAAACAGCAGCCTTCTTAGGGGACTTTACAAGGTCTTGTAATAACAGGGTGAGGAGTACTGAGTTTAAACTGACAGAGGGGAGATTTAAACTGGATGTCAGGAAGAATTTCTTTGCAGTGAGGGTGGTGAGACACTGGCACAGGTTGCACAGGGAGGTTGTGACTGCTCCCTGCCTGGAGGTGTTCAAGGCCAGGTTGGATGAGCTCTTGAGCGACCTGTTCTAGTGGGAGGTGTCCCTGCCTGTGGCAGGGGTTGGAACTATATAATCTTTGAGATCACTTCCAACCTAAACTATTCTATGATTCTAAGACCTGAAGAAGCAGCCAGAAGTTGAATGGATGTAAATGGGGAAAAAAAAGAAGTGCCTAAGAAGTTTTGTGTTGATGCATTTTATGCTGTGAATAATCATGGTACGTTGAATTGTCAGGGCTGGAAGGGACCTCAAAAATCAGCCAGTTCCAACTCCCCTGCCATGGGCAGAGACACTTCACATTAGATCAGGTTGCTCTCAGCCACATCCAGCCTGACCTTAAAAATATCCAGGGATGAGGCTTCCACCATCTCCCTGGGCAACCCAGTCCAGGCTCTCACCACCCTCATGGTGAGGAACTTCTTCCGAACATCCAATCTGAATCTACCCACTTGTAGTTTTGCTCCATTCCCCCTAGTCCTGTCATTACCTGACACCCTCAAAAGTCCCTCCCCAGCTTTCCTGTAGGCCCCCTTCAGATACTGGAAGGCCACAAGAAGGTCACCCCAGAGCCTTCACCTCTCCAGACTGAACAGCCCCAACTCCCTCAGTCTCTCCTCACAACAGCTCCAGCCCTCTAATCATCCTTGTGGCCCTTCTCTGGACACCTTTCAGCACATCCAGATCTTTCTTGCAATAAGGACTCCAGAACAGGATGGAGTACTCAAAGTACTCAGAAATTTCCATTTCCAACACTAAAAGCAGGCCTGAGGGCTGAATAAACTTGAAAAGGCAGTGTAAGGACATAGGAGCTGTCATCGAATATGAGCTCAACTTACTTTTGGTTTTTTCCTCTTTTTTTTTTTTTCCTTTTTTTGCTATGGTCATGTGCTTGAGGTATGCCAAACTTTTGAAACACAATGTGCACTCTCAACCCCTAGAAACCACACTTCTCACCTCATGGGTTGTTGGCTGGACTTGTAGAGCCTCACCGGCAGATGTAGGTACAAGGGCAAGCTGTGGGTTGCTTACTTAATGTCTCAGTGGTTTGTGCTGTCTACTTCTTGATAACAAACTCTGCTCATAACAATTCTCTTGTTATAGCAAACCCCCTAGAAAGAAGCAAACCTCCCTTGCAAATTAGCCCTGCTGGAAAGAGCACAGGGTTGACCCCAGCTGTAGAGAGCATGTCCTTGCTGCTGTTCCCAAGGTGCAGTGTATTTCATAAACAAGTACACCTTCCCCTCCTGCCCATTTAGTGATTAGTCTTTGGAATACTGCTAAGGAGGCTGGTAGATGTGGGCTCCATAAAAATAGTGTGTATGGGTGGGAGTGCTGCTGGACAAGAAGTTGTCCATGGCACAGTAATGTGCCCTTGTGGCCAAGAAGGCTGATGGGATCCTTGGGTGCATTAGGAGTGTGGCCAGCAGATCCAGGGAGGTTTCCCTCCTCCTCTACTCTGCCCTAGTGAGGTCCCACCAGGAATATTGCATGCAGTTCGGGGCTCCCCAGTTCAAGAGGGACAGGGATCTACTTTTGAGAGACTCCAACAGAGGGCTGCAAGGATGATGAAGGGACTGGAGCGTTGCCTGATGAGGATAGGCTGAGAACCCTGGGGCTGATTAGTCTGGAGAGGAGAAGAAGCTGCACACTTGGTCGAAGAGGACAACTTTCCCTGATAGAGACAGTACCATTCATTGGTCAAGGGTATATGCTAGCTGCACTGCCCTGCTAGAACCTCCAAACAAGTTCTATGATTCTAAGACTGAGAGGGGATCTGATCAATGTTTATAAATACCTGAGGGCTGGAGGTCAAGAAGGAAGGGGCAGAGACAGCCTCTGCTCACTTGTGCTCTGTGATAGGACAAGGGACAATGGATGGAAACTACAGCACAGGAGGTTCCACCTCAACGTGAGCAAGGATTTCTTTACTGTAAGGGTCACAGAGCACTGGCACAGGCTCCCCAGAGAGGTTGTGGAGTCTCCTCTGGAGTCTTTCCAGCCCTGTCTGGATGCGTTCCTGTGCAACCCCTGCCCTGGCAGGGGAGGTGGACTCAAAGATCTCCTGAGATCCCTTCCAACCCCTAACGTCCTGTGATCCTGTGGTGTTTGAATTCAAAGCAGAAGATGCTTTCCTTATCCCTGACAGAGCAGGTTGCAGAACTCTGTTATGGTGCATGTGTCAAGATTAAAAAGCACATTTCTCCAGGTGTCCTGGGAATTAGCTCTGGGGAGGTTAGACCATTGGGATTATAATGAGGGAACACGGGAACTAGGGAGAAGCTTTATTCTTTGCTGAGAGGCTCACTTTGTTATCTGGGACAGTCACTAGTGGCAGAATACAGATGGTGCTTTCCTTGGGTGCTGGGACCATGGCCATGCTTTGGAGCGGATGCTGGGATACAGCTGCTGGCATGCCAGCACGGATGGGTGGAGATTCCTAGCCATTTCCACATTCCCCTCACCTTTCTTGCTTTGTTTTACCCCTCTGTGTTTTCCTTTAAGACTGTCTAAAATTAAATCCTGATCAATGGCATTCTCTAGTCATAAACTGGTCTGGCTTGGAAGGGACCCCAAAGCTCATCCAGTCCAACCCCCTCTGCAGTCAGCAGGGACATCCTCAACTAGATCAGGTTGCCCACAGCCCTCTCCAGCCTCACCTTGACTGTCTCCAGGGATGACCCTCAACCACCTCCCTGGGCAACCTGTTCCAGTGTTCCATCACCTTCATGGTGCAGAACCTATTCCTAACCTCCAATCTCAATCTGCTTTGCTCTAGTTTGAAGCCATTGCCCTTGCCCTGTCCCTGCAGCCCTTTGCAAACAGTCTCTCTGCAGCCTTCTTGTAGCCCCCTTCAGGCACTGGCAGGCTGCTATGAGGTCTCCCCAGAGCCTCCTCTTCTCCAGACTGAACACCCCCCACTTCTTCTGATGCACCCCAGGACACCATTGGTTCTCTTGGCCACAAGGGCACATTGCTGGCCCGTGCAGGACTTGCTGCCCACCATCACTCCAAGGTCTTTCTCTGTGGAGTTGCTTCCCAGCAGGGCAGCCCCCATAGAGAAATAGGTGATTTTTACAACTATTAAATCCATGTCTGGACAAAACCTTGCAGTGTGGTCTGAAAAGTGCTGGTGTGGCTTCACGCACAGCAGCTGTGTGTGCACACCTGTGCGGGCAGTGAGCCCACGTCCCTCTTCTGGCCAAGGGCACTGTGGCACAGGCAACCCCTCATAAGCATGAGTAACAACCAGGAGGAGCATCCTGCTTGTGCTTAGCTGGGACAGAGAAGGGCCACAGGGATGATCAGAGGGACGGAGCACCTCTCCTCTGAGGAGAGACTGAGGGAGTTGGGGCTGTTCAGTGTGGAGAGGAGAAGGCTCCAAGGTGACCTTTCAGTAACTTAAGGGGGCCTATAAGAAAGCTGGGGAGGGACTCTTTAGGCTGTCAGGTAGTGATAGGACTAGGGGGAATGGAGCAAAGCTAACATCAGACTGGATGTTGGGAGGAAGCTAGGAACAGGTTGCCCAGGGAGGTGGTGGAAGCCTCATCCCTGCAGTGTTGAAGGGCAGGCTCTAGACAGCCTGACCTAGGGTGAGGTGTCCCTGGGCATGGCAGGGCGCTGGAACTGGATGGTCCTTGTGGTCTCTTCCAGCCCTGAGTCTGTTGTTGTATGGTGCTTCTGTGACAGCGGAGGACGAGCAGCGTTTGCCTGCCGAGCCCGCCCAACCCGCCGCGTTCCTCGTTCTCCCGCCCCGGCTCTGCTCGGCCGCCGCTGGCCGCAGGTCCGCGTGTGCGCCCCCACGGCGCGGCGAGAGGCTGCGTGGGCGCCTGGCGGCACTGCGCTGTTTGCTCGGCGCTTCCCCCGCGGCCGCCGCGCTGTGGCCAGGAGTTTTTCTTCGGCGCTGCAGCAGGTGACAGCCCCGGGGCTGAGTCACAGCCCTCCCTCCGCCCGGGGCAGCAGCACTGCCCTGGCTGCTGGGGCGCGGCGGGGTGCCGGGCTGTGTCCGCACGGCTCGCCTGCCTGCACGGTGCCGTAGCCTTAGTGCCGCCGTTGTTTCAGTAGAGAGGCCTGCGAGACGCTGCCGGCGAGACCAACTTTCTCTGTAACCCTAACCAGCGAAAAGCAAAATCCATCTCACCGCATCAAGTTTTGTTTTCACTGCTGTTTCGCCCTCTCCTCTCCCTCTGGCAAAGCCCTGCACAGTCATTCCGCGCCCGGCTTGGGGGTGGTGTGGTTGTTCGCTCGGTGGTGTATGACCCAGTTACTTTCACAGTGCTCAGATACCGGCGCTGCTGCTGCGCCCAGCACTCGGGTCCTGCGACCCAGATCCTTGCCAGAGCAGCACACACCTGGCTGCAGCAGCACAGGGACAGTGCCTGGCTCTGTGCTGGGCATGCTGGGGGCTGCCAGGAGGCAGTGCAGCCCTTGAGCCCAGCAGGCAATTAATGAACAAGTGCAGGTAGAGGTGCATTTAGCCAGGGCTGGTATCATTTTGTCAAAAACTGATTGCTAGCTTATGGGACATGTTTCCTGTTGCCATTTGCAAAGAGTTGAGAAGTTAAAGTGTTGTAGTGGATGCTTTTCTGGCTAAAAAAGCTTGGGTTTGCAGAGGCAGCCAGCTAATGATATAGGCTGGGCAGGGACTGGCTTGAGAGCAGCCCTGAAAAAAAGGACTTGGGGGTCCTGGTGGGTGAGAAGCTCAACATGAGCCAGCAGTGTGTACTTGCAACCCAGAGATCGAACCAGATCCTGGGCTGCATCAAAAGAAGTGTGGCCAACAGGGAGAGGGAAGTGATTCTGCCCCTCTACTCCACTCTGGTGACATCCTACCTGGAGTACTGCATCCAGTTTAGGAGCCACTATTACAGAAAAGATCTGGATGTGCTGGAAGATGTCCAGAAAAGGGCCACAACGTTGATCCTCTGGAGAACCTCTCCTGTGAGGACAGGCTGAGAGAGTTGAGGCTTTTCAGTCTGGAGGAGAGAAGGATCTGAGGGGACCTTATTGTGCCCTTCCAGTATCTGAAGGGGGATACAGGAGGGCTGGGGAGGGACTTCTTAGGGTGTTGGGTAGTGATAGGACTGGAGGGAATAGATCCAAGCTAGAGAAGGGGAAATTTAGATTAGATGTTAGGAAGAAGTTCTTCATCATAAGGCTGGTGAGAACTGGTTGCCCAGGAAGGTGGTGGAAGCTCCATCCCTGGAGGTTTCTAAGGCCAGGCTGGATGTGTCTCTGAGCAACCTGATCTAGTATGAGGGTGTCTCCGCCTATGGCAAGAAGATGCAGCTAGATGATCCTTGAGGTCCTTTCCAGCCCTCCCAGTTCTGTGATTCTGTAATTAACAACATGGGACAATTGATTCTTCTTTCCCCAGACACAGTATTACGTCTTCTCTTGTAGAGTGTGGTCTTAAGACAGACCTTTTTTCTTTACTTCTCTTTTTCACTTGGGTAACTGAGTTAGCTTTCTGCAGGTTTTCAGGTGATAGTTACGGTCATGCTTGTGTAGCTTCCAGTAAATGGAAAGAATCAGGCACAGGACAGACAGGAGCATAAACTGGCATCATAATAGACCTCAGAGTTTTAGGTATAAAATGAAAGAGTAATTTGCAAAGTGACTTGAAGTAAAGTGGATTTAAACACAATGAAATCATCCTTGACAGCAATTTGTTTGAAGTTCTACCATTATGAGTGTAAAGGGCTTTGTTGTTTTTTTAATTGCCAGTTTCTGGGTAGAGTATTCAGCATAAATTCTCACAGATAAGTGAAGCATTAACTCCTCAAACCTCAGCAGTTTGGGCAAGAGGGGAAGAAACTGAAGGCTGTATCCCTATTTGGTCAGTGGTCAGGTAGCTTAGAGAAGGACTCTACCAAGTAACCGAGAAGGAAACAATTAAACGTATGAAAAGCCAGCAGGATCCTGGAGAGTTGATCTGCACTGCATGCAAATAGCTGTCCTTGATGGTTAACAGAATGTAATGGTACTCCAAACACAAACTGGAAAACAAGCAACAGCAGTGAGCTAGTTTGCATCCCTTGTTCAGATGAGCCATGAGCTCTGCGCTTTCTGCGCTTATATACTTCTGCTCGAAGCGTTGGAAGTGTGGGTGGCCACGAAAAAGCAGTGGTTACAATAAGATTTTCCACTGATTGCCCTTTGTGTACAACTAAAAATAAGATTCAAATGCTTCAGAATTTGTAGAGCAAGCATAATCCTTCTCTCAGCCCCGATGACTGGCTTGCCTGCAGCTTCAGCTCAGACTGGTGAGTCCTAGGCTTGAATGCTTCTCAATGCGTCTGTGTTGGAAGGAGAGGCAGAGTTTACTTGTGTCTGGTCTAGCTCTGTTAGTTCATCAACTTCTTATGTTAAACAAAAAAAGAGAGAGAAGGGAAGAAAGGAGGAAAGAGAGAGAGAAAGAGGAAAGAAGAAAGAGAAAAGAAAAAATAAAGAAAGGAAAGCAAAAGAAAATAAAGGGAAGGGAGGGAGGGAGGGAGGGAGGGAGGAAGGAAGGAAGGAAGGAAGGAAGGAAGGAAGGAAGGAAGGAAGGAAGGAAGGAAGGAAGGAAGGAAGGAAGGAAGGAAGGAAGGAAGGAAGGAAGGAAGGAAGGAAGGAAGGAAGGGAAAGTGAGAAAACGAGAGAGAGAGAGAGAGGGAAAGAAAGAAAGAAAGAAAGAAAGAAAGAAAGAAAGAAAGAAAGAAAGAAAGAAAGAAAGAAAGAAAGAAAGAAAGAAAGAAAGAAAGAAAGAAAGAAAGAAAGAAAGAAAGAAAGAAAGAAAGAAAGAAAGAAAGAAAGAAAGAAAGAAAGAAAGAAAGAAAGGAAGGAAGGAAAAGAAAAAAGAAAAGAAAGGAAGGAAAGGAAGGAAAAAAGAAAGAAAGAGAGAGAGATGCTTAGGCATAGTGCATAAGTAAGAGGTGGTGAAAGAATTTTGGAAGCAGAAGTGTTCTGTGCTCTGGAAAAAAACAACAGCTTTGGAGGGATCTGAAGCATCTTTAAAATCAGTCCTCCAGAACTTGAACTTTTTGATCCAGATCCATCTTGTGTCATGGGGAAAGAAAAAAAAAAAAAAAAGGAAGCAAGGAAAAGAAGGGGAAAAAGAGAAAAAGGCATTTGTACAACTGAGAAATCAACAAATTCTCCAAGTTAGCTTTTAACTTGGGGCACATTAAATCCTTTTGGTTTTGTTTTAGGGTGATGGTATTGAAATGTGCTGTCTCTGTAGCATTTCTAGGCGGTTGCACTGGTTAGGAATCCACTAAGTTAGTTGCAATACCTTGAGCTACTCAATCTGCTCTGACCACATTAATTGATGTGTCAGCTTGTGGCCAGTTGAAACACTACAGGGAGATGTTGTCAGCGTATGCAGGGAAATTTGTGACTTCGTGGTATCAGGTTTGGTGCTGTCCCAGCTTCACTCATTAAGAGCTGTGGCATTTCCAGAGAATGAGTGTGCCTGTGCGTGTCAAGCTTCTCAGTTTGATGTCATTCTTGTGATGGATAACTAGAGAGAGCATCTGTCCAGGAGCTGCAGAGCCAAAGGTAAAGGCTGAAAGCCTTCTTTCTGCTGCAGTGGCAGCTTGAGCTTCACTGCTTTGCTTCCACTTTTTGACCTTTCCAGGCTTTCCAGGCTTGGCAGGGCAGCAGAGGTGTTGGTCTTGAGAACGGTGCTGTGTAAGACAATGAGTTTTCGCTCTGAGTAACAGCATGGTGCAGAGGCTGTGAGGTGCTGGTGGCACTTAGAGGCACACGTGGAATAGCCGTGCTGTCAGCGGTGAGTCTGTTATTATGCAATATGAAAGCCCTTAAATTATCTTGATGTAACTCTCCCCTTCTTAGGAGAGCTCTCTTGCCTGTCCTTTCTGCCTTACTTTTGCCTCTTAGCTGAAACACACATTTCTGCTTTTACATCTGTGTGCACTCATCAGATCAACTCCTACCTTGATCTGAGGGGTAGGAGAGCTAAGGCTTTGAATATTTCAGGTGGGAATGGGCAAGCCTTCAGCAATAGTTAGTTTCCACAGCAGTGGTTGCTGCAGGGAGCTACAGTACATCTGTTGGCACCTCCTGCATGTCTCGGTCCTGTAAGTGACCAGGTGCTGACAAGCGGCGTAAACCTTTGTTGTCATTTCTTTTCCTGCGGAATTTTCCCTTTTCGGTACAGATGTAGAGAATGGTTCTCCACCCCCACCCCCTACACCCCCACCCTTCTTTCTGCTGCTGCGCCCGATGCAGATAAGTTCAGAGCCGATGGCTTTGGAGATAAGGGCAGGAGGGAGTTTGTCATGCGGCAGGGGCTGCGGCTGCTGCGCTCTCCAGCTGGATGAGGCAGGCTGGTCCCTTCCAGGGGAAGCGCCGCAGGGGCTATTTTTAGAGATGCCACATAGGACTATCGGTACGCGAGGCCGGGCTCTTCATTTTTGCCCTTGTATGGTGATGAAGCTTTCAAGGTGTTTACCTTTCTCTTGAAGAGGTAGACAGATCTCTTTTTGATTCTCCGAGCCGCTTGAAGCGCTGCGCTGCGAAGCCTGCGGAGTTGTGTTTTCCCTACACGGTCCGAGGGGACCAGTCCTGCGTATGGCCACTGAATTAGGCTTAGTGAAAGTGGCTGAAGCAGCACGGCTGAAGAGCTCTAACGACCTGGTGTGTTGCATAGGAGGAGATCTGCTGCTTCAGGAAACCCCCAGCATGTTGAGTTGGGTTTTTTGCTTTCCCACAGCAAATGAGCTACACTCAGACATCTTTACAGTTGCCGTAAACGCTGTAGCTCTCAGCTCCTGGAGTCTTCAGACTGTCTTCAGACTTCAGTGGCTGTCACTGCTTCTCCTGGTGTCTGGAGCCCCTATTACAAGGATATGGATGTGCTGGAGTGTGTCCAGAGGAGAGCCACAAGGATGATCAGAGAGCTCCTCTGCTATGGAGACAGACTGACCGAATTGGGGCTGTGCAAGTCTGGAGAGGAGAAGGATCCGAGGAGACTTTGTTGTGGCTTTCCAGTACTTTAAAGGGGTCTGCAGGAAAGCTGGTGAGGGTCTTTGTAGGGTGTTGGGTAGTGATAGGAATAGGGGCAGTGGTGCAAAACCAGAAGTGGATAAATTCAGATTAGATGTTGGGAAGAAGTTCTTCAGCGTGTGAGTGGTGAGATACTGGCACAGGTTGCCCAGGGAGGTGGTGGAAGCCTCATCCCTGGAAGGTTTTCAGGCCAGGCAGGATGTGGCTGTGAGCAACCTGATCTAGTGTGAGGTGTCCTTGCCCATGGCAGGGGGATTGGAGCTAGATGATCGCTTCTAACCCTGACAATTCCACAGCTCTGTGATTCCATGTACAGAAGGTCCTGTGAGACAGCAGCAGCAGACCCTCATCATCTGGGCATCCCTTCCCATGCACCATGGGGCAACAGCTGATTGTTAAGGATGCTTGGGGATGTGGTATAGCCTCAGGATGGGAACAGAGCTGGCCATAGCAGTTGACCCCTGGCTTACACCTGTCACTTGTGGGCAGGAACAAAGCTGGGCAGTCACAGGCTCCTCATTGCATTGCTGGAGTAACACGGCAGCATTAGCAATGGAGATTTGCTCTAATGGTGTGCTTTAAGTGTGCCTCAGCTCTGCCAGCTCCACTTTTAATGCACTCAGTTAAGGAATGCTTTGGAGGTTGCTGCTAATGGATGAATCCTGCAGAAAATTGGAATTTTCAAATAAGATTGACACTTTGGAGTGAGAAATATAAACCTAATGAGAGTATTTCAGCAGAGGTTGGTAATTAGGAATGAATGGAAAGGAATTTGTGCATGCAGTCTGCGAAAGGGCACAATGGAAGGTGGAATTGCACCCTCTGTGCTGAATGAGGGATGAAAGCCAATGTATCAGTGTCATGGCATGACAGTGTACAGTATAAATGATACTGTCACTGAGTGCTGCAGAAGGTATCAAGGGAATTCCACTCCAGTAAATTACATTACTTAGACAGACCTGAAGGCATTGTGTCTGAATGATTGGAGGGGAAAAAAGGTTGTCAGCACAAAGCAGGAGGTATTAGAGAACAACTGGCTGCAGGGTTGGAAAGCAGTGGTTTTTCTGATGTTTACCATGCAAACCTCTTCAGATACTTTTTAAAACTCTTTTTGGTAGAATTACAAATGTATTGATGAAGCAACAGTATTTTTTTACAAGCTATTCGAGGTGGATATGATCCTGCAGTGAAAGGTTGAGCACTCATAGTTCCCCTGTTCTCAGTAGGAATTGAGACTCCTTCAGACTTGGGAAAAATCTAGTTGTGTGTTCCCAGCACAAGCAGTGATCTTTATGCTTTGCTTCATTTTGTCTGAGGAGTTGCTCTTTGGAGTAGATGTTGGTTATAGGGTAGTGGTAGCATAGGTTTGTGGGGTGGGGAAGGTCATTACCATTCACACCAGCAGCATCTGGGGCTGGATTGTGGCGAGTGGCAACAGCTCAAGTGACACAAACTTTATGGTCTCATTGAGAGGCATTCAGACAGCATGATGAGGTTTGTGATGTGAATGGCAAGAAGCATGATGTCAAGAGAGACAGGGACCTGCTGCAGAGAGTCCAGCAGACAGCCACGAGGGTGACTGGGAGACTTGAATATCTCTTCTATGGAGAGAGACTTAGAGCCTTGGGGCTGTTTAGTCTGGAGGAGAGAAGACTCAGAAGGGATCTGATCAATGTCTATAAACATCTGAGGAGTGGGTGTCAAGTGAAGGGGGCCAAGCTCTTTTTGGTGGTCAGCAGCAATAAGACAAGGAGCAATGGATACAAACTGGAACAGAGAAGGTTTGTCCTCAACGTGAGGAGAAACTTCTTTAGAGTGAGGGTGACAAAGTACTGGAACAGGCTGCCCAGAGAGGTTGTGGAGTCCTCCTCCTCTGGAGACTTTCCACACCCACCTGGATGCATTCCCATGTGGACTACCCTGAGTGATCTGCTTTGGCAGGGGGATTGGACTCAGTGATCTCTGGAGGTCCTTTCCAACCTCTAAAGTTCTGTGATTCTGTGATGACAGCGCAGCAAAACTCCAGAAGCTGCATCCCTTTTAGCATGTGGGTGCTAGTGCATCATACATACGTGTTCCTCACACTGTTTTTCTCCATGCCCACCCAACCCCACTGCTGACACCACCTTCCACAGTGATGGTGTCGAGTGGAATAGTTATTTCTCCTCTTTCTTTTCTCTGTGATGACCTAATGCATCCACCCTCGCAGGGGTGGTACCTCAGAGATGGGATTTAGCTGCTTCTCTCTCTGACCTCACAGAGGCAACCACCTACAAGCTCTTGTCATTTCCTAGGTTGCTCATGAGTGAGGCAGCCCAGCTCCCACAGGTCTCCCAGACTGCTGCTCAGAGACAGAACAGCTTCTCCTGGAAGATGCTACATTTCATTCCTGCGGTGCATAATAAGCCCTGTCTGCCTTGGGGCTTCTTGTAAAACTTCAGCAGACTTTGTACTACTTAACCTATTTTTCCACTTGCCTAGTCATGAAAAGCATCACTGAAAGTGCATGCTGTAAATAATGGTAAGGAAGTGTGCTTCCTTTCTTCTCTCCAAAGCTTGCTTCTCAGCAAAGCCCACACACGGCAGGAGGGTAGATATGCAGCACAGTTAAGTTAGCAGTCCTTAGTGTAGGCTTCTTTACCTGGAAATACCATTTCCAGTTGTGGGAGCATTCATCAGGAAACATGGGCAAACTGAAGGGTACCCACCCTGGAAAGGTTGTGGTTCAAATAATAGAATGGTTTAGGTTGGAAGGGACCTCAAAGCTCATCCAGTTCCAACTCCCCTTCATAGGCAGGGACACCTCCCAGTAGAACAAGTCACTCAAGAGCTCATCCAACCTGGCCTTGAACACCTCCAGGGAGGGAGCAGCCACAACCTCCCTAGGCAACCTGTGCCAGTGTCTCACCACTCTCACTTGAAAGGACTTCTTCCTAACATCTAGTTTAAATCTCCCCTCTTTAAGTTTAAGCCCATTACTCCTCGTCTTGTCATGACAAGACCTTGTCAGTAGTCCCTCCCCAGCACTTCCATGGAAATGGCCTGTCTTCTGCAGAGTGCAGGATTCATTCCTGACAGCCCATGTCTGGAATCTGTAACATCAAATCTACAAGCAGTGTAAGAAAGCAGTGAGGCATCTGTAAGAAAGAAGATACTCTGTGTGAGATGAGATTCAATAGTAGAGAAATTTATTAGCAGGTCTTGATCATAGAATCAACCAGGTTGGAAGAGACCTCCAAGATCATCCAGGCCAACCTAGCACCCATCCCTGTCCAACCAACCAGACCATGGCACTAAGTGCCTTAGGGAATACTGAGAGACTGTGAGAGACAGACTGAGCCCGCTCAGTATCCCCTGGCAAATGTATTTTGTTGTGTAAATGGCTCCCTGATGTCCCAGAAGACTATCCATACCTCTTCCCATCTTGCCAAATGGATTTCTAACTGATCAATCTTTGTGTGGCCAAGCTGCGGTTCAGTAAGCCCAGCACGCTAACAAGTCAGTGGTTTCAGCCTAATTCTCAACGTTGTGTTAGTTCTTCACTGAGAGAGTCATTGGACACTGGAATGGGCTGCCTGGGAAGGTGGTGGAGTTGCCATCCCTGGAGCTGTTCAAGGCAGGGTTGGACGTGGCACTTGGTGCCATGGTCTAGCCTTGAGCTCTGTGGTAAAGGGTTGGACTTGATGATCTATGGGGTCTCTTCCAACCTTGGTGATACTGTGATACTGTGATACTGTTAGTGCTTTTGATAACACAGGGCTATAAAGTTGGACATGGCAGAAACTTCTCTCTAAACTCTTGATTTGCTTGCCAAAAAAAAAAGGCCATTACCATAATTTCCCCCCTTTAACATCAGTGTTATTACACTGACGTCTAAAAACCGCCATTTGCATCAAGGTCCCAAAGCTGCATTAGAAGAGTTCTGACTTGGTAGGGAGAGGGGAGGAAAAAGGCAAAATAATGCTGGTTATAACAGCAGAGATGTTCGTGCAAAGACAATGAGGGCATTTATCCATGTGTGACATAAATACTTCAGAATTTGAATAGTGAGAGACCTCGTGAAGTGCATCAAAACGTACACCCTTGGCATCATGAAGCTTCCCTTCTCCAAAGCCCTCTTCTTGGAGAAAAGCAGCTTTCCTTTTGCTTTGCAAATCCATTATCAGAAGCCTTTTCTTTTTTTAAACACTTGTCTTAGTGCAATATTAAAGCAATTTTATCCCCTAAGAGCAGCTCTTTCCTAAGGTAAAGTGTGTGTATGTAATTGCAGTTTATAATACTTCTCACAATCCCAATTTCCTCAGAATTAAGAACACCACTTACTGGTTTAGGCTTTCCTTTTCATCTTTTTTTTTTCTCTCTCCTTGTTTTTCTTCCACCCCAAAAAAAAAGATCCTTTAAAAAAAAAATCCCTTCCTAGGAGTGGGGAAAAAATAAAGGCACTTTCTGGGTTCATTGCAAAACACTGCTTGAAGGGAGCAGTTTAAGAGAGGTGCTGGAATGGGTGCAGAGAAAGGTGACGAGGCTGGGGAGAGGTCTGGCAAACATGACCTATGAGGAGCATCTGAGAGAGCTGAGGGTGTTTAGTCTGGAGAAGGGGAGGCTGAGAGGGGACCTTATTGCCCTCTACAACTACCTAAAAGGAGGCTGTAGTGAGGCTGGAGCTGGTCTCTTCTCCCAAATTCCTAATGATAGGACAAGAGGAAATGGCCTCAAGTTGCATCAGGGGAGGTTTAGGTTGGATGTTGGGTGGAAGTTCTTTACTGAGCAGATGGTCAGGCACTGAAACAGGCTGCCCAGGGAGGTGGTGGAGTCACCATCCCTGGAGGAGTTTAAGAGGAGAGTGGATGTGGTGCCTGAGCCTATGGTCTAGTGATGAAGGCTGCTGGGATGAAGGTTGGACTGGATGGTCCTGGTGGTCCTTTCCAACCATAGCAATTCCTAGTGGTTAGATGTTGTGCTGAGGGATTTGGTTTAGTGCAGGACTTGTCAGTGTGAAGCTAATGATTGGACTGGATGATCTCGAAGGTCTTTTCCAATCTAAGAAAATTCTGAGTTTGGGTTAAAAAGTTTCTGCCTTTTTCAAACTGCATGGGTGCCATTGCTATTCTGGGAGTCAGTGCCATCTGCTTGTTCAGCCAAAATGCAAGGAAGGTGTTTCTAGTTCTAGTACAGACTTTGAGTTGATTCTGCATAAAATTCCTGATCAATCTTTGCTTGAGCTTACCCTTTCTGTCAGCTGAGGGGGGGGCAAAGGCTGCTTGCAGAATCACACAGAATTGTCAGAGTTGGAAGTGACCTCAACGATAATAGAATCATAGAATGGTTTAGGTTGGAAGAGAGCTCAGAGATCATCTAGTTAAACCCCCCCACCATAGGCAGGGACAACTCCCACTAGAACAGGTCACTTGAAGCCTCATCCAACCTGATCCTGAACACCTCCCTGGGCAGCCTGTTCCAGTGTCTCACCACCCTCACTGTAAAGAACCCCTCCTAACATCCAGTTTAAATCTCTCCTCTGCCAGTTTAAACCCATTCCTCCTCGTCCTATCATTACAAGACCCTCTCAGTAGTCCCTCCCCAGCCCTCCTGTAGCACCCTTCAGATAATGGAAGACCACTACAAGGTCTCTTCCAGGCCTTCTCTTCTCCAGGCTGAAGAGCTCCAACTCTCATAGCCTGTCCTTGTAGGAGAGGTGCTCCAGCCCTCTGATCATCCTCGTGGCCCTCCTATGGACATGGGCAGGGACACCTCACACTAGATCAGGTTGCTCACAGCCACATCCTGCCTGGCCTTAAAGACCTCAAGGAATGGGACTTCCACCACTTCCCTGGGCAACCTGTGCCAGGGTCTCACCACCCTCATGCTGAAGAACTTCTTCCTAACATCTAATCTAAATCTACCCACTTCTGGTTTTACTCCATTCCCACCAGTCCTATCACTACCTAACATCCTCAAAAGTCCCTCCCCAGCTTTCTTGTAGGCCCCTTTCAGATACTGGAAGGCCACAATATGGTCTCCTTGGAGCCTTCTCTTCTCTCACCTCTTCCATCCTCACAGCTCCCAAGGGAGAGCACGACATGGTTGTTCACAACAAGAGCAGTCCATCGTGGTGTATGAGGCCCTTAATTCATAGTCCATCGTGATGTATGAGGTCCTTCATTCTTCCCAGTTCAGGTCACAAAAGCTATGAGAAAGACATTAAAAAAGCCCAGCAGCGCAGTGCCCAACACCCAACATGCTGCAAGTGGCTCCTACCTGCATGTGAAGAGGGTGTCTGGGGCAGGATTGATTGGGGTTTTGTTGGAGGAGTTGCATTTTTCTTTGCTTTTGAGGAAGAAAGGAGGAGGACACATTTTCTGTGATTATGTTTGCTTTGGAGGAAAACAAAAAGAGTCAGAGGAGAAGGCTTCTTAAGTCATAAACCAGCCATATTCTGACTAGTGTAAGGGGTGCAGCAGCTGCAGAGGACAATGAGAGTATCACAGAGTCACAGAATGTCAGGAGCTGGAAGGAACCTCAAAAGCTCATCCAGTCCAACCTCCCTGCCAGAGCAGGATCTCCTATACCAGGAACGCATCCAGGCAGCTCTTGAATATCTTCAGAGAGGGAGACTACACAGCCCCACCCTGGGCAGCCTGTTGTTCTGTCACCCTCACAGTGAAGAAACTCCTCCTCATGTTTCCATGGAACTTCCTATGCCTCAGCTTCCACTAATTGGCTCTCGTCCTGCCATCAGGCATCGCCCAGCAGAGCCTGGCTCCATCCTCCTAGCACTCACCCTTTACATATTCATAAACGTATATAGATGGGAAGGAATGGCAGGACTTTGATGGAGTTCAGATGGGTCAAAGGAAGAGGTTGACCTAAGTAGAAACAAGATGGAGTCTACTTAGTGTGTTCCCTGAGTCTGTGGGAATAGCACAGGGGAGCGTGGTAATACGAGAGGACATTTGGCATCCCTGGGTGCCAAAGACATTTCTCTGAGGGAAGAGAGATTTAAGTCTGTGTCATATTGCTGGAGTATTTGCAAATACATATGTGTCATCGTTACAATATCTTCCTAACTGGCAAAATGTTTCATCCCCTCTTCTGTTGACAGAGAAGATTGCCTACTGATAATTGCTTTGCTTAAGTGTCTGATAATGTGCCAGAAATGAGAGCATTCTCCGTTAGGTCATCTTTAATTATGCATGTACCACCTGTCAGTTTTGAAATCTGGAGATGAGTTTTCTCATTGGATTTAGAGTAGGGGAGAGAGTGGGGGGAAAAAAGGAGAGAGGCTTTAACAAGAGGAGTAGGCTGTCGCAAGCAGGGTGCCTATGGGGGAGTTTCACAAGCAGCCATGGATACTGCTGCTGGCACATGCGGAAATACTTGAGCTATTGCCTAAGCTAGCTGCCACAGCCATGGGTTTCGTAGGAAGAGGATTTCAGGCCATCTGTTGCATTTCCTAGCTTTCCATTCCCCCCCACACACCCCTTCAAAGGGAGAGGCAGCACTGAGGTGGGGGAGGACACGCAGCAAATTGTGGCTCCTTTGGCGGTGCTGGGAGGAAATTCCACCCTCCCCCCAAGCCCCCCAGTTCCCAGATAGCCTTGCAAGGGGAATATCACATACCACTTGTAGTGGGTTAGGAACTTCCCCCACCACCAATTGAAATTCCTCAGCCCACTGCATCACCTCTCCCTTACCTACAGCCCTAGCTGTGGTAGGAGGTTTGCCTGTTTGCCCACTAGTAAATGGTGACACTGCTGTCCCTTCCTACATGTGCTTAGAGGCATGGAGTCAAAGTGATGCATTGATCACAGGAGTGGAGTCATAGAATCATGGAACCATAGAGTCAGTCAAGGTTGGAAGGGCCACAAGGATCATCAAGTTTCAACCCCCCTGCCATGGGCAGGGACACATCACACTAGATCAGGCTGCCCACAGCCTCATCCAGCCTGGCCTTAAACATCTCCAGTGATGGGGCTTCAACCACCTCCCTGGGCAACCCATTCCAGGCTCTCACCACCCTCATGGTGAACCTATCACCTAGTCTGAGTACCATACAGAAGTTTTGCTGTCTGTCTGCAGCAAGGCAGTTGGCAGCTGTAATGGGTTGAGGAACTACATTCTCTCCATCAGCCAAAAATTTACAAGACAAGCTCAGGCAGACTGGAAGTAGGCTAAAGCTCTGTTGCAGCAAAGCTAAATTCACAAGCATGTATACACAATATATTTGCATGTATTTGTGATTATGTACAATTTAGAAATGATATAGAAATCCACATTTTCCTCCTGGACCAAAAGAGTCGAGAAGGGCCCCAATGCTACCCTCTCTCTCTCCCAGACAGAAAACAACCGGCAAAGCTCACCTGTTATCTGTTAGCCAAGGTTAGAAGAGAGTGGAACAGAGTCAAGGAGAATCAAAGGAAGCAAGGACTCAAGAGCAAAGAGGAATGAACTGATTACACTTAGGCTTTTTATCCCTTTTAGCAAACCAATGAATGATACAGACTTTATCATTACTTTCTGGTTTGCAACCAATGATCTAATTTCTTGTCCAGCAGGGCTAGGGAGGTTCTTCTCTCCCTCTACTCTGCCCTAGGGAGACCACACCTGCAATACTGTGTCCAGTTTTGGGCTCCCTAGTTCAAGAGAGACAGGGACCTGCTGGAGAGAGTCCAATGGAGAGCCATGAGGATGCCTGGGAGTCTTGAGCATCTCCCCTATGGAGAGAGACTGAGAGCCCTGGGGCTGTTTTGTCTGGAGAAGAGACGGCTGAGAGGGGATCAGATCAATGTCTATAAATATCTGAGAGGAGGATGTCAAGTTGAGAAGGCAAATCTTTTTTGGTGGTTAGCAGCAGTAAGACAAGGAGCAATGGATCCAAACTGGAACAGAGAAGGTTTCAGCTCAACATGAGGAGAAACTTCTTTACAGTGAGGGTGGCAGAGCCCTGGAACAGGCTGCCCAGAGAGGTTGTGGAGTCTCCTTCTCCAGGGACTTTCCAAACCCTCCTGAATGCATTCCTGTGCAGACTACCCTGGGTGATCCTGCTTTGGCAGGGAGGTTGGACTCGATGATCTCTGGAGGTCCCTTCCATAGTTCTGTGATTCTATCATAAGAATAGTTCTATGACTCTATCATAAGAGTATTCCAATGAGCCTTAAACCACTACACCACTGATTAAAGCACACAGTAAAACCAGCCAGACTGATGAAGATGTGCCAATCTAATGGGAAATTAGGGACTCAAAAGGCTGAAAACTGATGAGGATGGGTGCTTTGTGGAAAACCTCAGCAGGGATGGTAAAGGTCTCTGAGGTTATTAAATTAGCAGAGTTGCCTTTACCAGGCCTACTTATGATATTAAATATTAACTTGGAGACAAAGTACATCTTTGCACAAGGTAGAGAGGCAGTAATTGTTTGGGTATAGTTTAAGGAATTTGCAGTTCACTGGAGAATACTGAACTGTTTCTTTGATGCAGGAATAGGTTTTAGGAATCTCCAGTCTAGAAAGCAGGGAAAAAATCACAGAATCACAGAATGTTAGAAGCTGGAAGGGACCTCCAAAGATCAAGGAGCAGTGTGGCCAGCAGGACAAGGCCACACCTTGAGTACTGTGTCCAGTTATGGGCTCCTCAATTCAAGAGAGATGTTGAGATGCTGGAACATGTCCAGAGAAGGGCAACGAAGCTGGTGAGGGGCCTGAAACACAAACCCTATGAGGGGAGGCTGAGGGAGCTGGGATTGTTTAGCCTGGAGAAGAGGAGGCTCAGAGGTGACCTCATTGCTGTCTACAACTACCTGAAGGGAGGTTGTGGCCAGGTGGGGTTGGTCTCTTCTGCCAGGCAAGCAGCAATAGAACAAGGGGACACAGTCTGAAGTTGTGCCAGGGGAGGTCTAGGCTGGATGTTAGGAGGAAGTTGTTGCCAGAGATAGTGATTGGCATTGGAATGGGCTGCCCAGGGAGGTGGTGAAGTCACCATCCCTGGAGGTGTTCAAGCAAAGCCTGGATGAGGCACTTAGTGCCATGGTCTGTTGATTGTCTAGGGCTGGGTGCTAGGTTGGGCTGGCTGAGCTTGGAGGTCTCTTCCAACCTGGCTGATTCTATGATTCTGTGATCATCCAGTCCAAGCCCCTGCCAGAGAAAGATCACCTAGTGCAGATTGCACCAGAATGCATCCAGGTGGCTCTTGAATATGTCCAGAGAGGGAGACTCCACTACCTCCCTGGGTCAGGATGGTCGTTTGTCCTCTGAAGTGCATTGTTTGTGCCAGGCAACAATAATGTTAATTTCTCGTGAATGATGTTAAGTTTCTCACCTGCTTTTAGTGAACACCACTGGCACTGTCAGATCTTGGTCCTGCTGCTTCTTGCCTATGCATCCAAGTGGCCTGTGCTTCCCTCCCTCTGGGGTTTTGTTTTTTCAGCTTCTGTCATCACTACCTCAGCCTGCTGGAAAGAATTCCTCGGCTGAACTGGTTAGCTGACACTGATTGTTTTTCCTGGTAATACCTTCAGCCAGTGCTATTTCTGAAAATCTGGGATTTGGAACAGTAGGTCAATTTGTAAAACAACAAGAAGGAGCAAAGAGGGACAGATGGCTCTGGATGTGAGAGCATGTTTCTGTTCATCTCCCATTTGGCTTTTGCTGATGCTTTTGTCATCGCATGAGCCTTCGAGGATGTCATTTTGGCATTAGCTGAACGTTAGTTGCTCCTTTGCTGCAAAGATTGCCCTATGGCGCTTGTCACGTCCTCCACTCTGCACTCCCCTGGGGCTCTGGAGCAGGCTTCCTCTGCAGAAGGTAGTGTGTTTGCACCCGAGGACACAGAAGAGGTTTGGGAGATGAGCAGATTTTATCTTTGGGAATCTGGCTGTGTTTTTCCTGAGCCTTTCTCCCAGCACCTGCCCTCGATGAAACTCAGCCTGATTGTTCCTTCGCTCAGGATAAGGTTGCCAGAGTCACCTTTGTTCTTCCTGTGTAGATGGTGACAACTTCTCCATTCTCTGCTGTACTGATAGATTTTGCTCAATGGTTAGATTCTGATTGAATCAGACTCGCTCACTTCTCTCTCTCTGGATAGTGGTTCCATAGCAGGATCTGGACATAGCTGAGCTTTACAGAGCTAAAATGCAAAAGAGCAGGGGTGAGCTGCAACCTTTTTTTTCCTCTGCTTGCTCATGATTCATTCAGACTTTATTCCCATCCTCCTCTTGCATGCTAAAGGGCCCTCCAGCCTAGCAGAGGTCACTGGAACACACCTCTTTCATACAGGCTCCTTCATTAAATGAGGGTATGTGCACCTTATTATCCTTGCTCTGCTGCTGAGTTGTGCAGTACCACTGGGCACTGCAGAAGTCCAGTTCACCTGTTTGAGGCACAGCTGTACTTGAATGAATGCAATACTCTGGTTTTTTTCTCTGAAAAACTAAGATGTAAAGATCTCTTCAAGGATTAAGGAAATATTTCCTTAAAAGCAGACTCAAAATAATGAAGAAAAATTGCCAAAAAAAAATAAATCATCATGCCCTAGGAAGGATTTTTCTGAGCTTTTCTGTCTTGCAAGATGTGGTTTACAGAGTCCCCAGCTCTGGCCAGTCCTGGGGATTTTTCTCACCCTATGTTTTACAGATAATTACTTAATCTACCCAGAGCAGTTTTCCTAGAAAGCCTTCCTGTTCTCAAACCCATCAGCTCCTTTGTCCTCTTTTATGATTACCTGCCCCTTTTCTCTCCTGGACTCCTCACTGGAGCTTGCCCACTGCCTCGGCCACAGGAAAGGATTCAGCTATTGATGCTTGTTTAGCATTTCTCTTATAACCCTTAGTGTTTTGCTGGGTTTAGGCTTCATGCTTTCCCTCTCTCGTTTGACTGTTCTAAAAACACTCCAGCAGAACTTTTCACATGTCAGATTTAGCGTCTGGGACAGCAGAGGCTTCATGCAAGATTCATACCGTTCCTTCCATAGTGGTGCAGCAGTGCTTGATGGTGAAGCTGGTGACATTCAGAGCGATGTGTTTACGTTGAGATATCCAGCTGTATACATTGCTGATTTTAAGAGGAAGAGGAACCTTTCTTGGGATAATTAGTTTTTGCCATGTTTCTTGACACAGCCTCTTGCTGAAGCATGTTTTTCCTGACTCCAGGTCAGCTGCCGACAGCTGGCGTTAACCAGAGTTCATTGTGAGTCTCATGGTCCCTGGTGTGCTTATCAGGTTGGAATCATCAAGCCCAACCTATCACCCAACACCATCTAATCAACTAAGCCATGGCACTAAGTGCCTCATCCAGTCTCTTTTTAAACACTTCCAGGGACGGTGACTCCACCACCTCCCTGGGCAGCCCATTCCAATGCCAACCACTCTTGCTGTGAAGAACTTCTTCCTGACATCCAGCTTAAACCTCCTCTGGTGCGGCTTGAGAGTGTGTCCCCTCCTTCTGTTGCTGGTTGCCTGGAAGAAGAGACCAACCTTCACCTGCCTACAGCCTCCCTTCAGGTAGTAGTAGAGAGCAATAGGGTGCCCCCTGTGCCTTCTCTTCTCTTATGTGTACACAACATAGCCACCATGAAGCCAGGAGTAAGTACTGAAGGCAGTGCTGCTAAACCCTGTAGCAGTGCCTAGCAGTGGAGCATTTGAACGACTGACATGGGCGGAATTGTAGCACTTGCTTAGGCCTTAGCATCACAAAAATGGCCTTATCCTTTAACTGATTTTACCCAACTGGACAAATGTGCAAGAAATCAAGGTAGTCGCTTCTCCCTTACCTACAGCCCTGGCAATGGCAGAAGGTTTGCCTGTTTGCCCATGGCCCACTGGTAAATAGGAGCACTGCAGTACCTCCCTACATGCTCTTTGAGGTGTGGGTCACAGGAGCAGCACAGGCAGGTTTTGCTGCCTGTCTGCAGCAGCCAGCTGACAGCACAGCGCTGCAGAGCGGTGGTAAATACATGCAGCCTCCTCGCAAAGTTCAAGTGGGCAATCAGAGCAAGGCAAGTGGTTGCTTTTACACTTTGGTTGCAGAGTGTTTGTGGAGGGATTTCAAGCAGACCTCTCGGTAGCAGGCTGCTGCTGCTGCTGCTGCAGGCAATCGGTGAATGAGCTGTGCAGTCATCTTCTGCGCCTGGTGCCTGCGTCCCGGAGCTGCTCAGTAACTAGGTGAGCATGGCCATTATCAGCCAGGCTCCCTCTCCTTCGCCTGGGCTGGCTGCTGGCATTTGCTGTCGCATGGAGTGAAGAGGAGAAGCAGTGAGACAAAGCATTCTTCTCCCTTTCCTTAAACAGGATTGATGACCACAGCTTAACAGCATTCCAGGAAAAAGGCATTTGATTGAAGGGGGCCAGAGTCTCCCCTGAGGCACTGAACAAGGGCATTCCTTCCTCCTGACAATAACTTGTCTTTGCCCTTCTCAGAGCAGACGTTGCTGCTGCAAAGCCTGCATTAGTTAACGTGCACACGTGTATATAAAGGTACCTTTTTAATTCCATCCAGGTTGTCTCCTCACCTCCCACATAGTCCCTAGGGCTGCATAGGGTGCCTGCACCACCAGCAGCTCCATCCCAAGGAATGACCTCCAACAGCATCCACTTAGTGCCCTTTGGTGCAGCCTCAGCCATGGAGAGGTCTGCTCTGCTGTACAGGAGCACCAGTGAGCATTCTTCACACTGCAAGCTGAAATGCCCTCTGGGCTGCTGTGATGGATATTGCAGAAGCCTTGCTGAGCTTCTACGTGCCAGGGCTTGCCAGTTTGAATAACGGCTGTTGTGTTGCAGAGGGGAATACTGCCCTGGTTGCAGTGGGTTAGTAGAGTACTGGCAAGTCTTATTTGCAAGGGGTCCCAGGCTTCAGTCTCAACTCATCTGTCACCAGGAGAAGCAATCTGCTCTGACAACTTCTGCAAATGCTGATTTCACTTTTGGTTTTTGTTGCCTAGCCGTGTCCTTTGTTTCTGAAACACTGTTTGTGTACCACAGATTTGCTTGTTTGGGTTTTCCTTTGTTGTGTTTTGGTTTGGTTTGGTTTCGGTTTGGGTTTTCTTTTTGTTTTATTTGTTGGCTTGTGGGTTTTTTTCAAATCAGTTAGTTGTAATTCCTTTCTAAACGACCTGATCTTTATCCCATTGCTTCACCAGCATCCTTTTGTTAATTCACGAGATGGGATGTGATATCCTTCCCTAGTTAAAGTAGCTGTTGGCAGCTTCTGGAAGAGTAATTAGTGAGTAGGAATTAGGCATACTAGCCTAAGCAGGCACTTTCCAGCTGTCTTCGAGCTCAACAACTATTAGGGGCTTTTCAGGCTCTAATACAAGATTAATTACTTGCTACTAGGGGGAAAAAAAAAGAGGCATTTACAAAAATGTGTAGTGTGCAGTGAGGGCTACAGGGTTTGGGTTTTCTTCTTCATTTGGAGTGGGCTTCTTTCATAGACTCATAGAATCATAGAATCAACCAGGTTGGAAGAGACCTCCAAGATCATCCAGGCCAACCTATCCCCCAGCCCTAGCCAGTCAACCAGACCATGACACTAAGTGCCTCATGCAGTCTTTTCTTGAACACCTCCAGGGATGGTGCCTCCACCACCTCCCTGGGCAGCCCATTCCAATGCCAATCACTCTCTCTACCAACAACTTCCTCCTAACATCCAGCCTAGACTTTTCCCGTCACAACTTGAAGCTGTGTCCTCTTGTTCTGTTGCTGGTTGCCTGGCAGAGGAGACCAAGTCCCACCTGGCTACAATGTCCCTTCATGTAGTTGTAGACAGCAATGAGGTCCCCCCTGAGCCTCCTCTTCTCCAGGCTAAACACCCCCAGCTCCCTCAGCCTCTCCTCATAGGCTTTGTGTTCCAGGCCCCTCACCAGCTTTGTTGCCCTTCTCTGAACACGTTCCAGCACCTCAACATCTCTCTTTAATTGAGGGGCCCAGGACTGGACACAGCACTCAAGGTGTGGCCTGAGCAGTGCTGAGTACAGGGGCTGAATAACCTCCCTTGTCCTGCTGGCCACACTGTTCCTGATGCAGGCCAGGATGCCATTGGCTCTCTTGGCCACCTGGGCACACTGCTGCCTCATCTTCAGCCTGCTATCTATCAGTGACCCCAGGTCCCTCTCCTCTTGGCTGCTTTCCAGCCACTCAGTCCCCAGTTTCTTTGTGAGAAAGAAGAGGATTTCCACAGCACTTGGTGGTCGTTTTGCTGAGGAGGCAAGCCTTTTCGTTGCGAGGTGTCAAGCTCAGAACAGTAAGAACTCCCAACAGTAAGCTGCCTACGAGAGCGCTTGGGGCTCTGTGTCCCGCAGTCCGCACGCCGCGGGGCGCAGCGCTGCCTGGCCCGGGGACGGCACCGTGCGAGCGCCTTTGCGCTGGCTGCCCGAGCCGGGATCCCCAGCTCTGTCTGCCTGCGGGACACCAGCCCTTCCTTACTGAGCTCTGTGGTAAAGGGTTGGACTTGATGATCTATGAGGTCTCTTCTAACCCTGATGATACTGTGATACTGTGAGTATCTGCCGTGCTCTCAGCAGAAAGCCATTTGCTCGGCCGTGCCTTTCTTCTGCATGAAGAAATGCATGTAAATCAAACCTAGCCGCACAGCTGGGCTGAAAGCCTCCCTCTCATCCACAGGCAGCTATTGTCAGCCAGCTTTTAGTTCTTTCCTGTTCTGCTGCTCCTCCGGGACCAGCCTGAGCGTGGCTGGATTTTGGTTTGGTCCCCGCTGTAAGGTCTGTAAGGAGAGGGCAGGCAGAGAAGGGTATGGCAGGGGCATTTGACAGAGTTATTTTAAGCTCGGGCTCTTCTAGCCACCTTTGTAGCCTCTTCTGCTCTCTGCCTTTTGCTTGACATCTCTTGTGCCTAATTCTCTAATCACTTGGATTATCAGCTCTTGGCACCGCGTCCTCACCCACTCCAGCCTCTCACTGGGGATTACCTCTCCCCTCTCGTGTTTTATCCATGCTGACACTTCTCCCTGTTTGCTTCTCTGAGTGCCTGCAACTTTCCCTCCCCTCTCCTCCCATTGAAGAAACATCGTCCCACCTTCCAGAGGGGGAATGAACAACCTCCAGGAGCTTGTTTTTGTTGGTGTTGCAGTGTTGCTCTATTCCCACTTCTCTTTCAAGGTCTTTGGCAGCTGTTCCCCTCTCTGTTCTGGGCAGTACAACCTTTGCTGCCTGCCCCCTCTTTTGTGCCCTCTCCCAGCAGCCTTACATACTCACTGTACTGTGCAATGGCTTTATCTGGGGCTTCTTTGGTTTCTTTTTGGCCACTGAAAGCCCTGGAAAATCACCACCCATTCCCACAATTCATTCCCCTGTTCTCGTCTCAGCCCTTCCACCCACTGTGGAAGCAGCAGAGCCAGGACGGGGCTCCCACCCCCTTGCTACAGACCCTTTTCCCTTGAAACATCTCCAGCCAGCCTTCCTCCACCTCTCCTTCTGTGTAACCCCTGATCAATAAGCCCCCAGCCTCTTCGGCCTCCTCTCTCTCTCTGAGGTAAGCCCTTCTTTTATCTTGAACCCCTCCACTCATCCACAGCAACACCATTCTTAGCATCCATCTGGATGTTGCTCCTGGCTCTTCCCCATTCCCTCAAATTTTCTCCATTGCCTCTGGGGCAGTCCCATTTCAGAGCTTTTTTCCCACACATCTGTTTCCTCCTTTATTACTACTCAGGGCATTTGCACAAACATCCTTTTGAGGGGTTTGATTTCTCTCTTGCTTCTGCTCCTCTTTGAAAAAGACCTGTGTGTATGTACTCGGGGTGAGAAGTGCACAGAATAATAGCTATAAATAATACTGAGCCGTCCAACTGGTACAAAGTCAGAAGGGAGGTTTCCCTCCTTGGTGGAAGTCTGAGTAACTCTATTGATAAGTACTCTGATAAGATCCTGTCATTTAATTAATGTTTGGTAAGTTCATGTCAGGCAACATGAGCTACTGCAGAGACATGCAATGACAATAAGATAATTAATCTAAGAGATTAATTAAAGCTTCTGCGTATGAATACACATGGGTGTGTATGTCACAGAAGCACAGAATGTCACAGGGTTGGAAAGGACCTCAAAAGCTCATCCAGTCCAACCCCTCTGCCAGAGCAGATCACACAGGAACACAGCCAGGCAGCTCTTGAGTATCTCCAGAGAGGGAGACTCCACAACTCCCCTGGGCAGCCTCTTCCACTGTTCTGTCATCCTCACAGGGAAAACCTTTTCCTTCTGTTTCCCTGGAACTTCCTATGCCTCAGCTTTCACCCATTGCCCCTTGTCCTAGCATTGGGCATCACCCAGCAGAGCCTGGCTCCAGCCTCTTGGCTCTCACCCTTTACAGCCCAGGATGCCATTGGCTCTCTTGGCCACAAGAGCACATTGCTGGCCCATGCAGAACTTGCTGCCCACCAGCACTCCAAGATCTTTCTCCGTGGAGCTGCTTCCCAGCCTGTGCTGGTGCCTCCCCAGATGCAGGACCCTGCACTTGTCCTTAGTGAACTTTATGTGGTTTGCCTACACCCAGCTCTGCAGCCTGTCCAGATCTCGTTGGATGACAGCACAGCCTGAGGGGGTGTCAGCTGCACACCCTCCAGTTTTGTTATCATCAGTGAACTTGCTGATGAGGCCAAGAAACACAGCACATTGATTTAGTTAGAAGATTTGTGGAATGGTCTGGTTTGGTTGGTTGGTTTATTTTACTGGTATTATTTTTATCACTGCCTGCAATATAGGTTAGGTATAGTTAGGGTAGGCAGAAGTTGAGGGGGAAGAAGTAAGGAAGTAGTATGCTGGGGTTTCTATTGTGGACTGTTCTCTTTTACATGTACACAGAGAGACAAACTCCCTGGCAAGCTCTAATGTTTGCCCTCTTGCCTGGTCTCCTCTTTAGCACAGAAATTGCTGTAGGGATTGTAAGGGCTGGGAAGTATTGATGGTTTCCTTGCACCCTATTTGTAGTACATATTTTATTTAATAATTAGTAATGCTTTTAGATTAGTTTCATTTGAAAAAACAATCAATGAGCTTTATAGATTCCCCACTTTATACATAGACATGCCAGTCTCCAGTGGAGCAAAAGAGTTTTCTTTTATCCCAGGTCATTTGTGCTGCATAATTACTAATCTGTAATTTTCTTCATGTTTCCATGGCTTGAGAGTGCTTGTTGCAGAGGATCCCAAATCTTATTAAAGGGCATGGATTAAAGGCACTGAACACCTTGCTGGAACATGCTAATTCATGTTGCATGTAGACCTCCCAGTGCATGTTCACCACTCTACATGTACACCAGAAGTGCAACTGCCTGCCTTGTATCTTGTACTTTCCCTCTGAAAGCCTTATTTTGAGCAACAGTAGGGTCTGGCAGACTTCAGGTGCGCAGGGTCACTGTTTTCTTGCTGTGATGTTCACTCAACCTGTAGTTGGAAAACCATTGCTGAAGTGTTTTAGCCAAGGGAGGAAGTAAAGGGGAAAATAAAAGCTTGGAATGGTGTGTTGGTTTTCCAATGTTTAACTCACTGTGGAGCTCTTCTAAAGCGCTGGTGCCCCCATGCTGTGGAGCAAAGACGTGAGAGCGCAGTTGGAGAGTGGATTTGGTGCCACAGGTGCAGCTGCTGTTGTTGATGTTCCCATGGAAATCCATCTGACCAGGCAGAAACTTCAGACAAGAGAGCCCAGGGCAGCTAATGGCTTCTGTACAAATATCTGAGGGGTGGGTGTCAAGTGGAGGGGGCCAGGCTCTTTTCAGTGGTGTGCAGCAATAGGACAAGAAGCAATAGATACAAATTGGAACAGAGGACATTGCAGCTGAGATGGAGCCAGAGCACAGGAACAATTTGAAACAAAAAAGCTTTGGGCTGGAGAGCCACAAGGATGAGTGGGGGACTTGAGCATCTCCCCTGTGTAGAGACACAGAAACCTGGGGCTGTGTAGCCTGGAGAAGGGAAGGCTGAGAGGAGATCTGATCAGTGTCTATGTGTCTATAAATACCTGAGGAGTGGGTGTCGAGTGGAAGAGACCAATCTCTTTTTGGTGGTCAGCAGCAATAGGCCAAGGAGCAATGGCTACAAACTGGAACAGAGAAGATTTCAGCTCAACTTGAGGAGGAACTTCTTTACAGTGAGGGTGGCAGAGCCCTGGAACAGGCTGCCCAGAGAAGTTATGGAGTCTCCTTCTCTGGAGACTTTCCAAATCCACATGGATGCATTCCTGTGCAGGCTACCCTGGGTGATCCTGCCTTGGCAGGGAGGTTGGACTCAGTAATCTCTGGAGGTCCCTTCCAACCTCTGAAGTTCTGTGATTCTGCTTAATGCTGCCTGGCAAATCTAGTCTGGCAAACTTGAAGCACTGTGCTCTCTGCACTTCATCTGTATTCAGTGCAGTGTTGTGGACTCAGTTGTGATTTTGCAGACCAGCAATGGGCATTCAGCAGTACCTGGGAAGCAGAAATCTCATAGCTTTCCTCCCAAGCCACATAGGCTCAAGGATGCCTTTAGTTTGTTTAAGGTAAGGAAATATGCACAGAAGCTGTTAAAAGAGTAGAAGGTGTCAAGTCAAACGAGAACTCTTATTGCCTGCTCAGCCTTCATTTGGATCCTGTGTGCATGCAAATTTGACAGTCTTTAATTGCATGTCTCCAAGATCCACAGAGAATACAGCTTCTCAACTGACATCAGAAAAAGCACATGAACTTTTTCCTTCTCAGGAGAAAAGCATTTGCTTGTACATCAGATCTTATTATCTCTTAAAGTGGTCCAGAACATACATACTGGGTACAGTTCATCAAGCATTTAAGCTTCCATAGAATCACAGAAGAGAGGTGTTCAGGACCAGGTTGGATGAGGCCTTAAGCAACCTGTTTTAGTGGGAGATGTCCCTGCCTATGGCAAAGGGTTAGAAGTAGAAGATCTTTGAGTCCCCTTCCAACCTAAACCATTCTATGATCAAAGAAGTAGGGAAATAGAAAAGACAGAAATCTTCCCTAAATGTGTGGGGGGGGTTGTATTGTGAATGGTGGAAGAGGATGTGTCTATCCCACATGATGATGTTGAAAGAAGATAAAGTTTGCTGCATACAGCAAAGGAGGATCTGAGGCAGGCAGCAGTGGTAGAAATTAAACATTTTCACATCGTAGCCCTTCTGGGCTCCTCACTTCAAGAGAGATGTTGAGATACTGGAAGGTGTCCAGAGAAGGGCAACAAAGCTGGGGAGGGGCCTGGAGCACAGCCCTGTGAGGAGAGGCTGAGGGAGCTGGGGGTGTGCAGCCTGCAGCAGAGGAGGCTCAGAGGGGACCTCATTGCTGTCTACAACTACCTGAAAGGAGGCTGTAGCCAGGTGGGGTTGGCCTCTTCTGCCAGGCAAGCAGCAACAGAACAAGGGGACACAATCTCAAGTTGTGCCAGGGGAGGTCTAGGCTGGATGTTAGGAGGAAGTTGTTGGCAGAGAGAGTGATTGGCATTGGAATGGGCTGCCCAGGGAGGTGGTGGAGTCACCATCCCTGGAGGTGTTGAAGAAAAGCCTGGCTGAGGCACTTAGTGCCATGGTCTGGTTGATTGTCTAGGGCTGGGTGCTAGGTTGGCCTGGATGATCTTGGAGGTCTCTTCCAACCTGGTTGATTCTATGTTTTTAGTAACTTCTGCACCCAAGAATCTTAAAGGAGGTTGCCAAAAAGCTCTGCTAAGTGGCTGTTAATTTATAACAAATCTTGGGAAACAGGGGAAATTCCAGAGAACTGGAGAGCTGCCAACTGCATTTCCCATGTTTCAAAAAGATAAAAGGGATGTCCCGAGGAGCTGAAGGCTGGTTTAGCTTGACACCAGTCCAGGGTGAAATAGCAGAACAGCTATTTCAGGACCTGTCAAGAGAGAACTTGGAGGCTAAAGGCAGGGATAATTCCGGTAAGAGTTGAAGGGAGAGCTTGTCATGCAAACCGCTGCTCTGCTCTGTTCTGCTCTGCCGGGATCATGAGTCTGCATGATAAAGGCAACTTGTTGATGCTGCCTTAAGGAGCCCAGATTAGATGCTCCCTTCTGCCTTTTGGGCCTGTGAACTGTAAAAGGAGTGCCCTGAGATTAAAACTCCCATGACAGAGTGCCCTAATTCAAACAGAAATAATGAAGCCACTCTGCTTCCCGGGGATAAAGTGCAACTTAGTTTTGGGTTTTGTCTTAGTCTCATATTTGATGGCTTTTGCACTTCAGTGGGAGCCAACAAACTAAGCAAACTTCAAAAAGCTGCAGGGGAAGCCCAACAAATGCTACAATTATCCTCAAAGAAAGATAAAATCCAAGTTTTTACTACAGCAGCTTTTGCAGCTTTAGTCCCTCGTTCTTTACCACAGCAAAGAAGCTTTGATAAGCTCCTCTAGATCTTAGAGGAGAGGGAAATCTCGTCCTTGCCTTCTGGTGTCTTTGCGAGCCTTGAAGGAACTATAGGTGTAGATGCTACGTTGGCTGTACTAATCATCAGAACCGAGATGCTGATGCATCAAAGCTTTTCTTTCTCTCTGAGCTCTTTGGGTTGCAATTACACTTAGTCAAAATGCCCATTTCTGTCTCACACCATCTCTTTACCTCGGCTGCAGCTCGGTAGGTGTTGGCAGCAGAAGCAATTGCTTTCCGTGCGCCTTTCTCCATGCAGTGATTTATTGTCTGCAACAGGAAAGGCAGTTTAGTTCCAGGATAAAGGCCAGTCCATGGATAAAGGGGCTTTAAATAAGAATCTAGGTATGTGCCAGACTCTGAGGATGGTAGGAAGGCTTACAACTCTCTCTTAAACATGCTGACAGCCAAATGGCAGTTCTGAGATCCTTGCAGGATCAAAACTACCATGAAAATTATTTTTTGAATGTGCTGGTAGGCTTCCCAAGGTTCAGACCTGCAAAGCTGTGGATCTTACTGCAGTAGTCACTAGACTTTATTTATTTATCCATTAGTTTCTTTTTTGGATTAGTGAAAAGCCTAAGATTTAAGCCATAAGACCATAAACCTCTGTGGACCCTATTGACACCTATAGATCCTATGGACCACTATGGACTGTATGGACCACATAGACCCCTGTGGAGCCTACAGACCCCTATGGACCATATAGAACCTTCTGGAGCCCTATGGACCCTATAGACCCTAAGGATCCTATCAATCCCTTTAGACATATAGACCCCTGTGGACCCTGTAGACCTCTATGCACATTATAGACCATAAGGAGATGTGTTTCTTTCAGTATCTGTGTTGATAAAGGAGAACATTATTGCTGGTGCCCATTTGGCTCCCCCCAGGAGCCAGTCTCTAAGGAGCAAGTGGCACCACATTCTTTATCAAGAGCAGAAGGTGCAAAGCTCTGAGGCACAGGGAGTTTCATGTAAACACGAGGAGGATTTTTTAACCTGTGAGGTGACAGAGCACTGAGCAGGCTGCCCAGGGGGGTTGTGGAGTGTCCCGCTCCAGAGGTATTCAAAACTTGCCTGGATGATCTGCTCTAGGTGATCCTGCTCTGGCAAGAGGGTTGGACTGGATGAGCTTTGGAGGTCCCTTCCAGCCCCTGACATTCTGTGATTTTGTGAAATTCTGTCCCAAATTTAACCCAGTGACCTACTGCCTGCGTTCCTGCTCTTCACACGTTAATCACAGGCGACGTGTTCCGAAGGACGTGCCAGCTTGTGTCCCAAGGAAACATGAAGGATATTCTGAACACCTGCTGACTTGCCTCAAAGATGAAAAGCTTGCATTTCAGGGGAAAAGCAACAACAACAAAACCCCCAACCAAACAAAAAGAGCAGGTTTTTTTTTTTCCCTTAACAGCTATGTGGCATGACAGGAGAAGATGGACTTTTGTCCTTTTCACAACCTTTACCACTTGAGTAGTGTAATAGCAGCGGGTTTGGTCTTACCCTCCCATTCAAACAGAACTTCTCCTACCAGTTCTGCAGGCAGACTGGAAAAGCAGTAATTAGTACAGCTTGAGAATGAAGACAGAATTAGCCAGGATATGCAGTTCTGAGAGAGAATGTTTCTGGTTTCCTCTGGAAAAAAAAAAAACAAACCCAAGGCTTATTTGATAGCAGCCCAAAAAAAATCAAGTAAAAGAGCTTCAGGGCTGAACTCTATTGTAATTTTTGAAGGTTGGGCTTCCTTGAGAGTAAAGCAGAAGGGAGGTTAACAGCTTTTACTCAGACAACTTGTTGGCATAATCTTTTGTGTTAAAAGGCTGCTAAAAGGAGCAGAACAGTGTCGTTGTTTGTGTATTGTAGCTTCTGAACACTGGTGGTATTGGGGTCAATGGCAGCCCGCCTTTGGTTCTGTTTATAGGGAAGCCATATCACTGTCTCTCTCCTCAACCAAAGCCCCAGGTACTCATTTAAAGCAAAGAAAGAAGGACCTGAAGCTGGTGGGCCCTTGCCAGAATTCCCAGCCTTCATTTGCATGGAGACCTTAAACCTTTCCAGAGAGCTGACCGAGCTGGAGGGCGAGATGAAAACAAGCCACTGGTTTGGTTTTTGCTATCTGATTCTTTAATCTGACAATTGAGTTTACCCAAGAATAATTCAGAAGGCTCTGTCTTTTCCCCAAGGTCTCGAAGCCATTGACCACTTCAGAAGAGCATAATATGTAGTTTGTTTTGCTTGGTGGTTTCCTGGCACTGTTTCAGTGTCGGGCATTCCCCACTCTGCTTTGAATAAGCTATTTTGAGTAGCAGACTTGGTTCCAGTCCCCTTCACCATAGCCAGCTACTGTAAAGAGCAGTGTGAAAGCCACAAGAAGATAAATTATTGGAGAAGAGTTTCTGTGTTTCTCACTTTCCATGTTCATGTCTGTCAGCTGAGTGGATTCTGAGAAATAAGGTGGTTCTTTCTGTCTTCCTACCTGCTCTGCCTTCCTCACCCCCTCTACTGTGCCTGTAGCTTGAAGGCATCATAACATACATTTTGAAGGGCATTAAAAATGCACATTTGTGGCTGTTTGAGGTAGATTTCTAGCTCAGACATTAAAAAAATACGAAGGGAGAAACTTAGACACTGATTGTAAAGGGGAAAAGTCCTGGGGTCTCTGAGTGAAGAGGTGAACATGCCAGGGATAGGTCATGAAATGGCAGCAATGAATAAGTTAATATCATTTCACTGAAGCATCAAAAACTGTGTATCTGGAAGCACAGCTTCTGTCTGCCCCTTGCTGCTGTCTCCCCATCCCCTGCCACTGTTGTGGCTGCTGCTTCGCTTTACTCCATCCTCTCCTCTAAGGTTGCTGTGTTCTGTAATAGTTTATTTTGCCTATACTGTTATGTTCTGTTTAGCTGTAAAACTACAGTTCCAGTTTCTGACTTTCCCAATCCTGAGCTGTAGTGAATTTTCTGTCTCTGGGGCAGGTTTACAGTAAATCTTATGGGAGCAACTGAGGGAGCCTGGGCTGCTTAATTTGAAAAAGAGGAGGCTGAGGGGAGACCTCATTGCTGTCTACAGCTACTTGAAGGGACATTGTGGAGAGGCTGCTGCTGGTCTCTTCTCACAGAGAACTGGAATGGCCTCAAGCTGAGGCTGGGGAGGTTTAGATTGGACATTAGGAAAGTTTTTCACGAAGAAGAGTTGTCAGGCACTGGAATGAGCTGCCCAGGGAGGTGTTGGAGTCACCCACCCTGGATGTATTTAAGGGTCATTTGGATGTGGTGCTTGGGGATGTGGTTTAGTTTAGGGTGACCCTTGTAGAGTAGGGTTTTAAGTTGGACTTGGTGATCTCGAGGGGCTTTTCCAATTCGGATGTTTGTGTGATTCTGTGAATAAGTTTTTGGGGGAGAGATCCACTCTAACCCTTAACAACTTAAGCTAAGCCTGACTTTCCTGAGGGTAGGATGATTAGTGCTGTAATTATCTAATTTTCCCTGTGTCATAAAAAGATGCACATGTATACTTTGCCCAGCAGGCTGTGTGGGATGCATGTGTCAACCTGCGTGCCCTGTGTAAACATCATTTGCATGTTAGCTCAAGTCCCTAGGGACTGCAAGCTGTGATTACCTTGTTCAGCTGGGTTACTCTCCCAGCCCTCTGAAGTCAAGAAATAGGTTTTATCTGTATGTGCAACATAAATCATTTGGACTCTTCAAAGCAGGCTCCGTTGGGAATCCCTGCCTCCCTCTGAACAACCTGAAGCTCAATTTCTTTAGAGTAGACACCTGGGGTTTAACTCAACATTCATCATGGAGTCCTATGGGCATCCTGGCACTAATTAAAAACAAAACTAAACAAACCCACAACAGACACAAAGAAGCAAAACCAGAAAACCCCAAACAAACAAACAAAACAGAAAACCCCAACCAAACCAAACCAACAAAAATCCAAATGAAGCTGTGGCTCATTTCTGTTCGTGTGTTCAGTCTGCCGGTAGCAAAGGCATTGTAAGTAACCTATATGCTACAGATAAAAGTTACATTCAGCAGTTCTCTTCACAGGTCTGCAGGATCAGAGTCTCTGGGTTGTTTTTCTCCCTAGAGTTGTGCAGTAGGGTCTAGTACAGCAAAGCCAGGGAGTGACTTTGGCTGTGAGACTTAATTCCTAAGTCAAAGCCTCTGTGCTGTGACAACATAGGAGCTGTGCAGACGGAGCCATTTCATGGTCTGGAGGTCTCACCCTTGCTCCCCCTGGTTTAAGCTAAGGAATGAAAGTACAGGAAGCTTGCCATGCAAAAAGGAAGGCTTGTGGCCCAGCTCTGCTGCCAAGCCAGGCACTGTCACTTCTTGGTGCCCACGAGGTCTTGCTGGGGACCAGTTTGCAGCTGTTGAACTGCATGCAGCTGTTTAGCAATTCACAGGACACTCCCTAGGCTGGGAACACATGATGTACTGGAGCCATGCAGCCTCCCCAGCAGTGTGAATTCTTCTCTTTAGGAGATGTTAACAAATGCCTACAGGACCCTGTTGCATGCCTCTTTAAAGGGCCTGTGGTTAAATCCTCTCTCAAGCTTCTCTTTGTCAGGTTCTGTTGGATAAAGCACTTCTGAACCAAAGGGTGGTGATCAATAGAGTTAAATTCAGCTGGTGGCTGGGCAAAAGTGGTGTTCCTCAGGGCTCAGTGTTGGGACCACTTCTGCTTAACATCTTTATTGATGACCTTGATGAAGACACAGTGTGTGTCAGCAATAGATTCCCAGATGACAAGAAGTTAGGTGGCAGTGTTGACCTTCATGAGGATAGGGAGGCTCTGCAGAAGGACTTGGATAGATTGGATCCATGGCCAATGTTAATGGGATGAGCTTCAACAAGTCCAAATGCCAGGTCCTGCACTTGGGCCACAACAACCCCAAGCAATGCTACAGACTTGGGGCAGTGTGGCTGGAAAGCAGCATGGCAGAAAGGGACTTGGAGGTTGTAGTGGGTAAGCAGCAGAGTAGGAGCCAGCAGTGTGCCCAGGTGGCCAAGAAGGCCACTGGCATCCTGGCTGGGATTAGAAATGCTGTGTCCAGCAGGAGCAGGGAGAGGATTGTCCTCATGTGCTCACCTCTGGTGAGGCCACACCTTGAGTACTGTGTTCTCAATACAAGAGAGATGTGGAGGTGCTGGAGACAGTGCAGAGGAGGGCAAGGAAGCTGGGGAAGGGCCTGGGGAATAAATCTGATGAGGAGAGACTGAGGGAGCTGGGGCTGGTTAGTGTGAGACAGAGGAGGCTGAGGGCAGAGCTCATGCCTGTCTGCAGCTACCTGAGAGGAGGTTGTGGAGAGATTGATGCTGATCTCTTCTCACAGATAATTAGTGATAGAAGAGGGAATGGCCTCAAGCTGCCACTGGATTGAGACTAGATATCAGGAAAAACTCTTTCCCAGCAAGAGTGGTCAGGCATTAGAATGGGCTGCCCAGAGAGGTGGTGGAGTCACTAACCCTGGCTGTGTCTAAAGGATGTGGTGCTTGGTGCTATGGTTTAGGGTGCACCTTGTAGAGTAGGTTTATTGGTTGCACTCAGTGATCCTGAAGGTCTTTTCCAACCTGAACGTTTCTGTGATCCTGTGAAGTGAAGGTGTTGCTCAGAACTGGTAGGGTCAGCGGCAGCAGCCGTTGCTATCAGAAGCAATGCGTGTCTGCAGCTCCTGGCCAGGAATGCCCTACTGTGTCTTTTCCATCTGTCCACGTGTCTTCTGCTTTGCAGCAGGAGTTACTTGAACAACGGGGAAAGCTCATTTCTGAGGCCATCCTTGTTAACAGCCCTGGCACCCACAGCATGTTTGGCAGGAGTCAAGCCTCTGTAGCCTGGCAGCCCGCTAGTCTCTTTTCAGTTATCTGGGGTTCTCAGAGAAGAAGACATTAATATTGCTGAGGATGACATAGCAAATTACTGCTGCTCCCTAACCTTTTTAAATTGCTAACACTGTTGTAATCTGTAATTACAGAAATCAGTGTGAGAATTGTGGCAGAGTATAATTATCTTCCCTGATACTTTATTGCTGTATGAATTATTAATCAGAATCAGTCTTGTGTAGTATTTGCGGCAACTCGGAAGAATAATGTATAATTAAATTTCCTTATTTCTATTTTTGTGCTGCTGTTTTATGATGTTGTAATTGATAATTAATTGGTTAAAAATTCACACAGTTCTTGGGAATTTCGTGTGCCTGTGACTGCATGTATTAATTGAATAATGGGCTCACTGAAGAGACCTTTGTATGTAGTCTTCTGTCATTACAGCGAGCACTCCAAAATGGTGAATTAATCATTAGGCCCTTCAATAGTTTCTTTTCTGGAGGAAAGCAGTGACAGTATAATCACATCCTTTGTTGGTATAGCTATAATTGAGAGATCCTAATAACCAATTACAAGGATGGCCATTTCAGGAGCTCTCAAGTGTCACTTGTTGATCCATTTCTCTAAAACCAAAGTGTCGATTACAGAGAAGGAGGCTTCATAAGGAAAAATGTATTAGGAGATGGGGAAGGAAAGCCTGGCAAATAGTTTGCCTCCCACTTGCCACTTAAAACCAGTGCATGTTTATCCCTCAAAACTGTCAAGTCTGATGAGCTTTTGCTGCCATTTGTCAGAAGTACAGGTTCTTCTTTTTCAGTGTTTCTTGTCATTCTCCACTTTTTTTTTCTTAGTACTTTTTGCTAAATTGGTATGGGGGAAAAAAAGAGTTGGTAGAGAAGCTCAGAACAAAGGAGTGTTTTCATAGAACCATAGAATCAACCAGGTTGGAAGAGACCTCCAAGCTCATCCAGTCCAACCTAGCACCCAGCCCTAGCCAATCAACCAGACCATGGCACTAAGTGCCTCATCCAGGCTTTGCTTGAACACCTCCAGGGATGGCAACTCCACCACCTCCCTGGGCAGCCCATTCCAATGCCAATCACTCTCTCTCTGCCAGGAACTTCCTCCTAACATCCAGCCTGTCATTTTGTTCATACTCTCTGCATCCTATTGAACAGAAATACTATCAGATGCTTACATGTAAACCTGTAGTGCTACCTCTGACCAAAGAACCTTAGGTACATTCAAGCCAACTGCCTGAAGTTATCATAGAATCATAGAATGATCTGGGTTGGAAGTCACCACCAAAGGTCATCTAGTCCAATCCCACCCCACAGTCAACAGGGACATCCTCAACTAGACCAGGTTGCCCAGAGCCCCATTGAGCTTCACCTTGAGCCTCCCTGAGCAACCTATTCCCAGTTTCCACTTATTCCTAAGTGTCTTCTTTAAGTGTTAGTGAAACTGATTGAAAGAATGAACTGGAACTGAAAAACAGTCCCAGTGCAGTATTGATCCAATCTTAACACAAGCAGGAGAAAGCCAGGAGCCCCCCTGTATAGCAGGATATAGTGTGAGCCTGTCCTGTGCTTCCAAGCCATACCTGTTGCTCCTTTTACAGCAGGTCAGGTGCTGTGAATCCTAAATGAGAACTCACAGAGCATTACCTGTAGCATGGCAGGCATCATGAGGAGGGACCAAAACCCCTCTTCAGGCCTTTCCTGTGAAGGTGTTAGAAGTCCTCTGTGTGATCATCTTCCATGGTCCTTTCCAGCCCCTGACATCCTGTGATTCTGTGATTCTGTTGAATACACTTTCCAGCCTGACACAGCTTCTCACCTTATGACAGCTGAGCTTCTCTAGCAGCCTTTAGCAAAGGTTTTGTCAAAGGATTTCTGAAAGTCAACACTAATTACACTTAGCAGTGTTCCTGGCTGGCTAATTTGACACGCCTCAGGAATTCTAGCAGAGCCCATCAGAGACATGACTTCCCCTTGTAGAAGCCGTGCTGCTTTGTCACGATGATAATTTGCCTGGTTAAGTGCTCTGTAGCTCTGCCACGATGGAGATTTACCTTTTCACATCATTAGCTCAGTCCTGATGCAGGGCTTGGTGGTGCCTCTTGATAAGGTTTCTCTCTCCCTTCATGTCTCCCTTCAAGAGCAGGCACTGCACCGCCTGCCTTCCAGTTTGGCGAGGTGGGAGCTGGTTTTCCTGTGCGATAGGTGATGTATTTTTAGCAGCAGCAAAGGCAGTGCATTTATGAGTTCCTGGAGAGTTCTGGGTGCGTGCCAGCCAGTAGAGACAATATGCTGCAAGCTGGAGTGATTCAGATGTTTCTTGTATACCTCTTTTTTTTTCCTTTTGGTCTCCTGAGGCATTCAAATGCCTCTTCCGTGCTGCCCATGCAGAAGGGCTCCATGAATCTCCTGCTCCTTGCTCTGGCAGGACCACGTAATCGACTTTCCAGTTCCCTTCACTGGCCCTGACAAGAAACTTTTTTTGGCGAGGTTTCAGTGGTGCTTTCCTTGCCCACAACAGTTCGTGCCAGTTTCTGGAAACTTTTGTTTCAAAGAGGCTTTGTTGTGTGGGTTTTTTTTCTCTTTCTGGCAGCATCCTGACCTATATGCAAACAAATGCACAGCATGTTCTTTTGAGCCAGAGAAAGGCTTGCTAAGACTTTCTTCAGTTTGAAGAAATAGCAAGTGTGTGGCAATGATTTCCATGAAGAAGGTTGTGCAAACTCAGCATAATACCAAATCCAGTTAAAAAACTATGTGGTTTGAATTAACACTGGGTAAAAGACTTCCAGACCAGCTTGCCTCAGATTTTGTACCCAATCCCTGTTTTTTTCTCATGCAAGGAGAGGGGAAAAAAAGTAAACTGATCTGCTAATTTTCCTGCTACCACATGCAAAAAGCCCTACAGCTACCTTTTCTCTTGGCACTCTAAACCCTTTCCCCATGAGAGTGAACAGTATACTTGGAAGTGCAGGGTTCCATCATCTCTTGCTCCTGTCCTGCAGGATCAAGGCCTCTTGGAAAGGAAATGCCTCATCCCTGGAGGTTATTCAGTCACTGGCCGATCGTGGAAAAGGGAAGACCATAAATCACTTGTGATGAAACATTAAAAGCTGATAAATAAGTGGTTCTGAGCTGGAGCCCAGCCCTGGCTTCCCTGTGCGCAATGCAGGGCTCAGGGGTGCTTCCTGGAGCAGCCAGGGGCATGACCAGGGGAAGTCTGTGTCGGGGATGAGATTGCGGCTGCCAGCCACAGCATCCCCACAGGCTCTCAGCAGCTGTGGGAAGGGGCATGGTGTGGATCCTCTGTCGGGAAGCTCCTGGAGTCACGGCAGTAGCCTTGGGAAGGCATGGCAATAGAGGCAGCTGGGCTGGAGGTCACAGGGTCACAGGATGTTAGGGGCTGGAAGCATCTAGAGCAGCAGTTGCCTTGCTTGGAAACTGCTTCCAGGACTGTGTTCTAAGTAAGTATTTCTGCAAAAGTAGCATCAGGATCAGATAGTTTCTTCAGTTTTGAGGCACTTCTTAGGTGTTTTGATTGTTCCTTATGATTTCATAGCTTTACTCCCAGCATCTAGCAGACAGTAAGAGTGTATGTGGGAACATGAGCACTCCCACGTCTGAAGCACAGAGCTGAAGACCTTTCAAAGCTCTTTGCTGACTTGCTCTAAAACTCCCCAGCACAGAATCACAGAATGACAGAATGTTAAGGGCTGGAAGAGATCTCGAAAGATCATCCAGTCCAACACCCCCTGCCAGAGCAGGAAATCAATGTGCTCTGAAGTTTCACTGAACCTTGGTTCTTGTCCTGTCTATCTCTTCCTAGAATCACATGCAGAATGTTAGGTGCTGGAAGGGACTTTGAAAGTTCATCCAGTCCAACCCCTCTTCCAGAGCAGCATCACCTAGAGCAGATCACACAGAACACATCCAGGCAGCTCTTGAATATCTCCAGAGAGAGAGACTCCACAACTGCCCTAGGCAGCCTGCTCCAAGGGTTCTGTCACAGTGAAAACATTTTCCTCCTGTTTCCATGCAACTTCCTCTGCCTCAACTCCCACCCATTGCCCCTTGTCCTGCCATTGGGCATCACCCAACAGAGCCTGGCTCCAGCCTCTTGGCACTCACCCTGCACATCTTTATAACCATTCATGAGGTCCTTCCTGGGAGTGTAGCTGGGGATTCACTTGAGTGGATGAGGCAGTTTACAGCCCCAGCACCTCAATATTGCACTGCTCAGGTTTCCTAGCATAGAATGCAGACTTACTTGATAGTGGGGAAATACACCATGGTGTTTTCAGCAGTTCACAGGGCATGCAACAGGGTTTGGTTAAAAAAAAACCAACATAAAAATTGATGAGAAATGTAGTTAAAAAGTGGGAAATTACTAATTAGTAACGAAGTAATTCAGGATTTGATTCACACAAATTGCACTATTACTGTAAGAAAAGGATTGCAATCTCAGGCAAGCAGTGGGTTTTGTGGGGCTTTCTTTTAAAGGCACTGCAAATACAATTGATGTTCTATTCATTACCTGCCAGGTCTCAGGTTTCTTGTACAAATTTTCATCATCTGAGACATTACAGGCATAAGACATGTCTGGAAAAGAATAGGGGGGGGGAAGATATGAATGCTTTCCTTTTGCATTGTCATTTGCAACTCTGAGGTTTTCCCACTGGTTTGTTCCTGTAAACTCGTTGTGTTTCGTAGCATGCAAGAGTGACCACTTAGAACATCACTGTGGTGCTATCGTTAGCATCAGGGTTCAATTACAAAGAAGGCTGTGAGTGGGATGAGCTAAGTATCATTTTCCCTTTCACCTTAACAGAGTGCTAGCAAAATGATGGCTGTCAGGTTTTTTTTGTTAGTCTCAGTTTGTGAGAAAAAAAATTCTTCTGGTTCAGAAATCCAGCTGGTACCATAAAACCCCTGAAGTGTCTTGCTCCCCAAGCTGGATGGAGGTCATTAAAACCCTCATTAAAGAGTTACCAGAGAAGGAACTTTTCTTTTGTTTTCTACAGTGGTCAGATATCTATGGTGCAGGAGTGTGTTAAAATCACAGAATCACAGAAATATCCAGGTTGGAAAAGACCCTCAGGATCACCAAGTCCAGCCTATAACCCTATAGCCTATAACCCTGCTCTACAAGATTCACTTTAAGCCATATCCCTAAGCACCGCATCCAGACGGCCCTTAAACACATCCAGGGTGGGTGACTCAACCACCTCTCTGGGCAGTTGATTCCAGTCTTATTCCTAATGCCCAGTCTAAACCTCCCCAGCCTTGGCTTGAGGCCATTCCCCCTTGTTCTGTCTCCAGTTACCTGTGAGAATAGACCAGCAGTAGCCTCTCCACAGCATCTCTTCAGGTCATTGTAGACTGACATGAGGTCTTCCCTCAGCCTCCTCTTACTTAAACTAAAGTTGTCCTGCTGCACTGCTGTCACAGAATCATAGAATCAACCAGGTTGGAAGAGACCTCCAAGATCATCCAGTCCAACCTAGCACCCAGCCCTAGCCAATCAACCAGACCATGGCACTAAGTGCCTCATCCAGGCTTTTCTTCAACACCTCCAGGGATGGTGACTCCACCACCTCCCTGGGCAGCCCATTCCAATGCCAATCACTCTCTCTGACAACAACTTCCTCCTAACATCCAGCCTAGACCTGCCCTGACACAACTTGAGACTGTGTCCCCTTCTTCTGTTGCTGGGTGCCTGGCAGAAAGAGACCAACCCCACCTGGCTACAACCTCCCTTCATGTAGTTGTAGACAGCAGTGAGGTCTGCCCTGAGCCTCCTCTTCTGCAGGCTGCACACCCCCAGCTCCCTCAGCCTCTCCTCACAGGGCTGTGCTCCAGGCCCCTCACCAGCTTTGTCGCCCTTCTCTGGACATGTTCCAGCACCTCAACATCTCTCTTGAATTGAGGGGCCCTGAGGCAGTTGTCATTCATAATAAGGAAATACAATGCCTTAAAACACTTGGAAGTTTGTGTATTTACAGAACTTCCCTTCCAGCAGCAGGTGAAAACACCTTTAAGGTCATCGAGTCCAACGTAACCCAGCTACCTTGACCACTAACCTACACCCTTCTTGAACACCTCCAGGGAGGGCAACTCCACCACCTCCCTGGGCAGCCTGTTCCAATGCCTCACTACTCTCTCAGGAAAGAAATTTTTCCTAATGTCCAATCTGAACCTTCCCCTGGCACAACTTAAGCCCAATTCCTCTCATTCTATCACAAGTTCCTTGGGAGAAGAGACCAACACAAGGCTGGCAGTAGTTGTAGAGAGCTATGAGATCTTCCCTTAGCCATCTTCAGACTAAACAACCCCATCTCCCTCAGCTGCTCCTCAGGCAATACACCCTCCAAACCCCTCACCAGCCTTGTTGCTTTCCTCTGGACTCGCTCCAGGACCTCAACACCTTTCTTATACTGTGGCACAAAGGACTGAACACAGTACTCAAGTCGTAGTTAGTGGCTTGTCTTCATCAGGTACAGCAGTTCCTTGAGGTGAAGTCTCCTGTGTAAACATGCCAGCACTCTCCACTGGAGAATAAGCTGAGCTTCTGGGGACTTTTTCCTTCCATCTGAAAATAACAGAAGCAAACTCCAGGCCTTTTTTTTTTTTCATTATCAAAAGGCCCAACAATAACTTTTTTTGCTAAAGTCTTCTGAACTTTCCCATACCCCCGTGTTATTGCCTCTACTAAATCAAAGATGTGGAGTAGGTGGTTGAAGGAAAGTACTTTGCAGTCCATCTAAAGCCTGGTTTGGTTTTGAGGGGAGAAGCTGGGGGGAGGGAGTGGGCAACTGAAGCATTCCAAGGTGAAAGTTGCTGGCAATGAATCACAGAATCACAGAATGTCAGGGGCTGGAAGGGACCTCAAAAGCTCATCCAGTCCAACCCCCCCTGCCAGAGCAGGATCACCTAGAGCAGATCACACAGGAACTCATCCAGGCAGCTCTTGAGTATGTCCAGAGCGGGAGATCCACAACTCCCCTGGGCAGCCTCTTCCACTGTTCTGTCACTACCTCACTGAAAAAACTCTTTGTGTTTCCATGGAACTTCTCTGCCTCAACTTCCACACACTGCCCCTTGTCCTTGGGCATCACCGAGAAGACCCTGGACACCCCTCCCTGTATCCTCCCCAAGCATCAATCGTTGGGCTGCTTTGCCACGGTCCCAGCGCATCCAGACCTTGGGCAGCACCCCACTGCCCGTGTCTGCCCCAGGGCTGCATGGCTCCTCACCGCCTTGTGTTTTCTTCCTCCCCTCTCCGCTGCAGGGTGTGAACGGCATGTCTGTGGATGAGAAGACTGACTCCCCCATGTATGTGTATGAGTCAACGGTGCACTGTACCAATATTCTCCTCTGCTTAAATGACCAGCGGAAGCAGGACATTCTCTGTGACGTGACGCTCATCGTGGAGGGGAAGGAGTTCCGCGCCCACCGGGCTGTGCTGGCTGCCTGCAGCGAGTACTTCTTGCAGGCCTTGGTAGGGCAGACGGAAAATGACTTGGTGGTCAGCCTGCCGGAAGAGGTACAGTATGGGCAGTGTGCCACAGCAGGTCTGGTTTAGACCCAAAGCCTAACAGAACAACGTTATGTATAGGATGCCTCTGCCTCTGCCCCCTTGGAAAGAAAAGAATTAGGTAGAGAAGATGGACAGGGGTAAAACACACAAAGGAAACGATCTAGCACCGGGTTTGGAAGTTAAAAGTAACTTTAACAATAGATAAAGGGTATTTAAGGTAAGGGAGTTGACAAAGGTGTAAGGGAAGGGAAACAGATACAAAAGTATATGCAAAGCCAGGTGGGTGACAGTGGATGGAGGTAGTTGGTCCATCAGGAGGTTGGCTGGCCACGTGGCAAAGCGGGAGCAGCTGCAGCAAGGGAGTTGCTCCTCAGGCAAGGCAGAGCAGAGAGGGAAACAGGAAGTTCTTCTGCTTTTGTAGTGTGGCTAACAGAAAGTGGGAGTGGGCTAACCTTAGCACCTGGGACCAGGTTCTAGATCACCCCCCAGCAGGAGCCAAGGGGCCCTGGAGTCAGGTTCTAGACCACCTCCCAGTCCCATAGAGGCTCAGCCTGTAGCAACAGTGTGTAAATGGAAGCTACTTCCATCCCGCCTGGGGAGGAGGACTTCCACAGGCCATTAAGGTGGACAAGGGCACTGTGGCATGGGTGTTTGTACCTACCCTGTCACCGCTCTGGAGATGGCTTTTGAGTTTGGGTGGGTTGTGAATTGCTGAAGGATGGATGTGTTCACACCAACCTTCCTCACCAGCAGTAATTCCCAATAGGTAGGGTGTAGAGAATAAATCTTATGAGGAGCGACTGAGAGAGCTGGGGATGGTTAGTTTGAAGAAGAGGAGGCTGAGGGGAGACCTCATTGCTGTCAGCAACTACCTGAATGACATCCTGGCTTATATTAAAAATGCTGTGGCCAGCAGGAGTAGGAAGGTGATTGTCCCCTTGGACTCTCCTCTGGTGAGGCCACACCTTGAGTACTGGGTTCAGTTTTGGGCACTGCAATACAAGAGAGGTGTGGAGGTGCTGGAGCCAGTGCAGAGGAGGGCAAGGAAGCTGGGGAAGGGCCTGGAGAATAAATCTGATGAGGAGCGACTGAGGGAGCTGGGGATGGGTAGTGTGAGACAGAGGAGGCTGAGGGCAGAGCTCATGGCTGTCTGCAGCTACCTGAAAGGAGGTTGTGGAGAGGCTGCTGCTGGTCTCTTCTCACAGGTAATTGGAGACAGAACAAGGGGGGTTGGCCTCAAGCTGCCACTGGATTTAGACTAGATATCAGGAAAAACTCTTTCCCACCAAGAGTGGTCACACATTGGAATGAGCTGCCCAGGGAGGTGGTGGAGTCGTCAAGCCTGGCTGTGTTTAAAGGTCGTTTGGATGTGAGGCTTAGGGCTATGGTTTAAGGTGAATTTTGTAGAGCAGGGTTATAGGTAGGACCTGGTGATCCTGAGGGGCTTTGCCAACCTGGATGTTTCTGGGATCAAGCTCTGGGATGTGCCTTTGTCGCTGCTGCTGAGGGTGGTACCTAGACACTTCATGAGGGTAGCTTTGTTCAGGGAGCTATCAGGGCTCTGGTATCCTTCTGCCCTTCCAGACAGGAAATTTGAAAGGACTGATGTGGCTACCAGGCAGCAGGTTATTGTTGAGCAATCATTTGAGCTGTCCTGTTAGTGGGAGTCTCATTGGCATCCACTCCTATCTGGCAGCTCCTATTCTTGTCCTCCTCTTTTCTCCTCTCCTGCACCTTATTCAGCCTTGCTTCCTCTCCCCTCCCCTCCCGTTGAGACTGAGATTTAACTGCTTCAGTCCATGTGTTTTGCACTGAGCAAACCGTGAACACAGCCTGTAGAAAAAGAGCAAGGGTTTTTTTTTCCTCATGCAACATGGCTCCCCCAGCAGGAAGGCAAGGCACGTAGGAAATACATACCTCACTGGAAAGTTTACTTTGTGTTACCACAAAATCTGCCTGGCTGGCTTCCACCCCCGCCGTCACTTCCTCCCCGCTGCCAGCCGCGACAGCGCAGCCACCCCAGTGCACGCCCGTGGCTTCGCTGAGCCTGCCGGCCAGGGCTGCCTGCCTGCTGCCAGCCGGGGCTGGTGGCACAGGAGCAGTGGCGACGTAGCCAGGACGCTGGGTGGCAGTTGCTCAGTCTGCAGATGGGGTTGTTTAGTCTGCAGAAGAGGAGGCTCAGGGCTGACCTCGCTGCTGTCTGCAACTACCTGAAGGGAGGCTGTAGCCAGGTGGGGTTGGGCTCTGCTGCCAGGAAACCATCAAAAGAACAAGGGGGGACAGTCTCAAGTTGTGCCAGGGGAGGTCTAGGCTGGATGTTAGGAGGAAGTTGTTGGCAGAGAAAGTGATTGGCATTGGAATGGGCTGCCCAGGGAGGTGGTGGAGTCACCGTGCCTGCAGGTGTTGAAGCAAAGCCTGGATGAGGCACTTAGTGCCATGGTCTAGTTGACTGGCTAGGGCTGGGTGCTAGGTTGGACTGGATGATCTTGGAGGTCTCTTCCAGCCTGGTTGGTTCTATGATTCTGTGATTCTGTGAATAGAGAGGGTTTCTCACCATCACTGAACAACTGTGAAGGAGCACAGTGTGGTTTTCAGTTGCGACCATTTTTCCCCCTTCTGATTTAGCTCTCTTCAGACTGTGCAAGTTTTCTCATGGTGTTGTCATGGCACAAGTTGGAGAGCATTAGAAAAAGTTGGTCACTTGTGTGACTTCATGAGTCTTGGCACTGAATCTTACTCATGAGGAACTTTCAAGGCAGACATTTGACACAGGAGCTCAGAGAGAACGCAGACGATGCGCTGGGGGGATGTGCACTGTGATTCTGCAGTGTCCTCTCATAATTTCCAGTGGAAAAACCATAAGTCTGAGTCAGTGTCACAATACCTTTCACTGCAGAGAAACGCCAGACAAGTGACAAAACATGCCCAGGGGAGCATTCGTATGAAGAGGCAGGAGAGTATCAGTGCCTTTCTGCAAAGCCTCAGTGTAGGGGTTTGGGTGTTACCTGCCCCCCCCCACTTAAGAAAATCACCCAGACTAGACTCAGCAGCTGCAGATTAAAGAGTGAAGCTTTATGTTTACAGCTTAGCACAATACACAAGTAGACATTTACAATAGATACAGCTATAGACAGAAACAGACAAGTTCAAAAGGTAATACAGAAACACAGCAGCCCTCCCACAAACCAGAGTCCCCCAGGAGGGGCTCCCAACCACCCTTCCACCTCCTTTCCACCCCTCTACCTTATCCCAGACTTTGCCTTACGTTCAAGGTGAGTTTGGAGAATCAGCCAGGGAGGGTTAGGAAGCAGATGGATTAGTCACACAGATAGCAGGTTAGAGAGAGAAGGGAGGCAGCCAAAGCCAGAGAGCAACTCTGTTATCTATGTTTGTGTTCCCGTTTTTATCTATCTCAGCAAGCCTATGAGTGAAGCAGACATCCCCATTGTTTCCTTTTCACAGCCTAGCATCTAATTCCTCTCACTGAAATATCCCAGCTAGCTTCAAACTAGCACACTTGGTGAGACCTCCATGTATGATTTAGGTCCTGTTAGATGAAGAAAAATAGTTGCAGTTCAAATAAGCATTCACAGGAGTGACTGAAATGTTCATGAAGAAGCAGCCTGGCCCAAAGGAGGAGAAAACAAGGCAGTGGCAGGTTCATGCTGCTAGCGTGACAGCTGTGACATGCTGCTGCTCTGTGTAGGCTGAGGAGATAAAGTGGCTGAGAGGAGGAGTTGCTCTTTAATACTGACAGACAATGTTGACACAGGCACTGATTGATTCCAACTCACTTTTAGTAGAAGTAGATTGGAAATGAGCATGTTTCTGATCAGAGCCGTTGTGAGGTGCTGAGCCACAGGCCAGTGGGAGGCACAAGGTGGTGGAGGGATCATGATGTGTCTGTGCTTGATGACCCAGTTCTCTCTGTTTGTGTGACACTGAAGATCTGAAAAACAGAGGTTTGCCATTCTATGTGTTTTATGGGAGATGCTGTGTTTGAAAAAAGTCCTCTTGTCCATCCAGAGATGGTTTCTATTTAAGTGAATCCCCTTTTGGCTAAATCAGGTACTGCTGTTTTACATTTTAGAATATAGGACAGAGTCACAGAAGGTGAGGGTCTGGAAGGGATCTTGAAAGCTCATCCAGTCCAACCCTCCTGCCAGAGCAGGATCACCTAGAGCAGATCACACAGGAACACATCCAGGCAGCTCTGGAATATCTCCAGAGAGGGAGACTCCACAACCCCCCATGGCAGCCTCTTCCACTGTCCTGTCGCTCTCACAGGGAAAATATTTTCCTTCTATTTCCATGGAACTTGCTATGCCTCAAATTCCACCCATTGCTCCATGTCCTGCCACTGGGCATCACCCAGCAGAGTCTGGCTCCAGCCTCTTGCCACTCACCCTGCACATCTGTATAAGCATCCATGAGGTCCCCCCTCAGGCTCCTCCTCTGCCAGCAGCACAGCCCCAACTCTCTCAGTCTCTCCTCATAGCAAAGCACCTCCAGCCCTCTGAGCATCCTCGTGGCCCTTCTCTGGACACATTCCAGCACATCCAGATCTTTCCTGCAATAGAACTGCTGCACAACTGGATGCAGTGCTCCAGGTGAGGTCTCACCAGAGTGAAGTACAGGGGCAGAATCACCTCTCTCACCCTGCAGGCCACACTTCTTATGCTGCAGCCCAGGCTCTGGTTGGCTTTCTTGGCTGCAAGTGCACACTGCTGGCTCATGTCTCATCCAGCAGCACCCCAAAGTCCTTTTCTTCAGGGCTGCTCTCAAAGCCATTCCCTGCCCAGCCTATATCAGTGCTTGGGGTTGCCCTGACCCAGGTGCAGGACCTTGCAGTTGGTCTCATTGAGCCTCGTGAGGTTGAACTGGGCACACCTCTGCAGCCTGTCCAGGTCCCTCTGGATGGATCCCTTCCCTCCAGTGTGTCAGCAGCACCACACAGCTTTTTCTCTAGATTTGCAGGTTTTGCTAAACAACTCAAGCCTCTCCTGCTTTCCATTCTGCAGTTGTTCACTTTTCCTTTAGCAGCTGCTGGTAAATGCAACCCAAAATGAGTGTTTTCCAAGAACCCAGTTTAAGGCTATAAAGTTAGTCATTCACTGCATACCCCTAACTGTTGTTTTGTTTTATTTAATCATGAAAACTGGTCTTCCTTCCTTTAACAAGGCACTTAATTAAGCTTTTAATTCATGATAAGAAGTTAAATGGCACTTATGAGGCTTTTTTAATGGTTTCCACTTCCCATCCAGATTACAAAAAAAAGGTGAGAGAAAGAGAGAGAGAGAGAGGGAGAGGCAGGGCTGTCAGCCAGGGGTATTGTAGGTCATGCCAATATTAGCTGGCAGCAGGCCATTATCCAATTAACATTGCTTCATCTCTGCAAGTAATAGCTCTCGAGTAGATGATTGAGTCATTCATGCTGTAGTGGTACTCTACTTGAGAAGGAGCCAGTGCTTCATCAAACAGGGGCTTTACTCATTGCTATTACCTGCCTGGCTTTGCTAGAGCTCAGTCTATGTGGGCAAGCTGAGAGCTGGGCAATGGACAGAGTTGCAGACACCTTGTTCACTTGGTTTTCTGCAAGCTAGGGTCACAGTGGAGTGATGAAAAGACAGAAACAACAACAGCAAATAAAACTCCTCAGTTGCAGTAGATTTGTACCACCTAGAAATGAGATTCCCAACCTTGCTTGAGGTTATTTGTGATTGTGAGGTGTTGCATTTGTAAACAGAAACCTTCACCTTGTCATTTCAGTCATGGGAAGTACCAAATGCCTTTCTGTGATGAAGTTAAGCTGAGGTCTTTTGATGTAATAAACAAGGTTTCTCTAGCATTGGTTTAGTACTGCACCTGGGGAGGCTTAGATTGGATATTAGCAAGTGGAGGAGACAGACTCTGCTCAGTTGTACCCTGGGATAGCACAAGAGGCAGTGGATGAAAACTACAGCACAGGAAGTTCCACCTCAACATGAGCAAGAACTCCTTAACTGTAAGGCTCCCAGAGCCCTGGCACAGGCTGCCCAGAGAGGCTGTGGAGTCTCCTTCTCTGGAGCCTTTCCAGCCCTGTCTGGATGTGTTCCTGTGCAACCTGAGCTAGATTCTATGGTCCTGCTCTGGCAGGGGGGTTGGGCTCGTTGATCTCTGGGGGTTCCTTCCAACCCCTAACATCCTGTGAGCCTGTGAATTCCTGATGGAAAGGGAGATTAGGCACTAGAATGGACTGCCCAGGGAGGTGGTGGAGTCACCATCCCTGGAGGTACGTAAGGAAAGCTTGGATATGGCACTTGTTGGCAAGGCTTAGCTGATGTGGTGGTGTTAGGTCATAGGCTGGACTTGGCGATCTCGGAGATCTTTTCCAGCCTTGGTGATTCTGTGATCCTGTAATGCTACTCTTTCTGTTAAAATAACCAGCTTGCTTCTCAATTAGGTTGTGTATTTCACCTCTAACACCTGATTTCTTGACTATCTTTCAAAGAGTGGTTCCTGGTGACTGTTTTTTTCTGGTGCAGTGAGCTATCTACTGGAAAGGTTGCCATACAAAAGGATTAAATGGGCTTAGAATCACAGAATCAACCAGGTTGGAAGAGACCTCCAAGATCATCCAGTCCAACCTAGCACCCAGCCCTGTCCATTTAACTAGACCATGGCACTAAGCTTCTCATCCAGGCTTTTCTTCAACACCTTCAGGGATGGTGACTTCACCACCTCCCTGGGCAGCCCATTCCAATGCCAATCACTCTTTCAGTGAAGAACTTCTTCCTAACGTCCAGCCTAAACTTACCCTGGCACAGCTTGAGACTGTGTCCTCTTGTTCTGTCACTGGGTGCCTGGGAGAAGACACCAACCCCCACCTGGCTGCAACCTCCTTTCAGGTAGTTGTAGAGAGCAATAAGGTCTCCCCTGAGCCTCCTCTCTGTACAGCTCTTTGCTGTTAAGGGAATGACTTTCAAAGTATGTGTTAGCACACACCAGGAGCTGAATTTCTTTGTGTTCTTACTGCTTTGCTTCTCCCTGATGGCTGCTGCAAAGCCTGCCATTTCCTCACACGAGGTCTGGCCCTGTGAAGGTTGTCATCTGCTTCTTCAGTTGACATGGGTTAACTCCCTCACCCGGTTAATCTTTGCAAGGAGAAAGGGAGGCGAGGGCCTCAGTTCGGATTCAAGGCTGGCAAAAGCTAAGTCTGCTGGAAAGCAAAGGCATGCAGCAAGCATCCCGGGTGGGAGCGAGCCAGGCAGCTAACATTAGTATGGCTCATAGCTGACAGGGAGGAGAAATACTGGCAGCTGCTAACCATCCATGCCAACCCCACAGCCTGAGGGGAAAATGCTGGGAATTAGCCAATGGAAGATGATTGCAGTGAGGGGAAAATCAAAGGCAGGATGCAGGAGGTCAACTGTTACATACCCTGCTTGCTAAAGGCAGTGACTATTCCTTTTTATCTCTCTGGAAACCACTGTATTCTCTGACTTTGTCTCTTTCTGTGTTTGTACAAATATAATGTCTTCAAGGAACTCAGGCACTGATCTGGGAGTGCTTGGGTGCAGGAGCATGGGGTGGAAGAGGTGATAAATGTGGGAAAGAGGAGCAAGAGGGCAAAAAGATACCTGCTTGGAAATTTGGGTCTTACTACACAATAGCAAATGCCAGAAGGCCCTTTTTGTTTGGCACCCCAGAGGTGTATGAGGAATGGCTAAGGTTAATTCTTAGAGGAGAAGAGGCATAAATGTGCTTTTCTCTTCACCTGACTGTATTGGCCATGGATGTGGCTTTGCAGATTGTAGTAGTGGCCACTGCTGTTTCTGCTTTGACCTGAAACCCTTCCTGAAAGCCACCACCTCCTTCATCCACGAGGGGTGGCTTTTACTAGTGACAAGAGGTTGTATCCATCAGGATTCTGATAAAGTCAGGCTTCAAACTCATTTATGCTTCAGCCTCACCTCATCAGTGCAACTTCAGTGAGTTCATGTGGATGGAAGTTGGGTCTTTGACTTCCTAAATTCCTCATAGGGAATGTGTTCTTTTGTATGCTGATTCACAGTGCTGACATTGACCACACAGAAGGATGACTGCAGGCTCGAAGTCTGTAGTGAGAGTAAAAGTGGGCTTCTGGATACTGTTTGAGGTCACACATGACACCATACTAAGTCAGGAGGAACCATGGATGTTGTTTAATGTGCGTTGATTACTGCTTGAGAGCAGCTCTGGAGAAAAGGACTTTGGGGTGCTGGTGGATGAGAAGCTCAACATGAGCCAGCAGTGTGCACTTGCAGCCAAGAAAGCCAACCAGAGCCTGGGCTGCAGCAAGAGAAGTGTGGCCAGCAGGGTGAGGGAGGTGATTCTGCCCCTGTACTCCACTCTGGTGAGACCTCACCTGGAGCACTGCATCCAGTTGTGCAGCAGTTCTATTGCAGGAAAGATCTGGATGTGCTGGAATGTGTCCAGAGAAGGGCCATGAGGATGCTCAAAGGGCTGGAGGTGCTTTGCTGTGAGGACAGACCGAGAGAGTTGGAGCTGTTCAGTCTGGAGAGGAGAAGGCTCCCAGGTGACCTTCTTGTGGCCTTCTAGAATCATAGAATCATAGAATCAACCAGGTTGGAAGAGACCTCCAAGCTCATCCAGTCCAGCCTTATCCAATCAATTAAACCATGGCACTAAGTGCCTCATCCAGTTGTTTTTTGCACACCTCCAGGGATGGTGACTCCACCACCTCCCTGAGCAGCCCATTCCAATGCCAATCACTCTCTCTGCCAAGAACTTGGATTTTGTTTGTAGCAGGTAAGCGATGAAACAGAAATGAGACCAGCAAGATGCGATAGGAAATTCCATCCGTGTCTCACTGCAAGGGCTTCAAACACTACCTGATTTTTCATGCCTCAAGTATGATGTAGAAACTAGCCACACACTTCTGATTCCACGTGGTGCAGCTATCATTGCATTCTGATGAGGTCTGTCTTGCTATGGATGATGCTTCTCCCATCTTTCCGAGCGGAGAAAAGCAGAATACATCTCCACTGCGTTGTGGGGACAGCCTTAAAAAGAGGCAAAACAAAAGCCCTGCATGCTAAGGAGATAAAATCTTGCAGTAACTCCTTTCCCTCCCTTCGACAGTAGCTGTACTGTTTCATTTATTTACTCCAGTCAGCATATAAAACCGTAGCGTTGAAGGGGCCGTGGAGATGAATGCGGAGGATGAAATTCACTACGGCGATAAGTGGACTCAATTTCATTGCCTTTGTTCAGCTCCTGCCTGCTGCTAATGCTAAATTGGCCTGATTGACTGTGATTGCACAGGCTATTGAAAAGGCAGTTTGCAGTGTGGAAACTTTCTCGCTGGAACGTGGCAAACACAATGTGAAATGTGAAATGTGAAAGATTTCCCCAGGAGCAAGTCCGAGAGGTAGGCTGTGCTAAAGGCATGAGGCTGCGCAACAGCAGAAGGATGTTGTTAATTTGGTGGGGGGGGTGGGGAGGGATTTTGCTGTGTTCAAATGTGTGTGTGGGCAGGAATGAAAACAAAGTGGCTAAGCCATGACTGCATCTCAACGGTGTGAGCACTCTGGCCCTGCAGACTGGAGGAGCTCCTCCTCTTCTCCCTGTCCATCCACCTTTGATTCTCTTAGAATCATAGAATCTTACAATCAGGCAGGGTTGGAAGGGACCACAAGGATCATCTAGTTCCAACTCCCCTGCCGTGGGCAGGGACACCCTACCCTAGAGCAGCCTGGCCTTAAACACCTCTAGGGATGGGGCCTCAGCCACCTCCCTGGCAACCCATTCCAGGCTCTCACCACTCTCATGCTCAACAACTTCCTCCTCACCTCCAGGCTGGCTCTCTCCACCTCCAGCTTTGCTCCATTCTCCTCAGTCCTGTCAGTCCCTCATAGCCTAAAAAGTCCCTCCCCAGCTTTTTTGCAGCCCCCTTCAGATACTGGAGGTCCACAAAAAGGTCACTTGGGAGCCTCCTCTTCTGCAGCCTGCACAGCCCCAACTCTTTCAGTCTGTGCTCACAGCAGAGCTGCTGCAGCCTCTGAGCATCCTCGTGGCCCTTTTCTGGACACACTCCAGCATCTCCACATCCTTCTTGTAATGGGGACTCCAGAACTGGATGCAGTCTTATGTCTGCTTTTTCTCCCTCTGAAAAAACCTTTGACTTTAGTGACAGCAAACTAAGCATCTGCTCTTCTAAGTTCAGAAATACAGGCTGAGCGTTTTCCATTTGAATAAAGAGTCAGATAAGGCCCAGATAAGGCACCCTTCAGCTTCACCACATCAGAGACCACAACCTGCAAGGTACTTTCTGATCCCAGCACCAAGCTTTGTTTCATTAGTGTTCTCAAGACCCAAAGGCTTTATCTCCGTGCAAGGACTGCCCGGTGGATAATGTCAGGCTGACTGCTTTTCTTCTCAGCTACCAGTGAAATTGAGCATGTTATGGGCTGGGATGTGGCATGTATGCAAATAATGCATTGCAGCAGTCAACAAACATGAAGCCTGGAAAGTCTGGTTCAATTTGAAAGTGAAATACAGCTTTTAGGTGAACAGAAGGCGACGGAGTCGTACTGGGATTTGGGAATGAGATGCTCTTTGTGAGCTTCGTGGGCAGGCTGTGGGGATTTTAGAGGAACAAGTAGACACATATTCTGTTACATGCTTGATGCAGGCTGTGAAGAGAGACGTGGCTAGTTTAGTCCAGGACTTTTGTGCGACACCAAATTGTCACTGATGATGCAAACCTTGGAGGGGAGTGGCTGACACCCGCTCAGGCTGCGCTGCCATCCGACAGGATCTGGGCAGGCTGCAGAGCTGGGTGAAGGCAAACCACATGAAGTTCAGTGAGATCAAGTGCAGGGTCCTGCATCAGGGGAGGAAGAACAACAGGCACCAGTACAGGTTGGGGCTGCCCTGCTGGAAAGCAGCTCTATAAAGACCTTGGAGTGCTGGTGGGTAGCAAGTCCTGCATGGGCCAGCAGTGTGCCCTTGTGGGCAAGAGAGCCAATGGCATCCTGGGCTGCATCAGGAGAAGTGTGGCCAGCAGGGCTAGGGAGGTTCTTCTCTCCCTCTACTCTGCCCTAGGAATACTGTGTCCAGTTTTTAATTTCCCAATTCATGAGAGACAGGGACCTGCTGCAGAGAGCCCAGCAGAGAGCCATGAGGATGACTGGGGGACTTAAACACCTCCCCTGTGGAGAGAGCCTGAGAGCCCTGAGGCTGTTTAGTCTGGAGCAGAGAAGACTGAAAGGAAACCTGATCAATGTCTATAAATATCTGAGGGGTGGGTGTCAAGTGGAGGGGGCCAAGCTCTTTTTGGTGGCACACAGCAATAAGACAAGGAGCAATGGAAACCAACTGGAACAGAGAAGGGTTCACCTCCAGGTGAGGAGAAACCTCTTTAGAGTGAGGGTGAGAGCCCTGGAGAAGGCTGCCCAGAGAGGTTGTGGAGTCTCCTTCTCTGGAGAGACTTTCAAACCCACCTGGATGCATTCCTGTGCAGACTACCCTGGGTGATTCTGCTCTGGCAGGGGGCTTGGGTTGATGATCTCTGGAGGTCCCTTCCAATCTCTAGCATTCTGTGATTCTGTCATCTGGGCCACTTTAATGGGAGACTGCCAGTAACAAGCACCCCCAAGTTTCAGTGCAGTCTGACACTGCTAAACAATGTGTCCTTGGGCACTTTATCTACTTTAATTAATTAAATAAATAGGAACAGCTGCACGTGGTCAAATTACAGATCTGCCTCGCTCAGGCTAGGTTTGTTTTAGAAGTGAGATTTAATTTCTCTGAGAGAGTTGGGAGGGGGGCTTGTGTGCTTATCTTAAAGACTTAAATGGAAAGTATCAGGCATACCTGTAGGAAGCCACTTTTCATTTACTTGAGAAAGATACCCTGAGAGCCCCTGGCAGTTGTTTTTTAAGCCAGATTAAAATCAACTGTAAAATTTGGCATGTGGAATCATAGAATCAGTCAGGATTGGAAAGGACTACAAGGATCAGCCAGTTCCAACCCCCCTGCCATGCCCAGGGACACCCTACCCTAGAGCAGGCTGCACACAGCCTCAGCCAGCCTGGCCTTAAACACCTCCAGCCATGGGGCCTCAACCACCTCCCTGGGCAACCCATTCCAGCCTCTCACCACTCTCATGCTCAACAACTTCCTCCTCAAGCCCAGACTGAACTTACCCACCTCCAGCTTTGCTCCATTCCCCCCAGCCCTGCCACTCCCTGATAGCCTAAAATGTCCCTCCCCAGCGTTTTTGTAGCCCCCTTCAGATCCTGTAAGGCCACAAGAAGGTCACCTGGGAGCCTCCTCTTCTCCAGACTGAGCAGCCCCAACTCTTTCAGTCTGTGCTCACAGCAGAGCTGCTGCAGTCCTCTGAGCATCCTCCTGGCCCTTCCCTGGACGCACTCCAGCACCTCATGAGGTTGACTTGTGCCCACCTCTCCAGCCTGCCCAGGTCCCTCTGGATGGATCCCTGCCCTCCAGCAGGTCTGCTGCACCACACAGCTTGGTGTCATCAGCAGACTTGCTGCAGGTGCACTCAATGCCTCTGTCCATGTCACTGACAGAGATGTTGAACAAGACTGGTGCCAGGACTGGTCCCTGAGGGACTCTGTGTTTTGCAACAGACTGCTCAGTGGTGTGTGTGGCAGGACGTTGTAAGGCAAATGGCCTTGGAGAGGTACAAGCTTGGGACACCCCTTCAAGAAGTTCGGTGCTCAGTGCAGATGTAATTGAGTGGAATTTAAGTTGCTAAGGTAACACAGATCAAATTTGCTAATCAACCTTTCTGCCCTTCACACAATGTGACCTGGTGAGAGGGCAAATGACATCAAAATGTGCAGTTAAGTGTAACTGTCTGCCTCTTGCACACAGAGTTAGTTGGAATATTTATTTCTTTGTTTTGTTTTACTTTTTTCTGCCTTTTGGATCTGATTTGGTTTGGTTTGGGGTTTGGTTTTGGTTTTGTTTTTTTGCTTCTTTCTTTCATTTTGCTTTAAGTTTGCACAATGCATCTTTTGGTTCACTTAAGAGTCAGTGATGGAGGCTTTAGAAGACTTTGTGGAGAAGATTCATTTGTGATTGAATTGGTACTAGAGATTTCTTTGCATGACCTAGGGACTGCTGCAAGCTGGAAGCCTGCAGTTAAAATAGCCAGAGCTGGAGTGAGAAGAGCAGAGAATGGTAGTGCTAATGCTTTCAGTACAACCAGTGCATAAACAAGGTGTCACCAAGCAGCTGGAATTGAGAGGTATCAGCTCTGAAGTTAAATAATGGTAACATAAACCCCATAGCAGTAGATCTTTGAAGCCTCTTGTGAACAAAGAAAGCACTGTCATCACCTCTCTGTGAGTGCTGGGGCAGAGGCTGGTGCAGAGGATGGGTGTTGCAGCACTGCTCTGAGCGCCGGGTCAGTGATGATTAAGTCACCTTGTGTGAACCACTCAGATGTGTTTACCTCTCTGGAAACGCTGTGCTTCGTGTTACCTTACATGGAGGTGAACAGACTGACCCACAGCTAGCACAGCTGCAGCTGTATCCAAACCCAGAGCTTATCGCGCCTCAGCCACAGTTTCAGTCTCATTGTCTTCCCTCTGTGTCTTCTAAGCATGCAGGAGTCACTGAGGGGATTTTCTAGCCAGCTTCAGCATTTCTCAAGATGGAGTTAGATGGAGCTGCTCACTGCCTTATCTGGCACTGTGGTCCTGGTCATCCAGTGTGCTCTGTGTCCTCTAAGCTGTTCTTCCTCCATCAGCTCTGATAACAGCTGCTGAGAAAGCCATATCCAAGAGGAAGATAGGCTTGGAAGCATGGAGCAGATCATAAAGAGTCTCTGAATTGCTACAGTCTTCCAGTCCTTCATCAGTAGACTTGAGGATGTTTAGTTAGGAGGTTTTGCTTAAATGCCAGAGCTGATGCAGACTCAAGTTCAAAAAGAAATTATTGATTTTTAATGATACTTAGAACAAGACATGATGATGATGATGATGATGATGATGATGATGATGATGATGATCACAGAATCACAGAATTTCTTCAGTTGGAAAAGACCTTCAAGCTCATTGAGTCCAATCATTAGTTTCACACTGACAAGTCCTTGACTGAACCAAATCCCTCAGTATAACATCTAATCAATCTATTATCATCTGTGATGATGATAATAATAACAATAATGATAGCCCTGGGGGGTGTTTGGTCTGGAGAAGAGAAGACTGAGAGGGCATCTGATCAATAATAATAGTAGTAGTAGTAGTTGTTGTTATTATTGTTGATATTACTTTTGAGCATCTCGTCTATCCCAAACAATGGTCCCTAGCAAGACCTGAGCTCTACCAGAGAGCATTAATGCATCTTTGACTGGTGGGAGTTGTGGGTGTTCAGGACCTCAAAAATAGGGCCTCTTTGTTTTGGTGTTGAAGCAGCTGTATTTAGTTGAGTATAAAGTGCTGCTGGTCCACATCATTGCCTGCAGCAGCTGCTCAGCATTTCAGACCAACACTTGAGAGAAATGGAAGTATATGGAGATACTGTAAGGACTACAGAGTGATTTGGGAGGTTATGATCCAGAGAGGATTCGGTGGCAGCAGTATGTTCTCAGTGCTTCTTTCTGCTTCCACTGTACCAGGTGTACTTCCCATCACAAACCAGGGCTGAGGTGGGCTTATGGAGGTGGTGAAGTAGAAAAGAGACTACCCAAGTAGAAAAGAGACTACCCACGTCTGTGCAAGACTATCAGCAGTGTTAATCATTTAAAGAGGTGTGAACATCCAGAGTACTGCACATCAAACCCTTGGTGTAGTGCTCCACTTGAAATTTACTTGCTTTGAATCGTGATGGCTGAATTCCCTCATCTGTGCCTACAGCTCTTACTTTATGCTCCCAGAATGGATGGGAATGCAGCCTGTGGTAGTGTTTCAAGGTGAGAAAAGTAGATTTAAAGAACAAAAGTATCCATACAGACTTCACCAGTGCAGTTCTTAGACAAAAAAAACCGCTTTTGATGAAGTGTTCTGGGACTTTGGTCAAACTGCTGGCTAGAAGGCTGAGGCTGCATTTTTGGCTGCACAAAACTTTTGTTTGTGAGAAATGTGTTGGGTTTTTGCTTACCTTAGAAATTTAAACCTGTGGTCCTCTGCTACCAAGGGCCTGCAGCTACTAAGGAACACATCTTGACTCTGACAGCAAGGTGTGTTTCCACCTCTGACCACACAGCACTAGGACAACGTGCCCAGCCACCTCACTGCCCAGATGCACAGGCAGCCTTCAGAGAGAATTTCCATGTCAGGGGATTCAGGGGCAAGTAAAACCAGAATAAGCTCAAGTTATTTCCTGTTTCTTTCAAAGCACAGGATTGAAGCCAGTAACCTTTCAAGACAGGAAAAAGCTGGGGAAAGACAAATTCTGACAACTTCCCCTCTGCTTTCCACAGAGGAGTAGTGATCATTTCAGCTTCCAGAAGGGGAAGCTGGGCTTGAAGTGGATGAGTCTCCAGCCATTCCATCTGCCTGTTGCATTGAACTGATTTTTAACCTTATTTTCATCTGGCTGCAGTTTTCCATGATCCTGTGGATGACTTTGTGCATATGGTGTTTTTGTCTGGACATAAAGCCAAGTCAGGCAGTTTCTTTCTGTTCTTTAAACTTGTTAGCCTTCAAGAGACTGGACACATTAAACCAGAGCTGTGTTTTAAATGTCTGGATTAGATTGTCAGAAGACAGATAGCTGTCTTTTGTAAAAGCTTTCTGTTCTTGTCATTGGTTTATATAAGCAGTAGCCATTGAGGACAGATAGTACCTATAGCATGGTCAAAGGGAGTGAAGAATGAAGAGGTGTTCATGGCGTACATAGGCACTGGGGCATTCTGCAAAGAAACTTGTTCACATTTATGAAGCAGAAGTGTTGCCTTCAGTAGTGGCAAAACCTGTGAAATCAGTAGCTCCTTTTCTCTTGAAATCACAGATTGCTTTAGACTGGAAGGGACCTCAAAGATCATCCAGTTTCAACCCCCCGCCATAGGCAGGGACATCTCCCACTAGAACAGGTCACTGAAGGCTTCATCCAGCCTAGCCCTGAACACCTCCAGGGAGGGAGCTGCCACAGCATCCCTGGACAACCTGTTCAACCCTCACTGTAAAGAACTCCTTCCTAACATTTAGTTTAAATCTCCCCTCTGCCAGTTTAAATCCATTCCTCTTTGTCCTGCCATTGCAAGCCCTCCTTTAAGATACTGGAACTGCTTTAAGATACTGGAAGGCCACTCTAAGGTCTCCTCACAGCCTTCTCTTCTCCAGGCTGTAGAGCCCAAATTCTCTCAGCCTGTCCTCATAGCAGAGCTGTTCCAGCCCTCTGAGCATCTTCACAGGATCACAGGATGTCAGAGATTGGAAGGGACTCAAAGAGATCATCAAGTCCAACCCCTCTGCCAGAGCCTCCTCTGGATTCACTCCAACACTTCAGTGTATCTTGCAGTTGGAGGACCGAGAGCACTCAGTAACAGCTACCTCAGGCTTGGTTTAGTTTTGCTTCCATTTCAGAGATGAGCATTAACTCTTGTTTGTGGATTTTATTTCACTGTTATGCATGTACTTACCAATTGGAAACCCCAGTTTAGAAGACAGGTACATTGTTGAAGACAAGCACTGGATCCTATTCTGGTCTCTTGCCTTCAACTGATGGTGCACAGTTGAGGTGACCCTAGTGGGAGCTGCTCTCAAGACTGCTGTGCTGAGCCTCCTCCAGGCAGCTCCGTAGAGCAAAACAATGCTGCACACCATAAGCTGCTCTTCACAGCAAGCTCAGAGGGTTTCAAGTCAGTCCCAGCCTTGAGGGCCTAGACTCTTTGCATCATTTGCTCTTGCACTCTCAGTTTAGTTGTCAGACTCAGTTTGTCTGTGTTGCTTGGCGAGGTTACAGTTCAGTTCTGAAACTGGTTTGCTGAGAAGGAATTGCATAACAAAAGGGGTGTGAGAAATCATGGGAATTTCTTGTCACTGTGCTGTCTACCTCTTGGCTGAGTGGTAAGGTGATAGTAAAAACCCCTCTAAATGTTCTCTTCCAGGAATGGATGTTTTACTCTAGGCTTTTCACAAACTGCTGCCATTGCAGGTGAGGTGAGAAGAAAGGGTCAGGAGTCAGGGGTGCTCCTGAGAGATACCAAAAGTGTGCTTGCTCTTGTGAAGAGTGGAAGAAATCAACGTTGTTGTAACTATGTGACCAAATTCTTTCCCTCCTCAAAATTTCTTACAGCTGAGGTTTTCATGAGGCCCTTCTGTGAGCAGTTGTGCCTGTGCTATCATTTCTCCCTTTTTAGCTTGTTATTTATTTAAGGGAAGGGAGAAAGTTATTCCATTTGCTGCTTGCAACCCCTGTCTGTCCATCGGATGGATGTACATTTACAAGAACTGATGGGTGCCTGTTCCTAATTTCCCCCTTAGAACAAAGTTTGCACCACCGTTGCCTTTAGGAGGCTTTTAAAGCAGCTTGGCTTTGCGCGGGCACACCGTTTCTTGGTACTGTGCCAAGCACCCTCTTGAGATTCTAGTAGGGATCGAAGGAACAGAAGGAGGCTTTGAGGTTTGGAGATAAACTCTGTTCACATGGCTAAAAGTCTATGTAAGACCTCCGCAGCTGTCTGCTGGAGAGCTAAACTCTGTGTTGTGTGCTCCCCGTGCCCGTCTCTGCCGGGGTAAAACAGCTTCTGCTCTGCTGCCTCTCAACGCAGGGTCCCCCAGCACCAAATAGAGGAAGGTCTTGAGCTCTACATGCTCGGCATGACAGCAGCCACCCCTCTGGGCAGGCTGGCATTCCCTCACCCTCTTTGTGCATGTAGTGCTGGCAGATAAATGCTCCTGCTCAATCCTATCCTCTGCGTATCATTCTATTCTGGGGAAGGTGAGAGCAGTGCTGGAAATGACACAGCTCCAAAAGCTATCAGCTTTACCCCCTGGCGTTAGTCCTTGCCTTAGGTTTGAGTGGCAACCACCATCCAAGGGGGAGCTGGCACTCTTTTGTAAGACGGAGAGGGATGCTGCTACATGTTGTGGCTGCCCCTCCCGTGGAAGTGTTTGGTCCTTTCACACAAGGCTGCCGAGCTCCCTGCGCCTCTGTTCCGCCGCGGCTTTTGCGAGGTCCTTCAGAAGCCTTCGCAGCGAGTGAAATAACCTTGACAAGATCCTGCACCACTCCGTGCCCTGCCCAGCATTCCTCCAGTTCTTGCCGTTCCCTGCCCCTTACGGCACGGCTCTGGCTTGTGGCAGCAGGCACATTCTGTGTTCCCCCGGCGAATCGTGCCTTACATTCAGCTGCAAGGGCTTTGGCTGCGGTGCATTTACACGAGGGGCGGTGTGTGTGTGTGTTTGTTTTGTGTGATTATCTGCTGGTCTGTGGCTTGGTTTTATTTCCTCTTTCAACTTCCCCCCCCCCCCTCTCTTCTACCTGAAACCTAAAACGAATTCTAACGTAGTAACAGGCTTAGACAGAGGCACCACTTGTCTGTGCCGGTTCCCCAGCGGCTCGAAACCGCTGGCTGCAATACTGCAAACAGATTCAGACCCGGGCTTAGCCAGCGTTTTCCCCCAGCTCTCCGTGCGTTTGCTTTCCAGGCTTTGTTTTACTTACCCGCTACTGGAGACTGTGGAGTCACAGCCTATGCCTCATTGTCATGCACGGAGGGAAATATTCCCCTACTTATTTGCATTCATTAGCTGTTGGTAGTTCCTCTGTTGAGGTCCCTAGCCTTGTTTTTACAGTGCTTTGGCAGTGTTTCTGCACTTGGTGTGTGAATTTTTATGATCTGTTGCATGTTATTCATGCAATTTCCTGCCCTGTAATGGTATCAGTTTTCCAGACACAGAGGAATACAAACGAAAGCCCAGGAGCCTGCATTAGCATAAAATGTCCCAGTTCTGTCAGTTTGATTAATTTGTCTCTTTGTCTCCTCGCTATATGATAAGTGCTATTAATGGTTGCAACACTTCATATGTCAAAGTCTTTCTTCCTAATGACTTGAAAATGTGGTTTATTTCCTCCTTTTTTTGGTATTATTTTTCTCATTTAGCATTCCACTCCAGCCTAGATTTATGCCACGCTCTTTCATTATCTTACTGGTTGCAGCACTGGAGTGATTGCATATGGTGTAGGGTACGAGCAAAGATGCGATCCCAGGGGCAGCAGCTGCTGATGCAAGCTGAAAACAGATCCAGCGTACGCTCAGCACTTTCCCCAGAGGTCTTTTCTTTATTAGGGAGTCTGGGTACAGGGCAGCTCGGCCTCTCATTTAGCAAGATGACTTTTTGCCTTTCAAGAGCAGTGCAATGACTTTGCTCTATTTACTGACTGCTGTGTAATAATTTTTTTCCCTCGCTGCCTCCTATCGAAGCAGTGACTCCACCTAACAATAAACTGTAACATCATCCTGCTCTGTAATGAAGTCAAGCAACGACAGGCTCCATGTGGAGTAATGGAACTTGACAGATCTGAAGTTGAAATTAAATAATCCTATTTGTGCACGGTACACTGATTTAAAATGAACTTGGGTTCTTCTTCGGCGAATCCTTTGCCGTTCTCTCTGCTTTGCCTTCTGTAGGGCCTTTTTGGGAAGCAAAAGCCTCTTGGAGAGGGTGTGATTGTCTTTGCAAATGTGCGTGCAGCTCTACGTTGGTTTATTTCCCCTAGCCTAAGAAGTTCTCATATAGCAGTTCACAGAACTCTTTAATTGAAGGGGAGAAATTAATGCAGATGACTTATTCAGGGCAAGCCATGTCTAACCTTCTGTGGTGACCAGAAGAGGTCGACTGCTGAGAATGAGGAGAGGGAGGATGCTGGAGAGAATACAGCAAGGAAGGCTGTGGCTCGGCTCTGGCCCCCCTCCCCCGGGAGCAGGGGTTCACCCTAGCAGCCATTTGTGTGGAGGGAGTAGGTTGTCTCCTCTAAACTGTCCTTTCTTCAGAGCTGGCAGAGGAGGACGTTCAAAGACGGCGTTTCCTCCTGCCTCTGCACCCTGCTTTTCGTCCTCAGACACCGCTGTGCCGAGAGAGCCCCGGGCTGTGCAAATCAAAAGGTGATCTTGCTGTGCCTGGCCGCCGGGAGCTGGCAGTAAGCGCAGAAGCGGGGGTCGGTGGAACAAAAGGCTTGGAAAGGAAGAATGAGACTGGAAAGGGAGCTTGAGGTGCTGGAGAAAATGCAGAAAAGAGCAAGGAGAAAGGGCAATGAGATACAAACCCTAAAGGTATGGTGGAGGGAAGCTATTTTAGAAAGTGCCCCCTTCCCTTTTCTCTCCCTCAGCACTGTATTTTTGCCTTCCTTTTTGACTGCCTTTAGTCGCTGCTGCCCCTGTCTGTGATCTTTCTGGTTTTCCTTTGTGCCTGCCTTTCCCCAGAAGCTTGACAGATGCTCTCAACATGCCTTGTGCTAGCTGTACCACCCTATCATTACCCTGAGTCACCAGCATCCCCCCTGAGCCCTGACAAAGAAAAGGTCACTTTTGCATCCATAGCTTTCAAGGGCTCAACTCTGGGGGCTCAGGCCAGCAAATGTTTGGTGTGGTCCATGCCACTTCCCTGCTGGCAGCCAGGTGCTGGCATTTGCCTTCATGCATTGAAGCCAGGGGTCAGGTCTGTTGCAGTGGCCTGGTAAGGAAGAGCTGGACAAAGTGTGGGCTTTAAATGATGCTTTTCTGAGTACACATTAAAGATGTGTTGTGACAGGGCTCAAAAGAGGGTGACCGTGAGAATGGGCTGCCTGGACTGGAGCTTGAGCGTAATGTCTGCCCTGCAGGGAATGGTTTGAGGCTCAGGGAGCTTGTTTTTCATTTTAGTGAGCTCCACTGAAAAACAGACAGTGAAGAAAAGATAACTGCCAAGGAGGGTATTGCATGGGTGCAGGGGCTGGAGCCTGGCCTGGGGGTATGAGGCAAGAGGCTCCTGTTCCCATCTCATGTTCTCCAAGAGGTTGAGAACTTCTTTTTTCCTGAGTGCTTGTAGAGAAGTAATAACTTTCATTAATTAGAAACTAAGCCAAACTTTCCCACTGCTGTCAAGAAAGGACAGGACTCAGAGATATTGCTGGGGAGCATAAGTTAAAACGAGCTCACAGAGCCAAAGCAGGGCAGTTCAGCAGAGGAGGCAAGGGTGAGAAGGATTCATGCAGCAAACATTGGGTTGACATCATGGAGGCCTTTGCTCCTGATCTAGGGAGAAGAAGCAACGAGATCCAAAAGTGGAGCTTTTAGAGTTGCTGCTGGTAGCTTTCACACTGCCTCATCACCCTGCTCTGACAAAAGCGTGCATGGCTATGGGCACAGCTTTCTGCTCGCTTGGAGTTAAAGGGATTATGTGTGGTGGGGAAGGAGGCAGGGCACACTGAATTCCACAGACACAGAGCTTCAGCCTGTGCTGCTTGATCTCAGAAAAATAAATAAAAATAAAATAGCAAGCAACCAATTCCAGGATGATTCAGTATGCAAATAAACTGCCTTTCATTACTCACAGCACACATAAACGCAGGCTGCTTACTGAGGCAGTAGAATAACACTTCACCGTTCATTATTTTATCAGACAGTGATAATTGTAGTTAATATTTTCTTAGTAGTGTCTCTGAGAGTTTATTTATACTGTTAATAACCTGAGCAGCTGTAACGATGCTAGCTGCCAGAGCTGCAGCCTTTGAGAAGCACTCCAGTGTGGCAATGTTACGACAGCAACAGAAATCCAAGGAGAAGATGAACTTTTCAGAGCAGATGGGGCTAATTCAGTCCCTTTCACACACGTTCACATTCTCTTGTCTCTTTCTCACACCAGCATGTGTGGGTGCACGTGAGCATATGTAGACACAGGCAGGCACAAATAGCTGTCAAAGTCCCAACTTCCACCCTCCCAGGGAGTCACATGTCAAGCTGGAATTGCCATCATTATTCTACGTGGAGAGTGTTTCTGAGGCTCCTAGAGTAGGTGGTGTTTTCTGTTCTTTGCTTTCTGGGTAGATCTTTAAAACCTTGCATATGGAGCAGAAAGGAGGAGTTGAGTTCCTTGGGAACAGCTTGGAGCTAAGCACAGGATTGTGGCTGTGCTGGGATACCGTTGCCCATCCTTCCTCTCCTTCCCTGCTCTCGACCATTTAGCTGCAGGGAGCTCCTGCAAAGCCTGCCCTGCTTTAGGGACTAAAAGCCATTTACCTTTGCTAGCAGCAAACAGGAAATCTCACAGTATCACAGCAAGGCAAATGCCTCTGACTTCTTCAGGTGGGATTTATGGAGCATAGCTAACCTTTTTGGCCATTGCAGGAAGAGTTAACTGCTTCTCACGGAGGAAAGGACCAGCTTGGACAGCAAGTTCTGCATGGGCCAGCAATGTGCCCTTGTGGGCAAGAGAGCCAATGGCATCCTGGGCTGCATCAGCAAAAGTGTGGCCAGCAGGGCTAGGGAGGTTCTTCTCCCCCTCTACTCTGCCCTAGGGAGACCACACCTGCAATACTGTGTCCAGATTTGGGCTCCCTAGTTCAAGAGAGACAGGGACCTGCTGGAGAGAGTCCAGTGGAGAGCCATGAGGATGATTTAGGGACTTGAGCATCTCCTCTGTGTAGAGAGCCTGAGAGCCCTGAGGCTGTTTAGTCTGGAGAAGAGAAGACTCAGAGAGGATCTGATCAATGTGTACAAATACCTGAGGGGTGGGTGTCAAATAGAGGGAGCCAATCTCTTTTCAGTGGTGCACATCAATAAGACGAGGTACAATGGGTACAAACTGGAACAGAGAAGGTTTTGCCTCCACAGGAGGAAAAACATTTTTAGAGTGAAGGTGACGGAACCCTGGCACAGGCTGCCCAGAGAGGTTGTGGAGACTCCTTCTCTGGAGACTTTTGGAACCTGCCTGGATGCATTCCTGTGTGGACTACCCTGGATGATCCTGCTTATGGCAGGGGTGGTTGGACTCGGTGATCTCTGGAGGTCCCTTCCAACCTCTAACATTCTGTGATTCTCTGAGCTTTGCCAGCTCAGCAGAGGCTGGTTCTTTTTGCAGACCTGCCTGCTGGGCTGAGCAGACACCATTGATGAAGTGAGAGCACCAAGTAGTGCAATAAAAGCCACTGTGATCTCAGGTCTGCCCATAGCCAGACAAGAGCAGAACCAAGGTGAAGACAAAAAGAGTCGTGTGTCCAAATACCAGAAATTAAAAGGCAAGGTGGGGGAGGAGAGGGGAAGGAAACCTGGAACAAATGCAGCCTTTGGCACTTTTTGTTTGAGAAGTATGATGCCTGCAGGAAACAAGGGTATTTGTACAGGGCTTCAGCCTACCACTTCAGAATGGCAACTGCCTCCTGGTCACTTCATGAAGCACAGCAGCCTTTGACTTTCAGCTCCTTCCACAGCCCAACAAAAGCACCTCTGGATTTGAAGTGCTACAGTACTCACTGGGCTGCTCTCTCTGCTACCCTGGTGTAAGTATGCCAGGGATTTTGTGTGCTGTGCCATGCCAGTGCATGGTCACAGGCAGTGCCTCAAAGTGCTGGCATCATCAGCCCTGTGGAAACCACTGCGGAGAGCCCCTGAGCTGCTCTGGATGTTATCCTTCCCCTTCTCCTGAGCCTGCTTTTTCTCCAGCTCCTGTGTCTTCTGATTTAGTTCTGTTCCTCAGAGTGCAGCCTTGTGTTTTCCTGAATCATAGCTGACAGAGCCTGTTTCTTCCTATGCTGTGCAAAGGGTAATAGTAGGGCTTGTAGTAAGATGCCTTGCTGTGAAGTATTGCGTGGTTTTATGAAGTAATTACAGCGTATTTAATGCACTGTATATTTAAAACACCCCATTGCAGAGACTACTGGCAGAAATAAACTCTGCCATGCTTTGGGAGAGAAAGAGGAGTCTTGGGGTGATTTACAAGGCTTTATAATTTTCCTATCTTGCTGTCTTTGTTTATGTATTAATTGCAGCTTCCAAAACCACTCCGAATCACTCCTCTAAGCAACCTCTGACTTAGCAAATTTCTACACACATCTTCATTTTCTGCCTGTTTTGGTATTCCCCAATGCAATTGGAAGGTTTCTAGAAGAGAAAGGTGACAAAGCTGGTGAGGGACCAGGAACACAGGCTCTATCAGGAGAGGCTGAGGGAGCTGAGGCTGTTTAGTCTGGAGGAGGCTCAGGGCAGACCTCATTGCTGTTCTACAACTACCTGAAGGGAGGTTGTAGACAGGTGGGGTTGGTCTCTTCTCCCAGGAAACCAGCAACAGAACAAGGGGACACAGTCTCAAGTTGTGTCAGGGGAGGTCTAGGCTGGATGTTAGGAGGAAGTTCTTGACAGAGAAAGTGATTGGCATTGGAATGGGCTGCCCAGGGAGGTGGTGGAGTCACTGTCCCTGGAGGTGTTCAAGAAAAGCCTGGCTGAGGCACTTAGTGCCATGGTCTGGTTGATTGGACAGGGCTGGGTGCTAGATTGGACTGGATGATCTTGGAGGTTTCTTCCAACCTGGTTGATTCTATGATTCTATGTCATAGCTGAGTTGTTTCTTCAGAGAAAAGGTTATTTGAAATGTCATCATGTCTTAATTTTCCTTCAAATGCCTCCACCTGGAGTCTGACCTCGGTTGCCTGAAAGTCCTCGGCTCCAAGCTTGTTCACCTGTGCTTGCCTGCAAGGTACTCCCTTGGCCATACTTTAGAATTGTCTGTATTCTCCAGTTTTGCCCTGGGCAGCCTCTAACATCAACAGCATGTCCCCAGACGTGCAATTAGTTAGGAAGAAACTGTCTCCTGCTGAAGTTCACTAAGGCATTTTGTTCAAACAGTGGCACAGTTTGATGCAGAGCATTGCAGGCATTCTCTTAATGACTTAATAAACTGGTGTTTGACTCCAGTGCAAATCACTGAGTGAGGGTTTAAAATGAGGGCTCTGATAGCTATCATGTGGTAGCTTTGCATGTAGGAGTGTAAGAAGTTTGCCTCTCCAGCCCAAGAGCTGTCTTGCTGGAGCTGTGCCTTGCCAGCAGCACACTAAATGGAAGGTGCTAATATTAATCTGGGGTGCATTAAGAGGAGTGTGTCCAGCAGATCAAGGGAGGTTCTCCTTCCCCTCTACTCTGCCCTGGTGAGACCTCACCTGGAATATTGTGCTCAGTATTTGGACCCCCAGATCAGGAGGAACAGGGATCTATCGGAGAGAGTTCAAGGGAGAGCTACAAAGATGCTGAAGGGGCTGGAGCACTGTCCTGTGAGGAGAGGCTGAGGGACCTGGGGCTGTATGGTCCTGTGAAGGGAGATCTAGGGGGAGGTCTAGGCTGGATGTTAGGAGGAAGTTGTTGGCAGAGAGAGTGATTGGCATTGGAATGGGCTGCCCAGGGAGGTGGTGGAGTTGCTGTCCCTGGAGGTGTTCAAGAAAAGCCTGGATGAGGCACTTAGTGCCTTGGTCTGGTTGTTTGGACAAGGCTGGGTGCTAGATTGAACTGGGTGATCTTGGAGGTCTCTTCCAACCTGGTTGATTCTGTGATCCTATGAAAAGCCAGTGACAAGATAGGAGCAATTAAATAGTAACGATAACCAGAGCATTAGAACATGTGGAAAGCAAAAGCAGAGAGATATTAGTCTCTGCTTCCCATCAGCAAAGACGATGTCTGGAAGCAGGGCTCTCTGCACTTGGTGGTCCCTCTGGAGGACATATATCATGGATGAATCTCCAGACTCCCTTCTTTGACTTTGTTCTTGCTTCTGAGCTGATGCCACGTGGCACGGAATATGCCTTTGGCCAGTGTGGGTCAGCTGGCTCTGCTGTGTCCTCTCGGTGTACTCTTGGGGCAGGGAAATGTTGGAGGAGCACAGCCTGGGCGATCGGCTCAGCAGCAGCCACAACACTGCTGTGTTATCAGCACTCAGCTACAGCGCTGCAAAGCACAGCGCTAGAAAGATGCTTTGGGGGGAGGATGAGCTCCAGCTCAGCCCAAACCCACCACGAGGCACCATGTCAGACGCTGACAGCCTGGCACGCAGGGGCCGTGCCTGCTGTGCTGCACTGGTGGGTCAGGCGCTGCCGTAACCAATAAGGTGGGCATCGACCCTCTGCCTGCCTGCGCCATCGCTGCGCGCGGCAATCCATGCCAGGCTGCTTACCGCCGCTGCTGACGCGCTTCTCGCAGGGCACTGCAGTGCTCTGCAGTTACTGCTGCCCGCCCTTGAGGCCAGCCTCAGCCTGAGTGACCTCTCCTTTCCTCCCGGTCTCACACCTGGGAGCATCGTGGTGCTCCTGAGGGCACTGAGAGGTATTGGTCTCCTTCCGGTTCAGGTGTACAGGTCTGGAGCCCCCAGCACAGGAATGACATTGACCTGTTGGAGCGAGTCCAGAGGAGGGCCACAAAGATGCTCAGGGGGCTGCAGCAGCTCTGCTACAAGGACAGGCTGAGAGACTTTGGGCTCTGCAGCCTGGAGAAGAAAAGGCTTCCAGGAGACCTTGGAGTGGCCTTCCAGTATCTGAAGGAGGCTGCAGGAGGGCTGGGGAGAGACTATTGACAAGGTCTTGTCATGACAGGATGAGGAGGAATGGGTTTAAAGTGGCAGAGGGGAGATTGAAAGTGGCTGTTAGGAAGAAGTTGTTTGCAGTGAGGGTGGTGAGACACTGGCACAGGTTGCCCAGGGAGGTTGTGGCTGCTCCCTCCCTGGAGGTGTTCAAGGCCAGGTTGGATGAGGCCTTGAGTGACCTGTTCTAGTGGGAGGTGTCCCTGCCTATGGCATGGGGTTGGAACTGGATGATCCTTTTGGTCCCTTCCAACCCTGACTGATTCTATGGCTCTGTGATTCTACAATACAAATACCTGCATCTGCTGCTTCTTGCCCAAGCTGAATTTTAAAGAGCTCTGCTCATTTTGGGAGCTCCACAGCTTTATGAGCAAACAGGGAAATATATCTGTAAGCTGCTAGTGAGAGAACATTTAAATACTGTTGAATTAAAGAGGGGGGAAATGCAGTAGAATACTTAAGTACTCTGCTGTTTATCATCTCTTCTGTCTTTTTCCTGCCTCCTGCATGTTCTCACTCAACATGAAAGGATCAGGGTTTCAAAACAAACACATCCTGGCTGTCTGCAGGCTTACTTTGTGCATATATAGGGACATGCACTGCTGATGTCTAGCACCACCGATTTTGCACATGTGACTGGCCAGTTTGAATCCTGCCCATGCAAGTGACCAGTTTAAGCTTAGTAGTGTCTTTAAAACTGCCAGAGTTTTCCAAAATGGAATAAACTGAAGCTGGGAAAAGCAGGATCTGCCAGGCTGCCCTAGCCAAAGTAAATAACCAAGAAGTCTCTTAACTCCTAATGGAATAACAGCTTTGGTGACTGGTTCTGGTCATCAGATTACACTCTGAAAATAACTTCTGCTCTATACTTGCAGTTGACTGTAAAAGAAAAAGAACAAAGTGTGAGCTAATTTTAGAAAATAAGATTAGAGTTAATATTTAATCCCAGAGACCTTCTTCTTCAGAAGGCTGCAGAAGAAAATAGCAGTAGTTAACTGTCACTAATCTTCTCTCCTATTTCTAGCATGTGTTTGATTATGTAAGTTGTAGTGTTAGGAACACGCTGGCCAAGTGAGAATCACAGAATCACACAAGTTAGTTGTTTGTTGGCTACATCTTTGTGCTTACTAGACAAACTTCAGGGCTGAGATGGACATGAGGTGTCTCCACATATGCCTTTTTGATTGCAGTAGCAACACTGAAAGGTTAACAGAATCACAGAAACGTCCAGGTTGGAACAGACCTTCAGGATCACCAAGTCATAGAATCATGGCAGGGGCTGGAAGGGACCTCAAAAGATAACCCTGCTCTGCCTTGAACCATATCCCTAAGCACCACATCCAAATGACCTTTAAACACATCCAGGGTGGGTGACTCCACCACCTCCCTGGGCAGCTCACTCCAGTCCCTGACCACTCTCTCCATGAAAAACTTTTACCTAATGTCCAGTCTAAACCTCCCCAGCCTCAGCTTGAGGCCATCCCCCCTTGTTCTGTCTCCAGTTACCTGTGAGAAGAGACCAGCAGCAGCCTCTCCACAACCTCCTTTCAGGTAGTTGTAGCCATCCATGAGGTCTCCCCTCAGCCTCCTTCTTTTCACACTAACCAGCCCCAGCTCCCTCAGTCGCTCCTCCAGGCCCTTCACCAGCTTTGTTGCCCTCCTCTGGACCCGCTCCAGCCACCTCCGCATCTCTCTTGTATTGCACACAATACTCGAGGTGTGGCCTCACCAAAGCCAAGTCCAGGGGGACAATCACCTCCCTACTGCTGGCCACAGTAGGCTTGCTCCATATGCAACTAACAGCTTGGCTTTGGGTTCTGCAAGAAATGATCCTATTTCTTCCCTGATTCTCTCCAGTGGCTCTTGAACTTGGGATTTGATATTCAGCATGCGAGCCTTGATTCAATTTTCCTTTCCTTCCTTCCCCACAGAATGGCTTAATAATTAAATGGATGTTTGGAGATTAGAGATGAGGGGTTGCTAACTGTGTTTATGTACTTGGTGAGGAATTTAACCTGAAAATCAAAGCGCTGAAAGTATAATCCATAATCCTACAAGTAGCCTGCGTGCTCCACAGAAAACCCATCAGCAGTCCCATTGATTTTGGCACTCAAATGCATGAAGATAATCATCTCTGCCTGTGCTGCTCCATCACTACCCCGGCGTTCTCAGTGGGGCTGAAGGGCTGACCCATCTAATTTACTCCCAGTTCAGCAGGGTTTAGCAAGTAATGTTCTGCAGATCTTGCTGTATCCCTGGAGGGGAGGAGGAGGCTGAGCCCTCCCACGCCACCGCCAATGAGCTTGTTCTTTGGAGTGTGCCCCAGGTATGCTTTATTTGAAGAGGAGCAATTGCCTTTAATGTTTGCTGCTGAACTCCAGTGCCCTTTTCTAGAAGATTGTGGGCACTATGCCTTCACTGAAATGGAAATTAGGCCTGGAAAAGCCTACTAAATTGTCCAAGCCCACCTCACCAGACACAAGGCTGTGCTTTCTAAATTTTGCTATGGAATCACAGAATAACATCTGGGCTGGAAGGCACCTCCAGAACTCATCCAGTCCAACCTCCCCTGCAGTCAGCAGGGACATCCTCAACTAAATCGAGTTGCCCACAGCCCTGTCTGGCCTCACCTTGAATATCTCCACCAGTGGGGCCCAAACCACCTCCCTGGGCAACCTGTTCCAGTGTTCCATCGTTCTCATGGTGAAGAACCTGTTCCTGACATTCATTCTAAATCTGCTCTGCTCTAGTTTGAAGCCATTGCCCTCATCCTGTCCCTGCAGCCCTTTGCAAACAGTCTCTCTGCAACCTTCTTGTAACCCCCTTCAGGTACTGTCAGGCTGCTATTAGGTCTCCCCGGAGCCTCCTCTTCTCCAGGCTGCCCACCCCCAGCTCCCTCAGCCTGTCTTTGTAGCAGAGCTGCTCCAACCCCCTGAGCATCTTTGTGTCCCTCCTCTGGATCTACTCCATCAGCTCCATATCCTTCCTATGTTGAGGGCTGCAGAGCTGGATGCAGTACTGCAGGTGAGGTCTCACCAGAGCTGGATCTGCTGTGCAGTACTCAGATGTAAAGTATCCATCATCTTCACTGGAAAGCCTTCCAGGATGGCACAGGGTTTGCCATTAGGGTAGGAGTCAGGAGAGGACCCTATGTTTTTCACATCTTCAGGTTTCCATGCTGCCATCAGCAGCAGCTCCCCATAGCAAACCAGGCAGTTCTCTGCTCTTGATGTTAGTGTGCATCACATTACTGTAAACACACTCTTGCTCCATTTTAGATACTGCCTTGCCAAGTTTTGCATTCCTATGTGTTTACAGTGATCTTTCCTTGCCCTTAATCACTTTCCCCTTCTTTTAATTGAGCTCAGACTCGCTGGCATTTTGCAGAGGTTGGCCTTCCCCACTCCAGATGCAGCTTTTCATGCAGATGCCATTTGGAGCAGGGTTACCAGACATACACGTTTCCTTTGGAAATAACCTTTCCCCCTCCTTGCAAGAAAGCCTGTCTGTGCAGAATTGGAGGGCTCTGTCTGTTTGTCTGGGATTTCGAGCCATCTGGAAGTCTGGGCAGCCAGCTAATGAGCTGATGAACTCTGCAGTGCACAGCGAGTCGAGCCCATCCACAGGCACGTCAGCCCCTGTGCTCCAAACGACGGGAAAGCCTCTGCAGCATGCTTGAGACCAGTCCTGGAGGAGACCAGAGAGAGTTCACCCACAGTGCTCTGTCTCCCGTGGTGCCTGTGGGGGTGTGTGCAGCTACAATCAAAATAGCATCTCTACTCTAGGGTTCCCTAGAGAAATGCTGTGTTCCCAATGTGGCAGTGAGCTAACCCTCCTCCTAAGTTTAGCATAGTGCACGCTGCTGTGCTCTGGAGTGGTGTCTGTGATGCTAGCATTGCTCACTGCTGACTCTCAGCTTCTTGTTCTCCCATCTGACAGTGATCAATATTGTTTTCCTTCAATTAGCCAGCTCGTTCTTAATGATGTAATGCAAACCAAAGAAGGGAAGGCAGAGAGTGTAACAACAGTACAACTATTGCTCCAAAAGCAGGAAGCTTTACCCGGAATGCATCAAGGAAATACAATGAGAGCTGATGGAGAAAAATAAGAGAGGGAAGATTTCCTCACAAGGAGGTTTTGAGTAGAGTCTGGCAATGATCTCCCAAAGGAAGCAGTGGAAGTCTGGTCACTTAAATCAATTAAAGCTAAGCAGAGCATCACACTCCACAGGACTCTGAAAGGAGAAAAGCAGTGTTGGACTGAACTCAAATAGATTTCACAAGCTTATTTTCTGCAGGGCTGCTCTCTGTGTTTTGCTGGTAAATTCAATATGGCTAATGCTGATTGACAATTCTCTTGATGGTGATTATATCACTGCATTATTTCCAGCTTGGTCCTCAGTACTATAAACTTATGAGAACATGAACATGCAGAACACGTCCCCTGGCTTGGTTAGCTCTGTCTGAAAGCCAAGCAACAGATAAAGGGCTGGAGAACTTTCTTTCACCTTAGCAGTGGTTAGGTTTGGTCTCGCTACAGTGCTGAGCTTGCCAAGTGGGGGTGTACCTATGGCAGCACAGCAGAGGCAGAAGCTGCACATAAACCTCCAGTGCTTGATCTCTTGGATTGCTGTAGAGCAGGATGTGCCAGATGGCTTAGGTAGAGCTGTGGTACCCATGTGCTCTGTGCAGTAGGTGTGCAGAAGGGCTTTAATCTCTACAAGACCAGCTGGGAAGAGCAGCAAGACAAAATAAAGTGATTCACCCTTAGGTTTGGCAGCACATTTAGCATGTTTCCAGTACACAAGAGAAGTCCTTTTCTGGCTTGCCTTGTGAAAGAGAAGGGAAAAGAAACCTCCCAGAAGCTGAGATCTTTGATTTGCTTTTCTTGTCTGTGTGGGCATTTCTGTTTTGAATGTGTGCTTTACCTTTTCCCTGCCTGGTTTTCTTGTAGCCAGTCAATTCCATTTAAACAGCAGAAATGGACACAGGTTGGACAGATGATCAGAGGGCTAGGAACAGGGAACTGGTGTATGAGCTTGGCCAAAGCAGCCAGCAGAGGTTCCTACAAACTGACCTACCTACTTACACATCCATTTACATGGAAAATAAGGTTTAACAGCAAAGAAATCTTGGACATATGGCATCTTGTTTACAGCAGGGGAAAAAATAAACTGAGATTGTTGCTGGTGTGTCTTTTACCCATCCAGCAAAGGTCTCTCTCACGTGTAAATGGAGACTGTTACAGCAGAGAAATGATCTGTTTCCTTCTGCAAACACAGATCAATTCAGTTTTGCTGTTTTCACTGAATCAGGCCATTCTAAAAGCCCACTCTGACCTCTTCCTACAGCAGTGCATGTGTGGAGGTAACAGAGGCAGCCTCCAAGCCTTTTTGTTCCCAACACGCAGTGCTCATAACCACAGTGCCTCAGTTAGAGTCATAGAATCATAGAGTGGTTTAGGTTGGAAGGGACCAAAAGGATCATCCAGTTCCAACCCCCTGCCATAGGCAGGGACACTTCCTACTAGAACAGGTTGCTCAAGGCCTCATCCAACCTGGCCTTGGAACACCTCCAGGGAGGGAGCAGCCACAACCTCCCTGGGCAACCTGTGCCAGTGTCTCACCACCCTCACTGCAAACAACTTCTTCCTAACAGCCACTTTCAGTCTCCCCTCTGCCACTTCAAACCCATTCCTCCTCATCCTGTCATGACAAGACCTTGTCAATAGTCTCTCCCCAGCCCTCCTGCAGCCTCCTTCAGATACTGGAAGGCCACTCCAAGGTCTCCTGGAAGCCTTCTCTTCTCCAGGCTGCAGAGCCCAAAGTCTCTCAGCCTGTCCTCGTAGCAGAGCTGCTGCAGCCCCCTGAGCATCTTGGTGCCCCCAACGGTTTGATGTCATTCCTGTGCTGGGGGCTCCAGAACTGTACACTTCCAGCCCTCTTGCCAGAATGCATCATAGAATCATAAAATCATAGAATCAACCAGGTTGGAAGAGAACTCCAAGATCCTCCAGTCCAACCTAGCACCCAGCCCTATCCAGTCAACTAGACCATGGCACTGAATGCCCTTATCCACTCTTTTCTTGAACACCATCAGATGCAAGCAGTCCCAAAGTTATCAGGGGACCTGCATCAGGAGCTAAACCAATATTTGCTCAGCCTCAGGCAGGAGCAGTTGCAGTAGCTGTCACACTTGGCAGCAAGCTTTGCATCCATTTGCTGACAAAGTCATTGTTTGTGCAGTTTCAAGCACTGGCACTTGAGTGATTCCTCCCTGAGGGCGTTGACAAGTGCCCAGTGCTTGAAAATTTTCCTCCTCTGGATCTGAAAATTGTGAGTGAGGAAAGTTGTGCCAGCAGGTAAGGCCTCCTAAGGAAGTCAAAGGGCATGTTTGACCAGCATTTACATAGCCATTTACTAGAGCCGTCATCAGTTGATCCTTGTGGGGAGCCCACAGCACGGTCTCAGCTCTGCTTCCCATACATTCAGCACACAACAGCTGGAACAGCTCTCTTGCTGCTGTTTGTTATCACAGTGGTTTCTTCGGAGCAAAAACCTGAGTCAGTGTGGGAGACAGGCTTACCGTGGCGCGTTATGAGTCAGCCCTGGGGCAGAGAGCAGGCAGGTGAAACTCTGGTCCAGCACAGCAAGTTCTTTTAATTCGCTTTCCAGTCGTTCCACCTAGTGGCCAAGGGACACAAGTGCCAGGAGAGATGAGTCTGAGCTTCAGCATCCCTGTGGAAGAGGACATGGGGGTGCTGATGGACCAGAAGCTGGACATGAGCAGGCAGTGTGAGCTTGCAGCCCAGAAGGCAAATTCCAGCCTGGGCTGCAGCCAAAGCAGCGCTGCCAGCAGAGCCAGAGAGGGGATCCTGACACTTTGCTCTGCTCTGCTGAGACCTCACCTGCAGTGCTGCATCCAGCTCTGGAGCCCTCAGCACAGGAAGGACATGGAGCTGATGGAGCAGGTCCAGAAGAGGGCCACAAAAATGCTCAGGGAGTTGGAGCAGCTCTGCCACAAGGACAGGCTGAGGGAGCTGGGGGTGTGCAGCCTGGAGAAGGGCAGGCTGTGGGGTGACCTAACAGCAGCCTGCCAGTGCCTGAATGAGGCTACAGGAAGGCTGCAGAGAGACTGTTTGCAGAGGGCTGCAGGGACAGGATGAGGGCAATGGCTTCAAACTAGAGCAAAGCAATTTGAGACTGGATGTTAGTGAAACACTGGGAAAGGTTGCCCAGGGAAGTGGTTGTGACCCCCATCCCTGAAGATATTCAACGTGAGGCTGGACAGGTTAATCTGATATAGTTGAGGATGCCCCTGCTAAGTATGGGGATGGTGGGGGAGTAGGTTGGACTAGATGACCTTTGGAGGACCCTTCCAACCCACAGCATTCTGTGATTCTACGATTGAGAATCCCTCAGCAGCAGCAAAAGGGACCCAAAATCCCTAGACAACATTTATGGCTGCTCTTAGAGACCCACACTGCCTGCAGAGCCTGCAAGATGTGTAGCAATATGTAAGCCCTCACACTGAAGATCTTTATCAAAGAGAAACATTGGCCTGTGAGTAGCTCATTACGTTCCTGAGCAATTTTGTTAATCATGCTGCATAGATAGAGTGCAGATAGGCCTTTAGTGAGCTGGTAATCTAACAAATAGGCAGAAAGTGTAACACTGATAAAGCAGAGATCAGTTTAATAGCCAGCTGTAAATCTAGGCAGTCCTGTACCAGAGGCATACTGTAAATCAGGAACGTGCAAACATGCAAAGTACCTGCATGAAAATCCACTCTTTCTTAAAATAGCAGATATGGTCCCAAGCCTCTGCATGGGAAAGCTGTTGGGAGCAATTCTAGAGGTGTTTGGAGATACTTGTGTGTCCATCAAAGCCTGCAGCACTTGTAATCCAGCGTCACAAGTTCAGGTCTATGAGTAGCAAAGCCTTGGGTCTGGAAGTCAGGATTTTCTTTAAAACTTGGAGAGCCCTACCCCTGCTCCTGAGGCAGTGGAGGGAATTGAGGATGATAGCTTCATGAGGAGAGGCTGAGGGAGCTGGGGGTGTGCAGTCTGCAGAAGAGGAGGCTCAGGGCAGAGCTCATTGCTGTCTACAACTACCTGAAGGGAGGCTGTAGCCAGGTGGGGATTGGGCTCTTCTGCCAGGCAACCAGCAGCAGAACAAGGGGACACAGTCTCAAGTTGTGCCAGGGGAGGTCTAGGCTGGATGTTAGGAGGAAGTTGTTGGCAGAGAGAGTGATTGGCATTGGAATGGGCTGCCCAGGGAGGTGGTGGAGTCGCAGTCCCTGGGGGTGTTCAAGAAAAGACTTCCATCTGGCTGAGTCTAGTCTGGGTGATTTCATAAGAGTGGGAGGGTGGGTGGGTAACTCCAAATCATCACAATGAGACATCAAGCCATGAGTTTGTGATAGTCCTATCCCTGATTAGCATACATCTGAGTGAATAATTCAGTTCATCCCAATGAATCATAGAATAGAATCAAGCAGGTTGGAAGAGACCTCCAAGCTCAGCCAGTCCAACCTAGCACCCAGCCCTGTCCAACCAACCAGACCATGGCACTAAGTGCCCCAGCCAGGCTTTTCTTGAACGCCTCCAGGGATGGTGACTCCACCACCTCCCTGGGCAGCCCATTCCAATGCCAATCACACCATGCCAAGATGGTATGATGAGAAAAAAAAGGACAAGTAATAGTGCATATCTCAACTCTGGAACAGCTGTTCAGCAGGGCAGAAGAATCAAATCTGAATTAGTGCTTTCATATTAGTGTGCTGCATCGCAGTTCAAATAAGAATTTGCACTCTCCACTCCAGTCTGATTTTTTCAGCCTTTTATTAGACCATGGGCTTAATTCATAGATCTTTGAGATCCTTGGGACAAATAGTGCTCAACTCAACCTGCACAGTGATGTACAGGAAAAAGATAAAAGGAGCAGTGCTGGTTACTGGCTGCAGCATCGTTGCTGGTGTGATAGAGGAGTGACAGGTACTGAGCAGTATTTATTTCTCTAAAGCAGATTGCAGAGAACCACAGAAATGTTCAGTTTGGAAAAGCTCCTCAGGATCACCAAGTCCAACCCATAACACTACTCTACAAGGTTCACCCTAAACCATATCCTCAGCCACCACTTTCAAATGACTTTTAAACACATCCAGAGTTGGTGACTCCAACACCTTCCTGGGCAGCTCATTCCAATGTCTAACCACACCACACTTGCTGTGAAACAGTTTTTCCTAATGTCCAGTCTAAACCTACCCAGTGGCAACTTGAGGCCATTTCCTCTTCTTCTATCACTAACTCCCTGTGAGAAGAGACCAGCACCAACCTCTCCTCGATCTCTGTTCAGGTAGCTGCAGACAGCCATGAGCTCTGCCCTCAGCCTCCTCTGTTTCACACTAACCATTCCCAGCTCCTTCAGTCTCTCCTCATCCGATTTACTCCCCAGGCCCTTCCCCAGCTTCCTTGCCCTCCTCTGCACTGGCTCCAGCACCTCCACAGCTCTCTTGTATTGAGGTGCCCAAAACTGAACACAATACTTGAGGTGTGGCCTTGTCAGAGCCAAGTCCAGAGCCAAGGAGATAATCCCCTCCCTGCTCCTGCTGACACAGCATTTCTAACCCCAGCCAGGATGCCATTGGCTTTCTTGGCCTCCTGGGCACACTGCTGGCTCCTCTTCAGCTGCTTATCCATTACAACCCCCAGGTCCCTTTCTGCCGTGCAGCTTTCCTGCCACACTGCCCCAGGCCTGTAGTGTTGCTTGGGATTGTTTTGGCCCAAGTGCAGGACCTGGCGTTTGGCCTTGTTATCTAACTGCTCAGTGAAGGACTCTGGATGGTAATGAGAGCTGATGGTAACACTGGCAAATTCTCTCTCTTTTTCTGCAGGTCACTGTCAGGGGATTTGGTCCATTGTTGCAGTTTGCCTACACTGCTAAGCTGTTGCTCAGCAGAGAAAACATCCAGGAAGTCATCCACTGCGCTGAGTTCCTGCGCATGCACAACCTGGAGGACTCCTGCTTCAGCTTCCTCCAGACACAGCTGCTGAACAATGAAGATGGCCTCTTCCTGTGCAAGAAAGATACCACCTGTCAGCGCATGCATGATGAGGAGAACTCAGACGGAGACGAGGAGGAGACGATGGAATCGGAGACGTCAAAAATATCTTGCCCAAGAGAGAGGATGCACCAAGAGCCTTTCAACTTTGAGAGCACTGTTGCTGGAGCAGACAAAGGCGAAGGGATGCTGCCTGACTCTGACATGCTGAGGGACAGCAAGGACAGTTTGGACAAGGATGCAGTAACACGGTACCCCAGATACAAGAAATACCAGCTTGCTTGTACCAAGAATGTCTACAACACATCACACATCAGTACCTCAGGTTTTGCAAGCACATTCAGTGAAGAGAGCTCTGGAAACGGCCTCAAATCAGGACTTGCTATGGGGCAGATTAAAAGCGAGCCTCAGAATGAAGAGAACGATGAAGAAAGCATCACACTCTGCCTGTCTGGAGATGAACCTGACATCAGGGATAAAGAAGGGGATGTTGAAATGGACAGAAAGCAGCCGAGCCCCACTTGTGTTGACAGGCCAAAAAGTGGGTCCTCTCCTTCTTGCCTGCGATCTTTCTTCAACAGAACAAAAAGCATAGATTTGGTTGGCTTCCCCAGCACTTCCCAGCAGCACTTTGGCAGGAGTCCAGCATGCCCTTTTGAAAAAGGGACAACTCAGGGTGACCACAAAACTGATTACGTCCCTTTCACGGGCAACTATGGACAGTCCCATGCCATGCAGAAGGATGCTTCCAACTTCACAGTGGGATCGCCGCTCAGGGGGCCCGGCTTTGAAACTCTCTGCAAGCAAGAAGGGGAACTGGACAGGAGGAGTGTTATATTCTCTTCAAACGCTTGTGACCAAGTCAATACTTCGGTGCATTCATATTCTGGTGTGAGCAGCTTGGACAAAGACCTCACTGAGACTGTGCCAAAGGGCCTGTGGGCTGGCAGCAGCCAGTCTCTCCCCAGCTCTCAGACCTATTCGCACGGCGGGCTGACAGCTGATCACTTGCCGGGAAGGATGCGGCCGAACACCAGCTGTCCGGTGCCAATTAAAGTCTGCCCTCGTTCTCCTCCCTTGGAAACCAGAACCAGGACCTCCAGCTCGTGCTCTTCCTACTCCTACGCAGAGGACGGCAGCGGTGGCTCTCCCTGCAGCCTGCGTCTCTGCGAGCTCTCCTCTTCCCCTTGCTCCCAAGGCCCCCGGTTCCTGGCGCCTGAGCACCAAGAGCCTGGCGTGGTGGGGGATGGATTGTACAACCCAGTGCGAGCCCAGATTAAATGTGAGCCATCCTATGGAACAAACTCCAGCGATGAGTCTGGGTCATTCTCAGAAGCAGACAGTGAATCATGTCCTGTGCAAGACAGAGGGCATGAGGTAGGGATTTAACATAAGTACATATGTTGCAGTCGTTGTGACCCAGTTAATTGCTGCTCGATTGTCTCCAACCACCTGCCGTTTCCCCACCACTTTCTTCATCTGTAGAGGCAAAGAGTAACTTCTGTCTGCTCCCAGCTGAGTGTGTGTGGTTGGCTTCATGTGAATAGATCTGCTGGACCTCCAAGGTGTTGTAGTTTGGGTAGGCTGCTGACTAATGAGAGTGCATTGATGTGTTTAGGGATCTGCTAGAAGTTTCCAGTTTTCCTCTCTCTCTTGCCCACCTGCATGGCACAAAGCACCATTCCTCGTCCTTACTTTGTGGAGGTGGATCCAGATCTGCTTCTCATTGCTGCTGGTGCATTTGAACAGCCTCATGCTGCACCTTCTCTGGCACAGAGCTTCAGACAGGCCCCTTGAAGAGTCCCTGCTCCTTATTGCTAACATCCTGACTAGAGGAGACAGACAGAGTGGGAGGAGAAAGAGGTGTGAGATGACTTAAACAGTTGCACAGCTGGTCACCCTTGGTTGTGGGAATGCTTTTAAAGCCATCTTCCTTCTGTGTGTCTTGCACATGCAAGTAATGGGTTTAGGCTCCATTAAGTGATAACTGAGATGATGTCTCCTGCCCATGACCCCACTTTGTTTCATGATGAGCTCTAGCAGCCACTGCATAAATGGTTTCAAAGAGAAGTTACCCTTCAGTTCCCAGGACTATTAGAATGGTAGGTGCCTGATCTGGGCTTGAAGGGCAAGCTGTGATTTTTCACACAGCTCTCTCCTGAGAGGAATTAAATCTAAAACTGAAGGTGGGCCAGACAGAGGTGCTGTAGTTATGACTGGTTAACCATGATTGAATAAACTGTCTGTATGAGGCATTAGTTCCAAAGAAGACTTAGGTCATAGAGATGTGTTGTGGAGCCCAGAAACTGCAAAAAGAGTGGATGCAGTAGGCTGAGTATGAGCCAGCAGTGTGCCCAGGTGGCCAAGAGAGCTGATGGCATCCTGGCCTGGATCAGGAACAGTGTGGCCAGTAGGACAAGGGAGGTTATTCTGCCCCTGTACTCAGCACTGGTCAGGCCACACCTTGAGTGCTGTGTCCAGTTCTGGGCCCCTCAATTCAAGAGAGATGTTGAGGTGCTGGAAGGTGTCCAGAGAAGGATGATGAAGCTGGTGAGGGGCCTGGAGCACAGCCCTGTGGGGAGAGGCTGAGGGAGCTGGGGGAGTGCAGCCTGGAGAAGAGGAGGCTCAGGGCAGACCTCATTGCTGTCTACAGCTACCTGAAGGGAGGCTGTAGCCAGGTGGGGTTGGTCTCTTCTGCCAGGCACCCAGCAACAGAACAAGCGGACACAGTCTCAAGTTGTGCCAGGGGAGGTCTAGGCTGGTTGTTAGGAGGAAGTTGTTGTCAGAGAGAGTGATTGGCATTGGAATGGGCTGCCCAGGGAGGTGGTGGAGTCACCATCCCTGAAGGTGTTCAAGCAAAGCCTGGCTGGGGCACTTAGTGCCATGGTCTGGTTGATTGGCTAGGGCTGGGGGATAGGTTGGGCTGGGTGAGCTTGGAGGTCTCTTCCAACCTGGTTAATTCTGTGATTCTTTGTTTCCATAGAGGTTCATTAGGAAACTGCATGACCTGGAGAGCATCTGGGTGAAACTGGGCATCAGGCTCCACTTGTACTGCTGATAGGCTCCACTGAAAGCTTGTGTTTCACCACGGGGAGCAGCAAGTGCAAGTTTGTTAGGTTCATGTGCTGTGAGTGCTTAGTTTGGATCCAGGCAGATGTGGCTGTGGGCTATGGATGAAAAGAATGAACTTTGTTTTATCTCTCAGTCTTTGTTCCAGCCACATCCCAGGCTTTGGACAATACCTTTCAGACAGATGTGGGTGGTGCTTTTAGTAGGTTGCTTATGTCTAAGAAAGGGCTGAAGAGCCTGGAGAGCCTCTGGTATCCTAATTCCTGTAATGTTGGACCAGTGGCTTTGAGAGAACAGTTGTTGTTTTTCTTCATATCCTGAGCAAGGTCCAGCATGTGGATTGGGATGATCCCAAGCACTGATACAGAGTGGGCAGGGACTGGCTTGAGAGCAGCCCTGAAGAAAAGGACCTGGGGGTGCTGGTGGATGAGAAGCTCAACATGAGCCAGCAGTGTGCACTTGCAGCTCAGAGAGCAACCAGAGCCTGGGCTGCAGCAGCAGGAGCGTGGCCAGCAGGGTGAGGGAGGTGATTGTGCCCCTCTGCTCCACTCTGGTGAGACCTCACCTGGAGTACTGTGTCCAGTTCAGGAGCTGCCTTTACAGGAAGGATCTGGACACGTTGGGGTGTGTCCAGAGAAGGGCCATGGGGATGATCAGAGGGAGCTCATAGGAGCTCCTTTCCTATGAGGACAGGCTGAGAGAGTTGGGGCTGTTCAGTCTGGAGAAGAGAAGGCTCCCAGGAGACCTTCTTGTGGCCTTCCAGTATCTGACGGGGACCTACAGGAAAGGTGGGGAGGGACTCTTTAGGGTGTCAGGTAGTGACAGGACTGGGGGGAATGGAGCAAAACTAGAAGTGGGTAGATTCAGATTAGATGTTAGAAAGAAGTTCTTCAGCGTGAGGGTGGTGAGACCCTGGTGCATGTTGCCCAGAGAGGTGATGGAAGCCTCATCCCTGGATGGTTTTAAGGCCAAGCTGGACATGGCTGTGAGCAATCTGATCTAGTGTGAGGTGTCCCTGCCCATGGCAGGGTGGTTGGAGATAGATGATCCTTGAGGTCCCTTCCAGCCCTGCAGTTCTGTGATTCTGTGATTCTTTGAAATGCAGAAGGGTGAGAATCTCCTTTGGAGGCTGCCTGGGATACTGTGCACAGGACCTCGTTCAGGAAGCCCTGCAGCAGAACCACTCTGCTTGGCCACACCAAGGTCACTCGGTGAAGTCTTTCCTTTATGCGGGGTGGGAGGCAGCAGGGAGTGGGATCGAGGGGGGGCTCTGATCTGTGCCCGCGTCTGTGCTTGCTCAGCAAGGGCTAATGCACAGCATGAGGCAGAGGAGAGGGCAGGAGGTTAGCCTTTTGGGCTGTGGTGATTAATTAGCTGTCATAATTGGCTAATTGTGTGGAGATGCTCGAGCAGAAATGAGCCTGGAAGAGTCAGACGAGAAGGTTATAGCAGACCGGTGGTAGCTGTCTGAAGGAAGTATGGGAATCCCTGCAGGAGGCTGCGGGTGAGAGGAGAAGACATTGCTGCGAGGAGCGCAAGGATGGGCCACGGGAGGCAGCTCGGTGCGCTGCTGGCCGGCAGATGTGTCTGCCCCTGCATCCCGGCTAGGCAGGGCTCCATCCGCTCCTGGCTGGGCTCTGCCTTTCCTCCTGGGGACAGTTTTCTGCATCATGCTGACAAAACGTTCTCCCTGAGACTGCTGATAGTGCTGCCCATTTCCCTCCCCACCACCTTTGTCCGTCCTTTTTCACTTTCTTTTTTCTTTCTTCCTTCCTTTCCTTTTTTCCCCCTTTTCTCTTCTTTTTTCCCCTTCTTTTTCTCTTTTTCTTCTTTTTTCCTTTTTTTTCTTTATTCTTCTTTTTTTATCTCTTTTTTTCCTTTCTTTTTTTGTCTTCTTTTTCCCTTTCTTTTTCCTTTCTTTTTTCCTTCTTTTTCCCTTTCTTTTTTCTTTCTTTTTTCTCTTTCCCTTTTTTTCCTTTCTTTTTTTTCTTTTTTCCTTTCTGTCTTTCTCTTTTTTTCTTTTTATCTTTCTTTTTTCTTCTTTTTAAATCTTTCTCTTTTTTCTTTCTTTTTCCCCTTTCTTTTTTCTTTTTTCCTCTTTTTTTCTGCTTTTTTTCTTTCTTTTTCTTTTTCTCTTTTTCTTTTTCTTTTTCTTTTTCTTTTTCTTTTTCTTTTTCTTTTTCTTTTCCTTTTCCTTTTTCTCTTTCTTTTCCTGTTTCTTTTTCTTTTTCTTTTTCTTTTTCTTTTTCTCTTTCTTTTCCTTTTTTTTTTTCTTTCTCTCTTTCTTTTTCTTTTTCTCTTTCTTTTCCTTTTTTTCCCTAGGCCATTTTGATTAAGACTGGAGGTCGTTAAAAATGTAGTAAGGAAATTAACACCCCATGAGGTCACACAGCACTGCCCTGAGCAAGGCAAGGGTAAACCAATCCTGCCAGTGCTTCAGTGCAGATTTTATCTGAAAAATGGAATTGTGAAGGTTGTTACCCATGCAGGAAAGGACACTTGCAGCCTCCTTAAACAGGGCTGTGTTTATACAGCAATGCAGGGTGTATATCCTGAAGTCCTGCATGGTCTACCACTGTGGAAACCTCAGTGAAGGGTAAGTTAAACCTAATAGCAGCAGTAGGTTCCTGTGTAAGTCACTCTACCTACTCTGAGCAGTTTGCCTGTCACTAGAACAGCAGGGGAGATGCACAGCAGTCTGAAATGGACTCCTTTCTCTCCTTCACCTCCCTGCAAGCTGCACAGGAATCTTTCTCCACTCCCAAAACTGTGCATTTACCCTTGCTGTCCTGCCGACTTCCCAGATGGGTCCCTTGCTCCCTGCCGTATCAGGTCACACAGTGTTTGCCTGATAAGATAGCTGAGGGTAACACACAGGCACTGACCCCTCTGGAGAGCAGCCAGGCAGGCTCTTCTGCTGTGGCTGGGACTTCATTTGGGTGGGACAGCCTGATGGGAATAAGCCTGATAGACTGACCCTTGGTTATCTCAGGGGGCTGTTCAGTCTCCTTGGAATTTGGACTTTACTGGTCTTAATTTGGGTCCTGGAGTGCTATCAGTGCCAGAATTAATGTCACCAAACATCATTTGCTGGTGTATTGATTGTGTGAAAAATAGGTGAAAGGTTTCTTCTTTCTGCCTTCTTTGGCTGCTCTGCTTTCCTGCAGACAGATGCCATTCAGGAGCACAAGGCCAAATTGTTTGGTGCCAAAAGTGGGGTGCTAGGGCTCAGCATCAGTGGCATGTGGGTGAAGGAACTGGTGGGCTTGAAGTCCCTCTACAGAGAGGGACTGAGAGCCCTCAGGCTGTTTAGTCTGGAGAAGAGAAGACTCAGAGAGGATCTGATCAATGTGGACAAATATCTGAGGGATGGGTGTCGAGTGGAAGGAGCCGATCTTTTTGGTGGTCAGCAGCAAAAGAAAAGAAGCAAAGGCTACAAACTGGAACAGAGAAGGTTTCAGCTCAACATGAGGAGAAACTTCTGTAGAGCACAGGCTGCCCAGAGAGGTTGTGGAGTCTCTGTCTCTGGAGACTTTCAAACCCCACCTGGATGCATTCCTGTGCAGGCTACCCTGGGTGATCCTGCCTTGGCAGAGGGGGTTGGATCTCCGGAGGTGCCTTCCAACCTCTAAGGTTCTGTGATTCTGTGGCCCCACTCTGTGGCCAGCCTAACTGTCCTAGCCCTCCCTGCCTGCTGTGCAGGCAGCAGTCACGCCTGGCAGAGGAGGTGATGCTCCCTGTGACACCACTGGTAAATCCTCTACAGGATGTATTTGCCTCTTTGTTTTCCTACCTGATAAGGGAGCCACCCCAAACCTTCTGACATTTCCCTTAAGGTTTTGTGATGGAAGCAGCAAGTGCAAATGTCTTCATGTCACAGAGTTGCAGGAAGGAGGCTGCTAAGCTGCTGAGGCTTTACAGAAAGCTTTACTGTCATGTGTTGCTGTTTTCACCCACCTCTCCCAGGCCTCCACAGGCTGTTAAGAAGTCAGTTCTTGGGATATAATGCTAGAGAGAAGGGATGTAGTGCTAGAGAGAAGGGATATAATGCTAGAGAGAAGGGATGTAATGCTAGAGAGAAGGGATGTAGTGCTAGAGAGAAGGGATGTAATGCTAGAGAGAAGGGATGTAATGCTAGAGAGAAGGGATGTAGTGCTAGAGAGAAGGGATGTAATGCTAGAGAGAAGGGATATAATGCTAGAGAGAAGGGATGTAGTGCTAGAGAGAAGGGATGTAGTGCTAGAGAGAAGGGATGTAATGCTAGAGAGAAGGGATGTAGTGCTAGAGAGAAGGGATGTAATGCTAGAGAGAAGGGATGTAGTGCTAGAGAGAAGGGATGTAGTGCTAGAGAGAAGGGATGTAATGCTAGAGAGAAGGGATGTAATGCTAGAGAGAAGGGATGTAGTGCTAGAGAGAAGGGATGTAGTGCTAGAGAGAAGGGATGTAATGCTAGAGAGAAGGGATGTAGTGCTAGAGAGAAGGGATGTAGTGCTAGAGAGAAGGGATGTAATGCTAGAGAGAAGGGATGTAATGCTAGAGAGAAGGGATGTAGTGCTAGAGAGAAGGGATGTAGTGCTAGAGAGAAGGGATGTAATGCTAGAGAGAAGGGATGTAATGCTAGAGAGAAGGGATGTAGTGCTAGAGAGAAGGGATGTAGTGCTAGAGAGAAGGGATGTAGTGCTAGAGAGAAGGGATGTAATGCTAGAGAGAAGGGATGTAGTGCTAGAGAGAAGGGATGTAATGCTAGAGAGAAGATTTACACTTGGTGCTTGCAGGCAGGTTCTGACAACCCTGCTTAAAATAGCAGCAACAAAACAATAAGCCCTGAAATAATGAAGTGTTGGGAAGGAAGTAATCTGTCAATCTGTTAACCCACTTAGGAGCAGAAACTTCAGCACTCCTTACTTTTCTTGATTTTTCCCTTTTCTGTTGTTTTGGGGTTTTTTTCTGCTACAAAACTTGTAAAAAGCATGATACTATCAAAGCAGTTGAAAAGAAATCTCAGCTCAGTCTAATTTGATGAGTGAGTTTTCTTAGGAGAAGAATAAGCGAGTGTAGGAGAAGGCAAGAGGTGGAGTTTTCCGAGAACTACTACTATCTAGAGAGCTGCATTTAATGTGTCTTTCATTTGTATTTCAAAAGAAATTTCCCACCTGGGTTGGTGACTCACTTTTCAGAGAGCTTCATAAAGGCAAAGCTACTGCAGCTGGGCCACTGAGGATATTGTTGGCAAATAACCTTCAGTGAGAGTCCAAACCCTTCCATGTTAAGCGTCAGGGAGCCGCCTTCCTTCCATTCATCTGCTTAGCAAAGTCAGAGCCCCAGGAAAAGAGAGTGAACTGAAGTTACTCTACCAGAAAGCTGCTGGAGCTGTGCTGAGTCACCTAAGCTGAGTCTTCTTCACTGCTTTAGGTTTCTACTGAGTGAAGAGTATTGCTTAGAAAGGAGGGCTAGAAAAAGACATGCCAAGGTGTTAGTCTGCTTTTGGATGTAGTTCCACCCCAGCTTTCCTCAGCTTGCAAGGATGACAGATTAGAAGATGAGAAAACTACTTTCCACATTCTTCTCTGGTGGATGTTCTCCTGAACAGGATCATCAGCAGAGCACTGAGAACTGTGTTTGGAAGTATCTGCTCTCATAAGACCTCACCTGCAGTACTGTGTCCAGCTCTGGATGCTGCAGCACAGGAAGGACATGGAGCTGACAGAGCAGGTCCAGAGGAGGGCCATGAAAATGGTCAGGGGATTGGAGCAGCTCTGCTACAAAGACAGGCTGAGGGAGCTGGGGGTGGGCAGCCTGGAGAGGAGGAGGCTCTGGGGAGACCTCATAGCAGCCTGCCAGTACCTGAAGGGGGCTACAAGAAGGCTGCAGAGAGACTGTTTGCAAAGGGCTGCAGGGACAGATTGAGACCAATGGCTTCAAACTAGAGCAGAGCAGATTGAGATTAGAGGTTAGGAACAGGTTCTTTACTATGAGGGTGGTGGAACACTGGGAGAGGGTGCCCAGGGAGGTGGTTGTGGCCTCATCCTGGAGATATCCAAAGTGAGGCTGGACAGGGCTGTGGGCAACCTGATCTAGTTGAGGATGTCCCTGCTGACTGCAGAGGGGGTTAGACTGGATGACCTTTGCAGGTCCCTTCCAACCCAGACCATTCTGTGGTTCTGTGTCTCTATGAAATGGAGTCTAATCAGACATCAGTCCTGCAAGATGAACTTCGTGTCAGATTTGTTTTCTTTCCTCTCCTCTGTAGCAGTGATATCCATGCTGGTAGCAGAGAATTACTGGGGTGCAGCTGTGCTGGGAGTTTTCTGTCACAGGATTGACATTTCAGGAAGGTCCTTTTACAGCTGTGTTATTTCATTTCTGCCTACAGTTACTTCTGTTATGCCCTGAGCTGGAGACCTTGCTGGAGCTTTTGAAGGACTCTCCAGTTCTTGACTTTTTTCTGCAAAAGCAGCTTTTTCAGAGAATTACTACACTTGATCCCCTCCTTATTTCACTGCCTTTTCTGCCCTTCTCAGATGCACCCACAGCTCCTGTTGGGGTTTCTATCCTTGGTCATGGGCATCGAGTATTGCAGTGCTGTGCCCTTTGAAGGGCTGGAAGCTGGGATCACTGCAAGCAGTGAACAGGCAGAGGTCAGCCCAGCATTTTAAGCACCAGCAGTGTGTGTGATCTGAGTACAAGTCCAGGTCTTGGGCTAAAGGGTGAGAACTCCTCCTATATCTCCCGATCAGCGCTCCTTAAAGCCATGGGGCTAGACATTTCCCCTAGTTCTCTGAGCCAGGTGGCAAATCAGAAGGTCACCAAGGCTGTCTCCACTAAGTGCCCTCACAGGCAGCATTTGTTGACACAGGCACCTCATGGCCCTCGGGAGGTGAGGCTGGAGTTGACCTTGGGCAACTATGTGGCCATGCATTGTGTTGTGGCAGATAAGACATATAAGCTGTTTGCAGCTGGGTCTGCTGATTAAGGCTGTTTCAGACCTGTTTTGTAGACCCAGTGGTGGGTCTTTGCTGCTTGGGCTTCCTGTTCTCATCGGGCAGTCCTTTGCCATCTTGGTGTGCAGGACACCTGGAAAGAAGAGGAGCTTAAAGGCTTTACCTCTGCCAATTGACAGCTTGGTGAGGAAAGCACAGAACTGTTTGGGCTGAAAAAGACCTTTTAAGATCAGTGAGTCCAACCATTAACCTGATACTACCAAATCAGTTTGAAGAAGTCCAAAGCAAAGTATAACATTCGTAGTTATAACAAAGTGTACAAGAAAGCATACTTGTTGGGCTTTGCTTTCACATCTTAGGAGAGACTGGCTGCCCTTTTCCAGACACCTCAGCTAACATTTCTGTCACCTACATTAGATGCTGTCAGGTGCAGCATCTTTTCGAAGTCTCCTCTCTGCTCCTTCCGTGGCCATGTGGGATCAATTGTCATCTGAAGGCCTGTCCTTGTTGACAACAGCAGGGACCTGGATCCTAGCTAGTCCCAACCCATCATTTCAGATAGCACTAAGTGGGTCAGATGAATCCCACCCATGCACAGTTGTCAGCTCTTGCAGATTGACTTGCTGCTCTGTTGTGATAAACAGCAGATGAGAGCCTTGCCCTGCGCAGATGTGAAACACCATTGGCCTCTCCCCGCAGCCATACCTCGGTGCAGTCACTCTCTGTGTCTGTGCCAGAGGCTTGCTGGGCTTATTTTATTTCATTTTCAGCCGACAGCTAATTGTGGAGAAGGAGGTAGGCAATAAAAACGCTGTGAATGGTGAAGGAAATGAGTCTGACTCACTTCCATTCTCCCTTTCACGTCTTTAATCCTGCACAGCGCTGCCTGTGAGAGGAGTGGGATTATGCTGGGTTCGCTGATAGCAACCTCTGTGCCTGCTGTGCAGATGCTTTTATTTTCAGTCCTTTACTTTTCTTTATGAATCTGCTTATTTTCTCCTTCCCCTTCAGTGGCTTCTACCTGGCGGATTTCAGTTGCTCCCCCTTTCATTCCTATTCTGTCTGCAAGCGCAGTTCCCCCTTGCAAGTGAATGTGTTCTGAAAGGGAGAAGGAGAGACAAATCAACTTAACATCACCTTCCACTTTGGACAAACAGGCAACATGAAAGGACTGGCTTTGCAGTTACACTGTGGTGTCTTTGAGAGGGAAACAGAGGCTGTTTTCATTTTCAGACCCTGAAGCTTGAGAGAAAAGCAGGTGAGAGTTGACTGAGTTTGTGTTGATCGTCCAAAGGCCAGCGAGGAGAAATCGAACAGGTTTCATGTCAGTAGCTATCAGTCTGTAAACAAGGAAGTCCACATCACCGTGCCTAAGGTCAGCCTCTGTGTGTACAAGCAGGAATTTTGGGGGATTGAGGCAGTGTTTGGTGTTTCTCTCTGGTTTAAGCTGACCTGCCAATTAATGCCTGGACACATGGGGCAGAAGGGCAACGCTCAGGGCATGCAGCTGCCTGAAAAGAGTTTGGTAGCTCTGGGCACTGAACTTCATGTGGCATAAGCCTGGAAACGTGCAGGGCAATGATAGAATCATAGAGTCAGTCAGGGTTGGAAAGGACTACAAGGATCAGCCACTTCCAACCCCCCTGCCATGCCCAGGAACACCCTACCCTAGAGCAGGCTGGCCACAGCCTCAGCCATCCTGGCCTTAAACACCTCCAGGGATGGGGCCTCAACCACCTCCCTGGGCAACCCATTCCAGCCTCTCACCACTCTCATGCTCAACAACTTCCTCCTCATGTCCAGGCTGACTCTCCCCACCTCCAGCTTTGCTCCATTCCCCCTAGTCCTATCACTACCTGATAGCCTAAAAAGTACCTCCCTGGCTTTCTTGTAGGCCCCCTTCAGATCCTGGAAGGCCACAAGAAGGAAACCGGGGAGCCTCCTCTTCTCCAGACTGAGCAGCCCCAACTCTTTCAGTCTGTGCTCATCTCATAGGAGAGCTGCTGCAGCCCTCTGAGCATCCTCCTGGCCCTTCTCTGGAAGAGCACAAGAAAACAAGCTCATAATGAAGGCGAGGGGCTGGTTAGTGGCTGGCCTGGGTGCCAAGGAGAGTCTGTGACTGCCAGTGCCAGAGGCCACTACTGTATTTTGTGTATGGGTCCTCAGCAAACTGCGCTGCGTAGACAAACTCATCTCTCTGGTGCAAAGAACTTCTTTTTAATCTGTGCTGGTATTTCAGGCTGGATGTTAGGAAGAAGTTATTCCCAGAAAGAGTGATTGGCATTGGAATGGGCTGCCCAGGGAGGTGGTGGAGTCACTGTCCCTGGAGGTGTTTAAGAGGAGGCTGGATGAGGCACTTGGTGCCATGGTTTAGTTAATTAGGTGGTGTTAGGCAATAGGTTGGACTCGATGATCTTAGAGGTGTTTTCCAACCTGGTTGATTCTGTGATTCCTTTATCCCCACATAATTAAACTGCACTGTTTGAAGACCATAACCATGTTTTAAATATCAAAAGAACCTCCTCAACCCATATCTTTTTCTTGGCTGGAGCAGCTGAAGTCCTATCTACATTGTTAGTCTGGATACAGAAGCGTCCCCTTGTTGGAGAGGTTGGATGGTAGCACATGGGGACAAAAATGTAAATATTTACTGCCATCTTTTGGGCAGTGTAGGTATGACTCCAAAAACACCAAAAAAAAAAAGGGCTAATGAAATGTCCTCTCCTTCAGCTTTGTGGCTTGGCCACCAAACACAGCAGTCCAGCAAGGAACATTATTTTTTGGTGGTCATATTAGCAGTGTTGAGCTACAGATGAAGCAAAGTTTTCAAGGAGAGGTGGTCCCTTTGATTTGAGCAAGCTGATAGGTTTGGGGGGGAAAAAGATGGTAGAAATCTTTGAGCATATCTCAGGTTCTTGAGGTTTTGAGGCACTGTGCGTCTGTTGCTCCAAGCTGTCCTCAGGAGCTTTGCGTTTTGCTTTGCTTCAGCATATAATCAGTAGGAGTTGGAGAGGTGGTTGAAATTCCTGAAGTCAGAACCTGGAGCTACTGCCTGTGGTCAAAACAGAAGGGCAATTTGTGGCCCAAAGGAAAAACATTTTACTGCAAGTTACTGAATCACAGGATCAGAAACACTCAGGTTGGAAGAGCCCCTCAGGATCACCAAGTCCAACCAAAATCCCTACTCTACAAGGTTCACCCTAAACCATACCCTCAACCACCACTTCCAAATGACTTTTAAACACATCTAGGGTTGGTGACTCCAACACCTTCCTGGGCAGCCCATGCCAATGCCTGACCACTCTTGCTGTGAAAGTTTTTCCTAATGTCCAGTCAATAGACCTCCAAGATCACCCAGACCTGTCCAATTAACTAGACCATGGCACTAAGTGCCTCATCCAGTCTTTGCTTGAACATCTCCAGGGACGGCAACTCCACCACCTCCCTGGGCAGCCCGTTCCAGTGCCAGTCACTCTCTCTGGGAAGAACTTCCTCCTAACATTCAGCCTATACTTCCCCTGACACAACTTGAGACTCTGTCCCCTTGTTCTGCTGCTGTCTGCCTGGGAGAAGAGACCAACCCCACCTGGCTACAGCCTCCAGAGTCCTTCCATTCACCTGCATTCAGCAACCAAAATCTGACTCTCTGCTCTTGTATTTGTTTGTTTTAGGTGAAACTTCCTTTTCCTGTTGATCAAATCACAGATCTTCCAAGGAATGATTTCCAGATGATGATAAAGATGCACAAGCTAACCTCAGAGCAGCTCGAGTTCATCCACGACGTCCGCCGGCGCAGCAAGAACCGAATTGCAGCTCAGCGCTGCCGCAAGAGGAAACTGGACTGCATTCAGAACCTAGAATGTGAAATCCGCAAGTTGGTGAGTTGGGTGCTCTTGGCACGGCCTGCAGGGCACCCCCAGCAGCTCCACCCAGAGTTCAGTGCGTTCAGTCACTTTGTATGTAAGGGAGCAGAGCCACAAGTATGAAAATGTAATGCTGGCACAACAGTAATTAGTGTGTGTATAATGCACATGGAAAACACAAAACCTCAGTGGTGTGAGGCCTGCATCTCACTTTATTTTGAGCTCTCAAGAGCAGGTTGTTGAGTGAGTTGGAAGAATAGGGAAGCTGTATCACAGGCTCCCTTCTTGCAGTTGTTACAGATTATGCAGAATTAATAACAGATGTTAATGTTGAGATCCAGGCAAAGATTGTTACTAACTATGGAAATCGTTTATTAACGTTACATCTCTTACCTACAATGTTTGAAGCACATGGTTTGGATATTTACACACACAGGGAACCTGGAACACTTAAGAAACAACTAGCAAGTACAGACATTAAACTTAAAACTGGAACAAGGTTCTTAGTTTAGAATCTAGTTACAGAATTTCTTACAAAGAGGCTTTGAATATTTACTCTCAGACAGTACCCAAACGCTTGAGTTCTGTCAGTGTCTTGCAAGTCATTGAAGGCAAAGCAGAGCATAATGTGGCAGGGCAGCACAGGCAAAAACAAAAGCAGCAGCAGGCATGTGGGAAAAGCCTATTTATTGTTTGCCCAAATGTAATGGCCCCTTTGGCCACAGAGCTGCACCAAGCAGAGTGGCACCTTGTCAAACCTGACCATGTTAGCTGAAGTCAGGAGCTTGCTTTCCCTTATTTGAGAGGAACAAGTCTCGGACCCTCAAAGTGAGTGTCTTCAGGCCTTTTGTCTTCTCCCTGCTCTCTGCTTCACGCTTCCAGCAGAGGGAAGGGGACCATGGGATCGTGCCTGGGCAAGCCAGGATATGGATCTTCCATGACAGCAGTTTAACCTACCCCAGTATTTTCAGTGTGTCCACAAGACACTCTACCTCTTCCAAGACCCATTTCCATGCCTAACTACCATAACACTCTGTTGGTCAAGGATTCACAGAGTGATCAAAAAACATGGCTATGAAGATACCTTCTTAGAATCATAGGGGGCTTTCTGATCCAGAGGGTGGCGTGGCCAGGCAAGCTTCATCTTGGCACAGAGATTTTTTTCTCCCCTCAGTGTGCTAGAAGGCAGCTCAACATTTTCACAGAATCATAGAATTAATCAGGTTAGAAAAGGCCTTCAAGATCATCCAGTCCAACCTATCACGTAACACCTTTTAATTACCTAAACCATGGCATCAAGTGCCTCATCCAGTCTCCTTTTAAACACCTCCAGGGACAGGGATTCCACCACCTCTCTGGGCAGCCCAATGCAAATCACTCTTGCTATGAAGAACTTCTTCCTAACATCCAGCCTAAACCTGCCCTGGTGCAACTTGAGGCTGTGTCCTCATGTTCTGTTTGATTTTGCTGTGCCTTTCCTTCAGCTCTTTCATTCACTGGGCAACTGGCAGAAATGGCAAGGAAGTGAAAAGCCAGGAATGTGGCTATCCAAACAGGTGGATATCCCTTTGTGTAGATCAATGAGATGTTTCTCCTTGCTCCTGCTTTCTTCTTCCCTCTAATGTTCCTTCTGTGCCAAAGGCTGAACACCCTGCTATGACCATCTAATGCACAGTGCTCTGCCCTTCACATCCCATGCACTGGATTCAGGGAGCAGCTGTTGGTTTGCCCCAGCCCTCCTTGAGATGTGTCTCTGCTGCAGAAAGGAGTACAGTACATGCCCTGCTCACCGGCCAGAGCATGTCTGGGGACAGATCTTCTGTGTGCCAAGGAGTCAGTGGACAGTGGGCATTTTAATGGGTGAGTGAGGTGACTGAAGTGAGGCTAAATGTTTGCTTGGGAAATTCCTCTTCCTTTCATTCATGGTATGGACACCTCAAGTGTGGTTTGAGTGGCTAAACACACAGATGTCCATTATACAGACACCTGCACTGGAACTAGCTGTTCTTGTTTCTTTTAGAGGCAGTGAAGAGCAATAGATACCTGCCAAGTCTTACTTGTCTCATCTTGAAGCAGGGAGGTGACATATAGCCCAGAAGTGCCTGTTCCTCTCCATTGCTAAACAAGATCACCCAGAGAGGCCTGTCAGATGGAGGTTTCTTAGCTATGGGCACCTGATCTGAAAAAAACTCCCCTCCTCATCACAGAATGGAGACACTCAAGAGCTGCCTGAATGTGTTCCTGTGTGATCTGCTCTAGCTGATGCTGCTCTGGCAGAGGGATTGGACTGGATGAGCTTTGGAGGTCTCTTCCAACCCCTAACATTCTGTGAATCTATGAAGTGTCTATGTGCATACTTAAAACATGCTTCTAGGTTGAACTTGGTGGGTCTGGGAAGAGGGACACTTCTTGTTCTTGTCATAACAGGTTGCATGTTGAAAGCAGCCTTTAGTGTAGGCTTCATTGTGCTTTTTACCCTGTGCAAGAGCAAACCCAGTGTGAGAGAGGCAGGGATCTGCTGGAAGAAGCTGAGTTACCATCACGTCACAAATGGCAGAAGGCCACATGGCTCTGGTTTATTCACTGCCTGTGCCTGTCTGCTTCCCGTCTGCAACGGGGAGGTGATGCTGACCCCACAAGCTGGTTAGGAGGCTTAAATTATCAGGGCTTGTGAAACTTTCAGATGCTTTGCTGCTGAAGCCTGAGGGAGGAAAAGAGAAACTAAAATCAAAACATTGTTCAGAGCAGTGCTCCACTGATGGAAAACAAACAACACATTGAAGACAAACAAAACAGTGAGTGACTGCTTTCAGCACTGAGCATAACCCACGGGGTGTGTGGGGTGAGTCAGAAGTTGTGCAGGGAGAAAGAGCAGCTCCCCATCCAGACGGTCAGGAGAAGCTGGTCCAGTCTTGGCTATACATACTCTTCCCTTCCCTCTGCACTGACCTGATGTGGAGGAGGAGTACACATCTCTCATTCTCTGGAGCAAAGCACCAGGGGCAGCACTCTAAGAGCTGGAGTAGCAGCAAAGGTATTTGCTGCTTGGTACTTGTAGTGTCCCCTTGCATTCACTGGAGAGTGGGCAGGCAGGAAGGGACCTGGGCTTGCTGGTTGGCAGCAGCTGAACATAAGCCAGCAGTGTGCTCAGGTGACCAAGGCAGCAAACGGCATCCTGACCTGTTTCAGGAACAGTGTGGCCAGTAGGACCAGGGAAGCCCTTCTGCCCCTGTGCTCAGCGCTGGTTAGGCCACACCTTGAGTGCTGTGTCCAGTTATGGGCCTCTCAGTTTAAGAAAGATGTTGAGGTGTTTGAAGGTGTCCAGAGAAGGGCAGCAAGGCTGGGGAGGGGGCTGAAGCACAGCCCTGTGAGGAGAGGCTGAGGGAGCTGGGGGTGTGCAGCCTGCAGCAGAGGAGGCTCAGGCAGACCTTATTGCTGTCTACAACTACCTGAAGGGAGGCTGTAGCCAGGTGGGGTTGGTCTCTTCTCCCAGGCAACCAGAGACAGAACAAGGGGACACAATCTTAAACCAATCCAGGGCAGGTTTAGATTGGATGTTAAGAAGTTCTTCACAAAGTGATTTTCACTCCTGGGTCTTTCCCCCCTCCACTTTCTTTCTCTAAGTCATGCATCTTGACACAGATGGTTTCACAGCAGACAGCGAGTGGTGAGTGAAATGGTAGCATCCTCTGAGTTTGATAGGTAGTTGGGGCTTTTTTTTGCTTGCTTTCCTTCACCATCTATCTACCCACTCACATTTCCTTTTTTCTCTGCAATCTCCCAGCATATTGTCTTCCATAATTCATTATCTCAAGATGTACTTGAGCATCTGTTGATATTTTTTTATTATTTTTACGCTTTCTTGATAGATTTATCAATATTTTAGCAGTTGCTTCTTTTCATGTGCACTGCTCTCTTTCTTCTTCTCACAGCTGCATGCTTCCAGTGCAGGCTTCTAACCCAGGGCAATACTATCAGCTGTCAACAATCACCCGTAGTTGGGTTATCTGAGTTGTGGAGTTTTCACACGTCAGATGCTGAGGCAGCTTGGGTTTAGCAGTGTTACTAGGTGGGATACAAGGCTGTGCTGTTTTGGGGGCCAGCACAGTTCTGGAAATAGCTCTGGTGCTCTACAAAATCTCAATCTACTCCCTTGAGCTGTATGCCCACCTTCCTGGAACAGCAAGTGGTGCAGCAGGCCCATCCTAATCAATCCACACTGAATCAACACCCTTCTTTAGAGGTGTAACCCCAGGCTGGGTCTAGCTTGGTGCCTAACATTCCCCAGTCTCCCTCTTGAGCACGAGGAGGGCAGCACTCATTCCACAAGGGCCCTTGCTGGCTATGGGAGGTCTCCAGCTGGCTGAAGAAGACTTGGGGATCTTATCGGTTGTGATGGTTTGGGTATTACCTGCCCCCCCACACTTTGGAAATCACCCAGACTAGACTCAGAAGCAAGTTAGGTTAGAGAGAGAGAAGTTCAGCCCAAAGCCCAAGCCTATGAGTGAAGTAGACATCACCATTGTTTCACAGCCTGTAATCTAATTCTTCTCACCCATACATTCTAGCTAGCTTCAAACTAGCAAGAGGGCTTACAAATAAAGGACAGATGTCAAGAGGATGGAGCCAGACTCTTGCCTGTGGCGCCCAGCGGTAGGACTAGAGACAATGGGCACAAGTTGAGATGCAGGAAGTTCCATTGAAATGGAAGGGAAAAATTCTTTACTTTGAAGGTGATGGAGGATTGGAAGAGGCTGCTCAGAGAGGTTGTGGAGTCTCCTTCTCTGGAGAGATTCAAAACCCACCTGGATGTGTTCCTGTTCAACCCTCTCTAGGTGAAGCTGTTTTAGCATTGGGATCAGACTAGATGCTCTCCAGAGGTCCCTGCCACTCTGTCATTCTGTGACCCTCACTGAAGCACATCACACGGCACCCCACAGCAAATACAGCTGGGGTCCTCACCAGTGTTACATGGATGCAGAACAAGGGGTAAAACACACAAAGAATAGTCTTGCTTCAATTTGGAAGTTAAAAGAAAAACATTAACAATAAATAAAAGGTATTTAAGGTGAGTTACAAAAGGTATAGGGAAGGGAAACAAGGTACAGTATACATATACAACCAGATCGATGGCAAGGGATGGAGGCAGATTCAAGAAGGCGTTGTCCACCATGTGGTAGGATGGCCATATGGAAAAACAGGAGCAGCAGGAATAAGGGTGGTGCTATCAGGCAGGCAGGGAGGGCAAAGAGAGAGAGAGCAACAGGCAGTTCCTCTGTTTTTATAGGGGACCTAGGCAGGAAGTGGGAGTGGGCTAACCACTACACCCGGGGTCAGGTTCACAGCACCCCCAGGAGGATTAACCCTTTACAATCAAAGAGTAGGTTATATTCTCCCTATGCAACCGACCAGCAAAACTCCTGAGCTGCACAGATGACAGAGCTGGCAGACACTCATCTTCTTAAGGCAGGCGTCCCCACCGCCACGGTGGTGAAAGTGGTGCTCCAACCCAGCTCCCTAGGCTCTCGGTATAGATGGCTTCAGAATTCTGTCACAGATGGCCAGGACATCCCAGAAGGCCAAACAAGGAGAATGGAGCTCCTCCTTTATTTTGGAATCTGTTCCACACCATCTTTCCCTACTGCTCATTGCATACTGGCAAGCCCTGTTTTCCTCGGGTCTTATCTCCAGTAACCTAGTGACTATCAGCCTGTTGTAACTTCTGATCTAACACACATCAACTCTTCCCTCTTACATCCTTTCTCAGCCTAAGATGCCTCCTTTCTCTTTCAGGTGTGTGAGAAAGAGAAACTGCTCTCAGAAAGGAATCAGCTGAAAGCAAGCATGGGAGAATTGTTAGACAACTTCTCCTGTCTTTCCCAAGAAGTGTGTAGAGACATGCAGAGCCCGGAACAGATCCAAGCTCTCCACCGATACTGCCCCGTTCTCAGACCCATGGATCTACAGCCAGCCACCACCATCAGCCCCTCCCCAGCCAGCGTGGAGCAGAGCCTGGCCACCTCGCAGTGCGTCGGGGAGAGCATGCAGTGCTGCGCCGAGCAAGGGTCGGTGCAGCTGGCGGCACCCTGGCTGCCCAACAACATCTCGGAGAACTGTGCGGCCGGCGCGGGGCTGGAAGGAGCCGACGCAGGTACTTACCCCGAGAGGGAGCTTCCGCCAGAGCAGAGCAGCCAGACGGTCACGGTAGACTTCTGTCAGGAAATGACTGATAAATGTACAACAGATGAACAGCCTAGGAAAGATTACACCTAGTGACTCGTAAGCTTAACCTTGTCACACCTGGTCAGGTGTTCTTCAGTCAGCCAGTGGCAGCGTTCATTTGTTGTCTAGAAGAACGTATTTGGTGCACACTACAGTGGTCTTAGCAGCAATACTGTTTTTAAGTATTCCCTCCTCTCTACAAGCAGGAGTTCTCTTCACAATGGTGCTATCCCTCGCTCAGGCAGGGAACGAAGCAGTGGCGACACTGTCTGTTTTTGTATGTTGATTTCAATCTTAACAGGGATGGACAGAACACCTCTGAGGACCCAACCGCAGCTTTTTTTCTCAGTGGCCCATGTCACAAAACCCTTAACTCAGGAATTTCCTCTGAATGTTCAATTTTTCATTGAAGACAGCTTCTTTACACATCAAAGTTTTATAGCTAAACTGTACATATTATATATAATATATATATAAAATATATATATCCATATGCAAAAGTTCCCTGCATGCCTCAATTTTTTTCTCATCCTACAAACTGGAAGCTTTTTCGTTTCTATTGTATAAAAACAAGTTCCAACATTCCTTTTTTTTTGTCTTTGATGCTAGAACTAGTTTGGTAACTTGTTACACTATGATTCTTTTTCTTTCTCTGGGTTGGCAGTTCCAGCAATATCACTCAATTTGTACTTATTTATAGAGCGTTAATGTTGGAAACCTATTTGAGATTATTTTCTCTTCTGTTTCTTACAGACAGTTTTTTTTTGGGGCACCGCCATTCCCGTGCCACTTGAGCAATGTGGAGTTCTTTTTGTTTTCTTGCAGATACTGTACAGTAATGGTCAACTTTGCCACTTGCACTGAGTTTCTGGTCAAACCTCTTTTCATAAATGAAGTCGTGACTTCAGTATAACTTGAGTACATGGTTTTCTTTGCTTTATGGCTTAAAGCAAATACAGAAGTTTTAGCTAATAGGCAAACACTCAGGAGCTCATTATGTAGTTAAACAAGAAACAAACGGTCTTGCCAAATACTGAATTCACTCTACAATTTGTAAAGAGAATCTGCTTGAATTATTTTTATATTCAGACTTCTTTCTGTTTCACAAACCCAAGTTTTAAGTGCTGTTAACCATGCTTCTGGATTCTTAATAGGGGAAAGTATTTTTCACTCTTTTGAGGGGAAAAAAAGGTATTTGACAACTGGATCGGTTCATCAGACGTTCCACGAAGTAAAGCAGATGGAGATCACATCAATACATTTTGGAGGGTGGGGAGGGCTTTTCCTCCAGCCCCACTCTGCATCCTTTACTCATGGAAACAACTGCAGCTCTGGCTACTCCCCAGAGCCTCACCTCAGCTGCCCTTAGACATTACCTGTTTTCCACACCAGACCCGAGTTGCAGAGCCCAGAGGGGAGAAGTCTGGTGAAGTCAGTGATCCTGCCTGGGTAGGCAGGGTTGTAGGATCAGGCCCCTAGTTGCAGACTTTGGTTTCCTTCCAGAAGTCCAGTTAGAGCTGTTCCTCTAAGAGCAAAGCATGCATCTGCCAACACCCATCAAATTCTTGTGTCCCAGGATCCTCTCGGCACAAACCGCAGCTGACAGAGCGCTGTCTCAAAGGAGGCCACTCGGTGAATTGGCTTAGTAGTAACTGTGTTGGATTTGTATCTTAAGCAGCTTTGACTCATGTTATGCCTGTGTGAGACAGCAGCTTTCCAAGCATAACATCTGTATGTACAGTGTAGACAGAAAAAAAAAATCCTCCTAATGCTTTTTTTTATTAATTAATATTATTATTATTATTATTATTAATTAATTATTACTCTAAGTGTACTGAGGTTTGTTTTGTTTCGTTTTGTTTTCTTTTGTGGTTCTTTGCCCTTACGTGTGCCAGGTTGCGTGGCTTGATCGATGGCAACTGTCATGTGCTTTACTGGCTGATATTGTTTGTTCTTGCTGGGAAAAACAAAAAAAAACCACAAAAAAAGGAGAAAAAGACAAAAAAAAAAGGAAAAAAAAAAAAGACCAACTCTTCACACCTATTTAAAAAAACCAAAAGAATACCAAACCAATTAAATAAGAAGTGTGGGGAAGCAGCTTCTCAGAAGCACTAAAGCGATAATGCGGTCTTCTGCGCTAACGTTTACACTAGAGGTGCGCGCTGGTGGGTTGGGCTTTTTTTGAGGCACTCGGTAGTAAGTAGATCAGCATCTTGATCCTGGAGGAGGAATCAGCTCCCTCTCTCCACTTCTTCCATCCTCAGGCTGTGCTCGTGGACTGTCGCCCCACTCGCCACAAAAGTCTTGCTTTTATCCTCTTCACCCCAAGCGGTGTAGCCAAGCTACCCAAGAGGAAACGCATCTAAGCATGTGCCATGTTTGTTGAAAAGATCTTTTTCTTTCTTTTTCTTCTTCTTCTTCTTCCCCACCTCCTTGCATGTACAAAGAAAAAAACAACCTAGTATATAATGTAGGAGAATATTTATGTTTAAGTATTAACCTTTACTGTACAAAATCCTTACCTTTAAATGTTCGGAAATACACAAATGCCATAAACTCCTAGTTTGCGAGGTCAAAAAAAAGAGAAGGAGTTGTCCTTTCTTATTTTAAAAGAGCTTAACCTAAAGTTTACCTGAACCCCACCCCCCCCAGCCATCCTTTTGGGGGTCAGTGGTTTGTTTTTTTTTCCACAGGTAACACACCAAGAAGCATTTTGGCAGGGGAGGGGTAGGCACGGGTTCAGTTCCCCTTTGAATTCGTTGACGTTGCAAAGCAGTTCCGTGCTTCGCAGAGAAGTTTTGTTTCTATGAGACCATGGTGAAAGCTACCATTGAAAACTAAATGTGAATCACATTATAGAGTCATAGCTACTTGGGAGGGGGGTGGGGGTGGGATGGGCAGGAGGGAAGGGTCAACTGACACAGTATTTTAAAGATTTTTTTTTTCTGATGCCTTTTTTGGTTTTTTTAAGTGACCTCCTCTGTCTCTCTCTATATATATATATGAATAGATAGAATGTTTTATGAGTATAAAACCAAGTTTTAACTTGCTTCCTGACATGAAGATTTTTAATCTACTAACAACTCATGTGCAACTGGTACTCTTGACCTCATTCCCACACAACCCATTGCGCTGCAGCTCTTAGGTTTGACCTGGCTTCATACTGGTGCTGGGTCTCTTTGATTTCCTCTACCTTGGGAACTGATATTTAAAACCACTGCTCAAATAAGTGTCTCTTCCTCCAAAACCTTTCTCTCATCTCTCTCACTCTTCTCTTTCCCTCCCCCACGAGCTTTTCTGGATGTTTGATTTCATTCTTTCTCATTAGAAGTGGCTGATTTTGTGTCATTGCTTCCTATATTTACATGTAACATGGTTTTTCAGTGGGTTGTTTTGGGTGGTTTGTTTGTTTTTTCTTTGATGGTAGTGGTGGTGGTGATTGGGTTTTTTATTTCTTACTTTTGGTTTCAGAGTTTTGGGATTTTGTTGCTATACTGAACCATGTGGCTCTCAAAGCAGTTACTGGGCTAACGTGAAAGGAAGACATTAGGAGAATTAGTTTCAGACCTGGACCCTAGTTGGCACACCCAATTGTTCTTGTCTCATGAGGTCAAAACAAGTGACCACGAGAATACCATCAGGAAGAAAAATAACAAAGCAAAACCAAACAAAACAAGACAAAACAAAACAAAGCAAAGCAAAATAATGCAAAACAAACTAAAACAAAGCAAAGCAAAATAAGGCAAACCAAACTAAAACAAGGCAAAGCAAAACAAAGTAAAGCAAAACAAAGCAAAATAAAACAAAACTCAAGTGACTGCAATATTGATGAATTTTAAGAGCCTGGCCAGTGGTCACCAGGCTCTCACAGTACGAACCTCCTTGCTTTTGTCCAAGAGGATCCATCCAGCATTGATCCCTTCATTCATTGCTTGGGAACGGTGTGGTGAGACCCCACTGGGCACTGCGCTGCTCCAACGGGTGTGCAAGTCTTAAAGCTCTGTCCAGTCTGTACCTAGTCCTCCTTTTCCCTTGCCATTGCTGTACTTGTACTGCCAGGAAACCTCATTTTCATTTAGGCTTGCTATGCTTTGTCAGGTGAGTACTACACAATAGTAGTGTTTGTTTCTCTGCGTTCTCTGGGGGTGCCTTGAACACAAAGTTCGTTGCAAGCTGATTCTGGAACAAAGAAAAAAAAAAACAAGGTAGTGAAAACAAAATAAATAAATGGGAAGGGGAAAAAAAAAAGAGCAAGCAAACCAGAAACCAGGCAAAACAAAAAGCAAAACTGTTGGCTGTGTTATCAGGAGACCCCGATATTTATATCACAGACTTCCTAACGTGATGACTCAGGCGTCAGAGTTTGATGCTGCAGTATAAAACTATTATTTTATATATTGTACAAGTAATTTATTAAATGTCTTTCTAAGGGTATATGCTGCTTTTAAGATGCACTATATTTTTGGATCTAATCCTTGTATTTTTATTTTTGTTATATATATTTTTTTTCCCCCCAAGGAAGTAAAACATGCTGCAAAAGGCAAGCCAGAGTGATTAGTATGCTAACTGCTACTTCTCTTTGAAAAGGAGAGTGGGACCTAGCTGGCTACGTAGCTTTGCTAAATGGATTCACTGCTGCCAGAGAAACGATTGATGCCCATAGCGTGGTCATTAATCTGGAGTCCAACACTTCCTCGAGTCTGTATTATAAAGAGCACTTAAATAGAAGTTAAAATGCCTAGATGCAGAGTTAGATTTTTGTCTGGTTTGTTTTTAATATGTAACTTTCTGGTTGCCTCATAAATAAACCAAATCTGCATGCTGGAATCGCTCTAATCCTGTCGCTGCGTTAAATCAGATCCACTAGGAGAAAGCAGAGTGAAGCGTTGCGACTCCAGAGTCATCACCACGGCCTCACTTGCCTCTTGTAAATTCACTGCTGTGGTGGTGGGGAGAGAGGGGTGGGGGTTGCAGAAGAGAAGGCCTGTAGGGAAGTTTGCAGTGAGACAAAGTGAGCATTTGCTAGGTTTCACAGAATCATGGAATTGTCAGGGCTGGAAGGGACCTCAAAGATCAGCCAGTTTCAACCCCCCTGCCCTGGGCAGGAACACCTCACACTAGATCAGGTTGCTCACAGCCACATCCAGCCTGGCCTTAAAATCTTCCAGGGATGAGGCTTCCACCACCTCCCTGGGCAACATGTTCCAGTGTCTCACCACCCTCATGGTGAAAAACTTCTTCCTACCATCCAATCTGAATCTCTCCTCCTCTAACTTGGATCCATTCCTCCTAGTCCTATCACTACCTGACACCCTAAAAAGTCCCTCAGTAGCTTTCCTGTAGGCCCCCTTCAGATACTGGAAGGCTACAACAAGGTCTTCTGAGAGCCTTCTCTTCTCTACCAGCAAAGAGGAGAGCTGCTTTGACCTTATTTTTACTCTGAGCTGAGCTGAGCTTGCAGATGCCCCTGAACAGATGTTGTAGCCCATGGGTGCAGCATGTTCAAAGTCACTACTTTAGGGCTGCCTAGAGAAGGTTTCGTTCAGTGTGAGCCGCGAGGCTGATGGCCTTGTGTAAAGAAGGGATTTAACAAGTATGGAGTTGGTTTATTTTTATCAGCACTGAGGTGAAACTAAAACTATTAACATAAAGAACTTATGCTCTCTTTCCTGCTAGAAATCTTCTCAACAGATTTTTACTCCAATTTTGTCTCCTCCAACACAGTCCAAGTTAATTTTACACCCATATATATATATATATATATAAAATATGTGTATGTGTATATACATACATCTCCAATTCTAGTCAGGGTGTGTGTGTGTGTGTTCGTGTATTTTCTTGTCTATAATACTTATATGTGTATTTATAATACTCCCTGGAGTATTTAATGACTCAGGCATCAGATCTGATGCTGCAGGCTACAATATTTGTGTATATGGCTCTGTTCAGATGCTGTGTGTACACTGACAAGCTCTACTGTCGGTGGTCTGTAGGATAATTAACGTTTCCCTTGAACTCAGAATTTGGGTGGCACTGCTCCAAAGTGTTTTCCTACACTCCACCACCACAGGTATTATTTATGGCAAAGTCAAATAACAATATGCATTTTAAGGTATTACACAGGCCATGTTGCCACCTTTACAGATGAAATCACTTTTTTGGCAGGAAGGAATGCTAAGAAAAGAACCTTTCCATAAGGTCAATACCCCAAGCAAATGGCTGCTAAAAAGCCAGTGAGATGACTTCTGTTCTTGCACACATTTTACTGACTGTGAGCAGAGCCTTTTCTGGAGATAAAGTGGCTCACACAGTGCTGCTGTTGTCTCTTTTGGCTAGATAAGGGCATGCAGAAAGAAAACTAACATCCTATAATAGAAATGGCAACTGGCAGCGTTTGACTTCATTAAGTGCTTAGAAGCAGAGATGGTCCCAGGCTAGGAACCCAAACCTCCCTTCCGTTTTGGAGGGAGCTGGGCAGGGGCTGCCATCCAGCCTGGTTGGGTTTGTCCCTGCAGCCAGAGGATCCCACTCGCTGGGGCATGGGCAGAGGAGGAAGCAGCCAACCCTGCTGGGGGCTGTGGCTGGGATCCCCTGCCCAGGCTGGCATTCCCCTGCCTCTGGGATGCACCCCAGAGAACCATGCAGGGTTTGAGTCCTCTTCTCGCTACTTAGCTTGCTCTGCCTGAAGCTACCTGGATCCCTCAGAGCAGCAGGAGCAATACTAAACACTTTGGTGACCTTCCAAGCGTGGCTGTTTACTCGCAGTTCCAAGCATCACCTTTGATTTCAAGGGTGGGGATACCCTAAAGAGTTTGTTCCAGAACCAGTTGGTTACAAGTGCACCTCTTCTCTATGCCTTACAAAAACTTCAGAGGCCATATTCAAAACAGGGTTTTTATCAGTGTATGCAAGGGGTGCAACCCCTCCTCTCTTCCTCCCCAGGTCAAACAGTATGGACAGTTTTCACACATATCTACCTGTATAACCCTCTGTACCTCTCATAACTGGTCAATGACTGTAACAGGTTACATCAGGTGTTTTTTCTACATACTTTTTACACAAAATCTATGCGATTAATGTAACTTGATTCAATGCATCATTTTATTGTACTAGTTCTTAAGCTTGTCTTTGGTTTCAATTTGGTTTTGGTTCGTTTGTTTCTAGGTGACTGTGGTTTATCTTGTGATTTTTATTGTATAAATAAATGAGGTGGCTGTTGATGCTTACTCTCTGTTACTAAGAATTTTTACCTTTTTTTGGAAGAAAGCATTGCTATGAACTAATGGATTTAAAAAGAGCATTTACTCATTGTAAATACAGTATTGTGCAAAAAAGAAAAAAGAAGAAAACCCAAACAAAAAACAACAAAAAGACACAAAATGGAAAAAAAAAAAAGGAAAAAAAAATATACACACACCCCCCTCGACCCTTTTCATTCATTTGAATTGCTAGTGTTAACTGAATTTTGTCTAGACACCATTTCTGTTGATGAAATAAAGACATATCATTATGTATTGTAAATTGATTTTGTCTTGACTCCGCGGCAATGCTTGGTCACCGCACGGGATGTTAGGTGAGGTTTGGGAGGGTGGTGTTTAGATCACAGAATCACAGAATGTCAGGGGCTGGAAGGGACCTTGGAAGCTGTCTCACAGAGAGAGAGTGATTGGCACTGGAATGGACTGCCCAGGGAGGTGGTGGAGTTGCTGTCCCTGGAGGTGTTCAAGAAAAGCCTGGATGAGGCACTTAGTGCCATGGTCTGGTTGATTGTCAAGGGCTGGGTGCTAAGGTTGGACTGGATGAGCTTGGAGGTCTCTTCCAACCTGACTGATTCTATGATTCTGTGATAAGAGGAAGATTCAGCATCACTGCTGACTTATAAAGTGATACCAGGATTATGGGATTGAATATCAAAATTATGATTTCTGAGGTCTACCTCCTGAACCTGTGGTCTGCCTGGAGAACTCTGTGGCTTTCTTAAGAGGACCTGGGCCAAACCACCACTGGTCAGTACCTCCTATGAATCCAACTAGAGTAAACTGAAGTTATTTGAAAAGATTCTCCAGACCACAGCTTTAAGCATGACTAACAGCTGGTCTAGGTTTCACTCTCCCATAGAACACTAGAGGCTCTAGCCTCCTGACACTCACCTTCACATCCTTATGAACGCTGATCAGGTCACCTCTCAGTCTCCTCTTCAAGCAGCACAGCACCAGCTCCCTCAGGCTCTCCTTGTAACAAAGGTGTTCTATTCCCTTCATCATCTTTGTGGCTCTGCGCAGGACTCACTCACACAGTTCTATTGAACTGGGGGGGCTCAGAACTTGACACAATATTCCAGATGAGGCCTCACCAGGACAGAGTAGAGGGGCAGACAAACCTCTCTTGACCTATTGACCACAGCCCTTTTAATGCACCCTGTAATGGCACTGGCCTCCTGGCCACCAGAGCACATTGCCAGCTCATGGCTGACCTCCCATCAACTAGGACTCCCAGAGCCTTTTCCCCTTCACTGCCTTCCTACAGGTCAGTCCCCAACCTCCACTGAATGTGGTTGATAAGCACCTGGTGCATCTCAGGGCTGATGAGGAGGCTCCCATTCCTGCAGTCCTGTTGCTAATTTGCCAGTTGCCTTTGATTTAGGAATCCAGCAGTCTTTGGGCTGCTGCAGAAAGAGCTGTGAGGGTATTTTATTGCCAAGACGAAATATATTCATAGAGAATTATCCGGGCAGGAAGGGACCCCAGAGATCACTCAGTTCCAATCCCCTTGCCACGGGTGGGGACACCTCACACTAGATCAAGTTGATCAGAGCCATATCCAGTCTGATCTTAAAGACATCCAGGGATGAGGCTTCCACCACCTCCCTGGGAAACCTGTTCCAGTGCCTCACCACCCTCACGCTGAAGAACTTCTCCCTAACATCAAATCTGAATCTACCCACTTCTAGCTTTGCTCCATTCCCCCCAGTCCTATCACTACCTGACATCCTAAAATGTCCCTCCCCAGCTTTCTTGTAGACCCTCTTCAGATGCTGAAGACCACAATAATGTCACCTGAGAGCCTTCTTTCCAGACTGAACAACCCCCAATTTGTCTTCATAGCCAAGCAGCTCCAGCCCTCTGATCATCCTCGTGGTCCTTCTCTGGACACCTTCCAGCACCTCCAGGTCTTTCCTGTAATAGTTGCTCCAGGACTGGATGCAGTACTCCAGGTGGGGGTCTCACCAGACTGGAGTAGGGAGGAGAATCACCTCCCTCCCTCAACCAGCTGGCCACACTTCTCTTGATGCAGCCTAGGAGCTGGTTGGCTCTCTGGACTGCAAGTGCACACTGCTGGCTCATGTTGAGCTCCTCCTCCACCGGTACCTCCACGTCCTTTTCCTCAGGGCTGCTCTCAGGCTAGTCAAGTTGTTTTGGAAGATCAAATAAGCAGTCTCTATACCCATTCACATAGTGCTTGACTTAAGGCAATGCTGCTAAGTCTTTGGCTTGGTCTTCTAAAGTGTCAGTGTACATCTTGGGAGGCAAGGGAAGAGGTTTGTGTTTGTTTCAAAGAATCACAGAATGTTAAGAGGTTGGAAGGCCTCTCTGGAGATCACAGAATCCAACCTCCCTGCCACAGGTAGGATCGCCCAGGGTAGTCAACACAGGAATGTATTCAGGTGGGTTTTGAAAGTCTCCAGAGAAGACTACCACAACCTCTCTGGGCAGCCTGTTCCAGGGTTCTGCCACTCTCACTGTAAAGAAGTTTCTCTGCATGTTAAATTGCAATCTTTTGTGTTCAAGCTTGTATCCATTGTTCCTTTTCTTATCACTGTGCACCATCGAAAAAAAGAGCTTGGCCCCCTCCATTTGACACCCACCCCTTAGATATTTATAGACATTGATCAGATCCCCTCTCAGCCTTCTCCAGACTAAACAGCCCCAGGGCTCTCAGTCTTTCTTCATACAGGAGATGCTCAAGTCCCCCAGTCATCCTCACTGGACTCCCTCCAGGAGATCCCTGTCTTCTTGAACTGGGGAGCCCAAAACAGGACATAGTATTGCAGGTGTGGTTTCACCTTTCCCCTTTACAGAAAAGCTGAGAGAAATCAAGAAAGGTTTGTGGAGAAACAAAGCCGAGCTGAAAGTCTCTGTGTGTCATCCAAATGCCATAGTGCTCCTCTGTGAAGGAAGAACTTGTGCCATGGGCCCTGAGAGTCACTTACACCCCTGAAGATAGAAAAATGAAAGAGGAAATTGGACCAGCCTTAGCTGCCATTAGCACAAGCAGGGGGCTAGCAGGGGGCTTCGCTCTCTAGAAAGCCCAAATGCATGGCAGCCACCTCCCTCTCTGGGCTGTGAGCAGCCTGAGAGCCTGCTCAGCAGCTTGGCAGAAGGAGAGCTGGGCAGAAGCAAGTGGCATGCCCAGCTGTCCTTCCCTGTTCCACATGCCTGCTGTATGTTGCTGGGAGGAGGGCAAGTTGATAGAGAGATGTCTCCAGGCTGTTTGTTTTAATCACCAGGCAGGAAACTGTATCATGTGCCCTGGGCCACCATCCTTCAGGATGCAAATCACGTCCTCTTCCATCTACTGCAGTGAAAGCTGTCTGCAAGTCCTCAGTCTTAAAATTCTCATGGAAGAAACCCAAACGTTTCCAGACTTCCCCAGCCTTCTCAATCTTCCTGCTGAGCATATATGAAGCAAGATTCTCACCCCCTCAAATTTGTCAGGAGTTGCAGTCACACATAGCCTGGCATTAGAATGTACTTTAGCAAAGCTGTTTCTCCATCCCTGATCAGTTGTTGCTCACACTTAATGGCCACCATCTTAAGTCTTTCCTTATTTTATCTTAAAATGCACAGGCAGAATGACAGAATCATGAGATCACAGAAGCATTCAGGTTGGGAAAGCCTCTCGGGATCACCAAGTCCAACCAGTATCCCTACTCTACAAGGTTCACCCTAAACCCTCAAGCACCACATCCAAACGACCTTTAACTACATCCAGAGTTGCCTCCTTGGGCAGCTCATTCCAATGCCTGACCACTCTTGCCAGGAAGAAAAAAATTCTTAATGTCCAGTCTAAACCTACCCAGTGGCAACTTGAGGCCATTCCCTCTTCTTCTATCACTAATTCCCTATGAACAGAGCCCAGCACCAACCTCTCCACAACCTCCTTGCAGGTAGCTGCAGACAGCCATGAGCTCTGCCCTCAGCCTCCTCTGTTTCACACTAGCCATTCCCAGCTCCTTCAGTCTCTCGTCATCTAATTTACTCCCCAGGCCCTTCCCCAGCTTCCTTTCCCTCCTCTGCACTGGCTCCAGCACATCCACATCTCTCTTGTATTAAGGTGCCCAAAACTGAACACAGTACTCAAGGTGTGGCCTCACCAGAGCTGAGTCCAAGGGCACAATCCCCTCCCTGCTCCTGCTGAAACAGCATTTCTTGGCCACCTGGGCACACTGCTGGCTCCTTTTCAGCTGCTTGTCCATTACAACCCCCAGGTTCCTTTCTGCCATGCAGCTTTCCAGCCACATTGCCCCAGGCCTGTAGCTTTTCTTGGGGGTGTTGTGGCCCAAGTGCAGGACCTGGCATTTGGCCTTGTTGAAGCTTATCCCATAAACATTGGCCATGGATCCAATCTATTCAAGCCCCTCTGCAGAGCCTCCCTACCCTTGTACAGATCAACACTGACATCTAACTTGGTATCATCTGCCAATTTACTACTGACACACACTGTGTCTTCATCAAGGTTATCAATAAAGATGTTAAACAGAAGTGGACAGGCAAACTGGTATTGGGTTGTAGTGAGACAGAAAGTGAGTCTAGGTCATGTGCACCAGAACAAAACCTCAGTAATCCCAAGCAATCTTTATGCTGTGTCTTTTTCTTTTCCTGCTGCCCTGCTTTCTGCTAATCTTACCTTAGAGTTGTCAAGTCACAGAGGATACTAATGCTCAGAGAATCTGGCATAGCAAAGGAGCTTATTGCTAGCATCACTTGCTGCTGAGGTGATAGCAAATGTGCTATGACGAGATGGACAAATAAAAGCAGCCAAAAGTCTGTGGCCAGAAACAGGATCTGGGAGAGTCAGACGAAGGTGCTTTAATTTCCAGATATAGAAGTGGAAGGGCTGCTTTCCTGGGCTGCATACAAGCCACAAATCCACCCTTCCACAGCTAGTCTGTCCTAGCAAACTGAAAATGAGCTCTTTGGGGCTTTCAGCTCCTCTGTATGAACTAATGAGACGGTGGAGGGGAATGAGATTTTCATGGCCCTGAGGTGTTACCTTGCTGATCTTCTTCATCAGCAAACTGAAGAAAAGGGCAGGTATTTTGCACTTAAATTGCCCAGTTTTGCTCAGTTTCCATTTTGAGGTTGAAAGTGGTGGCTACACGGAGGCTGCATTAGCATAGGAAGTCTCTGTCAGAGCTTGAGGACTGCATTAGCATGGGTGGATGAGCAGCAGAGTCTTCAGCTAGTATTTTTTTCTCTCTTAAATTCTCTGTCCCTTCAGATTCCTTGAGTATTTCTTCCATCTTTTATTCATCAGCTGCTGAAGCCTGGGGAGATCAAGGCCACGCAGCCTTCCAGGTTACTGTCAAATCAAACTAACCCTTTCTTGTATGTGCCTTGGGTCTTCCACCACCCAGAAGATCTAAGGGTCAGACTGATTTCTGATATGAACACTACTAGCATGCACAAGCTGTACATCCCAAAGTGTTCTCCCAAAGACACAAGACTGTTTCTGCTCAAGTCAAGATCCAGCTCAAGGCTACGTGAGCAAAATCCTGAGCCATGGAGCGAGCTACCCATTAACACCAGCAGCTGGAGGATGGTGCTTAGTCCAGGGGTGTAAAGCAGAGGAGTAAAGTGTTTGCTTTCTTAAACTGCTTTGTGAATTCAGCATTACCGTAGCAGGAGAGAGGAACGGAGCAACTGATAATTTTATCTCTCTGCTGAAGGCAGTTTGTGCTCAATCCCTTAGTTTGTTTCTTCTGCTCAGAATGGCATCACTTTTTCATGATAGATGATAGTTCAAGGAGCATGCTCTGCAAGACAGCAAAAGAAACAAAGTGTGAAGCTGAAGGAGAAGAAGAAATGCTCTCATAGTAATTAACCCCGAGATATGCATGAGCTAGGAAGGCAGAAATCTGGTGTTTAGCTGACAACAGGCTTACCTTACAGGACTTTGTTCAGGGCTAAGGAGAGGGTGGGGAGAGGGGGAACACCTTGCTTTTAAACCAAAGGAAGCACATTAATTCCTGAAGTAACTTGCTTGAAATCAGTGGGCCCATCCTAGAGCCCCTGCTTTACATGTTAAGAGGTTTTTGTATGGTTTTGACTGCCTTAAAACTGTACCAAAATGGACTGATTCAAGCAAATTCTGCTTTCTGAAACCCAGCTTAGCCGTTTGCTGCTGCACAGACCCTCAGAGGGGTTCATTAGCTGTCAGCTGCTGCTGACTCCCAACGCTTCTCTGTGTCCATCTGGTGAACGGGTACCTGTGAGTGACCAAGTAGTTTTAGCAGGATAATTGGTACTTTGGCTGTCATTACCACGAGCTTCTCCTGAGTGCTCCTGGGCACAGTAAAATACAATTACTGTGGAATTGATTTGTTGCCTTTTTTAAAGAACTGTTTGCACAGAAGAGTAAGTTCTGGGCTCTGCATCTGGGACAGAACAATCCTCACTATCAGTACAGGCAGGGGGAGGAAGCGAGAGAAAGCAGCCTCGTGGAAAAGGACTTGGGGGTCCTAATGGATTAGAAGCTGGATATGAGCAGGCAGTGTGAACGTGCAGCCCAGAAGGCAAATCACAGCCTGGGCTGAATCCAAAGCAGCGTTGCCAGCAGAGCCAGAAAGGGGATTCTGACACTTTGCTCTGCTGAGACCTCACCTGCAGTGCTGCATCCAGCTCTGGAGCCCTCAATAGAGGAAGGACATGGAGCTGATGGAGCAGGTCCAGAAGAGGGACACAAAACCGTGCAGGGGATTGGAGCAGCTCTGCCACAAAGACAGGCTGAGGGAGCTGGGAGTGTTCAGCCTGCAGAAGAGGAGGCTCCGGGGAGACCTAACAGCAGCCTGCCAGGGCCTGAAGGGGGCGAGGTCTGCAGAGAGACTGTTTGCAAAGGGCTGCAGGGACAGTATCAGGGCAATGGCTTCAAACTAGAGCAGAGCAGATTGAGATTGGATGTTAGGAACAGGTTCTGCACTATGAGGGTTGTGGAACACTGGAAGAGGTTGCCCAGGGAGGTGGCTGTGGCCCTGTCCCCAGAGATATTCAAGGTGAGGCTGGACATGGCTCTGGGCAACATGATCTAGTTGAAAATGTCCCTGCTGACTTCAGGGGAGGGTTGGACTGGATGACCTTTGGAGGTCACATCCAACCCAGACCATTCTACGATTCTATGAAAACTGTTCAAAACCAGCAGTAGTCACCAGCAGGTAAATACTTTTAAGGACTGTCAAACAACCTAGAGTAAATCAGGGCTTTACCAGTTCCTTTCCCCCTCCTGTAGATTTTCCTTGTGGAGCTCAACTGTCTAAATAACTCCTCTGCAGTTATCAGCTTTGTTATTTCAGTTTACATTCCCTCTTATCAAACAGTTCCCAGCCCCAGGGGCGAGAGCAAGTGAGCAGCTAGTTAAATGAGTGGATATTTATCCCTCAAGTGTTGTTGAAAGGGTGAGTAAACACGCCTTGTTCTGGAGAAGACTGTAAGCATTCAGGCTGAATAGCAGCTCTGGCTTTCATATCCTGCTCACTATGGAGTCTTTTCCCGCTATGTAAAAGGCTCAGAGCTGAATAGAGAATTGAGAAGCAGAAAAAGGAACTGAACAGTGTGGAGGACTAAAAGAGCAATGCAGCGAGGGAAACCAGACCTGGTGAATCATAAATTTTGCTCGGTTTTGGCAGAGCCAAGATTTCAGTCTCAGAGGCTGTCTTCTGCACAAATGAACGAAACCAGCAGCCCCATCTCAGTCCGATGCAGTGAGCACAGTGTTATCAGCTTTGCTTGCTGCTTCATTAGCAGCTTTATACCCCTCATTCACCACGAGAGGAGGGCCTTGCTTTTAAACATACTTCCATTTAGACTGGATGTTAGGAACGATTTCTTTAACATGAGGGTAGTGGAACATGTTGCACAGGGAGGTAGCTGAGGGTCCATGCCTAGAGATACTCAAGGTGAGGCTGGACAAGACTGAACAACCTAAGCTAGTGGAGGATGTCCCTGCTGACTGCAGAGGAGGCTGGACTAAATGGCCTTTGAGCGGTTTGGCTTGGAAGGGACCCCCAGTGATTCTGTTAGATCTGTTTGGTGCTTCCAATGCCATGACCCACAGGATGCAGTTGAGTCTTGGGTGAGGTTGATTTTGTGTAGCTTTGAGATTTTCAGCTGAGTGTGGTCACATGAGCCTAGGTGGCTGTTCCTGATCCAGGCCACTGGCTCTCTTGCCCACCTGGGCACATTGCTGGCTCATGTTCAGCCTACTATTTACCAGTACCCCCAGGTCCCCTTCTGCCTGGCTGCTCTCCAGTTCTCTCTGTCCCCACCCTGTAGCGCTGCTTGGGGTTGTTGTGGCCAAAGTGTAGAACCCTGCACTTGCCAAACTCTTGTCTCAGTTGTACATATGAAACATCTTTACATTAAAATATCATGTGCTGTAAGGCAGCAAGCAACACCTACCTAAGCCACATTTGAAAATCACAGAATTATAGAATGCCAGTTTGGAAGGGACTCCCCAAAGACCATCTGGTCCAACCTTTCTAGGTGATAGAGGAGATTAAATAGGATGGCTTAGCACCCTGTCATGCTGAGTTTTAAAACTGACCAGTGCAGGACAAGTCACTACTTCTCCTGGGAGATGATTCCAATGCTCAACCATTCTCAAAACAGAATCTCCCCAGGAGTAACTTGTATTCATTATGCCTTGTCTTTTCCATATGACTCCTCAAAGAGAGTCTCCACTATCCTGGAGACACTCTTACCCTTTATGTGCTGCCATGTGGTAATAAGGTCACCCCTAAGCCTTCTCAAGGCTGAATAAACTCAGTTCTCTCAGCCTTTCCTGTTAGGACAGGTCTTCCAGCACTCTGATCATTCTCATGGCCCTTCTCTGAACACTTTCCAGCCTGTCCACATCTTTTTTTGTGCAGCTAATACCAATCCCACACAGAATGACTCCCAAGGTCAGCATGCCAGAAGAGCGTGACTCTCAAAAGTAGCAACAGAGTGTTCACTTGCAGCCCAGAGGGCCAACCAGAGCCTGGGCTGCATCAGGAGGAATGTGGCAGCAGGCTGAGGGAGGTGATTCTACCCCTCCACTCCACTCTGGTGAGACCCCACATGGAGTACTGCATCCAGTTCTGGAGCTCCTATCACAAGAGGGATGTGAAGATGGTGGTGTACGTCCAGAGAAGGACCACAAGGATGCTCAGAGGGCTACAGCAGCTCTCCTATGAGGACAGACTGAAAGAGTTGGGGCTGTTCAGTCTGGAGGAGGCTCCAAGGTGACCTTATTGTGGCCCGTCAGTATCTGAAGGGGGCCTACAAAAACCCTGGAGAGGGACTTTTTAGGCGATGAGGGAATGATAGGACTAGGGAGAATGGAGCAAAGCTGGAGGTGGGGAGAGTCAGCCTGGACACGAGGAGGAAGTTCTGCACCATGAGAGTGGTGAGAGCCTGAAAGGGTTTGCTCAGGGAAGTGTTTAAGGCCAGGCTGGATGAGGCTGTGGTCAGCCTGATCTAGGGCAGGGTGCCCCTGCCCATGGCAGGATGGGTCAGAACTAGACGATCCTTGTGGTCCCTTCCAACCCTGACTGATTCTGTGACACTGCTTTGCAAACAGACTGTATTTCTCTGCCAGCTCTCCCCTGGAGGACAGCATAATTGTGATTAAACAGGAAAAGCTGCCAGGCAGTTTCTGTGAGCTCTCAACAGGGTGTGAAATCCTGGCTTGCTCAAAACCTTACACTCTAGGCCTTCTCACCACATGAGAAACATGGAAAGGGGAAATGGATAAATTGCCTCTAGGTGACAATTTAACGTGGTGACTATCTGTTGCAAAAACCATAACCCCATGATAACTGGAAGCCATAAACAGGTTTTTTTTTTGCATGAGCAACATGTAAGAGTGCCTTCTGCTTCTCACCACAAAAGATATGAAGTTGTCTGGTTGGTTTGTTCTGTATTTAGTAGAAGTACTTACTTTGGGGAAGAGCGAGGAGAAAAAGCTAAAGACTGATAATTTGGAATATTGTGTGAAGTAAGCATTTGCTTAGCACATGCCCCACAAAAAGTTAAGGGCTTACTCCTGCAAAAAATTTGGAAAGGAGCTTTTTTTTTTGCTCTCAGAGGGCAAATCTCATGGTCTGGGGCAAGGAGAAAGCAAATTGCTTTAAGGAAAGCTTTGCTGGTTCTTGAACGCAAGGAGCCTGTCTTACTAGCGCTGACTGTAAGCAAGCTTAGAGTGTGGCCAAAGAAGAAGAGCAGCTGCTGGAAATGCAGCTCTGGACTCGCTGGCTCTGGCATTGCAATTATTCCATGTTTTATACATGGCCCTTCTGATTTAGCCGCTGAGCACCTACTCTCTTCTGGGAGAAACCCTCTGAAGCTGAGCCACTGAAGTGAGCACACCTGCGACAGCTGAACACGTTCCCACTGGGCCGGTCCCCGTCCGGCGCAAGAGGCCGAGAGCCGGTGCCTCAGCGACCTCAGCTCTCACCAATGCCCTGGCAGCGCTCTCGGTTTCCCTCAGAAGGGGACCAAGCCTACAGACGCTCGGCTTGACCAGGGCGGGAGCTCGGCACCCAGGCTGTGAGGGAAGAGCTACCCAAGCCCCTCTGCCCTAGGCTCAAACTCTAACTCCGCAGGACCGGGACAAGCAACCTGGCAGGGCCGGCCCGGCCCGTCCCGCCTGGCACCCTCCGCCGCCCCCCTCCCGCTGGCCGCCCCGAGGCGCGCACCGCTACTTGCCATGGAGACGCGGCGCCCCATGGCGGCGGGCGGCGGGCTGCCGGGCGGGCCGCCCTCTTCGAGGCGCTGTCCCTCCGAGCCCGAGCCGGGGCCGGAGGCGCAGCGGGAAGCGGCGTCCTCGTTGTCGCTGCCCGCCCGGCTGGCAGCGAGGGCGCGGGAGAGGAAGCTGGCCTTGCGCGTCCCGGGGCAGTGCCCGCTGTCCGGGGAGTTGCAGCGCTCCGCATCGGGGTCGCGGCAGACGCTCCCGCGGCTGTGCTTGCGAGGCGCCCGCCGGCCCGCGCCCGCCGCCCCCGCGGGGCCGCCCGCCGCCATGGGGCGCGGCGCCTCCTCGCTGCTGGAGGAGGCCGGCGGCTGCTGCTCCTGGTGCTGCGCCGAGCCGTGCCGGCGGCGGGGCGGCGGCGGCGTGCCCCGGAGCTCTCCGCGGTGCTGCCGACCCGCAGGCCTCGCCGCCCCGGGAGCGGGGGCAGAGGCAGCAGCGGGGGCGTGGGGTGGCGGCGGGGCGGCGGCTGGGCGCGGCGGGCAGGTGTCGGTGGCCGGGCAAGCCGGCGGCACCATGGAGCTCTTCTTGGAGCTGTAGAGGATGGTCTCCTCCTCGGCAGGGCTTGCTGGCCACCACGGCCGCCCGCAGAGGCTCTTCTGGATCTTCTTGAGGCCCAGATGGGCGATCTCGAGGATGTTGAGGAAGAGGGAGACGGCGGCGATGCTGTTCATGAAAACCATAAAGATGGTCTTCTCTGTGGGTCGGGACACAAAACAATCCACCGTGTTAGGGCAAGGGGGCCGAGTGCATCTGTAAAGGGGGGACATGTGAAACCCATATAAAAGATACTGACCTATCATAAAGCCCACTTCAACCACTGACCGTGTCAGGATGTGCAGGACATAGGTGCGCAGCAGAGACCCTCTCAGGGGGGCCTTACTCACTTTCTTCTGTTCCTCCAGCTTGCGCAGTTCCCTCTCCACTCTCCTGTGCTCCTCGGGCATGGGCTCCAGGTCTTCCAGCTGGACTCGCAGCTGGGCCTTCCTCTTCTGCCGCTCTTTCTCGAGAGCCCTCAGTCTGTAGAGTGCATGGCCCATGTAAACCAGTGATGGAGAAGAGACAAACACGATTTGCAGCACCCAGTATCTGATCAGAGAGATGGGGAAGGCTTTGTCATAGCAGATATTGTTGCAGCCAGGTTGCTCCGTGTTGCAGATGAACTCAGACTGCTCGTCATCCCAGACATCTTCAGCAGCTACTCCCAGCACCAGCATCCGGAATATGAACAGGATTGTGAGCCAGATTTTGCCAACTATCGTGGAGTGGATGTGCACTTCTTCAAGGATGCTGCCCAACAGGTTCCAGTCCCCCATGGTCAGAAGTTCATGCCTGAAGTACAAAAGAAAAGCCCCAAACCCTCATGTTATTCCTCCAATACTGGATTGCTTTTGGAAATGGCTTTTAGTATTTCTCCCTCTTTTTTTTTTGAAGTGATGATCTTTCCTATACATTCTTCTGATAACAGGAGAGCTCTTAGAAGTTCGTTATTACTGTCTGCATAATGGGTCTTTCAAGGCAGACTTTATGATTGCTAGTGAAAGATGCAAATGTGAGGTTATTTTAAGGGATTGATTTCAGCTGCACGCCACAGCCCTTCTTAGCTGCCTACAGTTTGACACTGTTTTCTTCCTGCTAAGACAGAAGACATTTACTTTCTGCACATTGCAAATCCTTCACCAGCTATTGTTTAATTCTACCCCCACTGCGTTCCATTGCCTGTGGCTGTGCCATAGCTTTGGGCAAGAAACTACTAGAATAACATGTGATGTTTGTGGCTTTCATTCATGTAATAGAATCATAAAACCATTTATCATACTGGCTGGAAAGGACCCCTAAAAACTCATCCAATCTAACCTCCATGTAGTGAGCAGGGATATCCTCAACTAGATCAAGTTAACCAGAGCCCTGTCTAGCCTCACTCTGAATATCTGTAGGGATGGGGCCACAGCCACCTCCCTGGGCAGCCTCTTCCAGTGCTCAAGCACTCTCATTGTAAAGAGCTTTTCCTTGGTATCCAATCTCAATCTGCTCTAGTTTGAAGCTATTGCCCTCATCCTGTCCCTGCAGCCCTTTGCAAACAGTCTCTCTGCAGCCTTCTTGTAGCCCCCTTCAGGTACTGGCAGGCTGCTATTAGGTCCCCCCAGAGCCTCCTCTTCACCAGGCTGAACACCCTCAGCCTGTCCTTGTGGCAGAGCTGCTCCAACCCCCTGAGCACTTCCATGGCCCTCTTCTGGCCCTGCTCAATCAGCTCCATGTCCTTTCCGTATTGAAGCCTCTAGGGCTGGATGCAGCACTGCAGGTGAGGTCCCAGCAGAGCAGAGCAAAGTGTCAGAATCCCCTCTCTGGCTCTGCTGGCAACGCTGCTTTGGGTGCAGCCCAGGCTGTGTTTTGTCTTTTGGGCTGCAAGCTCACACTGCCTGCTCATGTCCAGCTTCTCATCCACCAGACGCTCAAGTCCTTTTCTGTTGAGCTGCTCTCAATGTTATCACCCCCAAGTCTGCACTGATAGTGAGGACTGTTCTGGCCAGGTGCAGGACCCTGCATCTGGTTTTGTTGAACCTCATTTAGTTCACCTGGGCTCACCTCTCCAAGTCCTTCTGGATAACACCACACCCCTACTTTAAGAAGTATTCTAAAACTCAGAAAGAAAGAAAAATGCTTCATTTTGTACCCCAAGGTAGTAGAATTATTAGTGCCAGCCATCCAATATTTTCCCATTCAAAATTTGAAGTCTTAATGAATGACAAAGACTTTGTGTTTAATTATAAATGTCAATAGAAGAGCTAAATACAACAGGGATTACATAATGGGGTGATGTGAGGGTCTCTAGCTGCCAGTGTGACTTGATCTCTTTAATTATCTCTTTCCCAGAAGCACTTTGATTCGACAGTAAATTGATCCACATTCTGCTGCCAAATGCTTATCTAAAAAACTATTCAGGAGCTTCAAGTAACGTGGTGAACCAAAATGTAAGGTCTTTGCCTGCTTACACACAAATGCACTGCAGGCTCAGTGTTGTGTCACTAGAATTCTTCCTGCTAACGTGGCAATCAAATATTGGCAGTAACTGGCATCATAGCTACCTGCACTTGATTTTTTCATGCTGCTGTACTCACAAAACTTCTCAAGTTCCACTAACTTACAACCTTCAGTAAAGTGCAGTTTCTAAGGTTTCTTAACAGTGGCTGGTTGCAGTACCCAAAATCTTGCATGCTTTTAATTGATAGCACCACAGACTCACAGAAAGTTAGGGGTTGGAAAGGACCTCACAAGCTCATTCAGTCCAACCTCCCTGCCAGAGCAGCATCACCCAGAGCAGATCATACAGGAACACATCCAGGCAGCTCTTGACTATCTCCAGAGAGGGAGACTCCACAACCTCCCTGGGCAGCCTCTTCCAGTGTTCTGTCACCCTCACAGGGAAAACATTTCCCTCCTGTTTCCATGGAACTTCCTATGCCTCAGCTCCCACCCATTGCCCCTTGTCCTGTCACTGGGCATCACCCAGCAGAGCCTGGCTCCAGCCTCTTGGCACTCATCTTCACAACCATTCACGAGGTTCCTCCCTCAGGCTCCTCCTGTCCAAGCTAAAGAGCTCCACTCCCTTCACCATTTTTGTGACTCTGTGCTGGACTCTCTCAAACAGCTCCCCGAGATTCTTCTTGACTGTGTTTCAGTTTTGTTTAGTTGTCTGTGTGTGGAGGGGTGTGCAAACCTGAACCTACACAGGGAGCTTCCCTTTAAGACAGAGGAAGCTGATTGAGGGAATACTTAGCCAGTTAAGCATATTTTTAGTTGCTATGAAGCACTGGGAATATCTTCCCCCCCCCCCCACTCCTCCTCTCCCAGGTTGTCATGGAGAGTATCATAGCATAGTATCACAGTATCATCAGGGTTGGAAGAGACCTCACAGATCATCGAGTCCAACCCTTTACCACAGAGCTCAAGGCTAGACCATGGCACCGAGTAGCAGAAGCCCTTAGCAGGCCTCCCTGTTGTGAAAGCTGTAGTGTCTCACATTAATGCCAGGAGCATGGCAAACCCAAAACAATCCTTCAGCCCCATGAGAAAGCCTCTCCCTAGTCGAGATAAAAGGTAACCAATGGCCACTGTTTGGGCTAGGGGGAAGGGCAGTTCTCATGCCCGCCTCACACCTGCTGTGGGCCGAGCTTGGGGTGCTCTTAGAAATGGTTTTGGTAAAAGATCTCCAATTGTATGGATTGATGATAACTTTGTGCCAATCTGTAAGAATAACGTAGAATAGCCTGGGCTGGAGGGTTACACCTCTTTTGAGCACTATAAAATGGTGTGCCGGCATGGATCGGGAGCTGCTGGTGCCTGCTCCTGCCTGCTCGCTCGCCTGCCTGTCTGCCTCGCTCCTGCCGCGGCGACCTCTCGCTCCTGCCCGGCCCTGCCCGGCGAGGGGCCCGCAGAGGCCTGAAGCTGCTTGGGCCCGATCCTGACCAACAAAGGGACACCGCCCAAACCTCGAACCCTGCTAATCTGAACCGCGAGTAAACCAAAGAAAGAACTCCTCACCTAAAGACTGAGTAACTTCAAAGACTCAAAGGAGCTCTAAAGAAACCACAGACTCTCCTTTGTCTGCTGTTTTCTGAACTGTTATTCTACAGCTTCAAACCTAAAAGAACTCAGGTGGGGAGTTTAGTTCGGGAGGGGGTCTCCGTGTTTGAGCAATAAACCACTTAAATCCACAAGTGAGCCTCCGCGTGTTTTCCCCACAACCTCCCAAACTACCTTCCGTGACAAACTGGCGACGAGCACTGAAACAACCCATATGAAAAAAGAAGTTAGGAGGAGTTACTGCAGTCTGTGCTCCTCACCGCTAAAGAGCAATGCCACACACCCCTCAGGGTATGGAGGGAGCTCTGCTGTTAGCGGCTGAACTTGATGATCTTAAAGGTCTCTTCCAACGGAAAGGCTCTGTGACTCCATCAGTTAGTCTATGGCCGATAACAGAGAGGGGTTTTGTAACCAGTAACATCCTCTCTTCAGCTGAAGAGAGCTAAAACATGATGGCAGCTGTGGATTCATTGCCTCGCAGGAACTACTGAAGCGGCAGCAGCTGACTGCGAGGGGCAGAGCAGAGGCTAGAGTTTGTGCCCACTTTTTTCCCCGGAGGAGGAGCAAAGCCCAGAGAGTGGCATTATTTCTCCCTAACAGCATCTCCACCAGCCTGCTTTGCTCTGATTCACTGCCGCTTGGTACACTTACTGTGTGTTTATTCCAGGTTCACTGTAGCTCCAGGCAGACACTAAATCAGCCTTGCTCACTGCATGCAGTTAACTACTCATTTACGGAGCAGGACTAGAAACCTGGCAGATAATGCCCAGTGATGAAGTAGTGGGGGAAGGGGGAGAGCTGGATTTTGGTAAGGATGAAAGTGGCAGTAACTAGGATGAGACAAAGCTTTAACAAACCTCTGCATTTAGTTTTCAAATCCATCATAAGTGAGCAGAAAGCAGCAGCTAAACACAAAAGAGCTCAGCCTAAATAAGAAAACACACCCAGCACCCATAAGTGACATTACAATGATCATCAAGTTCCTAGCCTGTGTAACCGGGGGGCCAACCAGGCCCCCCGGCCTTTAGATCACCTCCACCATTCACCCAGTGCACACCACAGGGACTCACCAGTGACGATCGGAGGAGGATCCCTCTGCCCAGTTGGGCAAGCTTGAGGCTACTGCCTTCCCTGGGGCTGATTTTAAAGGGAGCCGACAGGGAGGGCAAATTGGTCACACCTGGGGTGGGAGGAGACTCCAACAGAACCCATATTAAAAAGGGCAGTGAGCAGGGAGGGCAAATTGGTCACACCTGGGGTGGGAGGAGACTCCAACAGAACCCATATTAAAAAGGGCAGTGAGCAGGGAGGGTAAAATGATCACACCTGGGGTGGGAGGAGACCCCAACAGAAGCTAAGCGCTCTGAGTTTGGGGAATAAAAAGGGAAAGTGCAGTATGAGGTGGAAAAGGAGCAATATAGTGGAAAGGGGGAGGTAGTTCTGAAAAGAGGGAGATGAGGGGATTAAAAGAGCTAATAAAAATGAAAACTTGTTTGTGTAAGAAGTGAAAAAGGTGGTCCTGTTCTGACAGGGCTGTTAGACTAGATGACCTTTCAAGGTTCCTTCCAGCCCCTAATGTTCTGTGATTCTTCTGACTTCATTGGAACCTTTTACAAAGCTGGTATCCAATTGTTGTGATGGGTGTTATGATGTTCACAGGTTGGGTTGGTGTAAAGATGAATTTGCCTTGGGAGCTCTTTTACTCTGGAGAGGAGTGGGATGTGGGTGAGACAGCCACACTGACTCCCAGGTCGGTAAGGAAGGAGGCAGGCAGGCATGACAGAGCAGTCACCTGCACCCAGTTAGGCAATCAATAGTGAGGAAGAGCCCTCCCTGCAGCCCATGAAGGACCCCACGCTGGAACAGAGCACTGCTCCCAGTGAAGGCAACAACTCTGAGCTAGAGCAGTCTGCTGCTGGGAGGACTGAAGGCCATGAAGGACCCCACGCCAGATGGAGGAGTTTGTGAAGGAAGGAATCTACATTGCCACAGGGGGAGGGGGGCAGAGTGAGGAGCTTTGTCCCTGAAGAGGAAGGAGCAGCAAAACCAACATGGAAGGGACTGGGACTAACTGGGGCTGTTTGAGAAGACTGAGAAAGCATCAGATCAATGTCTATAAATATCTGAGGGGTGGGTGTCAAGTGGAGGGAGACAAGCTCTTTTTGGTGGTCAGCAGCAGTAAGACAAGGAGCAATGGCTGCAAACTGGAACAGAGAAGGCTTCACCTCAACCTGAGGAGAAACTTCTTTACAGTGAGTGTGACAGAGCCCTGGGGAGGCTGCCCAGAGCGATTGTGGAGTCTCCTTCTCCTCAGACTTTCCAAACCCTCCTGGATGCATTCCTGTGCAAACTACCCTGGGCCATCCTGCCTTGGCAAGTGGGTTGGACTGGATGATCTCTGGAGGTGCCTTCCAACCTCTAAGGTTCTGTGAGCATAAACAGACCACTCTGGCTCTACAGATGTGTTGGTTTCTAACACTGTTTTTATCAGTCTTTAAACATCTCTGTCTTCACTTTTGTTACAGCTGACAGGGTCTAACCCTCTAAATGAGCTTATTCTAGTCAGACCCTTTCCCTCGAGCCTGCGCTGGTAGAACTGCAGCACAAACAGCAGCATGATGAACACTGTGTGTAAAGCAAGAAAGCTTCTAGGAAATTAGCCAAAAGTACTTCACAACCTCATCATAACAATGTGCATCTGATTTTTCCACCTTTTCCTTCCCTGGCCTTATTTGAGTTCTGAGTAACAGAGTCATTTCAGCTTACTGTAAGAGAGTAATCTCAAGTATCAAGGATATCATTATAGGCTAGACATTTTAGTGTTCTAATACATCTGGCAAGTATTCTAGAAACACATAATTTTCAATATAGATAGTGCATAGAATAGAATCATAGAGTCAGCCAGGGTTGGAAGGGACCACAAGGATCAGCCAGTTCCAACCCCCCCTGCCATGGGCAGGGGCATATCATGCTAGATCAGGCTGTCTACAGCCTCATCCAGCCTGGCCTTAAACACCTCCAGGCATGGGGCTTCCACCACCTCCCTGGGCAGCCCTTTCCAGGGTCTCACCACCCTCATGGTGAAGAACTTCTTCCTAGCATCCAGTCTGAATCTACCCATTTCTAGCTTTGTTCCACTCCCCCGCCCCCCCCCCCCCCCCCCCCCCCCCCATCACTACCTGACATCCTAAAGAGTCCCTCCCCAGCTTTCTTGTAGGCCCTCTTAAGATACTGAGAGGCCACAGTAAGACACCTTGGAATCTTCTCCAGACTGAACAGCCCCAACTTCCTCAGTCTCTCCTCATAGGAGAGGAGCTCCAGCCTTTTGATCATCCTCATGGCCCTTCTCTGGACACTTTCCAGCACATCCACACCTGAGACATTTCTCATTGTACTATCTGACTACCTCTGTATCTCCCCAGTTATTCCTTCAAACAAGAAAAAATCATGCATGTAATAAGTTGGAACCAGCTGTAAATCCCTCACTCCCATTGGAGGAAGTTTATTTCTTGCTTTTCCTACTTCTTTAAGCTCATCTTATCTTTTGCCTCTATTGAAATCAATTCTCCATTAAGTTATGCCAGGTTTTCATCTGCTGTGATTTGACACAAGCAAAGTTACATCTTCAATTTCTGGACAGAAGAAGTCAAATGCTATGATACACAAAACACTCCTGGGTTTCAGTTGTGATGCTTCAATTTCAGCCTAGACCTGCCTGCTCCCTACTGCCCTAGGAAGAGTTATTTTTCTGCTGCTTACCTTAGGAGCAAGCCCTTGGTTGGTCCTGTCTGAGAGCATTGCAGGAGCACACAGCACTGCTTACTGCTACAGCTGAGACCTTCCTTTGGCAGCACTAAGACATCTTTTTTTGCCCCAAGAGCCAGAACGCAGATGAGGTACTCCGAGCTGACCTCTCAGTTCTTTGCAGCTGCATGCCAAGATTGCTCGGTCTGAACTATCCATGCCCAGTTTAAAAATCATCAGATGATCAGATTGTGCCTCTGGCCAAAATTATCATGCAATTGTTTTAGTCGGTGGCATCTACCCAAGCAGTGCCCTCAAGGCTCGATCTGTGCGGCAATAGTTTGCGACGCTCCCCGTGCCTTAAGTTTGCTCTTCAAACGTTACTCCTCCACTCATCTCAGAAATCAACTTTTGGGTTGGAAAATGGCTAAGCAGGCAGCAGTTACAGCGGCACAGAGTCTTGCATTTTCTTTACATGCCATTAGTTTTGCTCTGAGTCGATGCTGAAGAGTCGATCGGGCATGTCCGATTTCATACTCTGCTGCCCGCTCAGTTAATTTAGGATGTGGTTAGCCTGAACCTTTGAAAATGGAGGCCACAGGGCTCCAGTCCTCAGTTAGAAACACAGGCTTCTGGCACAGTAACCCTCCTTCAGCTAGGCTAAAGGGACACCTCCCAGGCACATTCAGAATTGCTATCTGTGAGAGATCTAAGGTCTAAAGGAGGCTGGCAAGGGACCTTAAAAGCTCATGCAGTCCAACCCCCCTCCCCCCCCCATCCCCCGCCACAGCAGCATCACCTAGAGCAGGTCACACAGGCATGCATCCAGGTAGCTCTTGAATACCTCCAGAAGAGGGAGACTCCACAACCCTCCTGGGCAGCCTGTTCCACTGTTGTCACCCTCACAGTGAAAAAGCTTTTCCTCATGTTTTCACAGAACTTCCTATGCCTGAACTTCCACCCATTGCTCCTTGTCCTGTCATCAGGTGTCACCCAGCAGAGCCTGGCTCCAGCCTCCTGGCACTTATCCTGCACATCTTTATATCCATGGATGAGGTCACCTCTCAGTCTTCTCCTCTCCAAACTAAAGAGACCCAACTCTCTCAGGCTCCCTATGTAAGAGATCTTCTCTTCCCTTAATCATCTTTGTGGCTCCATGCTGGACTATCTCAAGCAGTTCTGTCCCTCTTGAAGTGGGGGACCCAGAACTTGACACAGTATCACACACAGTATCACAGTATCATCAGGGTTGGAAGAGACCTCACAGATCATCAAGTCCAACCCTTTACCACAGAGCTCAAGGCTAGACCATGGCACCAAGTGCCACGTCCAACCTTGTATTTCAGATGTGGCCTCACTGGGGCAGAGTAGAGGAAGAGGATCTACTAATCACAGCCCTTCTAATATACCCCAGGGGATGGAGAACAGGAATGTGATGTGGCCCCTTACAATTGAAGACAAGAAAGAATCTGTGGTGACTGAAGACAGTTCCTTGCTATAAGCATCTGCCACAGCTGAAACCAGCTTACAGTGGGAACGCTGATAGGCAGCTTGGGGTGGCTGCTGTGATGAGAGATGGGCAGGGAATATCCTGGAAATCAGAGAGATGGGACTTAGCCTTTGACACCTGAGATGTGTAACTGCAATCAGCAGCACAGCAGAAATCAGCAGAAATTCATCTTGATTTCCAGTGCAGAAGTGAGCACCCTGCTAGAAAGCAGAAATCCAGGGATCACAGGGCTGGGGCAGGAGTTGAAGACAACCAGGTAGGGTAAAAGCTCTAATCTTATTGGGTCTTCAATGAACCCCCAATTCCACCAGGGGATGTGACAGGAAATAATCATAAATGGCAGCTATCACAAAACAAGTGCTCAAAATATTAGGGCTAAATCCACTTTTTATAGCATTGCAGCTTTTGCTATCCTTGTCAAGGAGGTAGAGAAGTGAAAACCAGAAAAAGATGCATCTGGGAGCTAATTGTGATTTTGCACCACAGAGAGTAGCACATTACCTTGTACATTACCATTCTGACATCCAAAACAGGGTCAAAACCATTTCAAAGACCACAACCTTGCTGCCATCTCACCAAACTCACCATAAACCTCTGCAGCCAATGCCTGTGGGACAGTGAACTGAACAGGCTATGGTTTAAGTAGCTCAGGCATAGGCACACTGAAATGCCAAGATGAGACTGCAGAATTGTACCACTTCTAGCCAAACCCACTCCAGTACGGTGTAAGCAGAGTGGCCAGAAATCTCTTGGGTCATTAAAAAGTCACTTCACCTGCACTTGCAGAGCTTGCCATTCTACTGCAGACAAACACTACTGGTAGTAGACTTGCTCTTTCTGAGGCAAACTGTCTTTCCCAGGAAGAGGAAAGCTGCCTTAACCTTTGCAATATGAAATGAAACAGGACAGGGACATCTGCAGCCCTCAGCACCTGTCACAGCTATACACTTAGATGCCCACATCCACACTGCCTACTGAGACCAGCCTTTGTTTCATGCTGCTGTCTAAACTGTGTCAAGGGGAGCTGCACAGCCTTGGGCTGGGCTAACAATCAAAGTTCACAAAAATAAGGACAACTATGTTCAAGTTCACAGATTCAAACCACAGGCCTCTTCAGTTTAACAACAGCTGTGCAGCTCCTCCCTGTATTTATTTTTCTTCCCTGTATTGACACTTGTGACCTGGCTGGGTTTGCTTCTGCTGGCACAGCACAGTGTTTTCAAGCTCTGATGGGAGAGGATGAGCCAGCCACCACTGGAACTTACCCATCTTTCCTCTCAAAGCCAATTTTACTCCTGAAACACTTCTTGATTGATGTCAGAGTCTTCTAAGAAATCCTTAAACTTGTTTCTTGGTGTGCTTTAGTACTGCTGTCTGCCTTCATGAAGACAAATTGCTAAAAATCATTCTGCAAGCTGCTTTTAGTGGAAAGACTTAATGGAAATAGCTGTGGGTTGCTGAATTGACACCAGAAAGAAATGCCTGGAGGCCAGTCAATTATTGGATGTAGATGGACTATGCCATAGAGAGGAACTCTCAGAGTTCAATACTTGATGCTCTATGATTTCACTGCTCTGTGTATCTCCATAAATCACAGACTTAGAGAATGTCTGGAGTTGGAAGGGACTTTAAAGACCATCTAGTTCCAACCTCCCTGCCCCAGGCAGGGACACCTTCTGCTAGACCAAGTTGCTCAAAGCCTCATGCAGCCTGGTCTTAAACACCTCCAGGCATCCACAGCTTCTAAGACCAACCCCTCCCAGTGTCTTACCACTCTTGTGGTGAAGAACTTAATCTTGGTCCTGAACAACTTTGTTGCTTTCAAACAAATCCTGCTCTCTTGAATTTCCACTATGGGTTTTTAAACTGCATATTGTCACCTCTTCAGTAACAGCAAAATGGAGTATAACTCTTGAAGGGCTGCCAGCTACACTACTCCAGGGAGAAGCCTTGGATGCCAAAAAGGGCTCTCTCCTTTGTAGTATTACACTTAATGCTAATCCAGTACTGCTAGGGGAAAAAAAGAGTTGTAATTCCTAAGTGGTTTGAAGATCTCCTGCAGTTTGTGAAACTGTCCAACTTCTTATCCAGTCATGTCCACCAAGAAACAAGCAGTAATGGCATCAGAGCAGCAGGTGATTGCTTCTATGTTTATTGGCCAGAATATCAACAGAGCTACTCATTTGTACAAACAGAAGGCAATTCTGATGCTGCTTGACAGCATTTGGAGTCATCAAGCCATCAGCCAACAGCTGTAGAAAAGGTTTTCATTTACCTGAGCTTTCACAACTAAAGATTGTAGATTTACATACAGTACATTTTGCATCTAGGTATCAAAACTCTTGTTGGAGAAATAAATTACAGACAAAGGTACAAAAGCAACTCCAAACCAACTTTTGTTCAACAAGAACATGTATGTGTGTGTGAACTTTACAGTTTTAATTTGCATTACTGTTGCAGTAAGCAAACTATTTAGTTTATACAAAATAAACCTGGAGTTTCGTACAGTTAAAAAAATCATCTTTGGCTAAACAAAGCTCCCTCTATTTTTATACAATATATTTTTATATAGATATGTATATACACACATCAGGTATTTTACATGACCACATAGGAACCTGTACACATACTTACAACAGACCATTAAAAAAAAAACAAACCCAAAAGTTTCATTATTTACAAAAGTGGATTCAAAGTTAGAACCAAAACAGTCAAACCCCTGTTGCTCCCCCCCTGCCCCAGGTAAGAAAGTAAACAAACAGTCAAGGAATAAACAACTTTGTAACAAAATTCTGCCTGCTTTTTTGAGACAGAGGAAGGAGTTCAGTAGAGAGAAACTACTTCCCTCAGTGCCTTCGCTACTGTGCACATTTTGATCTCTAAAGATATGGTTAAAAGAATACTCTTAGTAGAGTCTGATTTGCCCCCAGACACGAATGCTACTCTGCAAACTGGCTACTGTGAGAACAGCTTCAGTTAGACCTAAACCTCCAACGAGCAAACAATTGTCACAAACGTTTCTAAAGAACAAGCACGGGTAGGGTACGCCAATCCCCCAGTGCAGCCCCTAGGTGCTGCTGCTGTAGCATGAACATGGCACTCCATCATCAAAAGCAAACCTTCTGGAGCAAGCACATTAACATGGAAGAGTGCCAGAGCTGACATCATCACCCACTCAAGTCATTTCTTGTAACTGTTTCCAGAGCACTGCCTAAAGTGAGGATGATGCACTGCTTGGCAGCGTCACAATCCACTCCATTGGTCATGTTTACAGTGCTTCTGTGGTGTCAGTGGCAAGGCACTAACAAATTATCTTATGGTTTATTGGAGTGAGAAGTCTGTCCCATTAGCTGGAGAGGGAGCAAAAACCCATTATGCTGAAATGGAAGAACCGGGCACTGCCTTATGAAGAAACAAAAGAAAACCCAACCCCTTAATTTGATCCATGTTGAAAGGCAATGTACTTAGGTGGGGCTCTTAAAGCCTAACTAAACACAGTAGATATTCTGACTGAATAAAGGCTACAGCCATTCTGATCCTTAGTGCAGAACAAAGCCTGAACTATCAGTGAATGCCCAATACAAATACCTGTGTGACTTCCAGGAATGTTCCTTAGGGGAAAAAAAAAAGCTTTTAAGAATCATGGGTTAAAGGCTATGAGATGTGAGTGTGTGTGTATATATATATATATACATACACACACTTCTAGTATGTACTGGTAGAACTGGAAGCAGTTACAAGAGTTCTTTAAAAATGAATTTCTAATGTACTAAACAATTGGTAAAGATAGACACAACTGCTGTCAAAACATGCCAAGCTGACAAGCTTTGCAAATGGCTTTTTCTTTTGTTACAGACAGCTTTTCTTCTGCTTAATAAGCATAAAACCATATTTCATTAAAACTGCAAAGGACTGGTTCAAAATCAATGCAAAAAAAAAAAAAAAGTCAATTGTATTTTTTAATTATTTAAAACCAAAATGTTCAAGATGAGGATCTAAATTAAGGACCTTTCCCAGGTGTAATGTGAAGCAGAAAACCAGAGAAAACTGTTCTGCAAAGAAGCAGAAAACTTTTTTGCCTTTTTCCAAAGTAAAAAAAAGTAATTGGAAAATGAAACAAAATGCAATGTACATTTTTCATGGGGAAAACCCTCTCACTTATTTAAAAGATTCTCAGTATTGAATTTTGAAGGTCACCAGAACTGCAAAATGTTGTTACATTGCAAGCCAGGTCTTTGTAAAGGAATGCTCCTTAGTGTAGGTCTCGGTTTAAAAGAAACTGAGAATCTCTTCACTGCATCAATGACTGGCTTTGCTGTCACAAAGGTTGGGACTCCTAGGACTTCAAAACCAGAAAGCTAAGGGCCTAGGCTAGACAACTGGCTGAGATTTTCTCCTTCCACTGTCAATGATGACAGATGGGCACCCTCAAACAGAACTTAATGCATCCCCATTGAACACTGAAGTCGTTAAGAAATGGCTTAGGTGTTGAAAACAAAGAAATGGCTTAAGGTTGACAATTAATCCCATATTCATGGCCCAGATCCACTCCCTGAAGCCCATTATGAGCAACTGACAAAGCAGCAAGAACCACCTTGCCATCAGAATCCAATTATGAGGTAAGCAGCTTTTAATATCATTGCTATCATTGCCTTATTTTAAGGGAAGGTTTACCTTCTATGAATGTGCTTCAAGCTAGCTAAGACAATGCACCTCTCATTTTCCAGGGTTATCTACCAACTGGATTCCAAAGCACTCTTTACTTTTCATTGTTAAGCAAGAGTCACCATTTTCACTTGACTCCACACCCTTGTCTTTGCTCACAGAAGACATTCAGCCTACAGGAGATGTCGCCCCCGGAAACGCTGCTGCTCCATTTGTACATGTTCATTCTCCCCTAGCCAGTTTGTTTGCAAAGTTCCCTCTCTGTTATTCTCATGAACCACTTCAGAGGAAATGTGGACAGTGAGTAAATAATGAATAGTGCATCAGATTGGCCAAACCGAATACTTTCACTTGGATATCTCCCACTAATCCCAGCATATGAATGCAGTGGCTGCAGTCCATCATTACTGGTAACATCTAAACCCTGTAACCATGAAAGCAACTTGGTAGTAAGTTTACTTGCACTTGGATTTCTTGAACAGCTTCATTAACTGCTTGAATCTTTCCGAGACCTAATGGAGGACAAAAAAATAAAGACATATCATTAAGGTTCCAAGACAAACCTACCAAGACAAAGTGATCTGAGAGCATTAAAAGAAAGCCAAAACACTTTTTTTTGTTGTTTTATTTGTTTCCAATAAATTTTAGTGGGATATTTTAGAAGCTCCCTTAACAGATTAATTGGATGCATGTCCTGGTTTGCTGGGACAGGATCCCAGACCAGCCACGGGCTGCAGGCCTTCAGCAGCTCTGAGTCAGCCAGGACAGCTGACTGGACCTGGCTCACAGATGTACCCCTGACCTCAGGCATCACACTCAGTATAAAGAGGGAAGTTTGCTAAGAAGAAAGGAGAATCCTGGCACAGCTTCCTGCTTGAACTCCCCTTCTCACCCTGCTCCTCTTCCTGCTCTTGAGAACTGCTGCATTTTTTCCAGGCTGAGTATAACTTTATATACATTGTACCATTTTGGCTATTTTATTAAATCCATTTTCATTTCAAGCTGTGAATCTCCTTTTCCTGATCCCCTGACTCTGCTGAGGCATCACCAGGTAAGAGAATCACTGCTGTAGTTTAGCCCCAGGTAAGGGCTAAACATAGACAATGCAGGAAGTCTTACTTTTCTAAGTCATACTTTTGACATCTGAAACAGCCTCCAGTTTAATTGCAGCATGCTACAGCCGACTACTGATTTAAAGACAGGTTTCCTTACAACAAGGAGAGAAAAAATGAAGGCTTCAAAGTCAGTTAGACTTGAATTTTACAGAGTGTAACTGTAAGTACGACTCAAATACAAGGCCAAAAGCTTATTGTGTACTCCAAACCCCCCAGAGTTTACTGAGTATTTTCTATCCTCCTCCACAACCATTGCTTCAGGTGTTTATGGCTCATTGTGCAGCAATCTGCCAAATAGGGATTTTACAGAACTAGTCTGTAGATGAGAATGAAACATCCTCTGGCTGAGCATAGCTACAGCTCACACAGCGATCTCATTCAATTCTCAGGTAGTCTTTCTTATTGCTATATGCCTATTGATATAGAATATCCACCAGCCACAGCATAATCAGCTGGTAAGAGTTGCATAAAGGCAGAGCCAACACTCTTTTCACAGAACCACAGAATGTCCTGGACTGGAAGTGACCTCAAAAGCTCATCCAGTCCAACCTCCTGTCACAGCAGCATCACCTAGAGCAGATCACAGAGGAACACATCCAGACAGCTCTTCAATATTTCCAGAGAAGGAAGACTCCACGACCTTCCTGGGCAGCCTGTTCCACTGTTCTGTCACCCTCACAGGGAAAAGGTTTTTCCTCCAATTTCCATGGAACTTCCTATGCCTCAGCTTCCACCCATTGCCCCTTGTGCTGCCACTGGGCATCACCCAGCAGGGCCTCTTAGCACTCACCCTTTACATATTTATAACCATCGATGAGGTCACACCTCAGGCTCCTCTTCTTCAAGCTAAAGAGCCCCATCTCCTTCAGTCTCTCATTGTAAGAGAGACCTTCCCTTCCCTTAATCATCTTTGTGGCTCACTGACAGCTTCTAAACCCCACAAAGGGTCTGTAATCAAACAACACAGCATTCTAAAAGCCAAATCCTGAGCATGCAGGATTGCCCAACTTTGTCAGATGGGCATTTCTCCCTCTTCAGATTTGCAGGGTAGAGATTAAGATAACAATTCAAGACAAGTGAAAATGTTGCATGCAAATGTCTGAAAACATTCTGCAGCAGTTTGGCATCTGTGTTTTGAAGCTGTCTTAATTTAAGCAAAAAAGGAAACATTTCCTTGAAAAATGTCCCTTCTGCAACATCCTGGTATTTTTGTTTTACATCTTTAATTTCAGTCCTTTTCCAGTTCACTAAATATGTGCAAAGGCTTTGAGCCTCCCTGAATTAACCTTCTTTATCTAACTGTTGATTCAACAACAGAAACAATCCTGCTGTCCCTGGCTTATGACCAGACACAGCAGTTTTAAAGCACCAATCAATCAAACAGGTACCTAAGAACCCCTGGGCAATATCCCTATATTTTTTAGAAGTGATATGGAGACACCAAGATTATTTTGCCAGGAATCCCTCCCCAACAAAAGGCACAAGGGGGAAAAAAAACTATTCCAAACCAGCAGATGATCTCCAAAGGTTTCCCTTCAGCTCCAATCGTAAATGTGGTGATGTAATTGTTAACAGATTTAGGGATGATAGCTCCTACCTGGTTTGGACTTTTGTTCAGTCTAGTGGCCAAGGACACAAATGTTTTGCTTGAAGGTCCTTTTCTCTGACATTCCAGTAAAATTTCTCGGTCATCATTTCTGTAGCAAAAGTGATTTTTACAACCTGTGAGCATTTCTGTATGTGTACATGCACACAAACAAACACAGCACAGGCAGAGCTACAATTCCAAACTACAGAGCATGAGCTCAAACAGCAGCAGGCAACTGATGGAAGAGCACAGAGTCATGGAATTGTCAGGGTTGGAAGGGACTTCAAAGATCATCCAGTTCCAAGCCAGGAGCACCTCACACTAGATCAGGTTTCTCACAGCCACATCCCGCCTGGCCTTCCAGGGAGGGGGCTTCCACCACCACCTGGGGTAGTTTCTTCCAGTGTCTCACCACTCTTATGGTGAAGAACTTCTTCCTAACATCTAATCTAAATCTCCCCTTCTCTAGCTTGGAGCCATTCCCCCTACTCCTAGACTTTTTAGCATGTCAGGTATTGACAGGAGTAGGGGAATAGAACAAAGCTAGAAATGGGTAGATTCAGACTGGATCCTAGGAAGAAGTTCTTCAGCAGGAGGGTGGTGAGACCCTGGAATGGGTTGCCCAGGGAGGTGGTGGAAGCCACATCCTTGGAGGTGTGTAAGGCCAGGCTGGATGAGGCTGTAGACAGCCTAATCTAGTGTGAGGTGTCCCTGCCCATGGCAGGGCAGTTGGAACTGGCTGATCCCTGTGCTCCCTTCCAACCCTGACTGATTCTGTGATTCTATGACTCTAGCACTACCCAACAGGCTAAAAGGTCTCTCACCAGTTATGCTGAATGGAAGGTGCCTTCTCAAGGCAAACCTGATTTAACCTACTTAAGAAATGACTAAAAAGTTTTCTCTTCCAAAGGCTTATATGGATTATATTAATTATGATAAATTTGATTCTATGAAGCCTGTTCATTTCTTGTTTTCCCTTAGACAGCTGTTATGGAAAAAAAGACAAAAGACACTCTGGCACCTTTCAACACTACTCTTAAGAGAAGACATCAATCTCACAAAGCCATCCTGCACAGACAGGACATCACTCTACTATTTACAGAAGGATATAGAGCTGCTGAATAACTCTGGCCATCAACTAAATAGCTTTTTCTTCACACTTCTCATGCTATCACATAATCAAGAAACCTGAAACAATCAAACAGACCAAGTCAGAAATTACCTCGTCCAGGAAACTACTACTTCTCCCTTCTTTTTAATGATGTTTTTGGCATACAAACTAGGCGATGAAGCAGTTGAAGGCAAAGGAGAAGAGTCTTTGAAAGAAGGAGAGTTCTGCTGCAACTCATTCTTCTTCTGTTTGGGTGTTGAATGTACCTCTTCAGACTTCCCATCACTGGCATCACTCCCTTCACCTGCTGAGTCGGTTTCTTTTCGTCGCCTTTTTGAGATGGAATTCTCTTCAACACTCTCCTTCCTCCTCCTTTTGTTCGTTTTATCATCAGTACTTATCTGGCATCTTGTATCAGTATTTGAAGTGGATTTCCTCTCAAGATTACATTCACTTGCTACAGTCTCATTGGAAAGCTCTTCTGTTAAGTCTATAAATGCATCAGAGCACTCTTCCAGTTCTCCCTTTTTATCGCTGACTTCTGAGTTTCCTGTAGAAGTTTCCTGAGCCCTGCTGTCTGCCGTGGACTCTGCTGCACTACGTGAAGTTTCACCAACGATATCATCTGTTGTTAAGTCTATGTATGACTCCACACTGCAGCCAGCAGGGAAAGAAGAGTGAGATCTAATACCCACTTCACTCATGTTTTCAGATACTTCCAGTCCGTGTGCTTGAGATTGCTCAGAGCCCTCATCTGAGCTTTTAGTGTCATGGCTCTCTGTGTTTGAAGACTTTCTAGAAGGTCCAAGCAACTCAGTAGTTCCTTTCTTTCCAATGCTATCATGAGACTCCTTCAGAGGCTGAGGTAAGGCAGGATTTTGTTCTTGTCCAGTGCTGACATGAGGCAACCAATTAGTCTTATCCAGATTGGCTTTGACGTTGCCTTGCACAGCGGCTGCTATGGCACTCTGACTTGTCCTTTCTTTTCCCCCACTCCTCACTTCTGCTCTTTCACTCTTGGCCGAGGATGCCCACCCCTCCTTCGCCGAGGCCACGTGCTCAGACGCTGGTGAGGTCGCTGGCACTGCACGCCTGATCTTGACAATGAAGTGATCGTTGGATTTCTCCATGATTACTGCCTGCATCGGCAGGCTGGGGCGGCACTGGAAACCCGCAGCAACAGGCCGGCTTGTCCATGACGAAGAGCAGCTGGACTTGCTGCTCGAGTTATCAGACTCCAGAGCCAAATGAATGTCTTGCTCAGTGGCATCCTCCCCTTCAAGAAGTGCATCTTCGCTGTAATGTGCGCTGAGAACACCCTCAGGAGTTGAGCTAGGATTACTCTCAGGTTTTAGGAAGCTGAGGTGAGCATCTGATTTCAAGGGGGAAGGAATAGTTAAGGAAACAGCCAAATCTTCAAGTAAGATAGAAGAAACAAATGATTTATTCTTTTGTAAGCTGCAGTCGTCTTCTTTACATGAAGCTGCACTTGTAGGAAGGTCAAACATACAGCTTTCATCCAATACATCTGGATCAACAGGTAGCTGAAGCCTAGATCCTAAGGAAGGAGCTCTTAGAGGTGAAACAATAGGCCAGTTAATATCTTCTACTGCTCGAGATTCCACACATGCTTCCTTTGGAGCAATCTCCTGCACCAGCCCAGCAGTGTTACCTCTGAATTTATGACTGTCTAAAAACTGTTTTTCTGGAGTCCTGAATTCCCACTCATTCCGGTCGACACTGCCACCGTTTTTGTCTAAGAGATCAGAACCTTGCAGTAAGCTTTTGAAAATTTCACCCATCTGAGCATCACTTACGAGATTAAATGTAAGGCTGGAGGCTTGTTGTTCTGTGAGAAGCTCGTAGCTGAGGTCAGACTTGTTAGCATCCCTGGAGAGCTGGAATCTGTCCTTTTCATATTGCACCCCTTTCAGCGGGGTGAGAGTGCCCTGCAAGTTACTCTCTTTAGAGAGGTGCACTTTGGTTTGGGAATTCCTCGTGTTGTCGATGGAGTTAAGACATTTGGTAAAGGCAGCTTTTGGTGCTTCTGGTTTATTTTTCTCCTGGTGAGGCTTAGGCTGCTGAGAATCCACAATTTGCTTTGAAAGGATGTACTCTTCAGGCTTCTGGGGTCTGGCTTTCAGTGACTTTCTTCTAGATCTCTGGGCATCGTTTTTATGACTGACCTTGTGTTTTTGCTTTCCTGCTCTGTCAAGCTGCCCTTCCTCGCTCTCACTCCTCACGTTTCCCACATCACACAGCTTTATTATCATCCTCCTTATCTTCTCAAATATGTAATCAAGCTGTTCCTCTACAAACTTCCATAGCTGTTTTTTCATATCTGATACTTGCTGTTCAAAAAGACGGTCAACTAGGGCGTGCTTTTTGATTTGCTTAAGTTTGGACTCTATAATACCACAGATATTCAATTTTAAGGTCTCACCTAACGTGGACATCTTGGAAAAGTTCAGGTGTTTTATTAATGATGTAAGATTTACGATGCCAGATTCTATAATTCTGTGAAAATGCTGAACTGGGAAGTGTACCTTGAACTTCATGTAATTCTTCCTCATTTGTTTTCGGACGGCTCTCAGCATCTGCATGACTTCTTGCACATTCGAGGGTTCAACAACAACATGAACTATTTTTTCAAGACAAGCAATGCTCACTGTTTTGTTTTTCTTCAGCTCCTTCGAAGGTCTGAAACTCTGATTTTTATGCCTCTCTCCATTCTTCTTTGTACTTTCCTTCACAGAAACGTATTTCCCATTCTCCTTGCTGCAATGCACAGTTCCGCTCTTTTGATCCCGTGGATTGCTGCTCAAGCTTCCTGCCTTAGGAGAAACTTTTGGGTTTGATGGTTTTGTACTCTCAGAGCCTTTTTCTGGTTTAGCTTTCTCTTCATCACTACTTACTATTTCTCCTTCCTCTATTTCATCTGAAGATATACTCAGCTGGGACTCCATCTCCGCGTGTTCATCAGACATGCTAACTGGCTTTTGGTTCTCTTTGTTTACCTCCTTTGACAAATTCTTTGAAGGACAGATGACAACTGGACTTTCAGGAATTGCATCTAGGAAAAGAAAACAGTTTGCTGATCACCAGAAAGAACACAATGACAAACAGACATTTTCAGATAAACCAGCAAGAGTCACAGAATATCATGGAATCAACCAGATTGGAAGAGACCTCCAAGATCTTCCAGTCCAACCTATCCCCCACCCCTATCCAGTCAACTAGACCATGGCACTAAGTGCCTCATCCAGTCTTCTCTTGAAGACCTCCAGGGATGGTGCCTCCACCACGTTCCTGGGCAGTCCATTCCAATGGACACTTCTCTAAAGTGTCCATGCAGAATGGTTTATTTGAAACCACCACTGACAACTCAGGTCCTGTCCCGGGTTAGGGTGGATCCCTCCCCTGGTAAACTGATTACAACATGGATTTTATTGGAAAAGTCAGGGAGAAGGAAATTGTATTTCTTGTAGTTTAACAACATAAGGAGAAATAAACTACTAGAGAAATATAACAACCTTAAGGAAGATGGGGAAGGGGTCAAGCAGCAGCAAAGCACTAGCACTCAAAACAGCAGCGGGGGAAGACAGCAGTGGGAGCAGGTGAAGTGGCAGAAACAGCAAGGGGAAGGTGCAAGCTGTGCTTCCAGATATAAAGCTCTAGATAAAAAGCTCTTGATGCTCCAATGAAATGATATTAACTTATCCACTGTTGCCATTCTGTGGCCTATCCCTAAAATGTTTACCTCTCCACTCAGAGGTTCTGCTCTTAAGTTTCTCTGTTCTGAATATTCTTATGTCTGAGCTAGAAATCTAGCTCAAATGGCCACAGGATCTTTGAGCTTTACCAAGTTTGGGAGGTTTGTTTCAACAGCTGCTAGTTTAAAGGGCTTTTCCTGAGCTTTGGAGATCAAGTAAGAACTCAACATTTCACCCCAAAAAAAAAACCCAACCCTGATTTATCTCACAAATGCATCCACTAAACACAGAAAAATCTAACAGTTTCCATCAGCTTTGAACCATTTCCTTCAAAGAGTTTGCAGATCCCTGCACAACCTAGATTTTAACCTGAACATCATTATGGATTAAACTTTAGGTAGCACTGGAACAGGCTGCCCAGAGAGACTGTGGAGTCTCTTTCTCTGCAGACTTTCCAAACCCACCTGGATGCATTCCTGTGTGGACTACCCTGGGTGATCGTGCCTTGGCAGGGGGGTTGGACTGGATGATCTCTGGAGCTCCCTTCCAACTTCTAAAGTTCTGTGATTCTGTATAGTATCACAGAATCATAGGAAGATTCATATTGGAAAAGCTCCTCAGAATCACCAAGTCCAACCCATAATCCTACTCTACAAGGTGCACCATTGTAGACCCAAGTATCACATCCAAACGTCCTTTAAACACATCTGGAGTTGGTCACTCCACCACCTCCCTGAGCAGTCCACTCCAGTGGACTGCCTGACTACTTTTTCCCTGAAATACTTTTCCTAATGTCCAGTCTAAACCTATCCAGTGGCAGCTTGAGGCCATTCCCTCTTGTTCTACCACTAATTCCCTGTGAGAAGAGACCAGCACCAACCTCTCCACAACCTCCTTGCAGGTAGTTCTAAAGCGCAATGTGGCTTTTCTTAACAGTTGTACAACGAAAACCAAACCACTAACAAATAACTCATTCATGTTTGCATCCAACTACCTTTCCCTGGGGCTGCTAAAAAGGTTCTTTTGAGTTTCTTCAATAAACTGACTTACTGAAAAACAACAACAACAACAAAGAAGACTAGTAGGCACTGCAGACAGGATGAAGTTACTCTATCAGTTTGTGAGGCAGTGCTGGTAGTCAGCACTGTAAATAAGCACAACAGCAGCACAAAAAGCTTTTGCCTAAGAAATTTCGTAGAAGGCCTCCAGTTCAAGTTCCTGAATAACAGGAATGAGATATGCCAGGGGAAGGCTAAAACTCTACCAATTAGCATGCCTTGCTCTGCCTGACAAATAAATGTACTGCATGCTTTGTGTTTTCAAGATAGCATTAGACATGCATTTAATAGTCATTTAAAATTCAAACCAAATGGCATTTTGCTATGAAAAATGAGCTATTACAACTAGCTCCACAGCAGCATGTTACAAAAGATGAAAAGATAAGCTCATTTCCACTCTACTACAATTCCCCTGAAGTGCATATGTACTGATTAATGAGATTTGCAGTTAATTTTAGGCAATAATAAACCACTCTTCTGTTCAATTGCACACAGGATGCTTAAAGACCTCTACCAAACACTTCATCTTGAAAAGATCGTATCTAAATTGATCTCAATAAAAGAGGAACACTTTAAAGCAATATTTGGAAGTGTTTGCTTGATACAGATTTTACAGGAGCAAAACCACATCCCCTCACTGCCTCCATGTCAGTTTTACAAGGATTGTTACCTTTTCAAACTAATGGCTTCAATGCTTTGAGAAAGCAAAGCACGAGATGAAAATGGTCAAAATGTATATTAATGTATGTATCCTTGACCTGCAGAGCAGCAGAAAGGTGAGCACTGAATTCTGAGCCAGGAGAAGCCACAGCTAGTCAACTGAAGTGACACAGAACATTTGACATGCATGACATTAGTAAGAAAATAAAGACATCATCTAGGCTTCTAACTTCAGAGCTAAAAATCACACCACCACAGAATGTAAGGGTTTGGAAGGGACCTCAAAAGCTCATCCAGTCCAACCTCCCTGCCAGATCACCTAGAGCAGATCACACAGGAATGCATCCAGACAGCTCTTGAATACCTCCAGAGAGGGAGACTCAACAACCCCCTTGGGCAGCCTCTCCCAGTGTTCTGTCACCCTCACAGGGAAAACATTGTCCTCCTGTAACTTCTGCTTTCCATTAATGGACCTTCTAAGTTTTCATGCAGAAAAGAAATTAGAATGTACAAATACCTTTGCTGTAACTCTTCACCAGACCTTTGCAGGGACTTTCCATCTTAAGTGCTTTAGCCAGAGGGCGCATGGGACTGTTCAGAGGGCTGATTGCCTTCGGAATATACCTCAAGTGATTGAGATCAATGCTCAGTATTGAGCTGTCATCATCAACAGGAACTGGGTTCGTTTCTCTCTCTTTAGTTCTAGGATACATCTCACCACTAAGAGAAGATGCTGCTGCACTGATTTCAGTTAGGTCTGGCTTCAGGTCACAAGCATTCTGGTCAAGTAATGGTTCCTTCCTGTCAGTTAATATAGTTCTGTCAAGTGACTGAGATGTATTCATATCCTCAGTGGGACATTCCAAGTTTTCTGCAGCCAGGTGATCAATGTCCTTCACTGCTTCCAATGGAGAGTCTGGTTTTGCTCCACTGATACCATCTGCAACATCATGGGACTCCAGGTCACCAAAACCTTTGGTTTCTGAGTCATCCAAGACAAGGTTTTGAGAGTCATGTTTGTCTTCTGAGCTTTCTATGTCAGTAGCTAGCCATATCTTATGTTCCTCTTTCTTCTCTGCAGCTGGCTCTGGAAGGGCAGATTCACATTCTAACACTTCTGCTTCTGGTACTTCATCACACTGCGTCACACCCACTTTCAGAGGCAAATCTTCACACTCTACCATGCTCCCTGCCACTTCCTGGGGCAAATATTCAGAGTGATTCAGATCTGTCACTGCTGCTGCAGCTTCTGATTCAACCAGATCACAAGTATCTGCTGCTTCTGACAATATTTGTGCCTCCATCTCGTCAGGAACTAGCACCTCTGCTGCCCCTGGCAAGGCCTGGGGCAGTACCTGACCCACTTCTCCTTTTGGTAAGGTTTCTGAGCTCAGTTCATCAGTTGCCACTGCTGGTGATGCTCCAGACCGTGCTGGATCTGCTGTTGCTACTCTCGAGGCTTCATTTTCAGAATCAGCACAAACAGGCACTGCTGGTTCCATGTTGCTTTGAGCTGCACTGTCCAGAACTCGCCGAGTTGAATTCATTTGTTCTTTGGGACCACAGTTAACAGGGTGGTCTGAATCCAAGAGCTCTGCCTGCAGTGTGAGCTCTGTATTTCCCTCATCAGTGGCCTTTGGTGAAAGTGCTTTAAGCCCACCTGTTGGAGAGAGACATGGTTTCTTAGCAGGAGAGAGAGTTAAATTTAGCTTCTCCATAAAGCTGAGTTTTAAATCTTTCCTTTTTGTCCCAGTGCGATCATCTTTACTTTTGTGAGCTTTATGGTCTCTCAAGCTGTCTGCTACTCTGGATGTGTCTACTAACTTGTAGGACTTGTTCCTCTCACTTTTTGTAGCATCTGTACCTTTCTTGGATTCTTTCACAGATGGGTGAGAAATCTCTCTCGAAACTTTTCTTCCATTTCTAAAATGTCTATTTTCATCCTGATCCTCTCTCTCTCTTTTCCTTTTCTCTTCAGTTCTGTGCCTTTCTGATTTGGAATGTGCTGTTTCCCATTCGTATCTGTTACTGGTTTCCTTCAAGCGTGCATGTTTATGCTCTCTGCTGTTGGCACTAGAAGGTGAAGTCCTTCCCTCCCGGGAAGTGTGATCGTTTGTGCCCCTGTCTCTCTTGCAGTCAGTATCTTTGCCTTTTCTAGACTCTTCCAAGCGACATTTACGTGATTCATGAAGGCTCTTGGAATGTTCATTCTTTGAGAGTGGACTACTCCCTCTACCACACCTCCTTGGCTGCTCTTGTGGCTTTTCATTTGGTTTATTTTTCTGGCTAGCATTTTTTTCATCTCTATCATGTGTTTTAATGTCTTTCTTTAATACATTTTGTGACCTCTCATCAGCATACGACTCCCCTCTTGCTTGGTATCTGTCTTTACCAGCAGTTTGTTTCTCCCAGGAAGAAGCATTCCTTTCTACTCTTCTTTCTGCACTTGGACTGCATTTCAGCTTTACACTCTGACTTTTTTGTTGCAACTCATTTTTACTAGCCTTCTCTGAAAGTGTTTTCAGCTTTTGCTGAGGATCTGGATTCCCCTCTTCTCCATCACCACTGCTCCCCATGCTCTGATGTACTTCTCTTTTGTATTTGTTGACATTTTCCTTACTGTACTGTTCATTGCTTTTAATTTCTTTTCTTTCCTTTCTGTTATCTTTGTTGGAACTGTGATCATGGGTTGGCAGACACGTGTGAGTACCACCATTGCAGAGCTCTTCAGAAGGGTGTTTCAGCAAATATGGAGCATTCCTTTTTTCCATGATAGCCTTCCCATCATCTGTATTATGAGGTGAGTAACTGTGATGTGTATCCTTTGAACATTCATTTTTAACTCTATGCTCCACCTTCACACTGTCACCTAAATCAGAAGGCCTGAATTTGGAATCTTTTGTTTTACACATCTCAGAGCATCTTCCATTATTTGATCCTGGAAGGTAAGTTCTGGCGAAATTACTTCGGTGATTGGGAAGTTCTGATAGCCTGTTTATAAAAGAAAAGAAACCAAGGTCACATTACTTTTAAATTTATTTAAACATAACTGAAGCTGAATTGCAACAAATCCTTCTACTTCTAGATTTTTATTTTCATGCTTTCTTTCAGCTTCAAGTTGTAAAAACAAAAAGGAGGCATAAAAATAAAGTTTGATAACATCCATATTTTCCCCATTAAATTTATCTAGCCCCTTAGTTTATTTTTTCATTTGCTGTCTGAAAAGTTCTATGGAGCTGAGTAATTAGTTCTGGAGCTTTCAATATTATGTGCTTTGAAATACACAAGATGGGTAGGAAACCCACCAAACCCAGGTGATTCAACAAAACAAACAAAAAAGAAATTGAGGCAAGTGGTCACCCTTTGGATTCCTCCCCACTTTCACAGAACAAGTTGGAATGGACCTCAAGGATCATTTAGTTCCAAACCCCCTGCCATGGGCAGGGGCACTCTCCATGAGATCAGGTTGCTCAGAGCCACATTCACCTTGGCCTTAAAAACATCCAGGAATGAGGCTTCCAAGACCTCCCTAGGCAACCTGTTCCAGTGTCTCCCCACCTTCAAGGTACAGAACTTCTTCCTAACATCGAGTCTGAATCTCCTCTCCTCTCTAGCTTGGATCCATTCCCCCTAGTCCTATCACTACCTGACATCCTTAAAGGTCCCTCAGCAGCTTTCTTGTAGGCCCCCTTCAGATACTGAAAGGCTACAATAAGGTCTTCTTGGAGCCTTCTCTTATCCAAACTGAACAACCCCAACTCTCTCAACCTGTCCTTACAGGAAAGGAGCTCCTATGAGCTCTGATCATCCTCATAGCCTCTCTCAGCTTCAGTTTTCTTCATCTAGAAACCTGAGACCTCATCAAGCCTCTGACAGTAGCAGTTCTAAACCAAAAAGATATTTATTAAGTAACACTTTTTTCTTCATTACTTAGTTCTACTTAAAATACATAGAAATGTTTCTCAGAAGTACATAAATATGATCAGCCAGCAGATATGTTTTCCATTCTGTCTAGCTGTACCTTTGATGGAGATGACTGATTTCTTCATCCTTACGGTTAATTTCCACTCTTGCTGTTTTGATAAGTGCTGAAATGTTCTTTTTGAGGGCCTGGTTTTCATTCTGTAGAATGACATTCTGTTTTAAATAGGTACAGAGAGAAAAGGAGAATTAGCTTGGGTATCCAAACATGTAATGAAAACCAGCACCAGATAACCATTAGAAAAAGTCCCATCACATGCAAACTGGCAGTAGAGTATACAGAAACCATTTTGGAGAAGTCAGAATTAAGTCAGAATGATTGAAATTCAAAAGAGTTTTCATGGGGTTGTCATTTCTTGGGGGTTTTGTTGATGTTTCTTTGGGTTTGGTTTTTGTTTTGCTACTTTTGTGTGAGGTGGGTTTGGTTTGGCTTTGTTGTTTGTTTGGTTTTTGTTAATATAGCTCACATTTATACTCCTGTTTGTGATCTTGGTAATTACTTAAGAAGTTTGAAGGATGTAATTTATTTACACTGAAATATGCCATAAATCAGGTAGTCATAGAACTAAAAAAAATAACAATCCACTTCTCTGCTTCATTGCTTTACTCAATTTATTATTGTTTTGGCCACTTTTTCAAATGAAACTTGTAGCTTTTAAGCACTTTCAGAGGAAGATATCTTTCAAGGTATCAAAACCAACTTTGGGTGCCCTATCATTCCAGTATTTCTACATGTAGTCTTCTAGAGCCCTATCTGCTAATCTGCCAAGAGATAATTCTCCTCAGTAAAGCCTGCTCAGAAAGAATCATAGAATCAACCAGGTAGCAAGAGACCTCCAAGATCATCCAGTCCAACCTATCCCCCAGCCCTATCCAGTCAACTAGACCATGGCACTGAGTGCCTCATCCAGTCTTTTCTACTGCAGAAAACAATACCGAGGTGTCACAGGGCAGAAACATTGCTTAATGATGCTAAGTGTGGAACCTTTGAGACTAGATCTGTGATACACAGAGGAGCACACTGGAGAATTGCCCAGGATAATGTAGCTATATGATAAAATGAGTATACAGAATGGCACAGCATGGGCATACTAACCCAAGCTGAAGAGCAGGTCAGCCTTATCAGAATGATACTGTGCTGAAAGGTTGCCCAGAGAGGTGGTGGAAGCCTCATTCCTGGATGTTTTTAAGGCCAGGCTGATGTGGCTGTGAGCAACCTGATCTAGTGTCAGGTGTCCCTTCCTATGGCAGGGGGGTTGGAACTGGATGATCTGTGAGGTCCCTTCCAACCCTGACAATTCTGTGATTCTGTCAAATGAGTTGACCCACTGTCAGTAGGCTATCCCAGCAGAACAAGCTACTGGCACCTGCACAGATGCTTTACAAACCACCCACAGGATGGATCAATTCTGGAAACTATATAAAGTTGATTCCCAAAGCAATATTCAGTTTGCTTCACACAAATCGCAACATTGCCCTTTGAACTACAGTACCTGTGCCTGTATCTCCTTAAATTTCTTCATCAATTCTTTAATTTGCTGCTGACATTTTCCATATTCTGCCTGCAACTGTCAAAGAGAGAAGAATTCACAGCACAGAAGTGTTACTCAGCTGGATTTATAGTTAGTTAACACAACAACGCAGGTTACAAAACTCTGTGTTGCCTTTTTCCCCCAAAAGTAACATATTTAACCAAAAAAAGCTTCAATATGTTCCCACAGGTCTCTAAAACATCACAAATACTCAAATAATGGTAAATTCATGTGGGCTTGCTCAACAGTAATAGGCTAGACAGTAACAGGAAGCCACAGTATTATGAAATTAAAGACACTATTACCAAGGAGGAGGCATTCTCAGACCCTACTTATCTGGTTTTTATTAGATGAAATCTGACAAAGGAAAACACATCAAAAAGTTACTACAAACAAACCTGGACTGCCAAAATAGACTGCAAAGGACATGCTCCTGTTAAAATCACAAAATTACATAAAACACATCTGGCAGGAGTCCTTTTTTAAAGGTAGATGGCAACAAAATTTTCACAGAAGAATGGAGAACTTCTCTGTTGTAATGCTTAAAGAGTCAACTGCTTTCAAAGTGATTTTTTTCATCACTTAGTAGACTCCTGGAAGTTTTGCTCCTGTTTCTTCTATAGTAAATGCTATCTGTGCATGTCTGCTCTTTTTCCTCCAAAGCTCAAGTGAATTAAGATGTGTCTTATGGACCAGAACAGAGGATGCTACATGAGTAAGTGTTCTGTTGATTCATTAGACATAGTTTTTTATTATATGATTGTATTCAGACTCAAGGGTAAAATTTCACTACACATAAGATAAATCCATGATCTATTTGCTATAACCTAGTGGCCAGCAGGTAGAGGGAGGTGATCCTCCTCCTCTACGCCACACCAGTGAGACTCCACCTGGACCATTGCATCCAGTTCTGGAGCCCCTATTACGAGAGGGATAGGGATGTGCTTAAACTGTCCAGAGAAAGGCCACAAGGATGACCAGAAAGCTGGAGCTGCTTTGCTATGAGGAGACAGAGAGTTGGGGATGTTCAGTCTGGGGAGGAGAAGGCCCAGAGGTGATCTTATTGTGGCCTTTCAGTATCTTAAGGGGGCCAGTAAGAAAGCTGGGGAGGGACTTCTTTAGGATGTCAGGTAATGATAGGACTGGGAGAAATGAGCACAGCTAGAAATGGGTAGATTCAGACTGGATGTTAGGAAGAGGTTCTTCACCATGAGGGTGGTGACATACTGGAATGGGTTACCGAGGGAGGTGGTGGAAGCCTCATCCCTGGAAGTCTTTAAGGCCAGGCTGGATGAGACTCTAGACAGCTTGATCTAGCGTGAGGTGTCCCTGCCCAAGGCAGGAGGGTTGGGACAAGATGATCCTTGTGGTCCCTTCCAACCCTGACTGATTCTATGGTTCTATTTAACTAGAATACAACACAGCTGATACATGAAACACAAGTAAAGGACACTACATGTGAACAGACTGGGTCACAGAGTGAGGAATTTGCTTATTCTGATGAATTTGTGGATGTAATTTCATGGTACACTCTTGGTTTTACTTATTTTAAACCAGTTTCCCTATATTCTGATAATCACAGAATCAACCAGGTTGGAAGAGGCCTCCAAGATCATCCAGTCCAACCTAGCACCCAGCCCTATCCAACCAACTAGACCATGACACTAAGTGCCTCATCCAGTCTTTTTCTGAACACCTCCAGGGCTGGCCACTCCACCACCTCCCTGGGCAACCTGACATATTTTGCACTTTACACATGAAAATTTGGAATAAAAAGCTTCAAAGCACCAGAATTACTCACATGATATTAATACACACCTCATTGTAGGATGCTTCCTTTGCAGTCCCTTCTTCGATCAATATCTCATCAAATAAATTTAAGCTGTTTCCAGCTGGTGTAGAATTTGGAGCAGAATTGTCTGTAGAAAGAAAATCAATTAGGTAAAGATGTTTCTGGCCAGGTTGCATTCTGTCATTGAAGAAAGCCTATGACCTTATCTGGAGAAATTCCTGTTTTGAATTCCAATATTCACATTAGTTTTATTTGGAGTACCTGATCCAATTTACATTCACATAAAAGGTAATGATGAGAATTGAAGTCCAACTGAAAACACCATGTTAGAACAATAAAAAATTATACAGGGTACCTAAGAACAAAGATGGGTGCATTTTATGATTGTCTAGTAAGCTGCTTAAGTCAAAGGAGAGCTAACTCACAGTAAACTGATCTAATTTACAAAGCAAGAAGGGCAATGCTTTAGCAGTGATCTGAAGATCCACAATTCCAGAGCCAACAGACAGCAGAAAACCAGCATGAATTGTGTTCATCCCTCAACTCAGGCAGCTTTTGGCCAGACTTGACCCTGGAAACATTTGCATTTGAACACAAAAATTACTGAGAAAAGGAATAATCAGACAGCAATGACCTACATGTTCACAAACAGATCAGTTGATTGGAGTGAAATAGAGTTACTGTAGAGTTGGTGTGGGGTTGAATACTGTGATTATTTTGTTGAATAAATATTCTTTGCTGCCTTAAAATCCCTCCAAAAATGTAACTCCCTAGCTGTCATTCCAAAGAAATGAAAGAAGACCAAACCAAACACTTGAACACCCCAATTACTGAGTGCTTTTTCTTCAAATCAGCCTGTGTGCTCTATTCACCAAACAGGCATTACTGACAGGACCTGATTTACTGCACCTTTGAAACACAGATTTATTTGCAGGCTTAATTTCAGTTCAAAACTGAATCTCAATTGTTTGCACAATAATTATAATGCAAGCAGTGCTGTTAACACAATGCAAGACAACATGCAAATAACATCTTAACCTGTATGGAGAAAAAAAAACCTCACCAATCCTCTTTTCAAATGAAAGATCCCTCAGAACTAGACTATATGAAATGTTTGCATTGCACTGTATTCCCCCTTGCATATTTTATGTAGACTAAACAACACATCTCAGCACCTCAAACAGAGGTGCCACAAGTATAAAATGGAAAGAGAAAATGATGCATAGATGTTTTCTGGCTGTAGGACATTGCATAGTCCTTCCATAAGAAACTCAATGGCCTTACAGAAATGAGGTCAGCACAGAAACACTTGCTTTAAATATTAGAAAGAGCATTTAATTCAAAGGTGCACTAAGACACCTGAAAAAAGAGCACACTTCTTGGGTCCTTTTCTTACTTTCAAAGAAGGTAAAAGATGAAATTAATTTACACTAGCATGTGAAATTGTTCAGAAAGTAACAAAAGGTTAAAAGGATGTACTGAATGGACTGTATCACACAGTTCTGGAGTTCTCACGGGGACTTTAATGATCAGTGAGTGGTGGTACTGGTCCTGAGACTCTTTAAAAATCATGAAACAAATGTGTTTTTCCCAAGGTGTAAAATGTCTCATATCAAGGTGAAGATAGAATATCTAACTTTTCTCTGCCTTCCTTTGTATGCCTAAGGCTTTTTAAATAGTCACCATCACATGAAAACTGTCTTAGAATCATTCTAACAGATTTAAGAATCCTCTGCTTTGCTTATACTGAGTGTAACATACATGTCTTGGATCAAAACAAGTAGCTACTGAAGCACATAAACACATATTTACACCAGCGAAGGGTAAACTTAAACCTAACTGTTGTTTTACTTGCAACCACCCTAAGAAGCACAGACTCTACAAAGCTTGAAGCCAAGCAGCACGATACAATTAACCTACCAGGAACTGTCAAACCATTGTCCAAGCCATCATAAATATCCACTGAGCTCTCATCACCTTCCTTGAAGGGGGAAGCTTCAGCTAAAGAAAAAAGACCAAAGACAGAAGTAAACCTTTAGTGAACTCCAACCTCTAACTTTTCTAGAAAGGAGGCACAGATGCCATCCTAGAACAGCAGACTAGTAAAAGCAGTACACAGACTAGATGTCATATTAGAATGGCAGAGACTAGTAACAGCAGCAGCACAGACTAGATGCCATCCTAGCATGGCAGAGACTAGTAACAGCAGCAGCACAGACTAGATGCCATCCTAGCATGGCAGAGACTAGTAACAGCAGCAGCACAGACTAGATGCCATCCTAGAACTGCACAGACTAGTAACAGCAGCAGCACAGACTGGATGCCATCCTAGAACTGCACAGACTAGTAACAGCAGCAGCACAGACTGAAAAAATACAGAGGAATCCTATCCAACAAGTTTCTGCTACCCTGGAGAAAAGACATTCAGTCACTAAGGACCAACGACAGTCTTGCAAGATCAGTTCCTAAATACTACAGGAGCTGTGTAGGAAGCAAATTATATGGCTTAAAGCACAAATAAAGTCTAAAATTATAAACTAAGTCAACTTTATCTGAATTTGAAATTGATTTCTAGAAGACACTGAATATGTTACAAGAATTAGTATGACAAAACCACTACTGTTAAAAGTAACATTTTTAGTTAAACAAAGTATTGTAACAATCTGCATGATAATTCAGAGGATTTGTTTCAGTACTGCCATCTATTCACACACTAACTGGTGCTGTAAAAGCATTTTAATTCAAATCTCCTCAGTCTCCCTTCATGCCTTTTTTCAATGCTCCTTATCACTCTCATCCCTTCTATGTGTATCTCTCCAGTTCTCCAACAAGTATTACTACTATTAAAGGTCAATATTCACAGTTCTTCTGAGGCTGGGAATCTCACAAATAGACATCACATCAACTAATTGGAAATAGTGTTACAGTACCTCAGTTAGATATATTGTACCAGATGACTGCATTTGCTCTTAAAAATACCAAGCAAGGCAATGATATTCCTGTTAAAATACATACTTTGAGATACAGCAAAGTTTAAATTATAGAATGATGGAAGGGTTTAGGTGGTAAGAGACCTAGTTCCAACCCCCTGCCATAGGCAGGGATACCTCCCACTAGAACAGGTTGCTCAAGGTCTCATCCAACCTGGCTTTGAGCACCTCCAGCGAGGGAGCATCCACAACCTCTCTGGGCAACCTGTGCCAGTGTCTCACCACCCTCACTGTAAAGAGCTTCTTCGTATATTATACACTGTAGAACAGAAGGGACAGACTAGTCCCAGAGATCCCCTCAAAACTGCAGAGTTACAGCTTAAAATGCAAACTTCAAAGGAATACATCTTATAATGATGCTGTGCCACAGCCACTTTATTGCAGGTGAAGTACATCAGTATTTGTCCTACCTTAATTCACTGCAAAACACTAAGTAATGCAACACATCTTACCGCTGTATCGGATATTAAACAGTCCCAGTCCATCCTCATCTGCTGCCATGATACAAACTCCCTATGGCTTCCCCATCTAGGAGCAAAACATCAGAGAAAAGACAACAGATTGACAACTTCACAACAACATTGTGTAACAGCAGCATCTTGAAACACGTCAACTACACCTCAGCTACCTGTAGCCCTTGCTCTTCAATGCAAGTCAACACCAAAATGAGAAAATCTAAGGTCAAGATAACAAATGTGAACACTCTACTACAAAAAGTTAAACATTACCTGTACTGTAAGTAAGTATGCTGAAGAAGATCTTCAGCTGTATCTTTTATTCATACTATTAAATAAAGATCCCACGAAGACATTTTGATATTGAAACAAGCACTACACTGTCTGAATAGATTACTTGGATGAGTGTCTTAAGCAGTTAAAATCACCTGATTTGACAATTCGAGTTTCTTTTCTGCTGTTTCAAAGCCAGGTTTCCCTGCTTGACACCACCAGCCACAACCAATAAGGAGCAGAGGTAGGTAAGAAGTATTTTGCCTACCAATACCTACTGTCATGCTCGGCCATAGGATGTACAACAGCTATCACAGAATGACTTTACCAGCACACACACTTGCGGCACTGATACGTAAGCATCTCTGAAGCGAAAGCAGTAGCCTGCATCACCAAAGCATCCGCTGTATGCGAAAGAGAAGCGCCGATAAAGGCTCGGGTGTGGGTGCAAGCAGAGGCACTGAGCAGCAGCCTGCCAGTTCAGAGGCAGCGGCCCTCATCCATTCCCCAGGCCTCACCCGCTCTGAACGGGGGGAAGGGGCTCCCGCCCCAATTCCTGTCACGGCGGAAGCGCCTGGGATCTCCTGGGGGTCAGGGCCGATCGCGGCCCGAGAGCAGCACAACGGCTCCCGCCACACGGGTGGCATCCCGCGCCGCGCAACTACCGGCGGACCGGGGCGAGCAGGCTGCGCTCAGGAGGAAGGGCCAGCACGGCGCCGCAGATCCCGCGGTAGGCAAAACCAGGCCGGGCTGAACCGAGCGGCGGGACCTGCGCACGGGTGGCAGAGGAGGGAAGAGGCAGTCGCGTGGAACGGAGGGGCGACATAACGCCGAGCCCAAACGGGCCAGTGGTGGAGAGAAGGGACAGGACGCAAGGGAAGAGGAAGGCCCTGCTGGGCCGGCCACGGCAGCCCCACAGCCCTCACTCACCGGTCAGCCGCCGCCCCCGGCCCGCGACACCCCGCAGGTTGCCGCCGCCGCCGCCAGTGATCCCGCAGGCCGGGCGCCGCGGGGGCAGGGCTCCCGACCGCGGCAGCCAATCACCGCAGACGCACAGCGCGCCCCGGCCGCGCCGTCAACGGGCCCCGCCCCCGACCCGAAACAGTTGGCGCCAAAACAAGGAGCGCGAGGCGGTGGCGCCCCGCCCCCTCTCTCTAGCTCCGCCCCCCCGGGTCCGCGCGCCCCTCGGCCAGGAGCGCGGGAAGCTGTGGTGCCCTCGGGGCTCCGGGCGGAACCGGGAGGGCTCCAGTTCTGTGGGCGGAGCGGCTGCGGGCCGGAGCTGCCCCCGCTGGGTTCTTCTGGTCGCCAGGCCCCCCTGTAAAGGCTTTGGCGGATGGAAAGGGGAGAGGAGCGGCCCCAGCAGGCTGGGATATGTGTTAACGACGCAGACTCACCTGGTGTGAGTTGATCGCGGAAGGCCGTACCCTGCTACTGTGGTAGAGTGGACGTGAGGCAACTCTGACAGCTCTCTCGAGAAGCCCGAAGTTTAAGCCCGGTCCCTGCTGTCAGCAAGCCCGCCGTCAAACCCCTCTGGAAACATGCTTAGTGCCTTAGATCTCCGATGGGGTTTTGTGAGCTGGCTGTGGCTGGCGAGGAGAGCTGGTCAGAGTGACGTGGAAAGGGTAACGTAATGCCGGCCTTCTTCCTCCCGAGCTTGAACCACCTCTGCGTTACTCACCGCCCGTCCTCAGCCGGGACTCCGGCTGGCACCATGACCTAGATTTCAAAGACTTTGGGGCAAGGACTGTGATGGCCCTTGACCAGGCTTGCACGTCCTGCAGCCACAGTAACAGTTGACTCCTCGGGAAGCAAAGAACAGGGCGAGACAAGGTCACCAAGCCGATCGCTGCACAGGCGAGCTTCCAGCTCTGTGAGAGGGCAGGAGAAACTCGCTGCACTGCCGAGCGAATCCTTACAATCCGGAGAGCTCCGCCAAGCTTCTAAAGGACTACGCCTCCCGGCATGCAGCAAAAGCCCTCTGCCGCGGCAGCCGGGTGGAGCGCTGCATGCCGGCAGCTGTAGTTTCGCGGAGGTGCCGTCATGTGGGCGACAGGGCGCGGCTGGCTTCACTTCGCCTGCGACGTCGCGGGCTGGTGACGGTGCCGGTGAAGCGGAAGCTGCGCGTCCGTCTGTCTGTCCGGCGCCCCACGTGCTGCCGGCGGGCGGGTGCGCGCGGACTCCTCTGGCCCCCCGGTGCCGTCCGCCCTCCGGTGGCTGCAGAGGAGGATGGCTGACCTGCGGATCCGCCTGGCGGAGCCGCTGCAGCTGCTGGCGCGCAGGAACGAGAAGAGCAGCGCGGAGCTGAGCAGGTTCCTGGCAAAGCAGGTGAGCGGACGGTACAGGACTCGGCGGTAGCCCCCGGGCGCCCTCCCTTCCTCTGGGCGAGTCTCACAGGGGCCGCTGAGGAGGGAAGAGGACGTACCTCACGGCCCTGCGCCCCCGCGCCGCCATCTCCTCCCGGCAGCTTTGTCTGACGCCCGCGCCTCCTGCTCACCCCTCCCATCCCTCCGTCCGCAGGCTGCCGGCGGGTCCGCTCTGAGGAGCACCTCCCCGCTCTTTCTGTGTGCGCTTGTTGCCGTTCTTCCCCCCGTCCCGTCCCTTCCAGAGTTGTGCGAGAGCAGCTCTGTGAGGTAGATAGTCTCCTGTGCGCTGCTACCCCGCTTATTGCTCTTCCTCGCAGTTAAAATCGTCGGTGTTCTCCGTGCCCTTACGGTGACTCTGGAAGCACGACAGCGGCATGTTGTTAGCAGGCGTTGTGGCAGGATCTAGTCTCTTAGTCCCGTAGTTGCAGCATGTTGAGGGAACTGGATTTGCTCAGCCTGCACAAGGGGATGCTGAGGGCGGACCGTACTGCTCTCTACAATTACCTGAATGAAAGTTTGTAGTGAGATGGATGTCGGTCTCGTCTCCCTGCTAATACAACCCACGCAGGGGAGATTTAGATCGGATATTAGAAGAAACTTATTAACCGAAAGGGATATCACACTCTGGAATAGGTTTCCCAGGGAGGTGGTTGGATCCCCATCCCTGAAGCTGTTTGAAAGACGCAGACGTGATGCTGAGGGTGCTGGGGGTTAGCGCCAGCCTTAATAGGATTAGATAACGGTTCGATTTGATGATTTTAAAGGTCTTTTCTAAACAAAAGGCTTCTATGATTCTATGTTAGCTATGTCTTTAATTGCTGCAGGAATTGCATGTAGGGCAAAAAGGACTCGATTTTCTAGTGTTTGCTGCTCTTTTCTCATTGCAGTGAAGCTGGGAAGATGTTACTGGTTTCACTGGTTTCATGCTTTGGCTGCCTTACCTGTGAAAAACACATCTGCCTGCTAAGGGAGTTGAGACCTAGCTCCTTGCTGGCTCTGAAATATTTGCAGACATGTAATAACAGGACACCAACACATCAGGTGTTGCATTAATACTTCTCATGATAGAGCTTTAGAAGCTTCTGACTTCTGTATGTACGTTGGGGCTCAAAATCCATGTTTCTGTTCGAAGGTTGAGGAAGTATCCCAGTTCTTTGAAGATGCAAAGTCTACATCATGTGTTGGCTTGTTCTGTTTTTCTCAGAATATTTGTTTTCAGTCTGAATTAGTCTTTTAGTAATGGAAGGGGAAGGGTTTTATACTGGTAGCTGAGGTTCTGTGATAGTAGGCAGATGGCTTCTTTTTCTGTCACTGCAGTTCATCAGATCAAAGTAAAATTGACATGAATATATATATGCATTCTTACCTTGAAGAGTCGATACTAATTGGTGGGAGGTATGGTGAAGAGCTGTTATTCAGGAGAAGGAAACAGCTGAGAAATAGACGTGGGGCTGATGCAAATACATGATGTAGCAGACAGATGGAGTGAACCAGAAGTCAGTCACCAAGATCTGAGACTGGGAAAGGGACTGTGCCCTTTCTCTTCTGCCAACTGCTCTGAGATGCACTGCAGGTTTAAGAGTGTCATGGTTTAACCTCAGACAGCACCCAGCAGAGAGTCTGGAACAGGGCATTAGTGAACAATATCATGTTCTTTTGAAAGCTGAATTGCTATTTCAAGCTTGGAAGCTACAGCTCTAGGGCTACATTAGGCCAAGAAACAACTGCAGCCTCCAGTCATCACATCTGATTTCCTACCAGTTGCTTTGTATGTAACTTAGGAAGCATCTAGAATCTAGAGCCTTCTTTGTTCTGCCTTTCTGGCTGCTTAAATCTTCAGTATTCCTTAATGGAATGAAGCTTGCCCACCATTGCTAAGTAAGGAATGGTGTTCTGAAATTCTTAGTGAGGCATTATTTATGTAGTCCTGAAATACTTTGTCCCTTGTGCTTCAGTATGTAACAGAAATAAACCTTTTTTCTATAGAGTATTTCTATACCATTAACTCTGCAAAGGTACAGCAAATTTCTGTGTTCTTAATGAGGAAAATGGAATGTAAAGCTCTCTAAACCTGTGTTTTTGTTGCCTGCCTTTCTATTGTTTGGATAATTAAAGCAAACTGTATAAGCAGTAGGGCTCCACAGACTGCTAAGAGTTTGCTTTTGGTTCTTTGTGTTACCAAAGGTCTATTTGAATCAGAACATCTTCCTGTGTACAATTCCACATGCAGATCCTTTGCAAATGCATGTATTTTGGCTCCCTGTGATGGTGTAATTTCAGTAGAGAAATTCTTTGATGTGAAGGTCAGAACACTAGTAGAAATGGAACCTTAGTGCAAAAATATCTTTATTAATTTCTGCTTTTTGTATGTACTGAAAGAAAGACCTGAAAAGAAAGAACTGTGCATGTATTGAAAGAAAGAACTGAAAAAAAACTGACCCTTTTGGATATTTCTTCTCTTTAGTCTATGGAACTTTCTTGATTGAACTGGTTAGGTCTCAAGCATACCATTCTGGAGCTCCTCTTCTGTTCTGTTGATGTTTTATCTTGGTATCCTTAATTTTGCTGTTCAATTTTCTATGCAGCAGTGAAAATTGTTTTAATAATAACTCCAAACTCTTATTTATAGCCCTGTATTGTCTTAGCATTTGATGTTGAGAAGTGTCTTTATTCCCATTTTAGCAAAGATAGGAAAAAAGAGGTGACCTGGCTGCCCCAAATTTTACCCAGCTACTCATTGGCTGTTGAAAAAATGTCCTGACATCCTGGCAACAACTTCAGGTTTTTATTTGAAAGCATAATTATGTTTTACATTATGCAGTGTTATAAATAAAGGAAGGTATGTGTCACTTTTTTTTTTTCCATCCTGGAGTGTATTATCATCTCCTTTTTGCTTCTGGTTTTTGAAAAGCTGTGATTTTTGGAAGACAGTATGTTAATAAATACACTGACACATAGTCAAAGAGAATGTTCTCGCTATCCTTGAAAGAGCAGTTTGTCCAACTCTAGCAAATAGGATGTGCTGAAGGAGGTGTAAGAACTTCTAGCTTGAACTGCAGGTAGTTGAAGCTATTTTGTTCCTTTTGTGCAGGCTCATGTTTTATGTTAACTTAGCAAACTAGAGAGCTGCCAAAAAGAGTCACAGAATCACGCAACTGTCAGTACTGGAAGGGACCTCAAGGATCATTTAGTTCCAAGCCCCCTGCCATGGACAGGGACGCTTTCCATGAGATCAGGTTGCCCAGATCTGGTTGCCCAGAGCCACATCCAGTCTAGCCTAAAGAAACATATAGGGATGAGGCATCCACCACCTCTTAGGGCAACCTGTTCCAGTGTCTCACCACCCTTATGGTGAAGGACTTCCTAATGTTCAGTCTCCCTCCTCTAACTTGGATCCATTCCCCAAGTGCTATCACTACTCAACATCCTAAAAAGCCCCTCCCCAGCTTTCTTATAGCCTCCTTCAGATACTGGAAGGCATCAGTAAGGTCTCCTCAGAGTCTTCTCTTCTCCAAACTGAACAACCCCAACTCTCTCACCCTGTCCTTATAGGAAAGGACCTGCTATGAGCTCCCTCTGATCATCCTCATGGCCTTTTTCTGAACACATTCCAGCACATCCAGGTCTTTCCTGCAACAGGGGTTCCAGAACTGGACACAGTACTCCAGGAAGGGTCTCTTGAGAGCAATGCAGTAGTGTGTTTTCTTTCTGCCTTGCTCTCCAGGCCAAGCCACACCTTCCGGTTGCTTTTCTTACCCTGGAGCTGGCGAGTGTGCTGACGTGGAAAATTCATTCCACCTTGCCACTCAGTGGAAGATTTTGGAAGACTCAGTTTGGATCACTTTGCCAGTTTGGTTGCTTCGTACAGTAATAGAGCTGTTGTGTGTGGCAATGGAACCGAGAACATCTGTTCCCATATTGGAGGAGAAAGAAATGCTGCTCATGTGTGCCCCTGTGCCCGTTGACTCTTCAGAAGCATCTCATTGAATCTTTTGTGTGGAAACACCTGTGAGCCATGCTTAGAAATGGTTTTAACATGAGGGTCCAGATTATTCCTTGCTGTTATAAATTCTTTTAGTAGTCCTGAGTGCTGGATGAAGCTGCTTCTTAATAAAGATGTCTGTACCTTGTGTGTGCTGAGTACTCTGCTGGCTGGGAAGCAGATGTGCAATGTGCTGCTGCAGGAGCGACTGGGATAGTGTTTGACTCCTGGCTGTGCTTCTGCTTAGTGTCTCATTAATAATAAACAATGTGTGTACATATATTCTATATTTGGAGGTACTCTCCTTTGTATTGCTTTCTTAAACCAGCTGTTTGGAACTGCAGGCACAGATTTTAACACTAGACTGAAACACTCTCAGGCCAGCTGTCCTTTGCTACTGATGGAGAAAGTTTGCTCTTTTGCAAAGCCAACTTTTAATTGAGAAAACCAAAACCCCTCTGCCAATATTCTTTCCCATAAAATGTTTCATTTAGAATCATAGAATCAACCAGGTTGGAAGATGTCTCCAAGATCATCCAGTCCAATGTAGCACCCAGCCCTGTCCAGTTAACTAGACCATGGCACTAAGAGTCACATCCAGCCTTTTTTTGAACACTTCCAGGGACAGCGACTCCACCACCTCCCTGGGCAGCCCATTCCAATGCCAAACACTCTCTCTGCCAACAACTTCCTCCTAACATCCAGCCTATATCTCCCCTGGCACAACTTGAGGCTGTGTCCCCTTGTTCTGTTGCTGGTTGCCTGGCAGAAGAGCCCAACCCCACCTGGCTACAGCCTCCTTTCAGGTAGTTATAGACAGCAATGAGCTCTGCCCTGAGCCTCCTCTTCTGCAGGCTGCACACCCCCAGCTCCCTCAGCCTCTCCTCACAGGGCTGTGCTCCAGGCCCCTCACCAGCTTCATTGTCCTTCTCTGGACACCTTCCAGCACCTCAACATCTCTCTTAAACTGAGGAGCCCAGAACTGGACACAGCACTCAAGGTGTGGCCTGAGCAGTGTTGAGTACAGGGGCAGAATAACCTCCCTTGTCCCACTGACCACACTGCTCCTGATCCAGGCCAGGATGCCATTGGCTCTCCTGGCTACCTGCGCACTCTGCTGGCTCACGTTCAGCTGCTATCTACCAGTACCCTCAGGTCCCTTTTACATTGCATAAAAAATAAGCACAAGAGATGTAAGAAATGTCTTGCAGTTAGGATGGTGGTTTGGGTGTTTTTAGTGTGCACACAGCAGTTTCTGTGATTTCTTACATGCTGTTAGGGAATGAATGTCTTTTTGAATTCTTAAGCAAGCCAAAGGAGCTTGAAGCAGCATGCCATATATTCTAGAAGGATGTTGGCAGTGATATAACTTTAGGAGATTACCCTTTCAAAGGCAGCTGCTGTCCATTCATTTTGTGACAATGAAGCCAGCCAACCTGCTAGCCCGGGAGCAGTTTTTTAACCTGGATAACAAAAGCTTAGCAGGAGTAGATATTGGCTGAGTCTGAGGCTAAAACAAAAGAATATTTCCATAAGAGTTCAGTAAGTGCTTGTTTTGTTTGGAAAGTTGCCTTGCCTGGCTGTATTTACCACTCTTTGCCAAGAAAGATAAACTTGTTTTGATAGATTAAAGGTCCACTCAGCAAGGTAGAAGAGCATCAGCAAGCATCAAAGTTAAGGGCAAAACAGTGTGAATTTATAATCCTGCTTTTTCTTCACTAATTATGCTGCATATTGTGGATAATGACATGAGCTGAAAGACCAAACAAATGTTAGCATAAGGCACAAGACAGGTTGTTCTTCAGTAACAAAGTTAGAAAGGTGGGGGAGGGTTTGGTGTGTGTTGAGTGGGGGTGTTATTTGTTGGGGGGTTTGTTTTGGTTGTGTTTTGGGGTTTGTTTTTTCCACCCCCCTAGCAGATGTGCAGACATTTCCCATCTATCCTAAAGCCCAACACTTTGTTGTGCACTAAAAGACCGTTTTTATGGAAAAGTAAGGGGAAAAAAACCTCAAACAACCTTCACTTCAAAACTGCAGAATCATGCTGCATCTGGTCAGGAATATTGCTCTCTGTAGTTTCTGTCAGAATGTACTGGTTTAAGCTGGGGTAGAGTTAATTTGTCCTGTCACTGGGCATCACCGAGACGAGCCTGGCTCCAGCCCCCTGGCACTCACCCTCTACATATTTGTAACGGTTAATGAGGTCCCCCCTTAGCCTTCTCCTCTCCAAGCAGCACAGCTCCAGCTCCTCATAAGAGAGGTCTTCAACTTCCTTAATCGTTCCTGTGGCTCTGCGCTGTGCTCTCTCAAGCAGCTCCCTGTCCTCCTTGAGCTGGGAGGCCCAGAACTGGACACAGTATTCCAGATGAGGCCTCACCAGGGCAAAGTAGAGGGAAAGGAGGACTTCCCTCGACCTACTAACCACAGCCCTTCTAACACACCCCAGAATGGCATTGGCCCTCCTGGCCACAGGAGCACACTGCTGGCTCATGGCCATCCTCCCATGCACCAGGACTCCCAAGTCCTTCTCCCCTTCACTGCTCTCCAGCAGGTCAGTCCCCAGCCTATACTGACACATGGGACTGTTCTTTCTCAGGTGCATGACTCTGCACTTGCTGCTGTTGAACTTCATTAAATTTCTCCCTACCCATCTCTCAGCGTAAGTCTCTCTGAGTAGCAGCACAGCTCTCCGGTGTGGCAGCTGCTCCACTCAGCTTGGTGTCTTCAGCAGACTTGCTGACAGTGCACTCCCTGCCCTCACCTGGGTCAATAATGAATACATTAAATAATACTGGTCCCAGTACTGACCCCTGAGGAACTCCACTGGTTACAGGCCTCCATATAGACTCCATCTCATTGACCACTACTCTCTGACTTCTTTGCTTTAACAAGTTCCCAATCCACCTCACTACTCCATCACCCAGACCATACCTTCTCAGTTTAGCTATGAGGATGCTGTGGGAGACAGTGTCAGATGCTTTATTGAAATGAAGTAAAGCACATCCACTGCTCTTCTGTCATCTATCCACCTGGTTGTGTCCTCATAGAAGGTTATCAGGTTGGTCAAACATGACTTCCCCTTGGGAGAACCATGCTGACCACTCCCAGTGACCTTCTTGTCCTTGATATGGCAAAGCGCAGTGCTGAATCATAGAATGAACCAGGTTGGAAGAGACCTCCAACCTCATCCAGTCCAACCTAGCACCCAGCCCTATCCAGTCAACCAGACCATGGCACTAAGTGCCTCATCCAGTATTTTCTTGAATACCTCCAGGGACAGCAACTCCACCACCTCCCTGGGCAGCCCATTCCAATGCCAATCACTCTGTGAAGAACTTCCTCCTAACATCTCCAGCACAACTTGAGATTGTGTCCCCTTGTTCTGTTGCTGGTTGCCTGGGAGAAAAAACTAACCCCTACCTGACTGCAGCCTCCCTTCAGGTAGTTGTAGACAGCAATGAGGTCACCCCTTAGCCTCCTCCTCTCCAGGCTAAACAACCCCAGCTCCCTCAGCCTCTCCTCATAGTGCTTGTGTTCCAGGCCTCTCACCAGCTTTGTCGCCCTTCTCTGGACATGCTCCAGTATCTCAACATCTCTCTTGAATTACCTGAGAATAAGCTGCTCCATTTTCTATCTGGGGATGGAGGTGAGACTGGTCTGTAATTAACCCAGTCTTGCTTTCCCTTCCTGTAGGTTTGGACTCAGCAGGACCGGCAGTGCATCCTCGATACCCTAGCACAGTTACTGCTGGATAAGGAGTGCACTGTGTTGCTCGGCCGTCAGGTTCGACCCATCTTGTTGGATTTGCTGGAAAGGAATGCAGAGGCCATTAGAGCTGGTGGCCAACTCAACCACGATCGGCACGAAAGGCTGTGTGTGGCAATGAGCAAGCTGGCTGCTGACCACCCTGATGTTTTGCCGTGAGTAATCGAGGGTCGGTGCGGTATTGGCGTATCCTCTTGTCGCTGCTCACTGGTGATGGAGGTGGTGTTGCAGATGGGGTTGTCTCCCACAGTAGCAAATGTGTTTTGGGTAGAATAATTTAGAGTACGTGGATCTGTGGTGGGCTGACACCATTTAGAGTGTGAGATTTATCCCCCCACCCTGCTCCAAAGGTAAATGACTACACTGCTCAGAGTTTGGAAGGGAAATGAAATTACTGTTTACAAAGTTGGCTAAATAGAAAAGGTGAGAAACAAATACAAATACATATATACACATACAACTAGACAGCAGCCCAGCTAATCCTCCTGGACAAAGTCCAGGGACCCTCCCTGGACAAGTCTGGACTTCCCCTGAGGCCTGTGCACCAGCTAACACGTTATTCCTATCCTTCTGCTGTTCCTTACCATAGCCTAAACAATTCTTGATGCAGAGAAGTAGGCAAGGCCAGAGACAGTGGAGAAAGCACAAGCAAGCAAGAGAAAGAAAGAGAAAGAACACTCTAAACTTCACCTTGTATAAGAAAATCATAAACCAATGAAATGAGATAAATATATCTGATATAGTCAAGTTGTATATTTGGATTTCTCCTAGACTCAGTACTTTCAGACTTTCTGATTTTACATCTCAAAATCTTAGATCTAAAAGACATTGCAATGAATTAAAAGTTGGTCCCTCAATGGATCTCAAAATGCAGTTCCTACAGAGAAAATAGTAGGAATGGAGCTCTAGCCATAAGGCCACAGGAATTGATTCTTGACCCTATTTTTATCAGTAACTGAGCTACAAAACTTTTACTAACACAGAAGCTGGCAAGAGCAAAGTATATACTTAATAGTGTCATGGAATCTCTTATGTTCTGTTCAGCCCCTTTTGGGATGTACTTTTGAATTCTATCAAAAACTTTATTTACCATTTAGGACCCCATTCTGAAGCTGTAACAGAATCTTAAATGCAGCTTATATGAATTAAATTGGGTTGTGAGGTCTAATGTGATTTTAATCTTAATAATGAAAAGAAAAGCAAAACACCTTAGAGGTTGGTCACAGCTGAAATCTCTGCGCTTTGGGTAAGACCTACAGGTCAGTAGAATGCCTAGCTGCAGAAGTAGGAGTTGGTATTACTTTTTCAGTGATCAAGAGCAATCAAAGAGATTTCACCAAGGGCAGTTGTGTTTGCTGTTGATAATTAAGTGGTGATTTCTAATAAGGTGAAGTATCTGTTGTCAGCTGCTTACTGAAGTAGTTGTCTTTCCCAGGCGAGGAGGAAGTTAAATGTCCTTAGTTCTCAGTGTACCATTGATTAGTCTCAGAAGCTCTCTTATGGCTGTTTTCCTTTCCTCTGGCTTAGATGGCACACAGAAGTCTCTTTCTCTCTTTCTTCTAAAGATTTGCTTTAAGATATTTCAAGAATACATCACCAGTTTTCCAGAGGCTTTTCCTGGAGAGCTCAGACGCAACTACAGTCCGATACGGACGCAGGCGAATGAAGTTACGAGACCTCATGGAGGCAGCCTATAGATTTTTACAGAAGGAGCCATCAGTTTTCCGGGAATTATGGGACTGGAGTGTGTGTATTCCACTCCTAAGGAGTCATGACACTTTAGTCCGTTGGTAAGTTAAACTCTCTCACCTTCTCCATGGAAAAGGAGTGTTTGTATCTTGAATTGAATGTCGCAGTGTTCACACGCAAGTAGGAAAACATCTTTAGGTAACGCCAGAAAAAGTCTGTACCAATAATATCTGTAGCTCTGCTTCTTGCCTGATCTTTTGAAAGCTCTAGTGGTCTATGGGAGAGTGAAACCTAGACCAGCTCTTAGTCATGCTTAAAGCTGTGGTCTGGAGAATCTTCTCAAATAACTTCAATTTGTCCAAGTTGGATTCGTAGGAGGCAGTGACCAGTGGTGGTTTGTCCCAGGTCCCCCTAAGAAAGCCACATGTGGTTTATGATTGGTACCAAATGTCTTTTTGTTGTGAGATAGCTTTATGTAGTAATGAAGTCAAGAACTGGGAGTTGTTGGCTTCTTTTGGCACTGAATGTTGAGTTCATTGTGTCAGGGTTAGCAGTAACCTGAAAGAGAGCAATTTTAAAGGGAAATGGTAGGAAAAGAAGAAAAAAATCAGACCAAGAAAACCTTTCATTGTCCAATATGTTAACCTTTGTTTGTTTGGGAAAGTGCTCTCCTTTATTTCTGTCACTCATTCAGCCTTTCAGAGAAAGGTTAGCTCCTTGGTGTATAAATGAGAAAATATGCCATGATAACTATCTCAGAACTGAGAAATCTTAAAGGATGTGAAGTGTAGCACTAAAATAATTTCTATGAAGCAGAAAGTTTTCTGCATGTTTTTTTTTTCCAACCTTGATATTTTGGTTTGCAGTTGGCAGTTGTCTAAGTAAATTTCTTCAGACTGTTTTGACATATCTTCTTCTAAATATAATTTTTAGGTATACTTCAAACTGCCTTGCTCTGGTTACGGGCATGAATGATGAGCATAAATTATCCTTCCTGAAGAAGCTATTCAATCCTGAGGAGCTGGCACATTTCAGACTAAGGTAAGAACTCTTAAAATCTTCAACACTGTTTGTTTCTATAGATGGCTTTCATCTGAGTTTACAAACCTGGATTTCACAGGCTCCTAGAAGAATCTCAGCTGCGGAATGTGGAACAAGCCCTTGTTTTGGCCAATCCAGACTCCACGTTGTGGCAGAAGGAGAAGGACCTGCAGTACACACAAGGACATATTGTATCGAGTGACCTCTCTGCAAATGTAGTGCCTGTATGTGGTGTTGTGCTGCCTAGACTACAACTTGTTTCTGAAGAGCAGGTATGCAACCCAGGGTTTGTGTCTCTACTTTTATATTTTCCTTTCCTTTCCTTTCCTTTCCTTTCCTTTCCTTTCCTTTCCTTTCCTTTCCTTTCCTTTCCTTTCCCCTTCCCTTTCCCTTTCCCTTTCCCTTTCCCTTTCCCTTTCCCTTTCCCTTTCCCTTTCCCTTTCCCTCTCCCCTTTCTCCTTTTCCCTCTCCCCTTTTTCCTTTTCCCTCTCCCCTTTTTCCTTTTCCCTCTCCCCTCTCCCCTTTCCCCTCTCCCCTCTCCCCTTTCCCCTCTCCCCTTTCCCCTTTCCCCTTTCCCCTTTCCCCTTTCTCCTTTCCTTTCATCAGAATCCCTAAATATAATGAACTGACTTTATTTCCTGTTAAAATGGTTCTGAGGTACTACAGGCAGTGTGTATTGGCTTTCTTGATGTATGCTGTCAGCTTGTGTTACATGTATAGACACTGCAAAAAAAGCCTCTCCAGGGGAGTGAACCAACGAAGATCTAAGTGTGGTTCGTTTTATTTTCGTGTAGCAATTTTTAGGAACACAGTGCAGAAGATTCAATCTTACATGATACCTCTGGCCAAGTTAGGGAGGTATTCCATAGCTGAGTAAATAGAAGCATAGAGTGGCTTAGGTTGGAATGGACCTCAAAGCTCACCCAGTTCCAACCCAGTGCCATAGGCAGGGGACACCTCCCACTAGAACAGATCACTCAAGGCCTCGTCCAACCTGGCCTTGAACACCTCCAGTCAGGGAGCAGCCACAACCTCTCTGGGCAACCTGTGCCAGTGACTTACCACCCTCACTGTAAAGAACCCTTTCCTAACATCTAGTTTGAGTCTCCCCTCCTCCAGTTTACACCCATTACCCCTCATCCTGTCATTACAAGACCTTGTAAATAGTCCCTCCCCAGCCCTCCTGTAGACTCCCTTCAGATGCTGGAAGGCCACTATAAGGTCTTCTCTTCTCCAGGAATGATTGACATGTGTTCAGATTGAATAGTTGCTATGCCTGTACTGACAGGTTAGCATCAACTCCCTTAGGGAACAAATTGTGCATACACTTTATAAAGTGTTTCACCTCTAATAGTTTTTGATGAAATCTGCTTTAATATCTCTCATTAAATACAGTTTTAAACTTCCTTATTGTATTTGATAGGTATTGACAGATCTGCAGGCCAAAATCTTCTAGTTGCCAGGCTCAATTTTCTAATTGTTCTGTGTTAAACAACCTGTGAATAGATAAAATAAAAGGCACAATTACAATGTGGCCATTCTGATTTTTGTGTTTGAACAGGAGAAGGACACCAGCTGTTTTGTTTTGGTCGAATCTGCCTTCACAAATCTTCAGAACCTTGCTATGGCTGTGTCATATCAAAGTCCTGTTTTATTAGAAGGACCAATAGGATGTGGCAAAACTTCTTTAATTGAATATTTAGCAGCTGTTACAGGAAGAACAAAGCCTCCTCATATTTTGAAAGTCCAGCTTGGGGATCAGACTGATAGTAAGGTAAGTGATGAATTTATGGTTACTTTATGATTGGATGATGAGACATGATTTTTACCTAAAGCATAGACTTAATTTTCTGATAAGATAATGTTTGACTTTTCACCCACTCTGAGTTTTTAAGAGATGTAATGAGCAGGTCTCTGACTTACTGTTTCTGTTGTAGACTCTGCTTGGTATGTATCGCTGTACAGATGTACCAGGGGAGTTTGTATGGCAGCCTGGGACATTGACACAAGCTGTTACCAAAGGACATTGGGTACTTCTGGAGGATATTGATTATGCTCCTCTGGATGTGGTATGTAGATTCATGTTCACTCTAAGGTACTGGTCTTAAGGCCCATACTAGCAGTTTTTGGACTCTAATCACCATGAGTTTTGCAGCAGCATGCTGAAAGTGCTTCCCCTTCAAAAGCAAGTGGAAAGAATTAACCTCTTATGGAAGGTTAAAATTACCCCCAAATTAAAATCACCAGTCTAGTTCAGAAGGTTTGGAATCAAAATGTAGCTAGATATTTACAGCAAACTAAAATCTAAAAGCATAAAATACAATGCATATGTTCAAAAATATATTAACAAATCTTTACATATATTGACAAAGTAGAGACAACAAAAAGAGCTGCCTGAGTCTAGTCTGGGTGATTTCCAAAGTGGAGGGGGGTGGGGAGCACCCAAACCATCACATTACCTCTGGCCTGGATATTAAAATTGGGTGTTATGTTAAGCAGTATGTCCTCATTGCCTTTTGGAGTAATGACTGTTGAAAGCATGTCTTCTGCAAGGCCTCCTGGACCTTCTGCAGATAGTTATTCTCTTTCATACTTGTTCTGTGAAGCCTCTTTTGTGCTTTTAAATAACCTGGCAGCTCATCTTCTGAAATACAGAGAATTCATAAAGCCAAGAACTATTCCTCATATATACTCGACAGTTTTTCACTGCCAGAGGGTGAACTTAGCTGACTGCACTTATTACAAGCATGCCCAAAGTAGCATCCTGAATCTCCATTTCTTCAGGTTCTACTTGCCAGGCATCCTGTCTCCTTCTCCATATCAAAAGTCTCTGTGCTTGCCTTCCTCTGTGCTGAGGTGTTCGTGTGCTCCTACCTCCCCTTTTTCCTTCCACCATTACTAATGCCCTTCTTCATGGAATGATAGCTTCTTTAAACAAATTCTCCTGGGGGTAGAAAGGCATGTGGTGAAAAATGGTCATGTTTGAGAATAGTGTCTTTGAGATGCAAAGCATTTTGGTCCAGGCAGGCAAAGAGAACATGCCATCTGGTGCAGAAGTATCTAATTCGTTGGACTAGTTAAAATAGATGGGTTTGATTTGGGCTGGCAGTGTTAAGACTGTCATTTCCATTCTCTTACCATTAAACTTGAACATAGGAGAAAGAAGATAGGTAAAGATTACACCTATGATTTGCACTGCTGATTAATCTAGCCAAGAACTCTGCAATTTCTGTTAAGGTTGCTTGGAAATCTGTGAGGACAGCACTGGCTGATAGTGTAGTGGTACTCGATGGAAGTGCTGTGGCATAGAATCATAGAATCAACCAGGTTGGAAGAGACCTCCAAGGTCATCCAGTCCAACCTATCCCCCAGCCCTATCCAGTCAACCAGACCATGGCACTAAGTGCCCCATCCAGGCTTTTCTTGAAGACCTCCAGGGATGGTGACTCCACCACCTCCCTGGGCAGCCCATTCCAATGCCAATCACTCTCTCTCTGAAGAGCTTCCTCCTAACATCCAGCCTATACTTTCCCTGGCAGAACTTGAGACTCTGTCCCCTTGTTCTGTTGGTGGTTGCCTGGGAGAAGAGGCCACCCCCCACCTGGCTACAATGTCCCTTCAGGTAGTTGTAGACAGCAATGAGGTCACCCCTGAGCCTCCTCTTCTCCAGGCTAAACAGCCCCAGCATCTCAAGTGTGAAGTGAATGTGTTACAATTTCTCAAAAATAAAAAAACAGTTCTATCAATTCCCTTCTGTTCTCCAGATCTCTGTGCTGATTCCTCTCTTGGAAAAAAGAGAGTTGCTCATTCCTGGCCGTGGTGACTGTTTAAAAGTAGCGTCGGGATTCCAGTTTTTTGCAACCAGGAGGTAGGCCTATAAAGTTAAATGAGGCTAAGAGCATGGATATCCTGGGTTTAAGTCAAAGACAGCTCAGGGTGCTGGAGCAGGAGTGTTTCAGCAATTTCTAATAAAAAAACAATGGAAGTCATAGGAGCTGTTAAAGGATATTTTTCACATTAGAGCAGCCTTATGTTAGTGTTGTATGAATTCAGTCTTTGTACAGAAAGGTCACTTCAAGACTGAAAGAATGAAGCTTGCTGTGGGGGGAGCCCTACAAAATCAACCCCTCAGCAAAACAAAATTCTACTCTTGGCAATTACCACGTGAAAAAAAGGTTTATGATTGCTATTCACAATGTGTCCTTGACTTTAACAAGAGCCTGTATAAAATACTTGTTAGTTTTCTGATCTTGGGGCAGGTAGTAATTTGGCTACTGCATGATGAGTTTCCTAGGGTTTATTTTTTTTATCCCAACTCCTTGAGCTGTTGTATAAATACATTCCCTGCATCCCTTTAGGATCTGTGGAAGACATTTCCTAGACCACATCTGTCAGGCTCCTCTCTTTACAAAGAATTCTCTCTGTGTTGATTCTGACAGCCTTAACTTCTTGTCAGTGATCTTTCTGCAAGTATCTCTAAGGAGATCTTGCACTACAGGTTGAAAAACACTGTGATGAAAGAAGAGATAATGTGAGAAGCAGGGACAGGCAAGGCAGAGTATGTGACAGTACAGTGACAAGCAGTGAGTGGTCTGTGCACATACATTGTGCTGTAGCAGCAGCATGTAACATGTTCTTTGATGTACAAGACTGTGAATGTTGAATTCCTCAGTGAGACACTGAATGCTGTGTTCCTTCATCTTGTTTTAATGTAGGACATTCAGTTGTGGTGGAGGTTGGTACAGGCAGCAGAGCAGCCATGCTGCCCTTCTGGACAAATACTGGACCAAAATCCATCTGGATAACATGAGCAAAGGAGAACTCAAAGAGGTATGGCGTGTGTTGCTGGGTTGTGGCATGTGAATAACTGTTTCAGTTGGGGATAAAAAAGAAGGATCACATTTATTTATGAAAAGAAAAACATTTATTACCCTTAAGTTCCATAACATATTCTTATAATTTCTGATTTGCCCTGCAAAGTTTGAAGTAAGTGGGCAGTTTGTCAGGAAAAGTTAATTGGACTAAGATTGCTGGAACAGCTCTTGGCAAACAGTTCTGCTTTGAATGGATCTAAGATTCAAATTACTTTACCACTTCGTAGCCCACAGATGTGAAAAACAGGAAGGGAAAAAAAAACCTGATTGAGTTTAGTCCTGAATTCTAAGCTTTGATATGAGAAAAGAGTTGGTCAGTTATGGATTACAAATAACTGTTTATGTTGACCTATTTGCCAGCATCTCTGGGTAATATTTGCTTGTGTAGCTCTTAAACAATATAAATTGAAGGAGCCCAGGGCTTAAGTGGAAAGAAAATACTTTTTGAGATTTGCCTTGTGATACAGAGCTCAGAATCTGATTTTGAAGAAGTGTTGCCTAAGAGAAGTGGAGGTGAATGGTCTCTAGTAGAAGAGTTGAGGAGTTCAGAATTTTCTAGAATAAAGGTGGTACCTTTTCAGTAGGATTCATTCACTTCTTGGGACTCATTCAGCAGCCAGCACAGTTATAGGCAACCTTAAACACCTGTGAGGTTGAGTTTTATTTCCCATTTTGTCACTTGTCAGCTAATTGGTAGGAATGGGGCAAGGTCAAGGCTTTGTACTTCAGAATTTGTTGGAAGGGGAGCAAGTAGATGTGCAAGAAAGCTTATGCTGACAGTTTGCTGGAGATACACCCTCTGCTTCTACTACAAACAGATCCACATGGGCAGGGATTCTAAGAAGGGTCAGAGTTGCAATATTAAGGAAGGTGATGTGGCTGCCTGATGCTGAAGATGACCTCCAGAAAGTACTTGCACTCAAGTAAAGCTTGGCTGCCAAAACCTCAGGCATTGGAATGAGCTGCCCAGGGAGGTGGTGGATTCACCAACCTTGGATGTGTTTAAAGGTCATTTGGATGTGGTGCTTGGGGATATGGTTTAGGGTGAACCTTGTAGAGTAGGGTTATGGGTTGGGCTTGGTGATCCTGAGAGGCTTACCCAACCTGAATGTTTCTGTGCTTCTCTCATCCTGCCTGTGCATTTTAAGGCAAAATAAGGGAAGACTTAAGATGGTGGCCATTAAGTGCAAGCAACAACTGACCAGGGATGGAGAAACAGCTTTGTTGAAGTCCATTCTCTACTGCCAGGCTATGTGGGCTGTGACTCTTGATTCTGTGAAAAAAGGAAGGCTCAGTGCTAAATATCAACCACTAGATAGTTTCTGTTCTTTTTTTTTGGTAACTTTGTAGCTCAAATCACAACAATATATATACTAAGCACTTTAATAACAATGTATGGATCAAACACAGTGTAAGATTATGCAGTAGCAGAAGAACAGACAGTGGTAGAGAACACCCACTTGCTTGTCTTGAAAATAGACTCATGTTCTTCTGGTTAATCTTAAGTCAGTCTGGTATGGTAGGACCAGTGTTCCTGGCCTGTATCTGTGAAAAGCTTATTTTGGGAAGCACTGATTTTGGTTGGCAAGCTTTAGTGGAGAGAACTGAGCTGAAAGGAAGTTACAGAAGAAAAAATTAGGCCCTTGTGTCTTTGTCATTATAGTGAATAGACAACTTGAATGGTCAAAAAAAATCAGTCATAAAAAGGAGGTGAGGTAGGAACATTTGTTATCAGTGGTACAGTTGTATGGTCATGATTTGAGCTTAGTTGAACATACCTTTTGTTTTGGTATGTAGGATGTTAGGAAGAAGTTCTTCACCATGAGGGTGGTGAGACACTGCAACAAGTTGGCCAGGATTGTGGTAGAAACCCCATCCCTGGAGGTCTTTAAGGCCAGGCTGGATGGGGCTCTGAGCAACTTGATCTAGTGTGAGGTGTCCCTGCCCGGTGGCAGGGGATTGGAACTGGATGATCCTCGTGGTCCCTTCCAACCCTGACAATTCTGTGATCTGTGCAAATGTGTTAAACTAATTGAAGTAGCATGGAGCTGGCAAAATTTGCTTCACAGTAGCTTTAATCTTCTTCAGGTAGAGATTGCAAAAGAGCTCTTTAGTACAGTTTAGTAGCTTAAGTATCTGTTGAAATGTATCCTATTAATATTTTGGGGGCTGGTGGTTTCCTTCTGATGCTGTAGATTTGGATGTTTTAATTTGGATTTTGTTGGATTGTTGATTTGTTTTGTTTGTTTGTTTGTTGTTCCCAGGTTCTTCAAAGGAGATACCCCAGCCTTACTCTTGTAGCTGATCACTTGCTAGACATTTATATTGACCTCACAGGAGACAAGTATCAGACATCTGAAAGTGATGCCTCTGGCACCAGGCACACACCAGAAGATTCAACAGAGACAAGATCAGAAAATAAGAAACCAAACCTGGAAGGACGAGAACTCTCTTTAAGGTTGTCTTTTCATATATCACAGAACCTTAGAGGTTAGAAGGGACCTCCAGAGATCATCCAGTCCACCCCCTCTGCCAAGGCAGGATCACCCAGGGTAGTTTGCACAGGAATGCAGCCAGGAGGATTTTAAAAGTCTTTAGAGAAAGAGACCACAACCTCTCTGGGCAGCCTGTTCCAGGGCTCTGTCACCCTCACTGTGAAAAAGTTTCTCCTTACGTTGAGCTGAAACCTTCTCTGTTCCAGTTTGTATCCATTCCTCCTTGGCCTATTGCTGCTGACTACAGAAGAGAGCTTGTCCCCCTCCACTTGACACTCACCCCTCAGAGATTTATAGACATTGATCAGTCTTTTCTTCTCCAGACTAAACAGCCTCAGGGCTCTCAGTCTCTCTTCATCGGAGAGGCTGAGGGAGCTGGGGGTGTGCAGCCTGGAGAAGAGGAGGTTCAGGGCAGACCTCATTGCTGTCTGCAACTACCTGAAAGGAGATTGTAGCCATGCGGGGGTTGGTCTCTTTTCCCAGGCACCCAGTGACAGAAGGAGGGAGTACAGTCTCAAGATGTGCCAGGGCAGATGTAGGCTGGGTGTTAGAAGTTCTTCATAGCAAGAGTGATTGACATTGGAATGGGCTGCCCAGGCAGGTGGTGGAGTCACTGTCCCTGGAGGTGTTTAAAAGGAGACTGGATGAGGCACTTGCTGCCATGGTTTAGTTAATTAGAAGGTGTTAGGTGGTAGGTTGGACTTGATGATCCTAGAGGTCTTTTCCAACCTGCTTAATTCTGTGATGCTGTGATCTTTTAAGATGAAATGCAGCTCAGTGTTCAATTATTTCCTCTTCTCATACCAGATGTCAGTTCCACACACGTGGAATAACCACGGCTATAACCAGCCATGCTTTGTGAATTGGTAAACTCTAGGTGTGAGTAGCAGCTAATGTTTTTGGCACTAGTTTGGAAACAGCAGTTGCTTGTCTAGAATTGGAGATGTCCTTTTCTTGCCTTTCAGATGATTATTTTGTTGGCAAGAAATTGGTATCCTGAAAATAAATGTTGCTTACATCTTTCTGGATGAAAAACTTTCTGCTTTTCCTGTTTTCAGCTTCACAGCCTGCATGGTTTAATGGATTATGCATGATCTATTTCTAAACAACATATCTGAAGGAAACACTGTTGGTCTTTCTGTGCTCAGCCACTCTTTAGGATTAGCATCCTGTTTATATGAATCTCCCCTTCTGCAACTTACACAACAGCTAAACAGATTGCCAGATGGTGATGGAATGACCTAAACTCAGTGCTAAAGAAGGTGTTGTGTGTTTTGGCTTGCTTATACAAAAGCTTTTAATTCTTATTTGTAGAGACTTGCTGAATTGGTGCAGCAGAATTGCTTACAACTTCGACAGTAACTCTTCAACCACGGCAGTGAATATTTTTCAGGAGGTGCGGTAAGACTTGACCCAGGAATTGCTTCCCTAAATTCTAGCATTGTCTCCCTGATCTTAAAATAGTCTGTTTGGAAATGTAGATGGGAAATGTTTTATCTGAAGCAATTGGACTGTAGTTGGAACGTTTGTGATCTGTCAGAGGCTTTCTTTGCTACTAGGAGAGTTGTTTGAAGCAACGTGCTGAAAGACAACCCCAGCTCACTGCTGACATACAAAGGTCATCCTGCAACATAACTTTAACTTAGATAAACTGGGATGGTTTGTGACTAAGATTAAAGATTTTAAGATCTTGTTTCTTTTAACATGAGGCTTCTTTCCTACTTCCCTATGCATCAATTTACGTTCCAGGTTGGGAATATTCAGCTGTGTTTCAGTCAGAGGTAATTTTAAGACATGAGGTCATACAGTATTACTTTCTTTGTCATTTTGGTCCATTTATCTAAAAATAGCTTCTGGGACTGAACACTGAAAAGCTTTTACTTTCTGTAGAAACCCACCACACTACAGTTAGAAGTTTATAGAATCATAGAATGGTCTGGGCTGGAAGAGACCTCTGAAGGTCATCCAGTCCAACCCCTCTGCAGCAAGCAGGGACATCCTCTACCAAATCAGATTGCCCACAGCCCTGCCCAGCCTCAATTTGAATATCTCCAGCAATGAGGCCCCTAACACCTTTGAGGCAACCAATACCCTCATGATATAAAGAACCTGTTCCTAACATCCAATCTCAATCTGCTCTGCTCTAGTTTGAAGCCATTGCCCTCATCCTGTCCCTGCAGCTCTTTGCAAACAGTCTCTCTGCACCCTTGTAGCCCCCTTCAGGCACTGGCAGGCTGCTATTAGGTCTCCCTGGAGCCTCCTTTTCTCCAGGCTGAACACTCCCAGCTCCCTCAGCCTGTCTTTGTAGCAGAGGTGCTTCAACTCCTTGAGCATTTTCGTGGCTGTCTTCTGGCCCTGCTCCATCAGCTCCATGTCCTTCCTATATTGAGTGCTCCAGAGCTGGATGCAGCACTGCAGGTGAGGTCTCAGCAGAGCAGAGCAAAGTGTCAGAATCCCCTCTGTGGCTCTGCTGGCAGCGCTGCTTTGGCTGCAGCCCAGGCTGTGCTTTGCCTTCTGGGCTGCAAGCTCACTGCCTGCTCCTGTCCAGCTTCTGGTCCATCAGCACTGCCAAAATCCTTTCCCACAGGGCTGCTCTCTGTCACCTCATCCCCAGTCTGTGTCGATAGCGAGTTCTTATTACATTGTTTTGAACTCCATCATTTGGCTCAGTCTGTTGACAGTGAAATAATAATGTTAGCCATGGCTAGACTAGAATCAGGCTCATGTAAATTAGGATTTTGCTTGTCTTGTCACGCCAGACAAAACCTGTATTGAAGAAGTTGGTTTGCTCTGCCCTTGACAGGCGCTGGACTGTTTCACAGCTATGCTGTCCAACCAAAGGAGCCGACAGAAAATGGCCAAAGTTATTGGAAGCAAACTCAACATTTCTAAGAAGAAGGTATGTAGAGCTATACTTAACAGGACTTTTTATCTCTGAAAGTTCAGTGAACCTGTTTCAGAGCAGATTAAAAATTGCCTCATCACGAAAAAGAAGGGTTACAAAGCCGGAACAGCACAGTTGCCTAAGCACACAATGCAGATAGATGTACAGAGTAACAAAGAGGTTTTTCCTTCCATGGTTGTAGTGAACTTAATCACCTAAAGAAGCCAGATAGAATCATAATCTCCCTTATTATTGTTGTGTAATAATTGATTCCCAAATCAAGTACTACTCTAGAGCCTACAACCTATATATTAATAGAATGTGATAAAAATGGCTGGGGTAAACAAAATCATTCCTTTGTCAGCTATTTCTGACTGTAGAAGTTTGACTGCAAGGAAAATTCCTTTTGTTACTTTGAAATGGAAAAACTTGCCAGCTGGAGGGACAGATGGTTCCTTGAAACTTCTATGGGTTTTTCTAGTTCTCCTCCTTCCTTTGCATTATTTCAGTATAGGAATGTATTATCTTCTGCCAAGGGCAAAATATCTTTGTTTGCATAGAGATACTCACCAAAGGTTTTTTGAAGGGGCTTGTTTGTTATTAGTTAAGATAACTCTTCCTAGCTTCAAGTTTATGTAATTAAACTACCATGGAAGTAGACAAAGTAGAAATACAATGCAATAGCCCTATTACTAAGTTAATAAATCAGAGAAGGTTAAGGACTGGAAGTGACCTTGAAAGCTCATCCAGTCCAACCTCCTTGCCAGAGCAGCATCACCTAGAGCAGGTCACACAGGAACACATCCAGGCAGCTCTTGAATATCTACAGAGAGGGAGACTCCACAATCCCTCTGAGCAGCCTGTTCCAGTGTTCTGTCACCCTCACAGGGAAAGAAACTTTCTCATGTTTCCATGGAACTTACTCTGCCTCAACTTCCACTCATTGCCCCTTGTCCTGTCACTGGGCATCACCCAGCAGAGCCTGGCTCCAGCCTCTTGGCACTCACCCTGCACATCTTTGTAAGCATTCATGAGGTTCCCCCTCAAGCTCCTCCAAGCTAAAGAGACCCAGCAATGGGAAGACCTTTTTTGTACAGGCAATAACACTTCTGAGGGCCTTCAGTATTTTAGGTGCTGAATATGTAAAGCCTGAAAAATGCAAAATCTTGCCATGAAACATTAGCTGGCTGCAAACAGGTACTGGCAACATGAGTGTTCTTAGTGTGATGTTGCAGGCAACGTTAGCATTGGAGATGTTGATGCTTTCTTCACAGGTAGAATTCTTTTGTGAACTCTATAAACCTGAAATTCTAATACGGGAACAAGAAGTCTCTGTTGGAAGAGTGCATCTCACGAGGAAACAAGCCAAAGCTGTCACTGTAAAAAGGTAGAGTAGCTTGTAGTTTCTTTGTGAATTGAAATACTTTGTGGTGGGACAGAATAGACTGGAAGTTACAGGACTTAATCAAAGACAGATTGGATATTCTCACTCTTATGAAAAGACTGTGATGGATTCTTTGGTGATCTGAGCTTTACCTTTCATATCTGTAAGGCTGTCTCCTCCTACCTCTGACAGCATGGAGTTTTTCATTTCCTTTTGAACTTCAGTTCCTTAACAGCTGTAGATCCACAGTGCTTTGAAGATTGTGAAAGATTCATCTTTGTAAGGAAAGATATTTTTTTTGTATGTGGCACTAACTCCACTGGCCAGGAGGTTGTTTGGAAACCCTGAATTTCTAGGTTATATCTAGAGGAAAACAAGTATCTTCTAAGGCTATCCTGAAACTAATCTTTTCCCAAACTGTATTCATAGAATCAACCAGGTTGGAAGAGACCTCCAAGCTCATCCAGTCCAACCTAGCACCCAGCCCTATCCAGTCAACTAGACTATGGCACTAAGTGCCTCATCCAGTCTTTTCTTGCTTGATTTTGTTTTGTTTTTTGAGGTGGTTTTGGTGTTGGGTTTTTTTTTTAAGATTAAAAAAATATCCTAAATTTAAACACTGCTCTAAAAAGAAAATGTAAAAGTAAAATGAGCTCCTTGATAAATCTTTGTTTTGAGATGCTTCATTTGTTCGGTTGGTTGGGTTTTTTTTTCAGAGTAAAACAAACCTTTGCTGCCACACGACCGTCTGCAGTACTGATTGAACAGCTTGCAGTCTGTGTTGTCAAAGGAGAGCCTGTGCTTTTGGTTGGTGAAACAGGAACTGGCAAAACCTCAACTGTTCAATACCTTGCTCACATTACAGGTAAATAAATTGTGAATGTGTATTAGGATAAGTTAAAAAACCCAAACCACCAAACAAAGAACATGCCACAAGTTGATGTTGCTTTCTATTTCTGTTTCAAGGACACCGTTTGAAGGTTATCAACATGAACCAACAAAGTGACACAGCAGATCTATTAGGAGGGTGAGTCACTGAGTGCTGTTTTGTCTGTTTTGCATAACAAATGAGCAGTATCAGAACAATCTTCTTACAGTTACAGTTGTGATAACTAAGAGTTGTTTTTGATATGTATCTGTTTCACAGTAGCACAAAGGTCTTAAAGGTGTTTGCTTGCAAAAACCTTCTTTTCCTTGCTGAAGAATGGAATCAGTTTCAGTGATTTACACAGACATCTTAATGTGTGTGTAAATTAAAAGCAGAACCCAGTGTCTCTTTTTATGGATGGATAAACTGTTCAATACAAGTATGTAATACTCCTTGGACATAGTGGCTGGTAGTAGTGAAAATATTTTACTTTTTGGGATGATCCTGGTTTTATAAACTTGCCTCAAAAATGCATTTAAATGTCACAAAATGTTAGGGGTTGAAAGGGGCCTTCAAAGATCATCCAGTCCAGCCCCCCTGCCAGAGCAGCATCACCTATACCAGATCACACAGAAACCATCCAGGCAGGTCTTGAAAACCTCCAGAGAGGGAGACTCCATAACCACCCTGGGCAGCCTCTTCCACTGTTCTGTCACTCTCACAGGGAAAAAAATCCTCCTCATGTTTAAATGAAACTTGCTATGCTTCAAATCCCACCCATTGCCTCTTGTCCTGGCATTGAGCATCACCCAGCAGAGCCTGGCTTCAGCCTCTTGGCACTCACCCTGCACATCTTTATAACCATTGCTGAGGCCCCCCCTCAGGCTCCTCCTCTGCCAGCAGCACAGCCCCAGCTCCCTCAGGCTCTCCTCCTAAGTAAGATCTTCCACTGCCTTCAGCAGTTTTGTGGCTCTGCACTGGACTGTCTCAAGCAATTCCCTGAGGTCCTTCTTGAATTCAGGTGCCCAGAACTGGACACAGCATTCCAGATGCAGCCTCAGCGGGGCAAGGTAGAGGGGGAGGAGAACCTCTCTCAATCTACTAACCACAGTCCTAACTCACCCCAGAATGGCTTTGGCCTTCTTGGCCACCAGAGCACATTACTGCCTCATGGTCAACCTTCCACCCACTAGGACCCCCAGGTCATTTTCCCCTTCACTGCTCTCCAACAGGTCAATCCCCAACCTATACTGATCCCTGGGGCTGTTCTTTGCCAGGTGCAAGACTGTGCACTTGCCCTTGCTGAGTTTCATTCAGTTTCTCCCTGCTCGACTCTGCAGCCTGTCTGTGCAATTTTGCTTTGTTTGTCAGTTGAGTAAAACAAACTTTGGAAACCTGAGTTCCTTTGTGCACAATATTGTTTTTGTTAACCAGTGAGGTTTTGTAGTTCCTGAGTCACAAGTAAGTGGTTACTCCTTTGCTTCTTTTCAGTTACAAGCCTGTGGATAACAAGCTGATCTGGCTACCCTTGCGAGAGTCTTTTGAGGAACTCTTTTATCAGACATTCTCAAGGAAGAAAAATCAAACATTCTTGGGACACATTCAGACCTGCTACAGACAGAAACGTTGGCATGATCTGCTGAAACTAATGCAGCATATTCACAAATCTGCTATCAGTAAGGAGGCAAAAGAAAATACATCTGGTGAGAACTCGGATCAAATGCACACTGTTTGCAGTGAACTACTGCAGAGAGTAGATAAGTGCTGGTGAATTTTTGTTCACTGAGTTGGAATTTGTTTGTGAGTTTGGGTTTTGGTTTAGGGTTTTTATTTAGTTTTAGCCTCCTTTATTACTTCTACTCTTCTGGTTTGGAAAAATGCAATCTCTGTCAACAGCAAGGCATTCAAAATACTGTTAGAATAGTGCTTGCTTTTGCTTTCTCTTTTGGTTTAGGTGTTGGGTTTTTTTCTACCTCACCTATGTTGTTAGCTATGTCTGACAGTGCAAAAGTTGGCTTGTCAAATCTATGGTGTCCTCAATATCTCATCTCCACTCAGCACAAACTTCTTTGCTGTCTTGGTGAACTGTCCTTATTGTCTGTGTTTCAGTCTTCCTTGGGAATACATGCATACTTTCTCTCCGTCCTGGAATCTACTTAGGTCTCACAAATAGATCCTATTTTGAAGACAAAGCAAAGCAACAACAAAAAAACACCCCAATTCCAGAGTAATAGCTCTATTACAGTGGTTATGACTCTAAGAGCTTGCTGTTTGCTTGGTTTCACTATCAGTGATGCTGACCTGCCTCATGCTTTTACTTTGTTTCATTGTGGGTTTGTCTCCAAATTGATGTTTTTTTAATGCTTCACAACCCATTTGAGACAGAGGTGATACTGATACTTCACACTGCATGAAGTGGTTTCTGGTCCTAAACCTGCTGAACACATGAAGTTATAGCTTTTGTTCAGTGTGGGCCAAATGAAGTGAACTGTGAACTTCCATCTCCCTTCTTCTTTTAACTGGTCCTTAGAAGTATGCAAATACTAAAATAAATACCCACAAATGTTAAAAACAAAAACCAAAGGGGGCATTTTAAAGACTTCTTGTTGCAACTATTGACAATCTATAGTAAAGACAATCTGGAGTCTGTAGCTTGCAGCTTCTGGAGTTTAGCTTGCAGCTTCTGGAGTCTTATCTTGCAGCTTCTGGACTCTAGCTTGCAGCTTGTGGAGTCTAGCAGCTGAAGTCGTTATGATGCTGCAGGCTGTGACTTTAAACAACTGAAATAAGCACAGTAGTAAATAATGTGACTGATAAGCAGCAGTGGTTTTACTGATACTGAAGTGTTCACTGTTAAAATGATCTGTCATAAGATTTGTGAATTCGAATTTTATTTCTCTGAGATAATCTCTTTCTGTCTTTGGCAGTTGGAGAGTGGTAACAGTCACTCTGGACCAAGGGCAGCATAAGTCTTTGTTGGAATGAATGATCCATTATCTGTACCCATATGCCAGTAGTGTTCAGTTAAATGAAAACAAACAAAAAGACAAACAAAATCCCTGAACCAGAAACTTGCCACCAAAACCACAGCTTTTCTTTTAAAATCATGAGATGTCATCTGCAGGACTTGAATGTTCTTGTTGCTCAGCTGAACTTGCTCTTGAAATAACTTTGTTGAAGTATTGTTCTTACACTTAAATTTGTTTTGCTTGCAGGCTCACCACTGAGAGAAAGGTGGGAAGCATTTGGTCTGAAACTGAATCATGCTCATCAACAGATGAAAATGACAGAAAATGCTCTTCTCTTTGCATTTGTTGAGGTATTTGGAGAGTTGCATTTTGATGCTAGGAAGAAGTATTTAAAACACTCCCCTTCAGGGAGGAAGCATCCACAGCCTCCCTGGGCAACCTGTGCCAGTGTTTCACCACCCTCACTGTAAAGAACTTCTTCCTAACAGTTTAAGTCTCCCCTCTGCCAATTTAAACCCATTACTCTTCGTTCTCTCATTACAAGTCCTTGTCAATAGTCACTCCCCAACCCTCCTGTAGGCCCCCTTCAGATACTGGAAGGCCACTGTAGGGTGTTCTCGAAGCCTTCTCATCTCCAGGCTGAAGAGCCCCAACTCTTGTAACCTGTCCTCATGGGAGAGATGCTTCAGCCCTCTGAGCATCTTCGTGGCCTTTATGCAGCACAGTGATGGATATCACTGACAGGCAGTATTGCACAAATGAGAGAGCTTAATTCAGTCATATGTCAGCCAATCTAAGTGCTAACTGATAATGATGACAACTGTCTGACATCTGTGAATTGCTAAGTATTTGTTGTTATTGAGGGACAGCAATAAAACTGCTATTGCTGTAAAAGATCATTTTGCCTAATCAACCCACAAACTGCAAACCAAGGACTTCCAGGATACAGATACTTCAGTTAATGTGCCATTGCTGGTGAGGTGATTAACATTGATCTTATTCTTAGGGTACTCTGGCACAAGCAGTGAAAAAAGGAGAGTGGATTTTATTGGATGAGATTAATTTAGCAGCAGCAGAGACGCTGGAGTGCCTGAGTGGTTTATTGGAGGGATCTTCTGGGTCACTGGTGTTGCTAGACAGAGGAGACACAGGTACTATTTCTGTGCTTGCTTATGCTATGTCTTGCTGTCCAGTTAGTTAAATTCCCTACCCTATATGGCACAAAATAAGTTGAGAACACTTACCATTGAAATAAACGTGTGCAGAAAAGAGCTGTGTTCTCTTTAGACTGCATACTCTCATGCAAGAAGTGGGAGTTATACTTTACTGTGTCTCAGGAAGTTACAGCATTCAGAAATTGTTGCAGCTTTTGCCTCTTTTGACCCTACAAGGACCAGATAGATCTCTAGTGTCCTCAGTAGGTACTTTTGCCTGTAAAGACTATTCAAGCAGTGTTCTTTTCTTTTAATGAAATTGAGATAGGTTGACACATAAGGGCATGGGACATGAGATTCAGTTGCTGCTGTAATTATTAACTTCCACCAATGCTGCGAATTTATTCTCCTGCTAAAAATATGTGTAGCAGGCCATTGCTTTTTCTGAGTCCTTGTGGGTTGACCCCAGCCAGCAGCTGAGCACCCATACAACTGCTGACTCATTCCTCCACCCCTCAGCAGGATGAAATGAGAAACTAGAAAGAACAAAAGCAAGAAAACCCATGTGAAACAAGTGATGCGAAGGCAATCACTAACCAGCTCCCACACGCAGACAAAAGTCCTGCCAGTCCCTTAAGTGGCACCACCTTGGAAGACAAAAATCACCACCCTCTCCTCTTCCTCTGCCCCAGTTCTTGCTGCTGAGCATGATGTTATATGGTAGGGAATGTTGCTTTGGCCTGTTTGGGTCAGCTGTACCAACAGTATTTGCTTCTAACTTCTTTATTGTCTTACATAGGTAAAAGTGGAAAAAAAAGCAGTTGCTGAGTATTGTTTTATGAAGCTACAGGTAGAGACAAATGTTGTATGAGCTTCCTAGGCTGGGTTTTCTTCCTGGCCAAGGGAAGCACTGCCATGATTGTGAAAGAAATAAAAGGAGTTCCAAGTTTAGGACTTTTATAACTTTGGAAGTGTTTAGTGTTGTGCACAAATAAAAGTTAGGGTTTCACTTGCCTGTAGCTGTTGTGAAGATGCAGAGATACTTCTGATGAAATGACATCACTGACTCTTTAAGAAAATGCAATAATACAGTGATAAAAACCTGCCCTAGATGAAATGCATCTCATTTAACATAGTAAGTTAACCTTCTGTCACTTACTTCTGCTTTCCTTTAGAGCCTCTTGCTCGTCACCCTGATTTTCGCTTGTTTGCATGCATGAATCCAGCCACAGATGTTGGAAAGAGAAATCTTCCTCCAGGAATAAGAAACAGGTAGGAAATAATGATTCTGTGACAGAATAATTAGTCACTGTCTTTTTCAGAATTTACTATCTTCACAAGTTGATGTGAAATGTGCCATATTTGGAGCCTGAGGATATAAGTTTGAACCAAATGAACTTCTTATGAGAAGTGCTTTCTACATCATGTTGATGGGTTTTCATGAAATAGCATCAGGATAATACTTCTCTAAAGCTGCTGAGCATGAGCAAGTGGTGGTGTCACTGGGGACAGGGGGATAATCATTCTTTACAGTTAAGCTGTCAGCGCCTGGGAATGCTGCTGCAGCAGTTCATGAGGATAATAAAGACAAATGCTTTGTGATTCTTCATCAGCCTCTCTCTTGCTAACTCAGAAGAGATGATGATCTTTGCAGAGAGCTGTGTATCCAGCCTCACTGACTCAGCAAGAACTTGCTTTGTGTGGTGAAGCAGATGTGTGATAGTCAAAATATTTGATGTGTGATCTTCAGGCATTTTAAGCTGCGGCCAGGAAATTGGAGTTGTGATAAATCCATTCTTCAGCACTACCTGTTCCTGAGCACAAAGCTCTTCTGCTTGTAGTTGGTGCAGTTTCCCTTGTGCCACAAGCTGCACATACCAGATTCACACCCTTACCAGATTCATATAGGCTGTGCAAGTCTGTGGAGATGCACTGGCTGCATGCAACAAAGCCATTTGTAGTTACTAGTGGCAGAAGTAAGGTTTTATTGCTGTTAGCTCTCCTGGATCAATAAATGAAGTGAAAGAAAGTGAGCACAATGTGGAAGAAGGCTTTGGCTTCAGTATGGCTTGTTTATTTATGCACACATTTATCAATAATAACCACCTCTCTGAAGTTAATGGTATTGTTCAGTTGGGGATTTGCTGCAGTGTGTCCTGAGTAATTGTTTACAGTTGCAATGCATGGTATGGAAGGGCTGCAGACCTATATTCAACACTTAATGCAAATATTCTGGACTAACTAATGGAAAATATATTCATTAATTAGAGCTACCAGTGTAGTGTACTAAATGAAGCACTTGAACATGTTTAAAGATACTCAAAACTTCCCTGAGAAGGTGTTTTGCTACTCATTTTGTCATGCTTGTTGTCAAGTTTTCTCATTTTATTGTTGCTGAGCTGTGTAGTTGTCGAGGCTGGATGTTAGGAGGAAGTTCTCCTCAGCGAGAGTGATTGGCATTGGAATGGGCTGCCTGGGGAGGCGTTTAAGAGGAGAGTGAATGAGGCACTTAGTGCCATAGTTTAGCTAATTAGGTGTCAGGTGATAGGTTGGACTCAATGATCTTGAAGATCTTTTGCGACCTGATTCATTCTGTGATTCTGTAAAAGCAGAAAACAAGCCTCATGGGCTAGTCCTGGGTATGATAGGAGGAACAAAATGTAGAATGGGTGATGTCATGTAAGTATCCACTTCCAAAAGTAGAGATGATTAGAGACTTCACCTTGAAAAGTGTTCCTGCTTTGTCAGTGCTCTGGTGTTCAGGCCATAACATTTGGATATCTGTTGTAAATTGCTTAAAATGTTAATTACAAGACATCACAGAAACATCCAGGCTGGAAAAGCCCCTCAAGATCACCAATTCCAACCTATAACCCTACTCTACAAGATTCAGCTTAAACTGTAGCCCCAAGCACCACAGCCAGATGATCCTTAAACACATGCAGAGTGGTTGACTCCACCACCTCCCTGGGCAGCTCATTCCAGTGCCTGACCACTCTCTCAGTGAAAAACTTTCCTATTGTCCAATCCAAACCTACCCAGTCTCAGCTTGAGGCCATTCCTCCTTGTTCTGTCTCTGACTACCTGTGAGAAGAGACCAGCTTCAGCCTCTCCACGGTGTCTCTTCAGGTAGTTGTAGACAGCAATGAGTTCTGCAGTCCCATGCTTCATTTGCAATCTACTCAGTTTAAATAATTCAGGTAACTTACTTGAAAGCACTGAGTAATACCTTATTTTGTGTATCCATCTCGATTTGGAGCCTACAGGTAGTTTGACAGGTCAGTATTCTGCTGCTTACAACATTTGAAATGTTCTCTACCATAATAATAATTTGAATCTGATTTTGTGTGGGTTTTTTTTATGGCCAGATGTCTTAAGTGTTATGGACTGGTTTGTTTCTTTGAGGTTTACTGAGCTTTACGTAGAAGAATTGAGAAATGAAGGAGACTTGCAGATTCTTATCATGGATTATCTGAGAGGCTTGAATGTGAACAAAAACACAGTACAAGGAATTGTGAAGTAAGTTGGTTATAATCAATTTAAATCTTTGATAAAGTCACAAATGTATGCAGCTAGTCTTTGGCTATTAGACTTGGGAGACACTGTAATGCTCCCTATACAGCAGCTCAGGAAAGGGAAGAGGGTAGACATCCGTCCTCTTCATTCTGTAGATTTCTCTGCTGAAGGGGAGGAGATTTTCTTGTTCAGAATTGCTTTCTTGGTGGCATTAGTTAAAAAGCATTGGTGTTGCAGTCCTCCTTCCCATCCTAGAGACTACAATGATTTGTTTCTCTGCATCGGACCAGTGAAATTCTTAATGTGGTTATCAGGTTGCCTTTCTTTCCCCTTGTCTAAGGTGTACTATCTCACTGTATTAACATCTGTGGTAGTTTGAGGCTAGGTGCCTTAAGAACCGTAAAGTTACAGACCTCCAAGAGGTCCAGAATGTCCAAGAAGGGGACTGGAAAGTGTATTTCATACTGTAAGTCCTGCATCCCTACAAAATGGGCTGCAGAATCAGTCTCCTTCCCTTCTCCCTCCCTCTCTGCTTGTGGGAGGGCATGCAGACTCTTATCTTCCTGCATAGGAGTGAGGCCTGGGTCAGCCTCGGCAATGCTGCCATTTAGGTCTTGAACACCCTAACTGGGGCCTTGAGCTGCCAAGCTGAATTTTAACTCTTATCACTGGTTTGGTATGGGGGAGAGAGGCATGGGATGGGGGGGGTCACAAAGGTCTGGTTTTGTTAGCCTGGTTTAAAGGGAAGTTTGTATGAAGCTTTGGATTAATGAGCTTTTAAGTCCAGACTAAGGATTTTGTGTATGTTATATGCATCTGTACTTCTGTGTGTAGTTATGAGAAGCCTTTCCATTTAAACTTTCCAATCCTATCCAAGTCATTGTGTGAGCATTTTTCTTTTACCCCTTTTGCAGGAGGTAAAAGAGCAATCTGGCTCACTCTAAACTAAGACAATGTGAGGAACTGTTAGATGTTTAGAATACTTTGAGTTTCTGGTCTCTGGTTCAAGCTCTTAAAAATAGGGTTCTGAAATACTCCTTTGCTTTGCCTCTCTGACTGTACAGCTGGCAGGGTTTGGCACAGCTTTCCTAACCTGGAGATAAGCTTCCTTCATTCTTTCAGTTTAATGATCTGATCAGTAACAGTACTATGCAACTCTTTATTTTTGCAGCTTTTATTTATCTGTGAGGAAGGAAGCAGAAACCAAGCTGGTGGATGGAACTGGCCACAGACCTCACTACAGCCTCCGTACGCTTTGCAGGGCGTTGAGATTTGCAGCGTCTAATCCGTGCAGCAGTATACAGCGCTCGCTCTACGAGGTGATTACCTATGTTGGGCTTTGTTTGGGTGTGCATTCTCTACACAGTCTGCTTGGGTAAAGGATAATCCTCTTTTTTAACTACAGTGTTGAACAGAAATGTTGCTTTAATTGATTTCCCCCCCCCTAATCGTTTTTCATTTTATCACTGAAAATAATTTTTCTTCTCAGGGTTTCTGTTTGAGTTTCCTGACACAACTTGACAGAGGTTCTCACCCAGTAGTTCAGAGACTGATTTGCCAGCATATAGTCTCTGGCAACATCAAAAGCCTTCTCAAGCAGGTAAGTAACTAAGCTCATATGGAGCTATTCAGTATTCAGAATAGAATTTATTTTGAGCTGTCTTCTGCTTTGCTTTTTCCCCTTTACATTGCATTCTTGCAGCCCTGTTTTAAAGACCTAGAAAAGAAATACTTGAGCTTCATAAACTTCAGTTTTTGCTTGAAATGCCCTTCTGTTAGTGTGATGGTTTGGGTATTCCCTGCTCACCCACACCCAGACTAGACTCAGCTGCTCTGGAAATTGAATGAAGCTTTATGTTTACAGCTTAGCACAATACACAAGCAGATATTTACAGTATATACAGCTATATACAGAAATATACAAGGTAAAAGGTAATACAGAAGCACAACTCTCCTCCCAGAAACCTGAGTCCCCTGGAGGGACTCTCAACCACTCTTCCACCTTCTCCCATCCCTCAACCTTACTCAAGATCTTGCCTGATGTTTAAGGTAGTATGGAGAGTTGGCCAGGGCAGTTAGGAAGCAGATGAATTAGTCACACAGATGGCAGGTTCGGTTAGAGAGAGAAGTGCAGCCCAAAGCTCAGACAGCAACTGTGTTATGTTTGTGTTCTTGTTCTTACACATCTCAGCAAGCCTAGCAGTGAAGTAGATGTCACCGTTGTTTCCCCTCCACAGCCTGTAATCTAATTCTTCTCACCACAACATTCTAGCTAGCTTCAAACTAGCACAGTTGGCTACTTCTCTGTTGACTTGTAAAAATATGGAACTCTGAAAAAATGCAACATTGTGGAGTGTAGGCACCTTAATACAGTGGCTCCAACTGTAAAAGCTTTCACAGACTTCTGAGGAGCTTCCACAGGCTTTTTATTTTTAGACTCCAAATGCAGAGCAAACAGATATGAAGCAAACATCTGTGCTTTGTCTCTAATGGGAAAGGAAGAGTCTTACCAGCGCTGGAAGCCCAGCATGAGTTTGTATGGGGGACTGGGCAGGTGGGGTGGGGAAGCCACTTCTAAGGGATAAATGTTTCAGCAGAAACCCCTTTGTGTGACAAAATATGTATGAGTTTAAAAATGTAAAAGCTAATTTCCTGCTTGGAAGCATACTTCAAAATTCAGTGCTAGGACTCCTTAGACATTTTTCTCTTTGTGACATTGGCAAAGATTCTTTTTCTTGACCCTGATACAATCTGGTCAGAATTTTCCTGTGATTTATATGCTTACTGCTTTATATGCTCATTGCAGAATCATAGAATAGAATCATAGAATCAGCCAGGTTGGAAGAGACCTCCGAGATCTTCCAGTCCAACCTAGCACCCAGCCCTATCCAGTCAACTAGACCATGGCACTAAGTGCCTCATCCAGTCTTTTCTTGAACACCTCCAGGCACGGTGACTCCACCACCTCCCTGGGCAGCCCATTCCAATGCCAATCACTCTCTGAAGAACTTCCTCCTAACATCCAGCCTAGACTTTCCCCAGCACAACTTGAGACTGTGTCCCCTTGTTCTGTTGCTGGTTGTCTGGGAGAAGAGCCCAACCCCACCTGGCTACAGCCTCCTTTCAGGTAGTTGTAGACAGCAATGAGCTGTGCCCTGAGCCTCCTCTGCTGCAGGCTGCACACCCCCAGCTCCCTCAGCCTCTCCTCACAGGGCTGTGCTCCAGGCCCCTCACCAGCTTTGTCGCCCTCCTGTGGACACATTCGGTACTTCAACATTTCTCTTGAATTGAGTAGCCCAGAACTGGACACAGCACTCATGGTGTGGCCTGAGCAGTGCTGAGTACAGGGGCAGAATAACTTCCCTTGTCCTGCTGGCCACACTGGCATCCAGACCAGGATGCCATTGGCTCTCTTGGCCACCTGGGCACACTGCTGCCTTATCTCCAGCCTACTATCTACCAGTACCTCCAGGTTCCTTTCTTCCTGGCTGCTCTCAGCCACTCTGTCCCCAGAAGTGCTCAGCTATTCATTTAAAATGACTTCTTCTAGAATATGTTGCAGTAGCTGTCTTCAGCAGAAAGCTAAACTCATTTGTACAATTATTATTTCTTATCACATTTATTTAGCAAATACCAAAACCCCAAGGAGGGAGATTTATACTCATGGAAGGATACTGGATTTCAGCTGGGGATAAGGAACCTACTGTAGATGAGACTTATGTGTTAACCCCTTCAGTTAAGCTTAATCTGAAAGACATTGCCAGAGTTGTGTCTGCAGGGTAAGTCTGTTTCAACTTTCCCATTAGAAAGCTAAGTAAGGAAATTTTATATGGATCTTGAGTATTGCTGCCTTTTATTGTTTGGTTTCCATAATGTCTCTTTCCCTTCCACTTTACAGTTAATTTTCATTAGTGACTTGAAGTTATATATGTGTTTCTTGCCTCCATAAACCATCTTCCTGCCATAAAGTCATTTTATTTATGTAATAACCTAGACATCTGCAGTTAGAATAACCTGCTTATTCCATGCTGCCACATAAAGCTCCACGGCTAGCAGTTGGCACTTGGAAGTAAAGTTACCGATGTTCCATTGTTAGTGTATGGCCTTAGATACTCCACCTGAGTTAAGTAGTGATGTTTTGGTCATGCAGGCCTTCAAAAGTTTAAATTAACGTTGACATCCCTTTTTAGGACTCATCCAGTGCTGATTCAAGGAGAGACCTCTGTAGGCAAAACCAGTTTAATTCGCTGGTTGGCTGCTGCTACCGGGAATCACTGTGTAAGGATTAACAATCATGAGCACACTGACATCCAGGAGTATATTGGCTGTTACACATCAGATGCCTCTGGGAAGTTGGTATTTAAGGAAGGTTGGTTGGCATATTGTATTTACTTCAAATTGCTGTCTCACTTCACTGCTTTTTTGTCTTATTTTCAGCTTATTTTTCTTTGGTTTATTACAATGGAGAGATGATGTCATAAAGTTAGAAGTTGTGTATTATTAATCATAGAATCAGCCAGGTTGGAAGAGACCTCCAATATCATCCAGTCCAACCTAGCACCCAGCCCTGTCTAATCAACTAGACCATGGCACTAAGTGCCTCATCCAGGCTTTTCTTGAATGCCTCCACCACCTCCCTGGGCAGCCCATTCCAATAGCAAATCACTCTCTCTATGAAGAACTTACTCCTAACATCCAGCCTAATAATTACTTACATTAATTAATTAATGAATAGTTAGTTACATGAATTTCAGTTAATTCTTATGAATTCTTAAGGCAACATCCTTTGCCTTACTGGACATACAGAGGATAATTCCACAACTTAAAAGGTATTGTTGCTTCCATCTCTGGATTAGTATTTCTACCACTATTAGTATTTTTTGTTTGCCAGAAGTACCTGAATGTATGTTTCTGTTAGATGTAGTTTGTTAGTTTTTTAACTAGGGCTTTTCCTTCTCCCTCCAAGGCATTCTCATAGATGCAATGAGAAAGGGTTACTGGATTGTTCTAGATGAATTGAATTTGGCTCCCACTGATGTTCTGGAGGCTCTCAACCGTTTGTTGGATGATAACAGGGAGCTGTTCATTACTGAAACCCAGGAAGTTGTCAGAGCTCACCCTCGCTTCATGCTGTTTGCTACACAGAATCCTCCAGGACTCTATGGTGGCAGAAAGGTCTGTATAATCTATGACTCCAAGGAATGAATCTCTCTTGTATGGGAATGAATTTCTCTTGTGTGTAGAAGTATGACGTGAAAACCTTCTTGATATGTAGCACATAATTAACACAAAGCTCTCAGGAAGCAGAGAGTTGAGATGGTTAAGGACTAACTTTCAGTACAGTTGGGTTCTGTTTTGCAGGTATAATTTAGAGCTCTAATTCATTTTTAGTTGAGATTTCAGTGCTTTACTGAGCAGATGCTCATGTATATTTTATTTGACTTGGCATTTATTGCTCAAATAGCATTAGAGAGGAGATTTTGCTTAGGCTATTGATGTCCAGTTAGTGCTGGTTATGGCTAGAAGAGTTAATTCTCATGATGCAATGGTTTGGTTTTGTGACCAAAACAGTGTTGATAACCCAGGGATGTCTTTGTGTAAGCACTCTTCAGTGGTAACTGTATCAAGGCCATTTCTGCTTCTCACCTCACCCATCAGCAAATAGGCCAGGGGTGCTGGGAGGGGATACAACTGGGCCAGTTGTCCCCAGCTGACCAAAGGAATGTTCCATACTGCATCATGTTGTGCTCAGCAATAAAAACTGGAAGGAGGAGAAGAAAGGAGGGGGCATGTTAACTTTTGTTTTCCCCAAATAACTGTTGTGGATGTTGAAGCCCTGATTCCCTGGGAATGGCTAAACAGCCACCTCCTGGTGGGAAGTGGTGCATTAATTCCTCATTTTGCTTTGCTTGTGCACATTCACTTTACTTACAAAACTGTCCCACAAGTTTTCTCACTTCCTATTCTCTCCCTTATCCTGTTGTAGAGGGAGTGAGTGAGTGGCTCTGTGGGGCTTAGCTGCCTATCTCAGTTCAAACACAACACATTTGAAAGCTTGTGTCCTCATCCAGACTGTCTCTAATGCTTTCTTACAGAGAGTATGTGTGTGCTATGTTATTTTCCATATTTCCTGTGGATGTGTAGAGGAAGATACATAGCTTGAGGCATATCAAAGGGAAAAGTTCACACGATATATTCTCGTATTGTAGGTTTTGTCCAGAGCCTTCAGGAATCGTTTTGTGGAGCTGCATTTTGATGAACTGCCAAGTGCTGAGCTGGAAACCATCCTGCACAAGCGGTGCAGTTTGCCACCTTCTTACTGCAGCAAGCTTGTCAAAGTCATGTTAGACCTGCAGGTATGGGAGCCTTTCTTCTCTTTGTAGAAGACACAAAAATGTATTTCAGCACAAAGTAGCAGAAATTCCTTGGGGGGTGGAAGGTGCTTCTGACTGGCAGAATTAAAAAAAAAAAAAACATAATTAGAATCATAGAATCACAGAATGGTTTAGGTTGGAAAGGACCTCAAAGCTCATCCAGTTCCAACACCTCCCACTGGAACAGATCGCTCAAGGCCTCATCCAACCTGGCCTTGAACACCTCCAGGCAGGGAGCAGCCACAACCTCTCTAGGCAACCTGTGCCAGTGTCTCACCACCCTTACTGTAAAGAGCCCTTTCCTAACATCCAGTTTGAATCTCTCCTCCTTCAGTTTTAAACCCATTACCCCTCGTCCTGTCATTACAAGACCTTGTAAATAGTCCCTCCCCAGCCCTCCTGTAGGTTCCCTTCAGATACTGGAAGGACACTCCAAGGTCTCCTCAAAGCTACACTTGCCCTTGTTGAGTTTCATTTACTTTCTGCCTGCACAACTCTCCAGCCTGTCCAAGTCCCTCTGAATGGCAGCATGGCCTTCTTCTGTGGCAGCCACTCCATCCAGTTTGGTGTCATCAGCAAACTTTTTTGTTTGCCTCCATAGAGTTTGTTTGGACAAGTGTCACACGAGAGAGCTCTGATTAGCTCTGCTTTAAGTATTCAAACAGATTCATGAGAGAATGTCTCTCATTTTGTTCTTGTGGCAGTCTTACCGCAGAGGCTCCACGGTGTTTGCCGGCAAGCACGGCTTCATTACCCTGCGCGACCTCTTCCGTTGGGCTGAAAGGTACAGGCTGGCAGAACAGCTGGAGAAGGACTATGACTGGCTTCAACACTTAGCAAATGATGGTGAGCTCTGCTACTTGAAGGTTTTGAAGTGTTTGCAGAATTGCTTTCTAGCCCTAGTTACTAAGTGTAAAATTTTTATGCTGATTAGTGATTGCTTTGTCTCTTCCTCTGTTTTACAGGTTTTATGCTCCTGGCAGGCAGAGTCAGGAAACAGGAGGAAGTGAATGTTATTCAGAGTGTCCTTGAAAAGCACTTCAAGAAGAAAATACATCCTGAGTCTCTCTTCTCAGGGGAAAGTGTCAAAAAGCTACTGGGTGAGTTTCCTAGAAGGACCACACTGGTGATTCTCTAGGCTTGTCTGAAACTGACAGATTACTTTGTGTTGCAGCTAAATCCTCCACACGGATGTCAGTGATGGACAAAGATTTTAGCCACATTGTCTGGACTCAAGGCATGAGGAGACTTGCCATTTTGGTGGGACGGGCCCTGGAGTTTGGTGAACCAGTACTGCTGGTGGGAGACACTGGGTAACCTTGCCTTTTATGATGCAGTTCTTTATAGTGCTGTGCTAGCCTCTGAGTCAGGTGTAAAATCACAGAGATCATCAAGTCTAACCTCCCTTCCAAAAGCAGGATCACCCAGGGTAGTCTGCACAGGTATGCATCCAGGAAGGTTTGGAAAGCCTTCAGAGAAGAAGACCCCACAACCATTCTGGGCAGCCTGTTTCGGTGCTCCACCACCCTCACCTTAAAGAAGTTTCTCCACGTTGTGGTGACACCTATGTTCCAGTTTGTGTCCATTGCTCCTTGTCTGCCTGCTGTGCACCACTGAAAAGAGCGTGGCCCTCTCCACTTGACACCCACCCCTCAGATATTTATAGACATTGATCAGATCTCCTCTCAGTTTTCTCTTCTCCAGACTGAGCAGCCCCAGGGCTCTCAGTGATTCTCCATAGGGGAGATGCTCAAGTCCCCCAATCACCCTCATGGCTCTCCATTGGACTCTCTCCAGCAGATCCCTGTCTCTCAAAATGATTGTGTGAACTTCAGTGCTTCTTTGATCTGAGACTTTGATTCCTGTGTGATCTGGTATAAGCGATCCTGCTCTGGCAGGGGAGTTGGACTGGATGATCTTTTGAGGTCCCTTCCAGCCCCCGACTATCTGTGACTCTGTGACATTCAAGTCTCTGTTGGGGCAGGCTTGCAACTGCTGTTTTCACAGTTCTCTTTTGAGGGCAAACAATTTCAGCTGTTTCAGCACAGACATCTAAAGGGGTAATCTGTATTAGATGTCACTACATAGAAATTACACAGAAAGTAGTAAAATTGGAGTGAATTGACTTCTGTCCCCACCATTCACAAGGTGCCCTGTAGAATCTCACTCTTCCTTGCTGAGAATCTGCTTTTAGGGAATTGTGACATTTTTTCTGCTTGAGAGCACATTGGCTTTAGATGTTTTAAGATCTTGAATATGGCCATGCTACTACTATTCCCCCACCCCTTGCCATTGCCTCCTTAGTCTGTAAAAGAGGTTGAGTAGGTAGATACTGTCTACTTCTGTGCTGGTTATAAATCTGGAGAGAATTTTTGATAGAGAAGGGAATTAAGATGCAAGAGAAGGGAATTAAGATGCAAGAAAAGGGAGAAGTGAATTTATTTTGGTTAGAAATGAGAACTCTACCTGCTCAGCAGTTAATTCCCTCAGATTTAGACTTGGCCTAGACATGGAGCATTACCACCTTGGTGTAATGTTAGGGTAGTTGAATACCTGTAGGGGCAGGCTGAAATAAATTTGCAAATACTAATTTGAATTTCAAAGCATCTTGTGCAAGTCAGCAGCAGTTGTTGTGCCCAAAATGGCTCCACTTTGCATAGATTTGTTTCAAGGAAAGGAGCAGAAGGGAATTTGCATACTGGGCCTGCACCTCAGCTCTTCAGTGGAAATATGGATCCCATCCAAAGCAAACCGGTTGTTGCTTTGGGTTTTTGTATTCATCCCTTTCAATTAAATTGCTTTAATTGAATTGCAGGTGTGGTAAAACTACCATTTGTCAGATCTTTGCAGCATTAACCCAGCAGAAGCTGTACTCAGTGAATTGCCACTTGCATATGGAGACCTCAGACTTCCTGGGAGGGCTGCGACCGGTCAGACAGCGGTCCAAAGACCAGGTTGGTCTTGCATCAGCAGTGGTTTGGGTAGCGTGACCATGGAAGCAGAAAGAAGCAATTATTAATGACTTTTCACTTCCTTTTCCTTTTCTTAGGAGGAATCTGATGCTTCTAGACTCTTTGAGTGGTGTGATGGACCTCTTGTTTTAGCAATGAAAGAAGAAGGATTTTTTCTCCTTGATGAGATCTCTTTAGCTGATGATTCTGTGCTGGAGCGACTTAACAGGTATGGCTTCAATGTGTTAGTGCTAAGTGTCGTGGTTTAATGAGCAGATAAATTGCTCCAAAAGGGGCAAAAAATAATGCTCACAGGCAACGGATTGGAGAATTGGAAAATTTAAGTGGAGAAGCAATTCACAAGCTACAGTGTTACAGTTCTACGTAGCCATGAGCATAGCAAAGCGTGTGAAATACACACATTGTGTGTGTACATCCAGCCTTGGCCCTGTCCTGTGACCTGGACTTACATTGATCTATAAGACTGGAACCTTCCAAAGCCTTCCCCCATCCACTTCTCAATTCCACAGGCTTCAAATGCCCCTCCCTACCATGCCACTCTACCCCCATACCAAAAGCATTTGTGACGCAGTACAGCGGACCTAACTGGCAGCATCGCCAAGGCTGACAACCAGGCCACCTCTTCTGCAGGAGATAAGAACCTGGGCATCCTTCCCAGGAGGAGATGGATGAGGGAAAAGGGGAAGTTACTGACTTTACAGCCAGTTTTATAGGGAATGCAGGATTATGGGCATGAAATACAAAGGTTACACCTTACAGTACACTTCCTGGACACACTAGCCCCTGAAAGTCTTCAACTTTGTGGCATTAAAGGCACCACCCAGCCTCAAACTGACACACTGAGCATCCTCAGTGTGTTTATTCATTATACAAACATGAGCAAGGTAAATCTGGCTTTTTCAGGCATGTTTCCTGGCCCTCTGTGAGCTGCACTCTAAATATTACAGTTCTTGCTGAAAGAGAAATGATCCAAATAACTCTGTTTTTTTTCTGTGCCATTTTGCCTTGGTTTTCTGTCCATCTTATAGAGCTGCTAGTTTTAATCACAGTAATACTTAGACAATTTTTGCTCTGTGAAATTTTAATTGCACCTAGGGGGAAAGATAGGAAGGTAAAACAAGATGGAACTGCCCTTTCGTGCCTCAGTCTTGGTGTCTCATCTGACCCAGAAAAATAAAAAGGACTTTGACTGAAAAGCAGATGATTGCTTGCTGTAAGTTAGGATGCTGATTAGGTTGGGTTAGCACACTTTGGTTGGTGCTGTTACTTTCCACTTGGCTTTATAGTGCTACTACAGACTGGTCTCCAAATTGCTGCTGCTGAAGGGGTTTGCTTTATTCAATAGCTGTGTCCATGAATCAAGAAATTAAAGACATAGACTGTAGTTCAGATGAACCAGTTTAAACTACCTGAAAACAGATTTAAGTTTACATCATTAAAAATTAAGAGTAAAATCTTCAATCTCAAATGTACCAGAATAGTAATAATTCCAGCTTGTCAATGAGCTCAGGAAAATGATGCATCTTGGCATGTCTCAGAAACAAAATCCAGTGGTTTCCTTCTTTTTGTGTGTGTGTGGAAAAAGAGTCACACCATATAAATTTAATTTCCTCATCTGCTTACAGCAGCATCCCTCATTTGAGTCCCATTATTGTATGGAGATGCTTTTTCCTGCCATATCTGAACACTCTCTGCTACCAGCTGGGTTTTTTTTTTCATTGAAGCTGTCATTCTTTCATAAAGTTCTCTTTGCTTAGTACCTCTCTCAAAACAATCTCTTTCTAAACAGCTCAAGCTTCTACAGCTTTTAGTGTACAGTTAAGTACAGCTCACAAAAGAAACATTTATCTCCCAAAGCCACAAAACCCTAGCAGAACGCTTCTTGGATATTGAGTCTGTCAGCTGGAGTAGTGCTTCATTGTACAGCTTTCTTTATCCTAGCTCCTATGAATAAATTTTGCCTTTGCTTTTATAGAGAGCTGTGAGATCCATACTTTATTAGGAAAATTTCCTGGCAGATCATTTGAACTGAGCCTTACCAACAAAGCTGGGATAAAGTTTCCTTCTGAACAAAACCAGAAATTGGGGAGGATGAACAAATGTCAATTTTTGTACAGGAATTCTAGGGCAGTAAAAGTTTGTCTTGGTTTTGAGGGGACAGAAAGCTCTTTCACCCCCTTCCCAAAGGAGTAAAATAAAACCTCTCCAGGGTGGATTGGAAGTTGAAATGGAAATGCTATTTACAAATATATAGAGAAACACAAATTCGTATTCAGCCTGGGTCCAGTTCTCCAATCTGGACTTTTCTACAATCTCAACTTTCCAAAGTCTTCCCCCACAGCCAAGCCCAACATAAGGACTCAGTGCCCCCAACCATGCCTCCTAATTTGCCCTCCCCTATACTGGGCCCAAATTGCACAGGAAAAATGAGCTTTGCCCGGGCTGCAGAGAGACTCAAACCTCCCTCATGCATCCCAAGAGCTTCCACACAGGGAAACAGAGGGAGAACAGGGTAGACCAGACAGAAATATACATTTATATAGGGGTGCAGGCTGATGGGAATGAAATACCAAAACATTACATTTTCTGGTGTCCACCCATTGTACTTTCAGCTGCTTCTGGAGGACTCTTCTCTGTGGTTAAGACATCCAAGTCTTAAATGCGGAGCCAAGTTTGATCAGGCTGATTCATGTGGGTTTTTTTTCTCTTGTGGCCTTTGGAAATGTGAAATAATATTTGTAACTTTCTCTGTAGTGTTCTTGAAGCTGAAAAGACATTGGTACTTGCTGAAAAAGGTGGTCAAGACGATGAGGAGAACGAGGTAGAGCTGTTAGTTGCAGGAAAGAAATTTCGAATCCTTGCGACCATGAACCCAGGAGGTGACTTTGGGAAAAAAGAGGTAAATATCAAAGGGACTGGCAGTGCAGCACACTTCTTTTGGGCACAATGGCCTAGTGACTTTTCAGTGCAAAAGTGCATCATGCCAGTTCTGGCATCCAGTGCTTCCTAGTAGGCATCTACTTCACCTCTCTAAAGAAGGTCTAGAGTGTATGCATTTTCTGTGTGCTGCCATACTGGCAGTGTAAGCAGAATCTAGGCTATCAGAATGTTTAGGATATCAGGTAGTGACAGGATTAGGAGGAATGGAGCAAAGCTGGAGGTGGGAAGATTCAGACTGGCCATGAGGAGGAAGTTGTTCAGCATTACAGTGGTGAGAGCTTGGAATGGTTTGCCCAGGGAGGTGGTTGAGGCCCTGTCCCTGGAGGTAAGGCCAGACTGCATGGGGCTCTGGCCAGGCTGATCTAGGGTGGGGTGTCCCTGGCCATGGCAGGGAGGTTGGAACTAGATGATCCTTGTGGTCCCTTCCAACCCTGACTGATTCTGTGATTCTGATGTCAAAGAAAACTCAGGCCTGTCAGTACTCTAGATAGGCTCAGCATGTGGAATACTTCAAGTACAGGAGCTTGACTCCTGAAGCAAGTAATTCCAGCTCTAGCATAGATTGTTCTACTTACTACTGTTCAGAAAGTGGCAATTAGAAGTCATCTTACCAATTCTCAGTGAATATGAACATCACATCCCAAAAGACCTGTGTCATTAAATGTAAAAAAAAAAGTTTCAGAAGCTTGGCTTTAACTTAAAACAGGTTAAATAAACCTGAGAGCTTTTAGGCAGGGTTGGTAGCTAGGAGTGAAAAGAAGAGCTGTAACCTCTTGTACCCAAGAGAGGATGGGGTCTCCATTTAGTCTTGAGAAGAGAAGGCTGAGAGGGGATCTGATCAGTGTCTATAAATATCTGAGGGCTGGGTGCCAGGTGGAGGGGGCCAAGGTCTTTTTGGTGGTGCACAGTAATAAACCAAGGAGCAGTGGATACAAACTGGAACAGAAAAAGTTTCAGCTCAAGATGAGGAGAAACTTATTTACAGTCAGGGAGACACAGCACTGGCAGGTTGCCCAGGGGGATTGTGGAGTCTTCTTCTCTAGAGACTTTCAAAACCCTGGGTGCATTCCTGTGTGGACTACCCTAGGTGGTCTTGCTTTTGGCAGGGGCCTTGTACCCTGACCTCTGGAGGTCCCTTCTAACCTCTAACATTCTGTGATCTTGTGATTTAAAGTGATTTCTACATTACAGGGCAACCCATGGTGAAGCCATGTGGGATTTGTTTCTGCACTGCATTTGTGCTGGTGGTTTTTGCTTGACTTGCTCAGAGAGAAGAAAAAGAATTAGAGTTAGAATTATGTGGTAGTTTGCACAGGAGGAGGGAGATGACATAGCCATAGACATGACCTCCTGTAATGAAATAGGGCTTCAATGCTTGCAAACCAGCTCAGTTTCTTCCTATATTCTTTCCAACTGTCTTTATCAGCAAAATCATTAATTGAAGCCACTACTAGAAATCTTAAAACCTACATTCTCTTGAGGATTTTGTTACAAAGTGAGTGCCAAATTTAGAGGGAAAGGTCTAGCTTGCTGCCTTTATATACTAAGGTTTCCAGTGAAATGCAACCCAGCACAAGAAGGACATTAAACTGTTTGAGCCACTCCAGAGGAGGCCACAAAGATGTTCAGAGGGGTGCAGCAGCTCTGCTATGAGGATAGGCTACAAGAGTTGGAGCTCTTCAGCCTGGAGAAGAGAAGGCTTCAAGGAAACCTTATAGTAGCTTTCCAGTATCTGAAAGGGGCTAGTGGAAGGCTGGGGAGTGACTACTGACAAGGTCTTGTAATGACAGGACAAGGTGTAATGGGTTTAAATGTCAGTGGGGAGATTTAAACTGGCTGTTAGGAAGAGATTCTTTGCAGTGAGGGTGGTGAGACACTGGCACAGGTTGCCCAGGGAGGTTGTGGCTGCTTCCTCCCTGGAGGTGTTCAAGGCCAGGCTTGATGAGGTCTTGGGCGACCTGTTCTAGTGGGAGGTGTTGCTTCCTATGGTGGGGGGGTTGGAACTAGATGATCTTTGAGGTCCCATCCACCCTAAACCATTCTATGGTTAGTTAATATGATGCAATGTTGACTTCACTGCTGTCATTCTGCTCATTTGCAGCTTTCTCCTGCGTTGCGCAACAGGTTTACAGAAATCTGGTGTCCACAGAGCAACGGCCGTGACGATCTGATACAGATTGTGAAACACAATCTTCATCCCAGGTTGTCCCTGGGTGGAATCAGCCAGCAAGGTGGGTAGTTCTCCTCCTGGTGCTATCCCACATAGCCAGTAAAAAAGAGAATTTGGAGGCTGCTAAATTTTCCTCAGAATTTACACCACTGTGTCTATTTTTCTTTTAAGTACATCTCTCTCTGAGGGCAGTTGTGGAATACTTTTAAGTGCTCTCTCCTCACTGTTTGTGGTATGTGGCTAGACAGAAGGTCGAGGCTGTATTTACTTCACCATCCAGATGAATTATCCCCAGCCCTTTGGTGCCCAATCTTGGTTTCAATGTAAGGTGGTAAAAGGACTGACAATTTTCTTCCAGCAGCTTCACTGTTAGTATGTGTGACTTGTTACTTGAAATTAAGATAGTATCTTAGAACAGCATAGGTATAGACTTGCCTTTCAGTTATCCTGCCTGTTAAGAGTACCCATCCATGTTGCTCATACAGGTTCACAGAACTAACCAGGTTGGAAAAGTCCAGCCTATCATCCAACACCTTCTAAATAACTAAACCATGGCATCAAGTGCCACATCCAGTCTCTTTTTAAACACCTCCAGGGATGGCAACTCCACCACCTTCCTGGGCAGCCCATTCCAATGTCAATCAGTCTTGCTGTGAAGAACTTCTTCCTAATGTCTTCTGACCCCTAAACCTCCCCTGGTGCAGCTTAAGTCTGTGTTCCCTCCTTGTGTCAGTGGTTGCCTGAGAGAAGAGACCAACCCCTGCCTGGCTACAGCCTCCTTTTAGGTAGTTGTAGACAGCAGTGAGCTCTGCCCTGAGCCTCCTCTTCTGCAGGCTGCACACCCCCAGCTCCCTCAGCCTCTTCTCAGAGGGCTGTGCTCCAGGCCCCTCCCCAGCCTTGCTGCCCTTCTCCAGGCACATTCAAGCATCTCGACATCTTTCTTAAATTAAGGGGCCCAGAACTGGACACAGTACCCAAGGTGTGGCCTAAGCAATGCTGAGTACAGGGGCAGAAGGACTTCCCTGGGGCTGCTGCCCACACTAGTTCTGATACAGGCCAGGATACCATTGGCCTTCTTGGCCACCTGAGCACACTGCTGGCTCATGTTCAGCTGCTGTCAACCAGTACCCCCAGGTCCCTTTCTGCCTGGCTGCTCTCCATTTTTACATCACGGCTGTGCCTTTTTTAGTGATCATAGAATCATAGAATCAACCAGGTTGGAAGAGACCTCCAAGATCAGCCAGTCCAACCTAGCACCCAGCCCTATCCAATCAACTAGACCATGGCACTAAGTGCCTCATCCAGTCTTTTCTCGAAGACCCCCAGGGACAGTGTTCAAGATGCTTCTTATACAGCAATGTAATAGATTTGACCAATGATTATTTGATAACTCCACTGATCTTTTTTTCTTCTGGTCTTTTCAGGGGCAAACATAGCAGAGCTGATGATGGACTTCGTGGAGTGGCTGACTAATCAAGAGTTTGGTCACCAGTGTATTCTCAGTGTGCGAGATGTGTTGTCATGGGTTAACTTTATGAATGTCATGGTCAGGGATGGAGAGTCAAGTTCTGCCAAGGAATATAACCTTTACATTTCTCCAGTGATGTCTTTTATCCATGCTGCCTGTCTGGTATACATTGATGGAATAGGATCAGGTAAGTCTTCAGTGCTCATTTGATAGCAGAAAACATGCTGGTGTATGTATTAATATTTTTGAGTAGAGTGCTAGCAGAATGCTTTGTGGCAGTGTGGAACTAATCTGGGAGATGTTTTCACTCTCATTTAACAATATCCTGTACTTAATTTGCCTTTTTTGTGTTTCAGTAGTAAGAGTTTGAATAATAAAGCAATCTTAAATGAATTACAGAATCACAGAATTGTCAGGATTGTAAGGGGTCTCAAGGAGCAGCCAGTTCCAAGCCCCCTGCTGAGGGCAGGGACACCTCACACTAGATCAGGTTACCTAGAGCCACATCCAGCCTGGCCTTAAACACCTTCAGGGATGGGGCTTCAACCACCTCCCTGGGGAAAACCATTCCAGGCTCTCACCACTGTAATGCTGAACTTCCTCCTCATGTCCACTCTGAATCTCCCCACCTCCAGCTTTGCTCCATTCCCCCCAGTCCTGTCACTACATTGATAGACTAAAAAGTCCCTCCCCAGCTTTTTTGTAGGCCCCCTTCAGATACTGGAAGGCACAATAAGGTCACCTCAGAGCCTCCTCCAGACTGAACAGCCCCAACTGTTTCAGTCTGTCCTCATAGGAGAGGCGCCCCAGCCCTCTGAGCATCTTCATAGCCCTTCTCAGGACATGCTCCAGCATCTCCACGTCCCACTGCATCCTGGTGTTTAATCTAAATCTACCCTCCTCTAGATGTAGGAATTATAATAGTACAAAAGGCTAACAGACAAATCAAGAAAGCAATAAAAGTTTGTCTTGGTTTTGAGTGGAATGAGAGCTCTTTCACCCCTTTCCCAAAGGAGTAAGAATAAAACTCTCCACCCAGGATTGGAAGTTTAAATGGAAATGCTGTTTACAAATATATAGAGAAAACACAAAATGCACAAATTCATATCCAGCCTTGACCAAGTTCTCAAGTTGCCTCTTCTGAGCTGGTGCCATGGTCTAGCCTTGAGCTCTGTGGTAACAGATTGGACTTGATGATCTATGAGGTCTCTTCCAACCTTGGTGATACTGTGATACTGTGACATGAAGTACTTACTTACATGACCATGTATTATTTGTTCTCTCCCACCCTGCATATCAGCATCTTACAAATGTGAGCTATAGGAATGGGGAAAAAAATGAGAAGCTGCAAGAGATGTAGGGAAAGAAGGGAAATAAAGGGATCACAATGATGGTAAGGATAGAAGAAAAGAGTTTAGAAATAAGGTGTCCTTAATTCTGTTGCAATCAGAACAGTTTGTCCATGGGAAATAGCACTGGAAGCACTGCCAAGTAAGATCACAAACAGGAAATGTAAACCTGAAACAGAATATGGCATAAAAATACATCTGTGAAGGAACTGAGTTCCTTACTGGTAAGCTGAACTTGCCTGGTTGTGTTTGTGAAGCACTTTTAACTTCTGTTACTACAGGTACAACATCCTCCTCAGCTGACACAGCTTTATTAGCGCGAGAGAAGTGCCTGACGTTCCTGTCTGGGAAACTGAGTCAGTTCCTTGAGCTGACTGATTATCAGAAGAATGAACTTAAGATTTATGACAGAAGAAAGGAGAAGGAGTTTGTGTGGATGGATAACTTTGTGGGAATCCACCCCTTTTTTATTCCACGAGGCAAGTGGGAGTGGGTAGATGTTTATTCTGTGTGGTTTATTCCCAACAGTTCTGTTACTTACTAAATCTTACATAGGACACCTGAACCATACCAGAACAATTTATAGTTTGTGCTCTCTTAGAAAAATGCCTTTTCTGCTTCCATGGGTGTTGACAGCAATTATTAAGGAGACACATCTCTTAATTGCTTGCTTGCTTGAAATTACTGGTTAATGACCTAATTTTAATAGACTTTTTATGTGATAATGAAACTTCTCTGAGTTGTCATTTCTGTCGCTTTGCATAGTCAGAAGGTCTGTTAACTTCCACTAACTGCAGGTACAGCTCATCCTGGCCCTTCAGTGTAGGGAAGCAAGAGTTCTGAGTACAGTGCTGAACAGAATGGAGACTAATGTCTCCTTGTCTCTTCCTCTGCCTTGTCACTGTCTCTCAAAGATTCACTGCAGTTGTTTCAAAACTGTTGAATTCTTGCATTTCAGCTATCCTTGTAACAACTTAATACAGATGAAACTATAAAAATACTGATTTCTACCCTTAAAATACAATGATGGGACTAAAAAGTGATGCCTTTGAGCTTTCTAGTTTAGCTGGTCAGATTTTAGCACATGGAGTTGTGTTCCTAACGCTGTATTAATTGTTCATTTTTGAGCACTTGGATATTTTTGGGTTGTGTTGTCATGCATAAAATTGCACAAGGTTGTGCTTTTTAGGAAAGTGCTTAGTTTCTCTATGCTAGTTAGATCACAAAAGGAAGGATCTCTTTTATACTAGACAGGCATCGAGACGTGTGAGAGAAACTGGTGATTCATATCTTGTATACCTGCTGTGTTACAGAGTTTGAGGAGTGATGCCCCCATGAGCTACACAGGCTAGAATTTGGCAGACAAGCTCTGTTTTCTCTCCTTGCTTTGTGTTACAGCAACAACAGTAAAGAAAGTCTGTGCCTAGCAGTGCACTTTAATTAAAGTACTCTTCCTTCATAGAGCTGGCAGTGTACAGCACAGATTCATATGGTGTTCAGCAACGTGGCTGAGTTGTATCATTCAGTGCCAAATACTGCTGCTTTTGAGTTTTAGATCCAGGTGTCTGAAGTCCAGGGACTGATACCACAGCTTTCCAGATCTCTAGTGCAAGTCCTGAACCAGGATGTGTCAAAGTTTCATGGTGAACACATTGTATGTTCCTGTCCTTTCCGCACAATTCCACATCGATATCTGCAGGCAGGCTGAGGCGTGGCTGTGGGTCACAAGCAAAGGTTCTCTGCCTGCTCTCTGAGAATGGGAACTTGCTGTAATGAGACCAGCAATTAAAAGGCAGAAAGAACTTGTACAGAAGCACACTGTCAACAGCTCCAGCATGAATGTTCTGGTTTAATTGTGTTCTGATTTACCTTTCGTTTTTGGTTTAGGCCCCATTCTCCAGAGGAGCAACATTACTGATTATGCTTTAAATGCTGGCACTACAGCAGTGAATGCACAAAGACTGTTAAGAGCCCTACAGCTGAACAAACCTATTTTGTTGGAGGGGTCACCAGGAGTGGGCAAGACCAGCTTGGTTGCTGCCCTGGCAAAAGCCTCAGGAAACTATCTCGTTCGAATCAACCTATCTGAGCAAACGGTAGGATGAAATGCTTGCTTTGTAACTTGGTGTTTGTGGCAGGGGGGAGGTTTGGTTTAGCTTCAGAAGTCTGCTTTTTAGCTTTGGCAGCGAGTCTGAAATGTCAGTTTTTCCTTCTTGGTCTCAAGATAAAACTGAATGAGGAGGGGGAAGCAGAAGGAGCAGAGAGCTGTGGGAGAATGCCAGTTCCCAGATTTTTCTGTTCTTTTCAAGTGAAGACATGCACATCTCTGCCTGCCATGCTTTTCTTGGCTTCTCTAAAGTTACTTGGAAACAGGCTTATGGCTTTTTAGCTCTTCTGTTCCAACTTAACTTTTTGTTGGTCAGTATGAGTAGCTGGTCACTGGAGTCCTATCAGGGAAAAGCTTTTAGCATCTTGTAATTACTGATATATTTTTTTTCCATAGAGCTACTTCACAAATGTGAATAAGATCTGAAAAGACTGTTTATGAGCATCTGTGTTTTGTAATTTTCACCATCCCCCTCAACCTCACCTTTCTTTTCTCCTAAAGGATGTGACAGACTTGTTTGGGGCAGACTTGCCTGTCGAAGGTGGGAAGGGAGGAGAATTTGCCTGGCGTGATGGGCCACTGCTAGCAGCATTAAAAGCTGGACACTGGATTGTGTTAGATGAGGTAAGTTAAGGTTTAGGGCACAAATAAATTGGAATGCAAGGGTGGTGATTTGGCTAAATACTTTCAAAGGCTAATGAATAAAAGTAACCATAGAATCAGTCAGGGTTGGAAGGGACCACAAGGATCATCCAGTTCCAACCTCCCTGCCATGCCCAGGGACACCCTAGCCTAGAGCAGGCTGCCCACAGCCTCATCTAGCCTGGCTTTAAACACCTCCAGGGACAGGGCCTCAACCACCTCCCTGGGCAACCCATTCCAGCCTCTCACCACTCTCATGGTGAAGAACTTCCTCCTCACATCCAGTCTGAATCTCCCCACCTCCAGCTTTGCTCCATTCCTCCTAGTCCTGTAACTCCCTGATATCCTAAAAAGTCCCTCCCCCAGTTGCTCCAGTTTAGCTGTGCCCCAATTTTTGGGCCCCTCAGTTTAACAAAGACGTTGAGATGCTCCAACATGCCCAGAGAAGGGCAGCAAGGCTGGTGAAGGGACTTGAGCATAGCCCTGTGAGGAGAGGCTGAGGGAGCTGGGGTCGTTTGTCCTGGAGAAGAGGAGGCTCAGGGCAGACCTTACTGCTCTCTACAACTACCTGAAAGAAGGCTGTAGCCAGGGCGGGGTTGGTCTCTTCTCCCAGGCACCCAGTGACAGAAGCAGGGGATACAGTCTCAAGCTACACCAGGGGAGGTTTAGGCTGGAATGTTAGGAAGAAGTTTGTCACAGCAAGAGTGATTGGCATTAAAATGGGTTGCCCAGGGAGATGGTGGAGTTGCCATCTCTGGAAGTGTTTAAAAAGAGACTGGATGTGGCACTTGATGCCATGGTTTAGTTATTTAGAAGGTGTGGGATGATAGGTTGGACTTGATGATCTCTAAGGTCATTTCCAACCTGATTCTGTATGATTCTAAACTAACATGACAGTGCTAGGTCAGGAAAGAAATTTAGTTTTACCTTCTGTAATTATTAAGCAAAAGTGTTTTGGTAAGCAATAATAATGTATTCTTATTTCTCTCCTCAGCTGAATCTGGCTTCTCAGTCTGTATTGGAAGGACTAAATGCATGCTTTGACCACAGAGCAGAGATTTATGTTCCAGAACTGGGAATGAATTTTCACGTACAGCACAAGACAACTAAGATTTTTGGATGCCAGAATCCATATAGACAAGGAGGTGGAAGGAAGGGTCTGCCCAAGTCCTTTCTTAATAGATTTACACAGGTAAGCTTAATTGTTTGGTTTAAACTACATTATGATCCTGTCCTGTAGTTTTCTGACTACATCAATACTTGTTCTTCTCTTGATTCTACAGGTGTATGTTGATCCACTGTCAGCAGAAGATATGGAATTTATTGGGAATACGCTGTTCCCTGCCATTGACAAAAGCATTGTTGCTAAAATGGTTGCTTTCAACAACAAGGTAAATAAATCTTTCACTTCTTTCTGTGTAGAAGTAGGCAGAATGCAGTAAGATTAATAAATAAATTAAGTCTGAGATCATAATTTTGAAGAATTTTTATAGAGAAGTGTGTTGGTGGGAATAAAAACACAGAAAGTAAAAAGAATACCTGTAAAATCCACTTGAGTTCTTGGTGCCACTGCAGTCAGATACTTGGGTGTTAGCTGAAGAGGTGCTGCTTTTCACATGAGATAAAATACCTACATTCAGGTAGGGACAGGACATGGGGGAATGGAGCTAATCTGGAGGTGGGGAGATTCGGATTGGACATGAGGAGGAAGTTCTTCACCATGAGAGTGGTGAGAGGCTGGAATGGATTGCCCAGGGAGGTGGTTGAGGCTCCATCCTTGGAGGTGTTTAAGGTCAGGCTGGATGAGGCTGTGGGCAGCCTGCTCTAGGGTAGGGTGTCCCTGGGCATGGCAGGGAGGTTGGAACCAGATGATCCTTGTGGTCCCTTCCAACCCTGACTGATTCTGTGATTCTCTGATTCCATATATTAAAACAAGCTCTGTTCTACAAAAGTTGGAAACAGTTATGGTTTGGTAGCTTGGTGAAGTGACTTGAGAAAATAACAGATTTCCACACATGGATTGTTCCTGAAGGACAAGTGAAATGACCTGTGCTTTAACTGGGAAATAAGATATTAATGGAAAGTAGCATTCTGTGGCTTCATGTATCTCTTCATGCATCTCATGAGTGCTCATTTATAGAGTGCAAGAGTAAAAAGGCAAACTGAGCTGAATGTAAAAAAATTAGCAGAGAAGAAACAAACTTAATCACAGACTCACAGAATATTAAGGGTTGGAAAGGACCCTGAAAGCTCATCCAGTCCAACCCCCCAGCCAGAGCAGGATCACCTAGAACAGATCACACAGGAACACATCCAGGTGGGTTTTGAGTATCTCCAGATATTCAGCTTCAGTTTCTGGTACCTTCAGCAAAGTGACTGCAGCTTGTACTTTTTATTGTCCTCTGTCTCGTAAGCAGTGCCCCAGGCAAAAAAATCTCAAAATCTTAAAAGAAGTAAATGGGTAAAAAAAGCCTTTTTTAATGCTGTTTTTTTCCAGATTGACAAAGAAGTAATGGCTGAAAAAAAGTGGGGACAGAAAGGTGGACCCTGGGAGTTCAACTTACGTGATCTTTTCCGCTGGTGCCAACTCATGCTGGTTGACCAGTCCCCAGGATGTTATGACCCAGGCCAGCATGTGTTTTTGGTGTATGGAGAAAGAATGAGAACCAGGGAAGACAAAGAAAAGGTGAGCTGTGTGTTCTCTTCTTCCTTGCCCTTCAGATTGTATTTCTAGAAATACAGGTGTCAGTTTGAAGCTGCCTGGAAATTCATTCATAGACAAAAAAAATTGTTTGATTGAGGTTTGGAGGTTTAGCTTCTGTTCCTGCTCCCCTTTGTCATTTAAAGTATCCATTGAATTGCAAACTACTAATGAAAGCAGAAAGCTGCTGTAAATGGAGGCAAGAAGAGGAGGAGAGGCTGAGGGAGCTGGGGTTGTTTAGCCTGGAGAAGAGGAGGCTCAGGGGTGACCTCATTGCTGTCTACAACTACCTGAAGGGACATTGTAGCCAGGTGGGGGGTGGCCTCTTCTCCCAGGCAAGCAGCAACAGGACAAGGGGACACAGTCTCAAGTTGTGCCAGGGAAAGTACAGGCTGGATGTTGGGAGGAAGTTCTTGCCAGAGAGAGTGATTGGCATTGGAATGGGCTGCCCAGGGAGGTGGTGGAGTCACCGTCCCTGGAGGTGTTCAAGAAAAGCCTGGATGAGGCACTTAGTGCCATGGTCTAGTTGACTGGCTAGGGCTGGGTGCTAGGTTGGACTGAATGATCTTGGAGGTCTCTTCCAACCTGGTTGATTCTATGATTCTAAGAATTAGAAAGGAGTTAAACAGAACAAAAGATGATATTCATGTGGGAGTCTGTATTAAATAGCAGTGTTTTCATGGAAGTGGCATGGTGTGGATGCATAGTTGTGAGGAAGAAGTCAGGGAGCACAGAAGTAGTTCTGTGATATGGTTAAAAAAGCATTTGTGTCAGTGGAACCAAGCAAAGTGATGTCCTATAGTTCTGGATTGTTCTGGCTTTAGTGGTTTTTTTTAATTGACTTATCTGTCACTTCTTTCATCTGTCTCTCAAATTGCTCCCCTCGTTATCTTAAACACACTGCTTAAGGTTCCTCTAATAAAACAAGCCTGCTCCAGTTGTTATTCCAACTTTGCCACCTCTTTATCCCTCTCCTACCTAGAAATCCTTGGCTTGTCTTTAATTTCCCAATGTTGAAATTGTGGCAGAAGTCAAATGCACCCTCAGCAAGGTCACCAACGACACCCAGCTGTGTGGTGCTGCTGACAAGTGTGGCCAGCAGGTCAAGGGAGGTGATTCTCCTCCTCTACTCCACTGTGGTGAGATCCCACCTTAGGTATTGCATCCAGTTCTGGAGCCACTATTACAGGAAAGATCTGGAGGTACTGGAAGATGTCCAGAGAAGGGTCAGGAGGATGATCAGAGGGCTGGAGCTCCTCTCCTATGAAGACAGGCCTAGAGAGTTGGGTCTGTTCAGCTTGGAGAAGAGAAGGCTGTAAGGAGCCTTCCAGCATGTGAAAGGGGCCTACAGGAAAGCTGGGGAGAGACTTTTTAGGATGTCAGGTAGTCATAGGACTGGGGGAAATGGAGCAGAACTAGGAGTGAGTAGATTCAGACTGGATGTTAGGAAGTTCTTCCCCATGAAGGTGGTGAGACACTGGAACCGATTTCCCAGGGGGGTGGTGGAAGCCTCATCTTGGAAGTTTTTAAGGCCAGGCTGGATGTGGCTGTGAGCAACCTGATCTAATGTGAGGTGTCCCTGCCCCTTGAGGTCCCTTCCAGCCCTGACAATTCTATTGTCTGTTCTATGATTCTATTAAATTAAAAGTCAGTCAGATTATAAGACTAAAGTTACTGACTGGATATTTTCCTCATGATTTTACCTTCCTCTTCTATAGTAGTATTATATTTGTGTGTGTTGAAGAGCTTACTTATGGAGTGACTACTAATTTCATAGTATTTCAAGTCACAGGAAAGCATGCTTAATGAAGAGGTTGCTGTGGGCAGCTCACACTCACTGCTATTGCTTGCTGCCCTTTGAATAAATTACCCTTGTGATTAAACTGTGTTAGTTACTGTCACGCTGCTGTGGAGCTGAGAGGGAAGGCTACCTTAGGAGTGAATTTTTCAAGCAATGGAAACTCAGGACTGACAACTCTTTCTTTCCTTCAACTCTTTTAGGTTATATCCATATTTAGAGACATTTTTGGCCAGGAAGCTGAAGTGTATACGGGAACCAGAGAGTTTCACATCACTCCATACAACGTTCAGGTAAGCTGTTGACAAGAGGTTTTGTCAGTGGAGAGAAAAGGAAGCAGCTTAGAGAGCTGAGCTCCCGTTTGCCTCTGAGTTACTCACCCATGTGTATTATCCCTTCCAGATTGGTTACTCTGTTCTTTCTCGGGGCAACTACATTCCTCGTCCTGGCAGAAACCTCTTACTTTTGCATCACTCACTGCAGTCCCTCGAGTCCATAATGAAGTGTGTGCACATGAGCTGGATGGTCATCCTAGTGGGCCCAGCAGCTGTTGGCAAAACCAGCCTGGTTGAGCTGCTGGCCCATCTGACTGGCCATCGACTGAAAATCATGGCCATGAACAGCGCAATGGATACCACCGAGCTCCTGGGTGGATTTGAACAGGTAAATGCTGCTGTGGTAGCATGGCACCGTTTCTTCTTCCTGCCTAACAGTGGCCAGTCCACTGGCATCTTGGTGTTTAAACCCCAAATGGAGGCACCACACTCTTCTGAAGGAGCTAATGTTCTAATGTTTTCAGGTTGATATCAACAGGCCGTGGCAGCAGCTCTTGGAAAAAGCAGGGAATGCTGTGAGCACCCTAGTAAGGGACAGTCTTCTCCTGACAGAAGTTTGTGCAGATGATGCTGAAGTTGTGCTGCGTGCTTGGAGCAGCTTCATCCTGAACTACAAACCCAAATCTCTGGGTGAAGGAAGTAGAAGTGTTACAGCTGAATTAGTGAGCAAACTGGAGGGAATACTTGTGCTTACCCAGCGGCTGAACAACAAGATCAATTCTTACTCAAAGGCAGGTGGGTGTGGTGGACACTGTGAAGTAAGACTGTGTGAAGAAAATAAGAGTAATCTGTAGATGTGTATTGAAAACTTGAGGAAAATTTGGGATTTTTTATAGGTGTTTGTGTGTTGCTTCATCCTTAGAGGCCAGCTTCTGAAGGATCACAGAATGATAGAATGCTTTGGGTTGGAAGGGACCTCCAAATGTCATCTAGTCCAACCCCTCTGCACTGAGCAGGGACATCCTCCACTAGATCAGGTTGCCCAGAGCCTTGTCGAGCCTGACCTTGAATATCTCAGGGTTGAGGCCTCAGCTGCCTCCCTGAGCAACCCGTTCCAGTGTTCCACCATCTTCATGGTGTCAAGAACTTGTCCCTAACATCCAATCTAAATCTTCTCTAATTTCAAACCATTGCCCCTCATCCTATCACTAGAGGCCTTCATAAGCCATCCCTCACCAGCCTTCTTTTAAGCCTCCTTCAGGTACTGGAAGTTACACTGGTGATGGCTCTTCAAGTTTATTTTTTGTGTAGTTACCACCTGGTAGTAATGAGGAGCCCACATAAATTCTCCCATACTGAACTACTCAACATAGGATGCAATGCAGCTCTTATTTTATGCTCCTAGGAAAGGCAATTTGGATGTTCTGGTCTTGCGTTTGTTCTCTGAAGCATCCATCAGGCAAGCTTTACAAAAGGCAGCATAATAATGTATGGGCTGGTTTTATTGCTTGGTTTTAAAAAAATGATTAAATTTGGTATTCATATCCATCAAACTTTGTGTAACAGGGGAGCAGGGATGGAGGAAAGAGTCTGTTTAGTAAGAAGAGTGTCAGTCTAGTTTATATTTCTCTGTGCTTGCAAACACTCCCTCTGTCCTCATGGATTTTGCCTGTGGGGGTCTACTTGAAGAGTTGACACCTGTTTTATGTTCTCTCACAAACTAGGAAGCATGCATGTTTATTAACAGCACAACTACTGTTTTTCTTGGAAGTAGCAGGGAACTAACTCAGTGATGTAAGTCTTGATGTAAGATACACTTCCTTGCAGAGTTTGCTCAGCTGGTAGAAGAGTTCCGGCGTTTCAAGCTGCAGCAGGCCCAGGCTGCTGACCGTAACAGCAATGGCACTTTTGAGTGGGTGGATGGGATGCTGGTTCAGGCCCTGCAGTCTGGAGACTGGCTGTTGATGGACAACGTTAACTTCTGCAAGTAAGACATTTTGGTGGCCTCGTACTGCATGGTTCAGAGCTGAATCGTTTGTATGTGGAAACGATACACAGGAGCAGTGACTTTTCTGGAGGAGTATCTTCTTTCTTAGCTTAACAGTTGATAGTTTTCTTGGTACCTCAAAATCTAATTAGCTGTTTGGCTTTTTGCTCAAGACTGGTATCATCTGGGTTTCAGGCTAGAAAGAAATCAATTTGTTACCTTCTTACAACCATACCAATTTGTTTTCAATATAGCCCTTCTGTGCTGGATCGTTTGAATGCCCTGCTCGAACCGGGAGGTGTTCTTACCATGAGTGAGAGAGGTGTGATAGATGGCACAATTCCTACAATAGCTCCTCATCCAAACTTCAGGTACTTTGCATTCCTACCCCTTTTTTTTTCCCCTCACTTGTTTTTTATAGTAGATTTAGGGAAAAAAATGTTAGCAGTGAGTCAGTCTTTTGGTATTTTGAATACCATTCGGTTTGCTGGCTACTGTATTGACACTGCCTGTCTGGCAAGGAGGAGAACTGCACTGTAAGAAGCATATGACAGAGAGTTTGAGAAGCTTGGCTTTCTAGCCCTGTTGCAGCACAGACCAGTACACTGCAAAAATCATAGCAGTGTACCTCTGCCTTTATTCTACATTTCTGATTTAGGATTTCAGCACTCCTTGTCTCTCACTATACAGGAGTTCATAGAATCATAGAATCAACCAGGTTGGAAGAGACCTCCAAGCTCATCCAGTCCAACCTAGCACCCAGCCCTATCCAGTCAACTAGACCATGGCACCAAGTGCCTCATCCAGTCTTTTCTTGAACACCTCCAGGGACGGTGACTCCACCACCTCCCTGGGCAGCCCATTCCAATGCCAATCACTCTCTCTGTGAAGCACTTCCTCCTAACATCCAGCCTATACCTACTCCAGCACAACTTGAGACTGTGTCCCCTTGTTCTGTTGCTGGTTGCCTGGGAGAGCCTGAGAGTTGAAGATAGATGTGCTGAAGGTGGTGAAGTAGTCTGATACTTTGGTAATGAAAGCTGGTGTATGGACATCATTGTTTTCTTCCCAGCTTTTTCCACATTATCTATAAGTCTGAGTTTCCCTCAGTGCCAGAAGATGAAACCCCAAAGTCCAGAGACCCCTCAGAACCAAACAGACAGTCTGTGTTTTCTCAGACCTGAAGTAGTCTCTGAGGGAGATGGGAGGAGCATATACAGACTGTTCTGTCTAATTCCTACCTCTTTGATTAAAAGGATATTGGGACTAATATGCTCTGGTCCCTCTGATTTGGGAACAAAGACTTTTCAGGAACGTGTTTTGCTGCATTCTGTCTCAGAAGTTTCTTCTGCTCCTTGCTTCTAAGAGATGCCTGCTTAGCAGTAGGGTGTGGAATACTTTGCTTTTTAAATAGCACAGATTTATCCAAAGCTGTAGCTAAGACCTTTAAAAGTCTTCTTTATAGCTCAGAGGCATAGTTTGACTTTTTTTTTGTAAGTAGGCAAATGGTGAAATCAAGAGAGCTCAGATATAACCGAGTTTAAAACCCTGCACTATATCTGTGGCTAATTTCAAAGTATAATCATTCATGCAGAGTTCTCATTTAAATGCAGTAGATGTCTCTGGCTTTCTAGATAGAAGTGTCCCTGTTTGTATAAAGAATAATTTACTTCATGGAAGAGCACATTTGGTGGTTCCAGAGTGCTAGTTTAAAGCCCTAAGTTACATCTTAAGAGTGTTAGATGGATTGGATGGTTGTTGTATGTCCCTTCTGTTCTCTGTCCCAGCTGAGCTATTCTGATTTCCAACAGGCTTTTCCTTTCCATGGATCCAGTTCATGGGGAGATATCCAGAGCCATGCGGAACCGTGGGATTGAAATCTACGTACCTGGGGAGAATGATGGAAGTGTATTGGACAATCTGGATTTGAAGTTGCTCCTTCATGGTTTGGGCTTAGTGGGAGACAGTGTCTGTGATGCACTTGTGGCTGTGCATTCAGAAACCAAGGCAGCAATAGCAGGTAATCTGTTCAGAATTTGTTACCAACCTGGGCTCGCAGGAAGTTCCACCTCAACACGAGCTAAAACTTCTTTACTGTAAGGATCAGAAAGCACTGGAACAGGCTCTGCAGAGAGTCTCCTTCTCTGGAGACTTTCAAGCCCTGCCTGTGCCAGATGATACAGTCCTGCTCTGGCCTAGAGGTTCGACTTGAAGATCTCCATAGGTCCCTTCCAACCCCTAACATCCTGTGATCTGCATTTGGAATCACTCTTTAGTACAAAAGCTTGGCTGTTTTATGCCCCTACATAAGTAAAGGCATAGAACTACAATCAAGTTCTTTTGGGTTAGGTTGGGGTTTTTTTTCTGTCTCAGTAAGAGAACTGATGGTAACTGAAGTGCTTTGTAAAGAGATACCAGATGCTGGCAGGTGTCACTTGTCTTGCTCCAGGAAAGTGTTGTGGTTTGCATTTGCCACCCACAAATTGGAAATTTTACCCTCTGGAGTAAATTTACTACATGTACTCAGAACTTTGGAAGGTAAATGAAATTATTACTTACAAATGTAGACTAAATATGAAGATATAAAAGGAATTAAACATGTATAAGGTCTATTTACAGTTCAACAGCAGCACAAAGCCACCCTCCTATACCTCAGAGAGGTCCAGAGAGGCCTGGACCTGTCTCTGCCTCCCACCATGTGCTTTTCCAAACCCAAACAAGATCAGTCAGGCAGAGCAGAGAAACCAGAAGCAAGCAGGAGGCAGCCAGAGACAGAGAAACCCAAGCTTGTGCTGCAAAATATAGGAGATTCAGCAGGCCAGTGGAATTAGATAAACTTAGCTTGCATCATTCTCTGTCCAATCTCTAAAAGTTTTTATCCCTTAGATTTGAATTCTCTGGAAAAATCAGGCACAGCCTTAAAACTGTAACAGGAAGGCAGAATCTTCTAAGGGGAAACTGTGAAACAAAGGGTTTTCAGAGTTGTTCTTTGCAGCAAGATGACACTGAGTTTCATTCATCTTAGCTTCTTGACACCTTTTTTTGAGCTGGCACCTGATATTTCCCATCCTGACAAATTTTCTTCTCTTGGCAAGAACCCTTTCAATTTTCAGGACCCAGTAGGATTCATTTGGTTTGGATCTAAACTTGATTTTTATCCTGGAGTGGTTGAAGGGCTCACAATTGCTAAACACCCATATCATCCTAAGTGCTGTGTATCTTTCAGGTTCTGTGTCATCTTTGTCACCTATGCTTCAGGCTGCTGTATTAATTGTGCAGCAGATGCAGAGAGGCCTTGGATTAGCAAAGTCTTTTCACAGAGCCTGTTGGGAAGTTTATGGTCGCTCACAACAACTGCAGATTAACCAAAAGGTAACAGTCCTTTATTTGAAAGCTTTTCTTACATCATCTCATAGGAAACACTGGAACAAGTTGCCCAGGGAGGTTGTGGCTGCTCCCTCCCTGGAGGTGTTCAAGGCCAGGTTGGATGAGGCCTTGAGCTGTGCTTCCAGATAGAAAGTTTCCAATGCTCCAATGTATGTTAACTTTTCTACTTGTGGAATTTTATGGCCTATCCCTGGTGTGTTATCTTTTCCACACAGAGTATTTGTCTGTTCCTAATTTTTTTATGTCTAAGATACCTACCTCAGATATCTACAAGTTTATAATGATTTTAGCATAAATACATGTAATTAAAGAGTTCTCTGAGCTGCTGTACTTGAATAGATGCTTATATATGGTTCTCAACTGCTTTTTGATGTTTGTTGTAGCTTGTGTTAGAATTGGTTACAAAGCATACCTCAACTCTGGCTTCCCATGAAACATGGGGTGACTCCTTGCTAGCAATGGGACTGTGGCCAGACTCCCTACCTACAGGTCTGCTTGCAGCTGAAGATTCACTTCTTTCTACAGTCCAGAGTGAGGCACAGATCCTCATGTATTGTCTCAATAGACTCAACCTGAAAAACTGCAGGTAGGCAAGAAACGATTTTTTCTGTCTAATAAATGAAAAAAAAAAGATATGTGAACTACTGTAGGTGTGCCTCTTTTCCCTGCAAAACTGTGCCTTTAGCAGATTGTGCTGGTAGAAATTGTGATTGTCACACTCTAGCTGAGCCTTCTGCTGCCTTTCCATTCACAGAATCACAGAATATTAGGGTTTGGAAGTGAGCTTGAAAGCTCATTCAGTCCAACCTCCAGCAGCACCTAGAGCAGAGCACAGGAACACATCCAGGCAGCTCTGGAATATCTCCACAGAGGGAGACTCCACAACCACCCTGGGCAGCCTCTTCCACCGTTCTGTCACCCTCACAGGGAAAACATTTTGCTCATGTTTCCATGGAAGTTCCTATGCCTCAGCTTCTGCCCATTGCCCCTTGTCCTGGCACTGGGCATCACCCAGCAGAGCCTGGCTCCAGCCTCTTGGCACTCACCCTGCACATCTTTATCAACATTAATGAGGTCACCCCTCAGGCTCCTCCTCTCCAAGCAGCACAGCTCCAGCTCCCTCAGGCTCCTCTCCTAAGGAAGATCTTCCACTGCCTTCAGCGTTTTTGTGGCTCTGCACTGGACTCTCTCAAGCAGTTCTTTGAGGTCCTTCTTGAACTGAGGGGCCCAGAACTGGACACAATATTCCAGATGCAGCCTCAGCAGGGCAGAGTAGAGGGGGAGGAGAACCTCTCTTGATCTACTAAGCTCTGCCCTTCTAGCCCACCCCAGAATGGCCTTGGCCTTCTTAGCCACCAGAGCACACTGCTGGCTCATAATTCAACCTGTCATCCACTAGGACCCCCAGGTCCTTTTCCCTTTCACTGCTCTCCAGCAGATCAGTCCCCATCCTGCACTGATACATTAACAGCTGCAAATGCAAGATTACTTAGTTTATTTTTCAGTCCATAATACTTTACCCTATTCAGTCTTTAAGTACATTGAGGTGAGTTTAGGAGTAGGCATTTGGAAGAAAATGGGAATGCAAACACCTGGTTTACACGATAGTAGGAGCCTCACAAATGTTGTCCTTCAATTTCTTTCTGACCTTAAAAAAAAAACCCCAGTGTTTAATTCATTTTAAATACAACAATGATTCTCTGTACTTCCTGCTTTCATGCAACACTTCTTTCTTTGCCTTTTATCATCTCACCTTTTCATATCATTCTGGTGAAATGCTGTGTGTGTTCAGTTCTGGCACTGCAGTAATTCTTGGCAGCAGTGAGTTAGTTCCTAATAGTAGATACTCCCAACTGGTTTGAAGTTGGAAACTGGCTTTAGAGATGGAAACTGGCTTTAAAGACAAGGGGAGAGATAATTGCATCGCTGCCTTCTTGCCTAAAGATGGTTGTTAGCTGAGCAGTAGCTTCACAGGCAGAGTACATTTTTCCCTGGAGCTGCCAGTTCAAGCCTTTGGTTTCTGGACTTCTTGTGTGTTGCAGGACACTACCACTGACTCTGCAAGATCTTCAGAAAGTTATGCAGTCCACTAATCCTGAAAGCCTGAAATTCAGTGCTACTGAGATAGATGCCAACTGGATGGATAAAATGGAAATCCTTCAGGCTTCAGTGAAGTTGTTCACAGAAAAGGCAACCAATCAAGACTGGACACTGAGAGTTAAATGGCTTAACTCCTTAGCCAAAAATCTGCCACAAGTGCTTGGTATGTGATCATTTAAATTTCTCTTAGGCAATGTCTGATTGAGTGTATTTGTGTGAAAACACTCATAGCAGATCATTTGAATGGTTTGGAAGCTCTCAACTGTCCACATTAAATTGAAGGCATTGAGGCTGCAGGGAGATGAAGAAACAGATTGTAGATGTTAGAGATAACGAGAGACTTTGGGCTGAACTTCATGGCCTTGGGAAAGTTGGTTGAGGGATTTGGGAGCAAAAGTGGTGCTCTCCTCTATCCCCCCAGTTGTGGAGAGTGATGAAAGAATAAGCAGATTAATTCTGCTTATTCAAGAGAGATACTGAGATGCTGAGATGCTGGAAGGTGTCCAGAGAGGGCAACAAAGCTGGTGAAAGGCCTGGTACACAAACCCTATGAGGAGAGGCTGAGGGAGCTGGGGTTGTTTAGCCTAGAGAAGAGGAGGCTCAGGGGTGACCTCATTGCTGTCTACAACTACCTGAAAGGAGGCTGTAGCCAGGTGGGGTTGGCCTCTTCTGCCAGGCAACCAGCAATAGAACAAGGGGACACAGTCTCAAGTTGTGCTGGGGGAAAGTATAGGCTGGATGTTAGGAGGAAGTTCTTGCCAGAGAGAGTGATTGGCATTGGAATGGGCTGCCCAGGGAGGTGGTGGAGTCACCGTGCCTGGAGGTGTTCAAGAAAAGCCTGGATGAGGCACTTAGTGCCATGGTCTAGTTGACTGGCTAGGGCTGGGGGATCTTAGAGGTCTCTTCCAACCTGGTTGATTCTATGATTCTATGATTCTATTCCTGTCTCTAAGCCTGGTGAATCTGGCAAGATTTTGGGTTCTTTGATCATGGATTGATTGACACCAGGACACCAGGCCTGCTGGCAACAGGTGGGAAAGGATCCAGCCTGGGATTTAGCAGGGATCACTGAAAGAGTTTTAAACTAGATTGGAAGGGGGAAGGGCACAAAACAAGGCTTGCTAGAAACAAGCCTGAGGGCAGCATAACAGTATTTAAAAGCAAGGTCTGCTGTTTCAGTGCAGGTAGGGAATGGAGATCCAAGTGGCAGGGAGAGGAAAATAGATGTACTGAGAGGGTGATGTGGAGCTCATGGATTTTCACAAGCTGTATGTTTAATAGCCTACATGAAGTATCACCAGTTTAACTCTTCACCAGGTTTATCTCATTGGCCATGACCTTCTGACTGCTTTTAAGACTTTTTAGAGCTACTACCAAAAATGCAACCAGCATGTCTAGAGTGTGTGGACAAATGAGCTTCAGGCTGCTTGTGCTAGCTCAGTTGAAGTTCTTCCTTACGTGTATGAAATGCTCTTTTGTACCTATGTTCTGTCCCCTTCACCTACAGACCCAGTGCGGATTCAGCTGGAGGCAGGTGCTGTAGCCCTTGGGAGTTTCTATGCCAGTCCCCTCTCATCTGGAGTCAGCAACATGATGAAGTTGCTACAGCCAACTATGACAGGTACTTATGAAAAAATATATATATCTACAAGACATTGGTGCTTCTTTTATTTGTGCTCTGAACACACTGCAACCCTTCCTGGGGAATGTGTGTAACAAAACAAAGGCTAAATTCTAACTATATGTTGCATTTGTTGCAAAAGAAGTAACAACAAAGGCATTGCTGCTGTCTAGAGCTGCAAATACAGCAATTAAGTGCAGTCATCCTAAGCAAATTGAGTGCTGTGACTACAAATCCTATGTGTGTATCTCTGTACACTCAGAGTTCAGTGATGTCCTTTAAGAGTGATGCATGTATGAACTGCTTTTCTGATTGGATAGTTTAGACATCCTGTTTTTTCTCAGCACTTTTTGTGTTGGCCCATCTGTAACCCATGTTGAGGCCTGCAGTATTCCCTCAGTGTTTTACAGGGAGCTCAGGCCTGTGGTTTTCCTGTCCAAGCTTGTTAGGTGCATGAAAGCTACATGGACCTTTTATGGATAGTCCTGTGAAGGAAAAGGACTTGAGTTCCCAGGCTGTCTTTTGGGGTAGGCTTACCACTGGTTAATTAGCTTCCACTGTGTTGATTTACAGAACTTTCAGCCAACATGGTGCTTTCTTGCTTGGATATCTGATGTGAGAGAGCTTAAGACTATACTTAGGGAAAGAAAGAAGGAAGCCTAATATTCTTGCATAGGCAGGGGGGTGAAGGGAAGCCTTTCGCTAGATAATGCTTCCACTGCTGTCCTGTCCTGTTGACTTTCCAGATGACCACGTGATGCCTCTGGACCCAAGATGGAATGTGCAGCTTTTGGATATAATTAGAAATTCCATGAACTTTGATGCAGAAATGGAACACACAGATCAGCTTCTAATCCTTTTGAAGTCCGCAGCAAACCGGTGGGTTACAGAAAAGCCTTGAGGAGGTTGCCCTGTGGCTGTGTTCAGTGCTGTGTAAGCACTTGCAGTATTTACCAAGTATGGGTTTAGATAGGGTCTGAAATATGAAGCAGAAATTTCATGCAGATAGACAGTTTTTTTTGCTTATGTTTTCTATAGATGAAGAATCAAACCAATCACTTAATGTAGGGAACAGAGCTCCCAGCATTCTGTATAGGCTGGAGTACTTCAAGGATAAAGAACAGCAGGATAAAGCATAGAAAAGGCAGAAGAAACAGTGTGAAGTCTCTGACATAAGAATTAAAGTGCTGTACTGCTTCTGGATTTGGACTGCCTGTCCTAATAAGAGTACACAGATCTTGCTTGCAATTACAGTGTAAGCAGTGTGGTTCATAGGTCCAGAGAGGTTCTCCTCTGCCCTCTACTCTGCCCTGGTGAAACTACATCTGGAATATTATGTCCAGTTCTGGGCCACTCAGTTCAAGAGAGACAGGGAAGTGCTTGAGAGAGTCCAATGCAGAGCCACAAAAGGGAGTGGAATATTTTCCTTAGGAGGAGAGCCAGAGGGAGCTGGGGCTGTGCTGCTTGGAGAGGAGGAGCTTGAGAGGTGACCTCTTGAATAAAGATGTGCAGAGTGAGTGCCAGGAGGCTGGAGTCAGGCTCTGATGGGTGATGCTCAATGACAGGACAAGGGACATTGGGCAGAAGCTGAGGCATAGGAAGTTCCATGGAAACAGGAGGAAAGATTTTTTTAACCTGTGAGAGTGACAGAAGCCTGGAAGAGGCTGCCCAGGGAGGTTGTGGAGTCTCCCTCTCTGGAAATATTCCAGAGCTGCCTGGTTGTGTTCCTGTGTGACCTGCTCTAGGTGATGCTGCTATGGCAGGTAGGTTGGACTTAGATGATCTTTTGAGGTCCTTTGCAACCCCAGTGTTCTATGATTCTGTGAAGGAAGCAGCTGCTCACACATCCCACAGGTGGTGTATGCCACACAGGCATATTAGCTCACTGCTTTTTCCTTCCTGATGGGTGTTGAAATCAGGAATCTGCTTTTTGTGAGCCTTGTTTCGGCAGAAACCATATTCCAGTTCTTTGTGGTTCTTGTTTCGTAATACAGCATCAAATGCCACTTTGCAGTTCACTGTTCTCAGAAGGCAAAGACTTTTAAATGGTACTGAATTTCTAACAACTTCTGTTTTTCTTTCAGGGCAGTATTATTTCTTGACAGAGAAAAAAGAAGCTACACTGAAAAGAATTTGATTGCCATCAAGAAACCAAGAAACAGTGTCTTGAGAATGTCTCTGGATTTCCGTAAAGGTGGCTTGGTTTTAGACTTCCTTTTGGCTGTTACACCATTTAGAACATCTCAATTCATGTCATTTCTGTCTTAATTACCTAAACTCGAGGAAGGTGGTGGAGAGAAATTCGAGTTGCAGTTTGTCTTTAGCTAGTAGGAATAGACAAGCTCTTCAGTTGTGTTTTTGTTCCACTCCTCTTTCTATGCTTCTCTGTAATTAGGAAGTTTGCTCCTAAAACAAAGAGGAAGAATTCAGTAATGAAGTCAGTGTGTTGCATAGAATTAATTGATCAATGTTTACTTGATTCTGTATTATTACTTTTTTTATTTATGTGTATGTATTCAGTGCAATAGAACAGGGAATTGTGCAAGTGCTGAAGAGGAGAATGATGAGACTGATGAAGGGACTGAAAGGAAAGTCTTATGGGCTGCCCAGGGAGGTGGTGGAGTCACTGTCCCTGGAGGTGTTCAAGCAAAGTCTGGATGAGGCACTTAGTGCCATGGTCTGGTTGATTGGACAGGGCTGGGTGCTAGGTTGGACTGGATGAGCTTGGAGGTCTCTTCCAACCTGCTTGATTCTATGGTTCTGTGATTCTATGAGGAGAGGCTGAAGCACCTGGAATTGGTTAGCCTGGGGAAGGGGAGACTTGGGGGAACCTTATCATGCTCTACAACTACCTGAAAGGAAGTTGTGATAAAGTGGGGGTCAGGCTCTTCCTCCAGGTAATTCGTGCCCAGACGAGAGGGCCTGGGCTGAAGCTGCACCAAGGGAGGGTTAGGTTGAGTGTTAGGAAGCACTTCCTGATGTGAAAAGGTCATTAGGCACTGGAATGGGCTGCCCAGGGAGGTGGTGGAGCTGCCGTCCCTGGCGGTGTTCAAGGAAAGATTGGATGTGGCACTCTGTGCCATGGTCTAGTGGAAGTGGTGATGTTAGGTCATGGGCTGGACCTGATGATCATCTCAGAGCTCTATTCCAGCCTCAATAATTCCGTGATTCTCTGAATACTTTTTATTACTTTGACACTTAGGGATCTGGTTTCAGCAGTTGTTTTCCCCCAGCTCCAGAGAGACTCTAAGTGATGAGAAATTGGCTGCTATTTGTCATGTTACATTACTAGAACATTCAGTCTCTCCCTTTCTTTCTTTCTTCCCCAAACCTCAGATCCAGGAAGTTACAACTGCCTGCCTCATGCAATTGTGGTGAACCTCGCTCCTTTCTTTGAACTCTGGGATGCATTTACATTTCACTGGGTGAAGTCTACTCAGGTGGCCTTAAGTGATGATGACATGCATGATGTGAGTAGACTTTGCATGGTACATTCGTGGAAGTTGTGTAAAGTTTGACAGTGTTCAGAACACTATTTCTAGTTTCAGGGACCAAGAAATGAACTGCAGTATTTCTGTTGGTATGCAGAATATGCCTGATTCCAGGCAAACACTGTGTTCATTTCTGTGGCTCTATTTCTCTTCTCATTCCTTCTATGTGGAATGTCCATTTTCAACCTGCAGATTCTCCTCAGAGTGGGAATTATCTTACCTAAATTCATACACCCAGGACCTACATACCCACTGTGCCCTAACATTGTCTCTTTCCACTAACAATAAAGGGACTATACACATCCATCTCACCTAAAGAGATCTGAACCTGAGTGGCTGACAGTCAGCATGTCACAGAGGTGGTTCACTTCTCCCTTTCCCATTTTAGACCACGAAGATCATTTCACTGGGATCTGAAAATGACATAGTAGACTTTGAGCAGGGGTTACTTGCTTTTGGGTGGTTTATTTTCACCTACCAGCAGAGCCTGCTGTATTTTTAGAGAACACATACTTGAGTGCTGACTATGTGTCACTAAGCATAAAGCATTATCTGGTCTTGTAGTTGATAGAGGTGACAACATCTCTGCATTTCTCTCTTGCTTCAAGTACAAAGTGTTCTGTAAGGTGCAGGGCTCAGCAACTGGAAAATGTAATGGTTTTGGCTTGTTGTTAGATTTTATACTGCTTGCTGTGGCGTGACCGGTTCTGGGCAGTCTCTGATGCTGTGACAGTGGATTCCCCAGGGTTGTCACTTCTGTCTCTTCACTGGCACTGGGTTATGAAACATCTAATTGACAGAATTCCTCAGATGCTTATTGGATCAGACCAGCACAAGTGAGTGGTTTTTGTGAGTCATGTTTCTGTTGAATGGTTATATAAATTCTCCTTTTGTTAGTTTCAGTTATTTGACACTTTGCCATTAGTGTCCAAGTTGTATTCCATTAGTGATCCACAGCTGTTCACTTTTAAAACTCAAGCAGCCATTGGGCTGCTTCTTACTTAGATGATGATCACTAAGAGTGTGTTCCAGTAAGTTCTTTGGGGCCAGGGGACACTCTCACACATGGGTTAACCCCCTCTGGGTACAGTTTCAATACTCAGCTTAAACACTGAAAACATAACAGGAAAAGCATACTGGAAACCACAATACCTATGGCTCACATGCTACAGCCATAGGGAGAAACTACAGTGCTGAATAAGATATGACAAACAGTCCTGAGTAGCTCTATTGGCTGAAGGGCAGGCTCTACTTACCCTGTCCCACTGGCCAGCAAAGCTGCTGAGATGCATAGCTAGCAGAGCTGGTCAGCTGTCATCTCGAGAGGTAGGCGTCCCCACTGGGAACCACACCATCACGGTGGTAAGACTGGTGCCACTCCAGCTCACCTAAGCTCTGGGTTTATATGTGTTCAGAATTCTGTGGCATGTGTCCAGTATGTCCCAGAAGGCTGAACCAAGGAGAACCAAGCTCCTCTCTTACTTCACACTCTGTTACGTAATGACTTTCCCTACTGCCCATGTGCATTGTTGACTTTGGTGGTCGTGCAACCACCTAGTGAGGGAAGCCTTCAGCATTCTTTGGCTCCCTCTGCAACTGGTTGTCTTCTGCAGAGCCTTTCAAGGTCAGTGCTGACTCCACATACTGTTTAGCCAACACCTCATTCCGGCCTCTGATTACAGGGATGGTACTTGCAGGCTCTGTTTATCACTTGACAGCTCAAAGACCCTGTAGTTCCCAGGTCTCAGCTTCTGGTAACCTGGCAACTATTGGCCTGCTTTCTACTTCTGATCAAACACATACCAACTCTTTCCTCTTACAGAGTGCTTACCCACTTCTAAGTTCAGCTACCCCTGTAGTGGAAGGCTAAAAGACCTCTCTTATGCATCCTTTTGCATTGTATCTCCCATTCCAAGTTAACTCTGGGTTTGTTTGTGCTTTAATCCCCAAGAGTTTCCAAGGAAATTCAGTCTGTTTCACAGCATATTCAGAGCTGCTTGGCCAATCCTGCTGGTACTTCTGCCAATGTGAAGATACTACAGAAGTCTCTGGGAAGACCTCTTCCTTTTAAGGTATTGGTACTCTTTATTTCCAGTGATACCAATGTGCTTTAAAATAATGGTAAAGATTAGCAGCATTTGCTTTCAGGCCAGCAAAGATACATTCCTCTTGGGCTTGTGAGATTGATAAAAAATGTTGTTTCAGCATACAATCCCAGAACTACTAAGGTTGGAAGGCACCTTAGAGATCATGAACACTGACCTCCCTGTCATGGGCAGGGATGCCTCTCAATGAGACTCAGCTGCTCAAGGCCTCATCCAACCCCCCAGAGAGGAGGCAGCCACAACCTCCCTGGGCAACCTATTCCAGAGTCTCACCACCCTCACACTGGAGAACTTCTTCCTACAATCCAGCCTCAAGTTACTCTTCCTCAGCTTAAACCCATTCCCTCTTGTCCTATTGCTAGACACTCTTATGAAAAGTCCTACAGGATCCCTTCAGGTATTGGAAGGCAGCTCTGAGGTCCTCCCCAAGTCTTCTCTTCTCTAGGCTGAACAAGCCCAGCTCTTTCAGCCTATCCTCATAGCAGAGATGTTCTTCATGAAGGACAAAACTCCAAACTTGAGAAGGCAGAACTGTTGCAAATGTTTCAGTTTCTGTCTCTTTGCTGCATTGAATAGGGCTAGAAAGAAATTCCTAAGGTGCTGCAGTTTCATTTATGTTTACTTGCATTTCAGTTGTGTGGATGTGAATTTGAAACCTTAGTTCTGACTGCAGTCACAGATACAATCATAGAATGGTTTAGGTTGGAAGGGACCTTAAAGATCATCTAGTTCCAACCCCCTGCTACAGGCAGGGACACCTCCCACTAGAACAGATCACTCAAGGCCTCGTCCAGCCTGGCCTTGAACACCCTCAGGGAAAGAGCAGCCACAACCTCCCTGGGCAACCTGTACCAGTGTCTCACCACCCTCACTGGAAAGAACTTCTTCCCAGATCTTGTTCTTTGTAGCTTTTTTTAAGTGCTGCTGAAACACTGCCACTTGTTCAAATGTCCTCCTTGTGTTTGCAGGATAAACTGGGCATGGAATGCTTTTCTCAGTTGAAAGTTCTCAGCAAACCACTTAACATCTTGGAGCTAAGATTTGCCTGCGGAGAAAGCAGATGGCAGGAAAAAATGCACGGCCTGAAAATTGCTGCCACTGGATGGGCATTGAAGAAAGCACTGCTGCAAGCTGATGGCCTGCTAATTAGAGCCAATCATTTAGAAGATGTTAGTCTGGGTAGGTAACACATTAAAAGAGCTTAACTGGATGGTTTCTGCCCTTCCCTCCTTCTTACATACAAATGGAATGGATGTGAAATGGTCATTGGCAAGAAATATAGTAGATGCATTTATGTGCCTCTTGCACTCTGTCAAACAGGTCAGCTAAAGATTTATGTGAAAGCTGTACATTCACACCTGAGAGCAGAAGGAATGATATACAGTCATTCAGAGGAAAGGTTTACTGAAGATGCCATCTCCAGTCAGTTAGACCCTGCCTTGTTAAACCAGCTCCGCAGTCGGGTTCAGCTGTGGCCTGCAATGGAATACATAGGTGGGCTCTGGCAGTACAAACTCACAGCAGATTACGTGGCCAAAGCTTGTGCAAGAAGGTAAGAAGGTTGGAGAAAAAAAAAACATATTATCTTTCATGTGATTCAGAACCCCTAGCTAAAAGCTCTGACCTCAGTACTTCACATCTCTATGTAAATCTGTGTCTGTGTGCATGAATCACTAAACACATCCAATTGGAAGAGACCTCAAAGAGTGTCCAGTCCCATCCTCAACTCAGCACTCGAGAGTCAACACTAACCCATGGCTCTAATACAGATAGCTGTGGGGATCTGAATGTATGTGTGTGGTGCACATGTGCTTGTGTGGATTTGTGAGTTTAAATGCATGAGCACTCCTTGTCTGCATGCAGAGCTGCTCTTGGGTGGCTATAAAAAGTACAACAGAGAGTAGTTTTGTGTTTTATTGAGGAAGTTGGTTGTTTTTTTCTTTCAAGCTTACTTTATTGATGCAGTATCAGTGTAGGTTGGGGACTGATCTGTTGGAAGGCAGGGAAGGGGAAAAGGACCTGGGGATCCTGGTGGATGAAGGGTTGACCGTGAGCCAGCAATGTGTGCTTGTGGTGAAGAAGGCCAAGGCCATTCGGGGGTGGGTTAGAAGGGCAGTTCTCCTCCCCTCTACTTTGCCCTGCTGAGGCTGCATCTGGAATATTGTGTCTAGTTCTGGGCCACTCAGTTCAAGAAGGACCTCAGAGAACTGCTTGAAAGAAAAGAGTCCAGTGCAGAGCCAGAAAAGTGCTGAAAGGGAGTGAAAGCTCTTCCTTAGGAGGAGAGCCTGTTGGAGCTGGGGCTGTGATGCTTGGAGAGGAGGAGTCTGAGGGGTGTCCTCATGAATGGTTACAAAGATGTGCAGGGTGAGTGCCAAGAGGCTGGAGCCAGGCTCTGCTGGGTGATGCCCAAAGACAGGACAAGGGGCAATGGGTGGGAGTTGAGGCATAGGAAGTTCCATGGAAACAGGAGGAAAAGGTTTTCGCTGTGAGGGTGACAGAGCAGTGGAAGAGGCTGCCTAAGGGGATTGTGAAGTCTTCCTCTCTGGAGATATTCCAGAGCTGCCTGGATGTGTTCCTGTGTGATCTACTCTGGGTGCTGCTGCTCTGGCAGGAGGGTTGGACTGGATGAGCTTTCAAGGCCTCGAGCTACAGGAGATACTTCTTCCTGCTTTTGCTGTATTTACATTCTGCCAGATTGGAAGGATGCAAGTGTTTTGAGTATTCTTTGAGTATTTGTCCTTCTCCATTGTTCAGAACATCATTTTAACCTTTCAGGGCATCTTCATTACTGTCACTTCACCTGCCATTATCAATTTGTTTGGCTGTCCACATGATTTTCTTCATGTGCCCTGCTTAAGCATTACTTAGGTTGTATTTCTTTTACCTGCTACAGAAAGAACTGCAGTCAAGAACAGAGCATATGCTCAGATGTAGTCCAGCTTGTAGCTTTTTCTCTGAAGTTGACACCAGCTGCTTCTCACCAGCTATCTGCTCTGTGGCACTTGTCACACCTTAAGGAGGTAAGAACAGGGCTTAGTTTAAGGCTTGATTGGCCTTCTCTAGCTGTAAATTGTCCTTATCTCTAGGCTTCTATTTCTCCATAGATATCCCCTGAAGAAATGCCTGTTCTGTCATCTCAGCTGTTAAATGCTGCATTGGCATCCCTTTGGAACAGTACTTTTGCCACAGACCCAGACTACTGGTTGACTTGGAGGCCACTACCTGCAACAGAGGAACATAACTTGCCTAAATCTCATATGAACCCTTCTGTGAAGGTTTGTATCTTCTGACCTAATCAAACCACTGCACTGGACACTCTTTAATTGAATAATAGAACAACTTTCTGAAGCAGTGCTGTAAGTTCTAGCAGAGTCAGTGCAAACTGCATCTGAAAATTCTAACTCTTAATCTCTTAATTCAGGGCCCAGGCATTTTGACCCGAGCCATTTTCTCCAAGTGCTTCTTTGAAATTCTAACTAGCAGCAGCAAGACAAAGCAGTGGGATGTCAGTGGGCTGCCTGTTTTGTCATCATCCCATGTGACACTGGGAGAATGGATGGAGAGGGCACAGCAGCTTCACGAAGTAAGCACAGCACTGTGGACCAACTTGGCAGTCCCTTCAACAGTAGACTTTAGGTATTGAGACCTTTATTCCATATATATCTTACTTAATCCAGGCACATTCCAGAGGTCTGCTTTCTGTGTGTAAACTTTTCTCATTCTTCTCTTCTTCCTTTGCCTCTAGACACACAGATGCCAGACTACAAGGAATAATGCTCAGCGAGCTGCTCTCTGCCCTGGTAGATCTGGTTCCAGTGGATCTTCAGGCAGAATTCTTGGAGTGCTGTGAGAAGCTTTACCTCAAAGATCCCGTTGTGTATGAGTTCCTTTTCAAGATACTTGGAAACATCACTGATCAGGATCTACTTCCTAAAGAATTCCTGTTTCTCCTGCTCACTTGCTTGCAACAGTTCTTTGGGGAAGGGCTTAAAGAGTTATCAGAGACAGCTTGTCGAGGAAGCCTCTGGGTGAATATGGGTTTGGTGCAGATCCAGGTGCGGCTTCCACACACCAGGTTTGATCCAGCTGTTAAAAGAGAATACAAGCTCAAGTACACAGAAGAAGAGGTGAGTGTGGAGCTGAATTGGCCTTTACCTCTGTAATGTGTAAAATCAACACAAATTAGTTTGGCCTCGGTGCTTATAGGCAAATTTTTGGTCGTGATTTTTAAGCTACAGAGGTAGAACTCCTTTTAAGGTGTAATAAGATGATGTACCTACTTGGTTACCACCATCAGAACGTCAGAGAATGATTTCTGCTTTCCTTTTTAGTTACACCAGCTGGAGTGTGAATGGAAAACAAATGATTTGTCATCCCAGCTGCATACAGGAAAAAGTATTGAAGATGAAGCATTCAGCAGCTATATTCATCCCCATCTCAGGTAACATCTGAACCACTTAACTCTTTTCTTTTAGAGTTTCAGTTTCTTCTTTGGATGCTTAAGCTCCAGAGCTTTTCTCCACAGCTTGATAATTTCTGTGTTCTTCTCCAGAAGTAAAGGTTGCTGATTTTTAAGGTTTCAATTTGCTTATTGAGGTGCTAAGATCACAGGATGTTAGAGGTTGGAAGGGACCCAAGGGGACCATCGAGTCCAACCCCGCTGCCAGAGCAGGACAATCCTATCTAACACAGATCACAGAGGAACACATCCAGACAGGCCTTGAGAGGCTCCAGAGAAGGAGACCCCACAACCTTTCTGGGGAGCCTGTTCCAGTGCTCTGTGGCCCTTACAGTAAAGAAGTTCCCCCTGGAGTTTTGCTGGTTGCTTCCAGTAATACTCTTTTTTTTTCCCCCCTTAATTCTCACAGAGCTCTCAGATGGCAAGCAGTAGAGTAATTGCACTTTGTCGAAGTGGCAAGGCAGGCCAGTGGGGACAGAATTACATGTGCATGCTACACAGCTATAGCTTCTTGTTTTGTCCTTGTTTACTGCTTGACACAAACTAGCTGAGTATTTCTGGTGGATCTTTTTATGTGCCTAACTGTTATCGATCTATACAAAAACACTTATATGAAATATGATTAAACTGCTCAATGTTCTATCTTTTAACAGGCTGTTGCATGAAAGAATGCAAAGGCTGAAGGAGCAAATAAGCAACCTTTCCAGAAAAAAGGCCTTCAGGCCTCCAGCTCCAGCCTATGATTGCTTATACCAGGAAACTCACCAATACATCAACAGCATAGCACAGGTTTCTTCAGTCCAAGAGCTTTTAGGCCGCCTCCTGCAGTTCCTCCGTGGACAAAGACCTAAATCACTGCAGGCAGTACAAAACCTGTTAAACGAGGAAGCCTCCTGGCAACAATCACACCACCAGTTTAGAAAACACCTGGCAGAGGAGTATGCTGCATTTCCTGATGCCATCATCCCACTGCAAGCTGCCATCCTGCAGCTGCAGCACGGCATGCGATTGGTGGCATCTGAGGTTTACGCAGTGCTGAACAGTTCTGTGCGTCCAGCTGACCTCACCAACCTCCTCACTTCATTGCTGTCATTCCCTTCTGTTGGCCCTGCCTTCCCTACTTACTTGGCTCATGCAGAAGTTCTGTGCTCAGTGAATTCAGTTGAGGTCCTTCATGGGCTTAAAAAGTTTTCTCTGAAGCGCTCTGAAGGAGAATCTGAGGGAGCAGAGCAGCCTTGCCCAACTCTGGAACAGCTCCTGGTGAATGCTTTGTTACATCTTCGATGTCATGTACTAGCCAGAGGAGAGATGGACCAGAAATCTCTGCAACTTTTTAGACATCTCTGTCAGGTAATTGATTTGGTTGGGTATTGACTGGCTGAGGCAGGAATTAGAAAAACAGAATTAATGTCCCAAAAATCCCTATATACAGAACTACTTAAGGTGTATTTCCAGCCTCTAACTCGGTCGGGACATCTTCAAAGGATGCTTATGGGCAAGTTTAGTGATTTAGGAAAGTCAGAAAATGGAAAAGGCTAAGCTACAACACAGTTTTATTCCACTTACAAATGAGGCTGAGCAGAGAATTTAAGGGAACAACAGACTTTACTCATGGAGGTGAGGTAGGAAGTTTGCCACAATGCCTGGTGAATTTCTGTCAGCAGCCTCTGAAACTGCAAGTTATATCCACGTTAAGAATCCACACCACAGAAGTCCAAGGCGAGTGGGAAGACTCACCAAAGTCAAAAGTGCCTCAGACAGCTTCTGTGGGAGTGATGGGATCCAGCAGTGGGATGGTCGTGGAAGCGGTGCTGCCTCAGCAGCACAGGGGAGAGCCAAACCGCTAACGCCTTCCCCAGCGTGGGGCAGCAAGCAGGGAGTCAGGCTGTGGTGTGGTCCCAGAGAAGCCAGCTCTGGGTGCCGCTGGCAGCTTTTGTCTCCAATGGACCTAAGGACCTGCAGACTTGTTGGGGAGCAGCATGGAGAGTGCAAGAGCAGTGCTGCAGTGGAGCTGCACAGAACAGAGCTAAAATGGAAGCTGTGTGAAATGGGAGGCATCCAAAAGCAAGAGCAGTCCAAAACAGGACCACTGCAAAGAGGGAACTCTGTGAAGGCAGAAAGTCTCTGCCTTTTTCCTCACTCTGTTTCCCCAGACAATGTGCCCGCTTGCCATTGGGCACAAAGAATCCAGCCAACTGCTAGCTGATGCCAGTGCAGGCTTCCACACCAATCAGTACATGTGTGGAAAAGAGAACTTCTGCTGCTCCCTCTTCAAGCCTGCAAGGAGGGGTGGGGGAAAGCAGCTTTTTGCACCTTCTTCTTTCCCCATTCAAACCTCTGGAGATGAGGTAGGGGAAGGAAGAATTTGGAGCGCCCCACAACAATAATGCAATCTGAATGCCAGTGCATTGCACTAAACTGTCTTGTCCCCATGCAGGAAAGACGTGGATCTGGTAAAGGTTTTTTAGGCTTGTAGTGATAGGACAAGGCAGGATGGTTTTAAGCTGAAAGAAGGTAGATTTAGATTAAACAAAGAAGAAATTTTAACAAATGAGGATGGTGGTGCACTGAAGAGTAGGAAAGAGCCAAACAAGACAAATCAGCTTGGGTAAATGTTTGCTGCTTTGTGTCTCCTTAGGCAATTATAAATGAATGGGATGAGCAGGAACGTCGTGCCCAAGAGCAAGAGGCCATGCAACACAGTCTGTACAGATACAGAAGTAAAAGCCATGGGACAGGACGGAGTGAAGAAGAGGAGGAAGAGGAAGAATTTAGGAGGAGATTTCCTTTTCATGAGAAGGTAATGGCTTTAACTTTGGTAAAGAAACACAAGAATTACTTCTCGAGTAGCTCCTGAAAATACTTGCTGTAAGTCCTGTGAGATGAGGAATGAAACAGCTTTTTCTTCAGTCAGAAGAGAAATATGTAGTGGGGTTTGATAAGAAGGTAGTAAGTACTCTGCTGTGAGTTTATTCTACCTTCTGCTTGTGCAAAGTGTTTTGGAATTAATTTCTGGTCTTGACCTGTACTGTGGTTCAGGTGAATCACAGAGTGTTAGGGACTGGAAGGGACCTTGTAAGCTCATCCAGTCCAACCGCCCCCTGCCAGAGCACCTAGAGCAGATAGCACAGAGGACACCCAGGCAGGTCTTGAGTATCTCCAGAGAGGGAGTCTCCACAATCCCCCCCAGGGCAGCCTGTTCCAAGGTTCTATCATCCTCAACACTAAAAACATTTTCCTCCTGTTTCCATGGAACTTCCTATACCTCAACTCTCATGCATTGCCCCCTGTGCTATCACTGGGCATCACCCAGCAGAGCCTGGCTCCAGCCTCTCGCCACTCACCTTCACATCTTTATAACCATTCATGAGGTCCCCCCCTCAGGCTCCTTCTCTCCCAGCAGCACAGCCCCAGCTCCCTCAGGCTCTCCTCCTAAGGAAGATCTTCCACTGCCTTCAGCAGTTTTGTGGCTCTGCACTGCTCTCTCTCTAGCAGTTCCCTGAGGTCCTTCTTGAACTGCGGGGCCCAGAACTGGACACAACATTCCAGATGCAGCCTCAGCAGGGCAGAGTAGAGTGGGAGGAGATCTTCTCTGGACCTACTAACCACAGCTCTTCTAATCCACCTCAGAATGGATGTTAGGAAGAAGTTGCTCAGCATGAGGGTGGTGAGACCGTGAAATGGGTTGCCCAGGGAGGTGGGTGAAGCCCCTTCCCTGGAGGTGTTTTAAGTCCAGTCTGGATGAGGCTCTAAACAGCCTGGTCTAGTATGACGTGTCCCTGCCCATGGCAGGGGCGTTGAAACTAGATGATCCTTGTGGTCCCTTCCAACTCTGACTGATTCTGAGTGTGATTTTTACTTGGCAGCAGCTGAGGGATCACTGTACTGCTCTCTTGCCAGCTGTAGTTGTGCCTGTTGCCCTGTGTTTTGTTTCAGATGGACACCTGAGCTGTGAGGCAGGCAGTATCTGTGTACAGGGTGCCAGCTCCAAATCAGTAGCATATTGCTGCAGAAAGGGAGATGAGGGGGGGAAGGGAAGTGTTAAAGAAAGACATTAGCATTGACTTTTGATTATCATGTGATTTGCAGGACTTTGAAGATATCACAGCTCAACCAACCCTAGAAGAGAAAATGGAAACTGAAGATCCACTGGAAAAGCAGCTGGAAGCTGAGAGAGCCCTGTTGTCCAAGAGCTCCATGCAAGCAGTGATGATGGTTCACCAGCAGCTGTGCTTGAACTTCGCTCGATCCCTCTGGTATCAGCAGAGTCTGCCTTCTCATCAAGCCAAACATTACTTCAGCACATTTATTTCCTGCTACCAGACTGGTGCATGCCTGGTGTCACAGTTCTATCCTTTAATTGGTAAGATCTGCAGATTTAACTTCCACAGAATCAGTGTTGCTTTGGTTGGCAGAGATGTCCAAGATCACTGAGTGCAGCCTTCAACCCAACACCACCTTAGCCATTAAAATGTGTCCCAAAGTGCCAGGTTCACACATTTCTTGGACACCTCCAGGGATAGCGACTCCACCACCTCCCTGGGCAGCCCATTCCAATGGTAGATGAGAAGAAGATGCCTCTGACTTGTCAGTCACACAGCCCCCACAAACGAAGTAAGCTAGATATAAATAAATATCTCTTCACAGAATCACAGGATTTTGGGGTTACAAGGGACCTCTGGAGGTCTTTAAATCCAACCCTCCTGCCAGAGCAGGACCATAGCATCTAGTACAGGTCCCACAGGAACACATCCAGACAGGGCTGGAAAGTCTCCAGAGAAGGAGACTCCACAACCTCTCTGGGCAGCCTGTGCCAGTGCTCTGTGGCCCTTACAATAATTCTTCCCCATTTTGAGGTGGACCTTCCTGTGCTGTAGTTTCCATCCATTGCCCATGTCCTATCACAGGGCGCAAGTGAGCAGAGGCTGTCCCCATCCCCTCCTTCCTGACTCCAGCCCTCAGATTTTGATAGGCATTGATTAGATCCCTTCTCAGTCTTCTCATCTCCGGACTAAAAAGGAACTGAAAAAGGAATTAATAGCATGTGTGATGTCTTCCTTCTTTTGTTTCCCAGGTGCTGAAATGAATGATAGCCTTCTGGGCAGCCAGCTTCTAGTTAGCACTGTTCTTCGCAATACCTTCTTTGAGGAACTCACTTCGGATCTGATGCTGCAGCAGGATGGCCCTTATGACTTCTACCAGCACCCCAACATCCAGCAAGTCCGACTGTGCCAGCCTGTGCTTGATAATTTGGTTAAAGAAGTAAACAGGCTACTGCAAGAATGGCCAGAGCATCCCGTGCTTGTGCAGGTAAAACCAACCTCAAGATGTGCTTGGGAGAAAAACAAAGTGTTTTGGATTGCATTTGGGGTGTGAATGTGTGTGTGGATAGGAATAGACATATGCATATGCATGGAGGCACTTGTCCAGATGCTGTCTAGATCACTTATGCAGATGTTTTGAAGACAAACTTGTTTCTTCTTAGGAAGTATTAGGTATGATCACAGAAACATTCAGGTTGGAAAAGACTCTCAGGATCACCAGGTCCAACAGATATCCCTGCTCTACAAAGTGCACCCTAAACTATATCCTCAAGCACCACATCCAAATGGCCTTTAAACATATCCAGGGTTGGTGACTCCACCACCTCCCTGGGCAGCCCATTCCAGTGCCTGAACACTCCTGCCCTGAAAAGAAATTTCCTATTATCCAGTCTAAACCTACCCAGTGGCAGCTGGAGGCTGTTCCCTCTTATTCTATCACTGTTTACTTGTGAGAAGAGCCCAGCACCAACCTCTCCACAACCACCTTGCAGGTAGCTGCAGACAGCCATGAGCTCTGCCCTCAGCCTCCTCTGTTTCACACTAACCAGCCCCAGCTCCCTCAGTTGCTCCTCATCAGATTTATTCTCCAGGCCCTTCCCCAGCTTCCTTGCCCTCCTCTGCACTGGCTCCAGCACCTCCACATCTCTCTTGTATTGAGGTGCCCAAAACTGAACACAGCACTCAAGCTGTGGCCTCACCAGAGCTGAGTACAAGAGGACAATCCCCACCCTGCTCCTGCTGGCCACAGCATTTCTAATGCCAGCCAGGATCCCACTGTCTTTCTTGGCCACCTGGGCACACTGCTGGCTCCTATTCAGTGGCTCGTCAGTTAGAACTCGTGGGTCCCTTTCTGCCATGCAGCTTTCCAGCCACACTGCCCCAAACCTCTAGTGGTTACTGGTTTTATTTTAGTTAGAAAATACCAAGTGGCCCACTGATACTACAGTGTTAAGCAATCTTCACTCTGCCATGCCTCACAGATAACTTTTTGATTAGTTCTGCTGCTGGCTGGGCTCCTGTTTCTTTCTTTTCTCAAAGCCCCCACTTTTTCATAGTCCTTTAAAATTAGGCTCTTCGATTCCAATTACAGAACTTGTGTAGCCCTCAGGTTATATTTTTTTAGAGTAATGCAAAAGCTGAGCATCAATTGGAACTGTTTGCATTAGGTCATTTGTGTTCCTTTGCAGTTCCTTTCCAGTTCCAGGGGGACTGACCTTCACTGAACTACTAATGAGTTTACACTAAAATGAGGAAGCAGTTTAAAACAAATTCCTGTATCCTGCAGAGGAGGGTGAGAGGGTTGTGCTGATACAGATTAGCTTAATTACATGACTGCTTCTGTTGAAGATGAGTTACTGCAGGCTGAATGGTTGTTTCTCATTCTGCAGCTGTTAGTTGTGGTGGACAGAATCCAGAGTTTCCCACTCTCTAGTCCTCTCTCAAAGTTCCTGAATGGCTTGGAAATTCTTCTTGCAAAGGCACAGGTAGGAAAAGAGCTAAGAGGAAACTCTTCTCTTTTGTGTATTTGTGTTGCTACCATAATAAACCCAACAGTTTCCTAACCAGGATTTGGGGAAGTGAACTTGCTCCACATTCTTAAATTTAAGGAGCAGGGATGTAATCCACGAGTCTTGCCATGCAGAGACTTAATTTCTGGCTTTGTGTGAAGGAGAATTTTTATCTGTCCTTTTTTCAGGACTGGGAGGAAAATGCTAGTCGAGCTTTGTCCTTGCGGAAACACCTTGCTTTGGTCACACAACTGATTATCCAGTGGCGCAGGCTGGAGCTGAAGTAAGAGCTGTCCTTCTCTACTGCTTTCCCATAGATGCTATAAGCTGCTGTCTCTGTACAGAGTCACATTCCAAAGTAGAATTGCCTCAATCATGGAACAGGCTTCTCTGTGTGTGTGTGTGTCTGTCCTAGTAATGATACGGGGGAATAAAGCAACCCAAAGTAGTAGCAGTAGTGGCTCAGAATGAGCATGCCCAGCTCACTGTGACCCTATGTACATGCCTCAGGAGGAGCAGAAGCAGAACAGATTAACTAGAGTGCTTCATCCTGATCTCTTCCCAGTGTTCCATTTTCATTCTAGGGTTCCCTTCTACTGAGCCTGCAGTGTTTTGTCTATTTAACAGCACCCATTAAGCTTTCTTTAAAAGTTATTGTCCTGCTAAGGAAAATTCTTCCCATTTTTATCTTCACTGTATGCCATGACCAGGCATTCCACAAGTCTACCTCTAGTTTTGTGACAAGAAACTCTAAAACCTGGCTCTGACTGGTTTTGTTTTACTGTTAGGAAGTTCTACCTCAACATGAGGAACATCCTCTGCACTCTAAGGGTCACAGAGCACTGGAACAGGCTCCACAGGGATGTTGTGGAGTCTCCTTCTCTGGTGACTTTCAAGCCCTGTCTGGATGTGTTCCTGTGTGATCTGAGCTAGATGATATGGTTCTGCTCTGGTAGGAGGGTTGGAGATCCCTTCCAACCCCTAACATCCTGTGTGCCCCCCTAGTTCCTGCATTTCTTGCTTCTTCTTTAATAGCAGGGGCAAAGCAGTGATCCTCAAGAACTGAATATGTGTATGAACCATATGCATAGATACTTCATCCTGTAAAATTTTCCTTCAGTAGAAACACAGAATAAAGTTTATTTTGTTTTGGAACCCAAACTAACCACAGTATTTTTGCTTTGTTTTTTCCTTTCTCTCTCTTTCCTTGTTGTTTCCAGCTGCTGGTCAGTAAGCTTGGACAACATTATGAAGCAGCATGCAGAGAAATCCACCAAGCATTGGTTCTCAGTCTATCAGATGATTGAAAAGTATGTTCAAGAGCAGACAGAGGCAAACACAGAAGGTAAGTGCTGTCCTTATATGAGTATGTAATGCAGTTCTAATTGTGACTGAGGATGCCAGAGTTTGAGAAGGCACTTTCAGGTGTAGCTCTTGCACCTTTCGCCCTGCAACAAATTCCATTTCTGTGTAGTCTTCCATTTAGAAAGAACCTCACTTGGTATTTATTTCTGGACCCACCTCTGGGCTGGAGACAGGAAATGGGGAGAGCAGAGAATGTTTGGAAACATGAACAAGGAGCAATTTGATATAAGCTGCAGCACAGGAGGTTCCACCTCAACACAAGGGAGAACTTCTTTAAGGGTCCCAGAGCACTGGAACAGGCTCCCCAGAGAGATTTTGGAGTCTCCTTCTCTGGGGACTTTCAGAGCCTATCTGGATGTGTTCCTCTGTGACCTGAGCTAAACTATATGGTCCTGCTCTGGCAGGAGGGTTGGACTAGATCTCTTTGAGTCCCTTCCAACCCCTGACATCCTGTGAGTCTCTCTTAGGACTGATATTGTGCATTTGGGAGGAAAAAGGTGTCTGTAAATAGCATCTCAAAGAAAGTACAACTGTGCTGACTACATCGTGCACATACAAACATTTCAAACAGGTTGGGAGGGTAGGAGGCCTCCACCTGCAGCTGGAAAAGGCATCTCATGTTTTTTAACTGCACAAAGCATAATCAATATCTCAGCTGAGCTGCTTTTAGCATCTTGTATAAAGCCTAGAGAATTCTAACAGGATTTTGGTACCCACTGTTCTTAGCAAATCTGCCTGCAGGTGCTCCCATGATGTTAAATAGGGATAAAGCATACACTTCTCAGTCCCTTGTCTCCTCAAAATTCAATAGAATTGTGAAGATGAAAGTAGCATCCTCTGAGGCAGTGTCCTGACTAAATTAATGCACTTAGTAGGTGAGCTTCATAAACTGGGATTATTTTATATCTCCAAGTGGCCAGCCTGCCTTCTCCCATAGGTAGTTTGCTCTGAAGACACTATACCAGATTTTTCAGGATCTATTTCTGTCTTCATGATGTTGAGGAGTTAAGGAACTAGCAGTGACTAACTTATAGTCTGCCTCAATGACCAAAACCAAAAAAAGCCTTTCATTCACAGAGAATATTCTTTAGATGTATGCTGTACTCTGAAATTGGATATATGATTTGCCTTCTCAGTCACTATCTCACTGATGCCTCACTCAGCCCCTCTCACAGAATTAACCAGGAGAGAAAAGACTTGTAAGATCATTGAGTCCAACCTATCACCTAACCCTTCAAATTAACTCAACCATGGCACTAAGTGCCTCATCCAGCCTCCTCTTAAACACCTCTCCTTTCTTTCCAGTGTGGTATTTGTTGATTTGGCTTATTGTTAAATAAGAATTCTCCTCACTACTCCTTCTGCCCCTTTTCTAATACAAAACTGCTATTTCCTAGAATCAAATAATCAGCCAGGTTGGAACAGACCTCCAAGCTCATCCAGCCCAACCTAGCACCCAGCCCTAGCCAGTCAACCAGACCATGGCACTAAGTGCCTCATCCAGGCTTTTCTTGAACACCTCCAGGGATGGTGACTCCACCACCTCCCTGGGCAGCCCATTCCAATGCCAGTCACTCTCTCTGGCAAGAACTTTTTCCTAACATCCAGCTTAGACCTGCCCTGGCACAACTTGAGACTGTGTCCCCTTGTTCTGTTGCTGGTTGCCTGGGAGAAGAGCCCAACCCTACCTGGCTACAGCCTCCCTTCAGGTAATTGTAGACAGCAATGAGCTCTGCCCTGAGCCTCCTCTTCTGCAGGCTGCACACCCCCAGCTCCCTCAGCCTCTCCTTATAGGGTTTGTGTTCCAGGCCTTTCACCAGCACTATCACCCTTCTCTGGACACCTTCCAGTATCTCTTTAGTTGAAAGTTTACAGACAGCAGTCAGTTGTCATGCAAAGAACCTGTTTGTCTATGTTTTGTAGCTTGTTTATGTGATTCTGTGATTTATTTCTCCCCCTTCTGAATTTCTGGTGTCCTTTTCAGAGGCTGAGCAAATGGATGTGAAAAGGCTGGTCAGCACACTGCAGGCTTTCATTGAAGGATCCACTCTGGGAGAATTTCATGCACGACTGCAAGCACTACTGGTTTTTCATTGCCATGTCTTGCTGATGCCTCAAGCAGCAGAAAAGGGTAAGCTGTTAGCATTATGTGTATTGGGTTGTCTTTACAACAGCCTGACCATCAGGTATTCAGGGACAGCTATGTGCTCTGGTGGCCAAGAAGGCCAAAGCCATTATGGGGTGGGTTAGAAGGGCTGCGATTGGTAGGTCCAGAGAGGTTCTCGTCCTTTCTATTCTGCCCTGGTGAGGCTGCATCTGGAAAATTGTGTCCAGTTCTGGGCCACTCAGTTCAAGAAGGACCTCAGGGAACTGCTTGAGAGAGTTCAGTGCAGAGCCACAAAACTGCTGAAGGCAGTGGAAGATCTTCCTTAGGTGGAGAGCCTGAGGGAGCTGGGGCTGTGCTGCTGGCAGAGGAGAAGCCTGAGGGGGGTCCTCATCAATGGTTACAAAGATGTAAAGAGTGAGTGCCAGGTGGCTGGAGCCAGGCTCTGCTGGGTGATGCCCAGTGCCAGGACAAGGGGCAATGTGTGGAAGCTGAGGCATAGGAAGTTCCACAGAGATACAAGGAATCTTTTTTTCCCTATGAGGGTGACAGAACAGCGGAAGAGGCTGCCCAGGGAGGTTGTGAAGTCTTCCTGTCTGGAAATAGTCAAAACCTGCCTGGGCACATTCCTTTGTGATCTGGTATAGGTGATCCTGGCTGTGGCAGGAAAGTTGGACTGCATGAGCTTTTGATGCCCCTTACATTCTATGCTTCTGAGACTTCCCAAAGAGATCACTCAGCTCACAAATACAACACAGTCCTGTGGTGACTGCCGTGGATGTGTTCAAAGGTGGTTTAGATTTGGTGTTGGGTATATGGTTAGGTGTGGGCCTTCCAGCGTAGGGTTAATTAGTTGGGCTTGATGATCCCAAGAATTTTTGTCCAACCTGAATAATTCTGTGATGATTCTGTCTTGGTTTTCGCATTTTGATGGAGAGTATTACTGGTCAGTGTTCCACATCTTTGAGTGTTGTGAGGTTTCATGATTGAAAAGAAAGGAGGGGTGGGGATGCATGCATTTCTTCTCTTGACACTAAAGAATACAGTCTTTTAAAAGAAGCTTGTTATTGCCTGTCCCTTCCAGACATTCTCTGCAGCATCCTGTGGAATCTACACAATTACTACAAGCAGTTTTCAGAGTGTGTTGAGGCCAGAATCACTGAACTTCGTCACCCTATAGAAAAGGAACTTAAGGTAAGAGGAAGCTTCACTCAGATGATACATTGATCTAACCAAGGGAACAGCAGAGGAGATATTACTTGAATTTGTATATAATAGCTCTATGGCCACTGAAATCCCTCCTATGCTTCACATTATCTTTGTCAAGAATTTACTGTTGAGGCTGGGGGGTTGGTTGAAGTCTTTAATGTTTGATCAGTTCCATTTAGCTGTGGAAATTTCTACCCAGTAGTGAAGCCCCTTTGGCTTTCACAGCATTTTGCTCTGCAGCAGTTGTAGTGTGAACACATATGTTGATGGAATCAGATGCCTATGCAATCTTTTTGACACTTACTAAAATGTCACAGGCTGACAGGATATTAGGGGTTGGAAGGGATCACTGGAGATCTTCCAGTCCAACCCCTCTGCCAGAGCAGGACCATGGCACAGAGCAGTCCAACCCCCCTGCCAGAGCAAGCTGCACAGGAAAGCATCCAGACAAGGCTGGAAAGTCTCCAGAGAAGGAGACTTCACAATCTCTCTGGGCAGCCTTTTCCAGTGCTCTGAGACCCTTACAGTAAGGAAGTTCTTCCTCATGTTGAGGTGGAACTTGCTGTGCTGTAGTTTACATCCATTACTCTTTGTCCTATCAAAGGGCACAAGTAAGCAGAGGCTGTCCCTTCCTTCCTAATCCCCACTCCTCAAACATTTATAACCATTGATTAGATCCCCTCTCAGTTTTCTCCTAGCCAGAGTAAAAAGCCCCAGGCCTCTCAGCCTTTCCTGGTAAGGCTTACATATATTGACATTTAAAGCTGATGAGCTTCAAAGATCCTCTTTTCTATGCAAAGAGTGTGTTGTATTTCTGTAAGTAATCACTTCTGTTTGTTTTCCTGGTAGGAATTTGTGAAAATTTCCAAGTGGAATGATGTCAGCTTCTGGGCTATAAAACAATCAGTTGAAAAAATACGCAGGTAAGTCAGAGCTCTGTATTTGGGACCTTCCTTCTAGATGAAATCTACAAACACCAAGATCTGTTGATGAAATTTACATGCAAGAGTATTCCTTCTGCTCATAACACAGTGGGAACATTTATTTCCAGCACTGAGGGGATTATAAAACCCAGTGATATTTTTGCTTTCCTTTGGTAATTAGGACCCTCTTTAAATTCATGAAGAAGTTTGAAGCTGTTCTGGATGAGCCATGTCGGCCTGCTTTGGTGGAAATTGGCAAGGAGGAGCAGCTGGACTGTTTGCAGAAACAAGAAGAATTGGAGAACAAAGAGACCAAAGTTCAAAGGCTGAACAACACATTAAGAAAACTCCTATCTGCTAAAGCAGATGGTACCAAGGTGAGGATGTTCTTTATTCAAAATGTGGGGAGGGATATTTTCACTGTTCCCATCTCTGTGTTGCTTTTCACTGATGAATGCAGAAAAATGTTGTGTAAGAGTCTAAGTCTGTGGAATATATCAACCAGCTTTTGGTCTGTCTTGTGCTCACTGTTATGAAACACTGCAGATGGGTAGGAATGCAGCATGAAAGTACAAGCACCTTTTGTATGGATTTGGCACCGTGGCTGTGCTCCAGTACAGAGATGACAGCACTTACATTTCTTGGAGTCATAGAATCAAGCAGGTTGGAAGAGACCTCCAAGATCATCCAGTCCAACCTAAGTGGCCTGCATATCATCTCCTGCAATTCACTACTTTCCTAATAGTGAATAATATGAATTTGGGGTAGAAATTGTTCATAGAATCATAGAATCAGCCAGGTTGGAAGAGACCTCCAAGCTCATCCAGTCCAACCTAGCACCCAGCTCCATCCAATCAACCAGAGCATGGCACGAAATACCTCATCCAGTCTTTCTCTGAACACCCCCAGGGACAGCAACTCCACCACTTCCCTGGGCAGCCCATTCCAATGCCAATCACCCTCTCTGTGAAGAACTTCCTCCTAACATCCTGACACTGTATTTCTAAACAAGGACCCAGACAAACAGTCATGTGGCTGTAGGATTTGTGTGTATGTTAGTTCTGAATAAATATAAACTTAGATTGAGCTTGAATCCTCATAGGGCAATGCTTTGCATTGCCAACTAACAGCAGATGTGTGACAGCTACTGCAACTATTTGCCTTGGACGAGTTGGTACATGGTAAATTAATATTTAAGTTATGTAAAGGTGAGTGCCAAGAGGCTGGAGCCAGACTCTGCTGGGTGATGCCCAATGCCAGGACAAGGGGCAGTGGGTGGGAGCTGAGGCAGAGGAAGTTCCATGGAAACACGACAACGAATTTTTTCCCTGTGAGGGTGACAGAACAGCAGAACAGGCTGCCCAGAGGGATTGTGGAGTCTTGCTCTCTGAAAATATTCAAGAGCTGCCTGGATGTGTTCCTGTGTGATCTGCTTTAGGTAATTCTGCTCTGGTAAGGTGACTGGACAGAATGAGCTTTTGAGGTCCCTTCCAGCCCCTAACATTCTGTGATTCTGTGAAATCATACTCTGCAATGTCACAGTTAAGTGTGTCTCTAACTTAAGTTGACCAGCTCAGAGAAGAAGTCAACTATTTTTCTTCCTGAAATTGATTGTTATTCTCATCCATTAAGTCTTAATAAGGCTCAAGGAGAAAATTGTAACTCATAAGAATTTGTGAGTGGGAAATGCTGAACTGCTTTCCATTCTGCTTCTTCAGACCAGCAGAACATTTGCTCCCTGTTCCTATCCTCTGACAGTCATGAGGGTGCAATGAGGAGGAGAAAGCTGATGCAAATCTATTGTGTTTGGTTTGTTGGGTGGTGGTTTGAAAGCCTGTTACTGATAATCAACAGGGTTATTGGTTTCACTTATTGCAGCTTCATGTTGTCTTCGAGTGTTGGTGCCAGAAGGTTTTGGCACCTTTGATGAATGTAGAATTTAGCCCTTGTTTTTGCAGCTATTTACTCTTAATGGGTAAATAAGACAGCTTGGAGATTTTGTCTAATTGGACTATTTGGTTCTTTGTTCCTTGTCTCAGAGAGTGCTTCCAGAAGAATGCCAGGATGGCATTACACTGGATAGAGAATCCCTTCAGCATCGTCTGCCTAAGCTTACTAAGAAAATGCAGAAAATGTGTACAGCAGTTACAGAGAAAAATTCATTCTTAGGTCTGGTGGAAGATCTCGACCAGTTCACAGGTGAAGTGTCCTTGTGATTTCCATACCATGATTGACTTCTGTAAAGTAAATGCAACGAATCAGGAGAAGGCGTAGAAGTAGAGTTCCCCTCCCACGCTGCCTTCCCATGTCTGCTCTGTGCACATCAGCTTTTCACTCCTCTTACCTTTCCCTGCTGTCTGCTCTGCAGGTGGCATCATTGATTCAGTAGCTGAACTGCAAAATTTAACGTTTGATCAGACAGCAGAGAAGGAGAAGCAGAAATCAGAGGCGAAGCACATTCAGATGCAGAAGCAGCGGGCTCTGGCAGAGCTCTTTAAAAGCCTTGCTAAAACAGGTGAGCTTGGAATGATAATGTGTCTGATACCAAAGTCCTTCAGCATTTTGCTGTTTGTGCCACTACATCTAAACCTGCCATAAGAAAATGGTCTTGAAGTCACTGAGCCACTAATACCTAGATGCATTTAAGTCTCTGTCTCTTCATCTGTTGACTGTGAGGCCTGGTGTGTTAGCCCTTCAAATGCTTCCTGTTCTTACATTCCATTAGATGTGCAACAGCAGCTTTTCTGAAGCAGAAAGTTAATCATCTCCAGTCAGAAGTCACTGCACAGCTGTTAGAAACAAGTGGGGAGCTCCTTGTGTCCATCATATCCATTCTCTAATAGAGAACTGAAATTAAGTTAGCTGCTTTGAAGGAGAGTTCTTCTCTCTGTGGATGGACAGGCAGAAGTCAGATGGGCAGAGGTGTTGCTGAGCCATGGAGACTGAATGGTCTATTTATGGGAATGGTTGGAGGCATTCAGTTCAGCAGTCCAGTCTCCACTAATCTTGCTAATCTTAAGGTGAAGGACCTGAGGAATGGGATGGCATCCAGAGGGACCTGGACAAGCTGAGGTGAGCCCAGGAACCTTATGAGGTTTAACAAGAGCAAGTGCAGAGTTCTGCACTTGGGCTGGAACAATCCTCATTATTCATACTGACTGGGGAGGGGACATGACAGAAAGCAGCCCTGTGGGAAAGGACTTGGGGGTGCTGATGGACCAGAAGCTGGACAGGAGCAGGCAGTGTGAGCTTGCAGCCCAAAAGACAAAACACAGCCTGGGCTGCAGCCAAAGCAGCACTGCCAGCAGAGCCAGAGAGGGGATTCTGACACTTTGCTCTGCTGAGACCTCACCTGCAGTACTGCATCCAGCTCTGGAGTCCTCAGTTTAAGAAGGACATGGAGCTGATAGAGCAAGGCCAGAGGAGGGCCACGAAAATGCCCAGGGGGTTGGAGCAGCTCTGCTACAAAGATAGGCTGAGGGAGCTGGGTAGAAGAGGAGGCTCTGGGGAGACCTAATAGCAGCCTGCCAGTACCTGAAGAGGGCCTACATGAAGGCTGGAGAGAAACTGTTTACAAAGGCCTTGAGTGACAGGATGAGGGCAATGGCTTCAATCTATTCAATCTAGAGTAGAGCAGATTTAGATTTGATGTTAGGAACAGGTTCTGCACCATGAGGGTGATGGAACACTGGAACAGGTTGCCCAAGGAGGTGTTTATGGCCTCTTCCCTGGAGATATTCATGGTGAGGCTTGACAGGGCTCTGGACAACTTGATCTAGTTGAGGTTGCCCCTGCTGTCTGAAGCAGGAGTTGGACTAGATGACCTCTGGGGGTCCCTTCCAGCCCAGACCATTCTATGATTCTGTGACCTACCCAAACTATTGATTGTTGCCTTTTCCTCTGATGTTAAGTTAAATTATTTGTCATCTGTCCTCAATCACTGAGCAGTTTAGAAGGCAGCAGAAGGAAGCAGTCTTGTTAAATAACTGACAGCATTTGTAGCCAGTAGTAGAAATGAATGCCACTTTGCATTCATTTTGCATCTATTTTGAAGAGACTTTAGTGTTTTGGTGCCTCTTGGAAGCTATAACTTCTATCCTAAGAACCTCAAACAACAAACTCCAACCAAACAAACCCAAACCAGCAACATAAAAACAAACAAAACCAAGCAAACAAAGAAACAAACAAACACAAAGTACAACCCCAAAAAACATCCCTGTTGCTTCTCAGTGCAGAAGGAAGCTTAGAAATGGGATGTGTTAAGTGTCCCAAGGAGGCATGAATTATATAACAAATGTAACTCGAAGTGTCACAGCACTTGGAAAATAAATGAAAGCCAAAAAAAGTCCTCACTGCCTTCTGGGAGGCAAGAAAAAGCATCAGCTGTAATTTTGGGTGTTTGTATGTACTGAGCAAATTGTTTCCAGAAGATTAAGCTCCTTTGATATTTAGATGACTGCTGAAGGAATGGTATGCTCTGATTTAATTAACACGTGGGGTTTGAATTCTTTACTGTGCTCTGACTTTGATTTCAGGGGGCACCTTTAACTACCTCATTCCCCAGGCTTTTAATCTCTTCAAAATGAGATGATGGTCCCTAACTCAGCTTTCTTAAGGGAACCAGGAGAATTGAAAAGTGTTGCCTTTAGCACTTGTTCTCACTTGTTTGGAAAAAAAAACCCTTTCTTTTTATCTTGGCCACCACCAAGAACCTTCTTTATACCTACAGGTCTATGTTTGTTTTATTTCTGCTGTGTTCTTCACCCTTGTTCAGCTGAAGACAGCTAAGCTGCAATCAGTTCTCATATTACCAAAATTGTATTCAAAGACTTTGCATAATCATAGAACCATAGAATGGTTTAGTTTACAAGGGATCTTAAAGCTCATCCAGTTCCAACCCCCTGCCATAGGCAGGGACACCTCCTGCTAGAACAGGTCACTCAAGGCCTGGTCTTGAACACCTTCAGGGAGGGAGCAGCCATGACCTCCCAGGGCAACCTGTGCCAGTGTCTCAACATCCTCACTGGAAAGAATCTCTTCCTAACAGCCAGTTTTAATCTCCCCTCTGACAGTTTAAACTCATTACTCCTCGTCCTGTCATTACAGGTCCTCATCAGTAGTCCCTCCCCAGCTCTCCTGTAAGCCCCTTTCAGATAATGGAAGGCCACTTCAAGGTCTCCTTGAAGCCTTCTCCAGGCTGAAGGCCCCCAACTCTCATAGCCTGTCCTCACAGCAGAGCTGCTGCAGCCCTCTGAGCATTTTCGTGGCCTCCTCTGGACTCACTCCAACAGTTCCATGTCTTTGTGTTGGGAGCTCCAGAACTGTACACAGTACTCCAGGTGGGGTCTCAGGAGAGCAGAGCAATCAGCATTAGGAAAGCTACATCAAAAGATTTTATATCACAGAACACTAGGAGTTGGAAGAATCATCTAGACCAAATCCCCTGCCAGGGCAGGATGACCTAGGGCAGATCACACAGGGACGCATCCAGGCGAGTTTTGAATGACTCCAGAGAAGGAGACTCCACAGCCTCTCTGGGCAACTCATCTGTGTTTTGTCACCCTCACAGTGAAAAAGCTTTTCCTTCTGCATCCCAATACCAACTGTGGCCTTTCTCATGTAAAGCATGTGTGTTTAAATGTCATTCCAGGCTTGTCCTACCGGAAAGGTCTTTCTTGGTCCCGTTCAAGAGGCTATCAGGAAGTACTCTACCTACGGCCCCTAGACTTGCAGAGTGCATTAAGTGTGGTGCACTGTACACATCAACTGGATGCCACGTATGTACACAGCCATTCTGACCCTTAGGTTGTATGAATTGCAGCTACAACAGCTAGAATTTCTGGCATGTATTTCACCTAGGATTGCAGATACTCATTTGTCTTCTCTCCCATTACTTCCCAGTATCCTGAGCTTACTGTCCTGGCACATACAGCTTAGGTTGTTTCAATTTGCACTTTTGCCAACTGCCTTAGTTTCATTGTCACTGTGAATGAGATTTCAGTTAATCCTCCACCACCCAGCTTTGCCTGGGACACTTTGCTAGCATCGTAGTAGAATGCAGACTGAAAGATTTTGTCCAAAGTGAGCTGTAATTTACAGGGATTACTTAATTGGGTTTTTTTTCCTTGATTAATGAGATATTTCAGGAGAAAATACACTTAGTTCAAAATGGGCATTCCTGGGAAAACCTGCTTCAAGGAAAGATCACAGGATCACAAGATGTTAGGGGTTCCAAGGGACCTCCAGAGATTGAGTTCAACCACCCCTGCCAGAGCAGGACCATAATCTAGTGCAGGTCACACAGAAACACATTCAGACAGGGCTGGGAAGTCTCCAGAGGAGGTTCCACAACCTCTCTGAGTAGCCTGTTCCAGTGCTCTGGGACCCTTGCAGTAAAGAAGTTCTTCCTCATGTTGAGGAGGAACTTGCTGTGCTGTAATTTCCATCCATTGCCCCTTGTCCTATCACAGGTGCAACTGAAGAGCCTGGCCCCTCTCTCTTGACTCCCAGCCCTCAGATATTTATAAACATTGATTAGATCCCCTTTAAGTCGTCTTTTCACCAGACCAAACAGCCCCAGATCCCTCGGCCTCTCCTCATCAGGCAGTGCTACAGCCCCTTAATGACCTTTGTAGCCCTCTGTTGGCCTCTCTCCAGTAGATCCCTGTCCCTCTTGAACCCAGGAGCCCAAAACTGAACTCAGTATTCCAGGTGAGGTTTCATCAGGACAGAGTAGAGGTGGAAGAGAACCTCCCTCAATCTGCTGGCCACACTCCTCTTAATGCACCCTAAGATCCCATTGGCCTTCTTGCTGTGCCATGCAGAACTTGCTGCCCACCAGCACTCCCAGCTCCCTCTCCAGAGGCTGCTCTCCAGCAGATCACCTCCCAGCCTGTACTGGTGCAGTTTATTATTCCTTCCCCAGTGCAGGACTCAGCACTCATCCTTGTTGAACCTGAGTAGGTTCCTCTCTGCCCAGCTCTCAGCCTGTCCCAGTCTTGCTGAATGACCTCCCAGCTTCCATGTGTCTCAGCCAAGCCTCTCAGTTCAGTGTCATCAGCAAACTTGCAGAGCAGACTCTGTCACCAGAGTCTTTTAGACATTGCTCTATTTTTCCAGCAGCAAGGGACTTCTATCAATGAGCCATGCTGGTTACTGTCCTCCTCAGGTGTAAGTTTATTCATAGGATCTTTTGTCAAGGCCAAAATAAAGGCTTGCCAATCATGCTGGAGTTAGCTTCCTGGGGAAAAAAAAGTCATTATGATGTATTACTTAATAGTCAAAAGATGGAGAATTTGCTGCTTTTGCTTCAGTTTCCTTGGGGGTTATTGTAAATATGAAACATTTTCTTGTGAAACAACAAATTGCAAGAAAGTCCATTAGGCTGAAGAGCTGCCTTGGTGCTTCCAGCACTGCCTTTATATGCCTTCCTAATATCAGGCTTCTTTGTGTGCCCTATCAGGCTGCTGACAGAAGTTTCTTCTTCATGGGATGGATGCCAGAAGTACTTCTATCGGTCACTTGCACGCCACTCTAGACTTCAGACAGCATTATTAGCACCTGCCAAGGTAAAGCTTAGAAGTGAAAATGGAAATCCTATGTTTGTTAACTCTGGATTTTACCAGTTTGGACTGAAATTTTCTAGTAGCAAAAAGGGGATGTGACATGATGCTTTATTTTCTAATGTGATACCAAATACAGCCTTTTGGGTCATAGAATCACAGAATCAATCAAGGTTGGAAAGGACCACAAGGGTCATCTAGCTCCAACTCCCCTGCCATGGGCAGGGACACCTCACTTTAGATCAGCCTGCCGTTAAACACTTCCAAGGATGGGGCTTCAACCATGAGGCAACTCATTCCAGGGTCTCACCACCCTGATGCTGAAGAACTTTTTCCTAACATCCAGTCTGAATCTACCCTTTTCTAGCTTTGTTCCATTCCCCCCCAGTCCTATCACTCCCTGACATCCTAAAGAGTCCCTCCCCAGCTTTCTTGTAGTCCAACCATTACATGCAGCATCTTAATACCTGTTGTTCTGTGGCTGAACATCATTGGTTTGGTGATCTAAGTTAATAGTGTGCTCAATGCACAGTATCATTCATTCATCCCAGCAGTTCTTAAATACAATTTTTTGTGCACTAAGAAAAGTACCAAACTGCTGAATCAAAGCTTGTTAGGAAAACAGAACCAAGATAGTTGTTACACGTGAGAAAACCAGTCAAGGCTTTTAATGAGACACAGATGGAGCCTGTGTATAAAACAAAGTGCTGATAGATTTCCTTGCTTGAAAGTTGCTCTAATATCAGTAGACAGAAAAGTGAGCTTTGAGAAATCACAGAAGTAACCAGGTTGGAAAAGACCTTCAAGATCATTGAGGCCAGCCTATTACCATGCAATCAACTAAGCCATGGCACCAAGTGCCTCATTCAGTCTTTTTAAAACACTTCCAGGGATAGTGACTCCACCACCTCCCTGTGCAGCCCATTCCAATGCCAATCACTCTGCAAAGAACTTCTTGACATCCAGCTCATACCTCCCCGGTGTCTCCTCATTCTCTCACTGGTTGCCTGGGAGAAGAGACCAACCCCCACCTGGCCACAGCTTTCTTTCAGGTAGTTGTAGAGAACAATAAGGTCTGCCCTGAACCTGCAGGCTGCACACCCCCAGCTCCCTCAGCCTCTCCTGACAGGGCTGTTCTCCAGCCCCCTCACCAGCCTTGCTGCCCTTCTCTGGACATGTTTGAGCACCTCAATATTTTTCTTAAAATGAAGGGCCCAGAACCAGACACAGGACTCAAGGTGTGGCCTAACCAGTGCTGGGTACAGGGGCAGAAGGACTTCCTGGTCCTGCTGGCCACACTGTTCCTGATACAGGCCAGGATGCCATTGACCTTCTTGTACCACTTCTTCAGTGTTCTAGGACAAAAAAAACTCTTCCAGATCCTCTTCTTGCTGTGCTTCACCTCTTGTTTTGCAATATGACTTTGTCCAATATCACAGCTGGCAGTGGCAGAAAGAATGGAATGTAGCTGAGATCAGTTTTGCTCTGTGTTGTGAACAGGCTTTAAAGGTGGAGCTGATTATGCTGAAGGGAGTAAAAGTGTCAGTAAAATGGTGACATTAGCTGTGGGAGTGTTCTAAGCAATGATCATGAGTGTAAAATACAGGGTGATCTCTTTTTGGTTTTTAATAATCATTACATAAGATAGATTTACCATTGGAACTAATTCCCTGATAAGAATTGCTGCAGTGAAGTCCAATTTAATGTGAGTGTTGTTGCAGAAGCTACTTGAGAATAAAGTTTGTAAGGATATATGGAAGACACAGACAGGGAAACTGGTAAAAAAGACTTGTTTGCATTTTAGGACTTGTTCAATTAAACCATAAATACAATGAAAACATTCACAGTGCAGTGAAGTGGAGGCACAAAGGATGCTGTTGTCCCCTTACTCATCAAACTGTTCCCTCCCACTTTTTCTTTAGGATATTGGACTAGGTGGCATTGAGCGCTGTAAAGGATACACTGCACACCTCCTGCAGATGCTTGTCAGACAGAGGCAGTCTCTTACTGCACTGACAGAACAGTGGATCCTACTGAGGTATTTCTGCATTTTCCAACAGTGAAATGTTGGCAAGGAGTTCAGCAGTGAGCAATTCAGATCAAGAATCACAGAAACATCCAGGTTGGAAAAGCCCCTCAGAACCACCAGGTCCAACAGATATCCCTGCTCTACAAGGTGCACCCTAAACCATAGCCCCAAGCACCACATCCAGAATACCTGTAAACACATCCTGGATTGGTGACTCCATCACCTCCCTGGGCAGCCCATTCCAGTGCCTGACCACTCTTGCCCTGAAAAGCTTTTTCCCTAATGTCTAATCTAAACCTAACCAGTCTCAGCTTCAGGTCGTTCCCTCTTGTTCTGTCACTGTTTACCTATGAGAAGAGACCAGCAGCAACCACTCCGCAGCCTCCTCTCAGGTTGCTGCGGACAGCAGTGAGGTCTACCTGCAGCCTCCTCTGTTTCACACTAACCAGCCCCAGCTCCCTCAGTCTCTCCTCTTCAGATTTATTCTCCAGGCCCTTCCCCAGCTTCTTTTTCCTCCTCTGCACTGGCTCCAGCACCTCCACATCTCTCTTGTATTAAGGTGCCCAAAACTAAACACAGTAGTTGAGATGTGGCCTCACTAGAGCTGAGTCCAAGGGCACAGTCCCCTCCCTGCTCCTGCTGGCCACAGCATTTCTAATCCCAGCCAGGATGCCATTGGCTTTCTTGGCCACCTGGGCACACTGCTGGCTCATATTCAGTTGCTTATCCACACAACCCCCAGGTCCCTTTCAGCCATGCTGCTTTCCAGCCACACTGCCTCAGGCCTGTAGCTTTGCTTGGGGTTGTTGTGGCCCAAGTGCAGGACCTGGCATTTGAAGCTCATTAACATTGTCCACAGATCCAATCTATCCAAGTCTCTCTGTAGAGCCTTCCTACTCTCTTGAAGATCAACACTGCCACCTAACTTGGTGTCATCTGCCAACTTACTGCTGACACACTCTGTGTCTTCATCAGAGAGATGAAGAAAACCAGAAACTAAATCAGTATTTCCCCCCCTGCTTCTCCCTGTCTCTCCTCTCCTACGTGTACATACAAAGAAGAGATGATGGATGGATGGGGACACAGATGACATAGACACAAAAAAGGGTATTAGGTAGTATTTAACCTGTCATTGCAGCCAATATTTTGGAATCAAAATGATTTGGGAAAAGCAAATTGCACATACCTGAAGACCATGAAATAATGACAATAGTCAATGATGAAGTTAAACCTATAGGTTGTTAAATGTCTCTCATTTGGTATTGACCTGAGATAATTTTGGCTGTGTTTGAGCTGATGGTTTGATTTGGAAGGAATAAATGATCTGGATGGCACTTCGAGCCCAGATGAAGAAACCTCAACAGCTTACAAAGAAAGAATTGTAGGAAGGTGGGAGATACTACATCTTGTGTCAAAGCTGCAGAAATGAGGAGATCTTTCTCTCTTTCCCTCATCAGTCTCACTGCAGCTTCCACTGTTCTGCATATCCATCCTCATTGCTATTATAATCCATAAAACTTCTGTAAGTTGAGTCAGGAGCTATTTCCTCTGTATACCAAAGGAAATCTAGATTGAAGATGAGTGGTGCAAAAATTACCTTAACCTTAGGAGACTTGGAAACTGAACAAAAGAATCAAAACCCAAACAAAAGCCCAAACTGCAAACCCCTACTTTTCCAGGCACAAGAACAGTAAAACCTCTGATGCCCTTCCCTGCATTGCTGTGACTGTCATTGTCAATCAGATTCATCATTTGGTTTGAGCTGATTATTACACAGCACTTCAGAGAATGAAGATGTGTTAGAGCCTAATTTGCTTTTATGGTGGAGGAAAAGTAATAATATCTGAGTATCAGGTCTGGAGTTTAAGGATGGTTTGGTGTAGATTTTGAGTATTCTCACAGAGCCCTGTTTTCACAACTCACAAACATATGCAGTGGAGAGAAGAGCTGAATAGTTCAGCATTTAACTGGGTTTTTTAAAGAGAAAAGCTATCATTTTAGTTTACCCTGGAAAAGTTTGGGGGGATTTTGTTGTTGTGTTTTGTGGTTTGTTTTTCCTTCCACTGCCTTCATGTTACTTAGAGGGTTGATGAACTCATTCTAAAGGTTGAGCTTTTTGATGGGAAGTATAACATAAAACTTGGTGATTGTAATTTTTCCTTCTTTCTTCCTAACCAGGAACCTCCTGAGCTGTATACAAGAGATAGATTCTAGATTGACTGCTGACAGGGAATATAATGTAGCATTTCCTCCTCAAGACAGCATTCAGTGCTGGACTGATAAACTGCAGCAGCTTTCCATGCAGTGCGTGATGGTCCTCGAGGAGCTGTCTTGGTTTCTGCAATGCTGCCCAAGAGAAGAGTCAATAAAGTGCAGTGACAGTGAAAGGACAGAGGTCAAAACAAACATTTTTCAGAGTTCAGGACCTGAAGTGGGAAATCTGTTCAAAGGAATAGATGACCTAATTCCCTCAGAGCTAAAATACCTGACTCCAGTAACGACTGAGCAACTGCCTCCCGGGTGCAGGATGCGAAATAAGGATCAATTATGGCTGCAGGTAGCCTCACAGTTGACTGCAATGCTGGGAAATGTGAAGGCAATGAAAGCAGAAGTGGACAAAATAAGACAACAGTCATGTGAGACCTTGTTGTATTCCTGGTGAGTTCTACATGTGCATTAAAACTGAATCTCTGTGTGTTGATATGTGTGAAGTCACCTTGGAAATGTTTGTCTGTGCTTGTAAAGTGTGTCCAGGTGCTCTTGAAACCTGTTTCTGTTCGGTTTTCTTGCCAAGTGCAGTGCCTGGCTTTTAAAACAAACCACAGAATGTTAGAGGTTGGAAGGGACCTCCGGAGATCATTGAGTCCAACTCTCCTGCCAAAAGCAGGATCACCTAGGGTAGTCTGCACAGGACTGCATCCAGGCAGGTTTGAAAGTCTCCAGAGAAGGAGAAAGTCTCCACAACCCCCCTGGGCAGCCTGTTCCAGTGCTGTGTCTTTTCTCACTCCCTTGATAAGACACTAAGTAAGTGGTTTTTGCAGGCTCATCAGTTTGTCTTCAGTCCCCTGTGATTTCATGCCCATAACTACTTACTTAAGGAGGTGAATTTCAAATGTAAATTTAATGGAGAATTTTTCTTTCAAAAGAGCTCTGTAGCCTAACTGATAATAACAACAGGTCTAGGGAGGTTCTTCTGCCCCTCTGCTCTGCCCTGCTGAGGCCACACCTGGAGTACTGTGTCCAGTTTTGGGCTCCCCAGTTCAAGAGACACAGGGACCTGCTGGAGAGAGTCCAGAAGGATGACTGGGGGATTGAGCATCTCTCCTACGAAGAGAGCCTGAGAGCCCTGGGACTGTTTAGTCTGGAGAAGAGAAAGCTGAGAGGAGATCTGAGCAGTGTGTGCAAATAGCTGAGGGGTGGGTGTCAAGTGGAGGGGACCAAGCTCTTTTTGGTGGTCAGCAGCAATAAAACAAGGAACAGTGGACACAAACTGGAACAGAGAAGGTTTCAGCTCAGCATGAGGAGAAACTTCTGTAGAGTGAGGGTGGCAGAGCCCTGGAGCAGGCTGCCCAGAGAGGTTGTGGAGTCTTCTTCTCTGGAAACTTCCAAGCCGACCTGGCTGCATTCCTGTGCAGACTACCCTGGGTGATCCTGCTTTGGCAGGGAGGCTGGACTCAATGATCTCTGGAGGTCCCTGCCAACCTCTAACAGTCTGATTCTGTAAACAGACATACCTCATTCTCTGTCTGCATCAAACAGTGAGTGGCACATCTGCTGTCAGACATTTAGTAAGCTTGAAGTGGAGATCAGCTGCTTTCTCCTCATTCCTGCGCCAAGAAAATGGTTCATTTTAAACTGCAGTGTTCATTCTTCTTCCAGTCTCATGGAATTTCTTGTTGCAGGAGAGATTTTGAAGTTTGCACATCAGCTATGAGTTGCTTGCTTGAAGTCTCAGCTCAGTTACAAGGCATCGAGTCCCTGTTTCTTCCAGATGTGGAAGGAAAGCAAGCTGCAAATCAGATGGCCCTAATCAAAAGCCTAAAGTATATACAAGAAGAAGTTAATAATACATCTGCAGACTTCACAGCCTGGAGAACACAGCTTCTTGCTTCCATGACGAGTTGCAGAGGTAAGGACAATTCTTCTCTGCCCATTTTTCTTTAGTTGAGGTAAAGGTTTAAGAATTCCTTGGGTTGCTTATTGCAGAAAATGGCTTAGTGTTCATTTGGGTATCCAGAAACCCTTGATGAAATCTAAGCTTGTAAAATTTAGCCCAGACTTAAGCTATGCAATAGTGTGGTGGAGCTTTTTTCCCCCTTAGTCATTTCTGATGACAGATTTTAACTGTATTTGTCCATCAGGATCAGCAAGGAGATTTCAGTAGATGTTAGAATAAAGTTCTTTACAGTGAGGGTGGTGAAATACTGGAACAGGTTGCCTGGGGATGCTGTGGATGCTCCCTCCCTGGAGGTGATCAAGACTAGGTTGGATGAGACCTCAAGGAACATGTTCTAATGGGAGGTGTCCCTGCCTATGGCAGGAGTTTGGAACTGAATAATCTTTGAGGTCCCTTCCAACCTAAACCATTCTATGATTCTTTAACTGTGTGGTAAAAATTGGAGTGTGTTTATCATGCATAGGGCAAACAGAGTCACTGATTTAACGTCTTTCTGTCTCAAACTGCCTGGATTATGATTCCAAAGGAAATCAGCTGTCAGATGAAGAGTTTGTGGAGCACTTCTCAGCAAAAGTGGAAGCAGTTATCCGTGTTGTTCTCTATGCCATCCAGTGTTTGGTCGAGAGAAAACAGGAAGATGGAAAAGAGGAAGAAAAATCTGCAGAGGAAAATGGTAAGTTTGTTAATTTAGTTGAGGAGGAGAGTTTCAGCTATGCAAACCTAGAAATTCCTTAAACTGGCTCTAGCAGAGGCACCAATAGACAAGGAAATTGCCACTTCAATAGAAGTCTGTTTAGAAGGATATTTGCAGGTTGCTTATTGGAACATTTTTAGAAGGCTTGACTTAATTGACATATTTTCTTTGTGTTTCAAACAGAGGATGAAGCCTCCTTTGATGTGATTAAAGCAGGACACATAACTAAGCTTTTGGATGAAGATCTTTCTGCTGATTTGGATTCTCTGCACGTGCAAAAAGCCATTTTAGCAGTTTCAGAACTCCTGGAGGACCTAAAATCTTACAGGGAAGATTACACCTCAGATAAACACAAGGTAAAATTGTTCTTCTCAAGGGGTTTTGCCTTAGGGATCTCAAAAGATTTGAAACTGTCAGCTTTGGGTAAATGTGCATTGCTGTTGCTTGTCTAGTAACTCAAAACTGCAAGCATGTGAGAAATTACGGCCAAATGGAGGTTCTCTTCTCAGCTCCTTTGCTGAGAAGGAGAAGTTTTGGGCTTTGTGAAAATCTGGGGAAAATCTTTGTGAGAAGCTGTGTGAAAAAGCTTCAGAAACTTTGGAACTTGTGTTTGAACTTGCCTGCTGGTAGCTCTGGTTTGAGCATCCTCCCCTGGAGTACTGTGTACAATTCTGGAGCTCCCAACACAAGGACGAGGAACTGTTGGAGCAAGTCCAGAGGAGGCCATGAAGATGCTCAGGGGGCTGCAGCAGCTCTGCTATGAGGACCAGCTATGAGAGTTGGGGCACTTCAGCCTGGAGGGGAGAAGGCTTTGAGGAGACCTTGCAGTGGCCTTCCAGTATCTGAAGAGGGCCTACAGGAGGGCTGGGGAGGGACTACTTACAAGGTCTTGAAATGACAGGATGAGAGGTAATGTGTTTAAACTGGCAGAGGGGAGATTTAAACTGAATGTTAGGAAGAAGTTCTTTTCAGTGAGGATGTTGAGACACTGGCACAGGTTGCCCAGGGAGGTTGTGGCTGCTTCCTCCCTGGAGGTGTTCAAGGCCAGGTTGGATGAGGCCTTGAGCAACCTGTTCTAGTGGGACGTGTCCCTGCCTATGGTGAGGGGTTGGAACTGGATGAGCTTTGAGGTCCCTTCCAACCTAAACCATTCCATGATTCTATTCTATGAAAAGTTTTGGGCTCTGTGAAAACCTAGAGAAGGCTTCAGAAACCTTGGAACTTGTATTTGAACTTGCCTGCTGGTGGCTCTGGTTTGAGCATCGCTCTTCACTCTATCCTCACCCTCTCTGCAGTGCACCTCAGTGCATACATAATCCAGTTTGACAGCTGTCCTTTGCTTTTAACTGCAGTTCTTCAACCAGTCCTGCTATCTGCTGGTGCGTCTAAAGCCCATGCTCTGCAAGTATTCAGACCTCATCCTCTTCTACCTCACTGTGTTGCTGGCATCTCACCGGAGTACTGGAAAATTGCTCTCTGTTCTAACAAGCATTTTCACAGAGCTTGCTCAAAAGGTGAGTTCTTAGAGATAACAGTGATATCAAGAGCAAGAGAAGTGTGGGCAGCAGGGTCAGGAAAGTGATCCTCCCCCTCTACTCTGCACTGGTGAGACCCCATCTGGAGTACTATGTCCAGTTCTGGAGCTCCTATTACGAGAGGGATATGAATGTGCTGGAAGGTGTCCAGAGAAGGGCCACGAGGATGATCAGAGGGCTGGAGCTGCTCTGCTATGAGGAGAGACTAAGGGAATTGGGGCTGTTCAATGTGGAGAAGAGGAGGCTCCAAGGTGACCTTACTGTGACCTTTCAGTATCTGAAGGGGGCTACAAGAAAGCTGGGGAGGGAGTTTTTATGATGTCAGGTAGTGATAGGACTGGGGGGAATGGAACACAGCTAGAAGTGGGTAGAGTCAGACTGGATGTTAGGAAGATGTTCTTCAGCATGAGGGTGGTGAGAGCCTGGAATGGGTTGCCAAGGGAGGTGGTTGAAGCCCCATCCCTGGAGGTGTTTAAGGCCAGGCTGGATGAGGCTCTGGACAGCCTGATCTAGTGTGAGGTGTCCCTGGGCATGGCAGGGGAGTTGGAACTGGATGATCCTTGTGGTCCCTTCCAACCCTGACTGAGCTATGATATGTGGTGTGCAAGTATTGAATATTTATGAGGGTTTGAGTAGGAACTGAGCTGAACTACAGGACGTTTTGTGTCTCTGTTTGCCTTTGTTAGGGGTTTTGTCTGCCTAAGGAGTTACTTGAAGAAGAAGCTGGAGAAGGAGCTTCGCAGTTCCACGATTACGAGGACGCTGGTATTGGAGATGGGGAGGGCAAGAAGGATGTCAGTGACAAAATAGAAAGTGAAGATCAGGCAAGTGTCCTGGCTAGTTCTGCTTTAGTTCAAGTAAAGCTGAAAAGAAGACTTAGAATCCATGTTGTAAATGTTTCAGGTAAAAGAAAGGTTAACTTTCCTTCAGTCTCCTGTTTAGGTTGGTTCTTACTTTTGTATATAAGCTTGTAAATATTGCTGTGGTACTTAAAGATTTAATGTATTGCCAAGACCAAATTGTGATGTTTCTTGGTTTTCCACTCATTCAGATAGAAGACAGTTTTCAGAAGGGTCAAGAGAAAGAGAAAGAGGATCAAGATTCTAAACCAGACATTGAAGGAGAAGACAATGCAATTGAAATGTCAGAAGACTTTGAAGGAAAAATGCATGATGGAGAACTGGAGAAAAAAGGTTTGGTCCTTCCACTGTGGCAAACTCATAAGAAGTATTCTAAATCAGGGCAGTAATGGTTGTGTTTGCTGTATAATGAAGCATATACCGAAAAGTAGTCTGTGTTAACAACAGAGCAGTGCCAGTTGTGTGTGGACACTAAGAGGTACTGATAGGAATGCAAAGATGTACACAAAGGAAAGGCCATCTCTGCTTCATCACTGTGATGGGTTTGGAATGAAGCAGCCAATTCCTTCTGTTGTGAGCTGACATACAGACATGTCTTAAAATCAGTCACTGAAAAGCAACAGAACACAGAGTCACAGAATTAACCAGGTTGGAAAAGACCTTTGAGATCATCAAGTCCAACCTATTGCCCAACACCATCTAATCAACTAAACTGTGGCACCAAGTGCCTCATCCAGTCTTTTTTAAAACACTTCCAGGGACAGTGACTCCACCACCTCCCTGGGCAGCCCATTCCAATGCCAGTCACTCTCTGTGAAGATTTTTTTCCTAACATCCAGCCTAAACCTGCCCTAGAGCAGTTTGAGACTGTGTCCCCTCCTTCTGTCACTGTTTGCATGGGAGAAGAGACCAATCCCACCTGGCTACAGCCTCCCTTCGAGTAGTTGTAGAAAGCAATGAGGTCCCCGCTGAACCTTCTCTTCTCCAGGCTAAACAATCTCATCCTCCTCAGCCTCTCCTCACAGGGCTGTGCTCCAGCTCCCTCACCAGCCTTGCTGCCCTTCTCTGGACATGTTTGAACATCTCAACATTTTTCTTAAACTGAGAGGCCCAGAACTGGACACAGGACTCAAGGTGTGGCCTGACCAGTGCTGGGTACAGGGGCAGAAGGACTTCCCTGTTCCCACTGGCCAACAGTTCCTGTTACAGGCCAGGATGCCATTGGCCTTGGCCACCTGGGCACACTGCTGACACTTGATACTACAACTGTCTTTAACTTCCAGATCTGACTAACAAAGCTATTGCTAACTTTTTAAGCAATCTAAAGAATTTAATTCTCCATTTTCAAATGGGAAAGCCAGCAACATTTGGTAGATTGACTCCAGTTGCTACTCACCCAAAAGGTAGCAGTTTTTTCCACTTTAAAGGGTGACAGCTGAAAGATCTGAAAGTAATGTGCTGTACAAATTACAGTAGTGTTAAATCTACTTTTGAATCTGACAAAGTGCCAAGAATAAATTCATCTGCACAAGAAGAGAAAGTCCCAAGCCTAGTAAACAGGTGAAGTAGAATGGACAGTTCCTCTCCCAGTAATGCCAAAACATCTTGAAATGGAGGATGGAGAAGGTAAGGAACAGAGTTAAAATCATCCAGGTTTTGCACCTGGTACTTGTTAAGCCTGAGGGAGAGAATGTTGTGGGTATGTCCAAGAGAACAGCCTAGAACACCTAATTGGGACCCTGCTCTGATAGATGTTAGTGCATGGATGTCTGTTTCCACACATCTCAGCTGACTGCATAGGGCAGTGAAACTGAGGTGCAGCACTGACTGCTTGTTTCTGAACTCAACAAGAAAGTGAACTGTTTCTTCTATACTGAAACACCTTCTGAACTGTACACAGAAAATGAGGACAATTCAGATGAAGAGGAGGAGCTGGAGAAGCAGATGGGAAACCTTGATAATGCTGAAGCTGATGATAAACTAGACGAGAGGCTCTGGGGGGATGATGAGGATGATGACGACAATGAAGATGCCAGTAGTAAAACAGAAGAAACTGGACCAGGAATGGATGAGGTAAAGAGGAAAGGAGTGGGGGAAAAAGAACATTAAAGGACTTAAACTCTACTAGCATGATGTGACATACACCATGAACATCCTTGCATAGCTTTTAGTCTTGGAAAGGGATCATAGAATGATCTGGGCTGGAAGGGACCTCCAAAGGTCATCCAGTCCAACTCCTTCTGCAGTCAGCAGGAACATCCTCAACTAGATCAGGTTACCCAGAGCCCTGTCCAGCCTCACTTTGAATATCTCCAGGGATGGGGCCCCAACCACCTCCCTAGGCAACCTGTTCCAGTGTTCCACCACTCTCATGGTGCAGAACCTGTTCCTAACATCCACTTTCACTCTGCTCTGCTCTAGTTTGAAGCCACTGCCCTCATCCTGTCCCTGCAGCTCTTTGCAAACAGTCTCTCTGAAGCCGCCTTCTAGCCCCCTTCAGGCACTGGCAGGCTGCTATTAGGTCTCCCTGGAGCCTCCTCTTCTCCAGGCTTCACACCCCCAGCTCTCTCAGCCTGTCTTTGTAGCAGAGCTGCTCCAAATCCCTGACCATTTTCATGGCCCTCCTCTGGCCCTGCTCCATCAGCTCCATGTCCTTCCTGTGCTGAGGGCTCCAGAGCTGGATGCAGCACTGCAGGTGAGGTCTCAGCAGAGCAAAGTATCAGAATCCCCTCTCTGGCTCTGCTGGCAACACTGCTTTGGATGCAGCCCAGGCTGTGCTTTGCCTTCTGGTCTGCAAGCTCACACTGCCTGCTCATGTCCAGCTTCTCATCCATCAGCATCCCCATGTCCTTTCCCACAGGGCTGCTTTCTCTCACCTCCTCCCCAGTCTCTATTGATGGTAAGGATTGTTCTGGCTCAGGTGCAGAACCCAGGGTAATTGGAGAATACTGCAAGTTATTTGGTGTTTGCTTTTTGTAGCAGATGGTATCTTCTCACTCAGACTTTGAGAAGCAGGTAGCATAACTGAATTTCTCTGTAATTTGTTGGTGAACAGGAGGATTCAGAGCTCGTTGCAAAAGATGACAATTTGGGCACAGGAAACAAGGATAATAAAAAACAGCCTCCCAAGGACAAGGAAGAAGAGCAACAAGATGATGAGAGTGGAAACAAAGAGAAAATCCATGAACAAATTGACGAGGTAAGAATGATTTGGAGTGCACAAAGAATGTTGCTGTTAAAGCATATTCTGATGCTTACAGCATATGTTTATGGGACTTTGAAATGCTCTTTATGTAATAGTGAAGTGCACTATGAAAATCTATTCATTTCAGAGCTAAAAATGAACCATACTGTGTCCTTTATGATACATGTGATTCTTCTTACTAGATCTGTAATCCAGAAAGAAGTTTTGTTTACACCAGCTTCAGTTTCCAATGGCTGCCATAGCAGGCTGTAGACTGAACTGCTATTTTGATGGGCAAGGCTTAGAAGTTGTTGTTCTGTTGTGTTTCTCTTCAGTCAGTGAGACTGACCCCCCAGAATCTGTATACAGTGTACTTGAAAATTCTGCATAGTGTACAAGAGTGTATTTACCTTCTGTGAGAGTGCAGGTTCTGTTCAGAATTGCTCAGCTGGGAAAGCAGGATTCTGGACACAAAACATGCCCTTGGGAAGAAGTAATAGTTTAGGTAAAGGCATTTGCTGAAATTACCATTTTTCAGCTATTTATCCACGAGGATGTGTGCCACTGGAAGCTCATTTGTAACCTAATATTGTATCCAGCATTTCTGTGTCCTGGAGAATTGGGAAATATCTTATTTGTCATCTTTTACCTGTCCTATTTTATTACATACCTGTCTGTTTGGGTTTTTTTTCCCCACATTCTTCTGCTGACAGCGAGAGTATGATGAGAATGAAGTAGATCCTTACCATGGCCAGCAAGAAAAGGAGCCTGAAGTTGAGCCTTTAGACCTTCCTGATAATTTGAACCTGGAGACTGATGAGAAGAGTGATGAGGAAGAGGATGAAGGTACCACTAAAAATCTCTCCACAGATTCCTAGATGAAAGCCAAATGGAAATAGGAAAGAAGAGTTGGTCAGATAATGAGCTCTTGTAGGCCACTACAAGGTCTCCTTGAAGCCTTCTCTTCTCCAGGCTGCAGAGCCCCAATTCTCATAGTCTGTCCTTATAGCAGAGCTGCTTCAGCCCTCTGAGCATCTTCATGGCCTCCTCTGGACTCGCTCCAACAGTTCCATGTCATTCTTGTGTTGGGGGCTGTTGTGTTGGAGTACAGAGTACTCCACCTCCTGACTCTCAAGAGTATTAGGTTAAAGGAAGGTAATAGGAATTCATCATGCTGTGTAGTCACACAGAATCACAGGTGTTGGAAGGAAGCACTGGAGATGACTAGTCCAGCCCTCCTGCCAGAGCAGCTTCACCTAGAGCAGGTGGCACAGGATGGCAGCCAGACAGACTTTGCATGACTCCAGAGATGGAGGTTCCACCATCTCCCTGGGCAGCCTGTTGCAGTGCTTCCCCCAGCCTCAATGTAAAGGTCTTTCTCGTGTTTAGATGAAACTTCTTATGTTCATGTTAGCCACAGAGCAATAGAAGGATTGGTTAAGAAATTATCTGCTGTAGCAAATTGTTGCCTTTCTGTATAGAATTCTCAGTATTAAGCTTTTTTGATAGGCTGGGCAGTTGTAATAGTCACTCTCTTTGTATTTCACTGTGAGTTTTGGATGCCTTTCTGATTGTTTTAAATCTAGATGAGGAAAATGCTTTTGAAATAGATGAGAAACCTGTGGATTTAAGTGAAGCAGAAAAGGCAGAAGAACAGAAAGAAGAGGATACTGGCGAGACAGAAGGAGATGATCAACAGGCACAACCAGCTGAAGAAGGCATTTCTGAAGATACAGAAGAGAAAGGAGATGAAGGGGATAAAGATGCTGATGATCAAGAAGAAAATGCAGGGAACACTGAGGATGCAGCAAAAGAGGAGGAGGAGGAGGAGGAGGAAGAGTCACAACCACCTGATGAGGAAAAAAAGGAATCTGCTGAAGACAAGGGAGTCCCTGCTGCTGAGCAAGGCCTTCAACCTCAGGTAGAGAATAACTGAGAAAACTCTAACTGTATTAATTTTTCCCCCCCTTTTTCCCTTTCTCCTCCTTTTTTCCCTTTCTCCTCTTCTTCTCTTCTCCCTTTCTCCTCCTTCCCTCTTCTCCCTTTTTCCTCCTTCCCTTTTCTCCCTTTCTCCTTTCCTCTTCTCCCTTTCCCCTCTGTTTCTCCCTTTCTCCTCTTTTTCTCTTCTCCCTTTCCCCTCCTTCCTTCTTCTCCCTTTCTCCTCCTTTCCTCTTCTCCCTTTCCCCTTTTTTATTTTATTTGTTCATGAAGAATTTGTGTTCTGTGATTCTCTGAAACGAATTTGGCATTGAGCAGGTGTAATATTAGTGAGAGTCTCCATCAAGGTAGCAGAGATGTGCTTACTATTAAACTGCTTTAGTTCTGTCACCTATATTCCTATTACCTCCTTGGCCTTCTGTTTCCTGATGCTTTTAAAAATGCTAAGATCAACTGCTGTTCTTCCAGGAAGAAGAGGGTAAAGATAATTCAGAGATGGATGAACAGATCCCTGAGCCTGAGGAAAGAATGGAGCATGAAACACAGGGACAGACTGGGCAAGAAAACCTGCAGAGTGAGAGTGCTGTTGAGCTGGCTGGAGAGGCTTCAGAAAGAGACCAGTCTAAAGAGGTAAATTACATGGAGGGGTCCTAGTTGAAAATGCTGAACTTGTGAATGTGTCTTCAAGTTACACTCAAGGAATTGCTGCTATATTTTTAAGAACTGTGTCTTAGGATTCAATTTTGAGAAGACAATTTAGACATCCACTGAAAAAAAATGTTAGAAGACCAAGTAGGTACCTGAAAACTGTGTGGTAAAGTTCAGGCTGACTGCTGAGCTGCAGAATTGTCTCTTCTGCTCTCCACGAGAATAAGACAGTTTTGAGCCACTCATCAATCACAACAGAAGGCAGCACAGCATTGCAGTTTAACTGCTCAAATCTGTCTACAGCAGCTGCTGAATCACTTCTCAGTGGCCATTGCAATTCTTTTGGTCTCTCAGGAATATGGAAGTGGAGCTTCAAGTGCAAATCAGTCAGAAGGCCACGAGTCTGCACTCATGGCCCGGATGGCTTCTCAGAAGCAGAGCAGAAAAACTACCCAGGTTTGTCTCAGGTTTTATTTTTTTCCTCCTTTCCCCTCTCCTCCTTCCCCTCTCTCCTCCTTCCTTCCTTCCTACTCCCCCTCTCCTCCTTCCTTCCTTCTCCCCTCTCCTCTTTCCTTCCTTCCTTCCTTCCTTCCTTCCTTCCTTCCTTCCTTCCTTCCTTCCTTCCTTCCTTCCTTCCTTCCTTCCTTCCTTCCTTCCTTCCTTCCTTCCTTCCTTCCTTCCCTCCCTTCCCCCCTTCCCCCCTTCCCCCTTTCCCCCCTTCCCTCCCACCTACCTTCCTTCCTTCCTTCCTTCCTTCCTTCCTTCCTTCCTTCCTTCCTTCCTTCCTTCCTTCCTTCCTTCCTTCCTTCCCTCCCTCCCTCCATCCCTTCCTCCCCCATACTCCTTCCTTCCTACCTCCCTCTCCTTCCTTCCCCTCAAACCAGCAGGGCTGAGTACTTCCCTGGTAGAGCTCTTGCTCTGCTCAGTGTCTGGCTCAGCTCCCCTCAGGTTACCAGAGTGAGGCACTCTCTTTGCAGAGCTTCAAGAGGAAGCCTGGGCAGGCAGACAACGAGCGCTCGGTGGGAGATCACAACGAGCACGTCCACAAGCGGCTGAGAACCATAGAACGCAGCAGTGAAGCAAAGCAGGACACGACCCAGCCTAAACAGGACGTGGAGGAGGCTGATGCATTCGAGCACATTAAAGAAAGCTCTGAAAGCTATGATGCACAGACATATGGTACAGTGGCATTTCTGGGTGTCAAGAGCTGGCATGAAATCCTGAAATGCTCCTCACTACTCCAGCTTTTCCCAGTAGGGTTTTTAAAGCTAGTTTGACAATCCTGGCTGCAGAGTGGGTCGAGAGTTGCTCTCAAGAAAGGGACTTAGGTAGATTGCTTGATGAGAAGCTCAAAATGAGCTAGCAGTGTGTTCATGCAGCCCAGAAGGCAAATTGGATCCTAGGCTGCATCAAGAGGAGTGTGGCGAGCAGGTCAAGAGAGGTCATTCTGCCCTTTATTCTGTTCTTGTGAGACCCCTCCTCAAATACTGCATCCAGTTCTGGTGTCCCCATCATGAGTAAGGGTGTGGAACTCTTGGAGCGAGTCCAGAGGAGGGCCACAAAGGACTGGAACACCTCTGCTGTGAGGACAGGCTGAGGGACCTGGGCTTGTTCAGCCAAGAGAAGAGAAGACTCTGGGGAACCTTATAGCTACCCTCTGATACCTGAAGGGATCCTACAGGAAGGCTGGAAAGGGACTTTTCATAAGGGTGTTTAGCAATAGGACAAGGGGGAATGGTTTTAAACTGAGGGAGAGCAGGTTTAGGAGGAAGTTGTTGGCAGAGAGAGTGATTGGCACTGGAATGGGCTGCCCAGGGAGGTGGTGGAGTCACCATCCCTGGGGGTGTTCAAAAAAACCTGGATGAGGCACTCAGTGCCATGGTCTGGTTGATTGGCTAGGGCTGGGTGCTAGGTTGGACTGGATGAGCTTGGAGGTCTCTTTCAACCTGTCTTGTTCTATGATTCTAAGTTCTTCAGTATGAGGGTGGTGAGACTGGAATAGGTTGCCCAGGGAGTTTGTGGATGCCTCTTCCATGGGGGTGTTCAAGGCCAGGTTAGATGTGGCCTTGAGCAGCTGAGTCTAGCTGAGAGGTGTTCTTGTATGGTGGGGAGGTTGGAGTAGGTGATCTCTGGGGTCCCTAAGCCATCTGTGATGATCCTCATTTTGGTTTAAGGTGTAGCATCATTTCACTACAGTAGCTGCTACTCTTTGGCAGTCAGATGCAGCCATCATAACAGTTTGTAAAGTAATGAATCGACTCATAAAAATGGATTTCATCTTAATAAACATTTAAAATCCAATTCCTCCAAATCTTACTTAAACCATACTGAAACCCAAACTGCTACTGGACATGCTAAACATTTGGGGTAACACAGCAGGATTTTTCTTCTGTATCAAACAAATTGATGCTCTAAAAATACTCCTCTAATAAAAATGTAGTTCAGTGGCTTTCCATTACAGTAACTATTCTCTTTCATTCATCAGGTTTGCAGGGCAGTAGCTCACTGCTACAATATGACACAGTGAAAGATAAAACTGAGGTTTGAGACAGTAATTCAGGTTTGTCCTGAAGTTCACTAACACTGATAGGCAGTGGCCTCAGAATGAAGTGGGTTTTTTGCAGCTTCACTGCTTTTCTTTCCCCTTTTCCCTCATTAAGTCTTGTTGCCTTTGTACAGATGTAGCTAGCAAGGAGCAAGAGAAGCCTATTGTGCCTCTTGAAGAAAAGGAAGAAGGAGATGCTGAAGATGCAGCTATGGAAACAGAAATGGAGAACACCGAGGAGCTCAGAGCAGTAGACACCGAGGAGCTGAAGCCAGAGAAGAAGAAATCTACTGCTACTAAAACTGGTACATTAACTTAAAAGCCATTCCTAAATGTACACTGATGTGCATCTTTACATGCTGGTGGTTGTGTTCTCATGTAATAGATGTGTGAATGTTTTATAAGACAAAACCATCTGTTCTTAACTGACTGTTCTGCAGCAATAGTTTTACTCCTGCCTAGTAACCAGCATTAGCCTTTTCAAAAGCAGTTGAGTGACAGAGGGGTTTGCTCTTCTCCTTCAAGTTAATGGTCTCTAATCTTTATCCACTTTGGAGCAGTAAAAAGCAAACACTTTCCTCCTGCTAGACACAATGCCAGTTCACTTAATTAATTGGCATATATAAGTGCATTCCAGTGTCACCAGCATCAGCAGCACATAACTCAGCTTTTCTTGTGTTTAACTTCAGACAAAGCACAAAGCAACTGAGGAGCAAACAAAGCTGAGCAGCCTAGCAGAAAATGACTACCAGATGCAAGTGTTGGTAGATGAGAAGAAGATGCCTCTGACTTGTCAGTCACACAGCCCACACAATCAAAATAAGCTAGATATAAATAAATATCTCTTCACAGGATCACAGCATGTTGGGGGTTGGAAAGGACCTCTACAGATCTCTGAGTCCAGACTCACTGCCAGAGCAGGACCATAGCACCTAGTGCATGTCTCACAGGAACACATCCAGACAGGGCTGGAAAGGCTCCAGAGAAGGAGACTCCACAGCCTCTCTGGGCAGCCTGTGCCAGTACTCCATAACCCTTACAGTAAAGAAGTTCTTGCTCATGTTGTGGTGGACCTTCCTGTGGGGTAGTTTACATCCATTGCCCCTTGTCCTATCCCAAGGTGCAAGTGAGCAGAGGCTGTTCCTGCCCCTTCCTTCCTGACCCCCAGCCCTCAGATATTTATAAACATGCATTAGATCCCCTCCCAACCTTATCCTCTCCAGACCAAACAGCTCCATGTCTCTCAGCCTTTCCTCATCATGCAGTGTTCCAGTCCCTTCAGCATCCTTGTAGCCCTCCCTTGGACTCCCTCCAGTAGATCCCTGTCCCTCTTGAACTGGGGAGCCCAGAATTGGATGCAATATTCCAAGCAGGACCTCACCAGGACAGAGTAGAGGGGGAGGAGAACCTCCCTGGATCTGCTGGGCACACCTCTTAATGTCTCCCAGGACCCCATTGGCCTTCTTGGCCACCAGGTCACACTGCTGTGCCATGCAGAACTTGCTGCCCACCAGCACTCCTAGCTCCCTCTCCACAGGGCTGCTCTCCAGCAGATCCTCTCCCAGCCTGTACTGTTCCTTTCCAGGTGCAGGACTCTGCACTTATCTCTTGCCAATTGCAAGTGAAGCACTGCCTTTTGATGAATCTAAATAAACATCTCTGTGGCCTGGAATCCTGAAGGCTTTCTTACAGACAACACAAATGCTGGCTGAAGAGGGGAGATGATTTTTACTAGCAGGATGCATCTTTTTGTGTCTCACAAGGATGCCTTGTGTTCATCCTATTGCTAGAACTCTGTCTTAAAATTTGTGCACTTCTGTCTGGGCTGCACACCAAAACCTCTGAGGCATTTAGCAGAAGAGCTGAGATACAATGTTAGCTCTCATATGATGTGTGATCCACAAAGGCAGTAATTAGTTTTGTGATTGCAGGACCAGGTGAAGTGGAACCAGAGATCCAGACCTTTGACTCAGAGAATGTTGATGACTCTACCACAGAAAAGCTGCCAAAAGCATCTGAAGAGAAGCCAGAGAGAAGCAAGGACTCAACCATCCATACAGCACATCAGTTTCTGATGGATACTCCTCAGGTATGGTACCCAATGAGTCTTGCTGCAGCTACAGTGGCAGAAACAGAGTGGTTCATTTCACCTGTGTTAATGGAATCCTCTGAATGCGCAGGTGCAGAGTTCCATTCAGACAACTCAGTAGCTTGCTGCTCTTGAGTAGCAGAATGACAGTGACACACAAGCAGCTGGAGGCTGAGTACAGAGTGACCTGTCCTCCTCCCTGTCCTTACATGGGAATCTTCCATCTTCACTCTTGGCAAAAGGTTTTCTTTTCTGAACTGTCAAGAACTGTTTTGCACAGAAGGAATCTGCCAATCTAAGGCTTCACTAGAGTGGAAGGAGATGGGCAGGAGTGTGTGGCCTGGTTCAGAGTGAGGGGAAAGCTAATACTTCTCAGAAGTATTGACCTTTCATGCTTATAACACTTTGTTCTGAGGGCATACTTGGAGTGGTATTTTACTGCTTCTCTGCACAGCACAGAAAGGATTGTGTGCCAGCCATACCTGACATTCAGCCTGTGTGGTTGTGTGCCAGCCATACCTGACATTTCTATCTTAATGCCAACCGTGGCAGCTCTTTGGGAAAAGGCTAATGAATGCAAGAGGTGCCGGGTTTGGGTGTAGCTGGGATTGGGGTTCCTTGTCAATTGACATGTAAAACCTGAAACAGGAGGGGGAGCTCCTGCAACAGCCATTAACGACAAGGGAGAAAGGAAGGGGGAAAAGTGCCTGTCTCACCTTTCAGCAAAAGGTGAGGCATATACATTCTTCCTCCCTTCCTTGAACCTGCACTAGGTGCCTGGACGGATTGCTGCTGCTGCTCCTTGAGGAGTGAGGAGTTACTGCTGTTGCTCAGATTGAATCACAGAATGTCAGGGGCTGGAAGCTCATTCTGTCCACCCTCCCTGGCAGGGCAGCATCACCTAGAGCAGATCACACATGAACACATCCAGGCAGCTCTGGAATATCTCCACAGAGGGAGACTCCACAACCCCCCTGGGCAGCCTCTTCCACCGTTCTGTCACCCTCACAGGGAAAACGTTTTCTTTGTTTCCATGGAAGTTCCTATGCCTCAGCTTCCACCCAGTGCCCCTTGTCCTGGCACTGGGCATCACCCAGCAGAGCCTGGCTCCTGCCTCTTGGCATTCTCCCTGCACATCTTTATAACCATTCATGAGGTCCCACTTCAGGCTCCTCCTCTCCCAGCAGCACAGCCCCAGCTCCCTCAGGCTCTGCTCCTACGGAAGATCTTCCACTCCCTTCAGCGTTTTTGTGGCTCTAGAGGCACTGGACTCTCTCAAGCAGTTCCCTGAGGTCCTTCTTAAACTGAGGGGCCCAGAACTGGACACAGTGTTCCATATGAGGCCTCACCAGGGCAGAATAGAGGGGGAGGAGAACCCCTCTAGACTTCATAGCCCTTCTAACCCACCCCAGAATGGCCTTGGCCTTCTTGGCCACCAGAGCACATTGCTGGCTCATGGTCAACCTCTCATCCACTAGGAGCCCCAGATCCTTTTCCCCTTCATCGCTCTCCAGGAGGTCAGTCCCCAGTATCCCCAGCCTATACTGATCCCTGAGGTTGTTCTTTCCCAAGTGCCACTCTACACTTGCCCTTGTTGAGTTTAATCAAATGTCTCCCTGCCCAGCTCTCAGCCTGTCTCAGTCTGGCTGAATGGCAGCACAACCCTCTGTTGTGTCAGCCACTCCAGCCAGCTTGGTGCCATCAGCAAACTTGCTGACAGTGCCCTCTGTGCCCTCACCCAGGTCATTGATGAATATATTGAACAGAACACTTCCCAGGACTGACCCCTGTCTGACTTCACTAGCTACAGGCCTCCAACTAGACTCCATCCCATTAAGCACAACTCTCTGACTTCTTTCCTTCAACCAGTCCACATCCACCTCACTACCTGATCATCCAGACCACTGCCTCAGTTTAGCCAGAAGGATGCTGCAGGAGAGAGTATCAGATGCTTTACTGAAATCAAGATAAGCATTTGCTTATCTTCCTTAATCCAGTAAACCTGCAGGCTATACAGACAACATCCTGCTGTTGGGGGGAATTGCAGCTTTACGAGTCAGGAACAAAAGTTGTCACTGAAATAAACGTTGAAGAGGTGTAAAAAAGTTTGGGCGTCCTTTAACAGAATGGTTTGTCAAACAGTGTTTTCTGGTAGATAAAGAGGAAGATGCCACTCAGTTAAGTGGTTCGAATGAAGCTTTTAAATACCTATAATTAAGAGAAGCCTAGGATATCTTGGCAGATAGTAGATAGGTAGATTCAGTACTCTGATCTCCTTTAGAGTGTCACTAAATGTGGTGTTTGTCAAGCTGAATTATCTTCAGTTTCCTTATCTGGTCATTTGTGGTGTCTGTTATCATAGCCACAGCTTTGTTTCTATGCTGGTTGTGTCACAGATGCAGAGATTTATCCTTCTTAGACATGGAATATCATCTTTAAAACATGCAACTGAATTTTTCCAGGTATTTTCTGCCTACAAGAATAAGAACAGTGCAGGCTTTTTGTAGTTCTCTATAGTTTGGGGGTCAGCAGATGTGTGAACTCTTTTCTCCCCTGTCTCATAAATCTCACTTCTAGCACATCGATAGAGATCCTGAAGAGCTAAGAAAGGAGCTGGAAAGGCAGTTGGAAGCTTGGCAGACACAGCAGCCTGGAACTCCTGATGAGGTTTGTGACCTTGCTTTACTATAAAACTGCTATAAAAATCCTTCACTGCATTACTTCATCTTGGTTTACTCTAAGCTGAAGCATCGAGGAAGCCAAGCAGGTTGGGATCTAAATTTACCCAGAACTGCACGACTTAGATGCTAATTATTTTTGGTTAGGTTTAACTTCCTTTGAAGTAAAATTACATTCTTAAAGCAGGGTAACATTTCAGGTCTTTTTTTTGTTGGACATGCTGTGTGCTCTTTTCAAAGTGACTCTAAAACTTGCCTAGTTGGAAGCACTTTTTTCTCAGTCCTGCCAAGCTCCTTCTGTTTTGTCACCTACAATTAAGCAGTGGATGCTACCTTCTCAAAATCATGATCAACAGAAGCTGTCTCCTTCAGTTGCAGTGGTAGAGTTTGAGCTAATCAGGAACAGAAACAGAGTATGATACTTGCTCTGTCTGTCCTAGTCATAAATTGTAAACCATATCTAGAAGTAATTCCTGAATGGAATTGCCAGTGTAGAGGCTTAATTATTTTGCTGAACTTGTATTAGTTTTAATGTTTGATGGCCAACCCTAGCAGACTTTAGAGCTAGCCTTGCTATATATAATGGCAGCTAGCAGATAGTGGCTGTTACAAGATCTTCCTGTTTCAACAGCAGTGTCAAATATCTAGAAGTAATTCCTGAATGGAATTGCCAGTGTAGAGGCTTAATTATTTTGCTGAACTTGTATTAGTTCTAATGTTTGAAGGCCAACCCTAGCAGACTTTAGAGCTTGCCTTGCTGTAATACCAGCTAGCAGACAGTGGCTGTTACAAGATCTTCCTGTATCAACAGCAATGACTCCTAGAGAAACACTCACTACACATTGCAACAGTAAGGAGCATCCCCAGTGTAACACAAACCATCATCTTCAGAGTGCTCATAAGACAGCCCCACAGCTTACCTGCTGCCTTTTCCCCCCTTAGTACACTGAGATTTGTTTTCTTTTTCAGGCAGTGCTGCCCAGCTTCTTTTCTTGTAATTTGCTTTTCTTTCTTTCTGTGCTGTTTTAGGAGAAGGAAGCAGCACAGATGTGGCAGAGGTATCTGGTACTGACAGCTCCTCTAGCACAGCAGCTTTGTGAGCAGCTACGGCTCATTCTGGAACCCACTCAGGCAGCCAAACTGAAGTAAGTTGGAGCTTTCTGAGGCTTACAGTTCCGTAGAATCGTTAGGGTTGGAAAAGACCTCAGAGCTCACCAAGTCCAACCATCAACCCAATACCACCTGCCCCAGAGTGCCATATGTACATGGTTTTTAACACTACCTCCCTGGGCAGCCTGTTCCAATGCCTGACAACTCCTTCACTGAAGAAATCTTTCCTAATATGCACTCTAAACCTCCCCTGCCACAACCTGAGGCCAGTTCCTCTTGTTCTATCTCTTTGTACCTGGGAGAAGTAGCCAACACCCACCTCACTATAACTTCCTTTCAGGTAGTTGTAGAGAGCAATAAAGGCTCCCTTCAGCCTGGTTTTGAGGGACTTTAACTTCTGTACAATGGCAGTTGTGTGTTGGTTTTCCTTTATAGCAGTTATTCCTAATTGAAAATGCCTTCACTTTACTTTGGTCTGGGCATACTTGGCCATTTATGAAATGTACCCACCCTGAGGATATTGCCCTTTTTCTTCAAGGAGTGTCTGAGGGAGCTGAGGTTGTTCAGTCTGGAGAGGAGGAGGCTGAGGGGAGGCCTCAGTGCTCTCTACAACTACTTGAAGTTAGAGCAAGGAGGGAGCAGCCTCTTCTCCTTTGTGGCAAACAACAGGACTAGAGGAAATGCTTTCAACCTGCAGCAGGGGAGGTTCAGGCTGGATATTAGGAAATATTTCTTTACTGAAGAGGTTATCAAACATGGGAATGGTCTGCTCAAGGCAGTGGTGGAGTCACTGTCCCTGGGGGTGTTCAAGCAGCCTGTGAACCTAGTGCTTAGGGACATGGTTTAGTGCTGGGTTGGGGATTGGACTGAATGATCTCGGAGGTCTCTTCCAACCAGATATATTCTGGGATTCTTTTTTCCCCCTCATCTTCTGTGGAACAGTTGATCAACTTTTAAACAGTGTTGACTCAAGTGCTGCTTGGTGGTTTTAACATTAAGGGTTGGACTGGATGATCTTGGAGGTCCCTTCCAACCTGCTTGATTGTATGATTCTATATTCTTTTTAAGAGATCTAGACTAATTTCAAACTGGAGGGATCTAAATTCAAGGTCTGCCTGCCATTTTATGTATCTAAAGAGCTCCACTTTAAAACACCGAGTTTCAAGCTGGCATTAAGAATGTGGATATGTGAACATCAGAATTACTGCTTTGGGTTTGATTAGGCTTTAGGGAAACATGTTACACCTGGGTGCATGTGCTGCATAGGCCAGGGCTTGCAGGGTGACACGTTTGCTGATGATCTCTGTCACTGTGTGATCTCTTTTCTTATCTTTCAGAGGAGACTACAGAACAGGGAAGAGACTGAACATGCGCAAAGTGATTCCCTACATTGCCAGCCAGTTCCGCAAGGATAAGATCTGGCTGCGAAGGACCAAGCCCAGCAAACGGCAGTACCAGATCTGCTTGGCTATTGATGATTCCTCTAGTATGATAGACAATCACTCTAAACAGGTAACATGAAACCTTGCCAGAAGCTTGAAGAACCTACCCATTGTTCATGAGCATGTCAGCTGCTAACTGGAGCACCTCTCAGAGTCCTCTCCTGCAAGGACAGGCTGAGAGAGTTGGGGCTGTTCAGTCTGGAGAAGAGAAGGTTCCAAGGCCTTCCAGTATCTGAAGGGGGGCTACAAGAAAGCTGGTGAGGGACTTTTTAGGGTCTCAAGTAGTGATAGGACTGGGGGGAATGATCCAAGCTAGAGGAAGGGAGATTAGATTAGACATTAGGAAGAAGTTCTTCACTATGAAGGTGGTGAGACACTTGCACAGGTTGCCCAGAGAGGTGGTGGAAGAAGGGTTAGGTGATAGGTTGGACTTGATGATCACAAAGGTCCTTTCCAACCTGGTTAATTCTGTGATTCTCTGATTCTGTGGCCTAACACTACCACATCCACTAGACCATGTCACTAAGTGCCACATCCAGTGTTTCCTTAAACACCTCCAGGGACAGTGACTCCACCACCTCCCTGGGCAGTCTGTTCCAGTGTCTAATCAGGCTTTCTGTGAGGAAGTGCTTCCTAATATCCATCCCAGACCTCCCCTGGCACAGCTTCAGGCCATGCCCTCTTGTCTTTCCACAAGTTGCCTGGGAGAAGAGCCTGACCCCCACCTTAATTTAACTTCCCTTTAGGTAGCTGTAGAGTGTGATATGGTCCCCCTCTAAGTCTCCTCCCCTGCAGGCTAACCCAGCAGCCTCTCCTCAGCAGCCTTCCCCTCCAGTCCCTTCCCCAGTCTCGTTGCTCTTATCTGCCCCCGGTCCAGCCCCTCAATCTCTCTCTTGCAATGAGGGCCCAGAGCTGCTCACAGTGCTCGAGCTGAGGCTTCCCCAGTGCCAGAACAGGGCAGAATGCCATCCCCAGTGCTGCTGGCCACACTGCTCCTGCTAAAAATCACCAGATCAGGCAGTTGAAGCCTCAAGTGGAACTAGTGTGTCTTTACTGCAATGGCTACCTTGAATAAATGCAACAGGAAAAAAATAGGAAGGTTCTTCATTTATTTTAGTAGATGATAAAAAATAATTTCAGTGACATTCTTCATATTCAATACTATGCTGAGGTGTGAGCAGAATGTGGAATCTCCTGGTTTTGATGTACCTCTGTCCTTTAACAGCTTGCATATGAATCCCTGGCAGTGATTGGAAACGCACTGACTCTTCTAGAAGTGGGACAAATTGCTGTGTGCAGGTGAGCTCATCTGAAATCTTGGCTTTTCTTCAGGAGTGCAGAGCAGAATGTAAGCACCAGCTTCACACTGTAACTTTTTTTTTTTTGGTGGTGTTCTTGTCTTTGTTCTTCTCTAAAGCTTTGGAGAGACTGTTCAGCTGCTGCACCCGTTCCACGAGCAGTTCAGTGACCAGTCGGGGACGCGGATATTGCGTCTGTGCAAGTTCCAGCAGAAGAAAACAAAAATAGCCCAGGTAGGCAAGAATGCCTCTAAGTCAAGCCCCTGCCAGACCTCCAGCAGCCTCATGGTGTCATGAGCACTGTGTAATGTTTACTGGGTGTTTATATTTGAGAGTGTGGTAGCTGGGTAGGTAACAAAGAAATGGAATGGCCACAATTTCATTGAATCAGTCAGGGTTGGAAGGGACCACAAGGATCATCCAGTTCCAGCCTCCCTGCCATGGGCAGGAACACCTCACACGACATCAGGCTGTCTAGAGCCTCATCCAGCCTGGCCTTAAACATCTCCAGGGATGGGGCTCTGACCACCTCCCTGGGCAACCTGTTCCAGGGTCTAACCACCCACATGGTGAAAAACTTCTTCCTACTATCCAGTCTGAGTCTACCCATTTCTAACTTTGTTCCATTCCTCCTATCACTACCTGACGTCCTAAAAAGAATCTGGGTAATGGGAAGTGTGTTTCACAGAATCACAGAATGTCAGGGGCTGGAAGGGACCCTGAAAGCTCATCTGGGCCAACCCCTCTGCCAGAGCAGCAGCACCCAGAGCAGATCACGCAGGAGCACATCCAGGCAGCACTGGAATATCTCCACAGAGGGAGACTCCACAGCCCCCCTGGGCAGCCTCTTCCAGTGTTCTGTCAGCCTCACAGGGAAACTGTTTTCCTCATGTTTCCGTGGAAGTTCCATTGCCCCTTGTCCTGGCATTGGGCATCACCCAGCAGAGCCTGGCTCCATCCTCTTGGCACTCACCCTGCACATCTTTATGTCTCCTTCTCTCCAAGCAGCAGAGCCCCAGCTCCCTCAGTCTCTCCTTGAGAACAAGATGTTCCACTCCCTTTCCTCACTTAAGGTCTGATGTATGCTACTTCTAAGCATTCATCTCTCTCTATCTGTATTGAGTCTCAACAGCATTTTGGGTAATTGATTTTCTGTATTAATACTTCCTGGACAGAAGATTTTCTTCTTTTAGGAAGGTTTTTGGCAGTCTTGTCTGTCTAAATTTGAATAAGATCGTTCCTTAATATGGACTGGAAAAGGAGGAAACACAAATAGCATGGTGGTAGCCCTGTAAATGCCAAAATTAGGAGGACTTGACAGTTGATGACCTTAATTTTAATGGGAAGTACATACCTAGATGCTTGTATTGTAAACTGAAGCCAAAGAAGTTCAACCTAGAAAGAGGAGATTTTATTTTAATGATGCCATTAATCAGTTAGTCAATTTCAGGATGTTGTCCTGGCTTTGCTAGCACTGGAAATTGTTTCAATCCAGATTGGAAGCTTTGCTGAAGAATCTCCAGTTCAAAAGTAGTTACTACATTTAAAACAGTGCAGGGAAATGCCAAGGATTGTGTCTGCACAGGTGATCACACTGAATTGCCTTGACATTTAAAACACAGAGATGTGCTCTTTAAAGATGTTCTCATTAACTTTATTATTCTATGATGAGATAACTTAATCTTCTTACTTGTTTCCTCTGCAGTTTCTAGAATCATCAGCAAATATGTTTGCTGCAGCACAGCAGCTGTCTCAGAACATTAACCCAGGTGAGCTCTTGTTAGTTTGTTTTTTTTGTGAGGGGTTGGGAGTCAGAGTGCTTGGATTTTTTTGGGGTTGGGTTGTTGGTTTTGTTTGGGTTTTGGTTTGTGAGGGTTTTGTTGTCGTTTTTCTTTGTTACTGTGCTTGTTGCCATGGCAGCAGAATGCTCACTCGAGTCCTGAAGCAGTGTCCTGCCAGAAAGACTCCTAGCACCGAGGTATCACTTACACTGGGGCTTCGGGTTTTGCTTTGGGCACAGAAATGTTTGGTTGAAATCCAGCTCAAAGCCCCACAGACACCTACTTAAATATTTGTCAGTAACTCACTAAAATCTTGTGTAAGGCTTTTCAGAGGGGCCTGCCTTTTAGCTCACGTTTCCAGGTCCTGTTTAAGTCCTAGACACTACCAGCTTTAGAGGATTGTCAGCTTCCTACTGACCTTGACTCCCTAAGGATTTCTGCTCTTGCTTGAGAGCTTGATTTCTGTAGGCATCCAGAAGCAGGCAGTTGTGAGGAGGATGTTTGCCTCTTACATGACTTCCAGTGTTGTGCAGTTTAGGAGCTGCTTGGATTCCTCAGAAAAGTTGGAAGCCTTTTTGCCTGGTGGCTGATCCATGGCTAGCCCAGAAGGCTGCTTTATGCCAGCTAAAAGCTTGTTTTGGTGGCACCCATATCTTTAAAAAGTTGTTGTGAAAGTACTCCAAGCAGTGGACATTCAAGGCCAGGTTGGATGAGGCCTTGAGTGACCTGTTCTAGTGGGAGGTGTCCCTGCCTGTGGTGGGGGAGTGTTGGAACTAAATGATCTTTGAGGTCTCTTCCAACCTAAACTATTTATGATTCTATGATTTGTAACTCCATAACTCCTTTGCCACAGGGTGGGCAGGCAGTTGGGAATATTCTGAGGAGCAGCATCCAGTCAGCTCCCTAGAATCAGGGAGAGCTAACAAGAGAAAAGGCAGTAGGATACACGAGCCCTACTGTAAAAAGACCAAGCCCTGACACATCTGGGATGCGTCTGCAGATGAGGAAGAAATGTGCTGCATCCCTCCCTAGTCATTAAGCTGCAAGGGAACAGGAGAGAGGAGCTTGCATTCCTGGCTGTAATTACTGTGACTTCCCTTGTAATTATAAAACTAGAGCTACATAACTTGCTGCAAAAATTTCTGTAGAGGAATACATCTGGGGGGCAGCCTGGGTCAAGGAACATGTCTGCAGAAAGTGGTTGGTGCTGAGGAACCCAGCATCTATGCTGTGTGTGTTTCAGGAGGTGGACTTCAGACTAGTTGCTCTGGTGCTAAGGGCTGAATGCCCCACTGTGCTTGGACTGCCCTGACTGTGCCTCTAAAGCCTATCCTCTGGTTTCGTTTCCTCAAAGCATAACTCATTTGGGGAGGCTCGAGATTGCTACTGATAGAAGCCAAGCCTGGTGAAGTGGGAACAGTCTTGGTCTAAGTTGATAGGCGAATACAGATGTCTCTGCCCATGGCAAGGGGGCTGGAACTAGATGATCTTTGAGGTCCCTTCCAGCTCTGAGAATTCTGTGATTCTATGATTTTGTGTACCCATAGAGGAATAGATTTGGATTCTCATTGCAACGGATGCTGCTCTACTGAGGTAGTAGCCTAGTGTCTGATCTCTTATGTTTGAGCCAATATTCAAACCCTAAGCACTTACTAGACGTGAAAGACAAAACCATGACTAAGTTTCTTAGGTATTTTCCATGCCTTTCATCCTTGATTATGGTACTGATGGACTGGTTTTTTTTTTTCCTCCTAGTTATTCTCAGAGGTTTCACACAGTGGAAAGAGCTTTCTTTCTTGACCCACTCATAACTGCAGCTTAATGTTAAGTCCCAGAATTCTATGGGATAGACTTAATTTCCTTAGGAATATTCTTGAGGGTTCTTTCCATCATTCCCAGAGGACTACCAACAAAACAATGTTTGCCTTTTAAGTGGATTACTCTAACTTACTGGAATTTCAACTGTTCTTTGTGCGCAGAAACAGCGCAGCTGCTTTTGATTGTATCTGATGGAAGAGGCCTATTCTTGGAAGGCAAGGACCGAGTGACAGCAGCAGTCCAAGCAGCTCAGAATGCCAATATCTTTGTTATTTTTGTAGTGCTGGACAATCCTAATTCCCGGGTAAGTGAACAAGGGAGAAGTATTCAAGTGCAATGAGCGAGCGGCACACAAATCTTGTTCTCGTCTTTTGCACTGCTTTCGTCATCCTGTCTTTTGCAGAGGGCAAAGACACTTAGCCCAATTTCAGTTTTCCACAGTGTCAGTCAGATCTATGATTTCTTTCTGCTCTGATACTTCTTCTGGATTTAAAAAAAAAGCTTCTATGCCATAGAAGGTCTTAAGTAAAACTTCTTCGTTTCAGATTGTCCTGGTTTGAGGTTCCAGGGCTAAAGCTTGCCAGACAGAATGTAGGTTTACCCCACTTCCCTCTCCCGTAGGGAAAAACTGGGCAGGGGAAAGTAAAATGGGCTGCATCAGGAGAGTGTGGCCAGCAGGTCGAGGGAAGTGATTCACCCTCTCTACTCCACTCTGGTGAGACCCCGACCTGGAGTACTGTATCCAGTTCTGGAGCCTCCATTACAAGGATGTGGACGTGCTGGAGCTTGTTCAGAGAAGGGCCAAGAGGATGATCAGAGGGTTGGAGCCCCTCTGCTGTGAGGACAGACTGAAAGAGCTGGGGCTGTTCAGTCTGGAGAAGAGGAGGCTACAAGGTGACCTTATTATGGCCTTCCAGTATTGCAAGGGGGGCTACAAAAAAGCTTGGGATGGACTCTGTGGGCTCTCAGGGAGTGACAGGACTGGGGGGAATGGAGCAATGGGGGGGAATGGACGTGGGGAGATTCATCAGAGTTAACATTTACTAAAGAATCTCTGTATCAGATCAATGCACAAATGCCAGTTGAGCTCATGACAGTGTGCTGGGAAGGCATCAAGTGTAGAAAAGTCAAGTGGTAACAGAAAACTCAAATCATGAAACACTAAAGACAGACAGGGTTTATTCACAGAACTGGTACTGCAGAAACTTAAGCTTAGTCTCTTCTAGCCTGTAATCTGTTGACTAGAGGTCTCTTCTCTGAAAGGGCAAAAGCATTGAACTGCTGTGTGTTCAGCATTTGATTTACCATTGAACACTTGGAACTTTCCAGCTGAAAACCCTCTGACTTTCAATTTAACAGAGGAGGAATTCTCAGCATTTGAGAAAATAGTATCAATAACATCAAAGGCTTGTCAAAGATTTATGTTTCTGTTTCTTTTTTTTACAGGATTCTATTTTGGACATTAAAGTACCTATATTCAAAGGACCTGGGGAATTGCCTGAAATCAGATCTTACATGGAAGAATTCCCATTCCCCTTCTACATGATCCTTAGGGATGTGAACGCGCTTCCCGAAACCCTGAGCGATGCCCTCAGGCAGTGGTTCGAACTGGTGACGGCCTCAGACACTTTGTAGACTCTGCAGACAAAGTCAGTACCCGACTGCTGCTGAACTGCTGAGGTGCACAAAGGGAGCTCAGGAGGTCTCTTTGTAACCAGGATTAACGTCCAACAGCTGCCCTCTGGCACTCAGACTGCATGAGAGCAAAAGGGTTTTAGGTGCACTCTCCCACGGCTGCCAGAGGAGAATTATGCAATGGTGAGACACTGTCCTCTTCTCTCTTTGCTGGCTCCCACAAGTAGCAAAACCTCCTTCGACCTCTCTCCTAATAACTTACAATTTCAGAAGCCCACAATCATGTAAAGTTCACAGGGACAAAATGATTCCTGTCCCTGTTGGCTGCAGTCAGAGAAATCAGTCTGGCTTCTGGGAAGGCATTTCTGCCTTAGAAGAACTTTAAGTGTCTCCCAAAAAGACCCATTCCTTAACTTCACCCACGTGGCTGGTGCCTCTGGGAAGGAGCTGGGGAGCAGGGCTGAGCAGATAATCTTAAACAACCCCAAAAAATCAGTGTTTGAGTACTTGAAACGTTCCTGCAGTTCAGCACATCCTATTTAATGATTGCTGATGTTTGTCCTGACAAATCAGCCAAGGCCAGAGGATCGTCCCTGTACAATCAGTTTACACTGTGAAGTTTGCCCCTCTGTCTGAGGCAGACATGGAGGCTGTTTCATCAATCCAGTGCCCTAGAGCATGGACCTGATTTTTCTTCATCACAGAAGCTATGCATCTTCTATTGTCTGTACTAATAAAAAGAGGTACCACTCTTTCTACTTATGATGTCTGTCCTTTCAGTCCATCCAAGCTGGGCTAAAGTCACATTTGCTGTGCATCCCCTGCACAAATGTGAGTTTTCATATGGAAATATTGTCCTGGAAGGCTAAGAGGCCTAATTTGATGTCCCCTTCTGCTGATGGAGGAAGCAAGGGCAGGAGGAAAACACAGCCTTAGGCTATTATGTCCCCTTCTGAAGTGATGGCAGGTACCCACAGGTGTTTAGGTACTTGTTGGTGTCTTGCCCAGATAAGGGTGTGCAGGACTTGGTTTCACCTCATATGGTCAGTTTTGCAAGTGCCCTTTTGCTTGGTGCATCTCTGTGGCCAAAGGAACCATTACACTCAGGCAAGTAATATAAATGGAGCTAAGTTGCAAGCAGTTGTGCTGCTTCTGCCTCACTGCCTCTGCCTCAAGGAGCTGCCTCTGCCTCACTGCTCTTCGACGTGTTCTGCTCTGCCTCATGCTTCAGACCAGCTTAGCCCTGATACTTTGTGCTTGAACTACCTGGAAACTCAAGTGCCTCAAGTTTCCCAGGAGAAGGCATTAAGTGCCTCATGCTGTGGCAAGAAGTGCCACCGACACTGCGCTCTCTGCACATCTGCAAACCTGCGTGCCAAGAAGAACCAGGATTAGCTTGGAGATCATCTGCCTCTCTCCCAGCACCCTGGGAAGATCTGGAAGCCTCTCAAGGGCCAAGCAGCCCCAATACTGCCACGAAGGAGCCAGGGAGTATCCTGAACTTGCTAGTCCACCGCAGTAAGTAGCACAGATGTTCTCTAGGGCTCCAGGCTGCCTTTCGTTTCTAAGTGGGGCAAAGCCATTTCTGTGGCTAAACTTTTCCAATGTTCTGATTCTCCTAAAGGAATGAATTGCCCATAAGCATCCTAGTGAAGATTTTCCCAACTGATTTAGAGCCCAAACTGAACTGATTTGTATGTAGTTGTGGGTGGGGCTTCCCAGAAACAAAATCAACTACATCTTTTATAATTCCTGCCTTGTTAATTACAACTAAATCAGATTCACTGCAATTTATGTCACTTCAGCACCTAGCCTCCTTTTAGGAGAACATGCCAGCACAGGGCTTGGATCAGTGGCCCAGTCTTTTGACTACTGTGTCCAGTTCTGGGCCCCTCAATCCAAGAGGGGTGCTGGAACATGTCCAGAGAAGGGTGACAAAGCAGGTGAGGGGCCTGGAACACAAACCCTATGAGGAGAGGCTGAGGGAGCTGGGGGTGTGCAGCCTGGAGAAGAGGAGGCTCAGGGGGGACCTCATTGCTGTCTACAACTACCTGAAGGGAGGTTGTAGCCAGGTGGGGGGTGGCCTCTTCTCCCAGGCAACCAGCAACAGAACAAGGGGACACAGTCTCAAGTTGTGCCAGAGAAAGTATAGGCTGGATGTTAGGAGTGATTGGCATTGGAATGGGCTGCCCAGGGAGGTGGTGGAGTCACCAGCCCTGGAGGTGTTGAAGCCAAGCCTGGCTGGGGCACTTAGTCCCATGGTCTGGTTGACTGGCTAGGGCTGGGTGCTAGGTTGGACTGGATGAGCTTGGAGGTCTCTTCCAACCTGGCTGATTCTATGATTCTGTACTCAAGTGAAAATCTGAGGGGAAACTTTGTTTAAATGCCCCTGGGAGAGACTCTCTTTAAAGATGTCTTTTTTTTTTCCTTTGCATACCAGAATCGAAGGTGTCTCAAAGTGTGGTGCTGGAGTCAAACAGAAAATGGCTGGAAGTGTTTTTTTTTCCTTGGTGATGGAGTTGTTCTCTTTGGCTTCTCGTTAGAAAAGCCTTACTGGAGGTGCAGCAGTGGCAGGATTCAGAGATGCAGACGTGGATGTTAGAACAAGTTCTTTACAAGGAGGGTGGCTGAGCACTGCACAGGTTGTGCAGAGGTGGTTGAGGCCCCAGCCCTGCAGTTACTCAGGGTGAGGCTGGAGAGGGCTCTGCGTGCCCTGCTCTAGCTGAGGCTGCCCCAGCTGAGTGCAGCGGGGTTGGACTGCATGACCTTGGGAGTCTCTTCCAACCCAGGTAATTCTATCACAGTATCACAGTATCATCAGGGTTGGAAGAGACCTCACAGATCATCAAGTCCAACCCTTTACCACAGAGCTCAAGGCCAGACCATGGCACCAAGTGCCAGGTCCAATCCTGCCTTGAACAGCTCCAGGGACGGCGACTCCACCACCTCCCCGGGCAGCCCATTCCAGTGTCCAATGACTCTCTCAGGGAAGAACTTTCTCCTCACCTCCAGCCTAAATTTCCCCTGGTGCAGCCTGAGGCTGTGTCCTCTTGTTCTGGTGCTGGCCACCTGGCCATTCTGTGTACAACAAAGCCAGGAAGGGACTTTTCACAAGAGCTTGTAGCTCTAGTACATAGGATGAGAAAGAATTAATTGAGGTTCGAGGAGGGCACATTTAGACTGGCTGTTAGGAAGAGATGATTTACAGTTGCGGGGTGGTAGAGGCTGGGAGGGGATCTGCTGGAGAGCAGCTCCGTGGGGAAGGGCCTGGGAGTGCTGGTGGACAGCAAGTTCCGCATGGGACAGCGATGTGCCCTTGTGGCCAAGAAGGCAAGCGGGGTGCTGGGGTGCACAGGAGGAGCGTGTCCAGCACACTGAGGGAGTTCTCTGCCCACCGCAGGCTGCCGGCACGGAGGCCTCGGCCGCCGCCACGGGCACGGCAAGTGGCCGCCGCCGGCGCGCGCCTGTGGCGCAGCCTGTGCGGCAGCGGCGGCAGGGGCGGAGCCGCGCGACATGGCCGCCGGGCGGCTGCCGCCGGGAGCCCTCACGCTGAAACAGGTAGGGGCGGGCGGCGGTGGCGCTGCGCTCTCCCGCGGGCTGCCGCCGCCTCGGCCGTGCCTCCTCCGCAGCCCCCGCCGGCCTCGGTGCCGAATGGCGGCAGGGAAGCGGGCGGGCGGAGCCGTGCGGCGGGCGGGCCTGCGGGCAGGGGGGATCGGGAAGGTGCAGTAGCGCTCGCCGTGGTCGTGCTGCCGTTCGTGAGTACCAGGCCTCGGGCACCGTAACGCGGCCCGCACTTGCAGGGTGCCGTTGTGGGAAATGTAGGAGTCTGGGACTGGGCTCTGGGGCAGTGCTGGGACTTGGCGTTTGTTCAAGTGTCCCTCGGAGCACACAGCCCCGCAGCGGTGTCCTGGGACGGCGCCTTGACTGCCCTCTCTCCTCAGTTCCTGAGGCGGCAGCAGGTGCTTCAGCTCTACAGGAAGATCCTGCGAGCTCTTCGAGAGGTCCCTGCCGAAACAGATCGCCAATATTTGAGGGACTGGGCCAGGGAGGAGTTCAAGAGAAACAAGGATGCTACAGAAGAGGTGAGGCTCAGGAATGCTTCGAGCACTTGCCCTGTGCTCTGTCACTCGGGTTCGTTCTGTGGGTGCCACTGCCAGCCTGGTGAGAACTCTCACGATAACTATTTTCTCCCAAGGAGCAGTTGTAGAATCATAGAATGGTTTGGGCTGGAAGGGACCTCCATAGGTCATCCAGCCCAGCCCTGCTGCAGTCAGCTTGGTTTTAACAATTCACCTCTAAATCTTATTCTCACTGTTGGTGCTTGTAATGTTTCTCTGATTTGCAGAGAATGTAGAAGCTAAAAAAGTAAATTTTGGTTACCCAAACCATAAATCAGAAAAAATACATGGAAGAATGCCATAACTAACATAAACCTTAGCTGTCCAGCTTCCTTCTAGCTTCTCTTTTCATCTTTAGATTCAGTTACATTGAAGCTGGAAACAGTCAAACTGGCTGATAGTGGCTATGAAGCATGTCTGAAAGGCAGAACCATTTACATTGCATGTGTGTCACCTGCCCTTTGCATTCTAGTTTGTTTCTTTCTCTAGTCACTGCTTAAGGAACTGGTGGCTGAATTATGCAGAGAGGTCATTACAGCACATAGATATAGAATCATAGAATTACTCTGGTTGGAAGAGACCTTAGAGATATTTACTCCAACCTCCCCACCATGGTCAGGGATGCCTCTCAACTAGACTCATCTGCTCAAGGCCTCATCCAGCCTGGTCTTGAACACCTCCAGAGGGAAGGCATCCACAGCCTCCCTGGTAAACTTAATTGCAGAGTCTTACCACCCTTGTACTGAAGAACTTCTTCCTAAGATCCAGTATAACCCTACTCTGCCACAGCATCCAACCATTTCCCCTTGTACGGTCGCTAGACACTCTGATACTGGAAGGTGTCCAGAGAAGGGCGACAAAGCTGGTGAGGGGCCTGGAACACAGCTCTGAGGAGAGGCTGAGGGAGCTGGGGGTGTGCAGCCTGGAGAAGATGAGGCTGAGGGGTGACCTCATTGCTGTCTACAACTACCTGAAGGGAGGCCGTAGCCAAGTGGAGGTCAGTCCCTTCTGCCAGGCAAGCAGCAACAGAACAAGGGGACACAGTCTCAAGTTATGCCAGGGGAGATCTAGGCTGGATGTTAGGAGGAAGGTGTTGGCAGAGAGAGTGATTGGCATTGGAATGGGCTGCCCAGGGAGGTGGTGGAGTTGCCATCTGTGGAGATGTTCAAGAAAAGAGCGGACGAGGCACTTAGTGCCATGGTCTAGTTGATTGGCCAGGGCTGGGTGCTAGGTTGGACTGGGTGAGCTTGGAGGTGTCTTCCAACCTGGTTGATTCTATGAAAAGTCCCTCTCCAGCCTTCCCATAGGATCCCTTCAGGTGTTAGAAAGCAGCTGTAAGGTTCCCCTCCATGGTCTTCTCAAGACTGAACAAGCCCAGCTCCCTCAGCTTGTCCTCAGAGCAGAGGGACTCCAGCCTTTGTGGCCTCCTCTAGGCTCACTCCAACACCTCTGTGCATTTGCTCTGTTCATCACCTGTCTTCACGTGCAGTTGTCACTCCTTACTTGCAAAACAATACACACAGAGGCATAAAGAAAACATTATTAGGGGGTCGAGTTTAAAGCAAAGCTATGGCCAGCTCCCCCAGAACATCATTAAGGAACTGGATAAAATTAATTAATTCATTATCCTGTTTTTTAACCATGTCAGTGACAGTAGCATGATTGCACATAAGCAAAGAGGTAAGAGAATTGTGTGCTTTTAGTGTGTTAAAATCTGTGTGCTTGTGTACAACCTGTGCTGCATGCAGCTGTTCAGTAGCTTCCCTTTTGCTTTCCAGGATGCGATCAGGATGATGATTACTCAAGGCAACATGCAACTCCAGGAACTTCAGAGAACACTGAAGCTGGCAAAATCCTGATCTTGATTCCATGGCCACCTGGACTTTCTGCTGTGAAGGAGCAAGAGCGTGGTTACATTTAACAGCCTTTGCTGACAACCTGGTAATGTTTGGCAGTGGAATCAACCACAGTGGGGGTTTTTGTTTGGGTTTTGGTCTTTCCCCTTTCACTTCTTGGTTTGGTTATTCTCCCATGTTGGAGTCACTCCCTGACAAAGGGCTTTAAAGAACTGAGTGTGTGATATAGCTTATGCCATGGGAAAAGCAGAAAGCAGCAACAATTACAACAGCCAAGCTGTGACAGGGAAATGGCAAATAAATAAAAGCCACATTATTTTGTCTTCTATTATGGCAGCTCCTAAGTGCTAACATTCATAGTGGTAGTAGCTCTTTCTGTACTGTGCCAAGGACTTTTAGCAAATACAGGATTATAGCATAATGCAGGATTATAAGAGCAGCTCAGTCTAACTGAGAGGCATCTGTGCCCATGGTGGGGATGTGGGAGTAGGTAATCTCTAAGGTCCCCTCCAACCTAAGCCATTCTATGACCTAAAAAAGACCTAAAATACATAAACATGATAAACATTAAGAAAATGTTTTGTGCATAGATACTGATTTTCAGTTATGGATGAGTGAAACTTAGAAAGAGGTTTACTGCTGAGTAAAACTTGGAAGGAGAGGTCTTTGTGTATGAAAACAAGAGATTTTAGGCCCAGGAATGATTATTGGCAGGTTAACAGGATCTACCTTCAAGTTAATATTTACAAGTATCACAGAATCACACAAAATGGTTTGAGTTGAAAGGACCATAAAGTTTCAGCTCCCCTGCCATGGGGGCAAGGACACCTTCTAATAGACCAGATTGCTCAAGGCTCCATCCAGCTTGGCTTTAGAAACTTTTAGTGTTGATGACCCTCCACAAAGTCTCTGGGCAACCTGTTCCAGTGCCACACCACCCTCGTGTGAAGAATTTTTCCCTCACCTGAATTCCTTCCTCATCCAAATCAATCCTCCTCCAGTTTGAAGCCACTACTCCTGTCTGTTAAAAATCGTGGCCCAGCTGCCCTGTAGGCCTAATTCAAATACCAGAAGGCTGCCATTAAGGTCTCCTCAGACCCTTCTTTTTTGCAGGCTGAACAATCCCAACTCTGCCAGCCTGTCTGGAGGCTGCAAGCGTCAGCTGACAAAAGGCAGCGCGTCCCTGCAGCCAGACCCAGTTTTGATGTTTCGTAGCTACACATAAAAAAGCTTAGAAGCTGAAGTCCTGTTTTCTGTTCCCCTGAGTCAAGTGAGGCAATTGTGTCCATTTTCATAGGTTCCCTGAATGGTTTAGGTTGGAAGGGATCTTAAAGATCACCTAGTTCTAAATCCTCCCTGCTGTGGGCAGAGACAGTTTCCACTGGACCAGGCTGCTGAAGGCCTCATTCAACCTGGCCTTGAACACTTGTAAGGAGGGGGCGTCCATGACCTCCCTGGGCAACCTGTTGCAGTGTCTCAGCACCCTCACTAAAGAACTTCTTCTACTATCCAGTCTAAAGCTGTCTTCCTCAAGCTTAAAGCCATTCTTGTCCTATCACGACAAGCCCTTATAAAAAGTCCCCTCACAGCTTTCTTGAAGGCCCCTTTAAGTACTGGAAGGTCTCCAGGCTGAACAGCCTCAACTCTTGCAGCCTATCCCCACAGGAAAGGTGCTCCAACTCTCTGGTCATCTTCATGGCCCTCCTCTGCACGGACTCCAGCAGTTCAATGTCCTGCTTAGGCTCGGACACCAGAACAGCTGGGATCTCACAAGAGCAGACAGGAGGGGCAGAACCACCTCCCTCATCCACTTCTTTTGACATGGCCCAGGACACAGTTGGCTTTCTGGTCTGCAAGTGCATGTTGCCCACTCATGTTGAGATTTTCATCAGGTGACACACTCAAGTCCTTCTTGAGGCTGCTCTCAAGCCACTCCTCATTGGGATTGTGCCAACCCAGGTGTAGGACCTTACACTTAACCTTGTTGAACTTCATCAGGTTGGCTCAGGCCCACCTCTCCAGCCTGTCCAAGTCCCTCTGGATGGATCCCCTCCCTCCAGCATGTTAACCAGACTGCACAGCTTGATGTCATCTGCAAGCTTGCTCCAGGTCAGGGTTGGAAGGGACCCCAAGAATCATCTAGTTTCAACTGGCCTGCCATGGGCAGGGACACCTCACACTAGATCAGGTTGCCCAGAGCCATATCCAGCCTGACCTTCCAGGAATGAGGCTTCTGCCACCTCCCTGGGCAACCTGTCCCAGCATCTTACCACCCTCATGGTTAAGAACGGCTTCCTAACATCTACTCTAAATCTACTCTAGCTTGGATCTATTCCCCATAGTCCTATCCTTACTTGACACCCTCAAAAGTCCCTCATCAGCTTTCTTGTAGGCCACTTCAGATACTGGAAAGCCACAAGAAGGTCTCCTTGGAGCTTTCTCTTCTCCAAACTGAACAACCCCAACTCTCAGCCTGTCCTCAGAGGAGAGGAGCTCCAGCCCTCCAGTCCCACTGTCCATCTCTCTGACAAGGACGTCCAGCAGCCCTGGTGCCCTGAAGGCCACCGCTTGTCACTGGTCTCCATTTCTCTTGTCTAGAAAGGATTACAACACAGACTTCTGAGCAACACTTAACTTTAATTGCTTGGCAAAACGTTCACTTTATCAAGATGATACAAAACTTGAGTAGCATGCTTCTGCATTCCTACAGTAGCTGAAACAAACCTGTAAACATACCAAAGTGTCTAGATTAGACTATGGAAGGCAGAGCCATAAAACTAGGATAGCTGCAGGTACACTTTTCTGGTCGTGACAGTGCATTAATAGGGACTTCAAAAATATATAATAATACAATTTGCTTTGCTTTATACATCTGCTAAGAAGATGAAAACTTTAATTAGTCAGCAGTGCCTTCAATACTGGAAAAGTCTTTTGTATTGATTTTAGGGCTCTTCAGTACAGGAAAAAAATCTCCTTGGCATAAGAGCACTGCATTGTGTTTGAGTTCTTTTTGAACAGTTAGTTCTACTATCATCATCAGTTCAGTAAACATTTTTCTAGCAGAATCTGATGGAGCCTCCTCAGAGGCATAAGGAGGAAACTTTCAAGGGGGTGCAGAGGCAACAATTTACATTGCCTCAACCTGGACAACAATTGGTCATTGTGAGCTGCAATATGACAACAAAATAAATCTCTAGAACTCAACATCATTTTCCTTTGTGGGACTGTTGGTGAAACCAGTCCTGAGAAGTGCAGACTCACCAGACCTGGCCTCTCTTGCAGAGTTAATTACACAGGAAAAAAAAAGAGAGGAATCCTTCAGAGGAACAAAAGACACTGGTCTGGACAAGGTGTCTGGGAGAAAATCCTGACTCTGCAGAAGAACCATTTGAGTGCTGGGAACCAAGCTCCCACTTGTATAGGGGAAGGGCTTTGTCAAGATTCTTCACTCATCTGTTGCTTGGAGGAAAAGAAAATAATATTCCATTTGTCTCTAACAAGTAGAACATGGTTATGGTGAAATATTTGGCATCCACAACCTGAAGAAAAACCTTCTCAGTCAGATTACTGGAGTACAGCCCCACCACAAGCAGCTTTGCAACCAGGACACCATTAAAACTCAAGACAATCCAAATTTAGTGTTTGTTTTAATCATGTAAAACCAACACAAAAGCAAAGTGGCAACTGAAGCCCCTGTACCTAACGGGATGACTCACCATGGGAACCTGACCTCTCCCAGCTGGAAGCCTGAACTTGTCACCAGCATGGGCCTGTAGTTTGAGTTGGTTCTGTAGCTTCTCTGCACTGAACAGAAAGAGCCCGTGGGGAGTAGCTAAGAGTGTTGATAGCCCTTCATCACTAAGGAATTTCTGTCAAAAGCCCTCCAGCACCCTGCATCTATTCCAGTATTGGTGTGGCCATGTGCTGGCCTGGAGCACTCACTGACATGCTCCAGCCACACAGGAGCTGTGTGGAAACGTGGAAATTCCCTTTTCAGAAAGCAGGTTTGGTTTCTAATGCAGTCTGGTTTCGAGCAGCACCTGGAAATTGAGAGTGCAATATTGAATGGACACTGGGAAGGATCTAATCTGCAGCATCTCATTGTCCTCAGGACAGTCTGCATATGAATTCTCCTCGGTTCTGGAGTTCCCAAAGTTGTTACTACTCCAGAAACAGAGTTCAGTGTGGATGTAACAGGCACTGCAAATACATCTCTGTGTCACCATTTCAGTTTCCCAGACAGCAGGTTCCAGAGTGAGTCCTGGTGCTTGTCTTTACTGCTTGGCAGGTGCTAGCTCTCCTTCTGCACCTTAGTCCTTAGTTTGCTGAGCTCTTCTTCCAAGCTTTTGATATGCTCCTTGAGTGCAGCTTTGTCCTGCTGGGCTTTCTGGTTGGCTTGGCACCGAGCCTCCTCTATCTTCCGTTCATACCACTTCTCCATCTGCGTGGAGACAGCCTCAAAGAAGTACTGCGTTATCTCCAGGGCCTGGGAGGTGTCTCTGGCTGGGGCTGGGGGCTGACCTGCAGGCAGGGCAGAGGGCTGCTGCTCCTGGCTCTGATGTGCCCCACCGTGGTGCAGAGCTTTGTGCCTCGACTGCCCACTCTTGCTGGACTTCTTTGTCTGAGTTCCTTTGTTGATGAAGCAGCCGCTCTGTGGTTCAGCCTTTGCAGGTTCAGTCAAGGGCTGCAAAGCAGCTTGCACCTTAACATGTCTTAATTTGGAGCCCAAAGGCTCAGAGGAGGACAGCTCCTGTTGGCACCTGTGGAAGGTGCTGGCACCAACAGCTTTGTCCTTTGGCCTGACATCTTGAGCAGGGGCAGAGGAGGAGGCTGCTCTGCCGACAGCTAACTGTTGCTCTGTACCTACAGAATAAAACAGACACAGATATATTGAGAAAAGCTCTGGGCATTTATCTGAGCATTCAGAGGGCCTCACTGTTAGGCGGACAAGGTGGTATCTGGTGTACCATGTTGCAGGTACATGGCAGAGGCTTCTACTGGTTCATCACATCTTCACCCTCAGGAGATACAACACAGAGTCATGAAAACAGAAAAGCTGGCACAGGCAGGGAGGCACTGCAGTGCAGCTGCAGCACTACAGACTGACAGCAGCCAAGGGACCTCCTCAGAAGGACACGTAACAAACACCAGGCTGGATTCCCAAAGTCTCCTGGGATTTATGACCACTGCTGTGAGCACTGAAGCCCTGTTAGTTTTGCAGAGGTAACACTTTAGTGCTGCTGAACTGTTCAATGTAGTGTAGTTCACACTCACTACCACAAGATCTCCTGTGTGCTCTTCAGCCTTTCTAGTCTGACAAGGTACCCATGCCCACATCTGTTCACTCTGCACAGTGCTTTGGAGGGCACACAGAAGGTATTGTCCAGAAGCCCTTGGCTTTGCTAGCACTTTCTCTGGATGTGGAGACCTGACCATTCTGCCTGCCTCTTTTTTTAACTCAGAAGTTCCCCTAGCCAAGCACAGAGAGGTGGCTTGAACCCTACTTGTGGGTGGCTTTGATCCCTGAAAGAGCTTGTCAGATGCATTAATTAAACAGACTCTGCTTCAAGGAAAGAGGGAAAAGTGAGAGGTTTATTCTCAGTCTGAGTATTAACAAGTGAAACTAATTCATGTTCTTGCACCCTGCTATGATAGATCCCCTGCATCTGAAGAGCACTAAACACACTTCCTTCAGTAGATTTTGGATAATCTGCACACCTCCCTGACAGGCAACAGGGTGGGAGCAATTTCAGCTGGGAAAGAGGGAAAAATGTCAGCAGAGTTATTCTGAGCATCAAAGGACTTTGCTGAAAGACAGTGACAAGGAAGCACCAGGGAGAGTCAGTGGAACTCCACCCAAACACACCTTAAATTATTCCCAGTGGCTGCCTTGAAGTCTCTTCTAATCCCAAGACATTAGCCATACAGATGGGGGAGAACACTCAGCCAGAATTAGTATCTGTGGTATTCCTCAGTTAATTAGCTGCCTTTGAAAATGACATCTAAGTTACCTGATGAGGTTGTACCCGATGCACCATCTTGCTGAGTGCAAAAGTGCTGCCCAAAGCTCTGCTCTGGCATCTGGACTCTGCTTCTTCCCCCATCTTCTGAGAGGCTATTTGGAAGTGTGATGTAGGAATGCTGGTGGGAGCCCTCTGACTGCAGCCTGGGCTGGTTGGCTTTACAGTCCTTGGCACTGTGGGGGTTGTTCTCAGTATCCAGGGTCTCAGTGAGAGACTCACAAGTGGACAGTGTTGATTTTGGTCTTGATGACCTGGAATCTCCAGAAAGCTTGAGCTCCAGATTCTGAATCTTCAGCATGCACCAAGTCTTCAGCTCATCAACCAAGGAAATCTAGGAGAAAGAGACTGTAAATTACAGGACCCTCTTATGTGTTTAACTCCTATGGTTCCTGGGCCACTGAGGACAGGTGGTGGGGACAGAGAGAAGCAAGCTGGGTATCTGGAGGCATAGACTCTGTACATGCTGCCATGGGAGTATTTAAAGGACTGCAAATCAGAAAAGCTTGAAAAACTATGCATTAGCTTTAGTCCAAGCTACCCCCTCTCAGATTTGAATGTGCTGCTTCAAACAGAACCCTGAACTCCTCTGATCAGGGGTGACTTGGTCAATCATACAGCCAATGGCACTTTGGAAGTGCAGGGAACATCCCATGTGGTCAAAGCTGCCATTTCCTACGAGTGAAATTCAAAGCAGACACTTCTGGGGCACAGCTTTTATACCATCCCCAAGCTCTGTGCCTGTTCATTCTGTGATAAAGGTGAGTGCTGCACTAAATGATGTATCACTGACAGTTTCCAAATTGCAAAGGTGCTTAATAGAAGTCAGCTGCAGAGGCTCTGCCAGTAGCCATTTTGAACACAAGTAGCTCTTTCACTGTCCTGAGATGACATCATGATTTTAGCAAGATAGATTTGGAAACCAACAGAATACTTATGTTCTCTTACTGTGATATTTCAGTATCTGAAGGGGGCCTACAATAAAGCTGGGGGGGACTTTTCAGGATGTCAGGTAGTGACAGGACATGGGGGAATGGTACAAAGCTAGAAATGGGTAGATTCAGACTGGATGTTAGGAAGTTCTTCACCATGAGGGTGGTGAGACCTTGGAATGGGTTGCCCAGGATGGTGGGTGGTAGAAGCCTCATCCCTGAAGGTGTTTAAGGACAGGCTGGATGAGGCTCTGGACAGCCTGATCTAGTGTGAGGTGTCCCTGCCCATGACAGGGAAGTTGGATCTAGATGATCCTTGTGGTCCCTTCCAACCCTAACTGATTGTATGATTCTATGAACTAAAGACCAAAGCTGTCTTACTTTTGCAAGTACTTTTCTTTAGAGAAAAGTGTTCTGTGGCTGTCAGACTACAGTCTGCTGAGCTTAGCACAGCTGCCAGTCTTTTAACACCCATTTGAAACAGCCTTATCAAATATCATGATATGTTACTGCACAAAGTGCACCTCTGAATTCTTAGAATCCCAATAATGAGAACATTGATTGCATTTTTTTACCTGCCTGAGTAGAGAAACACAGATTTCTTAGCATGTTATAAAGGTGAGTCTGCAGAAGCTAGATAGGCAAGAGCTGGATCTCTATGGGAACAGTTATTCCTGGGATGATGGAAACCTACCAGGAGTAATACACAGCTTGGTGATGGTGCACTGCTGCTAAAGGCAGAGGGAAGAACTGAAGCCTTTTAATACATGGGATTAAAAAAAGGTCAGACAGAGGTGAAGGAAGAGATTCCCAGGGCACACAACCAAATGGAGAAGTGAAAGGAGTAACACAGACCTTAGCCTTCATTATTATTTGCAGATATCAGAATCATAGAATGGTCTGGGTTGGAAAGGACCTCTGAAGGTCATCCAGTCCAACCGCCTCTGCAGTCACCAGGGACATCTTCCACTAGATCAGGTTGCCCACAGCCCTGTCCAGCCTCACGTTGAGTATCTCCAGCAATGGGTCCCAACCACCTCCTTGGGCAACCTCTTCCAGTGTTCCACCACCCTCCTGGTGCAGAACCTGTTCCTAACATCCAATCTCAATCTGCTCTGCTCTAGTTTGAAGCCATTGCCCTCGTCCTGTCCCTGCAGGCCTTTGCAATCTCTCTGCAGCCTTCTGGTAGCCCCCTTCAGGCATTGGCAGGCTGCTGTTAGGTCTCCCTAGAGCCTCCTCTTCTGCAGGCTGCACACCCCCAGCTCCCTCAGCCTGGCTTTGTAGCAGAGCTGCTCCAACCCACTGAGCATTTTTGTGGCCCTCCTTCTGGACCCACTCCATCAGCTCCATGTCCTGCTTATATTCCTGTCTTTAAGGCAGCAAAAGCTGAAAGCACAAGTGGTGAAAGTCTAGCAGTAAGAATGTTTGGGGAGCACTACGGTAGAAAGAATCTCTTCTGTTACAGGCCACACACTTCAAACCATGACAGTGGGACTGGAATTTGCATTCCCTGTTCCCAATGCAACAGCTTTGTAAGTCTGGGTTAGAGATTAAGGTGGTGGGTAGGAATCATTTGGTCTTTGAAGCTGTTTTGCCCATTTCACCGGATGAGATCAGTCTCCAGTATTCTCCCTGCCTGTTGGAATGAAACTCTTGAGCTGATCCATCTGGGCTAACAGAGCGGCTGCTCCAAGCCCTACCTGCCGCTTCTCGCCCTGGCTCTTCTCCAGCTCGGCGTGCTGCTGCAGGCGCTGCAGGCACTCTGCTCGCTCTGCCGACAGCCGCTCTGCCATCAGCTTGTCTAAGACGCGGAGCTGTGGAAAAGAAACACCACTCAGCCGAGACAGCCAAGTGAAGGAGCAAGCAAAGCCCCCAGCTGTGAGCCACGCAAGCCAAAGTACCCTCTGCCTTTCGGTCTCCGTTGCTAGCAACCTTCTCGACTACAGGTAAAAAAGGTTTGCTCACAAAATTGCCAATGAACAATTCAAACCAAAAAGTACTGCAGAGGATCTTGGACCTCAGTGCAAACAATTCAGCAAGAGGGATTTCCACAGTTACGAACTGGGCAGCTGCGGGACTGCTTTCTGCCTTCTGGCTTTCCCTCCTGGGGCCTCAAGGCATTCCGATTTATTGTCTAAAGAAGCACTGGAAGGCACTTAACACATTAAGTGTGTTTTTCTCCAGGCCCTGGTTTGCAACATTAGATGGCTGTGGAATGTCACAGTTGGCTAGCCTCGAGCATTAGATTTCAGGCTGGTTGTCACAAGGCCAGAAGCAATAAATGAATCACGACAATGAAAATAGTCATTAAGCTTCACATCTCACAGTCACGTGGGCAAGCACACCTCCGGGTCAGATTCTTACTTGGTGTTGGGTTTTGCTTTCCATCTGGCCCAGCTTAACGTTCATCTTATCTTGTACCGTCCCAAACTCAGCTTTTATCTCCTCCACTGTTGCCTCCAGCTGGTTCTCCAGTTTGTTTATCAGGGGCTCACAACGACATCCATTTATCGGTGCCTGAAAGGAGCAAACATTTACTTGCTGTGCCACGGTGTCCTCCTGGGGCACTCTGAACATTATCACAGCCTCCCTGGGTTGGTCTGGGGCTCTTCCACACCGTGTACTGTACCTCAGCCTTCTGACAACATCTTCCAGTAGCTCAGCAAACAGGCTAATAGTTGGAGAAGCACTAACTAGGAAAGAATTATGGACTCCCTTTGGTTGGAAAAGATGATTACAGATCATCGAGCACAACCATTCTCTAACTGCACCCAGGCTGGTGCTAAACCACGTGCCTCAGCACCACAGCTCTGTTTTAAACACCTCCAGGGATAGGGGTTTCTGTGTCTGTTTTAAACACCTGCCGGGATGGGAGTTCAGCCACCTTCCTGGTGAGCCTATTCTAGTTTTCAGTAACCCCTTCAGTGAAGAATGCACCATGGTCAGAGTGGCAGGTCTGTCATTCCCTAGATCCTCCTGTTGGGTATCACATTTGCCCATCTCCAGTCAACTGGAGTAGCCAAGACTGGCAAAGAATGATGTAAGGTTGTTTGCTGAGCACTTCTGCCAGCTCCTTCAGTACATCCTGAGTGTAAGCCATCCATTCCCACAGACTTGTGTATGTCTAAGTGGTGCAGTAAGACACTAACCATCTCCTCTTGGATTGTGGGGGCTTCCTTCTGGACCCCATCCCTATCTTCCAGTTGAGGGGGCTGGGTATCCAGAGAGCAGCTGGCCCTGCTGCTGAAGACTTGCTTGATCTGATTCCACGGACACACAGTGACAGCAGTGCTGACTTCTGAGCAGCCAAGAGCTCAGCTCACGTGTGCCATGGTGCTGGGTGAGGGGTACCACATCACAGGCCTGTGCCCTGTGTCTCAGTGCTGGAGTTCTGAATCGTACAGAATCACTACACCTTGTGCATGTGTGGGTTTGTGGGAATTGTTGGTTTTTTTAACCTAATGCCAACAATTTGCTCTTTCAGGTTTTTTTTGTGGCAAGGTCTCAGACCTCACATCTGCCTCCACCCTGCATTCAGCACAGGCCACCTGCCTTTGACTCCCGTGACACCATCCCAAGGCTCCTTTGCAAGGGGAGCTGCACTGACCACATGGACATCTCTTGGGGAGGTGGTCAGAAAAAAGCTTGGAGCTGCAGCTAATGAGGATTATCTGTCCTCTGCAGCCCACAGGCAGAAACTGGCTCTGGAGCCCAAAGCAGCCGCTCTGAATCGGTCTGCTGAGGAGCCTCCCTCCCTCCTCTGGCCCTGCAGTGCTGTGCCACAAACTGGAGGTTAGTCCCTTAGGCTGGGGAGGGTGGGTAGTTTGTGGAGCACTTTAGAGAGCCTCAGAAATACAGCTGATTTTAAAATTCTGTGTGATATTCAGGGCCTGAAGGCATCAAAGCAGAGAGCTGAGCAAAAAAAGCAGGGGAGAGGACTGCCATGCATTTCAGGGAATACAGGAAGGGAATCTGGCTCTATTAAGCTCATCTTTGTAAACAAATCCTATCTGCTCCCTCCACCTTTGTTCCTGTTCCCCAGGTCATCCTTACTGGCCCATCCTCCTACCACCTGATCCCAGGGGCAGGGAGATACTGCTTTTAACATATCAAAGGTCCTCCATCCTTTCCTGAAGCCTGCTCTTAGGATAATCCCATAATGCCCCTGTCTGGAAATTCCTCAAGCATCACACAGCAAGATGTTGGAAAATATGGCCAGTAGAACCTTTGAAGTGTGGCCTGAGTGACCTTCAGAACCTGCTGAATTTCTTAACTCCAGCAAGGGACTGAGCAGAACTGGTGGATGGATGTGAGAGGCTAAGGGTTGAACTCCCTGAGGTACAGGAGGGAATTGCAGACATTTGCAGCCTGCACAGGGTAATCTGCTTTTCTGTAAACATGGAATGGTAAATAGCTGCATGGAAAAAAGGACTAAACCACCAGGCCCTGCTGGAATAAAGGATCACAGAGATTTAGGGGTTGGAAGGGAACTCCAGAGATCATAAAGTCCAACCCCACTGCTGAAAGCAGGATTACCTAGGACTGGCCACACAGGAACACATCCAGGTGGGCTTTGAAAGTCTCCTCTCTGGAAATGGGAGACTTCACAACCTCTCTGGGTAGCCTGTTCCAGTGCTCCATCACAAGAAAGTGTCTCCTCATGTTGAGGTGAAGCCTCCTGTTGTTCCTTGTCCTATCACTGGGCATCACCAAAAAGAGCCTGGCACCTTCATCTCGACACCCACCGCTCAGGTATTGATGGACATTGCTCAGATGCCCTCTCAGCCTTCTCTTCTCCAGACTAAACAGCCCCAGGGCTCTCAGTCTTTCTCCATGGAAGAGATGCTCAAGTCCCCCAATCATCCTCGTGGCGCTCCACTGGACTCTCTCCAGCAGGTCCCTGTCTCTCCTGAATTGGAGAGCCTGAAACTGGACACAGTGTTCCAGGTGTGGTCTCAGCAGGGCAGAGTAGAGGGGGAGAAGAACCTCCCTAGCCCTGCTGGCCACACTTTTCCTGATGCCCCCCAGGATGCCATTGGCTCTCTTGGCCACAAGGGCACACTGCTGTCCCATGCAGAACTTGCTGCCCACCAGGTTGGATTTGAGGATCTCCAAGCTGTTTTCCAACCGAAATGATTCTGTGACTCTGCAGCTCTATGAAATGCACATGAGCTGGTAACTCCAGGTTTACTCTCAGTTTCTGTGAGGCAGCTCCTGCCTCCAGTAACCCCAGAATCCCCAAAGACAGTTGCACTAAAGAATCAGACCGGAACGTAACCAGGCTCTCGGCTTGGGTAGCAGCCTCAGTGCTCACACACTGCTCTCTTTCTTTTCCTTGGAAATGTTCTTTGCATTTCCTCCTGAAAGTCACAGGATTTCCAGTGCCACTCCCAATCACTGTCCATGCCTCACCTCCAAACAGGAAGCACTCTGTACACCGGAACTGCTTAAGGTTGCCTCCTTGGCGCACACAAACCCAGCTTGTTGCTCACCAGACCTCAGCCTAAAATGCTGCTGAAACCCAGACAAGGAAAACAGATCCGCAGCCCTGGGAGCACAGGTAACGTTAGCTAACTGTGCCTCACCTCCAGAGGACTCACCTGCATCACCTTCCCATCCTTCCCTCGGTAGAGAGTGTAGAGCTGGTAGGCTCGGACCTCGTGGGGCGGGGGAGGAGAGGAGCAGTGGTGCTTACTCCTGCGCTTAGGCAGGTTCTGCTGGGGCCGAGGGAGTGTCTGCTGATCCGCTGGGGAGATGGGGTCCGAGTGCGCCGACACCTGCAAGACACACCCAGTGCTTTCCCTGTTCATGGGCCCCGGCAAGCTGCTCCTGCTGGGAGCAGGGCAGAGCTGGTGTGACAGTTACAGCAGAGAAGTGATGAAAGCACCCATCCGGCTGCAGCAGGCGGCCACAGCCCTGGGGCGTGCCAGCACAGTCACAGAGTGGTTCAGGTTGGAAGGGACATCACAGATCATGCAGTTCCAAACCCCTGCCACAGGCAGAGACACCTTCTACTAGAACAAGTCACTCAAGGCCTCATCCAACCTGGCCCTGAACAATTCCAGGGAGGGAGCAGCCACAACCTCCCTGGGCAACCTGTGCCAGTGTCTCACCACTGTCACTGCAAAGAACTTCCTAACATCCAGTTTAAATCTCCTCTCTGCCAGTTCAAACCCATTCCTCCTCATCCTGTCATTACAAGACCTTGTCAATAGTCCCTCCCCAGGCTTCCTGTAGGCCCCCTTCAGATACTGGAAGTCACCAGATTGGCACACAAAGCTGCTTTGTGTGACCCTTGGCAGCAGAATGTCCCCACCAGAAATCCATCTTGTCTGAAGACTACCTCTGCCCCAGCCTGCCTTGGCAACACATCGTTGGCACACATGTGCTACTGTTCAGCAACCACCCCTGCTCTATCTGCTGTCTTAAAGCTCCTGATACCTTCTCCTTTGGCTTCTTCTTTTTGCTCTTCTTCCCTTTGGGGTCTGGTGAGGTGGAGTGAGGTTCATCCTTGGGGTTGCTCTTCTGCTGCGGTGGCTGGTCACTGCTGGGCGTGTCGTCAGCAGCTGAGATGCTGCCCTGCTCCAAGCAAAGACAGGGAGCTGAGGGTAGCTGCAGAGTGTGGGAGGGAAGAGCCTTTCCTTCCCTTTGCCAGGTTTAAGCTGCTCTGCACACCTGAGCAAAGCGTGCCTCAGACAGCCATGCACAAGTGATGGCTCCCAAGAGGCCTGATGGGTTTTCTTTACAGACCCTTCTCACTGCAGATGCAGTTGGCAATGCCAGGTTGTACCTTGCTCTGTACCACTTCATCCCGTGGCACAGACTGAGCTCTCCTTTCCTCCTTCAGCCTCTCTCTCTTCTTCCTCAGGCTTCTCCCACGGTTAAAGCGCGAGACCTGACGGCAGAGCACACTGTTACTCAGTGATGTCATGCTCTTGCCTACCACAGAAGCCAAGTACCAGGGCAGAGCTTTCTCACCTTTGTCTAAAAGGCAGTGGGTACAGGAGAGTGCACTGCCAGATGGGTGCTGGTGGGCCAAGCAGTGTTTATAGCCATGACAACACAGCACCGCTGAGCTAAGTCTGCCAGGGCTCTTTGCTGTTTCCCTGGAGGGATGAGCACCAACTCCTGTGTCCTCAGGCTGGTTTCCACACCAAGCCAGCCCTTATCACACACAGGTGGCAAGGAGGAGCTGGGTAGGGATGGCACCTGATCTCACACCAGAATACAGAGCTCTCCCAGGTGCCTTCTGGCCTGAGGAGAGGTGTAGCATTTCACACCCAGCAGCAGGTTACGGATAGGACATTTTGTCCCCATTATCAAAGCATCTGCCAATGTGAGCAACCATACTGGGGACAGGACATGTCTGAGGCAGGCAGCAGAGTGACACAACCCAGGAGCTCGCAGGTACAGAGCAGCTTTCTAATACCAGGGCCAGGTATTGCTGCTTCTGGCTGCTCCAGCCTCACTGGGACCACCAACAGCACTTCAGGCTGAGGCTTAGTCTGCACACCTGGCTGGACTGAGGGCATGAAGGGCTCCATGTCACCAGACCAGAAGCCAGCACACAAAGCAGACACCTTTCAGAGCAGACAATTAAGGACCAGGGCATGTGGTTTCTCAGGGTTAACTGACCTCAGTTCCACATGCATGTGTGTGTGTGTTGGAGAGAGAGACTTGTAACGTACCTGTGATGCTTTAGTGAGGAGAAGTGCAACCTCAGGGTTGTTGTGCTGCCTGGCAAGCTCTAGAGGGGTCTGACCTGCCTGAGAGGAAAACAAAACCAGTATTTCCTTCAAAACATAAGCCACTGGGAACATGGAATTTCTCCACCCGAGGTCAGTGCATGCTCTGTGCACAAGAGTAATGTGACTAACTGCTTTCCTTCACCCAGATTTGACTCAGGTCTAACAGCCAAACATTTCCTGCCAACACTACGGAGAGTGTTGAAGGGAGTCTGCATTAACACCAAGGAAACTCCACATCCTGCTTACATTGTTGACAGCAGATGCATCAGCTCCTGCTTCCAGCAGCAGCTTAACCACCTTCTTGTGGTTGAGAGCAGCAGCCACGTGGAGAGCAGTATCCCCTGCCTGCAAGTTAGAAAGCAGAAACAACCATGTTACACAAAGGCCCTGGGTCTCACCCTGCAGAAACCACCCTTTCCTTTCCTAAAAGATGCTCAGAGGTCAGAAGACCTACACCTACTCATGCAGCATCTGAGCTTAAATGAGGCCTGGTCAATAAACCAGCGTTGGGAGGAAGGGGACAGGAGGGGCCAAGGAGCTATTTCAGCCTGGCTTTGAGAAGCGCAGCTGAGGCCCTGGTGACCTGGCTTAACTAAACCAGGTGACACATGACACAGCTTGGAGACAGCCCAGCTCCACTGCCAGCAAACAGATAGAAGCTCTGGGGGCAGAACTGGTTTCCCCACCACAGCCTTCTCTCTTCCTTTGTCTTTCCCCCCCTGCAGGCTCAGGTCTTTGGCGTGCAGGTGCTCATGGATCACATTACTCAAGAACAAGCAGAGAGCTCGCAGCAGCCAGACACACCAGGTTCTCTTAATGAAATTCCTCAAGCAAAACAGCTTTGGGCCCAAAGCCAGGGGGCAACCTGGGTCCAGCACCAACACACTGCCCCGCCCTTGTCCCACGGCAGGAGGGTGAGGACAGTTGTGATCAGATTTGGGCACCGGTAACAAAGCCAGCAGCTGTTTGAGGCAGAATGGACACGTGCATACGCTGCCCTCCAGGCCCCTTGGCCTTGCATTTTGCCTTCAGAAGATTGCATCTCCCTGAGCCTAGTGGAAATCTATCCCCTGTTCTGGTGTTCAGAATCTATCCCCTGTTCTGGTGTTCAGAATCTATCCCCTGTTCTGGTGTTCAGAATCTATCCCCTGTTCTGAGTGTTCAGAATCTATCCCCTGTTCTGAGTGTTCAGAGTCTATCCCCTGTTCTGGTGTTCAGAATCTATCTCCTGTTCTGGTGTTCAGAGTCTATCCCCTGTTCTGGTGTTCAGAATCTATCTCCTGTTCTGGTGTTCAGAATCTATCCCCTGTTCTGAGTGTTCAGAGTCTATCTCCTGTTCTGAGTGTTCAGAATCTATCCCCTGTTCTGAGTGTTCAGAATCTATCCCCTGTTCTGAGTGTTCAGAATCTATCCCCTGTTCTGAGTGTTCAGAATCTATCCCCTGTTCTGGTGTTCAGAATCTATCCCCTGTTCTGAGTGTTCAGAATCTATCCCCTGTTCTGAGTGTTCAGAATCTATCCCCTGTTCTGAGTGTTCAGAGTCTATCCCCTGTTCTGAGTGTTCAGAATCTATCCCCTGTTCTGAGTGTTCAGAATCTATCCCCTGTTCTGAGTGTTCAGAATCTATCCCCTGTTCTGGTGTTCAGAGTCTATCTCCTGTTCTGAGTGTTCAGGAACCAAGTCATTAGCTGTGCAGGTCTGCAATAACGTTGGGTGGTGCTGGGGAGCAAAGGGAAGCGGTGCCTCTCTGGGCCACATTCACGCTAGTTAATACTCAGTAACCCGTTTTGCAAGTTAAAAAGTCTCATTTCCACATGAAATGAGATAGTCAGTTTGATGTGCTGAAGCCTGTTTTGTCTGCTGCAGTGTCTTACATCTAAGAAATGAGGTTAACTGTGCAGAAAACGTCCTGATGCTGCCCAACAACACATGGACCATTTCCCAGGACCACAAGATGATGCTGTTAAGCACCACAGGATCTGTTTACTGAGCAGGTTTAACACATTTCAATGTGATAAATCAAATCCCTTCTATCACCCAACCAGGCTATGCTGCAAGGACAGCAATCAATGGCTCCCCTATAAGCTAATTAGGGATGATGAATCAAAGGTTAGACTGGTCATTACTTTGGATTTAAACCGTTTTTGAACCTGCTTTCTCCTGTCTTTTTAATTCCCCCTGCAGCACAATGCAGGAAGGAGAAGTATTCCTGAAGAACCTGCACTTCTGGAGAACCTGAAGGTTAGCTCTGCTTCAAAATGTCTCTGTAATGGCCACAGGATCATTAAATCCTGGCTACAAAGGGGAAAATGGGCCCCCATCAAACCAGTGGGTTTCTTGTCCAGCACCATTCTGTACTGAACTGGTAAGGACCTAGGAGCACCAACTCTGACCCCTATGTCCCTAACCCTCTTTCTACCCCAACACACAACTGCAGAACCCCAGAAACAGGCAATGCTTTACAGAAATGATGCAAATGGGATGGCAAAATGACAAAGCACTGATATGTGTCATTACTCTCAGGCTCTCCTCAGAAGCTCAGGCATTTGGTGGTACACTGAAAGACAAGAGTACAATGGGATTGCTTGGGCAGGAATCCCTCTTCCCAACAACTCTCCATCTGCACAGGGCACAGAGTCACAACGAGCTTCATGCACTGACCTGGTTCTTTTCATGGACAGAACAGAAAGCAGTGAGCAGCACCCTAATGATGGGCAAGTGATTATAACGAGCAGCCACATGCAGACAGGTATCTCCTGCCTGCAAACAGAAACAAAGCTCTGAGCATGTAACCACAGTAAGAAAGCTTGTGCTTGTCATGGTGTTCAGGGCTGAAACCAATCCTGCTAAACCAAAAAGAGCAGTAAATGCCACACACATCCACCAAACAGGGAGTGATGCTCTCGTCTCTGCAGGGCAAAACCTGCTCTCAGGGGTGGGAAACGTTAGCAAGAGCTGGGGCCTGGCTAGGTGATGGGAATCATAGAATCAGCCAGGGTTGGAAGGGACCACAAGGGTCCAACTCCCCTGCCATGGGCAGGGACACCTCACACTAGATCAAGCTGTCTAGAGCCTCATTCAGCCTGGCTTTAAACAACAACAGGGATGAGGCTTCTACTACGTCCCTGGGCAACCTGTTTCTAACTTCTTCCTAACATCCAGTCTGAACCTACCCATTTCTAGCTTTGTTCCATTCCCCCCAGTCCTATCACTACCTGAGCCTAAAAATTCCCTCCCCAGCTTTCTTGTAGCCCCCTTCAGATACTGAAAGGTCACAGTAAGTTCACCTTGGAGCCTTTTCCTCTCCAGACTGAAGAGCCCCAACGCCCCAAGTGTCTCCTCATACTGCACTGATCAAATGCTGCTTTACTGCACTGATCAAATGCTGCTTTACTGCACTACCAAACCTAACTTGTATGTTTACATCTGTTACTCTGATCTGCAAACCAAACTGGAAGCTCAACTGAGCATTGCACATAATGAAGCAAAGTGGAGGTGTGGAGGCCAGAGCATCGCCCCCACAAGTGGCAGCACATGTGCAGCTTGGACACTGCAGTGGGCTGCCCAGGGAGGTAGTGGAGTCACCAACCCTGGATGTGTTTAAAGGTTATCTGGATGTGGTGCTTGGGGCTATGGTTTAAGGTGAACCTTGTAGAGTAGGGTTCTGGGTTGGACTTGGTGATCCTAAGGAGCTTTTCCAACCTGGATGTCTCTGTGATCCTGTGACCCCATGGGTTTCCACTCCTGGGGGCATCTGCCCACCTTGACATCAAGTGTGCACAAAAGCATCTTTCTTCCTTCCCTTTTCTCTCCCTTCTGTCATGCCAGATCCATTATGTCCAGAACTGTCTGAAATTGAAGTCACCTTGAAACTCCCTCATTTGACAGACTGACACAGGGTATATGTTATGTCTCAGTGAGGGCAGGGCTGGAGAATTTAACCACTCTGGCGTAAAATCCCTTTAAGAGTTCCATCTTTTGGGGAGAGGAACCCTGTTGCAGAACTGCCCAATGGTGTATGGACCCTGAGAAGCAGCAAAGGACCAGCTGCCTCAGTCTGTGCAAGGGCAAAATCCTCTTTGGCTCCCTCCATCTTCACTCAGCCACAGAATCACAGAGTGTCAGGGGCTGGAAGCGACCTCAAAAGCTCATCCAGTCCAACCCCACTGCCAGAGCAGCATCCCCTAGAGCAGATCACACAGGAACACATCCAGCTCTTGACTGTCTCCAGAGAGGGAGACTCCACAACCTCCTTGGGCAGCCTGTTCCAGGGCTCTGTCACCCTCACAGGGAAAAAAATCCTCATGTTTAAATGAAACTTATGCCTCAGCTTCCATCCATTGCCCCTTGTTCTGTCATCAGGCATCATCCATCAGAGCCTGGCTCCAGCCTCCTGGCTCTCACCTTTACATCCTTATAAACACTGATGAGGTCCCCCCTCAGTCTCCTCCTTTCCAAGCAGCACAGCCCCAGCTCCCTCAGGCTCTCCTCATAACAAATGTTCCATGCCCTTAATCATCTTTGTGGCTCTACACTGGACTCCCTCCAGCAGTTCTATGTCCCTCTTGAACTAGGGGGCCCAGAACTGGACACAGTACTCCAGATGGCAGAGTAGAGGGGCAAGAGTACCTCCCTGACCTACTAGCCACAGCCATTCTAATACCCCCCAGAATGGCATTGGCCCTCCTGGCCACCAGAGCACATTGCTGGCTCATGGTCAACCTCCCAGCCACTAGGACCCCCAAACCCTTATCCCCTTTGCTGCCTCCCAAGAGGTGAGGTACAAGCAGTGCATCACTCAGTCTTACCCAAAGCATTCCTATGGACACATCAGGACATGGATACATGCCTGTGGTTTGTTAGAGGGTGTTTTTCAACAGCATTTATAATCAAAATCACAGCTTAAAGCATTTCTGAGCAATGCTGACAACTGAAAGCAGCACAGCTGGAACAGAGGCAGAGGGAAATGAAAAGTTGTGTTCAAAACTCACATTGTTTTTGAGGTCTGCTCGAGATCCTCCAAGCAGCAGAACACGAGTGCTCTGGGAATGGCTGTTCTGGCAAGCCAGGTGAAGAGGTGTGTTACCTGCCTTAGAGAAACACAGCAGACCAGAAAACAGTCAGAAATGGGATACAGGCATTCACAAATGAAAACCTCACAGGTCTTGCCACAAGGAGATCCACCCCGGGGTGGGAAATGTTGCTGTTATTTTCCCAAAGATATAAGCTGAATGAACCTGGACACTGAAAGCCCTTTTTCATCCTGGAAGTTATTGACCTGGGATATAGGCAAGGCAGAAATGGGACAGTCTAATGATATCTGCACTGGGGAAATGAGTTTGCAGGAAGCAAAGGCTCTAGAAACTGTCTGGTTATAGAACCATAGAATGGTCTGGGTTGGAAGGGACCTCCAAATGTCATCCAGTCCAGTCCTCGTGCAGTCAGCAAGGACATCCTCAACTAGATCAGGTCACCCACAGCTCTGTCCAGCCTCACCTTGACTATCTCCAGGGATGGGGCCACAACCACCTCCTTGGGCAACCTGTTCCAGTGTTCCACCACCCTCCTGGTGCAGAACCTGTTCCTAACATCCAATCTCTGTCTGCTCTGCTCTAGTTTGAAGCCATTGCCCTGCCCTGTCCCTGCAGGCCTTTGCAAACAGTCTCTCTGCAGCCTTCTTGTGGCCCCCTTCAGATACTGGGGGGCTGCTATTAAGTCTGCCCAGAGCCTCCTCTTCTCCAGGCTGCGCTCCCTCAGCCTGGCTTTGTAGCAGAGCTGCTCCAACCCCCTGAGCATTTTCATGGCCCTGCTATGCACCTGCTCCATCAGCTCCATGTCCTTCCTGTATTGAGGGCTTCAGAGCTGGATGCAGCACTGCAGGTGTGGTCTGAGTGTTGGTTGATTGCTATCAAACTGCTCTGTCAAGCAGCTAATTTGAAGAAATGGAATTGTGGTGGTTTAAGTTTCCCTCATGCACACACAAAAAGAAATGTGCTGCCATGGGGCAGCATCTCTGACCTCAAGCAAAGCAGACCACAACTGCTGAAGGGTTGGGCAGAAAAGGCTCACAATGATGAATTAGTTTCTTTATGATCATAACAAAATCCTGCTCCAAGCCTGGCTGGGTCTGTAGGTGCTCTCACAGGGCAGGATATAGATTTTATGCTATCAGGAAGCTTCAACTCTCAAAAAGCCTGCCAGTCCCAGCCGAGATGAGGAGGAGAAAAAACAGCCACCCAAACCCCAGAGAACAGCATCCTAAGGTTCCTGAAAGAAGCAAACCTGCCATTTTTATGGACAGAAATCAAAGGAGAGCTTCCTTGGGCACTGCCTCTCTAAGATTATGAAGGGGTTTATTGGTCTGACAAGTTCTCCTGGCAGCATTTGACTTTCCTTGCCTTGAAAATCTTTGGAGGATTTCAGTTTGTGTGAGCTAGAAATTAAATCACCTCAGGTAAAAAAGGTTTCCCAGGCTCACTGGGCTCTCTGTTCACCTTGATTATGTCCTTTAATTAGTCCCTTGTGCTCTCCAGACAAAGATCAAAGCTGCAGGGTTTGAATTACGAAAAGACAGCTCTTAGATATGGTCTTAGGTCTTGGTTCCAGTCTCCAGACTGGTAGTCTCTAAGATGTAGCAGACATGGACATTTTCTTTCTCATCTAAATTGCATTCAAGGGTTATTTTTTTCCCCTCCTGGGTTTCTCTCTGAAAAGCCTCTGCAATGTCTTTATCATTTGCTGTTTGCAAGGTTGACCTTGGTGAGAAGTCTGAGAGGTCCTCTGCAGGAGGTGATGGGTGAGGACCTCAGTGCTGGGAGGTGTCAAGGTGCTGGTGATGATGCAAAACCTGGGGAGGTGGCTGACACCTGTCAGGCTGTGCTGTCATCCAATTAGATCTGGACAGGCTGGAGAGCAGTGAAGGCAAACCTCATGAAGTTCAACAAGGACAAGTGCAGAGTCCTGCACCTGGGGAGGAATAACAACAGGCACTAGTACAGGTTAGAGGTTGCCCTGCTGGAGAGCACCTCTGTGGAGCAAGACCTTGGGGTGCTGGTGGGCAGCAAGTCCTGCATGGGCCAGCAATGTGCCCTTGTGGGCAAGAGAGCCCACAGGCATCCCCTAAGCAATCCCAGGAGATACTAAGCAGGACTCACAGAAAATGGGACAGCAGTGTTCCCTTGTGGCCCAGGAGGTTTGGGGTGCATCAAGAGGAGTGTGGCCAGCAGATCCAGAGAGATTCTTCCCCTCTACTCTGCCCTGGTGAGACCTCACCTGGAATATTGCATCCAGTTTTGGGCTCCCCAGTTCAGCAGGGACAGGGATCTACTGGAAAGAGTACAACAGAGAGCTATGAAGATGATGAAGGGGCTGGAGCACTGCCTGATGAAGAGAGGCTGAGGGACCTGGGGCTGTTTGGTCTGGTGAAGAGGAGACTTAGAGGGGATCTAATCAATGTTTACAAATATCTGAGGGCTGGGGGTCAAGAGGGAGGGGACAAACTCTGCTCAGTTGTGCCCTGTTACAGGACAAGGGCAATGGATGTAAGCTGCAGCACAGGAAGTTCCACCTCAACATGAGCAAGAACTTCTTTACTGTAAGAGTCCCAGAGCCCTGGCACAGGCTGCCCAGAGAGGCTGTGGAGTCTCCTTCTCTGGAGCCTTTCCAGCCCTGTCTGGATGTGTTCCTGTGTGCCCTGAGCTAGATTGTGTGGTCCTGCTCTGGCAAAGGGCTTGGACTCGATGATCTCAGGAGGTCACTTCCACCCCCTGACATCTTATGATCCTGTGAAAATAGAGTTAAATTCCTTCCATCTGCTGCTGCTTAGCAGGGCTTGGCAAATCGAGCAGCCTGTGTCTGGCCCAATGGCCAGGTGTAAGGCGACAGCCTGCGGAGTACTTCTGCACATGGCACTCAGCCCTGGCAGCCAGAAAAGCTGCCACAGATTTTGCTTTGTTGTCTGCCACATAAAAAGCTGAGAGACCAGAGAAAGCATTTTGGGATTAAGGAGATTTAAGCTCTTCATTTTTCTGGAAATCAAAAGGGTAAAAGCATGTCTCTGTGTGTGTGTGTGTCTGTAATTCTATTTTTCAGCAGGTCCTGAGAAAAGAATCCTGCCCTTTAAAAACCACCCTGACAGTGAAATGCAAAGGGAGAGAGGACTGTGTTGGTAGCACATCAAAGAGCAGCACAGGAGATGCTCATGCAGTATTAAAGTCTGCCAATCATCTTTCAGACGTCAACCCTGCTGAGCTATTCTCAGCAGCTGCTTTCCAGGAGAGGCTGTCTCCAGTTGACAGCCGCTGGATTGTGAGCTAAACCTCCTAATGCCCTGAGGCACCCGAGCATGCAGGGCAACCAGACTTGCATCTTAAGCCCACACCTTTGTACAGAGGCACAGCCACAGACAAGCCTGTCCAGAGACAGCAGTGTAATGGTTCACAGGAGCAGAAAGATGAGCGTGGGAAGTTGTCTAAAGCACCTTCAGTACAGACCCAGGTCAAATGCACAGCAAAAGCAATCACAGACAAGAAAAACTGCAACTTGGAACTAAAAGAAGAGATGATGTCATTCCTGAGCACAGTGACCATCACTGTGCCAAGGGAGGTCTGGGCTGGATGTTAGGAGGAAGTTGTTGGCAGAGAGAGTGATTGGCATTGGAATGGGCTGCCCAGGGAGGTGGTGGAGTCACCATCCCTGGAGGTGTTGAAGCAAAGCCTGGATGAGGCACTTAGTGCCATGGTCTGGTTGATTGGCCAGGGCTGGGTGCTAGGTTGGACTGGATGATCTTGGAGGTATCTTCCAACCTGCTGATTCTCTGGAGGTATTCCAATCCTGCCTGGATGTGTTCCTGCATGATCTGCTCTAGGTGATGCTGCTCTATCAAGGGGGTTGAAATGGATGAGCTTATGGTGAATCCCAGGTGGGGGAAGACAAGGAGCTGCAATAAGAGCCTGTGCTCCTATAGTTAGGCAGAACTTTCTACTGTGAGATAGACTTTTTCCACTCTCTGTGACTTTTTGTTGCTTAATTGCAAGAAAGAAAAGAAAAGGGGGGGAAAGGAAGAAAAAAAAAGGGAAGGAAGAAGGGAAGGAAGAAGGGAAGGAAGAAGGGAAGGAAGAAGGGAAGGAAGAAGGGAAGGAAGAAGGGAAGGAAGAAGGGAAGGAAGAAGGGAAGGAAGAAGGGAAGGAAGAAGGGAAGGAAGAAGGGAAGGAAGAAGGGAAGGAAGAAGGGAAGGAAGAAGGGAAGGAAGAAGGGAAGGAAGAAGGGAAGGAAGAAGGGAAGGAAGAAGGGAAGAAAAAAAAAAGGGGAAAACTGGTGAAAAAAATGAAATAAAAGAGGGGGGAAAAGGAGGGCTTTGGATGCTATTTTCTCATTAATACAATTAATTTTCACCTTAGATCACACCAGCCACCATGAACCTGCTTGGTATAAACGAGAGCACCGTGGAGCTTTGCACAGGAACACCAGGGTTCCTCAGCTGTAATTCCTGTATCATTCCATGTGCTCCTGAGCTCCTCCTGCATCAGCTGTCAACACATGAAGTTCCTAATGCCTGGGGAGCAATCATCCAGGCATAATAAAAGGAAGATAAAAAGACCCACTAGGAGCTGGTCCCCCACCCACTGAGAGATGCCACGGCCAGAAATCTCCAGCCACCTTAACACCATCACTGAGAGCTTCTCCTGCATGGGTCTCACCTTGTTCTTGGCCAGCACATTGGCTCCTGCTTTAACGAGCACTTTGGCAGACTGGCTGAATCCATGCCAGCAAGCTTCATGGAGAGCAGTGTTCCCATCCTGAGGAGCACACACACGTAGGAGGAGGGGGTTAGAGCTGTGTCCACACGCACAGGAATGTCACATTCAGAATGCAGCAGCTGCAGGCCCCACTTGCCCACTTCAAAAATAAAACCTTTTCTCTTCCTATTTGTTTTCTACTTTGTTTTGGGGAGTGGGGAAAGACATTGTTATTCCTTTTGCTTGGAACTTGGAATTCCAGTTACATTTACAGCCTGAGAGTCTCCAGTTCTGGGATAATCAAGGGAAACTGCTCAGCATCTTCTGTAGAGTACAGCATGCTTATAAATGCCTTCATTTTTAACTTTCATAGACTGAGAGCAGACTCCTCAAGGTTTGGAACTGTTACCCTGATATACAAACAAGCAAACAAATAATGATAACATTGACTACAACTACAACACAAATGATAATGCTGATACTAACAAGAATGCTAATAATGCTAATGATGGTGGTTGGTGGTGCTATTGTTATTGTTATTACTTCACACCTTTTTTTTCCAGTGTAATTGTTCCAGTAACTTTCCAAACATCAGGCACTCAGGCCTGTAAGATATCATTTATCTCTGAGACCTTAACACAAAGGGACCTGGGGGTAGTGCTCGACAGCAGCTAAAGATGAACCAGCAGTATGCCCAGGTGGCCAAGAAGGCCAGTGGCATCCTGGTCTGTGTCAGGAACAGTGTGGCCAGCAGGAACAGGGAAGTCCTTCTGCCCCAGTACTCAGCACTGGTTAGGCCACACCTTGAGTCCTGTGTCCAGTTCTGGGCTCCTCAGTTTAAGAAAGATGTTGAGGTGCTGGAAGGTGTCCAGAGAAGGGCAGCAAGGCTGGGGAGGGGCCTGGAGCACAGCCCTGTGAGTAGAGGCTGAGGGAGCTGGGGGTGTGCAGCCTGCAGCAGAGGAGGCTCAGGGCAGAGTTCACTGCTCTCTATGACTACCTGAAGGGAGGCTGTAGCCAGGTGGGGGTTGGTGTCTTCTCCCAGGCAACCAGTGACAGAAGGAGGGGACACAGTGTCAAGCTGCACCAGGGCAGGTTTAGGCTGGATGTTAGGAAGGTCTTCACAGAGTGATTGGAATTGGAATGGGCTGCCCAGGGAGGTGGTGGAGTCACTGTCTCTGGAGGTGTTCAAAAGGAGCCGGGATGAGGCACTTGGTGCCATGGCTTAGCTGATTAGATGGTGTTTGGTGATAGGTTGCACTTGATCTTGAAGGTTTTTTCCAACCTGATGGATTCTATGGGCTTCTGTGCCTATGGCTACCAAGGCTGCCACCCCACAGGGCACTGGTGCTGCCTGTTACCTTGTCTTGCCTGTCCAAGGCACAGCCCTCCTGAATCAGCGTGGCTATGACATCGGTGTTGCCTACAACGGCTGCCCGGTGCAGCGCTGTCTGATCGCCCTGCAAGAGAGAAGCAGAGTTGTGCTCAGTGCCATTCCCCCTCACTGTGACTCCATGCAAATGCATATGACACACAGGCACTGCATCTCCACCACACCTACTGTTTAAATCCTACCTTGTTAATAACTACCTCCCTCTCTTGGAGATATTCCAGACCTGCCTGCATGTGCTCCTGTGTGATCTGCTCTAGGTGATCCTGCTCTGGCAGGGGTTTGCACTGGTTGATCTTCCAAGGTCCCTTCCAGCCCCTAACATTCTGTGTCTCTGTGATTTTGCAGAGGCCCTGGCCCTTAAGATACTCAAGGTCAGGCTGGACTAGGCTCTGAACAACAGTGGAGGACATCCCTGCTGACTGCAGGGAGGTTGGACTAGGTGACCTTTGGAGGTCCCTTCCAACCCAGACTATTCTATAACTCTATCATTAAAAGTTCAAGACTAATGAAGATACTGAGAGTATCAGAGAACTACAAACCAACTCTACAGAAGCTTGCAAGTCATCACAACCCCAGAAGCATCACTGAAGCATTCTGAAAACATAGTGAGAGTAGAGTGCTGGGAATGTAACCCATTGGACACTGTGTCCGATCCTCAACAGTATCTGTAAGGAATTGAAGGGAATTACAGGCTGTTGTAACTCATCACAATGATCCTCCAGTACTTAACACTAACTGGATGAGGCTGTTCTGGCTCGAATTGCTCCATCAGCCCTGCGAGATCACAGAATCACACTGGCTGGAAAAGACCTCTAAGATGATCAAGTCATCACCATCTCTAATGAATCTACCAACTAGTGCTAAGAGTGGGGGCAATTTTGTGATGAGGAACACAACAGTAAGACCATCAGCTTCTTTCAGTTAAGCAACTGAGCAATCTTGGGGTCAAAACAAGTGTTCATTTCCAACTGACCTGCCACACAGCACCAATAAGCAAGTTTCTTACCCTGATTTATTTCCCTTATGAACAAGTTTGCCAGAGAAAGGCTGCTGCTGAAGTCATCTTGTCTGACTGCCCTCGAACAAGTGTTGAACTCATTTGCTGAACTGGAGAGCCCAAGATTAATTTTCTGCAAGCCTTCCAGAAACTGAAGACTAGGGAATCATAGAATCATAGAATCAACCAGGTTGGAAGAGACCTCCAAGATCATCCAGTCCAACCTAGCACCCAGCCCTAGCCAGTCAACTAGACCATGGCACCAAGTGCCTCATCCAGGCTTTGCTTGAACACCTCCAGGGATGGCAACTCCACCACCTCCCTGGGCAGCCCATTCCAATGCCAATCACTCTCTCTGGGAAGAACTTCCTAACAACATCCAGCCTAGACCTCCCTGGGCACAACTTGAGACTGTGTCACCTTCTTCTCTTGCTGCTTGCCTGGCAGAAGAGATCAATCCCACCTGGCTATAGCCTCCCTTCAGGCAGCTGCAGACAGCAATGAGCTCTGCCCTGAGCCTCCTCTGCTGCAGGCTGCACACCCCCAGCTCCCTCAGTCTTTCCTCATAGGGTTTGTGTTCCAGGCCCCTCACCAGCTTTGTTGCCCTTCTCTGGACACCTTCCAGCACCTCAACATCTCTCTTGAATTGAGGAGCCCAGAACTGGACACAGCACTCAAGGTGTGGCCTGACCAGTGCTGAGTACAGGGGCAGAATAACCTCCCTTGTCCTGCTGGCCACACTGTTCCTGATGCAGGCCAGGATGCCATTGGCTCTCTTGGCCACCTGGGCCCTGCTCATAAGGGAGGTTCTGTACATTTCTATGTGTCAGTGAGACTGTGACAAAAGAGGAGGAAGGTTTATGCAGTAGTCTGTAGGCTGTAAGACTCCAACTGAAGGGAAAATTGGCTGCAGTAGCTCCACTGCTGCCACAGCTCACCTTGGTTTTCCTTTGACCTCGTACACGTGCAGCCCAGAAAGCCAACTCTATCTTGGGCTGCATCGGGAGAAGTGTGGCCAGCAGGTGGAGGGCAGTGACTCTGCCCCTCTGCACCACTCTGGTGAGAGCCCACCTGGAGCACTGTGGCCAGTTCTGGAGCCACTATTAGGGGAAAGATCTGGAGGTGCTGGAATGTGTCCAGCAAAGGGCCATGAGGATGACTAGAGGGCTGGAGCTGCTACTTTACAGCCTGGAAAATTGATCATGGAGAAGAACAAATTGGACACAGGACTGCATTGTATTGGACTTAGTCTGCAATTAAAGGCCTGCTGAAATCAAGGCTGTTGTTGCCATTAGCCCAACCCCATCACAGTAATTACAGCAAGGTGAGAGGTGATTTAGCTTCTCTGGATTTGTCAGTGTGACAGCTACTCCTACTGGCACCCCAGTTAAATTAAGAGCAAGCACACATGAGGGATGCACACCTCACTGCTGCAGGAGCAGCTCTCTCCCTCAGGGAGCCCAGCCCATGTGGTAGAAGACCATTCATCAGGACTGCAGGGAGGCACCAGGACAGCTCTAGCCATGTCTGGGCTTTGTCCCATACTATACTGAGGTCTTCAGAATGGAAGCTTGGAAAGGTAAAGGAGCATTAGGCTTAGAGATGGCAGGTTCAGGTACCTCCTGCCCAAGGTATGGGCTTTGGTGTTGGCATATTCCCCACACAGCACAGGGAGAGCCACGTATCTAAGAGTAAGGTCCAGCCAGCACCCTGACCAGGTGAATAAATACTTCATCGTGTAACAGGGAGTGCCAAAGAGCCTCTCAAACCCTGCCTCAACTGGACTCAGGCACTTTCCAGTGAAGAGGTGCTAGGTACCAATATCCTGGTGAAGGTCACTACCACCCACAGGCTTCTCAACCAGCATGGCAGGACCTGATCATTCCCTTAGCCCTTGAACCTTACCTGTCTTAGGGTGCCGTGGAAGCTGGACCACCAGATGGTGATGGCCTCTACACAGGAGTCACCCAACAACCAAGCCACAGTGACATGGCCACCACACTGCCTGCACTGCTGTGTCTCTAAGCTGTCTTGCCTTGCCATCAGCAGAGGAGCCTCTCATGGAGTCAGACAAAACAGGTGAGATGTATTTTTTTCCCAGTGTAATCACCAACTCCTTTATCTTATTAATTGCTAAAATCACTGTCTCTGAAAGCACTCTGCATTAAGGGGGCTGCTCCAGAGGCTTGGAGAGCAATTACATACTGGCAAATGCACATTAACTGCTTGGACTATTATGTTGGGCACAGTTTATGATCCTATTTGTAAGTGATTTATGCCTTAAGAACAGGCCACAGATCAGCAGCAATGAAGAAGGAGAACTCCAGCGCTGTGTCACTCAAACTGACCTCTACAGAAACCACAGCTTACCTAAATGCAGATGTGGGCTTGAAGCCAGAAAGACACTTAGCTGCTCGAGTGGGGCTTGGTAGAATCATAGAATCATTGAATCATAGAATGGTTTAGTTGGAAGTGACCTCAAAGCTCATCCCCTTCCAACCCCCCTCTATAGGCAGGGACCTCCCCCACTAGAACAGGTCGCTCAAGGCCTCATCCAACCTGGCCATCAGGGCCAGCAGCCACAACCTCCCTGAGCAACCTGTGCCAGTCTCTCACCACCCTCACTGAAAAGAACTTCTTCCTAACATCCAGTTTAAATCTCCCCTCTGCCAGTTTAAACCCACTCCTCCTCATCCTGTCATGACAAGACCCTGCCAATAGTCCCTTCCCAGCCCTCCTGTAGCCCCCTTCAGATCCTGGAAGGCCACTCCAAGGTCTCCTGGAAGCCTTCTCTTCTCCAGGCTGCACAGCCCCAACTCTCTCAGCCTGTCCTCATAGCAGAGCTGCTGCAGCCCTCTGAGCATCTTTGTGGCCCCCTCTGGACTGGCTCAAACAGTTCCATGTCCTGCTTGTGCTGGGGGCTCCAGAACTGTACACAGTAGAAACAAGGCACTTGTCTGCACCACTGTGTCTTCAATCCCCTTTCTCAGCTGCTGAGAAGCAACTCAAACCCAGGCATTGCCACTCCAGTGCCCCAGGCATCTCAGCCTGCACACTGCCACAGTGCACTGCAGTCATGCTGGCACTGAGGTCACGCAGCTCCCACTACAGCCATCTCCTCCCTTGCCCTGCAAGTGCAGTTGTCACATGCTTGCTATAGGTGTGCCCTACAGCACTTGAAAGGAGGCTGGTGAAGGAGGTGGCCACTGGCTCTTCTGCAGCAGCCCCATGGTTCTGGTACTCTTCCAGCCTGTCCTGCCATGAGGATACTGCTGTGCTGAAAGTGCTCCATGCTTAAGGAAAAGCTCATCATTCACTGGGCTAGACAGATGGAGCAAAGCTGGAGGTGAGGAAATTCAGACTGGACGTGAGGAGGAAGTTCTTCACCATGAGAGTGGCGAGAGCCTGGAATGAGTTGCCCAGAGAGGTGGTTGAGGCCCCATCCCTGGAATTGTTTAAGGCCAGGCTGGATGAGGCTGTGGACAGCCTGATCTAGTGTGAGGTGTCCCTGCCCATGGCAGGGGGGTTGGAACTAGATGATCCTTATGGTCCCTTCCAACCCTGACTGATTCTATGATTCTGTGAGATGCTAGTGCAGAGGATGCAGGACTGCACGTCCTGACAGATCTACCCATAATGAGACTATTCCTTAGCAAGGCCCAGCACTAGCAGGTAATACATTTCCAAAGGGAGAAACCATGCTTTGGAGAGCTTAAACATCTGCTTTCAGATGAAGGTTACAGATTGGTAGCCTTGAAGAAAGGCATATACCAAAATCTTTAGTACTTCTGCACTGCCTAGGCCAGTGGCACTTGATGAGCATCTTGATGCTTGCAGTTTCCTCCTTTGCTGAGCAAGCAGTTGATGTGGCCACTGGGACCAGGCACCCAGGCACCACATAGGGCATCTATTCCACACCTGAAGTTCACCCCAAGGGAAGGGAAGGGTTTCAGGTAGGTATTGGTACTAGTGCCAGCTCCCCTGGGTTACTGGAGTCTCTGTTACAGACTGCTGCTCCAGTGCAATAAGATGTGGTTTTCACTAACTGTCACACATGCTACCCTTTTAAAAAAGTACTATAACCACTGTACTTTGGCTTCCTGTTCCCCAAAGCATCCACCAGCTGTGCAGACTCCTTTGCAGCCTCTTCCCAACGGCATGGCATTGCCTCCTCGCTGTCTTTCCATGTGTGCAGGAATCACCAAACAAACTGCCTCGCTGCGGGAGAACTGCACCAAAATAACCAGCAAAGCCTCATGCCCACAACGTGCTGGGCAGCAACTGTAGTCATACTATGAAAACACCCTCCTAAATTCACAGCAGAAAGTTCACAAAGCTTTAAACCATAACCACATGCTAAATACTTGCAGGAGTGTACGAGCACACAAGGATATCTTCAAGCAGCTGTACACAAAAGATACTGAATTGTTACTGTGCTGCTCTCCTCCTCTCTGCTAAAGAAGGGCACAGATCATCATACACAGCAAGAAGAACTTCCCTCTGAACAATGAGGATGCATGACCAGCAGCAGTGAACAAGGCATGAAGAACAAAACAATCACGAATTCAACAAACCAGATCCCAAATAAGCCTGAAATGGGAATGCAGGAAGAAGCTGCTTTGCATACTGACATTCAGCTAGAGGTTATGATGGGATCTGGGTTATTGTTCTATTGGAAATTTACTCTCTGCTTCTTAAATTTCCAGAAAGGAAGCCCTGGGTCTTTGGTGTTGTTTTCCCAGTTATGCTTTCAGAGCAGACATCCAAGCAGAGCCCCCAGCGCCAAGCCTGCCATGCAGTCATGCAGCACAGCTCGGTCACACCAGCCTGTTAGGTCAAGGTTTTGCAGCATGCAGCTGTGGGGGGCAGGGTGATGCACAAGATTTCTAACCTCCTTCTCTCTTTCTGATCTTCTAGGTTCCTTCCTAGCCTTTCTCTTCTGGTTTCTCTTATCTTTTTCGTCCTTGATTTCCTTCATGGGGATAACCTTCTCCTTGACTAGCTCTGAGGTATGAGCCGTGTGGATGCTCATTGACCACTCAGAGATGGCATTGGGATCCCAGTAAGAGTTGTCAGTGTTGGCAGGGAGAAGGAAAGAGTTAGCTCCCGGGGTGGCGTACTCTACAGAGCTGGACTCCATCGGTTGAAACTCATAATAATCCCACTCCAGGCCACTGGAGGTCATTCTTCAACTAGTTCCTAGTGTGTTTTACAGAACGCATCTGCAGAACATGAAGTGAGCCTTTTAAATCTCTTCACAGCATTCAGCAGCTTCTCAGTTCCGACAGCGTGCGGCAGATGAAAAGTTAAGCCTCGCATTGGTTCATCAGCTCAACAGCTAATTAACTAATGAGTTGTACTTGGAGCTGAGAGATAAAATGCATTTAGATTTCTCTTGGTATTTAGAAAACAGAGAGAGAGAGAGAGTAATATTTTTTAGAACCTGGAGACAGAACAAATAAGCTAAGTCATTTACTTTCCCCATTCAATATGATGCCCACCGCTCTCACAAGCGATTTGCTCTCTGAAGCTAAAGCTGCGTTCCTGAAAGCCAGCAATAAAACATACAGGTGTAAATCACCACTTGAAACTAAGAGGCCTCCACTGCCAAAGGAGCACACAGTGAAAGTCAGCACACAGCAAAGGCACAATCAATAGATTGCGACTCAGAGAACGTGAAGATATTGTGGAGCATAAATAAAGCGTAAAAATGAATTACACAAGGAGAAAGCCTAAACAGAGAAACTTCTTTGAAGACCTATGTAAAAGGAAAACAGAAATATTTTTAGTTAATACCTTTCACAAGCAAAAATCTTCACCTGGAATTTTAGCATTCCTTCTCCTCTGAGACAAATCCAAACGCACCCTCCGAGACTCGCAATTCCCGAGGCTCTCCTCAAGCCCAACCAAGTTACCAGCACTGAATGCAGAGCTCAGATCAAAATCCATTTTAAAGACACAGCATCTGTGAACCTGTTCAGCTCAGTCCCCGTGTTTCGAATCCAGCTGCTGTGCACACAGCCCCTGACAAGCTTGCAAGGCAAGTGAAACTGCTCTTCTGTGAGCTGAATACTTCCCTGGTGCAGGAGCCTTTGCTGAACTGAAATGAGACCAAAGGACTGTTGCCAATTTGCCATTATGGCTTTCATGTTCACACACCAACAGCCTAGATTTCAGTCCCCCGGGATTTCAAGAGCCCCAGATTTACTCCAAAGCCAGTTTTCAGAGAAACCCAATGTGACCATCTCAGAAGGTCTTGCATTCCCAGAGCAGTGACCTGCTTTGCCCAGGCAAACTGACTGCACCCGTAACCTACCTGCGATTTAGCCTGAAATACCTGGGGAATCATTTCTGCTGGGAGAAGTCAAAAACCACATGCAGGATAGCTCTGCATAAAGTGGCACTGCCAAGACACCTGCAAATCTGCTCCATTTCACAGGTGGGCTTAGGGAAAGAATCAAGAGCAGAAAAAAGGCAGAGTTTCTCCCTAGGAAAAGGTTCCCAGCAGGAAGCTGGCTGCAGCGGTGCTCCAGTCCTAGGCTTGTCAGACAGACTGCTCGTGTCTCACAGGGAAGCAGCTCCTCATGCAGAGAAGGAAACCAGTTTTCCAGTTTCTGTAGGTGTTTAAGACTCTCTAGATGCAAACAAATGCCTAAAGGGATTCTCAGAAGGCACCTAGACATTTCCAGTGTGCTTTTAATAGTCATACAGGTGCCTCTATTAATCACCTTTGGACCTCAAGGTCCTTTGAAGAATCTTCACCTTATTTATTAGAGGGGGAAGCAACAAAAGCAGCCTTTCCTCACACTTGTTCCAGCATGCAATCAGCAGTCAGCAATGAACCCACAGAAGCTGTGGGTATCCAATGAACTCACAGAAGCTGTGGGTATCCAATTGCTGCTGCACATTTCAGCCTTACACCTGTGTTCACCAGAGTGAGGTACCTCAGACTGTCACTCCAACATTAGAAAGGAGAGGAATTCCAAGCTCTCTATTTTACCAAATGCAATCAAACTGCCATTTGCTAAATTCAGACCTGCTGATGCTTCACCAGATTGCCTCACAGATTCAACCACCCCACACCAAATGCAGCTGCCAACAGGAGGGTTTCCCTCTGATGCTGCAGGTTGCCCCAGAAAGTTGCTGCACGTCTACATGAGCAGCAAACATCGCAGTGGATTGTGTCCAGACGGTTCCCATAGAGCACAGCAAACTCTTGTGCCATTTCTACACCCAGTGGCAGGCAACAGCTCTCACTGCTCCTCTCACTTGCCTGGTGCAAGCAGAGCTCTTTTTAAAGCAACCAAGCTATCTCTTAAAAGTCACCACATTTTCCATTGTCTCCTATGCAGTTTTGCATCTCCAAATTAGAAAAGAGCATAACTGATTTTAATTTAATCCTGAAGGGCTACTGCTACTTGCAAATTACCTTCCCCCCCCAAGCAAAAAGGTTGTATCTACTTACATCATCCTGAATATCCAGGTCACAACCTGCCTTCAGCAAAACCTGGACAACGTGGAGGTGACCCTTGTGGGCAGCAAGATGCAGGGGGGTCCGGCCATGCTGTAAAGGAGAGCAGTAATACCTTCAGGTTCATTCTATGCATGAGAGTTAAACAGAACTTTAGCTGGTTTTCACAGGGTCACAGGATGTTGGGGGTTGGAAGGGACCTCTGGAGATCTTCCAGTCCAACCCCCCTGCCAGAGCAGGACCTAGCACAGGTCGCACAGGAACTCATCCAGACAGGGCTGGAAAGGCTCTAGAGAAGGAGACTCCACAACCTCTCTGGGCAGCCTGTGCCAGGGCTGTGGAACGCTTACAGTAAAGAAGTTCTTCTTCATGGTGAGGTGAAACTTCTGGTGCTGTAGTTTACATCTATTGCCCCTTATTCTGCCACGGGGTACAAGTGAGCAGAGGCTGTCCCTGTCCCTTCCCTCCTGGCCCCCAGCCCTCAGATATTGATAGACATTGGTTAGATTTCCCCTCAGTCTTCTCTTCAGACTAAACAGCCCCAGGGCTCATTCTTTATCCATGCCTTGCTCTATGAAGCCTTCAGTAGCAGCAAGTGACACATATTAGTGTTACACAGCTTCTGCCTTAGATGTGCATATGCTGAATCCTCCTCCTCCTCCTTCTGCAACATTTCAGCTTACCCCAATGAGTCTATGAAAGGGTTGATACATTCACATAAGGATTCACTCCCTTACAAATTCAGGTCCAGCTTTGTGTCCTCACCTAGAGAGAATTCATGACCTTTTTGTTTCTATCCCTCTGGAGCACAGAGCTGACAACCACTTTGAGCTTCACCCCGTGTGACAAGGTGACAACAGAAAGCTAATGCAGTGTCCTGGGTAGGGACCACTTTTGCAACAGAAGAATTACTGCACTGCTGGGGATGACAAATGCTCCCCTTAAAAGGAATGCAAGGCTTGTAATCAGTCCAAGTGACTTAATGTGTACGACAACCAACCTCACTTTGCCAAAGATCTGTCAGGATTCTTCAGGCACTACTTATTTTTAAACATTACCAAGCTCTAATGCACATGGAAGTAAGAGTATAAAACACTCATTAGACACCCAATCTATTGTGTAATCAAGGACAGTTCCCCAGGCAGAAGAATCATAGAATCAGAGAATCAACCAGGTTGGAAGAGACCTCCAAGATCATCCAGGCCAACCTAGCACCCAGCCCTAGCCAGTCAACCAGACCATGGCACTAAGTGCCTCATCCAGGCTTGTCTTGAGCACCTCCAGGGACAGTGACTCCACCACCTCCCTGGGCAGCCCATTCCAATGCCAATCACTCTCTCTGACAACAACTTCCTCCTAACATCCAGCCTAGACCTTCCCTGGCACAACTTGAGACTGTGTCCCCTTGTTCTGTTGCTGCTTGCCTGGCAGAAGAGATCAACCTCACCTGGCTACAGCCTCCCTTCAGGTAGTTGTAGACAGCAATGAGGTCTACCCTGAGCCTCCTCTTTACCAGGCTAAAAAACCTCAACTCCCTCAGCCTCTCCTCACAGGGCTGTGTTCCAGGCCCCTCACCAGCTTCATTGCCCTTCTCTGGAAGGACAGAAGTTGTACTTAGTGAGGTGGATACCTAATCTGTGGTTTAGGAGAAAGAAATTGAATTTTTAGTCTTTTTAACTCCATCAAAAAGGCTCCAACAAGTTCTTTACTATGAGGGTGGTGGAATGCTGGAATGGATTGCCCAGGGAAGTGGTTGTGGCCTCATGCCTGGAGATATTCCAAGTGAGGCTGGACAGAGCTCTGGGGCAGCCTGATGTAGTTGAGGATGTCCCTGCTGGCTGCAGAGGGGGTAGGACTTGATGATCTTCAGAGGTCTCTTCCAACCCAGACCAGTCTATGATTCTTTATCTAAGTGAAACGACAAGAGGAAAACAATAGTGACCTGTAACTGAGCCACACACATCATCCTTACACAGAATTTAAAATGAAACATTGAAGGAAAAGGGGAAGAAGCTGCTTCTAAAAGAGACACCAGAATCAACATAAAAAGGTCAGAAAGGGAAGAGATTGAACTCTTGCTCTAGAAAGTCTGTGTGTGTACACATACATATATATAAAACACATATGAAATCTCAAAGCATCAACAAGAAAAGCAAGTGAAACACCTCAAGAACTGTGACTAGTTATGCTGTGCTTCAGAATGGTTCAACTCCAGTTGGAGGTCTCTTCCAACCTGGTTTAAACCCTGACTAATTATCCTACACCATTCATCTTGAAGGGCCAGATCTAAGGAAGAAGTCCTCACCCACTCTGACACAGGGATTTCTGAAAACAGCTCCTTCCCACACTGGGAAACATCCCATAGTGACCCACTGAAGGCAGGGGAAGGGCTGACTTTCAGCTGTCACTGCTGCCCGTGGGAGCCATCCAGCCTGCTTACCCGGGCACTTCTTTCTCATCCCTAAACGCCTGCCCCTACAGCGAAGGGCACTCAGCTGCACTGAACATCACACAGACTCACAGAAGCTGAGGGGCTGCAAAGGACCTCACAAGCTCATCCAGTCCAACCCCCCTGCCAGAGCAGCAGCACCCAGAGCAGATCACACAGGAACACATCCAGGCAGCTCTGCAATATCTCCAGAGAAGGAGACTTCATAACCCACCCTGGGCAGCCTCTTCCAGGCTTCTCTCACCCTCACACTGAAAAATCTCCTTCTCCTGTTTCCATGGAACTTCCTAGGCCTCAGCTTCCACCCACTGCCCCTTGTCCTGTCATTGGGCATGACCAGGCAGAGCCTGGCTCCATCCTCCTGGCACTCACCCTGCACATCTTTATAACCATGCATGAGGTCACCCCTCAGGCTCCTCTCCAAGCAGCAGAGCCCCAGCTCCCTCAGGCTCTCCTCATAAGAGAGGTGTTCCACTCCATCATTTTTGTGGCTCTGCACTGGACTATTTCAAGCAGCTCCCTGAGGTTCTTCTTGAACTGAGGAGCCCAGAACTGGACACAATATTCCAAATACTTCCTTATCATCAGCCTGGAGGACAGCCAGGCCAATGTTGCTGTTCCAGGTAACTCAATAGCAGGAGGCATAAAAGTCTCCAGGCAACACAGAAAGAAAAACAAATAGAAAGAAGAAGAAAAAGCAAACCAACAAGGTAAGAAGACAAAGAAGCCAGATTGATAAATCACACCTGGCTATGAATGATGTCTGCATCATGAGTATGTGCTTCAGCATGCTCAGGTTTATGGGTTCCTTCTACATTACTTCATGGCAATATATAAATCACCCACTCTGGCCACCTCACTTCCCGGCAGGTTACTACACTATCAGCAAAACAATTTATTGCAGTCTTTGCATGGAGCAGGAAAAACAAATCCCCAACTCAACCTGAAGCCAGCTTGTGGACTTCAAAAGGAAAACAGCATCTGGTTGGATATATCCCAGCAGGGCAACTTTCTGATAAGATAGCCATATCTAACCGCTGAAAAAAGGCTGAGCTGCAGCCAAAGGTGCTGTGTGGAAAGTGAACTGCCAGAGTATGAGCTTACTGCAACACAAGGGATGTGTTTTCCTCAGCCATGGCCACACAGAGTATGCCCAGGGCCTCCTCTTGCAGGTCTGTACTCCATGGTCCTTAAAGACATACAGCTCAACCCAGGACACTGTGGAAGACTTCACTAATTCAAAATGGGATAGTGTAGGAAATGGAGGTAGCAGCTTATGGAGTGAGCCGAGGCAGGGTTTGGAGCTCTGTACTGATGGAATGGTCACAGAGCCACAGAAGGTGAGGGGCTGGAAAGGACCTCAAAAGCTCATCCAGTTCAACCCCCCTGCCAGAGCAGCAGTACCTAGAGCACATCATGCAGGAACACATCCAGGCAGGTCTGGAATACCTCCAGAGAGGGAGGCTCCACACCCACCCTGGGCAGCCTCTTCCAGGCTTCTCTCACCCTCACACTATAAACATTTTCCTCCTGTTTCCATGGAACTTCCTATGCCTCAATTCCCACCCATTGCCCTTTGGCCTGTTGTTGGGCATCACCCAGCAGAGCCTGGCTCCAGCCTCTTGGCACTCACCTTTACAAGCATTCACAAGGTCCCCCCTCAGGTTCCTCCTCTCCAAGTAGCACAGCCCCAGCTCCCTCAGGCTCTCCTCATAAGGAAGATGTTCCACCTCCTTCATCATTTTTATGGCTCCCTTAGTAATTTTCTGTTCTCAGTAGCTAGGCAGGCTCTCAGTGCTCCCAGCCAGCCTGCTCACAGGCAGAGGGCACTCTCTGGAAGGGGCACTGTGGGGCCAGGAAGAGCTGTCAGCAAGGGTCTCCTGGCTCTCCCTGTCACTCAGGGAACACAGATTCACACTAACTGTGCATTGCTCTCCTACCATCATCTCCTAGCATGCAAAATTTTCAGCCAGGTCCTGAAAACTCAGGGTTTTGTTTAAAACTAAAATTAACAAATGGATAAACATGGAGTTACTGATATGGAAGATGAGAGGATTCCCTTTGGTTTAGAAGGTTTGTGTCTTCTGAGATTTTTCTATCCCATTTTCCTCCTAACATCCACTCTGAATCTACTCATTTCTAGCTTTGTTCCATTCCTCCCAGTCCTATCACTTCCTGACAGCCTAAAAATTCCCTCCCCAGCTTTCTTCTAGACTCCCTTAAGAAGGTTTGGGTTCAGAGACATCCTTAGAGACGGACTGAGGGATCTGGGGCTGTTTAGTTTGAAACAGAGGAGGGTGAGGGGTGACCTCACTGCTGTCTACAGCTACCTGAAGAGACATTGTGGAGAGGCTGCTGCTGGTCTCTTCTCACAGGTAGCTGGAGGCAGAACAAGGAGGAATGGCCTCAAGCTGAGACTGGGTAGGTTTAGATTGGACAGTAGGAAAAGGTTTTTCATGGAGAGAGTGGTCAGGGATTGGCATGAGCTGCCCAGGGAGGTGGTGGAGTCAACCAGCCTGGATGTGTTTAAGGGTGGTTTGGATGTGGTGCCTGGGGATATGGTTTAAGGTGAATCTTGTAGAGTAAGGTTATAGGTTGGACTTGGTGATCCTGAGGAGCTTTTCCAACCTGGATGTATCTGTGATTCAGAAAGCAGAGCTACTGCATGCATGCAGTTGTTGAGTTCTTCCTACAACAAAGAGACACTATAAATGAAAACCAAGATGGGAAAGTGGGAAGGAGGATCAGCTCCTGTACATTAAACTGATTAGAGGGTAGGGCTTCTGGAAGCCCCAGGTGATCATCTCAAGACGAATCATGATGCTGCAAGAAGTGGCAATGCCAGATTTTCTTCTTCTTCCCAGTAACACCAAAAGGAGAGCGGAGCTGGGCGATACAGCTGGACAGTGTTCCGGCGTGGGAGCACAAGCACTGGAAAAGCACTCCCACTCAGCTCCCCACACAAGTATGTGCCTGCATATGCATGCACACACCAACCCAGAACAGACTGGCAGGGGGAGAGGAGGCAATTTGTGTTCCACTCATTCTGTGATGACAAACTTGGAGCGCAGCAAGATACTGCAAAGAAGCAGAAGGCTCCGAGGTGACCTTGTTGTGGCCTCTCCGTATCTGAAGGGGGCTACAAGAAAGCTGAGGAGGGACTTTTTAGGATGTCAGTGATAGGACTGGGGGGAATGGAACAAAGCTAGAAATGGGTAGAGTCAGACTGGATGTTTGGAAGAAGTTCTTCACCACGAGGGTGGTGAGAGCCTGGAACAGGTTTCCCAGGGTGGTAGTGGAAGCCCCATCCCTGGAGGTGTTTAAGGCCAGGCTGGATGAGGCTCTGGACAGCCTGATCTAATGTGAGGTGTCCCTGCCCATGGCAGGGGGATTGGAACTGGATGATCCTTGTGGTCCCTTCCAACCCTGACTGATTCTATGATTCTATGATCCAAGAGGGTCCATGCCACAGCAGAAGCCCCAGCAGCAACACTCAGAGCTGCTCTTGCCTTTTGTTTTTAGAATCAACCAGTTTGGAAGAGACCTCCAAGCTCATCCAGCCCAACCTAGCACCCAGTCCTGGCCAATCAACCAGACCATGGCACTAAGTGCCTCATCCAGGCTTTGCTTCAACACCTCCAGAGGTGGCAACTCCACCACCTCCCTGGGCAGCCCATTCCAATGCCAATCACTCTCTGGCAACAACTTCCTCCTAACACACTACCCTGGGTGATCCTGCTTGGCAGGAGGGTTGGACTGGCTGATCTACGGAGGTCCCTTCAAAGCTCTAAGGTTCTGTGATTTTGGTTGTCCACTTCACCTTGCTCTTGTGCTGTGCAAGCACTGTTAGTTTATCCATGCCCTCTGCACCTCACACAAACCCAGGCCTATTTACCTGTTATTAGAGAGCTTGAAAACAAAGCCCAAGCCTTGTCTGTGCTGCTTTAAGGCTCATGGAATATTCTAACATGAGAAATTAGTTCATTGGTTGCAAAAAGCAAATAAAGTCTCTATCATTCTTTGGTTTGATTAAAGGTCTAAAAAGCCAAAGTATAAAGAGTTGTTTCCTCTTTGCTTTTGGGCACAGGATCACTTCGCTTCTCTCTCTAATCTCTTCCTTAGCTAACCTTAGCCTTGCTGGCTGTTTTCTGTCTGGGGAGAGAAGGAGGGTGGCATGGGTCCTTTCTGGGCTTTGTCCAGGAGGAAAGTTTGGATTTCTGTATCGTTTCTAAATTGTATATAATTGTAAGTACAAGGAAATATATCTTGTCTATAGGCTTGTAAATTTAGCTTTGCTGTAAACGGAGTTTCATCTTACTTCCAATCCATCTGAGCTGCTCTGGTAAATTTCAGTTGAGGGAGGGGAGGAAACTTCTCAACTCGTTCCATTGTCACATTGTTCACACTGATGATTTGTTAAAGACTGTTCTCCATGAATAACCTGCTCACTCAAGTCAGCAGAATGCTTCTGATTGACCTCAATAGTCACTCAGCAAATCCTCCAGTGTTTGCCAGCCCTCTTTATTTTCATTTATTGCTTAAAAACTGACACGGAGTTTCAAACTGAAGGAGCACAAAAATGTGACAGTACCAACATTTTGTTTGCTTGTTTCTCTCCTGCCCAGAGAATCAGAGAATCAGCCAGGTTGGAAGAGACCTCCAAGCTCACCCAGTCCAATCTAGCACCCTGCCCTGTCCAATCCACTAGACCATGGCACTAAGTGCCTGAAACCTAAAAAGCAAGAAAAAAATAAGTTGGTTTTAAAGAACTCAACGTGCTCTGAAGTTGAAATGACAGAATGGTTTAGGTTGGAAGGGACCTCAAAGATCAGCCAGTTCCAACCCCCCACCACAGGCAGGGACACCTCTCACTAGAACAGGTTGCTCAAGGCCTCATCCAACCTGGCTTTGAACACCTCCAAGCAGGGAGCAGCCACAACGTCCCTGGGCAACCTGTGCCAGTGTCTCACCACCCTCGCTGCAAAGAACTTCTTCCTAACATCCACTTTCAATCTCCCCTCTCCCAGTTTAAACCCAATGCTCCTCACCCTGTCATTACAAGACCTTGTCAATAGTCCCTCCTCAGACTTCCTGTAGGCCCCCTTCAGACACTGGAAAGCTATTCCAAGGTCTCCTTGAAGCCTCTTCTCCAGGCTGATCCTGATGCAACTGCAAGTATCCCAGCATTAAAAAGTGTTACCATCTGGCAGGTGTATAACACAACTAGTTAAAAAAAAGATCACAGGATCACAGAAACATTCAAGTTGGAAAAGACCCTCAGGATCACCAAGTCCAACCCATAACCAGGCTCTACAAGGTGCACCCTAAACCCCAAGCACCACATCCAAATAACTTTTAAACACATCCAGGGCTGGTGACTCCACCACCTCCCTGGGCAGCTCATTCCACTCTTCCTATGGGAAAAAAAAAATCCTACTGTCTAATCTAAATCTTCCCAGTTGCAGCTTGAATTGAATCAAACTCAGGGGAATTACTGAATCAGACCAGGAGGATTGCCTCTTGCATCTCTCTGTGTTTTCAGCAAATGCCCTCCCTTCTCTGCAGAATTCAATTGTATATCCATGATTCCATCGTTACGCTCTGCAGAGATCCTGCTGCATTCTGCATCCCTTGGAAAAACACATCCACAGAGCCCATGGTGCTACACAGACTGCTTTAAAGCTGCCCATGCTACCTTCATGACTTCCTCTGGCAATCTGTGGTGGTTTTGCACCTCAACTCCCTCAGCCTCTCCTCACAGGGCTGTGCTCCAGGCCCCTCACCAGCTTCATTGCCCTTCTCTGGACACATTCCAGCACCTCAACATCTCTCTTGAATTGAGGAGCCCAGAACTGGACGCAGCACTCAAGGTGTGGCCTGACCAGTGCTGAGCACAGGGGCAGAATAACCTCCCTTGTCCTGCTGCCCACACTCTTCCTGATCCAGGCCAGGATGCCATTGGCTCTCCTGCCCACCTGGGCACACTCCTGGCTCATGTTCAGCTACTATCTACCAGCACCCCCAGGTCCCTCTCTGCGTGGCTGCTCTCAGCCGCTCTGTCCCCAGCCTGTAGCACTGCTTGGGGTTGTTGTGGCCAAAGTGCAGAACCCTGCCCTTGGCTTTGTCCAATCTCATCCCAGTGGCCTCTGCCCACCCATCCAGCCTGTCAAGGTCCCTCTGCAGGGCTCTCCTACCCTCCAACAGATCAACACCTGCTCCTAGCTTGGTGCCACCTGCAAACTTACTGATGCTGGACTCAATCCCCTCATCTAGATCATCCATAAAGATATTGAACAGCTCCTGGTCTCAAAACAACAACAACAACAAAAAACCCTAAGGTACATCTCTGCAAGTCAGTGTTCCCTGATCTGTTCCTGACCACCTTTAGCAGCTGTTCATCAGGCACAGAGCTGCTTGGCAAACAGAGCCAAACAGGCACCCTTCTGAGGCCAGTCACATTTATTACATCTGTGCTTTGTATCCACCCACAAGAGTCCACTTAGTTTTGGCAAACAAAACTCACAAATACAGGTTGTCCTTGGCTCACTCCAACTTTCAAAATAAGCACTCAAACACAGCAAAGGGACTGAAAACAACTGTCCCTGACAGATAAAAACAGGGCAAAGCAGATTGCTTATCAAATGTATTCACCTTTGCTTTCTATCTGTAAATATTAGCTCTGACACATGTGGTGCTCCAAACAGAAATGGAAACATCAGTAAAACTAGATATGGTGGAGAGCAATAATTCATCTACACAGGACATCACAAATGTTATGTCACAGCTCTTAACCTAGTTCTTTTTAAAGGTTTCTGCTGATCAAACCTTCTCTGCAACAGCCAATTCTAGCTCCTCTTTGATATGCTAGTACTACTTATGACATCTTGAGAGTTAGGAGAAGGTGAGTATCAGTTTAAACTCTCTTAATATCTAGGCAGAAATGTTTCAATGCTGACATTAGTTCAAGGTTCAGGGAATAAAGTTTGCCACCCCCAAGTTTAGAACTGACTGGGGACTGCACAGCACAAATCAATGAGGATGTTGAGTGTAAGTGAGGCAGCTGTCGCAAGGGACTTCAGTGACAGAAGACACTTTCAGTGTGCTTTTAGCCTACCGCAACAGGTGGCCTTCCCCTATGTGCTCACCCAGAAAGATGGGCACTCTGAACCGCCTTCCCTCGACAGCCATGAATGGCTCCGTTCATTGCTTCCCAGCCTTCGGAAGGCAGCGCACACCGAGAACTGCAAGTGCCCCCAGGCAGCCACACTGCGCTGCACAGGCACCGCGGCTGCCTCCGCCGGCACGGGCAGGCGCACAAGACATGCACTACACCCCAGGCACAGAATGGCAGCGGCTGGAAGGGACCTCGACAGCTCATCCAGCCCCACTCCCCTGCCAGAGCAGCAGCACCTAGAGCAGAACACACAGGAACGCACCCAGGCAGGTCTGCAATACCTCCAGAGAGGGAGACTCACAACCTCCCTGGGCAGCCTCTTACAGGCTTCTGTCACCCTCACTCCTGTTTCCATGGAACTTCCTCTGCCTCAACTCCCACCTGTTGCCTCTTGTCCTGGCACTGGGCATCACCCAGCAGAGCCTGGCTCCATCTTCTTGCCACTCACCCTGCACATCTTTATAACCATCCATGAGGTCTTCCCTCAGGCTCCTCCTCCCCAAGCAGCACAGCCACAGCTCCCTCAGGCTCTCCTCATGAGGAAGATCTTCCACTCCCTTCAGCCTTTTTATGGCTCTGCCCTGGACTCTCTCAAGCAGTTCTATGTCCTTCTTGAACTGGGGGGCCCAGAACTGGACACAGTACTCCACATACAGCCTCCTCATGGCAGAGCAGAGGAGGAGAACCTCTCTCCACCTACTAACTACAGCCCTTCTAATCCACCCCAGAAAGGCAATGGCCTTCCTGGTCATAAGAGCACATTGCCAGCTCAAGCCAAGCCTCCCACCCACTTGGACCCCCAGGTCCTTTTCCCCTTTACTGTCCCCAGCTTACACTGATAGCCCAACCTATGGTGTAAATTCACACGAGCTGCTAAGCACAAACTTCACAGCAACGTAACCACTAAGCTCAGCTATCCCCAGGCTGGTAAAGGCACAAGGATAATTTCCCAGGCAGTGCCCTAGGAGTCCTGTTAGTTCGCAGGGGTTGCACAAAGCGTTTCTCTTGCGTTACCTTGGTAACTGCTACCTTGGCACCCCTGTTGATAAGCTGCACCACATTCTCCACTTGGCCTTTGTAGGCCGCTACGAGCAGGCGTTCTGAAAGCACGGCGACCACATCCTGCTGGCTCATGAATTAGGGAAGGAAGGTTTTCAGGGTCCTTCAGTCCAAAATCAAAAGGCTCGGGACGGGTTCAAGCAGCAGGCAGGGAGGCAGGCGAGGAAGGACCCCAGCTCCCCGGACGGTGACGTTGCTGCTATGCCATCCTCTGGACCTGTGGATCACAAAACAACGCTGCCGTCAGCGAGGTGTCAGAGACCGAAGCACTGCAGCAGCTCCTCCCCGAGCGTTTGTCTTCACATCGCTTTGGGAGGTGGTCACAAAACACCCTCGGAGCCTCCCGAAGACGTTGCACTTCTGTTGCAATGCAGAGGGATACAGACAGCAGCACAGTTTCAATGCACCCTCATTCCCTTGCTCTGGGACAAAACCCTTTAAACTTTCTGAGGGCTTAACTCTCTTCTGGACTAATCTGTGTTTGTGTGGCCCCTTTTCATTCCCTTCTTCTCCCCAGGTTTCCTGAACTTCAGTCCACAAAGGAGGGGTTAACCACCTCCACTGCTAACAGTAGCTCAGCCTGTGTTGGCCAAGGGAACAAGGATAGGTTGTAGTTACAGAGCTCTGCCCTGGGAGGACTGAGGGCAGTCAGCAGTTAAAGGCACCTGACTGTTTCCTCACAAGTATACACTCTGGATGCTTCACAGCCTCCCCAGACGTGCCAAGGACACCTCTGGAGTGGATCACAACCTACAACGGGGAACACTCATCTCTGCTGTCAGTGAGAAACGATGTTCCCCTCACAGTGCTGACATCACAGCTCACTGACCCCAGAAACAATTCAGGCTCACCACTTCTCATCCAAACCTGTGAGCATATTCTCCTTCCTAGGCTTCAATGAGCCACTGGAGCTGAAGAGATTTCTGACATAATTCCAGGAAATGTAGTTGCAAATCACAGAACCACAGAAACACTCAGGTTGGAAAAAACCCTCAGGATCACCAAGTCCAACCCAGAACCCTACTCTACAAGGTGCACCCTAAACCGTATCCTCAAGCACCACATACAAACGACTTCTAAATGCATCCAGGGTTGGTGACTCCACCACCTCCCTGGGCAGCTCATTCCAGTGCCTGACCACTCTTGCCCTGAAAAAAAATCTCCTCATGTCCAGTGGCAGCTTGAGGCCATTCCCTCTTGTTCTATCACTATTTACCTGTAAGAAGAGACCAGCACCAACCTCTCTGCAACCTCCTTGCAGGTAGCTGTAGACAGCCATGAAATTCTCTCAGCCTCCTCTTCCTCAGACTAACCATCCTCAGCTCCTTGAGTCATTCCTCATCAGATTTATTCTCCAGGCCCTTCCCCAGCTTCCTTGCCCTCTTCTGCACTGGCTCCAGCACCTCCACATCTCTCTTGTATTGAGGTACCCAAAATTGAACACAGTATTCAAGTGTGGCCTTGCTCCTACTGGCCAAAGCATTTCTAATCCCAGTCAGGATGCCACTGGTTTCTTGGCCACCTAGGCAGACAGTGTTGTGTTGACAAATCAGTTGTTAAACATAAACCCAATGTGAATCTCCTGGATTTAGAAGACTGAAAACTAAGAGTTACAGCATCAGTTATCAACATTGCCTACCCTTACCAGTCTTTGCTTTATAACTCACTGTATTTGCCAATACCACTTACAATACCTGTGGCCTGTGAACAAGTTAATTGATGAAGCTCAACATTAGTATTTCAAAGGTAGTGTTTTGCACTTTATCAACTGGATAGATAGATAGATAGATGGATGGATGGATGGATAGACAGGTGGATGGATGGATGGATGGATAGACATTGGCTTTCTTGGCCACCTGGGCACACCTTATATTCAGCTGTTTGTCGATTAGAACCCCTTTCTGCCTTGAGCTGTTGGATCCAGAACCTCTCTGCTTCCAGAGGACATTGGCTTTACCTGTACTTTCCACACGTTGGTATTTAATTGGTTCAATGCAGAAAAGCACCTTCAGGGATCCAGCGTGTATAGAGGTGATTTATCTTTTCTCTCTCTGCACTGCTCCTTATCAGCTACCAGTATGGAAGGCTTTGCATAGTCTAAGGGTGATTGGTATGTGGTCTAGACGATCTTGGAGATCGATAGTGGAATACACTGCCTTTCACCCTTACCTTATCCCTTTGAATCCACCTCAGAACAGCAGTAACTAAAAGCTATTAGTGCTTAATGGCTTTGCTGACCTCTGAATGGATTCGTCTGTTTAGCTGATAGTAGAAAACCCTCCCCATCATAATCCCACCGCACACAGTACTGACATTTTTGCTAACAGCTTCGACAGGCAGATTTAATTTCCATCCTCGTTCCAAGAGGACACTCTCAGCAACAAGGAGAAAATGCATGGGTGGTTTTGGCACATGAACTTTCTGTCTTCTAAATTCTAGGGGCAACACCTTTGGATGAGTACCAGCCCAGTGTTAAAAAATTGTATCCCCTGGTACACCTCTGCAACAAAAAGATGCTGTAGTCCAGTATAATTAAGTGACTAATAAGAGCACTGTGATCTCCTGTGTCACCAAAGAGATACCCAAAGTCCCTGGATACTGTTTTGGGTTTTTTTATATTAAAGCCACGTTGGTTAATTTGTAGCAAAGATGATCCAAGACGATTTGTAGCAAAGATGATGCCACAGCGAAGATGATCCAAGCAGAATTTAATCTGTGCTCCTACGGTCATTTGTATTAATGAATCTTAAAACACTTTTTGGGCATTAATTCTTCTACCAGCCTCAAGAATTTTACATTCAGGTAATAAAATGGACCTTGAAATCACAGGAAAGTTACTGGTTTATCTAAGGCTAAAACAGAATCAGAGAGTGATGTCAAAACCAGGAGGTTATCTCCAGGACTCTTTGATTTCTAAGCATAAAGTCATACTGTTTCCAGGTAAAATATTCCAGTCAGCATTTCCTCACCTTCCTCTTGCTTTCTAAATGCAAACATGTATGAAGCAACATGGAAATAGCTGCACATGGATTCAGAGAAACAAGAAAAATCCTTCTGGGTCTCAAAGGGAGCACAAGGGACAATAGAGAAGCAGCAGTGTACCCTGTGCCACTGGGGTTTTCTCACCCACACTCTGAAGGTGCTGGGGGCACTTGGACATCTCAGTTACACAGAAAAGACAGAAGAAAAACTCCTTTGTGTCCTTCAACAGCACTGTACACATCACACCCTGCTCCTCCAGCAGAGTGATGTGTACAGTATAGTGCAAACCACACAAAAAGGCCAAGAAACACAGATGGTCTACACTTAGTAATTTGCTGTGCACAGAACTGCAAAGCAACACGTTTCAATCACAGTATCAGCAAGGCTGGAAGAGACCTCATAGATCATCAAGTCCAACCCTTTACCACACAGCTCAAGGCTAGACCATGGCACCAAGTGCCACGTCCAATCCTGCCTTGAACAGCTCCAGGGACGGCGACTCCACCACCTCCCCGGGCAGCCCATTCCAGTGTCCAATGACTCTCTCAGTGAAGAACTTTCTCCTCACCTCGAGCCTAAATTTCCCCTGGTGTAGCTTGAGGCTGTGTCCTCTCGTTCTGGTGCTGGCCACCTGAGAGAAGAGAGCAACCTCCTCCTGGATCCCCCTGAGTACTTTCTTTCCAGTGATTTGTGCTGCTGGAGCAAGCTGAATCCCCTGAGCCAGACCTCGCTGCTCCCAGCACATCCCTGACACTCCCATCACACCCCAAAGCAGCACTTCTGTAACCCATGAGCTGCACTTTCGACTCCTTCCCTCTGTCACCAGTACATAGTGCAGGGCAAGTCCTTCTCTAGGAGCTTTTCAGGTCACTGGGTGGTTTTCTTCTGTGCCAGCCCTTGCCTGCGCAGCAGTGGCTTTCAGGTGTACTCCACTGTCACTTGTTTGTCCCCATCCTTACATCTGGTCTCATTGCACAGGTAATTAGTGACAGAACAAGAGGGAATGGCCTCCAGCTGCCACTGAGTAGGGTTAGACTGGACATGAGGAAATTTCTTTTCATGGAAAGAGTGGTCAGGCATTGGAATGAGCTGCCCAGGGAGGTGGTGGAGTCATCAACCTTGGATGTGTTCAAAGGTCGTTTGTATGTGGTGCTGGGGGCTACGGTTTAGTGTGACCCTTGTGGAGCAGGGCTATGAGTTGGACTTGGTGATCCTGAGAGGCTTTTCCAACCTGAACGTTTCTGTGACTCTGACCTTATCTGTCTGCCTCTACTTTAGATACAGTCACACACGAAACACTGACAACTCGGCACACCTTAAAACAGCTGTGGTCAGACTCTGTTTGGCTTTCTCACCCCTTAAATTGAAAAGCAAGCAGTCACATCACTGGCAGAGAAACATTTTCATGTGCACTGCAAGAAGCTGAATGCAAACATTTTCCTGACAGGCTGTCCCTTCTGAGCAAATTCCCAGAAGCTGTGGATGCTGGCTACGTCTCAGCTGCACCACTGCTGACACACAGCAGCACCTCAAAGGACTCGTGACAATGCAGAGTTCAGGGGTGCCAAGGAAAAGTCTGGTTAACAAGTAGTATCTACATAAAGTACGTGCTGGAAACAGTGCTCTCTAGTTTGGTTTTGCTCTCTCTCTCTCTCGCTGCCTTCCCCTTACTGCAGAAGACCTTGCGCCTGCTCAGCCTGCCATGTCCTGCCATGCTGGAGTGACAGACTGAGGTGGCATCGCTGTTATCTTGTCTCTTCCACTGCTTGGATCAGGTATAAAAAGCATGGCAAGGAGCTGATTCAGCTATCAGTCTTTCATGGGTGTCTCCCGTGCTGCCCAAGCCTCCAGCAGCCGCTGGTCGCCCTTCCCGGAGGGCAGTGAGGCTGGTTCCAGCTGCAGGCTGTTTCACAGAGGAGCATTCACTCAACAGGTCACATTCCCGGTGTCGGCTGCTTTACATCTCCCCAGCTAGCATTATTTGCAACTCAAAAAAGCGCATCTGATCAGGAAAGAAAGCCCAGACATCTGAAAGCCCAACTCCCCTTTTCTGCCGAGCTGGTAGGAAAAGGCGATGGGTGACCAGAGGCAGCACAAAGGGGAACAACCTTACTCCTCTCCCCACAAACTCCTCAACCGGCAGTGGCACCGCTCCCTGCCGCCTTTAACCCTCTGTGTACCTCAGGTACACAAAGCAGCTTTCCTTGAGCACGTCTGCACCCGCAGCAGGAGGAGGAGGAGGAGGAGGAAGGTAGCAGATGCCCAAGGACTACAATTAGAGGCTTGACCGCCCCTTTCGCACCCAGATGGTGCAAAATGAACACGACAAGGCGATTACAGGCGCTGCATTGCATCCCTGCTGCCAGCACCTGCTGCCCGGAATCAAATCCCTCATTATTATCCTCCAAACCCAAGATCTCGGGGGAAGCACAGAGTAGAGGAACACTCAAACCTTCTGCCTCCGAAGCAAACAAAAGCCGCCAACAAATCAGCTCTACTTTGAGGTATTTTTAAACCAGAAGCAGCTCCCTCTCTGTGTTTCTTTGTTTAAAAATCAGGTTACTTACTTGGGGCAGGCTGGGAAAGCAACACTTACTTCCCAAGCATCTCCAGGGAAGCTGGCCGGGTGTGATGCCCACAGGTTCAGCGGCTCTGTCGCTGGACAATCCCTTCCAAGGATAACCTGCTCGCCCCATCGGCAAAGCACGGAAAAGGGCCAGGCTGGCCGTGGATTAGCATCCCCACTCGGCAGCGGTGAGGCACCGTCCCCAGGCGCCGAGGTCCAGCTGCATCCCGCCGGATGATGCTCGTGGCTCAGTATGTCACACTGCCCCAAGGATGCTCTAGGAGATGTCTGGGCAGGACAGCACGGCGCGGGTGGGCAGCTGGCTGCTCGGTGCAGGGTCATAGAGCTCGCAGCTCCGGCAGCTGGTGGAGTGGGTGAAAAACACTCCAGGCACCTTCCCCTCCCAAGCTCCCTCCCCTCCGAGCTGCTGCCAGCCTGCTCTAGAGGCTGCAGCTCCTACGCTTCAGTAACAGAAAAGTGGAGGAATTAGGAGTTTTGTAAGTCCAGGACACACCAAACGTCACAGCTACTAAAGGGCCAGGCAGTAGCCTCCCCTGAATTCACAGAAAGGATTTAAAGCAAGCAGCTTCTTCTCTGAGCGAAGGGAAACAGCTGAAGGCTGTGGAAGGTCTAAGAGCGATGGACTAAGCAACTTTATAGTCACTCATGCTAAAGAGATGCGGCACCAGGGCAGAGCTCACTCCCAGTACAATCACCAAGTGACATTAGGAGCTGAATGGAATGCTCACGTAGCTAGCAAAAGGCTTCTGTGTGTGCCAGAGAAAAGGAGGAGAGGGGAAAAGCGGGGGGGGGGGGAGGAAAGGAGGAGAGAGGGGGGGTGGAAAGGAGGAGAGAGGGGGGGGAAAAGGAGGAGGGGGGGGGGAAAGGAGGAGAGAGGGGGGGGAAAAGGAGGGGGGGGGGAAAGGAGGAGAGAGGGGGGAAAAGGGGGAGGGGGGAAAGGAGAAGGGGGGGGAAAGGAGGAGAGGGGGGAAAGGAGGAGAGGGGGAGAAAGGAGGAGAGGGGGGGAAAGGAGGAGAGGGGGAGAAAGGAGGAGAGGGGGAGAAAGGAGGAGAGGGGGGGAAAAGGAGGAGAGGGGGGGAAAAGGAGGAGAGGGGGGGAAAGGAGGAGAGGGGGGGAAAGGAGGAGAGGGGGGAAAGGAGAAGGGGGGGGAAAGGAGGAGAGGGGGGAAAGGAGGAGAGAGGGGGGAAAAGGAGGAGGGTGGGGAAGGGAGAAGAAGAGGGAAAGGAAGGAGGGGGGAAGGGAGGAGAGAGAGACAAAGAGTCATTGATAAATAAAAAGGAAAAGAAAACAGCAACAAAAAAGTGAAACGCGGAAACAGCAAAAGAAAACAAACCCAAAGTTTACTGCAAGGAATTCTCTTTTCTAATTTATCACCAGAATTTATGGTGAATAGCCCAAGAAAAACTCTCAGCACCTGGGAGCCTCATTTTATGCATCACGAGAAATGAATAAAATCATGCTAGATGACATTTGGAACAGCCCAGTGCTAAGACATGAAGTCAGACCATTTTGTTATGGAACATAACAGCTATCAAAAAGAAACCATCTTTCTAAGAAAACTTCCCATGCCTAAACACTGCCCATCTCTGCTTGGCTCTCAGAGCAGAAGGTGTTTCTTTGCTTTGGCAGCCTGTTCCAGTGCTCAATCAACCTCAAAGTGTTTTTTCCTTGGGGTTTAAGTGAAACCTTCTGTGTTCTGGTTTGCACACATTGCCTCCTGTCCCATCGCTGGGCACCACTGAAAAGAGGCCAGCCCCAGCCATTTCCATCCAGAAGTTTAACAGCTTTCCTTTGCAAAGGAAAGAACTGAAGTAGTCGTGAGCAATTGTTTCAATACTTAGTCTCAAGCTATTGTGCAGTTGTCTGCTTAGGAGGGGCACTGCCAAAGTATTTGAATCAACTAAATGAGTTGCTGCTACTGGAAAATCATCTCTGTGTGCTGGGAAAAACACACACCAACATAGTTAGTTACTCCTTCTCAGGTATTGGAATGGGAGGTGGATGTGTTTAAAAGTCATTTGGATGTGGTGCTTGGGGCTATGGTTTGGTGTGAACCTTGTAGAGCAGGGTTATGGGTTGGACTTGGTGATCCTGAGGGCCTTTTCCAACCTGTGTGTGTTTCTGTGATTCTGCTTATTAGTATCACAGAATGTTAGGGGTTGGAAGGGACCTCCAAAGCTCATCCAGTCCAACCCTCCTGCCAGAGCAGGATCACCTAGAGCAGATCACACAGGAACACATCCAGGCAGCTCTTGAGTATCTCCAGAGAGGGAGACTCCACAACCCCCCTGGGCAGCCTCTGCCAGGCTTCTGTCACCCTCACAGGGAAAACATTTTCCTCCTGTCTCCATGGAACTTCCTCTGCCTCAACTCTCACCCCTTGCCCCTCATTCTATCACTGGGCATCACCAAGCAGAGCCTGGTTGCATCCTCTTGGCACTCACACTTTACATCTATATAAACATAACAGCATACTAACAGCTAAAAACTGCTCATTTTCTAGTCCAGCTGCTATGTGAGCAGCCTGTCATATTTAAAAGATGACATAAACACAAAGATTGTACTCCAGGATAACAACATTTCTCAGCAGAGTGGATTACTGCATTAGAAGGAGTGAGTTTCCTGGCACTCAGGTTCTCATTCACTGCAGGCTGCAGATGTATCTGTCGTTTCTCTCCAATGACTTTAAGAGGTATTGTCACAGAAGCATAGAATGTGTTGGGCTGGAAGGGACCTCCAAAGGTCATCCAGTCCAACCTCCCCTACAGTCAGCAGGGATATCCTCAACTAGATCAGGCTGCCCACAGCCCTGTCCAGCCTCACTTTGAGTATCTCCAGCAATGGGTCCCAAGCACCCCTTGGGCAACCTCTTCCAGTGTTCCACCACCCTCCTGGTGCAGAACCTGTTCCTAACATCCAATTTCAATCTGCTCTGCTCTAGTTTGAAGCCATTGCCCTCGTCCTGTCCCTGCAGCCCTTTGCAAACAGTCTCTCTGCAGCCTTCTTGTAGCCCCCTTCAGGTACTGGCAGGCTGCTGTTAGGTCTGCCCAGAGCCTCCTCTTCTGCAGGCTGAACAATCCTAGCTCCCCTAGCCTGTCATTTTCCAGATCTGCAGCACTGCTTTCCTTCAAGTGATTTTTCTCCATTGCCAGCATAGATCCAGTATAAAATACTTAGGAAAAACGAATATGTTTTGCTAAAGGGAGGGAGGACTCTGCTCTCACCCCCTTCTGCCTCTAAAGGCAGTTACAAATCTGCCAAAGGTGGCATGAAAACCACAGCAGAGGCAATTTCTGGGAAGCAGCAAAGCCCTATCAAGCCATGAACAATGAGCTTTTGATTCTTAGTTTTCTTCACAACGACATCCACACAACTATTTTTGGAGTTCTAGCAGTCCATATTTTGAACTGGATGCTGGCAGAGGTGTCTGGTGGCTCAAATGTTGGCCTCTCCTTTGTTCCCTGTTGTCCTCATTGCTTATTTTATTGTACTGAATAAAAATATTCCCTATTCACATGGGCAGTAGTGGAATTCATCACCCTAAAAATCAGCAGGGTCTGGGACATCTGAAAATGTTTCATCAGCCTTTTTTTAACTTGTTGATATTAATTACTCTAACAATGACTATTTAGCAGCCTCCCAGGGAGGGAGGAGGACAGCTGCTCGTCACACATCCCACCACAATCGGATTGGACTGACTGATGGCCCTGGAGCACTGCAGCTGGTGGCCACCTGCAGCCAGACCAACAGCCAAGCCCACATGGCAAAGAACATGGGGAGCTTCCCCAGCTGCTTTTCTTGAGTGCAGCTCTGTCAGCCGACCTCCACCATCAGCTTCACTGAATGCAAACCCTCAGCAGCTCTTGGATGATGTCTTGTTACGACCAAGGCTAACCTCCAAAATTGCATCTGCTGTGCAGAATGATGTTGGAGAGAGGCAGAGATGCATGGAGACTAATGGTGAGGGTCAAAGAGGCAATTTCAAGGCACTAGTTAGACATCACTCATCTCCTCATGGGAAGACAACTGTTTTTCTTCCCCTCCTAGTTTATCTCTTTGCCATGTAACCCAGACCTCTTCTGATTCAATAAGCACTTTTCCTACAACACCATTTGGAGTTTTTATTTGGCTTATCTCATGGAAGCTTCACAAAACTCTCCCAGGCCTCTCTTGCCACACCTGCACTCACATACATGTGTCAAAAACACTCAGCGCCAGCAGGCTAAACAACTCTCAGCAAGCCTTTTGGCAGTTGAGCACTATTTGCATAACAAAACAATATCCATTGTTTGATAGGGGACAGTGTCTGTCTGCAAACACACAGGCAGGAGATGTCCTGCTGCCATTTGCATAAAACCAGTTAGGAGGTCTTTCCAGCTCACTGCTGCTTAACAGAAGTGCTAGAGCCCAACCTTGGGAACCAAGCAGGCAAAGCGCTGCACTCGTGGGAGAGCAGGGGTTTATGCTGTGCTCACACACAGTGGGGCTTCTGGATGAGAGAACTGTTCCTCACCATCATCTTCTGTGCAGAAGCCACCTGCCAATCAATTAAAAGGTGGCACAGATCCCCCCCAGGCTGACTGAAGAACCTCACTGGGAGCCAAAATCCTTTCCATAGCTCTGTTTCATCTTCCACCGCTCTTTCCTCCTTTCTTATCCCCAAAGGTATGTTCTCCACTGCCAGGAAAGGCCTTCCAAATTCCCAGCTCCTCCTTCATAGCAGAAAGATTATTTCAGAGACATCACTTGTCAAATTCCCTACAGGAAGGGCAGAATTTGCCATTCAGTTTGGGAATCCTGTTGCCACCCAGGTCAGTGTAGCGTTGCAGAGGTGTCTGCCACCTTGTATTTGCTCTGAACCCACTTCCTTGCCAGCACAAGTAACTCCACACTCTCCCAACCAGCAGTCAATGGCAACTCAAGCACATATTGGACATGCTGGAAAATGGCAAGAAGAATTTCATTCCTACATTTCTAGACTTTTTTCAAAGCCAGAAACCACCATTATGATGGTTTGAGCTAGATCCTATCTTCTACAAACAGAAGCAAATATCTGCAGGCAGGCAGCAACCAGAAAATACCTGGACTGACAGAGCAGGGCAGAAGAAAACACACAGTTCCCAGCTGTGACATACTGTCCAAATGACAAAAGATCTTCTTCCTCTTCAAGAGAAACATGACTTAGGAGCTGCCACAGTGATGACACAATCCTTCCTGTACTGTTACACCTTGGGAGAGTACTGGGAGAGGTGGTGAGGTAGTTGGACCATAATGCAGAATCACAGGAGCATCCAGGTTGGAAAAGCCCCTCAGGATCACCAAGTCCAACCCAGAACCCTACTCTACAAGGTTCACCTCAGACTATACCCCTAAGCACCACATCCAAACGACCAAACATCCAAACGGCAGGGGGGTTGGACTGGATGATATCTGGAGGTCCCTCCTCCTGTTTCCATGGAACTCCCTATGCCTCAATTTCCACCCACTGCCCCTTGTCCTGTCACTGGGCATTACCAAGAAGAGGCTGGGCTCACCTTCCTGGTGCTCACCCTTTACATATTTATAACCATGAATGAGGTCAGCCCTCAGGCTCCTCCTCTGCCAGCAGCACAGTCCCAGCTCCCTCAGGCTCTCCTCATAAGGAAGAAGTTCAACTTCCTTAATCATTTTTGTGGCTCTGCGCTGGACTCTCTCAAGCAGCTCCCTGTCCTCCTTGAGCTGGGGAGCCCAGAACTGGACACACTATTTCAGATGAGGCCTCACAGGGCAGAGCAGAGGGGAAAGAGAACCTCCCTCGACCTACTAACTACAGCCCTTCTAATACACCCCAGAATGGCATTGGCCTTCCTTGCCACCAGAGCACACTGCTGGCTCATGGCCATCCTTCCATCCACCAGGACTCCCAAGTCCCTCTCCCCTTCACTGCTCTCCAGCAGGTCAGTCCCCAGAAATAATCAGGTTCACTCTAGCTACAGGGAAGTCTGAAACATCTCCACAGAAGGATTAAAGCCAGAAACATTGGAATTCATCCCAAAAGAGCTGTATCTTCATAATATCCAAGTTGTGTTTGGCACTACGTCTGCTCTGCCTGCTCTGACCACAGATGACTGAATGCAAAATTTCCAGACTCCAACAGCCAAAGGCTCCCCGGAGAGCACTCTGACATCAGAGGTAATGAAAAAGGTTCACTGGCCAGTGGAGACATCTACCACTGATTTACTCAGCTGGGCTCTCTTTATGGTCAACAAAGGGCACAATCCATGTCAACCAAAAGTACATTTCAACCATTAGATGAATTGCACTCTGAAATGACTTATCTCATTAAGCATCATCTCAGATGCTGCACACTAAACATCCACAGCTGGATTATATGAATCCTACCCACAGCAGCTGTGAGAAACACTCCATTTCTGCAGTTTGCTGGGGGACTTTTATCTGCCTGACTTCACCAGGACATTTCCTGCCCATGGCAAATCACTGTGATTTATTCAGAATTGAAACACACAGGTTGGAAAAGAAATGCAGAAAACAAGTGGTGCAGAAAGTATCACAGTAATGACTTGTCTTCTGCAGGGGCTTTAGGAATCAAATCATGCTCTCAGGTTTTATTTTCTAAGCCCTAAGCTGCTTCTGGCCATGATCCCACAACCCTGGCTCATCCTCCAAGATCAGGACCTCCTTCTTTTTCCTCAGAAACAATAAAACAGCTTGACACATGGGAATTACTTCCCTCTGTAGAGGTTGGAGCTTTCTAGGGGCACAGTCTCTGACTTTCTCTTGGAAAACCCACAAATACCATAAACTGGCACTGCAGGTAAAACTCTGAGCTCTTCTCATTGCTATTCACCCAGGAACATTTCCAAATGCATTTCATGGAATCATAGACTGGTTTAGGTTGGAATGGACCTCAAAAATCATCCAGTTCCAACCCTCTGCCATAGGCAGGGACACCTCCCATCAGAACAGGTTGCTCAAGGTCTCATCCTTGTAGCCAGGTGGGGGTTGGTCTCTTCTCCCAGACAACCAGCAATAGGACAAGGGGACACAGTCTCAAGTTGTGCCAGGGCAGGTCTAGGCTGGATGTTAGGAGGACGTTGTTGGCAGAGAGAGTGATTGGCATTGGAATGGGCTGCCCAGGGAGGTGGTGGAGTCGCCATCCCTGGAGGTGTTGAAGCAAAGCTTGGATGAGGCACTTAGTGCCATGGTCTGGTTGACTGGATTGGGCTGGGTGCTAGGTTGAACTGGGTGAGCTTAGAGGTCTCTTCCAACCTGGTTGATTCTATGATTTTATCCAGCCTGGCCTTGAACACCTCCAGGGAGGGAGCATCCACAGCATCCCTGGGCAACCTGTGCCAGTGTTTCCCCACCCTCACTGTAAAGAACTTCTTCCTAATATCTAGTTCCAATCTCAGCACATTATTTTTATACATTTTAGACAAAGGGAAAAAATTAAGTCAGACTTTTTTTTTTTTTACTCACTCTTAAGGATCTACCATTCAGTGTCTTCTGCTGAACATTTTACAGCTGTGTCTTGTCGTCCTCTGGCTGAGGACAGCAGCGATGCCAACTTCAGCCTTGCCCAGTACTGATAGCAACAAGAAGTCTCTGTACTGCTCCTGCATGAGAAGAAACACCAGAAATAGGAGTCTAAAGCAGACTGAAGGGTACAGAAATTTAAGACTGGTGTTTCCTGCAGCATTCAGCTGCCTGAATACACCTGGGCAAACCCAGCCACTTCCTCCAGAGGTTTTCACACCCACTTCCCACCACAAACAAAGCAAGTTCAAATCGTGGCTCACTGGTTTGTTTCCCACTAACTGAAAATACAAAGCAGTGAGAGCTGCACAGTTACACAAGCAAGGGCAGTAAGACAGAAACTTTTGTATCTTCCCACAAATCACTCCACAAGTCGACAAAATCAAGAAGAGGACTTGTTCTGCTTCCCTCTCTGCTACCTTCCCCCTCACATCTTGCTGTCACCACAGCCCAGGGTTCCCCTTTCAGCCGTGGAACTTAGGTGGACAGGAGGGAATAGATTTTTCTCTGGCCATGGCGACTTCTTAGATTTCCATTTTAAGTCTGTATCATAGAATCAAGCAGGTTGGAAGAGACCTCCAAGCTCATCCAGTCCAACCCAGCCCCATCCAATCAACCAGATCATGGCACTAAGTGCCTCATCCAGGCTTTTTTGGGGGAGGTTTTGTAGTTGTTTGGAGGGGAGGTTTGGTTGGTTGGTTGGGGGGGTTGTGTGTTGTTGGGGTGGGGTTTTTTTTTGGTTAGTTTTGTTTTTTAAGTATGATGCCTTTTCAAATGAACTTTTTCATTGAACAGAAGTGGTGAAGTGGCCACTCCCAATCTCATCTCTTCCCTTCACACTGAGAGAAGACAGCAAACAGTCTGCCCAGCAGTGCCTGACTGCACAGGCTAGAAATGCATCCCCCAGGCTTGATGCAGTGTCACTGCTGGTTCAAGGCTGTTCCCAAGTGATGAAAGTCACTTGGCCTGCTTGAACTTTTGAGAGCTGCAGACAGAAAACTGCCAAGAATACATAATCTCTCTTGATCTCTGAAGCAGAAATCATTGCTGAAATGCCACTTCAGTGACTTCAATTAGAAAATGCTGTTGGAAGACCTTACCATCCTTCTTTCCTTACTAATTAACACCTCTGCATAATTCATCTGCTTTCCCTATCCCATTTCCTAATGCATTCAGGTCAGCAGATGTGCCTATGTCCAAAAAAACCTGACAATATAGAAAGGCATTGGAAAACTAATCACCAGTTATGCCTGTGTCCTGACCTTTGGGTACTGCTTTGCTGACTATGTGGTCAACAATAATGTCATTGGCTTGCAAATATCCCTTTCTGCTTCACTTTAATTAGGAATATCAATGGAAAGGCAAATACAAAACCAACCAAAAAACCAAATAAACCAAACTGTATCTAAAATAGAGGTCACAGAATTAGAGACTGTCAGGGGCTGGAAGGGACCTCCAAAACTCATCCAGTCCAATCCCCTTGCCAGAGCAGCATCACCTAGAGCAGATCACACAGGAACACATCCAGGCAGCTCTTGAATAGCTCCAAAGAAGGAGACTTCAACCCCTCTGAGCAGCCTCTTCCAGTGCTCTGTCAACCTCACAGGGAAAAAAATCCTCCTCATGTTAAAATGAACCTTCCAATGCTTCAAAATAGGCACAGTACAACTATGAGTCATAGAATCACAGAATCAACCAGGTTGGAAGAGACCTCCAAGATCATCCAGTCCAACCTAGCACCCAGATCTACCCAGTCAACCAGACCATGGCACTAAGTGCCTCAGCCAGGCTTCGCTTCAACACCTCCAGGGTTGATGACTCCACCACCTCCCTGGGCAGCCCATTCCAATGCCAATCACTCTCTCTGGCAAGAACTTCTAGCCTAGACCTCCTCTGGCACAACTTGAGGCTGTGTCCCCTTGTTCTGTTGCTGGTTGCCTGGGAGAACAGACTAACCCTCACCTGGCTACAGCCTCCCTTCAAGTAGTTATAGGCAGCAATGAGGTCACCCCTGAGCCTCCTCTTCTCCAGGCTAAACAACCCCAGAGTCATTATATTCAAAATGATGTGCAAAAAAAGGTAGCCTAAAGTTAGTCACAGAAGTGGAGATCAGAGAAAGATCTCTGGAGCTCATCTACTCCCTTCTCACAGCCTTAACCATAGTTATGGCTAATACAGATTCTCTAGGAATTTATTCCAGTCTCACAGCACTGAAGGCAAAACTTGAAACTGCCTTGTTTAGTTTGAAAAAGAAGAAACTGAGGGCAGAGCTCATGGCTCTCTACAGCTACTCAAAAAGGGGTTGTGGAGAGGTTGGTGCTGGTCTCTTCTCACAGAGAATTAGTGATAAGAACAAGAAGGAATAGCCTCAAGCTGCCACTGGGTAGGGTTAGACTGGATAGGAGGAAATTTTTTTCATGGAAAGAGTGGTCAGGGATTGGAATGGGTGGCTCAGGGAGGTGGTGGAGTGAACAATCCTCGATGTGTTTCAAGGCGGTTTGGATGTGGTGCTTAGGGATATGGTTTAGGGCACACCCTGTAGAGTAGGGTTTTAAGTTGGACATGGTGATCCTGAAGGGCTTTTCCAACCTGGATGTTTCTGTGATCATTATTCCTTTCTCAAAATCCTTATTAGTCCCATGGGTTATTAACACAACTTCCTTAAGTTTACTGAAATTAAGCCCTGACACTACAAGATGCAGCAACTCTGAACCCAAGCTGTAACTCCATTCATGGACCTGAAAAGAAGATTAACATAACAAGACCTGAGTTTGTCTCCTTTTAGCCTTTGCCTGGCGACTTGTCAGTACTAATTAGCCATGCCTTTAAGGAGTTCTTGCAACTAATCCAAATGTTGCTTGTTAAGTTGCTGTTTATGATTCAAGATTTAAATCATGTTTCAGTTCCCTTACCATGCTGTAAGCAGCTGTGGATTGGTTTACTGCCATAGGACTAAGTGATGGAAAGCAAAGTCCAGTCCACCTTCACACATCAAGCAGAAAAGGATTATGTCTTGTTAGGAATTTATTCCAGCTCCTTTACAGTGCAGCACATGCTATTTTAGCACAACAGGAGCTGATGCTGGCACTTTGCGAGTAGGAAAGATAAATTTTACCCTGAGGTCCCTGAATTACAATCTTAGTGTTCTGAGTTTTGGTAATCACTGTACAAAACAGTGACTGCTCTGGCAGAGCCTGCTTACCTATGCCTTGCTGAACCTGCTGCTCCTCATTAACAGAGGGAGAAGACAACCCACTGACAGATAACTCAGCCCATGGCCACATCCAGATAGCCCAAGCTATTCAGCTCCTTTCTCCATTTGGGCTCTATCTGTTGCCAGATGCCTATGCGTAGCAGCACAGTTTGGGAGGGACAGCAGTAATTAACAGCAGAGGAGCAACAGGACAAGGATTGCTTACAGAGGCTGAACTACTCAAATCTATGGGGTCAGATTCACACTGGACATTAGGAAGAAATGTCTTACTAGGAAGATAGTGCAGCAGAGGAACAGGCAACAGAGACATGTTGAAATCTCAACACTTGGAAATATCCAAGACCCATTTAGACAATGCCAGGGCAGATCCAATCTGGTACAGTGATAGGTAGGCCTGCTTCAAACAAGAGGCTGGATGAATTAAATGACCTCAGAAGGTCCTGTCCACTTAACATCCTATGAATCTACTGTAGATGAAGCCACCCTTATGAATGCAGGAACATTCTTGCAGAAGGCAATCACAAGGAGGGGGCAGCCTCTTCTCCTCGATGACAAGTGACAGGACTAGAGGAAATGCTCACAAGCTCACCAGGGGAAGTTCAGTCTGGATATTAGGAAACATTTCTTCTCTGAAAGGGTTCTCCAACACTGGAATGGTCTGCCCAGGGCAGTGGTGGAGTCACCATCCCCGGGGCTGTTCAAGCAGCCTGCGGACCTGGTGCTTAGGGATGTAGAGAGTGGTGAGAGCCTGGAATGGGTTGCCCAGGGAGGTTGTTGAGGCCCCATCCCTGAAGGTGTTTAAGGCCAGGCTGGATGAGGCTCTAGACTGTGTGATCTAGTGCAAGGTTGGAACTGAATGATCCTTGTGCTGCCTTCCAACCCTGCAGTTCTGTGATTTTGTGATGCAGTGTCTGTTCTCACAGTGCCGCTGCTGAGAGCACTGCAGCTACGCCAGCAAATAAGCTACAGGTGCACACAACAGCACTGCTTCTGCAGCACTCTGCCACAGTTAGAAAGAGTTGGAAGTTCACAGGATTTAGGGGTTGGGGGTATTTAAGTCCAACCCCCCTGACAGAGCAGGACCATATCATCTAACGCAGGTCACACAGAAAAGCATCCAGACAGGACTTGAAAGTCTTCAGAGAAGGAGACTCCACAACCTCTCAGGGCAGCCTGTGCCAGTGCTCTGGGACACCTAGAGGGAAGAAGTTCTTGTTCACGTTGTGAAACTTCCTCTGCTGTAGTTTACATCCGTTGCCCCTTGTCCTATCCCAAGGCACAATGAGCAGAGGTTGTCCCTGTCCCTTCCTGACCCCCAGCCCTCAGATATGGACCAACATCGATTAGATCCCCTCTCAGCCTTCTTCTCTGCAGAGTTAATGTCTGTCAGTAAAGTATGACCCTCACACCAGAAAGACATTAGCTCTGCAGGAGAAAAAGGATGGTACTTCTGCATTGTTTGCAGGGCAGAGCTCCACTCTATTTTTAGATGAAAAGATTCTTCAGGGATAACTGCTGAACAAAGTGCTGCAAAGAGACCCAAGGATTAGAAGTGAATAATCTCTGATACCAATAAAATGCCAGCTCTTAACTATGAGTAATGATCCCTCAGCATTATCAGGTCTCAGCACAGTCTTAAAATAACTCTGGGTTTCTACTGCAGTGTTTGCCAATGGCTACCAGCAACTGAAAACACTTAAGTGCTTCCTCAGCACAGAAACAAAGAGAAAATACTGAATCACTTCACCTGCACCCTCAACACCAGGTAAAAACTCACCATTAAAACCAGGCCTAACATGGTCACTTTTCTCAGGTACACAAAGCTGTTTGCTCCAAGCTCCTAACGGTTTCTCCTCCAAAGTCCAACCAAAGTTGCTACAAAAGCTTTGCAGCTTTTATTAAACCCATATTGGGAGCTTACACCAGGGCACAGAAAATCAAAACATGTAGTTGGCAGTTAATACTTCAGTGTCTTCTACTGGACAGTTTAACAAACACAAAGCACAAGCTGTTTGGAGGATCACCTCTAAGCTTGACTCCTACACGGACAGCTAATTATTTTGCTTCTTTAAGCACTTCAGGAGTAAGATTGAAGACATCCTAGACCTCAGGTCTTGTAATGCCAGGATGAGGAGGAATGGGTTTAAACTGGCAGAGGGGAGATTCAAACTGGATGTTAGGAAAGGATTCTTCGCAGTGAGGGTGGTGAGACACTGGCACAGGTTGCCCAGGGAGGTTGTGGCTGCTCCCTCCCTGGAATTGTGCAAGTTGAGTGGACTTGACTGTGTATAAAGCTGTAGCATCCCTCAGTAGTGGTGACCAGCTGAGAGCACAGAGAAAACTCTCTCTGGTGCTGGGGCAAAGCAGAGAGCCAGACCCTGCTCAAAGACACATGGTCATGCCTCCTACCTGTTTCCATGCAGCAGCATCCAGAGGGGGGAGATGGTAATTTGGTCTCTTTGTTCATTCAGTCCTTAATCTCTCTGTTGAGACAGACAAAGGGGGAGACCATTAGTGTCAGCTCTGCTGGGGCTTTCTGTTATTAAGGCTACTTAAGCTTTTCCAAGTAAATTGCATGTGTCAAACTAACGTCACACAGTGATGGGCGAAAAAAACCCCATTACACAACTGCCCTTCATCTCTACTGATCCCCTCAGGAGCAAAGGGGAAGGGAACAGTCACAACCCTAGAGACTGTAGCCAATTCTTTGCAGTTCTCTGTTCCTCCCATTCATTATGCTCCTATTTTACACTATTTCCAGGCAATACAATAGCCATTCCTTCAAGTTCTTTCCCTTAAACTGGAGGTTAATGACTGGGCATAGAAGTAATTTTCAAAGCTTTGCAACAGTCACCATGCTGGATACACCTCAACTTACTCACATCTTACAGAAGAGTTGATTTTGACTGTTCCCAGTTTGCTTCTAAACTCAGTGAAAACAGAGAAGCAGCTGCAATGCAGTCACAGGCTGAGCATCCCAGGTCATTTCTGGCCCCTTCCTATGAGCACAGAAGGAGCTCACCACCAATTTTCACCCACCTCTGCTTAGATTGCATGCTCCATACATTAACAACGAACTGGCCATCCTTTAAAGCACTTTGCTAAGTCAGAGCTTCCATTTTCTTAGAGAAACACCTAGGAATTGTTGCAGGCTGTCTTGTGAGCTGTAATTATAGCTGTGAGCTCCCATCCGAGGGTTAGAGGATTCCTGGCACCTTTAAACTGCTCCTCATTTCTCCATCATTTAGCCTTTTTAAGCAGCAAAGGCATTCCTTGTGCCACTTCACCTAATCTTAGAGATGCAAAAGCTTAAGTAGAAAATAAGTATGACTCTTGACCCTACTAAGTCCCAGGGAATTTGCTGTTAACTTTGACAGGGTTTGGATTTCACCGGGTTTGCATTTCACTCCAGCTCCTGCCACCCAGAGGGCTGTTAAGGCTTGTTCCTGTTTGCCAATGGATTGAAATCTTCAGGATATTTTTCTGGATCACTGTATATAGTCTATAGATCTTTTGGCTCTCAGAACACTTACTCCGTGGATCTTCTCCACACCGAAGAACTGTTACAGTTCCTGCAGGAGGATACAGCTTTATGTTTATGAACTTGCTGGCTGAGGTTATTCTCCGCTGTTTAAATTCTCGCTGATGAGCATAACTAGCTGTGTCATTCTCTCATTAAGTGCCCTGCCCTTTTAGCTAGCTGTTCCGAAGAGATTTATGCCCCTCTATCCAAAAGGGGCAAAAAGGGAGGCAAAGATGAACAAAGGGCTGTGGAGCATTATGACCGTGGGAATGAGTTGCCCTCCGGCATGAAAACAGAAGAGCTCTTTAGACAACAATGGAACGGCTACCCTGTGAGATGTCACTTGCTCGCCTTGCTCCAAAAGGTGGGGAGCTTCAGGAGCACCACGTACGGGAATTAACCCACACGAATGGGCAAGTTGCCAAATTACTCCTTAAACTACACCCCACAATTAAAGAACCTGATGTTTGCACTGCCCCAACTTCTCTCTCTTACTGCCACACCAGAGTGCAAATCACCACTCCTCAGGTATTCCAGCTTCATCCCCTTCTCTCATTGCGGATTACACCTACGGAGACAGAAGGCAACCCAGACCAGGCACTTCATCTGCAGCTCTGCAATGTTCCTCTGGAGAAAACACCTCTCTTTACCTTCACTAGAATCATGGAATGTTCTGCTTTGGAAGGGATCTCCAAAGGTTATCCAGTCCAACCGCCCCCTGCAGTCAGCAGGGACATCCTCAACTAGACCTGGTCACCCACAGCTCTGCCCAGCCTCACTTTGAGTATCTCCAGAGATAGGGCCACAATCGCCTGCCTGGGCAACCTCTTCCAGTGTTTCATAATGCAGAACCTGTTCCTAACATCCAATCTCAATCTGCTCTGCTCTAGTTTGAAGCTACTGCCCTCATCCTGTCCCTGCAGCCCTTTGCAAAGTCTCTCTGCAGCCTTCTTGCAGCCCCTTTAGCTACTGGCAGGCTGCTATTAGGTCTCCCCAGAGCCTCCTCTTCTGCAGGCTGCACACCCCCAGCTCCCTCAGCCTGTCTTTGTAGCAGAGCTGCTTCAACCCACTGAGCATTTTTGTGTTCCTCCTCTGGACCTGCTCCATCAGCTCCATGTCCTTCCTATATTGAGGGCTCCAGAGCTGGATGCAGCACTGCAGGTGAGGTCTCAGCAGAGCAGAGCAAAGTGTCAGAATCCCTTCTCTGGCCCTGCTGGCAACACTGCTATGGATGCAGCTCAGGCTTGTCCTGCTGGCCACACTCTTCCTGATCCAGGCCAGGATACCATTGGCTCTCCTGCCCACCTGGGCACACTGCTGCCTCATCTTCAGCTACTACCTACCAGTACCCCCACGGCCCTTTCTTCCTGGCTGCTCTCAGCCACTTTGACCCCATTCTCAGTAATTTGAGCAAGGAAGACCTCTGGGCTGCAGTGGGGGTGGGGAAGAAGTGCCCATCTCCCAGCGTGCCTCATCCAGCTTTAAGTATACCAACTAATCCCCTTTTGAACCACTTGAGTCCTCCAATGCAATTATTTCAGAAGATGGACAAAGACATCAGCCACAGCCAAACAGATCCTCGAGGCTCTTGGATAAACTCACAGATACTTCTTTTTATGCCCTCACCTAATGCACAGTCACATCTCGGGGGGTGCAGGGCTGCACACAGGTTTGGCCAGCACCAGCAGCAGGAGCCAGCAGTCCCTGGCTGCACCAGGCAGTTGGCACACACAGCAAGCACCCGGCACGAACAGCAACAGAGAGAAGGAAGATCACAGGGAAACATCATAAACCCAAGGAGCATTAGAGGTTCTTGATAAACATATGGCACCTCAGGAGCTGCAGAGGTGCAGATCTCTGGTGTTCCCCTTGTCAAAACCTTCAGCAGGGTCAGGCTTTTAAGACGGCAGATAAGAAATTTGCTTATAGCTGCTGTTCACCAAGCCCCAGCATCACCAACGCAGACAAAGTTCAGCCCCCCAGATTAAGTCCTGTTTTTGAATTTCAGTCCTTTTGTATAGCACAAAATCATCGGAAAAGGAGGCAAACAACTCAGTTGCCAAAGACTTGACTAATTAGCAGGAATTTGTTTGCTTCACATTTCTTGAATTCCTTTCTCTTGGCAAGACAATTGACTAAGAACTTCTCCTTTCCTCCAAAAAGCACCCAAGCAGAATAAATAGAACAACTAATATAAACTGGCAGCTGTAAATTAATCTATAGCAGGCAGTCCGGAAGGCTTTGCTCATCCCGACGGATGGAAGGAAACAAAAACAACCCCAAATACTCATTCACATCCACAAACTGTTCATTAAACGGCAGTGCTAATGCTTAATCTCACCAGATGCTGGGATGAAACAAGCAGCGCAGTCTCAGGGCACTGAAGTGGTGTTGTGCCAAACAAGAGCTGTTATTAGGCTGGCACAGTCATCTGAGAAACAAGCAGATGTGCACACAAGCAAGCAAGTCAAGTTCTTCAATGCTTAAGTTCCTTCCAAGGCTCTCATGCACTTTGAACTGGCATCACCTGAGTCTGTGGGACACAGATTGCAGACTAACTTTACATTCTGTTTCTCTGAACCGACCTCTCTGCCCCCAGGTCACACTCATGAATTCTTAACACAGAATTTTGAGTGGCTATACCTGTTTTGTCCTATTTATTCTCCACTTGCTGTCAATTTAGTCAATAGATTGTCAATTTAAACAAGAAAAAGGCGAGTTTGCAGAGCAAAATTGAGATCCTCTTTGGTTCTAACCTCCAGCCATTCTGGAACAGCTAATACAGCTCTGTGTTATCAAGTGCTTTTTTTCCCCCCTCAAGCTTATCTCCAACAAATTATTATATCTTAATCACTCTGCCAACCATAGGAAAAAAGTATTTATCAGGACCTCTGATGAATGGGTTTTTTAACTATGTCTTTAACTCTGAGCTGGGAGTGAGAATAAGCCCAAAGAAGGCTATTTCTAAATGTTGATTAGACCCAAGCGATGATATTTGCCTCACAGATCCATTAGCCAGCACAAAAATGCCTTGCTGTATTCCACACAAACAGAGCATAAATGTTCATCTGAAGCTCTTCCTGCCTTCTTCAAAGGAAATGTTCCTAAAAGCAATTTTATTATGTTTTTTTTAAAGCTCTCTCTAAATTTATGGTGTCATATGGGAGGAAAAACCCCAAACAAAAGCATTATGTAGAGCTGCTCAGTTCACACACTGCAGTATGCAAATATCATGGGAGGGGGGAAACAATCCAACAAAATCACAGCCCTCTCCTTCACTGCCATTTAAATGAACTTCATCCAGGAAAGTAACCTCTAGCTGATTACTTGCAGCAGCAGCAGCAGGAGCATGTCACAGCTCATTTGCCAGAGCTGCAGCTATGAGGCTCATTCAGTGCTGGAGATGTCCCTCCATAAACAAAGTGAACAGGTGCTTGTGGACACATCTTCTTTTTGAGATCTGACTTTCTGTTTCTTGATCTGTCTGTAGCACCACTGTCAAAGAAAGCTGCCAGGTTCAGGTACCCACAGAAAGCTGCCAGTTTCAACTTAAAGTATTAAATCACAGAATCACAGATCCAGAATCACAGAATCAGTCAGGGTTGGAAGGGACCACAAGGATCATCCAGTTCCAATCCTCCTACCATGGGCAGAGACACCTCACCCTAGATCAGGCTGGCCAGAGCCCCATCTAGCCTGGCCTTAAACATCTTCAGGGATGGTGACTCCACCACCTCCCTGGGCAGCTCATTCCAATGCCAATCACTCTCTCAGGCAAGAACTTCCTCTTAACATCCAGCCCAGGCTTCCCCTGGCACAACCTGAGACTGTGTCCCCTTCTTCTGTTGCTGGGTGCCTGACAGAAGAGCCCAACCCCACCTGGCTACAACCTCCCTTCAGGTAGCTGTAGACAGCAATGAGCTCTGCCCTGAGCCTCCTCTGCTGCAGGCTGCACACCCCCAGCTCCCTCAGCCTCTCCTCACAGGGCTGTGCTCCAGGCCCCTCAGCTTTGTCGCCCTCCTGTGGACACGTTCGGTACTGCAACATCTCTCTTGAATTGAGGAGCCCAGAACTGGACACAGCACTGAAGCTGTGGCCTGAGCAGTGTCAAGTACAGGGGAAGAATATCCTCCCTTGTCCTCCTGGCCACACTGCACTGATCCAGGCCAGGATGCCAGATGCATGAGATATAGTTCAGTATGTGTCTCAAGTATGCTTTGGTTCAGATGCCTCAGGAAGGAAAGAAGAAGAACCTGTGCATGTCCACACTGCAGCTACGTGGCCGCAAAATCCCTCGGTGCCATCACCTGGCACCACATAAAGCCAGGGTTTATTTTGCCCAGAGAATACCAAGACAGGTTCTCCCAACTGGCACCTAAAACTATGCTACTTCATTTCAAATACATCCAAGTATTACATGGCTCCTATCAACTACTTTCTTTTCTGACCCATGGACATCTGAGCTTATTCAGTACTTGCGGAAGGAAAACTCTGTCCCTTTCCTGCCAGCCTTATTCTCTTGCTGACAGCTCCCTCCTTCCTGCTGCATCCTCTGCTGCCTGGAGATAGAAAGTTCTCAATTCACCGCCACTTAGGTGAAGAGAAGACTGAGAGGGGATCTAATCAATGTTTCTAAATATCTGAGAGCTGGGGGTCAGGAAGGAGAGGACAGATTCCCAGTTGTGCCCTGTGATAGGACAAGGGGCAATAGGTATAAACTACAGTACAGAAAGTTCCACCTCAACATGAGGAAGAACTTTTTTACTGTAAAGGTCACAGAGCACTGGAACACGCTCCTGAGAGGCTGTGGAGTCTCCTTCTCTGGAGTCTTTCAAGCCCTGGATGCATTCCCGTGCAACCTGCACTAGATTCTAAGGTGCTGCTCTGACAAGGGAGTTGGACTTGGTGATCTATGGAGGTACCTTCCAACCCCTAACATCCTGTGGTCCTGTGATATCTCTCTTCAAGTTGAATTTACTCATTATGAAGCATATAAGCATGTGTATATATGTTTATATATATATGGTTTTGTTCACATTCTTTTTGCATGCTACATTATGGTTTAGAAACATCTAAGGAGAGTTTTCCCCTCTTGTGTTCTGCAATATCACCTACCACAATGGATCTGCTAACCCTGCTTCCTGCATCTCTGATCTGCACCTCTGTGGCCACTTTCTGGCTGGCTCCAGACCCTGTGACCCTAAACTCCAGCAGCTCTGTCCCCTCTGCACCTGGGGACAAGCAATCCTTGGCCACACTGTTCTCACCACCAACACATCACATAACCATCTCACTACTGAAGAAGAAAAGCTTTTGCTTCTAATCAAAAACCCTTCAGGTAAGAGCTGAGCCTGAAATGTGTCTGCTCTGAGCTGTCCCACCATTCTGTGTCTGCAAGTCCATCCACACAGCTGGACCTGAAATGTGTCTCCTCTGAGCTGTCCCACCATTCTGTGTCTGCAAGTCCATCCACACAGCTGGACCTGAAATGTGTCTCCTCTGAGCTGTCCCACCATTCTGTCTGCAAGTCCATCCACACAGCTGGACCTGAAATGTGTCTGCTCTGAGCTGTCCCACCATTCTGTGTCTGCAAGTCCATCCACACAGCTGGACCTGAAATGTGTCTCCTCTGAGCTGTCCCACCATTCTGTGTCTGCAAGTCCATCCACACAGCTGGACCTGAAATGTGTCTTCTCTGAGCTGTCCCACCATTCTGTGTCTGCAAGTCCATCCACACAACTGGACCTGAAATGTGTCTCCTCTGAGCTGTCCCACCATTCTGTGTCTGCAAGTCCATCCACGCAGCTGGACCTGAAATGTGTCTTCTCTGAGCTGTCCCACCATTCTGTGTCTGCAAGTCCATCCATGCTGCCATTGCAGCACATCAGCATGTGTCCAAGCCAGCTTGTCGGCTTGGGCTTTGCACCACAACTCTTGAACCTCTGCTCCCACTCAGGCTAAAGGGAACTGCAGCAAGCCCCAAATGCCAGCCCTGATGTGGCCATCAAGCAGCTCGGCGAGGAGGCAGCAGGGATAGGACTAGAGAACTGCACTTGAACTTTAAACCCAGGTGAACTGCTGCACAGATTGATACCATCTGTGTCTGGAAGGTCTGCATCACTAAAAAGTGGAGAAATCCCTGGATAAAAGTGCTAAAAGGGTTACAGAAAACTATCAAGTTCCTAACTCAGTAAATTGCACAATTCATTACAGGAAGGATTATGTCCCCAGGGCACTGTTCCCTGGCCAAAACACACCCACACACCCCTCCTTGCCACTCTTCTCTGGACCAACCCCAGCAAACAAATACTCCCTCCCCGCTGACACGGTGCCAGTCAAGTGCTAACGGAAACACTCAGCAGCTTGCAGGAACAAAACCATTTCCAGCCTTCAGAGGGGAAACCAAACCAACTCCAGAACACCACTCGCTTCACTGAAATGTAAACACAAGCCTAAACTACATCTAGAAGAGCAAGTGGGCCCAGTGCTTCTCTCTGCATGTGAACTGCATGCATCTGGACATATATACAAGATACAGGATGCCAAGGGTTGGAAGGGACCCAAAGAGATCATCGAGTCCCTCCCAGAGCAGGATCATACAATCTAGCTCAGGTCACACAGGAATGCATCCAGGATGTTAGGGGTTGGAAGGGAGCTTCATAGATCATCAACACCCCTGCTGGAGCAGGACTATAGACTCTAGTGCAAGTCACACAAGAACACATCCAGACAGGGCTGGAAAGTCTCCAGAGAAAGAGACTCCACAACCTCCCTAGGGAGCCTGTTCCAGTGCTCTGGGACCCTTACAAGAGGGAACCCTCTTGTGTTGAGGTGGAAACTCCTGTGCTGCCGTTTGTATACACTGCTCCTTGTCCTATCCCAGGGAGCAGTGAGCAGAGCCTGTCTCCCCCTCCTGACCCCCATCCCTCAGATAGTTATAGACATTTATTAAATCCCTTCTCAGTCTTCTCTTCTCCAGACTAAGCAGCCCCAGGTCCCTCAGCCTCTCCTCATCAGGCAGTCCTCCAGTTCTCTATCATCCTTGTAGTCCTCTGCTGGACCTTCTCTAGCAGATCCCTGTCCCTCTTGAACTGGGGAGTCCAAAACTACACTGCCTTCTGTCAGTGGCTTCTCCTAGCAGCTGCAGGAGGCAAATGCACTTCCAGCTTAATCCCCTGTCCACGTGGGAAAACAGCTCCTTTGACTAGCTGAATGCATGCTATGTATTTCCTTTATCTGCACGTATCATTAGGCATTCTTTTCTCTGTGGCATGAATGAAGAGTCACTGATTTCTAATGAGGAAGAGCAGAAAGGCAGGGTGACAATAAAGGGACTCTGCATTAATCAAAGGTCCAGTCCAGACAGCAACACCAAGGCCTTAATCTCTGCCTGGGAGAAGTGTCACTTAAAGCTTTCACTCAAGAGAGAAACAGAAAGATTTCAGATGACAGGTGCTGCACTTGCTGTAGAAGTGAAAAACTCCACAGTCCCACCTTTGGTGAGCATTAGAGGAGAAAGAGGGAAGACATGAAAGGAAACAATGCAGGCAGCAACCTCAATGCAGATGGGAGTGGGAAGGAATAAGTTGTTTTCACTGAATTCTCACATTATTATGCATTAACAAATTTAAACAGACTAAACATGGCCCAACACACTTACTCCTCACCTGCAGGCAGCTCACACGAGGCCACATTTTGTTCCAGTGCTGCTCTAATTGACTGGTGGTACCCCCACAGGATAAAGACAAGGCACATAAAACACAAACCTGTTTGTCTCTGTGGCACAGCTCAGCCTTTGCATCCCTTGTACTGGGATCCTGCTCCCATTTCTTCCCTAAAGGATGTTCCTGCCCCTTTGCTCAAGCAATACAGGCCCTTTTTTTAATCACACAAACACAGAATTAATCAGGTTGGAAAAGACCTTCAAGACCATTGAGTCCAATCTATCACCTAACACCTTCTAATTAACTAACCCATAACACTAAGGTGCTTCATTCAGCCTCTTTTTAAACACCTCCAGGGATGGTGACTTTTCACCCACCCAAAACCAAGTGAGCACTGCTGCTGCAGAACTGTTCTCTATGCTGCTCATGTCACCTGGAAAAGCCTTTACACACTTCTCTGGTGGGCTGAAAAATTACCTCCCAATAAAATCACCAGACTAGCTCAGAAGACTTGGAAGCAAATGAAGCTCTGTATTTACAGCAAGCTAAAATCTAAAAGCATATAATACAATGCAGATGCACAAAGTATATTTACAACTCTTTACAACTTTGAAATGGCACAAAAACATTTTCATCAATCACGTTCATCACCCTACAATAATGTTGCAGTTGTTCAGTTCTCATACAAGATGTTAACAGTTTGCCTTAACCATTCCCAAATCATGCCACAGTTTATGATAACAACCCCACCATTATCAGCAGCTACAGCCCTAGTTTAGATAGCCTCACAGAAGCTTAGAGGTCGGAAAGGCCCTCCAGAGGTCATCCAGTTCAATCCCCCTGCCAAAGCAGCATCACCCAGGGTAGTCAGCACAAAAATGCATTCAGGCAGGGCTTGAAAGTCTTCAGAGGAGACTCCACAACCTCTCTGGGCAGCCTGTTCTAGGGCTCTGTCACCCTCACTCTGAAGACGTTTCTCCTCTTGTGGAGATGAAACTTTCTCTGTTCCAGTTTGGAACCATTGCTCCTTGTGTTATTTCTGCACACCACCAAAAAGAGCTTGGCTGCCTACACTTGAATCCCACCCCTCAGCTATTTGTACACATTGATCAGATGTCCTCTCAGCCTTCTCTTCTCCAGACTAAGCCCCAGGGCTCTCAGTCTCTCTCCATAGGGGAGATGCTCAAGTTCCCCAATCATCCCCGTGGCTCTCCATTGGACTCTTTCCAGCAGGTCCCTGTCTCTCTTCAACTGGGAAGCCTAAAACTGGACATGGCCAGGAACAAAAAAAGTTCTGCTGAAGACATAAACAGATCTCTCCACCTCAGCAAGGGCCAAAGTGAAAGATAACCATTGACATGTATCATTTTTCATTGAAATCACTTTGCATGTGATCACCAGGCAGTATTAAATCACAGCAAACATCACCCTCTCCACACAGGCTACACAGAGAGCTGAGCAAAAGATAAGGGCTGTTTATTTAACTTCTATTCTCCAGGATTCTTCTGTTGACTGATCACAATGAATCAGGACACATGTTCTAGGAAAACAGCATATTGAAATATATATATATAAGAAATTAAGGGCAGCACTTTGGCAGCCAATTTGCTTTCTGAAGGTTTATTTAGGACACGTTATAAAATTGTTCTTGTGGCAAAGACTCCTGTTGGCTGAAAGGCATCTCCAATTTTCCCCAATGCTTCAGTTGCTTGTTTTCAGGAAGAAAGGAACACTGTGTGAACATCCTGAAAACTGGCTTTGTTGGCTCAGTCTTCTGCTGTGAATGGAGCAGAGGTTCACAGGCAAAATAATACCAGAAATGACTAATGCTACTCAAACTAACATATGCCTCTATTTTTACTCTGTCCTCTGTTGTGCCAGATGCCTCTCTTCATTTACTTCATCTCCTTAATGAAGCTGGGCTATTTAGGCCCCAGTGCTTTGATTTTAGAAAATGACATAAGATACTTCACAAAAATACATTATCATTATTATTAGAAGATGAGTGACTGACACCAGCCAGCAATGTGCACCGGCAGCCCAGAAGGCAAATCGCATCCTGGGCTGCATCAAAAGCAGTGGATCCAGAGAGGGGATTCTGCTACTCTGCTCTGGTGAGACCTCACCTGCAGTACTGTGCCCAGCTTCCATGACCTTATCATATACCCTGGTATGTGATTCATTTTTAATTTGCTTTAATTGAAACACTAAAGCAGCAATATAAAAGCCAAAAAGCAATACAAAGACAGTGTTTTGTACTCATATTTGTTACTACTCTCAAGGGCAAAAATCACCTGTCTTGAGGAAGACAGAAAAGGGTTGAAGGTCTGATTTGGATGATTTCTGGCAGAGCAAGGACCACTACGATAAAAGCAGTTCCCAAAAGTCTCTTCTTAAAATGAGATCAAACCTTGCCAAGCAATGACATGCTGGAGCATGTCCAGAGAAGGGCCACAGGATGCTCAGAGGGCTGCAAGAGCTCTGCTATGAGGACAGTCTGAAAGAGTTGGGGCTGCTCAGTCTGCAGAAGAGGAGGCTTTGAGGTGACCTTCTTGTGGCCTTCCAGGATCTGAAGGGGGCCTACAAAACAGCTGGGACTTTTTAGGCTGTCAGGGAGTGACAGGACTGGGGGAAATGGAGCAAAGCTGGAGGTGGGGAGATTCAGACTGGACGTGAGGAGGAAGTTGTTGAGCATGAGCATGAGAGTGGCGAGAGCCTGGAATGGGTTGCCCAGGGAGGTGGTTGAGGCCCCATCCCTGGAGGTGTTTCAGGCCAGGCTGGATGAGGCTGTGAACAGCCTGCTCTAGGGTAGGGTGTCCCTGGGCATGGCAGGGGGGTTGGAACTGGCTGATTCTTGCAGTCCCTTCTAACCCTGCTTGATTCTATGATTCTATGCCCTGGTGACTTTGTCCAATCACTCTCTGAATGACTGACCTCCTGACAAGAGCTCACTGCATCACCTATGAAGCTGAACACCCAACATAAATCTTTTAGTGCAAACTCCTTGCTGCCTTTTTTTGAATGGTTACATTTTCATCACTGCCATCACCTTCACCACATCCTCACTGGTCAAAAGATCAGTCAAGGGTGAAGGACAAAAACATGGCCATGATGTAAGGGCAACTCTGAAGTTTTTACTAGAGACAAAAACAACAGTGGTGTGCTACTGTTGGCAGATCAGCAATGCATCTGCAAGCACCTGAGCTGCAAGCAGTGCCACCTGCAATCAGAACAGCATGGTGCAGGATGATGTAGCTTCTTTCAGGTCTTTAAAGTGCTGTTCTAATACCCAGAGTACGAAGTTTCCACAGATTTCCAGAAGACCCTTCCAAACTCAACTACTATGTGATAAGAATGAGGTTAAATATATTAAGTACCTACACTGGTACAAGATGAAAAGACACTGCCACTTTCAAAAGAAATTAATCTGTGCAATGAGCGCGGTAAGAATTCACATCAAGGCTTATGTTACCTGTATTCTACTTGGCAGAATCATAGAATCAACCAGGTTGGAAGAGACCTCCAAGATCATCCAGGCCAACCTAGCACCCAGCCCTAGCCAGTCAACCAGACCACGTCACTTAGTGCCACATCCAGGCTTTTTTTGAGCATCTCCAAGGATGGCAACTCCACCACCTCCCTGGGCAGCCCATTCCAATGCCAATCACTCTCTCTGACAGGAACTTCCTCCTAACATCCAGCCTAGACCTGCCCTGGCACAACTTGAGACTGTGTCCCATTGTTCTGTTGCTGCTTGCCTGGCAGAAGAGACCAACCCCACCTGGCTACAACCTCCCTTCAGGTAGCTGCAGGCAGCAATGAGCTCTGCCCTGAGCCTCCTCTGCTGCAGGCTGCACACCCCCAGCTCCCTCAGCCTCTCCTCACAGGGCTGTGCTCCAGGCCCCTCACCAGCTTTGTCGCCCTCCTGTGGACATGTTCGGTACTGCAACATCTCTCTTGAACTGAGGAGCCCAGAACTGGGCACAGCACTCAAGGTGTGGCCTGACCAGTGCTGAGTACAGGGGCAGAATAACCTCCCTTGTCCTGCTGCCCACACTGTTCCTGATGCAGGCCAGGATGCCATTGGCTCTCCTGCCCACCTGGGCACACTCCTGGCTCATGTTCAGCTACTATCTACCAGCACCCCCAGGTCCCTCTCTGCCTGGTTGCCCTCCAGCCATTCTGTCCAGACCCAGCCTGTAGTGCTGCTTGGGGTTGTTATGGCCAAAGTGTACAACCCTGCACTGTTAAATCTCATCCCATTGGCCTCTGCCTACCCATCCAGAAAGAGAGGATACTAATGGGCCAAGGTGTGGTTTCATATGGGGATATAGTTACTTCCAATGATGTCTGCATTGTCCTTCAGCAAAGGAATATTTGCAATCAGGTTTTTCAAATACCTATAGATAATCTGACAGAAGGGAAAACAACCAATCACAGATATTTTCCTCTGAAAGAATGGTAGGCTGCTATTAAACTCACTTTGAGAAAGCCTTAATGGCTCAGCTGTGCAAGGCAGTAACTGGCAGTGTGCTGTTTCAATCATAACATCGAGAGGAAAGCTCCAAACCAAAACTGATCTTTAAAGACAGGAGAGTGAAGCTACTTTTCCCCATGGGCTCTGCATGTTCTTTGGCAGAGACTTTTACGGCGCATGGAAATTACACATCCGAAGAGCACAGATTTCATGAGCCACAGTTTCATAAAACAAAGAAAATGTGTTCAGGTTATTGAACTTGTCCACAAAATGATGGATGTGGCTTCCAAGAAGCACTTAAGAAACAACAATTGGATCAGTCCTGCTTTATTGGTCTGCCTGCCATAAAAGACATGGCTGTAACCAGTGCGGGGCTCGCTTAGCCTAAAACAGAAGGTGAAAACAGAAAGGGCAGGAATAGCTACATCAGAGGACCTGACCAGAAGACTAAAACCACATCTCATAGTAAAACTTGGCCTTCTTCATTCCCAAGGGGCCAGAAACAAAATCATCCTGATACCTTTATGTGATAACAGATTTGCCCATACTTCCCTCATGAAAAAATGTGGTCTAAAGTTGGATCTTTTGGGGATTCTTTGTGGAATTTCACATCTGTTTGTTTGGACAAACCAGAGGTTTGTGAGATCCAGCCCCATGTTCACCTCTGTTCAGGCACTGCTCCTCCCTCTAGATGTTAAGAGAGGCCTAACTCAACATCATTCACATCCACTTGCATACCCTTGGGAAGGCTTCTGCTGCACAGACGGTGCCACACAAGGGCATCCCCAACCTGCCTTCCCTTACTGTCTAGGAGCTGTGTAAGACTGAAGCCAGCTACAGATCTCCCTTAAATAGAAAACACCAAACACCTGATAAGGACCACTCCACCAGCTCCCCTGCAACACTATCACATTACATTGTGAGCACCATACAATAAAGAACTCTCTGTCTTCATTCAGTGGATGAGGAAATGGCAAGCTGGGGTCAAGGAGAGGAGGGCAGCAAGCAGAGAGCAGAGAAGCCTGCAAAACATGTTCTGTCCTGGATGCTAGGTCTTGGAGGTCTGTAGCAACACCTGGCAACAAGCCCAATCCTTAAAAAATTAATTTAGAATCCCTCAAACCCCAAAGTTTGTGGTTTACAACTCCCTGAAAGGAAGCTGTGGCCAGGTGGGAGTTGGTCTCTTCTCCCAGGCAACCAGGGACAGAACAAAAGGACACAGTCTCAAGCTGCACCAGGGGAGGTTTAGGCTTGATGTCAGGAAGAAGTTCTTCACAGCAAGAGTGATTGGCATTGGAACAGGCTGCCCAGGGAGGTGGTGGAGTCACCATCCCCGGAGGCGTTTAAAAAGAGACTGAGTGAGGCATTTGGTGCCATGATTTAGTTGATTAGATAATGTTGGGCAATAGGTTGAACTGGATGATCTCAAAGGTCCTTTCCAACCTGATTGATTCAGTGACTCTGTTTTACACTGGACAGAAGATTCCTCACCTCCACAGCATTCTGCTGGAAGCGCAACAGACAGCTGTAACTTTTCCTGGGCGAGAACAAACTGCAGTTCTCACAGCATGCAGCATCTTCTGACTTGAAGCAAGACTTCCTGCGAGCCCACAACAGAACAAGGACAGCACTGAGGATAGCAGCTCCTACATCCTGCCTTAAGAACAGAGCATCTTGGCACTCTTGCAGGGAATCGAGTGCCTACAGCTGTTTTCTGCACAGCTCTGCTATCTGCCCCCCAAGGAGCCAATACTGTGCTCCCCAGCAGAAGGACAGACTCTATAATGAACTCTCTCAAATGAGCAAAACAAGCACTGGCAGTTTATGACAGGTTACTTGTTCCCTTAAAAATGCTTTATGCCCATAGCAGCTTTTGCAGGGTGGAGCACAAATCTTGTCACAGAAAACAATCTGAAAAGAGAAACAGGTTTTGTCTTCTCCCACTCCACACCAGTCTGCAAGGTTTCATGCAGAAAAGCATCAGGCTAGAATTCTAGAGCAAGTTCACCATATACAACTTCCTCATCTGCGGTGGGTGAGCCTGGCAGACCTGCACTATCACCATAAATGTGGCATAGGGGAGGGCAGAAAGTGCACCTGTCAGCCCATAGGGAGAAGGGAGGAGGCATTATCTTAAGGCAGTATCTTAAAGGGGCCTACAAGAAAGCTGGGAGGGACTTTTTATGATGTCAGGTTGTGACAGGAGTGGGGGAAATGGAACAATGCTAGAAATTAGTAGATTCAGACTGAATGTATAGAAGAAGTTCTTCACCATGAAGGTGGTGAGACCCTGGTTGAAGCACCATCCCTGGAGGTGCTTAAGGCCAGCCTGGATGAGGCTCTAGACAGCCTGATCTAGTGTGCGGTGTCTCTGTCCATGGCAGGGAGGTTGGAACTGGATGATCCTTGTGGTCCCTTCCAGCCTTAACTGATTCTATGATTGATGCTATGATTTGTGCACTCCTGCATCAGGTGTAGCTGGTGGCATAAGCTATTAGGATGCCATTCCTAAGTATGGGGAGAAGAGACTGCCTTGCCTTTGAGTCCTTTTACATTCACTTCTGGTTTCTCTCCTTCCTTGCCTGGGGAGAGATCACAAAGATGAGAAAGAGATTCACTCAAGCCATGTATCTTGCTACACTCCTCAAAAAGCATCCTGCCATGGCAGGTTCTCAGCAGCACTGAAAAGATGTTTGCCACTGTGTTATGAGACCCTTCCCTGAGATCTGAAAGGATGCTGGCTGCTGCACCTGTTCAGAAGGACAAGCAGCATGGAGAGGCAGGGCAGACCTCCCAGCCAAAGCCCTTGTACGTTTTAACACGGAACTTGGACGCAGTCCGAAAAGCAGCAGCCTAATTCCAGAGTTAAACGTTTTGTCCAGAATACTTTCATACAAAATGAGGATTAGATTCTTCTGAAAAGCTCTGCCAGAAGAGAGTGACTGCCAAGCCAATGCAGCAGCAGCCAAACACAGAAAGCTGGAAGGAATCTGTGGAGACAGGGCAGCTCCCTTGAAGCTAGAGACTGAGGGCTCCGCTGGTGATGCTGGGTGGATGCTGCAGTCTCTGCTGCAACAGAACTGTACACTTCAACTCAGAGACAGGGAAATGTCACAAATGGACACAAAAGGAGCTCCTGTAATAACTGAAGGGACAAAAGTAATGCACAACTAAAGTCTTCCTGTAAGCTCCCTTCAGATACTGGAAGGCTACTACAAGGTCTCCTCGAATCCTTCTCTTCTTCAGGCTGCAGAGCCTCAGCTCTTGTAGCCTGTCCTCATAGCAGAGATTCTCCAGCACCCTGAGCATCATCGTGGCCCTCCTCTGGACTGGCTCCAACACTTCCATGTCCTTCTTGTGTTGGGGGGCTCCAGAACTGCACCCAGGACTGCAGGTGGGGTGTGAGGAGAGCAGAGCCAAGGGGCAGAATCCCCTCCCTTGCCCTGTGCCCACACTGCTCTTGCTGCACCCAGCACAGGGTTGTGTCTGGGCTGCACTCACACTGCAGGCTCCTGTGGAGCTTTTCATCACCCCAGACCCCCAGGGCCTGTTCCTCAGGGCTGCTCTCAGCCATTCCCCACCCAGCCTGGAGTTGTGCTTGGGATTGTGCCGACCCAGGTGCAGAATCTTAACACTTGGCCTGGGCCCACCTGTCCAGCTTGTGCAGGTCCCTCTGGATGGATCCTTGCCCTCTAGCAATCCAACTGTGCCACACAGGCACAGGATGGAAACTACAGTACAGGAAGTTCCACCTCAACTTAAGGGGAACTTCTTTACTGTAAGGGTGACAGAGCCCTGGCACAGGCTGCCCAGAGAGGTTGTGGAGCCTCCTCTGGAGACTTTCCAGCCCTGTCTGTTCCTGTGTGACCTAAGCTAGATTCTGTGATCCTGCTCTGGCAGAGGGGTTGGACTGGAAGATCTCCAGAGGTCCCTTCCAACCACTACCATCCTGTGATTAGCAAAACAGATACCAGTGTTGGAAAATAGTTTCAAACTGAAAAAAAAACCCAAACCACTCAGCTTTGAGAGTGATTTATTCCAAAGGAATGGGAATGAACATGATCAGAATGGCCAAAGCTGTGCCTTTAAAACTGAAAATTCTCATTATCATCTTTCAGCTCAGGTCAATACAGTTCAGAATCAAACTTCCCCAAACTGTGTAGTTTTAGCAATGGATTAACACCATTGCTCCATCTTCAGATTTAACAGAGTGAACCAACATCCTCTGCATTGCCCTCCCCAGCAAAACAATTCAGGGAGGGTGGAGGGAAGTCTCACAGGACAGCACTTAACATCTCTTCCTCTCCTTTCCAATTCAAAAGGCAGCAACAAAAGACTCAGTAATGGAGAACCATTCCCTGAATGAAAAGGTCCAATTTTGCAAGGTTCATCACAAAGTCTCTTATTCATCAGCAGCTTTGGCACTCCTCCCTCACACAGATATTTCTGGAATGCGTTTCAAGATACTGACAAAAAAAAAAGGTAGTTCAGCAGGAAGCAGCAGAGGCTAAAGAAATGAAGAACCTGAAATCGATCCTGCTCCTGTCCTACAAAACACAGTTTCTCTCCTGGTGCAACTTGAGGCCACCTCCTCTCATCCTATCATTTGTTACTAGAGAGAAGAGTTCAACACCCACCTTGCTACAACCTCCCCTCAGGTAGCTGCAGAGAGCAATAAGGTCTCCCCACAGCCTCCCTTCTCCAGGCTAAACAACTTCAATCCCCTCAGCCACTTAGGACTTGTTCTCCAGACCCTTCACCACCTTCCTTGCCCTTCTCTGAAGGCACTCCAGCACTTCAGTGTCCTCCTCCTAGTGAGGCACCCAGAACTGAGCACCGTATTGGAGAAGTGGCCTCAGCAGTGCTGAGAACTGGGGGACAATCACTCCCTTACTTCTGCTGGCCACAGTATTCCTGATCCATGCCAGGATGCTGCTGGCCTCCTTGGCCACCTGAACACATTGCTGGCTCTTGTTTCAATGGCTATCAACTCCTGCTTAAACTGCAGCACCAGACCCAGTCACACCCTGGCTGAGCTCCCACACCCTGTTTGCCAGCTCAGCCCTCGAGGGCTCCTTTTTAAAGGAGTGTGTGTGGCCACCATTGCCCTGGCAGTGCCCACACCTCCTCAGCCTGTCCCACGAGCTCCTGGTGGGTCTCTCCACTTCCCTGGTGTTTCCTTACCAAGGGGAAACTACAAGAAACCCCCTGTGCAGCAAGATCCATCACTCCACTGCTGGCCGGGCTGCTTCCAAAGCAGCTGCTCTCAGCAACTGGCTACCTTATAAGCCATTTGAGATTTTATATTCACTAGATTTGGAGACTATCTGCTTAGGGAAAGTTCTACTAGAAAAGCTTGCTCCTTGCCAGACAGCATGTTGCTTTTCTAAGAGACCTGCTAGCATGAGGATACACAGCAACTTGCTTCAGAAGCTTCAGGATGTTTTGCCATTATTACTCTTGAGAATATTGCTCCTGCTTGCTCTGATTCAAAGCTCACAAAAAACAATTAAGAGATTGAAGTTGAGCTTGACAGAACCAACAGGAGCAAGAAATTTCTTAATTGAGTATTGGACTTGGCATCTGGGCAGCCTTTGCAACAGGGTGCCAGTCTTCTCTCAAATACCTTCTCTGTACTTGCAGAGGCAGATGTACTCGAGATCATGAGGAGCATTTCAGTCTTATTCTGTTCCCTGGGTTTAAACTGTTTTCACAGAATCACACAGAAAAAAACAGGCTGGAAAAGATCTTTGAGATCATTGAGCCCAACCTTTCACCTAACACCTTCTAATCACCTAAACCATGGCACCAAGTGCCACATCCAGGCTCTTTTCAAACACTTCCAGGGACAGCAACGCCACCACCTCCCTGGGCAGCCCATTCCAATGCCAATCACTCTTGCTGGGGAGAACTTCTTCCTAACATCCAGCCTGAACCTGCCCTGGCTCAGCTTGAGACTATGTCCTCTTGTTCTGTCTCTGGTTGCCTGGGAGAAGAGAGCAACTGCATCTGGCTACAGCCTCCTTTCAGGTAGTTGTAGACAGCAATGAGCTCTGCCCTGAGCCTCCTCTGCTGCAGGCTGCACACCCCCAGCTCCCTCAGCCTCTCCTCACAGGACTGTGCTCCAGGCCCCTCCCCAGCCTTGAACTGAGCATCATGAGTATTGTGCAAAGAAACTTCCCAGAGGTCTAACAACCCCTTGGTGCAGTACTACAGTGACAGGTATCACAGAATCACAGATACATCCAGGTTGGCAAAACCCCTCAGGATCACCAAGTCCAACCTATAACCCTACTCTACAAGATTTACCTCAAACCATATCCCCAAGCACCACATGCAAACCACCCTTAAAGACAGCCAAGGTGGGTGACTCCACTGACTCCCTAAGCAGCTCATTCCAGTGCCTGATCATGAAAAACTTTTTCCTAATGTCCAATCTAAACCTTCTCAGTCTCAGCTTGAGGCCATTCCTTCTTGTTCTGTCTCCAGTTATCTCTGAGAGGAGGCCAGCAGCAGCAGCCTCTCCACAATGTCCCTTCAGGTAGTTGCAGACAGCCATGAGAGGTCTGCCCTCAGCCTCCCCTTTTTCAAACTAGACAGCCCCAGCTGCATTGGAACATAATCCTGAAACACTTTTCCCCAGCTTTCTATGCAGTGTGAAACCACCCAACAGAATCGAGCCAAACAAATGGACAGGCAGAAAGCGATCTTAGTTTTGCTGTGTGTGTGGGTTTGGGAGTGCAACGAAACCCCTAAGGAATGCCTTTGCCTCGAAGGAGTTAACAGAACACTACAACTGAGAGGCAAACCATAGAGCAGTAAGGAACTGCCAGAATTAGTCAACCGTTGTTGCCGGTGGTGCGAGCCTGCTCTTGGGTTCCAGGTCACAGCTTCCACACAAAAGCAGCTCCCACCTCTGCAGCGCCCTGAGCAGCGGCTGCTTGCCCTGCGCACCACACCAGGCACATCTCCCGCGGAGGGCAGCACACACACGATGACGTCTCCAAGGTTTACACCACAACATTCTTTCCTTTTTAAATAAAGGCCAGAGAAAACGAAAACAATCCAGCAGCACCCTGTGCCTCTGCATCCTCTCCTCCTGCTTGCTGATGCGAACGATCCGCAGCACTTACACCCAGGGTGTTTAAAACCGCAGTTCCACCTCCTCCGGGACTTCACTGCAGGGGTAAGTGCTGGAGGAAAGAGTATACGAGATGGCATAGGCAGACTGGCTGGCGGTGAGCTTCCTGCCAGGGGTTCAAAGAAGCATTTGTAAGACGTGAGAGGAATGTTGGGAAGCAAGTTGGTTTGGGTTTGGTTTTCTGTTGTGGAGAGGGAGAACTAAGGGAGCAAGAAAGGTGTTACCAAACAGGGAGAAGTGCTGTCTATTGGCTGGGGGCAGCACAAATGAGAACAGGTTTAGCACTTTCTGAAAGGCATTTTAGATGCAGAAAAGACTCAGGGCACCTGCTCTAATTACACAGAATCACAGAACTGTCAGGGTTGGAAGGGACATCAAGGATCACCCAGTTCCAACCCTCCTGGCATGGGCAGGGACACCTTGCACTAGATCAGGTTGCCCAGAGCCACATCCAGCCTGGCCTTAAAAACATCTAAGGATGGGACAACCTCTTCTGGGGTCTCACCATTCTTAGAGGGAAGAACTTCTTCCTAATGTCTAACCTAAATCTCCCCTCTTCTAGCTTGAATCCATTCCCTCTAGTCCCATCACTACCTGACACCTTAAAAAGTCCTTCCCCAGCTTTCTTTTAGCCTCCTTCAGATACTGGAAGGCCACAATAAGATCTCCTTGGAGCCTTCTCTTCACCAAACTGAACAACCCCAACTTTCTCAGCCTGTCTTCATAGGAGAGGTGCTCCAGCCCTCTGGTCATCCTTATGGCCCTTCTCTGGACATGCCCTCGGCATGGGCTGCAGTGTTTTTCTGTACACACAAACATGATTATGACTATAAATTGGTGTTATGAATGTATGAATATAAACAATGCAGAATTATTGCACTTGCCTGATTTCTATGGCTGCAATGCAAAACATGGCTGAAAAAAACAACCAACCAACCAACCAGACAAAATGCATACATCAGACAGTGGGGCTGCTGAAGAGGAGTTAAAGGGAAAGACCTGCTGCCTTGTTCATCTCACCTTGTACAAGTTATAAAAACCTCCTTGGGATAGTACAGCAAATTAAAAACATTTCCAGCTTTATTTCTTGGACAGAAGTCACAGGAAAAAGTTGCAGGAAGCAGCCAGTGCTGAAATCCTGGAGGTTTGAGGTTTGCTTTTTCCATCATTTAGAACAAAGACCTCTAATCCTTTACTTTTCCACTTCCCTCTCTCTGGAACTGTCTTGTGTACACTTCTAAGTGGAAAGCAGGTAAACATTTGGTTATTCAATCTGCATCTGCAGAAGTTAAGCTGATGTCACCATTAAGTCCAAGGCAAGCATTTTAATAGGTAAGAGGATACTGTTTCTGTGGTGGTGTTTCTTTTCCTCGTAAATCAAGCCCGGGATTCTAAAGCTATTCTCATTAAACATGCCCCTCGGTTTCTCTAAAGACATGCACTGACAGGCCAGCAGGATCTTTGCAAAGGCAGATTTTGGAAGGGGGGACACACTTGAGAAAAGGAATGTGCTGGGACAGACCCCACAACAACGACAGGCAGCAGGGTTTGGTGCAAGATCTTTTCAGGACACATTTCACTGCTGTTAGAACCTGAGAGTCGAGGATTAAGCTTAGTTTATGCAATACACACACTTATTTCTGAAGGCAGTCCCAGCAGGGAGTGAATAACCTCACCAACAGAGGTCTGAAGAACTATCAGCAAAAGGCCTTTGGCTGCACTGACCCAGCTCACACCATGCCCATTCGAGCTACACCTTCCCTGGGGGATCAGCAAAACTGAAATTCTTGGCTCGGTACTAACTCCTCCACATTCAAACACTTCAGATATCAAGCATCAGAAAACATCCAAAACTGTGAAAACCACACATTGCTTGTAGAATTGCTGGATACAAATCTCTCCCCAACTCCCTTCCAGCTCCAGCCTCATCACCCGTGCTTATGAACCAAGTCTGCCAAATCAAGCCATCCACAGACCCATTATCTGCAGTTTTTATGATGTACAGTGCCAAAATTGGCAGAGAATTGCAACACTGGAACAGGTTGCCCAGGGAGGTGGAACCTCCCTGTGCTGCAGATTGTACCTACTGGTGCTTGTCCTATCCCAGGGAGCAGTAAGCAGAGCCTGTCCCCCAGCCCTCAGATATTTACAAACATGTATTAAATCCCCTCTCAGTCTTCTCCAGCCTAAACAGCCCCAGGTCCCTCAGCCCCTCCTCATCAGGCAGTGCTCCAGTCCTCTAATGATCCTCATAGCCCTCCATTGGACTCTCTCAAGCAGATTCCTGTCCCTCTTGAACTTGGAAGCCCAAAACTGAACGCAGTACTCCAGATGATCCTGCTCCTTTTACATATTCATTCTGTCAGTGAGGCTTTTAATACACCAGCCTGAAGGACCTAACAGTGAGCACAACAATGATAAGCACAGTAGGGCTGTATTTGTAGTTTTGAGTCCAAGGGCGGGGGAATATCAGCCAGGTAACAAAAACCTGATTTATGGTTCCCTATCCAACAGCTCTTTTGTTCCAAGCCATCAAACAGCCCAGTTCCCAAAACCTCTGTTACGGTAAGGCCACGCAAGGCAACGGCTCAGTACCTTCAGCTCAGCGTTTGACTCATGAGGAATGTCTCCACACCAAGGTCAAAATAAACAAATGCATATGTTCCTCTCCTTTCTTACACTGTAAATTAGGATCTCAAATAATTAATTAAAGAAAGCTGTGTGTCGACACAAATTACTTTCAGGCCAAGGAACTGAAGTTAATCTTATGTAATCTTACATGCAGGCTACAGCTCAATTAACACAACTTGCCTTGGATATCACTTTGCTCTTACATATATCTCTTGAGAATCTTGCCAGCTGTACAAGCACAGGAACACAGAAGAAAGTAGGTATCACAAAACCTTGGATCTTGCATCAGGTGACCATAATGAGCATTGCACAAGGGCGCTTTGATGTTATAAAGGACCTAAGAAAATACCAACTGGTTAGGGTTTATTCCTGCTACATTTAGTCCCTTTCCAAAGGGCATTTGTCAGGTGCATGCCATCTGCTGCATCAGAAATGTGATACCCAAAGAGGTAACATTAAAATTTCCCATACTAGAAGGCTCTCCACACAGATAAAAAGCAACACCACTAACATCATTTCAGATGATTCAAGAGTCCATGCTACAAAGGATGCATCTCTTCAAAGCCGTTCCTCTTGCAGGAGAGAATCTCAGCTCCCAGGGAGGACTCTGCACAAAAAGTCACAGATCATCATCCAGACATATTTGTACTTGTGTCTAGTGCAGGGAGCTGAGAGTGCAATGGAAACACAAATGCCCCCACTTCCTTTCACCACTGCCTTTTCTCTCACCTTTTCCTGTGTGCCTATGGGCCCTGCAGGAACTCAAAGGAGCAGCCCTGACATGTAAGCCATCTCTATGGGAACTGAAGCTAGATTTAAAGAGACTCAGCCTCATAATGCTGGTGGAAGTTTCCCACAGCTTGGAAGAAGGTAAAATCTGAACAAGCCTTACTAGACATGCTTGGCACCTTGTGAAAGCCAGGATCCCTTAATGCAAGCACCTCTTTGATCACCACTTCTAGAAGCTCGAGGACAAATATGTTACACCCATTTCAGTTTCCTTATGTTTCTCATTTCTCTACAGTGAAAAAGAGAGACTTTGGCCTTGAGTATTGAAAAGGACCATGCAATTTAGTTAACCTGCTTTAAAGTTGATAAATAGTTTGAAATTTCAGCACCTCTCAGTCTCCTTCACACCTTACAAGAGGCCAACTTGTGCAAGATAATGTTAATGTATAAAGAATACTCACATTACCTACAAAGGCAGCCCAGGTCTACTGACTGGAAAGATGAAGAGAGAAGGAAAAAAACCCAACAAACTGATAATGGAATAATGCAGAAGGACAAGCTCATGCTACAGGAATATCATGTTTCTGGACAACACTCCCAGAAATAGACAAGATTTGCCTCCTGACCTCCTGCTTCCCTCTCTTTGTTAAGCTCAGCACTCCTGTGCCTCTTATATTCCTGGACATTTTTCCCAGAGAGATCCCATTTTCACTCCTATAACTTATAGGAAAAAAACCCCAAAGCATCAATAACAAAAACCTCAGGAGGTGGCAACTGCTGTCTGCTAAGAATGAAATGATAGGCCTTCACCATCACCCTTACCAAGAAACGCAGCAGAGTGGTGCTACAGAAAAGAAGACTGCACTGCTAAGGACTGGAACCCTAACAAAGCTGCAAAAGCAACCTAAAAAGCCACAAGCTGCTGCAGTAGACAGAACTGAAAGAAGCCAGAGATGGAAAAATATGCACCAAGACTCAAACGTTACTAAAGCTGAAGTGAAAGCAGAAAAAAGGAGATGGCAAACTCGGACAGAGAAAAGCTAGAGGACAGGATGAGGAAGAAACCTGGAACACAAAGCTTTCAAGAAGCCTCAGATGAACTGTCACAACAACCAGTCTGGCAAGGAGCACCGGGAAGGGTATCAGACAGAGAGACACAAATCCTTTCTCACTCTCACCAATTCTTTTTCAAAGGTTTGTTAAAACTACCTTTTGCTCTGCTCATAGCTTGTCTGGGTGCAAAGTGCTGACTCAGCAGCCATTAACCACTGTCAGTAGCACAACCAGCAAAACAACAGGAGATTTGTAAGGGGTGGGGAGGGGATCAAAGAAAACCAGACTGTTCTTCACAGAGGGAGTGGTTTGCCATTGGAATGGGCTGCCCAGGGAGGTGGTGGAGTCACTAACCCTGGATGTGTTCAAGAAAAGACTGGATGAGGCACTTAGTGCCATGGTCTAGTTGACTGGATGGGGCTGGGGGATAGGTTGGATTGGATGCTCTTGGAGGTCTCTTCCAACCTGGTTGATTCTATGACTCTCTCAAGCAGTTCCCTGAGGTCCTTCATGAGTTGAGGGGCCCAGAACTGGACACAATATTCCAGATGCAGCCTCAGTAGGGCCAATTGAAGGGGGAGGAGAACCTCTCTCAACCTACTACCCACTGCCCTTCTAATCCATCCCAGAATGACCTCGGCCTCCTTGGCCACCAGAGCACATTGCTGGCTCATGGTCAACCTCCCATCTACTAGGATCTCCAGGTCCTTTTCCCCTTCACTGCTCTCTAACAGGTCAGTCCCCAAACTATACTGATGCATGAGGTTGTTCTTTCCCAGGTACAAGAGTCTACACTTGCCCTTGTTGAATTTCAATCTATTTCTCCCTGCCCAGCTCTCCATCCTAAGTCTCCTGGGACAAAAAACAAGGAAGAGGAGGACCTGCTCTAGTGTCATTTTCTTTCTTACAGTTAGTTTTCTCATTTATTTTTGGCTTATGACAAGGTGGCAGAAAGGAAGGGAAGCAAACTAAGGCAGGAATATTATATAGCTGTGCTCTTGTTTCCCAGCCCTTCCAGAAGGGCCAGTTTTGTAAACAGAAAGCAAGCTGAGATCTTCCTTATCTTGTTTCCTATTCCCATGATTGTAACACACCATGCAGAGCTGACGGGCAGCAATCTCCGTGCTGAACATTCTCCACTGAGAAGGCAGTGCAGCCTCTTTTGCAACACAGGTTATTTCAGTCAGGCTATCTGCACCTCCAAACACTCAGGCTGTTGTTTCAACGTGCTGAACTGTAAAGCCTGGCCAATATCATATCATCTTGGCTGCAGATTTCATGTCCTGCAATAGGAAACTTCATTGAAAAATCATTATACAATGAGACAAGGAAATGTAGGCATTGGTTTCTCCTTTCTTGTTGTGGTTTGTTGTTTGGTTGTGGGTTTTGGTTGGGTTTTTTAATGAAGTGTAAAGTGTAACCCTCCTACAGCTCCCTCTGGCTGGATATTTTTCATACAAAGCCACATTCTTTGGATCTTACGCAGGCAAAGAGTTGTTGAATTAAATGAAATCTGTCACACAAGCAGGGAAATCAAGTTTGGATCCAGCATTACTGTTATAAAAGACAGCATGAAAATTACCTTCTTTAAAGCCCAGGATAATAGGCATACCATCTTTAAACTAACTAATGCAATGCTCTGATGGTTTGGGTGTTACCCACCTCCCCACCCCCCCTAAGTAAAATCACCTAGACTAGACTCAGCAGCTCTGGAAATGGAATGAAGCTATATTTACAGCTTAGCATAATATAGAAGCAGATATTTACAATAGATACAGGAATAGGCAAGTTAAAAAGTAATACAGAAACACAACAGCCCTCCCAGAAACCTGAGTCCCCAGGAGGGGCTCCCAACCACCCTTCCACCTTCTTCCCACCCCTCTACCTTACCCAAGATATTGCCTTGTGTTTAAGGTAGCTTTGAGGGTCGGCCAGGGGAGTTAGGAAGCAGATGGATTAGTCACACAGACAGCAGGTTAGGTTAGAGAGATGTAGCCCACAAAGCCCAGAGAGTGACTCTGTTACTTATATTTATGCTCTTGTTCATCTCAGCAAGCCCCTCACATTCTGTGATTCTGTATCACTCTACTCTGCTAACCCTCCTGTGGCTTAGCTTACTTGTAAAGTACCTTTCGAGGTTTTTTTTTCCCACCAAGACAGAGTAACTTTGTATTTAAAGAGAGCTACAGAGTAAAGACAGAGCAGGATCTCCATTTCACTGATGCTTTTGTTCCATCTCCGGGAAACACTCAAGAGAGTACATTCAGGTAAAACTGGCTTTACACCCCAGCCCACTGGGTTGACCTCATCCTGTCTTCAGCTATCTGAAAGGACTTTGTGGAGAGGTTGGTGCTGCTCTCTTCTCACAAGTAATTAGTGATAGAACAAGAGGGAATGGCCTCAAGTTGCCACTGGGGAAGTTTAGATTAGACATGAAGAAAACTTCTTTCACAGCAAGAGTGTTCAAGCACTGGAATGAGCTGCCCAGGGAGGTGGTGGAGTCACCAACCCTGGATGTGTTTAAAGTTGTTTTGTATGTGGTGCTTGAGGCTACGGTTTAGGATGCACTTTGTAGAGCTGGGTTATGGGTTGGACTTGGTGATCCTGAGGGGGTTTACCAACCTGAATGTTTCTGTGATTCTGCTGCTCAGCACTTGCTTCATCATAGCCACAGACTCTAAATTTCAAATTATGAGAAGGAGAACAAATAAGCATTTAAAATGTGTTGGGTTTTTTTATTTGTCTGCGTTTTGGTGTTGTTTGGTTTTTTTTTTTCCAAGTGCTGTGCTCAGTTCTACTAAATGCAACACTACCTGCTTGGGAGCTTTTTTGTTTTCCTTTGCATTACCAAAGCCAGTTCATCCCATGTAATTCTATTCAGATGCTTGCTGGATGCACAAACCACACAATACATAAATTCATATTAAAACAACACATTAAAAAACATAATTATCCCTATAAGCTGGAAATTGGGCATCCAAATTCTGCATGCTACATTCTGAATAAATTATGCTTCTAATTTCCATGCCAAGTGGTAGAATCATAGAATCAACCAAGTTGGAAGAGAGCTCCAAGCTCAGCCAGTCCAACCTAGCACCCAGCCCTGGCCAATCAACCAGACCACAGCACTAAGGGCCTCAGTCAGGCTTTGCTTGAACACCTCCAAGGATGGTGACTCCACCACCACCCTGAGCAGCCCATTCCAATGGCAAATCATTCTGAGGATTAAAAATAAAAAGAAGAAGAAAAACCCAACATGATTCTAATAACAGAAGCAGCAACATCCTCATTTGTATGCCTGCAGAGTTACAGACATGAAAGGCTGGATCCTCTGAAAGAGGAATGGAGTGTGGAAGTGAGAAGTTTGATTTGAAGCTTGTCAAGCACATGGGTTAGTGGCTAGGGAGAAGATAAAACTGAGAGGAAAGCAGGGGGAAAAATGAGGTTTGGGTTTGCTCCTGTATGCACAAAGCTGTTCTGGAAATCAGTTTTGAAAAACAGGGTTGGTTTTATTTTCCAGTTAAGAAACTCTGCCATGGACAAGAGTTTAAACCTATGAATTTAGCACTGATTTATTGAAGTGGCATGATGCTTGGTGGAAATATTCACAGAATCACAGAAGAAGAAGAACTGCAAGGAATCTTTACAGACCTGTCCTAGTCAGTGAGAGATGTCCACTTCTCTACGACTTCAGGTTGGCTGAAGTGATGTGATACATGAGGATGGTCATACAGAGGAGCAGCTAACATTAGACACTGTTGTTCCAGAGCATGTCAAAAGCATCCATACTGCTTCATAAATTACTTTAAACTCTTCATGTTATTAGAGTTTAAATAATGTGGATTTGCTCTTGCTTGTTTTGAGGCCAGTGACAGCTAACATCAATGTCCTTTACTGACCTATCCTGACTGCATTCACCCCAAATGCAGTCCTGCTTTAACAGGCATACCGTAACTAAGCTAATCATCTGCAGAGCTATCTCCACTTGCCCATCAAGACACCAGAGAAAGTGAAATGGATGACATGCCAGGTCAGGATTTCTTAAATCTAGGCTTCTCCAAACTGCTTAAGTGTAATCTTACAGTGAAACAAGAGTCCAACCTGGTCGCTGACTGTTTATTAACAAAAGGCTGTACCTTAAATTCATGGTTCATTGTGATGGTTTTGGTGTTTCCTGACACCCCCACACACTTTGGAAATCACCCAGACTTGACTCAGCCAGCTCTGGAAATTTGAATGAAGCTTATATTTACAGCTTAGCTCAATACACAAGCAGATATTTACAGTATACACAGTTATAGACAGAAATAGACAAGGGAAAAGGCAATACAGAAGCACAGCAGCCCTCCCAGAGACCTGAGTCCCCAGAAGGGGCTCCCAACCACCCTTCCACCTTCTCCCCTTCTCAACCTTACCCCAGTCCCAAGGGAGAATGGAGGTTCAGCCAGGGGGTTAGGAAGCAAAGTGGATTAATCACAGAGACAGCAGAGAGGCTAGAGAGAAGTGCAGCTCAGAGCTCCCAAGAAGTGCCTTATCTATGTTTGGATTCTTGTTCTTATACCTTTCAGCAAGCCTAAGAGTGAAGCAGACATCACCCTTGTTTGTCTTTCACAGCCTGTAATCTAGTTCTTCTCGCCAAACCATTCTAGCTAGCTTCAAACTAGCACATTCAGCTTACTCCACACTGCAGCCTCCTATTCATATCAAGAGGCTTAAGCCTCAGCTGCTACAACTCAGGGCATCCAACTATACTGAAGAGCTGTCCCTGGATGAAACCAGTACACCCCTGGAAGAAATCATCACACATTATGACTGAGTTAGAGCCTCCTCTGATGAAGCAAATTTATAACTGCTCAAGGGCTGGGATGTGAGGCTCCACAATCTCTTTTCTGGGGGTCCATGTGACAGAACTCTGTCAAGTCCAGAGACTGGATTTCAGTATGCCTAAGAGAAGCTAAGCCTGTGGAAAAGAAGTGGATATTGCAGGCAGTGTAACACAGGGGCAGAAGGAAAAATTATTTCCAAGTACATCTTACCTCTGAGCTTTTTTCACGCTACCAAGTTTCCTAGGCAGAGATTCATATTGTAGGGCACCATACAGCAGCACACCAAAATTACAACATGAAACAAGTTAAAGCATAACATTTGCTCCTATTCTAACTACCTTCAGGGTCTGAAATGAAAAAGTAAGCATCTACTGTGACATCTGCTTGCAACTCCATCATCCAGCACCCTTCTGAAGAGAGGTAACTCAGCACTTCTGTTGCTAAGTCTATCCAAAATTGTGTTTCCATATGTATAGATTTTAGATCTTAGAGGCTAGTCAAAGCCTGAACTTGCATCACAGTATAACAAAAGAGGAAGATCAATACTACTTAGAGGGGGAAAAAAGAAGAAAAAGGAAAAGCATATTGAAAGAGCACAGCCTGACTTTACACAGAAGCTGTGAAAAGCCAAGGGATAAAAAACCCCATTCTTGCAAAAGAAGCTGCTGTAAAGTCTGGAAAAGACAAAATGATAAGAAAGTGCTGTACTTTCAAAATCTGGAGCTAACCCAGCAAAATAGTGTCAATGAAATACTGCAGATGGCAGGCAGATAATTCCAGTCAGAAGACAGACAACTCCCATTCTCCCCCTCCCTAAATCCTCTCAATAGACTTTAGCCAGACACGGTCTAATAACAAAAGTGATCAGAGAGAAAATGAAGCAAAATTACTGATATGTAAGCTCCACTAATGAACTGACTTAAGCAGTGTGCATGCCCTGCAGATTAATTAGTGTGATTATTTGAGACAGTAGTGATATGGTGAAAGCATCACATCCTGCCCCAAACTCTGAAGCAGCTGCAACTTCTGCAGCTACAGCACACATACAGACACCAAACTCTTAATACAAGGGAAATACATCTAAAATTATTCACTATGATCACAAAGTGTTACTCAAATCTTGAGCTGATATACAACTACCACACACTAATGCCTTCTTCAGTGACTGACCAATCTGAGCCAACTCAGGGACTTACAGAATGGTCTGGGTTGGAAGGGACCTCCAAAGGTCATCCAGTCCAAACCTCACTGCAGTCAGCAGGGACATCCTCAACTAGAGCAGGCTGCCCACAGCCCTGTCCAGCCTTGCCTTGAATATCTCCAGGGAAAGGGCCTCAACCTCCTCCCTGGGCAACCTGTTCTAGTGTTCCACCACCTTCATGGTGCAGAACCTGTTCCTAACATCCAGTCTAAATCTGCTCTGCTCTAGTTTAAAGCCATTGCCCTGTCCTTTGCAAACAGTCTCTCTGCAGCCTTCCTGTAGCCCACTTCAGGTACTGCCAAAACTCCAATTAAGTCTCCCCAGAGCCTATTCTTGTCCAGGCTGAATACCCCCAGCTCCCTCAGCCTGTCTTTGTAGCAAAGCTGCTTCAACCCCCTGATTATTTTCTTGACCCTCCTCTGGACCTGCTCTATCAGCTCCAAGTCCTTCCTATATTGAGGGCTCAAGAGCTGGACATAGTGGTCCAGGTGAGGTGACTTAGAAGCATATCAGCATGACATAAATATCCTAGCAACTGGTCTTGCTAAGCTGTCACATTGCAGATGCTGTTAAGTCCAACAGAAAGTATTCCTGACTGGCTTAAAGCAATGGCCATCTCAAAGTGGAAAAAAATAACAATTCAACAGCAACATGGACACAGCAAAGAGGCACATCCTTATGGAATTCAATTCCACAAAGCAAACAAAAATGCTGTTGTCCAGCACCATGCCAGATGGTGGTGGTTTCAGCGGCTCACTGCTCAAAAATGCACAGTGTTTGGGCAGGTAAGAAGGCAAGTCATGAGAAAGTCTATCCCTTACTTTCCCTTTCTCTTAGAAGAAGCTTGTTTTAAACCAGGATTTCATTATTTTAAGAGTAGTCCAAATACAATTTTGATCACAGCATAAGACAAAAAAACCTTTTGAGGCACAGGGCCAAATAAAGTTTTCCTCAGGATCAGGCCAAACTCATTGGGGTGTCCAAAACTCAGCACATTACTCTCCAGCTACCCCACAGCCCCAGTATCTGGCATCAACACCAGATATTTCCACCCACCACTTCCTAGAGATGTGCCAAAATCCCATCTCCAATCACAGCCCACTTCCCCCGTGGCCATGGCTTGGCTAAGATGCACCTAGGGCTTGGAGGACAAGCAGAGGGGCCTGGGGAATGGGAAGGAGAGAGCCACAGAGGAGCAGGCACGCAGAAACGTGTGCTGGCAGTAAGAGAGTGCTCCTATTGATTAGAGAGATATTGAATTTCATGCCACACACGGCAGGACCACTGCCAAAGGATCAAAGGCAAAATCCTGCACGAACGAACCAGCAATCCACTGTCCTGCACCACACTGGGAGCCAGCTATGCACTCAGTATTCCTTTAGAAGTACATCACTGAGGCTACCAAGACAACCCCTCCACAACCAGCTAACACAAGAATTCAAGCTGTTGTACTGTGTTGGTTAGGCCACCCAAAAAGAGATTCATTTTATCACAAGAGGACTGCTTTTACAGGATCTCTTCCTCTTTCAATACTCCAGATTAACTATTAGAGGTAATGCAATAGATTTATTCTAACCTCAAAGTCCTGTGCAGCCTTAATGCTTATCACAGGCATCTCAAAAAAATGTGCTAAATAGACACTCATTTCATCCTGGTTTTTTGATTTTTTTTAATATCATTCTTTCACTGGCATCAAACTACTGCACATCACCCATATTCTTCCCTGCTTCACTATCAAGACCTGCACATCTGCAACCACACCTCAAGGATCTTTTGGAGAGCAAGGAAAATATTTGTATGACCAAACTAGCACCACCTTGGATACCAGGCATCACTTTGTTTTGTCCTCTGGGGAAGTAATACACAGAGAAAAAAGACTGAGAGGGGATCAGGGCTAGGTGAGAGGTTGGACTGGATGATCTTGGAGGTTTCTTCCAACCTGGCTGATTCTATGATCTAACAAATGTTTTTAAGTTTCTGAGGGCTGGTGTCAGGAGCAGGGGGACAGGCTCTGCTCACTGGCTCCCTGAGATAGGACAAGGAGCAATGGACCTATGTTGCAGCACAGGATGTTCCACATCAACACAAGGGGGGAACTTCTTTAGTGTAAGGGTCCCAGAGCCCTGGCACAGGCTGCCCAGAGAGGTTGTGGAGTCTCCTTCTCTAGAGACTTTCAAGGCCTGTCTGGATGTGTTCCTGTGTGGCCTGAGCTAGATTGTGTGGTCCTGCTCTGGCAGGGTGGTTGGACTCAATGATCTCTTTGGGTCCCTTCCAACCCCTGACATGTTGTGATCCTGTGAAAATCCCAACACACATGCATTTGAAAGCTATGCATCAAACAAGCTAGGAATTCTCATGTTTAATCCTGCTCTTCCTAAGTTTTGCACACCTGCCTTCACGAGCCAAACAGCCTTTTTCATGGCAGCATCAGATAAACCAGAGACAAGAGGAAAAGAAACAGTTTTAGAAAGAAGTCATTACACAGAATTCAGTAAAAGCTCCCAGCAAGACACATGAGATTGCAGGATTTCTCTTTCCCCTCTCACAGCTGCTATCAGTATACTGTGACAAACTATTATTCAGTAGCACCTGCTAACAGGGGAAGTAGAATCATGGACTGGCCTGGGTTGGAAAGGACCTCCAGAGATCATCTAATCCAACCTCCCCTGCAGTCAGCAGGGACATCCTCAACTAGACCAGGCTGCCCACAGTCCTGTTGAGCCTCACTTTGAATATCTCCAGGGAGGGGCCACAACCACCTCCCTGAACATTCCACTCCTCTAGCTCTTTCTAAAGGCTCCACAAGTCAGCAATAGCATGCAAGAATATTTGCTACTACTGTACTGAGAAATTATCCAGCTGGACAGGAGGAAGGCAAGAAAATGAGCCCCTTGCTAATTAATCTCTGGTACAAACAGAGGTCTTTCCAAAGTGCAGTTCTTAAACCTTCTATTTTTGGATGGATCAATTTTAAAGCACTCTTCTATTTCGTTCTTTAATAAATAAAATGAGCTAAAATGACTCATTTCAATTTTTTATTTGCCCAAAGCAATTATAACTCTTTTATGTCTTTGACAAATATCTCCCTGGGTCAATTTTGCCAGTGAAATATGGTGTCTCATTTGTGGTTTAAAATAAAACACTTCCACCAGAGAAATGTTGCACTGACCTATCTCTAAGAAAAGGCAGAACTGTGAGTTCTCTGCAAGTTCAGTGGAAGTCTTAATTGTTGAGGGCAAAAGAGGAATTGCAAATCTGAAACTAGAAGAGAAGAAATAAAGCACAGTTGTCAGATGGTAAATATTATTAGTCTTACTACATAGATTTAGAGACCAAGGGGCAGCAAGGGCAAGATACTAAGCCTGCAAACACTGGAACCCCATTTAAGCCACTTGTGAAATTTACTACATTTTCTTTTCAAACAACACAGAGAGAAGCAATGAGACTACAGAATTCCCACCCATTCTCACAGACCAACAGGTCCTCTGTGCACAAAGATGAATGTATCATCTACATAGCAGGCATCAAAAGAAGGATCCCTACAGACCTCCCACTGAAATCTAGAAGCAAGTACCTAACACTTCATGTAGCAAATCAACTGTAGTTTTGGTAACTGGTATTTTCTGATCAGCCTGAAGCTCTGGATCAGCCTCATTACACCATGTCTTGTGCTCTGCAGCACAACAGCAGATCTCACAGGTGACCACACATCCCCAGAAACACGGTTTCCCAAGTATCTAGAGAAGGAAGATTAAGCAACACTTGGAACTCGAGCCTGCCAAAATAAGTTGTTATAAAACTAGCAGCACACCTGGACATACCATGTTGAAAGCAAGCAAGTTAGGTAAGTAAGCATTCTCCTCAGCATAAGCCATGCACTCAGTCCTACCAGAGGATCTGGATCAGGCTTAAGTAATGCTGTGGAGGAATTCAGTCTTTGTCACATTTCCCCAACAGATTGTTCCTTCAGAACTGGTGAGACATTCACTTAAACAACTAACAGAGGGCGCAGATTCACTGCTCCACCTGCCAGTAAGACATTTTTACCCTTCTCAGTGTTCCCCCTGCGAATTAAAAGTACCCAGTAGCAGAGAACACCCTTCTTTCAGTCAGCATGGCAGAAACACCAAACAACCCCCCAAATAATCACTTCACACACACTTACAAAAACATGAAGGTGCTGACTGTGCCTTTTAAAGAACCAGAGCACTGTCTGCAGCCTGTGCTGCGATACCCACAACGCCCCGGGCAACGATAAGCGCTTTCCTACGGCTTGCGAGAAAAGGAACACTGCAGAACCATGCACCATAGCCGTGGATTTCTAACAGCAGAGAAGCTCTACCCGCAGCCAGTGTGTACTCACAGGGCGTTGGACCTCAGGGAAGCTGATGTTTGCAGTGAACTAGTGGAAATATTTCCAGTGGAGTTTTCAGGTGATGTCAACCACAGGAAGGATGACTTCGAGCCAGATTTCCATTTCTCATCAGATGCGGCCTTAAAAGTTGGAATAACAGCGTTAAGGCTCCTCACTTAGACCTCTAAACCTTCAGTATCTCCCTCCGGGATCGGTGCAGCAGCCCGGAGAGTTTGTGCGTGTGCATGAGAGGGGAGTTCTCTCCCTGCACCCTGCCCCGGGGCCGCAAGAAGGACGCACTGGAGTTACTCGAGCACTGCGCGCTCCTTGTGCAGGGCCCGCACCCAGCCGCAGCCCCGCCACGGCGCGGCCACCTCCCATGGCCACCTGTCCGTCCCCCGCCACAAGTGCCCCCGCACCGGCCCGGCCCATACCTCCGTCGGCCTGGGCCCCGGCCCCGGCCCCGGCCCGCCGTCGCCCACCTCGACGCGCTCCCCGGCTCACCACAGCCACACGCAAGGCCGGCGGGTGGGCTCAGGGTGCGGGCATGGGCCCCCCCGTGTGCCGGCGGCGCCCCGCTCACGTACCCTCGCCCCCGCGGCACCACGCTGCCCGTCGGGCCGGAGGTCCGGCACAGGTCCACCGCCTCCAACTGCGCCCCGGCCGCCGGCACAGTCCCACTGCCTCCAACGGCGCCTCGGCCCCCAGGCTGGGCTGCCCCGGAGGTGGCGCCGCCGCCGTGCCCGCTACGAGGGCGACACCCAGCGGTCGCGGGTAGCAGGAGCGTAGCTCCCCCCGGCCCGGGCCGCCTTTCTCCCGGCGAGCAGCTGAAACGGGACAGGCTTCCGGGCCCGGCCCGTGCGCTTTGTCCCCCTCGCAGCCATTTCCCACCGAGGAAGCGGGGAAGGGCACGCGTGGAAGTTGGGGGCCACGACCCCCCCTGCTTCGCACTAGCGGGCAGCGGAGCCAAGAGAGAGCAATGTGTATGCTAGTGAGAGCGCGGCCACCAGCTTGGCCTCCAGCGCGGCTGGAATGGTTGCAGAGAAGAGCAACAAAGCTGCTGAAGGGTCTGGAGCACAAATCTTAACGAGAAAGGGCTTGGGGAACTGAGGCGTTTAGCCTGTCAAAAAAGGAGACCTTCTCACTCTTTACAGCAGCTGCGTGAAAGGAAGTTGTAGCAAGTTGTCAGTCTTTTCTCCAAGGTAGCAAGAGATAGGACAAAAGGCAACAGCCTCAAGTTGTGCCAGGGGGGGTTTAGACTGAATTTTAGTGAAATTTTCTTCACTGAAAAGGTTGTCAAGCATTGGAACAGGCTGTCCAGGGAAGTGGTTTAGTCTCCATCCCTGGAGGTATTTAAAGATGTGTAGATACGGTGCTGAAGGGCATGGTTTAGTGGTGGACTTGGTAGTGTTAATGGTTGCACTCAACATTAAAGGTCTTTCCCAAACTGAACAACGCTGTGATACTATGAATTATGCTCTGGTGGCCAGAAATGCTGGACTTAGACTCCTGGAGAGCTTAATACTCTCCTGAACCTAAGCACCTTTGCAACTCATGTATGAAAGCTCATAATAATTCGTGCAGGAGAGTAAAGTGCCAACTAAACCAATTTCGAGGATGACAGATGCCCTTCCCTCCAGCAGGGAGCCAGCCAGCAGGCTTTGAAGTCTGGGCAGAAGGTCAAAAGGGGTGGACTTGAGAGCTCCCTGTGCCTGCTCACAGCCTCACCCACCCCTCGAGCTAACGCAGTGTCCCGGGGACCTTTGGTTCACCCAAGTCATGTGTGTGTGTGTGGGCAATTAGGTGTGTACGTCAGTAACTCACAAACTGGTAGGGAGGCAAGTTAGACAGGACCGTCTGTAGGCACCAGTACATGAGAAAGGAGTTTGTGTAAGCAGGCTGAGCACAATGATAAAAGCAAGATCCGAAGGAGAAAGAGAAAGCAGGTGTTCACCTCGTCCTTGCTTTCAAAGGCTGTTCCTGTGGCTTGAAGGCATTCCCAAGGTGATGCCCTAAATGACCCAAAGCTTTTAGTACCACTGGCACTACCTACTTCCATGATGCATATATTCCTTTGGATGTATTTCCAGATGACTCCACTTACAGGTACTTCACTAAGCAGTTGCGATGATAGTCGTTGTTCTGTGGCGATAGTCATGGCAGAGGTTCACATCCAAACCCTCGTCGCTCTGCAGGGAAGATTTCCCGGCTGAAGTTTATGTCCTGACACCTCTCTGATCTCAGCAAAGTTGTGTAGCTTTGTCGATGCTACAGCACTAGTCTGAAACCTGGTGCCATTACTGACATTAGAATGTCATTGCTAAAATACACAAAAGTGGTTCCCCACACAGTAATTTTGTCTGCCTGTTCCCATATTCAGCATAAGCCTGCTCCATGGGGACTTCATGTTACTTGCTATTGTGTGTAATTCTGACGTAGGAAGTATTTGTGTGATAGTTTAGCTGTATGATAAATTAGTTCCACGTATGTAAACGTTTGCAGCTATGTTGGATCATGATGACTGAGAAACACACTGCAGAAAAAGGCTTTCCTGGCACTGATCTGCCACCACTCCATATAAGGGTTATCTTCCCCCTTTAACAGAGGCAGGATGAGATGCCATCATGATTAACATTTTGGGCCTGACCGTATGAGCACATGGCCAGCATGAGATCATAGAATCATAGAACCAAGCAGGTTGGCAGAGAGCTCCAAGCTCAGCCAGCCCAACCTAGCACCCAGCCCTGGCCAACCAACCAGACCATGGCACTAAGTGCCCCAGCCAGGCTTGGCTTCAGCACCTCCAGCCACGGTGACTCCAGCACCTCCCTGGGCAGCCCAATAGAATCATAGAATCACACAGGTTGGTAGAGAATTAACACCAGGCAGGCCACCGTTTGGTCCCTGAGCAGGCACAGTGCATCTGCGAGCTGAGCAGTGCTGGGCAGACATGGGCCCTGCCCAGCTCCTGCGCTTTGCCACATGCCGAATGCAGAGGCTTATAGGGACGACTCAGGAGGGTCCCAAAAGCCCACTTCTGGGCTCCGTGTGGGCATGAGGCTGCAGGATCTGACCGACTTCGAGGCTCTAGCAGTGCTGCCTGAAATAAAACCGCCAAGAGTCGTTTTGGTGCCGTGGAGTGATGCACCTGGCCGCAGCGGCTCCGTTCAGCCACCCCAGCAGAAAGCAGAGGCAGCATCTCGCCTGTACACTGGTGCCACTGCTGTCTCTAGGCCAGTGTCGGACGCCGCGGGACGGCAAAGCCGGGGTGGTAGGCGGCGGCGCCCTGCAGGGCCCGCAGCCCGCCTGCGAGCACTGCGGCGCCCGGCAGCCCTTGTCAGCGCTCGGTGACAGCGGCGGGGCCGAGCCGGGGCCGGGCCTGGGCGAGCGCGGAGGCCCTGCCGCCCGTGACCGGCCGCGTCAGGTGACGCGGGTCACGCCGCCGCTTCCCCGCCCGCTGGGTCCGCGCCCCGCCGGCAGGCTGCGCCGTGCGCTCCGCCGAGCCTTGTGCGGGGGAGGGAAGCGGCGACAAGGAGCAGCGGCGGGGCGCGGCGCCAGCGCGGCACCTGGGCCCCCCGCGCCCCCCGCAGGCTGAGGGGCCCTCGGAGCCCCGTCGGGAGCGTGGTCGGCATGAGCCAGGTGCCGAGGAAGCTGCCGGAGGAGGAGGGGGACGAGGAGGAGGAAGAGGAGGAGGAGATCGTGGGCTTGGCGGGCTATGCCGACGGGGCCGAGTCCTTCTCGGACGGGGACGCGGAGAGCGGCGGCGATGAGGCGTGTGAGTACCACCCGCGCCATCGCCCGCAGCGGCATCTGCACCGGGAACAGCCGGGAGCGGCGTCGCGGCCGCCGTGGCACTGCGGGGGGCAGCGGCGACAACTCCCAGAGACCCGGGGCGCAGGCACCGGCTTCGGAAGGTGGCTGTGGGGCAGTGGCCGGCAGCGAGTGCGGTGTGGGGTGACGTGCGGGGCAGGGCCGGCCCCGTGTGCACGGTGATGGATAAGGCGGGGCAGGGGCCGAGGTGAAGCGGGGCTGGTGGCTGGTGGGAACGGGGCCACCGTGGGGAGGTGAGCGTTTCTGCTGCCGGGGGTCTGGCCTGGCTGCCTGCGGATGTGGGTCAGGGAGGAGGCCAGGCTTCCCGCGGGATCTGGGACTCGGCGGGTGTGAACGGGGCACGAAGGGGGACTGGGATAGAGGTGTGGGGGAAGCAAGGCATCCGGAGGGAGGGCAGGCCTCGCTGGCGACGGAGGTAAGAGGCCAGGTTGAGCGAGGATGCTATGGAGGGGACAGGGTGCTCTTGGGCGCTACGCGGGGTCAGAGAGAGCAGGGAGCTCTGAGCCAGAAGCAAGGCGGAGGCTGACAGGTAGCAGGAAGGGTCAGGAGAGAGGAAAAGTCAAAAGGAGTCCAGACAAAAGTGGTGGTGAGGGCGATTCCCTATCAGTATTTTCCATGTCTGGCTTGAGAGTTACTAGTTATCACAGCCTGATGATGTGACTTGAGTGTGCCAAGGAGGTGGGGTGGTTGGGTGTCAAGCTATAAAAGGCAGCGGCAGTTTGCAGCTCTGTGTCCAGGGCTGCTCTGCAGCTGTGAGTGTCAGTCCCCACAGCGGCAGGCTCTGCTGCCTGTCTCTTGTCCGGGCAGAGGAGCACCCGCCTTACTCGCTGGCTGGCTGTGTCAGTATGGATGATGATGTAGCACAGGCTTACCGGGGAAAGAAGGCTCATTCAGTACAAAAACAGCAATGCCAGCTCGGAGCCTGTTGCTTTCATTCAGAGCCTGAATTCATTCTTCTAAGATGTATTTCACAAACGAGCTCGGAGAACTTTGAGTATCTCAGGGTGGAAGAATAATGTTTTGTTTTGATTTTTTTGGGTAAGAGCATAATCAAAGGCCACATTTTAAGGCTGGTTTGATTACTAGCACACAGCACCCTTCTCCTCGAAGGCCCAGTCCTCGATACCACATTGACTAATGCAGTTTTGGGGAGTGCTTTAAATATAAGCTTTCATGGCTGAAGGCTGTGGGCATGCTGGCATGTAAGAGCTGTGGCTAAGAATTGCCTTTATTTCAGTGCAAAGAGAATACATTGTCGTGTGTTTCTTTTGTGGTAAATTAAGTTAGCATTTTCTGTAGAGAAATAGTCCATATTCTGTTCTCAGAGGAACTTACATGGAAAATTTTCAATAGGAACTTCGTCAGAGTGCTAATAAATTCAGTTTCATCTTCATTGTAATACCAGAATGTTGTACTTATCAAAACCAAATCTTTACATCTTGAATAGCAGGAGAAGGCAGCTCATGCAGAGACCTTTTCTGTGCAGAATTAAGACAAAGGACCATTTAAACATTTTAAGTCAAATCCTGTGGCTTTCTGTTTCATTCTGAAGTCTGGAGAAAGAGGCATAGAGCACCTGTAATGAAGGGGGTTGGGATTTGGGTCTGCATTTTGTGTATTGAACACTAGACTGCAGGGCAAGGGGAAGAAACTTTCCCTGGTTTTTGTCCTCTGTGTTCCTGGATCTGTACAGTAAGTAGTACATAAATCACTGTCACAGCCTCCACTTCTCTACAAGGAAAGAATGGACAGAGCACCATAAGAACAGCTTCACTGCATGGCTGCTGAGAGTGAATGGAGCAAAGGCTTAAAAGTAAAAACAATGTGCTTGTAGACATAGGGAAGATTGCAAAACTTCACCCTGTCTCTCACCCCATACTGGTTCCTTGTCTCCAGCCTGAATGCTGAAACCACAGCTCTTGTCTTCTTCTTAATAGTTTAATTTTGCACTTGGAGTCACATTCAGAGACCTTAAAGTGCTTAGTTTGCATAAAGCCCAGTCATGTTTTTTGATGTATGCAATTAAAGTATTTAGGAGCAGGGAAACTCTCTGCAGAGTGTCCAAGGAAGTAGCTTTAAGACATACCATTGCAGAGTACTGCACTTGTGGCAAAGTGGAACCAGGTCTTCTGGTTCTAAGTCTTTTCTTTAGCCACAAGAATTTCCTTCCACCAGGCATTTCTGCAATGTTTATGAACCCACAGTAGCTGAACGGTTTGCTTGGTTGCATGTAAGCTTTCTGTGTTAACTCTCTAAGCTCAGGCCATCTGTCAGCTTTGAAGATGTTCGCTGTGTGTTTTGTAAGGCTATTGTCTTGACAGCACTCCAAAGTGCAGCAGATATTACACAGTAGTACTGTGAAAGCTACAAGATCAACGGGCTTGAAAGTACATAAGTGAAAAGTTTGGGACTGTTAGTTCTTCATTATTCAAAAAAAGGTTAAAACTTAAAATAACACAATTGCATTAGTAGGCAAAAGTAATCATTAGTAGCTGTTTTAGTTTAAAAGGAAACTCAAAGGTTTCTTAGCTTAGGGATGGTAACATGAGCAAAATAATATACTTTGGCTTGACATCACTTGAGCAGATGAACTGCAGTGCTTTATTTCAGTGTTTGAAAGCAGAGATCTACAAATACATGTTCCAGAGTGGCATCCCTGTCACATATGTCTGTGAAGCACTGATAGTCACCTTCGACAGTTAATTACAATTGGTATGGAATTCATGGTAGGCTTCAAAAACTATTTTAGTATCAGTTGATATTCTCTAATAGTGTGAAGGAGATACTAAAGTATTTGCTGTGTGCTGTTGTGTATCCCGGTGGGACAGGTCAGTCTGCTGCCTGCACTTCTCGGAGTAGAGCTTGGCTGCATGTTGCAACACATGCGACTGGCAGTCCATAACCAAGGAGAGGACTTCAGTTACAGAAATTAGTAAGGAATTGAGTGCTTCTCTGTGCTGAAAGTGCTTTGGGGTTTATCAAGCTTAACTTGTGAATATTTGGATGGGTATGGCCTCTAACCAGGCTTCTGTTCTTTTAGGCTGCTTAGAAAAGTTGAAATATAAAGGACTGTTGATACATGTTAGAAGCTGGCATTTGCAGCATTCACTCTTTGGAAAAGTAAATGAAATGGGAAATGTGTTGCAGATCACAATGGAGAAAATTATCTTTCCCATTATGGAATAGAGGAGAGTTTAGTGTTTCTTTTGTATGATCTCACTTGGTAACCTAGTCAGGGAAGTCACAACGACAGATCTACTGGCGTTTCTGTGGCACATTAAAGGAGGAGTTGTCATGTACTCTGCAAAGGAATGTGGGCAGGCAGCACATGGTCCAATTCCTTTACATATAAGGTAATCTCTTAACTCTCTCTCAAAGGAAAGTGCTACAGCAGCCTTGCTATCTAGTCAGATTTGGATGATACTCATTTACATTTCCCTGTCTTTGAACTGGCAGGATTTCAAAAGCTAAATAACAGTCTTACTAGCAGAAGAGCTGGTGTTCATTCTTCTCATCAGTAACTCTGCACTTGCAACTGTAGTATTTTTTAGTATGGCTTTAATATAAAGAGATTTCTTTCCAGTATGTATTACAGTCCATAAAAATCTAACAGCTTGGAATAGTTTAATATAACAATGTAAATGCTTAAGTTGTTGTAACTATTTTTTAAAGATACACTTGAGTTTTTAGCCTATTTGTTAAAGGACTTATGTAGATAGCCAACCTTCTAGTTAGAATCATAGAATCAACCAGGTTGGAAGAGATCTCCAAGATCATCCAGTGCAACCTGTCCCCCAGCCCTATCCAGTCAACTAGACCACGGCACTAAGTGCCTCAGCCAGTCTTTTCTTGAAGACCAATTAGAACCTTGGAAACTGCTGCCCACCTTCAACCAAATTTGAAGGAAAGACATCTATGCTGAAGTTTCCACAGTTTGGATGCCCTCAAAGGCCAGCAGTGACATGCATTCTCTGTGGCAGCAGCTGGCAAACCAACGTTCATGTGTATGGTCTAGCCAGTTGGCATGGATTGAGTTCCAGGTCAGCCACAGCATGTCATATCTGTTAGTTGGAGGATATGTCATAAGACACACAAGGGGAAGTTGGTGTTATTTTAGTGAGGAGAGGAAGGGGACACAAAGTACACATCCATACTGAATTTGACTCAGTAAGTTCAAAGAGTATGAGCCTTGGGTTTGTTTTTTTTTTTCATGTTTTTGAAACATTCAAAAAAGCCTCATCCAAAAGACTGTTCTTTATATGCTTTTATACATTAAACTACTTCTTGTAAAGCTTTGAATGAGTGATTTTTTTTTAACCTTCTGATGGCCCAAATGCTAATTACATGATATATGGATATATGCACATTAATGACACTGCAGCTGTCGAAGATGTGTACATTAGAGAACAGCAGGGTGGGGAAACTGCTAAATCCTGAACCTTTGGTTTGCTTTAGTGACAAGACCATACCCCAAAAACATATCATACTGCTACATTGTTCTAGAACAAGATGTTTATTATTCCTCCATAGGTGTGAAGCATTGTAGGCATCGTGTGTTTCTTGCAGCCACAGGAGGTTACTATCAGTGTTCAGCTCGACAGGAACTAGAACAAGACAGCAGTGTGTTGACTGTGGTTTATCACTTGGTAAATTTGTCTGCACATCAGCAGAAGTTGGCCAGCATGAGATTCTTGTGGAGTTACCTGTTGCTGTTCTGCTTGAAGGAGTTTCATCTGCTTGCTGCTTCAGCCTGGCAGTGATAACTGATGAGCACAGTGAGTGGTAGTACCTGTCAAGGCCTTTCAAATGCATTTAAAATGGATAGGATTCCACCAATAATGAGTTTTCAACTCCTGTCAGTCACTCTGCTGGCACGAACCCATGCTGAGAAGCATAAGCAAGTAGAAGCCAGCAGATGGTGCCAGGGGATGTTTAATGCTAACGCCGTAAGACCTTTAGTTGAGAAGCTCTAGTTCTAACTGAGGCTTAGGAGGCACAGACAGACACGAGAAAGCTTCTCTGCCCTGTAGCTGGCTCATCCTGCTCTTGTTTCTGAGAGCTGTGAGTGAGGCTTTAGGAACAGCCCCCCTGTGTGTAAAACATGCTCTCAGACAAAGAATTCCTTCAGGCTTTCCTTGAGTTTTGGCCCACGAGGCTGTGTTCTGGGCCCCTCAATTTAAGAAGGACATTGAGATGCTTGAGCGTGTCCAGAGAAGGGCAATTAGGTTGGTGAGAGGCCTTGAGCACAGCCCTACGAGGAGAGGCTGAGGGAGCTGGGATTGGTTAGCCTGGAGAAGAGGAGGCTCAGGGGAGACCTCATTGCTGTCTACAACTACCTGAGGGGTGGTTGTGGCCAGGAGGAGGTTGCTCTCTTCTCTCAGGTGGCCAGCACCAGAACAAGAGGACACAGCCTCAGGCTTCTCCAGGGGAGATTTAGGCTTGAGGTGAGGAGAAAGTTCTTCACTGAGAGAGTCATTGGACACTGGAATGGGCTGCCCGGGGAGGTGGTGGAGTCGCCGTCCCTGGGGCTGTTCAAGGCAGGATTGGACATGGCACTTGGTGCCATGGTCTGGCCTTGAGCTCTGTGGTAAAGGGTTGGACTTGATCTATGAGGTCTCTTCCAACCTTGGTGATACTATGATACTGTTATTCCTCCCTTGTACTCAACACTGGTCAGGCCACACCATGAGTGCTGTGTCCAGCTCTGGGCTCCTCAATTCAAGAGAGATGTTGAGGTGCTGGGAGGTGTTCAGAGAAGAGCATCAAGGCTGGTGAGGGGCCTGGAGCAGCAACAGAAGAAGGGGACACAGTCTCAAGTTGTGCTGGGGGAGGTCTAGGCTGGATGTTAGGAAGAAGTTGTTGGCAGAGAGAGTGATTGGCATTGGAATGGGCTGCCCAGGGAGGTGGTGGAGTCACCATCCTTGGAGGTGTTGAAGAAAAGCCTGGCTGAGGCACTTAGTGCCATGGTCTGGTTGATTGGCCAGGGCTGAGTGCTAGGTTGGACTGGCTGAGCTTGGAGGTCTCTTCCAACCTGGCTGATTCTACGCTTCTATGATTCAGTAGTGTCTGTGTGCCACAAGGTTTTTGACGTACAAATGGAGCAATGAAACTTTCTGCAGTGTGCCTCTTACAGGTGAGAAGTAGGTTTTCTGGTGCTGTAAGCCTAAGAGGCAAATAATTTAAATTAAATGCCTATAGCACCACTCCCTAAGCTTAAAAATTGGTAACATTTGCCTTAAACCTAAGTAAAAATGTAATGAAAATAAATGTCAAATGCATGTTATCTGGCTGTTGTTAATTATATTTCCTTGGCTTCTTGTGTGATTTTTATTCAGTTTTGGATTTCAATGATCCCTTCAGTACTGAAGTTAAGCCAAGAATCCTGCTCATGGGATTGAGAAGAAGTGGGAAGTCTTCCATTCAGAAAGTTGTCTTTCACAAAATGTCACCGAATGAGACTCTCTTCTTGGAGAGCACAAACAAGATCTGCAGAGAGGATGTTTCCAACAGCTCCTTTGTCAACTTTCAGATATGGGATTTTCCTGGGCAAATTGACTTCTTTGACCCTACATTTGACTATGAGATGATTTTCAGAGGCACTGGAGCACTGATATTTGTTATTGATTCTCAGGTAAAAAGCAGGGGACTTAAAGCTATCTTCTTTTCTTACTTCAGTAAGAAGTGTTGTGCAAATGTGTTGCCATTGGAATGGGCTGCCCAGGGAGGTGGTGGAGTCACTGTCCCTGGAGGTGTTCAAGAAAACCCTGGATGAGGCACTTAGTGCCATGGTCTAGATGACTGGATAGGACTGGGTGCTAGGTTGGACTGGATGATCTTGGAGGTCTCTTCCAACCTGGTTGATTCTATGATAATTTTTTTTTCAAAGCAAGTAAATGGGTTGCATTAAAACCAGAGCTTAAGAGAAAGTCATTACAACTTGAAGACCTGCTTGTTTATTTCTGATTTCCTTCTGTAGTATATTCAAAAATTTACTCATTTGCTTTAACATCTCAAAGTTCTTGTTCAGTTGCCTAAGTGCTGACAGCATGGGATTGGGGTACATGCTGGATGTAGGCTCAGGTTTCTATTATGAAATGGAAGATTCATACATCTAATTAGAAATTCTTCTAATTAGGAAAAAAAAGCTGTTGTTGAACTGTGGTCAGCATCAAATTCCATCTGTGTTTTTAAGGACTGTCCTACAGTTGTAGCTTTTCTTTTTCCTTCATCAGGATGATTATATGGAAGCATTGGCTCGTCTGCATCTTACTGTGACCAGAGCCTATAAAGTGAATCCAGATATCAACTTTGAAATCTTTATCCATAAAGTGGATGGTTTATCTGATGATCACAAGATTGAAACACAAAGAGACATTCACCAGAGGGCAAACGATGACCTTGCAGATGCTGGATTGGAGAAGATTCACCTCAGGTGAGAAAAGCTGCTGTGCAGAGAATACTAAAGAGGAGAGGAGCTTGTTTGACTGACAGGTTACCATTTTCTGCTCTCTTGAAGTAGCAGGCAGCAAGCTTTTGATATATATGATGGAACAAGATAGTTGGACACGTTGCATTTGACCTGTGCTGAGCAAACTATATTATTTCTGTCTTGGAGGGAAAGACAGAGGAGATGTACTTAGAAACAGAGGACAAATATGCCAGAGGTCCTACCAGTTCTTGCTGCTGCTGTCTTGAAATCAGTTGCTTGCACAGTGGCAGCAACCAGTAGAGCACCAGTCAGTATATGCCAACCACATAGCTTTTGCCTTCTTTGAAACCTCTTTGCCTCCCAGTCCTCACTGCTGCAGTCTGCTTGGAGCCATTTGGGAAGACTGGTACTGTGCCTTTGCCTTATGTCTGCTGATAGAGCAGATTATTCTAGCAAATAATGAAAACCAGTGGACTTCTGCAGACTGGGAGCTAGAGGACATGAAGCTGCCATGGCTTTTTTGTCACTTAAAGCCAAGAACAAAGACATTTAAAAGAGAGGCCTGTTCTGTGAACATGCCAGCTTTTTAGAGCTCTTAATTTCTTAACTGCATCATTGCATTGATAAATGGGTCCACAGCTTTCAGAAAGGAGATCACAACAGACATGCTCAATAATATTCCTCTCCTACATCTGGAAAAATAGCTTTCTGAGAATACCAAGGTGGGATTGGAATCATGAAATTCTACATCAAGGTCTGGTTTGCAGTCTCTAGGATTTTTTTTTTGTGTGTATGTGTGTAAAGATGAAGTCCTGTGCTTCAATCCAAACATGTGACTTTTAATCACAAGGGGTAATTGCATAAGTGTAGGCACTTGCTGTTTGACACTCTTTCATTTCACTCATGTTATGAAAGGTACATCATGTTCACAGTATATGGCTAAAAGGAAAATGTGGTGACGTTTTTTTCCAGCTTTTATCTGACAAGCATATATGATCATTCTATATTTGAAGCATTTAGCAAAGTGGTACAGAAACTGATTCCACAGCTCCCAACACTGGAAAACCTGCTTAACATCTTTATTTCAGTAAGTACTTGTTACATACTTTGTCTGTAGATCCAACTGTCCAACATGCATGTTCAGATACTCTGCTTGCTGCCTTCTGAGAGCTTGTGGAGCGATGTGAACTCTGAGAAATGAGCAGGACTTAGCTGGAATGCACCCACAAGCAGCTTGGCCTCGCCTCCCCTGCCTACTGAACAGTGCTGCTGAGCTGCTGAGATGCTCTTGGTATTTCCTGAATCACATGAAGTGGGTTAGCAGTCATCATTTTCCTGCTCATACATTAACCTGAATGCCGTGAAGGGCTGTGCTGCATGCGCTTGTTCAAGTAGTCCTTAAACTTCTTGTAAAGCACTTGTTAAAGGAGCATCATTTAGTCTGACCCTCTATGAAGAGCTGTCTGTAGTGCTTCCTAGAATTAATTCTTTGTGTCAAAGTTTACCTCACTTGAAAGCTTTTCTTGTCTTGAAATATTCAGAGGTAGAGCCCAGGTAGGGAGCTTTATGTATCTAGCGACTTGTTATCACTGTGCAGGTAATTGCTTGCTCCACTGTTCCTGTATGCCTGACCTCTTCCTCTCCTTTATACTAGTTCTGACACTCACCTATTCCCTTTTGGAGCCACTGTGACACATACTGATGCACTTCTGAAGTTAGTTAAAAGCAATTAGTAGAAGAGTGCAACATGCTCTTATTTTGGCACAAGATAAGAGATGGGAACATGTGGCCATGAGCAAAGCGGGAGACACACTGCATAGGTGGTCAGGTCATAGTGGCTTCTGAAACTGCACCCTTTCTCACAATATTCTGGACCTTACAGTCCAGTCTGACAGTGTTTCAGACCTTACATCTAGCATTAATTTGTCCAATTTCAGTTTCCAAGCAAGGTATTTTGTGATTTTTGAAGTAATAAAGTTATTTAATATCAGTCAGCAGCCTGTAAAATAAAATTAGACCCCACAGTTTCTCAGTGTAGGGTGTGAAAATGGTGAAAGAGAGAAAAGTTGGATGTGTTGCTGAAAGGGAGAGCTAGGATTAGAGGAAGGTCTTTCCAAGGCTTGTTCTCTTACTGTTAGGCAATGAATGATCCTGTTTCATTGTGAATGGTTTGCAACACAGATCTGTTTTTACCAACACAGCTGGGCCGTATGCCAGATATCATCCAGTCTTGAACTCCACTTAGGACAGATAGGTAATGACAACAGTTCTCAGGCAATTGGATACTGAACATGCTACAGAGTTTTAAAGAGAAAGCTGTCTGAATGATAGTCCTCCTTGTGTCAGTCACCCCAGTCACTCAGACCTCTGTATGGGGTCTCCTTGCTCTTAGGAGCTGGTGAAGAGTTTGCACCAAACCACCAGATGGCTCAAACACTAGCTGCTTCCTGAATGTCTGATGGCAGCTGCTTGTGTGTCTATAACATCCAGAAGGTAGCTCCAGTAATGTCTAGACTATGAAATGTAGTTTGGAAGGAAGAGCAAGTCTTTAAATAATCAATGGGAAGCTGAAAAAAAGTGAGAGAGATGCTATTTTTCCTGTTCAGTAGGGAAAACAGACTATTTCTTAGCTCTAAATAGAGCAAAATGTAGTCTGTTAATGACCTGGAGCAAGGTGTAGCTGCGTCACTGTGTTCTCAGCATGCTTACTGTCTGTTTGTATAAGTATCTTCTGTGTGTAAACAGAAGACTCCAGATGACTCTCCCAGGAAGACTCCACATCTTTCTCTAGCATAGAATTAGTGGGTGCTTTACTTTAGCAACTTTGTGACAACAAATCTTGACATGGATTTTGGTCGTGCCTTATCTCAGGAAGCCAGTGTGTTGTGTATCAAAGTGTGGGTGTGTTGGTGTTCTAGTTTGGGGTTTGCAGCAATATTCATGAGGATGTGCTTTCATTTATGCCACGAGGGCTTCCAACAGGAGAAGCTGATGACTACAGAAATAGATCTGTGATGATTCTTTAGTTCACAGCAGGTTTTTTGCCTAACTTTATAGTGCAGCAGTGTGTTGTGTGTTTGAGGAGCCATTGGTGTGATACTACTGCTTCTACATTCTTTAATGTAACTCATAAAAGGAACAGTTGGCTTTGCATTCAAACCCCACATAAATCTTGTGTCACTAACACTCTTAGCAGCTTCATGTAGAAGGATGTCTGAGTTTTAATTACTGTGTCCTTACCAAGCAATCAAGTTGTGTGCCAGAGGAATGTGGATTTCTCATTTTAGGGTTGTTGGGGTATTTTTGAGTCATGTTATAAAGTGTGTGTTAAAAAACAGGCAAGGATTGACCCTGGTAAAAATGAAGTAGAGCTTTGTAGATTTAATCATTTACATTTCATAATCTGCAAAATTCAGACACAGTACTTAAAATTAACTGACAAACTCTGGTGTTTACCTCAAGACCTGTTTAAATAACTGTCCAGCATTCATCCCCAACTGTGATTGGTGATAGCCTGTCAGATCTTAGAAAAAATACTTTGTAGGGTGAAGCATTTAGCTTTTCATTCTTTCAAGAAGGAAAAAGTTAGACCTAGGCTAGGACTTGGGGTGATACTGCCAGTTGTACTGAACCCATTCCATTTGAAGATTAGAAATTACTTTATCACACACATTATAGTTGAGAAACATGGTTTGAATTTCAACTCCCTCATGGTTTTTCACCTACCCGAAAGAAAGATCTCACACATTCATCGCAGGAGATTTTTTACAGTGACTCCCTCAGTTCAGATTAGCCATGGAATATTCTTGCATTAATCCAGAGTACTTGGCAGAGCTTTGAGCTTTGTTGCAAATTCTTTCCAGACTATAGTTTGTGGCAGAGATGATGATTGCTTATTCTGACCCTGCTCTCCTTGTGATCAGTGGCAGCATTTCATTCAGTTGCAAAAGGCAGCTGTTGGCCTTTGTTTCTTTCATAAGGAACCTTCCTGCACTAGCACAGAAACAGTTGATTCCTCATGGTCAGTTTCCCTGACTGAGCTTTAATGATGTAATGCCTCTGAATATTATGTATTAGGCTCTCTTTCCTGTTTTTTTTTGTGACTTGTAATTGCTGTTTGTAGTAGTATTTATCTTAGTTGAGTGATTTGGTAAGGTAAATACTCCCAAGTGAAACAAGCTGCACCCAGGAGGTTTAGATTGCAAGTCAGAAGAAACAACTTCACTGAAAGGGTTCTGAAACTCTGGAATAGGTTCCCCCGGGAGGTGGTTGAATCCTCATCCCTTCAGGTGTTTGAAAGACACAGGCCTGGGGTGTGCTGATGGTGCTGGGGTTTTAGCCCCAGCCCTGGTAGAGTTAGATAATGACTGGAGTCCATGATTTTAAAGGTCTTTTCCAAATGAAACGATTCTATGAGTCTCTGATTTCCTTACTAACATTCTGGCAAAGCCTTTTTCCCAGTTAAAGTTGTACTCAAAATGCTGGCAAATGTGATGACAGTTTAGTGCTTACTCTTCCTGGCAGTTCATCCTGTCCTTTTAGAGAGGCTTCTGTCACCAAACAATGTTTGACAGAAACAAATACCCACCAATTTCTCAGCAAGTCCTGCACTGGTGTCTCACCTGAAAAGAAGCATGTTTTAAGTTGACACCAAGCTCTGCCCTTCCCAGCATGCACAAGTGGTTGGCATGGCAAACATCTCAAGATGAAAATCCTTGAAACTGTCATTGCAGGTAAAGGCAGGCTGCAGCAGCTAGAATTCTGAGAGGCAAAAATGACTTCTGGTTGTTAAAACTTATTACACTGTCAATGGCATCTTAATCATTTAAAGTACATCTTAGCTGTACAGCTGAAATTGTCACTGAATCACTCTTTATATAACACATCATTTTCAAATTGATTCCTCATGAATGATGACACTACAGGGCTCAAGTTCCAACTGCTTTTGGTTAAAGTGATGTGTATTTTGGCAGTGAGTTGTGGCTATATATGTAATACATGGCTATAAAGATATAAAGTATTTACAGGTGAATCCTGTGACTTATCTTTTTTGACAGAATCTGTTGAAGTATGTGAGATGCTGCCAGAATTCTTATTGAAAACTGTTTGGCCAGATCAACCAAAATAATTGTGCATAGATTTTAGTTCTTAGTGCTCAAAAAACCATAGACTCACTGAGTCACATAAACTAAAAGGGACCTTTAGGATCAGCTCTTGCTCAATCAGGCTGGGTATCATAAAATCAGACAGGTTGGAAGAGACCTCCAAGATCATCCAGTCCAACCTAGCACTCAGCCCTGTCCAAGCAACTAGACCATGACACTAAGTGCCTCATCCAGTCTTGTCTTGAACACCTCCAGGGACAGTGACTCCACCACCTCCCTGGGCAGCCCATTCCAATGCCAATCACTCTCTTTGCCAACAACTTCCTCCTAACAGCCAGCCTAGACCTCTCCCTGCTCAACTTGAGACTGTGTCCCCTTGTTCTGTTGCTGGTTGCCTGGCAGAAGGGACTAACCCCACCTGGCTACAGCTTCCATTCAGATAGTTGTAAACAGCGTTGAGGTCTACCCTGAGTCCCCTCTTCAGGCTGCGGCCCCCCAGCTCCCTCAGCCTGTCCTCATAGGGCTGTATTCCAGGCCTCTCACCAGCTTTGTTGCCCTGAAGATGGGTAGAGCAGGTTACTCTTTGCTTTGTGTTACTTCCAAGTATGGCAACCTCTCAGGTCAGTGTGCTCCCAGTGCTTCACCACTCTCATGCCATTTTTGTTCTTTTGTTTTCTCATATGAAGTCAAAATTCCATTTTACTCCTCTTGTCCTTCAAAGCTGTAGCTCTGTGAAGAGTTTGTCTCTCTTTTGTGCACTCTTACATTAGGTATTTTCAGATGGCAGCAAACCTCTTTTGCAGGCTGAACAAAGCCAGTTCTCTGAGACTCTTCTTGTACATTGTGAGCTTCAGCCCACATACTTAAGGTATCCACAGCATATACTTGGGTTTGAATATTCCTTTTCATAACTGTTTACTGAAATATGCCACTCTTGAGTTTTTTCATAATGAAATGCAAGAAATTCACCTCTAACACTCTGTTATTATTGATGGATGTTTCCAGCCTTAGCCGTGTGGAAGAATTGAGCCTCTTTAAGAAGAAAATGTCCAAGATATTGCTGTCCATTGTTCAACAGCACACCTAGGGCTGAGATTTTTCTACCTCTTTAAGGAAACTTGGAAAGCAGGAGGGATCAATTTAGTCTCTGAAGTATGTGTTAAGCAGTTGAGCTAGGAAAGAAGGGAAAGGAAAAAGTCTGCAACCCCAGAGGAAGCTGAAGCTATTTAAACTTGTTAGGGATTTTCAGTGCGTTTTTAGATAGTTACAAAACTGCTGTGGCAGCAATCCCAAACCGTGTTAAAAAGAGAAGCCCACATGTGAAGATAACTTGGGTTTATGGGACAAAGTGGCTTCTCTCTTGAATAAGTGGATTCTGAAGCATATTTGAAGCACATTGAAGCTTGAGCTTTAGCAACACTGGGAAATCACCCTTTATGTTCATGCTGGGACAGCTGCCCAGGTGCAATCTCTTGATACCAGCAAGCAATGCCACTATTTTCAGTTAAGCAGTAGACATTTTTTCCTCTTTTTATTCCAGGAAGCCATAGGCAGTTTATCTGCACAGAGTATGAGCTAGCATTCCTGGCTAGCCTCTGAGAGCTGTGAACACGATACATTTCCAGTGTGGAGAGTCTTAATCAGCTTGGCCAGCTGACAAGACTATAGCTGTCATCATGTTAGCATTATAAACATGGCTTTTTAACCAGCAGTGCTACATGGAAACTGCAAGAGCACCAGCAGAATCCTGCTCTGCCTCTTGTCATCCTGAAAGATGTTCTGAGGAACCAGATGCTAAAACAGCTACAGGCCCCAACAGACTAATTCTCAGTCACCATGAGAAATTAATTGCTAAACACTACTGTCTGCTTTTTGTCCATCAGCTTTTCCTTGTTTCTACCTTCTTAACAAGTCATAGAATCATAGAATCGACCAGGTTGGAAGAGACTTCCAAGATCATCCAGTCCATCCTATCCCCCCAGCCCTATCCAGTCAACTAGACCATGGCACTAAGTGCCTCATCCAGGCTTTTCTTGAACACCTCCAGGGATGGTGACTCCACCACCTCCCTGGGCAGCCCATTCCAATGGCAAATAAAGGACAGTAGAATTGTAAGGTGGAAACTGTTGGAAGGGCTATGAGCATGGCACTTTGCTACACAAATGCAGTGGAGCTGTATGCACAGCTCTTTCCAAATGAGCTTGATTCCAGTTTAACTACCACTTCTTGATGGATGAGAAGCTGGACATGAACAGGCAGTGCAAGCTTACAGCCCAGAAGGTGAATCATATCCTGGACTGCATCAAAAGCAGCATTGTCAGCAGACCCAGGAAGGTGATTCTGCCGCTTTGCTCTGCTCTGCTGAGACCTCACCTGCAGTGCTGCATCCAGCTCTGGAGCCCTCACTCAATATAGGAAGGACATGGAGCTGATGGAGCAGGTGTAGAGGAGAGCCACGAAAATGCTCAGGGGCTTGGAGCAGCTCTGCTACAAAGACAGGCTGAGGGAGCTGAGAGTGTTCAGCCTGCAGAAGAGGAGGCTCTGGGCAGACCTAATAGCAGCCTTCCAGTACCTGAAGTGGGCTATAGGAAGGCTGCAGAGAGACTGTTTGCAAAGGGCTGCAGGACAAGGGCAATGGCTTCAAACTAGAGCAGAGCAGATTGAGATTGGATGTTAGGAACAGGTTCTGCACCAGGAGGGTGGTGGAACACTGGAACAGGTTGCCCAAGGAGATGGTTGTGATGCCATCCCTGGAGATATTCAGAGTGAGGCTGGACAGGGCTGTGGGCAACTTGACCTAGTTGAGGATGTCCCTGCTGACTGCAGAGGTGGTTGGACCAGATGACCTTTGGAGGTCCCTGCCAACCCAGACCATTCCATAATTCTTGAACCTAGCTTTTTAAGTACAACAGGCAAATAGGGGAACAAAAAAGCTTGGTATTCATGGCTTCCATTTTATTGTTCTTTCTCTATTTTTTTCCTTTCCCTTAAATAGAATTCTGGGATTGAAAAGGCATTTTTATTTGATGTAGTCAGTAAGATCTATATTGCAACAGACAGCACTCCCGTGGACATGCAAACTTATGAGCTCTGCTGTGATATGATAGATGTTGTGATTGACATCTCTTGTATATATGGGTAAGTAAATTGTTAATGTTTTTCATGAAACTCTGTGTCTAGAACCTGAATGGCCTCAAAATTAGAATGGTGTGAGTATAAAAAATAAGGAGAACGTTGCCAGAGTAATTTGTCAGGATAGGGGAGGAGGAGGAAATGGCAGGTCTCTGAGCTACAGATCCCCAGTCAGCAGCAAGCACTGTTCCCTGCTTTTGTGAACCCCTTCCTCTTTCAGTGCTAGTAGTTTTATTTGGAGGAAGGAGTGGAAAGTAACCAACCTAAAATAAACAGAGATGTTAACATTGTCTTTTTGTTCTCCATGGAGATCAACAGAATGATGCCTCCCATTAGAAAAGAAATGTGGATCTATATATACTTCTTTCTGATAGGTGCTGGCCTCTACTTCAATAGCTAGTGGCCTTTTACTTTGCTCTTTTTACTTCAGTAGCTAGTGGCCTCTACTGGCCTCAGAGGGCTGCTTCACTCTTGCTTCAACTCTGTTCATCCACTTCTCCCTCCGTGATCTTTTCGAGTGTGTTTTTTTTCAGTTCCCCGTCCTCATACATCAGCAGCTGGAGATCTCCTGGCATGCCAAGTCCATCTCCTTGCCAGTTATGCTCTGAATGGCTCAAATGTAGTATCAGCACTTGCTAAGAAGACCATGCTTAGAGTGTGGTAGTCTCTAGTGGCCTTGCATTCTTTTCCACTGGTACTTGCACACTTGGCAGAAGCTATGAAGGAGAATCCTAGTGCAAGTGTGCACTAATTGTTAGAACTTAGAACAAAAAATAGTTCAGTACCTTTCTAAAATGTCTTAAGTTTGTACATTCTACATTCTGTATGTTTCAGATTTTGGAATTGATCACTTCAGTAACTGTACAAGAAGTTGTGTTTTACAGAAGAGATGCTGATTCTGTGGCTTTTTGGTTTGGGTTTTGGGGTTTTTTTGTACAGAAAAGGATGCTGCTTGTAGTCCAAAAGGCCATTTATTTAATTATTATCTGTACAACACCATTTTTGGGGCTCTCTGTTCACAAAATGTCACTGTCTTTGTATAACCATTTAACATTTATCACCAGAAATCTGCTTGCCACGATTTTAGCTGTAGACTGAAGACATGATACAACAATTCATTTCCTATCCTCTTTTCCTGGAGCATCTGTGGAACTTGGCACCTTAATTTATTACTGATACTGATTGTTCCAGTAGGTTGGTGATAACTACTCATTTACCAAGATCTCTATGTGCATTCAGGAATGAGGGTAAAATTACAAGGTATAAAACTAATTCAGTGATCATTGTGACCCATCATCCGTGAAGGAGAAATCTGTTTTCATGCCTACATCTCATGAGGAAGGTCTCATGATGGCTTTAATCTATCAGCCAGCTGCCACTGTTCAAGCAAGGTTATTAGATTTGGAATTAACCAGTACAGACTTACTGGTTCACATGTTTCAGATAAAGTCCAAATATAATGTATTGATTAAAGGAAAACAGACAACCTCATGCTAAGTGGTTGGAGATTAACAGAGGAAAATAAGGTTCTAGTTCAGGTACTTAGCAGTTAAGCAAACTGGATTCTATCCCCAGATCTCAGATTGGATAAATGATTTCATCTCCACATCTTCTTAGTGTTTATAATGTGTACTTTGAAGAAGAGCCTCCCTGAAATATTAACATGAAAATCTCTTGAAGATTGAGATTGTCTGGGGAAAGAACCAATGTGGAAGTACTTGTATTAGCTCATTGGTGGCTTACCTTTTCTCATTTGTTTGTTTGAATATTCCCTCTTAGGCTAAAAGACGATGGCACTGGAACTCCTTATGACAAAGAGTCAATGGCAATCATAAAACTGAACAACACAACTGTCCTTTACTTAAAAGAGGTGACAAAATTCCTTGCTCTTGTTTGTTTCGTCAGAGAAGAAAGCTTTGAGAGAAAAGGTATTTTTTCCCCTTTGCTATCATTTCATTACTTTACCCAAAGGGAGGTTGTAACCAGGTGGGGTTGGTCTCTTCTCCCAGGCAACCAGCAACAGAACAAGAGGACACAGTCTCAAGTTATGGCAGGGGAGGTCTAGGCTGGATGTTAGGAGGAAGTTGTTGTCAGAGAGAGTGATTGGCATTGGAATGGGCTGCCCAGGGAGATGGTGAAGTCCTTGTCCCTGGAGGTGTTCAAACAAAGCCTGAATGAGGCACTTGGTACCATGGTCTAGTTGATTGGACAGGGCTGGGTGACAGGTTGGGCTGGATGATCTTGCAGGTCTCTTCCAACCTGGTTGATTCTATGATTCTGTACTGATCCCTGAGGTTGTTCTTGTCCAGCCATCACCTATACTTGTGTCTTCCATCTTGTGGTACTAATTCAGCAGTGTGTACTTGTGCCACATCTGCTGGGCTGTTTGACAGGCTGGTTAGCTTTTGTTTTGCAGAACTTCAACTGGTTGAATTTCTCTTCAATGTATGTATCACCTTTATTGTCTGTGAACATTAGATGTAGTTAAAAGACTTATTTGTACATTCCTACTGCAATCTGTCTCAGAAAAAACACACCATGTTGAGTAAACACACATTAGGCTTTGTCCACAAATGTAGCAGGCTGTTGTGTCTACAGAGCTGAGAACATTTAGTGCTGTAGCCTTTAACAGTGCGATTTTAGTGTTGCAGTGCAGATTAGCTTTTGGTGCCTGTTGACTGCCACATAAGGTTTTGTCTGAACTCCAGGAAAGGGTTAAGAAATCTTCTGACATTAAGCTTGAATGAGGTCATAAGCTCAGTACCAAACTTCTAAGATTGCACTGCAGTGTTCCACAATTGTAAGACCCAGTAAGCCTTCCAGTTGACTACCAGTATGGCTTCACAGCTTGTCTGTGGGATTACAATCAGCCCACTCACACAGTACTGTTATTTACCTATTACATATGGATGTAACCTAGCAGCTTGTCTTTTGTGTTATTTTACAACTTCAGTGTAAGCTGAGATAGAGCTGGCCGTTACCAGGTAATAGTTCTATCAAGTATCCATTTCAAAGCTTAAGCATTGCCAAAAAAGTCCTTTATTTGCTTACTAGATGCTACTTAATTCCTTCCCAGTTATTCTGTAAGTCACATTTACAGAATGACACTGTAGCTTAGGAAGTATTTTACATTGCTTGTAGGGTACTGAGCACTGCTTCAAACCTCTGTATTAAGCTAAGGCTTTATCTGCCAATGAGCTTCTATTTGCTTTCTCTTAAGACTGATATCTAATATTGGACATCATATGTGTTTATCACAGAATGTTAGGGGTTGGAAAAGACCTTTAAAGCTCATCCAGTCTAATCCCTTGCCAGAGCAGGATCACCTAGAGCAGATCACACAGGAATGCTTCCAGGCAGCTCTTGAATATCTCCAGAGAGGGAGACTCCACACCCACCCTGGACAGCCTCTTCCTGGCTTCTGTCATCCTCACTGCAAAAAAATTCCATCTCATGTTTCCATGGAACTTCCTCTGCCTCAGTGTCCACCCATTGCCCCTTGTGCTGGCACTGGGCATCACCCAGCAGAGCCTGGCTCCAGCCTCCTGCCACTCACCTGCACATCTTTATAACCATTGATGAGGCCCCCGCTCAGGCTCCTCCTCTGCCAGCAGCACAGCCCCAGCTCCCTCAGGCTTTCCTCCTAAGGAAGGTCTTCCACTCCCTTCATAATTTTTGTGGCTCTGTGCTGGACTCTCAAGCAGTTCCCTGAGGCCCTTCTTGAGCTGAGGGTCTCAGAACTGAACACAATATTCCAGATGCAGCCTCAGCAGAGCAGAGTGGAAAGGGGAGAGAACTTCTCTTGACCTACTAATCACAGCATTTCTAATCCACCCCAGAATTACACTTTCTTGGCCACCAGAGTACATTGCTGGCTCATGATCAGTATTCCACCCACTAGGAGCCCCAAGTCCTTTTCCCCTTCACTGCTCTTCAAAGGTCAGTCCCCAACCTGTACTAATGTTTAGCACAGAAAAAAATGCCTGAAAATATTGCTGGTGTGGGTGTCTGAGGCTGAGGGAGCTGGGGGTGTGCAGCCTGGAGAAGAGGAGGCTCAGGTCAGACCATATTGCTCTCTACAACTGTAGCCTCCTTTCAGGAGGCTCTCTTCTCTGAGGCAACCAGCACCAGAACAAGGTGACACAGTCTCAAGCTGCACCAGGGCAGGTTTAGGCTGGATGTTAGGAAGAAGTTCTTCACAGCAAGAGTGATTTGCCTTGGAATGGGCTGCCCACGGAGGTGGTGGAGTCACCGTCCCTGGAGGTGTTTAAACAGAGACTGTAGATGATAGATGAGGATCTCAAAGGTCTTTTCCAACCTGGTTAGTTCTGTGATTCTGTGATCATGACCTCCAGATGGAAAGTGAGGTAGAACAGAAGCAACTTTGCATAAAGATCTTCATTAAGGTGGAAAATCTTTCTGTCTCCGCAGGATTGATAGACTACAATTTCCACTGTTTCCGAAAAGCCATACAAGAAGTATTTGAAGTCAGAATGAAGGTAGTAAGATCTCGAAAACATCAAAGCCACATGCCAAAACCCAAAAGACCCACTCCCAACGGGACACCCAGAATGCCACTGTGACAGAGGTGTTCTGGCATTGTGGCAGGCAAGTTTCATCAAGTTGCTGCGACTTCTGCATCTGGTTGCACTGAGTGAAGTGGAAAACGGATGGGACTGGTGTAAGACTTTCCCTTGAACGTTCAGGAAGCACTGGTTAAATATTTTTATCCAATCAGTTTTTTTGTTTTGGGTTTGTTGTTTGGGTTTTTGTTTTTTTTTTTTTCATATAGTGAGCACTTTGAACAAAAATGTTGTATATATCTAAGCATTGAGGTGAACAACTGTAAGGATTTTCTTAATATATGCTGTAAAGCTTTTTTCATGCCGTACTAAGAAGAAAAAAAACCCCAACCAGCTGTGACAAAGGAATACTGGGTACATAATTTGCACTTTTTCATGTTTTCCTTGTGGAGTTGGACTTTGATAAACTTAATTTTTATGGTGATTTTGATGCATGGTGTCAGGTAAGAAAACAAAACTAAACTGTATGCTGTAAGTTTATTTACCTGCAACAATCCAATTGGTTAGTAAACGATTGAAGAAAAACTTGGTACCAATGCCTTTTAAAATTTGGGACAGCTAATACCTAACATTCATACAGATCTAATTTCATATATTTTTCAATTTGTAAGCTGAAGAATGATTTTGAAGTATTACAGCAATAAGCACCTTACCAGGGGTCCTATCTGGTAGGTAAATATTAGCTTTTGTAACAAAAAACAAACAGGCTTTTGGCCAAATTTCCTCCAGAGTTCACCATAACACTGGTCGTGCCCTCTGTTGGGTCTGGTTGTATTATTTACCTCAACATATGCCACTAAAATACCTTTCTATAAATATAATTGTTTTGTAAAATGGCTCTATGTTGCACTGGTATTTTTATAAAGCTTTGAAGGGACATGGAACTGTTGGAGCCAGTCCAGAGGAGGCCACCAAGGTGCTCAGAGGGCTGCAGCAGCTCTGCGATGAGGACAGGCTATGAGAGTTGGGGCTCTGCAGTCTGGAGAAGAGAAGGATTCGAGGAGACCTTGGAGTGGCCTTCCAGGATCTGAAGGGGGCCTACAGGAGGGCTGGGGAGGGACTTTTCAGAAGGTCTTGTAATGACAGGATGAGGGGTAATGGGTTTAAACTGGAGGAGGGGAGATTTAGACTGGATGTTAGGAGGAAGTTCTTTACAGTGAGGGTGGTGAGACACTGGCACAGGTTGCCCAGGGAGGTTGTGGCTGCTTCCTCCCTGGAGGTGTTCAAGGCCAGCTTGGATGAGGCCTTGAGCGACCTGTTCTAGTGGGAGGTGTCCCTGCCTACCGCAGGGGGTTGGAGCTGGATGATCTTTGAGGTCCTTTCCAACCTAGACCATTCTGTGATTCTATGATGTTGTGTCTGAAAGGCTGAATTTACATCACTAAGTTTGGAACGCCTGCACCTCTGCAGTTGGCAGGGAGAAGAGTCTGCATTTCCACTCTGTACCAACAGGAGGTCCTAAGGATGTGAGCACTGTGTTCCTATTCCCTCTAACAGGGGCACGTTTGTGACTGACATCGAGACGATTAAAACAGAGACTGGACAATGTTATCTGCTGCAGTGATCAAAACACATCAGTACTTTTTAACTTGATATTGAAGGTGGGCAGACTTGCCACAGGATTAGCCAGCACAACAGAGCAATCTCAAGCCTAAAAAGAAGTAAAACTTAAAAAATTCAATTTCTTTTGGTACTGCCACCACCTGTCACCTTAAATCACCTTCTGAACAGCCCCTCATTTAAACTACCACAAACCTGTCTTCAAAGTTCACCACAGAAAGGTTGTATAAGGGTCACTTTTTAACATCTCTCCAGTCCAGAAGACTTGCATTAAATGCTGCCATAATTTCTGCCCACATCTTTCTCTTCTGTTGAGACCCAGCAGTGGGTCAAAATCTCTGTCCTGCTCCTTTCACTCCTTCAGGTGTAAGTGACAGTGTGGGGCAAAGAACACCTACCAGGCTGGACCAGACACTGTTGGGGTTTGTTTATTTGTTTTTTAATAAAGGATGTTATGATATTAGCTGTGGTATGAATCATAACTAAAGGACATAATTTCCATATCTTTGGCCTGATCTCTGTGTAGTCCTGTGTACCTTTAGAGACTATCAATTTGTTTAAGACAAGTGAGCTCATGTTGTCCCCTCCAGAAAGGTTATGGTGCATAATTAAGTGAAGGTGACTTTAGATATCATAGGAATTTTTTAATTGGATGAGTAAGCATATTTGTTATCAGATTACTTAGGTTTCAAATACCACAGTTTCATAGCATGTTAGGGGTTGGAAGGGACCTCCAGAGATAGTGGAGTCCAACCCCCCTGCCAGAGCTGGACCACAGAATCTAGCACAGGTGACACAGGAACACAGCCAGACAAGGGTTGAAAGCCTCCAGAGAAGGAGACTCCACACGACATAGATTCTTTTCAGTGCCATTTTACTCTTTCATGGCATCTGTGTCCAGTGACTCCGTAAAGCTGAGAAGGGAACATGAGTGAGTGGGAAACAGACAGAGAAAACCACTGGAGGAAGACAATGAAAACCACAGCTTGAAAACTGCTTAATAAGAAGAGCCACCTGTACTGGTGCATTTTATTGGTCCTTCCCAGGTGCAGGACTCTGCACTCTTCTTTGTCAACCCTCACTAGGTTCCTCTGCCCTCTTTCTCTGTTCAAGTCTCACTGAACAGCCTCACAGCCTTCAGGTGTCTCAGCTGAGCCTCCCAGTTCAGTGTCATCAGCAAACTTGCTGAGCAGACTCTGTCACTGATGAACAGATGTTGAAATACATTTAATTCTAAAACTGAATTTTGGTAACAGAAAATTTCTGCTTGGGTGTTAGTAGAGTAAGCACAATTTGTATCAAATTATTTATGTTTCCAATACATTTAATGCTGAAACTGAAAGAATGTTTAAAATGCATTAGCTTTACCATTTAACTGTGGTGTTTTCATTTAGGTTGATGGCTTTTGATAATTTTCTAATTGGGAGCTCATATTTCGGCTACAGTGATTGGGTACTGAGAGAGGCATGCAAAGTTGTGGGTTTGTTATGTTTTTAAGGAACATATTGATTAAAATCTCTTCCTTTTTTCTTTTAAATCTCATTTTGAAGGGATACAAGAGATAATCCTGACAAGGCAGCCTTGAAATCATAGAATCAACCAGGTTGGAAGAGACCTCCAAGCTCATCCAGTCCAACCTATCCCCCAGCCCTATCCAGTCAACTAGACCAAGGCACTAAGTGCCTCATCCAGTCTCTTCTTGAACACCTCCAGGGATGGTGACTCCATCACCTCCTTGGGCAGCCCATTCCAATGGCAAATCACTTCCCAACTAGTGCAGTGTTTCCAAAATACGTGACCTGCAAGCTTCCATTTTTATACCTCATCAGAGCTGGGACCATTATTGGACTAGACATCTTGATTTAAAACATGTTTAGAGCAAGCCCAGACCAATTTAGTATCCCATAGACACTTTAAAGTCAGGAGCTAAGTGATTATAAAGCATCGGTTCCAACAGCTTGTTATAGATGAGTTGGAGAAGAGAAGACTGAGAAGAGATCTGATCAAGGTGTACAAATATCTGAGTGGTGGGTGTCAAGTGGAGGGGGCCAAGCTCTTTTTGGTGGTCAGTAACAGTAAGACAAAGAGCAATGGACACAAACTGAAACAGAGAAGATTTCACCTCAACATGAGGAAAAACTTCTTTACAGTGAGAGTAACAGAGCTGCCCAGAGAGGCTGTGGAGTCTCCTTCTCTGGAGACTTCCCAAACCCACCTGGATGCATTCCTGTGTGAACTACCCTGGGTGATGCCGCTTTGGCAGGGAGGTTGGACTGGATGATCTCTGGAGGTCCCTTCCAACCTCTAAGGTTCTGTGATTCTGTGATCACTCAAGTAATTCAATAGGCAGCAGCCCGGAGCACTTAATGGATTCTCTGAAGAGTTAAAATGCATCCTTGACCATGCACTGAAACATCACAGAATCACAGAATGTTAGGGGCTAGAGGGCACATCGAAAGGTCATCTGGTCCAAACCCCCTTGTTGCTCATGCACATCCACATCAGGTTTGGAGACCACTCTGACAACAAACAGAGCCAGCTGAGCCATGGGAAACAATCCATCTTAAGTCCTTTTGCAAACAGAAAGAACAGGGATGTGCCTTCTGGGAAGTCTAGTAGAGACAAATCAAAAGGATTGAGGCGAATTAAGAAGTCCTAGCAGCCAGCATCTCTTCTCTAAATCCTGCAGTGAGAGGTGGAACCGTGGTCTGCTTGTCTGCAGTGCCCTTTTCAAAGACTGAATCATCTTCTGGCAAGCCAAATGGTCTGATCCACAAATTGCTTCTCTTTCAGTACTCTCTTCACAGCTGCTCAAACTGTTTTTGTCTGCCAGTGTGCCATTCATCACGCTGTCTGCTCTCACATCCTAAGTGTTGAACGCGACCTTTACAGCAGAGGCACACAAATCACCTCACTCCCACCAGCTCAGCAATGTTTCCAGTCCTGCACCTTCAGCAATTTCCTATTTCAGTTCCATATTTTCAATCTATAAAGCAGCAGTCATCATCCCAAGTTCTGCAATTCTTCATTATGCAGAAACTTGAATCTTTGCTTTAAATTTACTGTCCTCTTGTCAGATTATGAATGGCTTTCCAGCTTTTCTCAATGCATCCTCTCCCATTAAAAGCTTCCCACTCACACCAGCTGAGTGCATCCTTAAAAGTTCTTCAGGATGGGAGGAGCTTATTCCCTTCTTCTCTCCCCTCTTTATATTGCTGCTATTCATAGTCCCCATAAATCCAAGCTGTAAATCCCTAGTATGAACAGTTATAGAATCATAGAATTATAGAATGGTTTAGGTTGGAAGGGACATCAAAGATCATTTAGTTCCAACCCCCTGCCATAGGCAGGGACGCCTCCCACTAGAGCAGGTCGCTCAAAGCCTCATCCAACCTGGCCTTGAACACCTCCAAGGAGGTTGTGGAGCACAGAAGCACAGAATGGGATCAAAGATCACATCCAGGGTTGGTGACTCCAACACCTCCCTGAGCAGCTCAGTTTCCATGGAACTTCTTGTACCTTTATTTTCACTTTGCACAGTGTGGCCTACCACAGATCCTACACTGATGGTCCAGATCAGGCATGGACTTGCTCGGATGGTTATAGCAATTTGGTGACTCCTTCCCTCATTCTCTTTCCTCCATTTCTGAAATAATGCTAATTAAAAGCCATCTGGCAAAGCTGCCCATTTTGTGAGGCAGTTGCTTTAGAACTGAGCTTTCCTGAGAAGTATTTTCTACAGGGCATCAGTTACACAAAAGGTTACACAATGCCCTGCTTGTTTTGATCAGTGAGGAGGAGGTACACTTGTTGAATCCAGACTTAGCAGGACTGAATCCCCAGAAAGGATTTTAAAAGCTGAGACTCTTAGTCACCAGCAAGCACAATGATGATTTCTCTTTCCAGTGAGTCATAGCTGTTCCCACTGATTACAAAGGCATATTAATATTAGATTCCTTAATTGCACTGGAGTTTAATTCTGCAGTCAACTGTCCATATTGCAAGGGCAGCATTGCAAATGAAGCAAACTGCCCTACATTTTGTGAACTGGTGAAAGCAGGGTGTGAAGGCTTTGTACAAAGCACTGTTGGACTTTCATAAGCTTTTGTGATCTCAAACCTTCCCTAGAAATAATTTGTAGCTGACTTTATTAGCCTACAAACTGTACAGACCTCTCTGAACTGACTTGAGTTAATCATCTAATATATTGTATACACTGTTGAAATGTGCCTTACCTCCCACAATTATATGACCTGCCAAGAGTCATGCATAATAATCCCATTACCTACCTTAATCCCCTTAGGTCTGCAAGAATATACACTGGTACATCAGATCCAAGTGCAAGAAATGAAGCCCTATGTCACACAGGTGACCTCTCTCTAAGAGAAAGGGGAAGGATCTGGAAGTAACTCTCTCTTTATGGGCTCCTGCTGCAGACTTCTTGCTGGAGGCAAGGGAGGTGGTTGAAGCCCCATCCCTGGAGGTGCTTAAGGCCAGGCTGGATGAGGCTCTGACCAGCCTGATCTAGGGTAGGGTGTCCCTACCCATGGCAGAGGGTTTGGAATTAGATGATCCTTGTGGTCCCATCCAACCCTGACTGATTCTATGGGTCTATGTTTCTATGGTTCTGTGATTCTATGATCTCTTCAAATTGGAAATTAAAAACAAGAAAAAACCCACTCCCCATCACCAGAAGTTATGACTGATTTGTTTTGGGGTCACACTGAAATCTTACTTCAGTGTGGGACGTTGCTAAAGCCACACAACTTTTAATATTCAGAGTCGTCCAAATTCCTGATGTTCTGCAGCGAATTGGGTGAAGCTGCACAAAAATCTCTCTTGCAGGGATTCAGTGTGGGGTTAAATAACAACTTCTTTGCTGCAGCAGGGTTCAGGAAAGCTTTCCAGTTCCTATATGCTCCAGCTGAGGGTGTTTATTTTTTCACCAAGTTAGATCATCTGACAGGATACACAAGACACACCAAGTGCTGCCAGCATGTAGGATTCGACTGCAAGTTTGCTACTATACTTGGCACTTGGCTTTTAAACCCTGACAAGTTCTAGCACAAAATGGCTTCTCTCTGCAAAAGCCCAAGGAAAAGGCAGACAAAAGCACTACCCAAAGGGCACCTTTGACCAGAGGCAGGAAGAGCAGGGAGGCTTCTTCTCCAGACTGGCAACAGCGTCTGTGCAAGAGCTCTGCAGTGACTGCTCCTTGCCCCCTCTGAGCAGCAGCTGGTGTGGGGCTGCAAATTAATCTCCAGATTTCTAACCATACGCTGACTACCTCTCAATCTGGAGAGGAGAAGGCTCTTCTTGTGGCATTCCAGCATCTGAAAGGGAACTACAGGAAAGCTGGGGAGGGACTTTTTAGGGTGTCAGGTACGGATAGGACTAGGGGGAACAGACCCAAGCTAGAGGAGGGAAGAAGACTGAGATTAGGCATTAGGAAGAAGTTCTTCAGCATGAGAGTGGTGAGACACTGGAACAGGTTGCCCAAGGAAGTGGTGGAAGCCTCATCTCTGGATGTTTTTAAGGCCAGGCAACCTGATCTAGTGTGAGGGATCCCTGCTCATGGCGGGGGGGCTGGAACTGGATGCTCCTTGAGGACTCTTCCAACTCTGACAGTGTTTCGATCCTGTGATATATGTCTCAGCAATTCATGCATTGTTTATTCAAAGTGAGCAGCTTCATACTTAAAGCCCCTGCAAAGACCAATGCAGTATAGTTAACCCTAACTTAAACAGCATCACTATGAAATAGGCATTTACTCACTTTGGATAAGAGCCTGAGATTCTCTGACACTTCTGACTTCTTGGATTCCTTCACTGTCTCCAGTCAGGCTGTTATCTTGAGTAGCTGCAGCTGCTGCTGCTGGTTGTAGCCTTGAAGTCTCCTTACTGTCTGATTTATGCTAGTTCTGGAGGCCCTGTTTTGAGTAAGTAGGTACAGTTCAGTAAATTCTAGTGGAAATTCACAGCTTGCAGCCTAAGGCTTCAGCAAATCTAGCTACTTATGCTAAGTAAATAAAGCTAGCAAACAGCAGGCTGAGGCACACAACATTAAACCTCTAAACAATTCAATCTATCTAAAACTTACTTATTTAAGCTAAACAACTAATACCTCTTAACAACCATCACTTTCCTTCCTCTGTATGTATTACTTATGCTTTGCATTATTCATAGAACCTCATCCCATGAAAAGGAAGATCACTTTGCCCTTTAAAAACATTCAGATACTCGTTCAGGTGGAGCAAAGTTATTAATCTAGTGCTCTTAGCCACAACATCCCTGTGCAACTGAATGGGAAAGAGTAGTGCCTTGTTTTGCAATTCTGAGAACATGAGGAGGTGAAAAAAAAACCCATAACCTTACTCAAAAGTATTGTTTTGCTGACAACTCTTTTTCACTGCTGGTCAATAAAAGAAGGAAAGAGGAAAAGAGAACTAAGACATGAAAACATTAAAAGAAAAATTAGGAAGAATATATATAAGTAGCATAGCTGAAAGTAAGGACAATTCGTGAGGCAGGAGTTTCAAGCCCATGCACATAAAAGCTCAGATGTTATTTACAGCTTGTACTGAGACTGCTGAGATGATGACCACTTTATGTGCATTCCTAGCTATAAAATTAACTTAAAGGTGTTACTCTGAGTGTATTCTGGCTGTAACCAGGCAACAGAGAAACTGAAGATGCAAAGATGGCATCATGGCATGGAAGAGGTGATCTCTCCATCAAGTCAACCTCTTGCTCATCCTTCTTGCCTTGGTGTATGACACCATCTCAGTCTTTCGTGATTCTGAAAACCAAGATGCTGCTAAGTATTAAGTATAGTTAAGTCCTTTAGGTAAGGTGGTAGTGGGTCTGCAGGCTGCTGGAAGCCTCTTTTCTAAGCCACTCATTTTCAAGCCAATCTGCTTATGCTGTGGGGTCTTGAGGCACCTTAGCCCACCACCTTGGTGGTGTAAGGCAGAGGCAAGACAAGGATGTGAAGGATATTTTCACTACTGGAGGGAAGTGATGCCATCCAGAGGGATGCTGACAGGCTGGAGAGGTCCCAGCCAACCTCACGAGGTTCAGCAAGACCAAGAGCAAGGTCCTGCATCTGGGTTGAGGCAATCCCAAGCACCAATACAGGCTGGGCAGGGACTGACTTGAGAGCAGCCCTAAGGAGAGGCACTTGGGGGTGCTGGTGGATGAGAAGCTCAACATGAGCCAACAGCATGCATTTGGCAGCCCAGAAAGCAAATGAAACCCTGGAACGGGTTGCCTAGGGAGGTGGTGGAAGCCCCATCCCTGAAGGTGTTTAAGGCCAGGCTGGATGAGGCGCCACAGTGTGACCTAGTGCAAGGTGTCTCTGCCCATGGCAGGGGGGCTGGGATTAGACGATCCTTGTGGTCCCTTCCAGCACTGACTGATTCTATGATTCCACGACCCTACTGCAGCCACCGTGGAATGGGACTCGAAGATCTTTGTGTTTTTTTTCCACTCAAAACAACTCTGTGATTCTACGACTGCAGCACCATGTCCCAACCCACCCACACCTGGCATCACGGCTCTGCCGTGGGTCCCGAATGCCGTCCGCTGCTGCTATAAACTGGCTTCTATTTGTTCACGCTCGGAGAGAGGCAGCTTGCGAGTTTCGCGTCGTGCAACACAGCCACACAAGGATCCGCCAGCTGCCGGGCCCCAGCCGCCTGCCCACGCCTCGCAGCCGTCCCGGCCTGAGGGCCGAGCCCGAACGCCAGGCCGCGGGGCGGTGTCGCCTGTGCCGGGGGTGGTGCCGGCGCCGCAGGTGCCTCCCTCCGCGATCGCGGCGCCGCTGCCACGTCAGGGGAGTTTCCTGAGGCGAGGCGGGTTGGCCAGGATTCGGCCTTCCTCCTCCTCCGCCCCCTGCCCCGGAGCCGCCACCACAGAGGCGGCGGCAGCGCGATCGGCGGCGGCGGCTGCCATGGAGGCCCGCTACAACCTCAAGAGCCCGGGTAGGCGGCGCGGCAGGCCCGGCGGGAGCCCAGGCCGCGGCCAGGCGGGGGCCGGGCGCGGGGATGCGGCCGCGCTTGCGGGCTGCCCAGGCTGCCCAGGCTGCCCAGGCTGCCCAGGCTGCTGCCTGTCGCGGCGCACGGTTCTGCCCGCCCAGCCCCGGCGCCGCCGCGGTTCGCGGAGGGCTCGGGAGCCGCTGCCGGGGCGCGGCGGTGGCGAAGCTGGCAGTCATCTCCCGGGGCGCGGTTGGGACAGGTGCAGGAGCCAGGGCGAGGCTGCGGTGGGGAGAAGGGATGGGGAGCCTAGGACGGGGCGATGCCCGCGGATGCGAGTCAGTTGCTCGCCGGGGTGGGGAGGCGTTTAGGAGAAGGCCGGCGGAGTGGTGTCCGCTTCCCGGCGCAGTGGTGCTGAAAGCTCTGGGAGCGGTCGTTGGGCTTCAGACGCCCCGGCAGCGCGGTGTGCGATGCGCGCCCCCGCACGGTCTGGCCGCTCGGTGGAAGCTTACCTTTGAACCTCTGCTCAGGCGGCTGTCCGGGGTGTCGCCTCCTTCCCGTGTGGGTGGCTGTGAGCGGCACAGTGCCAGCGACGGCTCGGTCTGTGTGGCCTGAGTTTGCCTTACGCAAGCCTTGGTGTACGCTCTGCCTCTGCACGGGTGCGTGTGCTCACTTACGGGATGCCATGTTAATGCCTTGTAACCGGATAGATTTTCTCCTGGCATCCTGGGAGGGATGCCTGGAGATGGGGGAAATGCCTTAGAAACAGCGCTCGGAAGGGAAGGTTTTGCTGCCTAGGAAGTGCAAGTGCGGCCGGGTCGGGTTCCTCTTGAATGGCTGTGTTGGAACAGCAGCCTGGCACCAGCTGGGCTCGGAGCTGGGCACACAGCGAATATTTGCCCTCTCCACTCAGGATCCGGGAGCATCTCAGAGCACACCACCATTATTTCCAGTGACGTGGCAAACCTGTCACTACTGAAGCCATCTTCCACAGATTGTAAGGGGTAGCTGAGTTTGTGTGTGTTGGGCACTGTCCTGCCACTGTCTTCTCCTCCTCTGGTTTTAGGAAGTAGGTATTAGCAGCTTGCTATTGTGGTGATGAATAAGTGGCTTCATTCTTTAGTCGTACTGACCCATTATCAGCCTGGGAGGTGGAGAGAAGCATAACATTGTGATGAGTTGTACCTCACAGATGCAAATGACAGGATTATTCACCAGATGATGTGTCTGTTGCTAAATTATGTCCCTCACCTTCACAGCCGAGTTGCATAACTGGAAGAGAAGGATCCCAAAGTGCATGACGTACTGGCTGCAGTTCAAACTAGCAGGAAGGAAGACTTTGTTTTGTTTAGGGAGGTATGCTGGATGTGTTGCCTAAGTGAATTTACAAGGCCAGATGAACATGCTTGCTGGTTGTGGTTTGCCACGTCACTGGAAATAGTGGAGGTGTGCTCTGTGGCGTGCCCCTGGGTTTGGGGTAGAGAGGGCAAATGCCCATGGTTTCATTTAGAGATGTTCTTTAGGGTGGATGTTTAGGAGCCCCTCTTGTTTTCAAGGGAAAGTTACCCTTCCTGGAGTTGATTTGCAGCACCTTTGTTGCTCCATAGCAAAAATGAACCTTACATGGCAAAGATAAATGATCTATACAGGGGGTCAGTACTGCTTTCCCAAATTAAATGTACTGTATACATTAAGGTCTTAAATGATTTCTTTTCATGTGGGTGCTAGAGGTCTATAAATTACTTCAATGTCTGTTGATGAAAGGCAGTGCAAATTGGTGCTCTGCCAGCTCTTGGTTCACCACAGGTCGGTGTGGTGCCCACTGCAGATCTAGGCTAGGTGAGAGTCATGTGCCAACCTGTTGCTGACTCTGGTCAGTTGCCTTCTTGTAAGGGCAAGGAGGTATGGAGGCATTCACCTGAGGGTCTCTTCACACTCTCACATGAGTGTGGGTTTTGGTTTTAATTTCTTCCCCAAAAGACCATTCGTTTTGGAAGGGAAGAAATTTCACACTTCAGGCTTCTTTGTATTGCTTCAATAACGCAAAGCCTTTGAAGCTGTTGCTTCATATTTTTATGTCTGGTTTTGGCACTTCTAAAAGGGCAAGCTATTTTCTGTCTTAGGATTTCAAAATGGATTAGTCAATGTATATAAGCCTGCTACCATATGGCTGATAAACCTCTCTCATCAATATTAAAGCTCAGCTGACTAAAGCACAGACTTCATCCTCTTCGTGCTTCAGGAGCATCCCTATTTTCTGAAATTTATAAGACAGCTACTTGGAATAATCTCTGCTTTGTGTTTTTGTTTTCCCCAAGGGCTGTGACCCTTAGTCTGCTGCGGGATCAGTCGATCAGTCACCAAATTGTGTAGCTGTTGTTTCTGTAGTGACAGTCTCCCCCTTTTGTGTAGGCAGTTAGCAGTCTTCTGAGCAAGTGTTAGCACAGACACAAACAAAGAACTCAGAATGGTTATTTCCTTTGGCTCACGTAGAGCCCACAGACAGCAGTGCTTTTTTATTTTGGGAGGGTTTTTTGGGTTGTTTTCAGCAGACCTCGTCTAGAATTTTGTCTGGTGAAAGCCCTGAAGAACTGAGGAGAGCACCTGGAGGGAGGCATGGTGAGATGCTGGAACATGTCCAGAGAAGGGCGACAAACCCGGTGAAAGGCCTGGAACACAAACCCTGTGAGGAGAGGCTGAGGGAGCTGGGGGTGTGCAGCCTGGAGAAGAGGAGGCTCAGGGGGGATCTCATTGCTGTCTACAACTACCTGAAGGGACATTGTAGCCAGGTGGGGTTGGTCTCTTCTCCCAGGCAACCAGCAACAGAACAAGGGGACACAGTCTCAAGTTGTGCTGGGGAAAGTATAGGCTGGATGTTAGGAGGAAGTTCTTGCCAGAGAGAGTGATTGGCATTGGAATGGGCTGCCCAGGGAGGTGGTGGAGTCACTGTCCCTGGAGGTCTTCAAGAAGAGACTGGATGAGGCACTTGGTGCCATGGTCTAGTTGACTGGCTAGGGCTGGGTGCTAGGTTGGACTGGATGATCTTGGAGGTCTCTTCCAACCTGGTTGATTCTATGATTCTATGAATCTGAAGTGATTGTGTGCACAGCCAAAGGTCCTGCACTCAGTTTTGGCCTGGTAGGCTACATACAAACCTCTCTCTGAGTGTCAGTAGAGTTCTGTAGAAAGCTTCTCTTGCTCTGGCCGTTTTCCCTCAGTTCGTGTGGGTAAGTGTACATGGTGCTGGTGCAGAGAGACTTTATTTTTCATCTTGGTCCTTGTCTGGGAATATGAGTAACAGATCTGCCTTGTCCATGACCATTCTATCATCTTCATGCTTTGTTGTGTGAGTTCTCACATGTTCTCATGGTTACCTTTTTACTTCTTGGGGCGTTCACCCTGAATTCACTCATCCTGGTGCATGCCTCTTCTGAAGGCAAGTGTCCAGGCTTCTTGGCTGTAAAGCAGTGCTAGGTCTGAAGCCTTTTCTGGTCTAGGCTGGTTTCCCTATTATTCCTCACTAATGAACTGTTCAACCTTAATGCAGATGAAAGGGGAGCTGTTTTTCAGCAGAGCTCTGACACTGCTGCCTGTGATGTGACCTCCTGGGCTCTGCAGGATGTTTAATTGACACCTCCCCCTGGCAGCACCAGAATTGGGACAACTGGCAACAGCAAATTTCCACATAGTCCATTTGCATTTTGGGTTGTAAAAAGTAAAATTCTCCAACTTTGAGCTGTTGTTTGTGGCTGTCAGGAAGCGTGAAGGAGGAAAACAGCTTTTCACAGTAGCTTGAAATCAGTATTACTCTGCAGGAAGGTTAGAGTAGCTTCCTTCACAGCATCGTGACAGTGAGTAAAGGCCTGGATTCTGAGCATGCTGCACAGCCTACAGTCAGCTGGTGATGCCAGCCTTTGTAAAGCAAAGAAATTTCCCTTTCACCACATACTCATGCTTGCACTGTAAGAATCTGGGCAGTGTTTCTCATTTTTTGTAGTTAGATAATTACATGAGTGGGAGAGATACCCATGGTTTGATCTGAATACGGAGGATGGATTAAGGGATCTTGTTTTGTGATTGCAGTTCCTAGCTGCTTGAAGAGGTAGCTGGTATTAGCAGCTTTTCCAGTAAGTAGGAGGCAGAAGCCTTGAATTTCTTGCCTGTAGTTCTTAAATTTATTCAGCTCTTTGATTTGGCTGAGTTAGGCATTTAATACATGATGCATGTGATGGTACCTGGCAGGACAAGTGCTATAACACAACTTACTAAAGGGAAAAGAAAGGGAGATGCTAGAAATACAGCTGATGCTGGTGGTTCTGAAGCAGGAGACTGGGGAGGGTACCCTTAATTCAGAACAGAAATATAGCTGTGTGTCCACACTAGCAGTAGGTTCAAGTTACAAAGGCCCTGAGTAGCTGTGCATACATGTTTTCAAATCAAGTGTGAAACTGCACCACCTCACACTGCCTATGTGTTGGTTTCTCTCAAACCTTACTGTGACCCCCTTGACTACTCCCTTAATTATTGCAATGAGGTACCAATAGAGGCTGTCAGGATAAAGCTTTTTAGGAGCTGTTTAAAGATGCACATAGTAGCCTTTGTGATTAAATACTGAGGGTATTAGTCTTGTGCTTCTCATATTTAAAGTCTGATAGTCTGTTAATGACACACATGACTAGGTGACCTTCAGAGGTCCCTTCCAACCTAGACCATTTTATGATTCAGAGATCCCTTCCAACCTAGACCATTTTATGACTCAGAGATCCCTTCCAACCTAGACCATTTTATGATTCTATGTTTTTTTCTCACATCTTTGGTGCAATTAATAATGTAAAACTACTTCAGTCAGGGCTGAGAAACTGTCTGACCTGCAACATTTATCATAGCTTTGTGCTTGTGTAATTCATTTAAGATTTATTCAGCATAAGTGATTTACATTGTGCCTTGGACTATAAACTGCAGTGAAGAAGCTGGAATATGCTGGAAAAAAAAGATTAGTTTGCTGAGAGGAGCACTTCAAGATATGTTTATGTATTTTTGTATGCAGTGCATATTGATTTCTGTTTTCCTTTCATGTCTTATGCTTTCTCTTTTTCAGCTGTCAAACGTTTGATGAAAGAGGCTGCAGAACTAAAGGATCCTACAGATCATTACCATGCACAGCCTTTGGAGGTTTGTTTCTCTGTGTTTGTGAGATACTGTGTTAGCAATGTGTACTGAAGTTCACTATATGCATATGTATTTCATGTGTACATATTTGGATACTAGCAGTGCTTAAATTGCCAGTCCTTTTTCTTTCCCCCTGTGATGAAAATCAACAGCAGAACACCACTTTAATGGTAGTGTAGTTCCAGGTTGTTAGCAAAAGCACAAAACAGCAGTTTTGCATTAGACCTGACTCAATTTGTCACACAGATATAAAAGGTTTATTCCTTCTCCCCCTTCCTGAGAACACATAAATGCATTATATTTAAGCTAAGCTTTTGCATCCAAATCTGACATCTGGCTCAGCTGCTGAGCTTCTCAACAAAACACTTAATCCTAAGTGATCTATGAGGATTCACAACTTTTGCATACAAAAAGCATGCAGAAAATGTAAATAGGTGCAATTCTAGCTGCATTGTACAAGAGAATGCTTAGATTCTGCACAACCCCTCTAAGGAGAGGCTGAGGGAGTTGGGCTTCTTTAGCCTGGAGAAGAGGAGGCTCAGGGGTGACCTTATTGCTGTCTACAACTACCTGAAGGGAGACTGTAGCCAGGGTGGGGTTGGTCTCTCTTCCCAGCAACCAGCAACAGAATGAGGGGACACCTCAAGTTATGCCAGGGGAGGAGTAGGCTGGGTGTTAGGAGGAAGCTGTTGACAGAGAATGTGATTTGCATTGGAATGGGCTGCCCAGGGAGGTGGTGGAGTCACCATCCCTGGAGGTGTTCAAGAAAAGGCTGACTGAGGCACTTAGTGCCATGATCTAATTGATTGGCCAGGGCTGGGTACTAGGTTGGACTGGATGAACTTGGAGGTCTTTTCCAACCTGGTTGATTGTATGATTCTTGAAGTCTTCTAAACACCCAGTTAGGATTTTGGACTGAGAGGACAGTGAAGTTATAGTGGTTAGAAGATTAAACAGAAACCTCTTCTGATTTGACTGGAATAATAAAAACAGGCAATGCTTGTGGCCTTCAGTTCAGGAGGTTTTTTTAGCTGTTCAGAGAAATGTGTAGCATGCTTAACATGCTTATAGACAATAGCATATTCCTAGGTGCTCTAAAACACACCTTATGGTCTACTAGTTTTTGTCTCTACCTTGTGTTTCCCCATCCTGTGGCAAAATGTAAGGTTTAACCCATGATGCTGCTTGTAAAGCACATGAAGCTCTTCTTTCTGTGACTCACAAGGAAGAGAACAATGGCAAATGAAAGGAAAATATGGAAATGTTGTTACCTCCCATCCTGGAAATAATTGTAGCTAGGTGGGCAGCCACAGCCCTGTGATACCAGTGAGATCTGTTTTGCTGACAGAAAGCCTCGTTTGGACTCCTGCCCTTAGATCAGGAGTTGCTCTGCTTGTAAATGTTCAGGGAGTTGTGGGCATCATGAGATGTGATACACAAAGCCAAGCATGGAACTTGAAGAAAATGTTGTTTAAAGAGAGGTTCTTTTATATATCCAATGAAAATAACATTCCAGATTTCCAAGTGTGTCTGATGTGTGCAGTAATGCAAAGTAACTGTTTCAAAGTTGTTTATGGAGAGGCAAAAGAGATGGGAATTCTTAGTGAAGTCTCTGTGTTGACTCAGGCATGGAAGGGGCTTTGTTCTTTCTTGGGGTAGCTCTCCCCTTTGTACTCCAAAATTCTTATTCCTTGATCCACTTTTCCCTTAGTTGACTCAATTTTCCATCTATCAGGTAATAAAACTCTTGTCATAATTAGTACAATTCTAGCAAAGGATTTGAATAATGAAATTGAGGATTTCAGTAGGATCACACAATCAGCCAGGTTGGAAAAGACCTTTGAGATCATCCAGTCCAACCTGTCACCCATCACTTTCTAATTAACTAAACCATGGCACCAAGTGCCACATCCAGTCCCTTTTTAAACACCTCCAGGCATGGTGACTCCACCACCTCCCTGGGCAGCCCATTCCAATGCCAATCACACTTTCTTGTGAGGAAGTTCCTCCTAACATCCAGCCTAAACCTGCCCTGGCACAGCTTGAGGCTATGTCCTCTTGTTCTGTCAGCGGTTGCCTGGGAGAAGAGACCAATCCCCACCTGTTTAAAACCTCCTTTCAGGTCAAAGAAGCCCATTGTGTAAGGAAATGACCAGAGAGCTACAGTATTTTATCCTTTTAAGCAGAATGCTTTAGTGTGTCAGTTGTCTGACTCTGCTCTTGATGTTGAATTCTTCAAACTTCTGCTTTGCACTGTCTCTGTAGCTTGTCCTTGTTCTAGAAAATGCTCTTTAGTTGTCTACTTCTTTGACACACTCTTCTTACTATTTCAGGATAATCTCTTTGAATGGCACTTCACTGTTAGAGGCCCTCCAGATTCCGATTTTGATGGAGGCATTTACCACGGCCGAATTGTGCTACCGCCTGAGTACCCCATGAAACCCCCCAGCATCATTTTGCTGACAGTAAGCATCTTTCCTAGATTTGCCTTTTATTTTACAAGATCATTTCAAGTGTAGGTGTCTGAGAGAGAGATTCTTGGCATTTAAGGGAGTGTTGTTTTCATAAGAAAGGCAGTGTAGTCCAGCTGATGCTGCCAGTTTAAGACAAGAAGTCTTCCGAGGTGACTTCCAAGGACAAGGGCAGAGTCCTGCACCTGGGAAGGAATAATAAACTGCACCAGTACAGGCTGGGAGAGCAGCCCTGTGGAGAGGGACCCTGTGTCCTGGTGGCTAACAAGCGTCCTGGGTTTGGGCTGATCCCTCCCCCAGGAAGAAAATTCACAACACAAACCCCCCTACTTTTTGAAAGTCAGGGAAAGATGAAATTGTATTTTCTTATAATATAAGTATAACAATGTAAAGAGAAAATAATAACTAGAGAAGGAAGGAAGGGAAAAAAAAACAATACAATAACCTTAAGGGAGATGGGGAAGGGGTCAAGCGGCGGCGGGTCAAGCGGTGGGTCACAGGAGCAACAGGCAAGCCACCTTATCATATTATGGTGTGTGAGGTATCAGTGATGGACTTCTTTATGTATGAATAGAGGCAGATGGCAGACTTCTTTCTTCAGCAGACTGAATACCATTTTTGTGAGGTTTGTGGTAATGTAATTGTTTGATTTTTACAACGTACATGAAAAAACCAGAGTTGACTTCCAGCATGTTTGATTCTATCCTCTTCCTTTCTTTCAAGGCCAATGGCAGGTTTGAAGTGGGGAAGAAAATTTGTTTAAGCATCTCAGGGCATCATCCTGAAACGTGGCAGCCTTCATGGAGTAGTAAGTAACAGTTCCCCTTCATCAAGCAACTAGGCCTTAAAGTGAAGAAATCATCTCACAAGAATGTTTATAGTGGAAAAGGAGACAGATTTTAAAGGAATGAAAGTGTGGGAGAATTTGAGAAATGTAATCATGAAAGAATGACATAGGAGAGTCTGGGAATGGCATCAAATAAATGCAAGGTGATTGAGGCAGAAAGTGGAGGGGTGATGGTAAGCTATTATTTATTTGGATGTACAAGCATTAAGAATTCTCAATTACTTAAAATAGTCTTTTTTAACTTCATTTTATATTCCAAACCCTATTACTTTACCCCATTTTCCTAAAATCATTAAAATCAGCTTGTGTATGGATAGAGGGAAGTGTGGTCATGAAAAGACAAGAGGAAAGACACCATGGTGTGAGTTAAGAGCAACTGAATGTTTTCTGCCTTTCCAAAGGCTCTCATTATCAGAGAGATTGAGAGCTGGCAAAATTCACCAAAGACAAGATTTCAGTGTGTATATGATTTTAGCTTTGAGCACAGTACATCAGTTGCTTATTTTTTGGGTGTCAGTTGGACTTGTAAAATATGTTGATAAGATCTTCAGAATTTTCTAGCAGACCACTCTTCAACTTTTGTCAAGTCTCTTCAAACAAAGCTAGAAGGCAGAAAATACTGTCTCCTAAGTAGATGTAAATAGGTCTGGTTTGTGACTTACCTTCATGTGATGTGAATCTATTAGCAAAATGTCTTAATTCTTAACTTGCATGACTACATCAGAAGGTACTGTCAAAAGAGATGTTTCAGATGACAGTTCTGTGATTGTTTAAGTAAGCTTCTTTCCCAGCATGGTGACATAGAAGGAATGAATTTAATGGTACATTACATGAAAGAAAACCACTGAGCTTGTGTGCAGTGCCTTGCAGAATTCATGCTTAATAGAAAGCACTCACAAAAAGACTGCCTTATGAATCCTTCTCTTCCCTCCTCTATTTAGATACTATCTCTGCCTTACCTTTTTAATTCAGAGCTCCTTTTTAAAGTCTGGAACCCTAATCTTTATACTGATGCAGTGTTTTTGTGACAACTTCTCTCTAAGGCCTTGCCTTTCATGTATAATATGGAGTGTAAGAAAACAGATGAAGAAGGTCTTGCTGTGTACCACCTCACTGCTTTTATGTCATTCACACTGCTCCCTGGGACAAAATTAAGCTTTGCAGGCAGAACTGCAACTGAGTTCTGAGGGTGAATGTAGAGTGAGATGAAGTAACAGCTCTTACTGCAACTTGGTTTGGATCTGTTTTCTTCTTTTAGTCAGAACAGCTTTACTAGCCATTATTGGATTTATGCCAACCAAAGGGGAAGGAGCAATAGGATCTCTGGATTATACACCTGAAGAAAGAAGAGCTCTTGCAAAGAAGTAAGCAATGAGTTTGTTACTGTGGTTGCATATATATCTCCTCTCTTTTGGAGTAAGATATTGAGTAGAAAGTCACTTCAGTCTGCTCTCTTGCATCTGTTCTCTGGCTACCATTTTGTAAGTCAGTTGTTAGCATTTCCCTAAATGACATAACAGAAAGGGGCTTTATTTTATAGATTGCTCTCAACAGATCTTTTTGAGCTACTGTGATGTGGGGTGGAGAGAAGTAATTTCAAGCTACTGGTCTTGACATCACTTGTCTCTCCATGGATTGTTTTGCAAGTAGCTGGTATAAATAGGCAGCCACTGACATGATGAGAACATGCAACGCTGAGCTATGTCATTTGTGGCCAGGTCACAAGACTTCTGTTGTGAAGTGTGTGGCACATCTATGAAGACAGCCCTCTTACCGCTGGCATCCGGAGCTGTGTCAAGCCAAGCAGACAAGGAAGCTAAGGAACTGGCCAGACAAATTAGCTTCAAGGTGAGATCACTGCTTAAATTAACTCTGTTGTACAGGGTTATAAAAAGGCAAAAAGAGGGAAAATGTGTAAATTGCAGCATTTCCTAAGTGCTGCATTCAGCATTTCATAAACCTGCGTTTCATTAACCTTTAGAGTAGGGTTAGGGGTTGGATTTGCTGATCCTGAGGGGCTTTTCCAGCATTTATAGAGACATGCAAAAAGCAGCATTGTAAGTCTTGGTTTCTTTTTTTCTCCTTTTGCTCTGCTCAAAAGGAGGCTGTAGCCAGCTGGGGTTGGGCTCTGCTGCCAGGAAACTAGCAACAGAACAAGGGGACACAGCCTCAAGCTGTGCTAGGGGAGGTCTGGGCTGGATGTTGTTAGGAAGTTGTTGGCAGAGACTGATTGGCATTGGAATGGGCTGCCCAGGGAGGTGGAGGTGGTCAACCTGGTTGATTCTATGACTGTAATGTCCTTAATTGAAGGCTCTCTGATGTTATTCTGCCATAACATTGTCCTGGATCTTCTAAAGAATTTTCATTTTGCTCTTTACGTCTCTGTGTTTTGAATGTTATATCTGTTATGTGCTTTTTAAACTGATGTTTGCACATAGGCTGGATGTAAGGAGGAAGTTGTTGCCAGAGAGAGTGATTGGCATTGGAATGGGCTGCCCAGGGAGGTGGTGGAGTCGCCATCCCTGGAGGTGTTCAAGAAAAGACTGCATGAGGCACTTAGTGCCATGGTCTAGTTGACTGGATAGGGCTGGGGGATAGCTTGGACAGGATGATCTTGGAGGTCTCTTCCAAAGTGGCTGATTGTATGACATCAGTAGTCTTATTTCTAAAGACTGGGCAATTCTTAAGCCTGCTACTGTGTAACTGCAGTGCAGGTGGCATACTTGATTGTGGTATTTCCACAAGTCTCATATCCTCTATACATTTAAAACTCACATTCCAAAATAAGTCAGATCTTTTTGGGGTAATCTGGACTGTGTTTCTGAAGGCTCCATATCTGTTCCTTGTAGGCAGAAGTCAATTCATCCAGGAAGTCTGGCAGTGGACCTTCAAAGGTGTCAGGACTGACTCACTCTGGCACTTCCCTTGAGCCCCAGCAGGATGGTGCAGCGAGAGCACCACAGGATACAACGAGTAAAACGGTAGGGATGGTCTTGGAGCTTTGTCACTGCAGGTACAGGCTCAGCCTGAACTCAAAATCGATGCTGTTAAGCTGATTAAAGGCTTCAGAGTCTGCAGTTCACACATTTCTTCTAGAACTTCTGCATGCCTTATATAAAATCAATGTGCAAATGTCAGCAAATAGAGCTCTGAATCACTTCTAGTAGTAACGGTCTCTTTGCTTCCACTTCTTTCTGTTGTAGGTTGAAGGAAATGAAGAGTTAATGGGTATAGCCATAAAGGGTTAATTGGTATAACCTCCAAAGACTAAAGGGTCACAAGGGCACAGACATCCTGTCCCAGAGTGGGGGCCCAGGATATTGTAATCTGTTACTCTATTCCATATTTCTGTACCTCCCTAAGGGAATGCACAGCTAATTCTAGGGCTGCTCTTATCTCTGCTTCTAACATGTGTGCCACTGGCTTCTGGTTTGTGGGGCAGAGAGACCTTCTGCCCTTGGCTAGTAGCTAATTTTTAGCTATGGTACTGGGCTTGTTGAAGCCTGTAGTGGGACATTAAGGCCCAGTAGCTTCTGGCTGCCTCCCTCCTCCCTAACTTGCTGCCCAACTAATCCATCTGTTTCCTAATTCCCTGGCAGATTCTCTAAACTCACCTTGAACATAAGGCAAAGTAGACAAGTGTAAGACAAAGGTAGAGGAGTGGAAATGAGATAGAAGTGTGGTTGCGATCCCCTCAGGGCAGAGTGAAGTTCAGCTTCAGTAAGAAAACAGCCAGCACCCATAAGTGACATTACAATGATCATCAAGTCCCTAGCCTACCTAACCGGGGGGCCAACCAGGCCCCCCGGCCTTTAGATCACCTCCACCATACACCCAGTGCACACCACAGGGACTCACCAGTGATGATGGGAGGAGGATCCCTCTGCCCAAATGGGCAAGCTTGAGGCTACTGCTTTCCCTGGGGCTGTTTATAAAGGGGAGCAGGCAGGGAGGGCAAAGTGGTCACACCTGGGGTGGGAGGAGATTCCAAGAGAACCTATATTAAAAAAGGGAGTGGGTAGGGAGGGCAAAGTGGTCACACCTGGGGTGGGAGGAGGAGGTGGTTCCAACAGCACTCAGGTGCTCTGCGTTTGGGGAATAAAAGGGGGGGAAAAAATGCAGTGGGGGTAGGAAAGGGACAAATATAGTGGAAAGGGGGGGGGGGGGTGTGCTGAAAGGGGGGAGATCCCCTGCCTGGGGTACTGTGTGTAGTTGTGGAGCCTCCAACACAAGAAGGATGTGGAACTGTTGGAGCAAGTCTAGAGAAGGCCACCAAGATGCTGAGAGGGCTGCAGCAGCTCTGCTTTGAGGACAGGCTGAAAGTGCTGGGGCTCTATAGCCTGGAGGAAAGGCTTCCAGTGTCTGAAGGGGGCTACAGGAGGGCTGGGGAGGGACTATTGACAAGGTCTTGTCATCAGCCCCTGACTGATTCTCTAAACTCATCTTGAAGGCAGAGGGGTGGAAAGGAGGTGGAAGGGTGGTTGGGAGCCCCCCCTGGGGACTCAGGTTTCTGGGAGGGCTGCTGTGTTTCTGCATTACTTTTTCACTCATATATTACTGTCTGTAGCTGTATAGATTGTAAATGTTTGCTTGCATAATGTGCTAAGCTGTAAATATAAAGCTTCATTCTTTCATTTCCAGATGGGTGAGTCTAGTCTGGGTGATTTTCACAAGAGCTGGGGAGCAGTTAACACTCAAACCATCACAGGGGGGAAGTTCCTAACTCAGCACACCTTCTCTTCATAAATAATGTTCTTCTAGCAGCTTCATTTGCAGTGGTTTTATAGGTTAACACTTCAGTGTGTGAAGTATTACAATTTACCATACACATAATGCATCACAGGTTTGTGCAATAGAATTTGTAGCCAGAGGCAAACTCCTCTGCATTTCAGTCGTCATTAGCTGCTTTTAAATATCAATTAATGACAGAATGTTAGAGGTTGGAAGGGACCTCCAGAAATCATTGACTCCAGCCTCCCTGCTAAAGCAGGATCACCCAGGGTAGTCCACACACAGGAATGCATCCAGGTGGGTTTGGAAAGTCTCTAGAGAAGGAGACTTCACACCCTTTCTGGGCAGCCTGTGCCAGTGTTCTGTCACCCTCACTCTAAAGAAGTTTCTCCTCATGTTGAGGTGAAATCTTCTCTGTTCCAGTTTGGATCCATTGCTCCTTGGCTTATTGCTCCTGACCACTGAAGAGAGCTTGGCTTCCTCCACTTGACACCCACCCCTCTGGTTCTTGTATACATTGATCAGATCTCCTCTGAGTCTTCTCCAGACTCAACAGCCCCAGGGCTCTCAGTCTCTCTCTGTGGAGAGAGAAACTACCTTCCTGGGTTTTATAACCTCTGCAGCAAATCTAGCTCCAGTATTCATAGCCATTTGAAGTGTGACACTTCAGTTTCAACACTGTTAGCATAGGCCTTACATAATTGTTTCGGAAGTGACTGAGCCCTGGTGGTGAGCCAAGGCAGCTGCTGTTGGGACTGTGGCAAATGCAATCTAAATTCACTGATAAATTGCAGGCAAATCCCAGCTAAGCTGTCCTTTTTAGAGAGGATGGGGCTGCAGATGCTTTGGCAAACCCTAAGACACGTCAAATAACATCAGACCATCTGCTGAGTGTTTGCTGTGTAGAAATTTAACCATGCTAATAGCATTGCTCCCCTCCCCCCACCCCAATGAGGATTTTTCCAGATTGTTCAGGATTTAATAAACCATTTTATTTTATTCTTCTTATTACAAATCCTGGCTAATACAGTAGAACTAGCTGAAATATCCAGACATTGTTAGCGTTTTCTTGAGGAAAAAGAGACTGATTTGAGTTGTGAATCTCATTTCTATTTATTTTAATCAATTATGGTTATTTAATAGAGTCATAGAATGGTTTGGGTTGGAAGGGACCTTCTGTGGTCATCTAGTCCAGTTGTCTCTGCAGTCAGCAGGGGCATCCTTAACTAGATCAGGATGCTTAGAGCCTTGTTGAGCCTCACCTTGAGTGGGCATGGGGCCTCAAGTACCTTCCTGGGCAACCTGTGCCAGTCTCTCACTGCTCTCGTGGTGAAGAACTTCTTCCTAACATCCAGTCTGAATCTACCCACTTCTAGTTTTGCTTCATTCCCCCTAGTCCTATCACTAGCTGATACTCTGAAAAGTCCCTCAGCAGCTTTCTTGTAGGCTCCTTTCATATACTGGAAGGCCACAATAAGGTCTCCTGGGAGCCTTCTCTTCTCCAAAGTGAACAACTCACAGCTGTCTCAGCGTGTGCTCAAAGGAGAGGAGTTCCAGCCCTCTGGTCATCCTCATGACCCTTCTCTGTAATACATGACTGCAAAAATCAGATGCAAAAGGTGGTTATAATGCAGCTCTAAGTAGATATTTTTAGTCCATTAAGCCCTCTTCCTCAACACTTCCAGTATGGTTTGGCAGAAAATGACTTGATATTGGGTGGAAATTGTCGTGTGAAGTGTTGTGTTCATCCAAAAATCTTGGGATTTTTGCTGTGGAGAGTTTAAAAACTTGCCTGAAGTTAAGAAAAGAAGATTCTGATTTAGAAACAAACAAAAAAAGAGTGCAACCCATCTGCCATTTTTGTTTCTTAATGCTGAAGTTGTGAAACAAAGAATAATCTTTACCTTATTTTCTATCTTACCTACCATACACTAGCATCTGGTGCTGAATTTGTGCAGGGTAATAATCACTCCTCCCTTAACCTAACTTGCTTCTTCATGCCTGCTAATACATGGTCATTATGTTGGGAATGCTGAGACAGTTCAGCTCTGAGTGAGGCACTCAGTCTCCTGCTGCCCTGATTCATTCAAAATGGAAAGCCTTGCAATTGCCAGGGAGGTTTCTCTTGAGATACAGCTCTGTTCATGTCAGTGTGGGGCTCCTTGCCACTCCCAACAGGGCCTTTCTGGATCATGTTGGAAAGAAAACCAGGTGTGTGACAGCTAGTGCTACTTACTTTACTAAGTATGAAGGAGCAGGAATATGTCTAGACTTTATTTTCCCCTTTTATTGAAAAGCTACTTCAAAAAGAACAAAAAGAACAGGCAAGGTTGAGGTTGAGAGGGGCAGGGGGAAGGCGAAGGGGTGGTTGAGAGCCCCTCCTGGGGACTCAGGTTTCTGGGAGGGGAGTTGTGTTTCTGTATTACCTTTTCCCTTGTCTATTTCTGTCTCTAACTGTACATACTGTAAACAGCTGCTTGTACATTGTGCTAGCTGTAAATATAAGCTTCATTCCTATTTCCAGAGCTGCTGAGCCTAGTCTGGGTGATTTCTAAAGTGTGGGAGGGCAGGGAACACCCAAACCATCACATATTCCCTGCTGATCTTAGACCCTGTCTTGCCTCACAACTCTCCACGTTTCATTTCCAGTCTGAAACTCAGAGCAGCAGTGCAGCAGCTGGCCAAGAGCGTGCCACGCCCGTGCCCACCAACAGATCCTTGAGCCCTCGGCAGCGCCGTGCCCAGCAGCAGAGCCAGCGACGAGCTCCCACTTCGGCTGACTTCCATCGGGTGCAGCAGCCCAGAGTCAACATGAACCACACTGGGTCGACTGTTCTGATTGTCCTGTTGACTTTTGCCTTGGCAGCTCTTATATTTCGTAGGATATACTTGGCCAATGAGTATATTTTTGAGCTGTAAGGTCGTCAGTCCTGACCTCAGCCGCTGGAGCGCTGCGCCGAGCGTTCTGTGCTGGGTAGGCCACGAGAACTGTTTACAAAGATTACTTTTTGTATTTATGCTTACATCCTTAGGAATGTTCATGTCCCTACCCGCAGGACACTTGTGAGAAAAGCAAAAGCTGGATGTGTAACTGTGACAGGTGCCCACTGAGTGCCCACTGGGTACTTGGAGAAGTGGCGCAGTGGAGGAGCGGCATTAAGGCGGGTGGGAGGGCAGGCAGTTGGAGTAATCGATGAGCTAAAAGAAGGCAGGTTTTAGTGAAGTGTCTGACTCACTTTTTTAATGGAACATAAAAGCAGTTAATCACCCCATCTAAGTTAGACACTGGAGAGGGAATTACAGACCGAAACACTACTCTGTGTTGGCGTCCAGTGAACTCTAACTTGGAGGGGATGCAGTTTTGTAACCACTTTTTATTTACCCTGATGCATTTTTAAAGGGGGAACCCACACAAATGGCTTGTGACACTGCTTTGGGTATGTGCTAGGGGAGCAGGAGGAGGGGAGGGAAGAAGGGGCCAGAAAACTACTTGCATTGTTTTGGGGTTTATTTTTTTTTTAATTGGAAGAAAGATTGGATAATCTTATTCAAGATTTGAATGTCTTCTTCTAATCCTCTCAATTGTACATCTTGTTGGTTTGTTTTAATTTGAAGGTTATATAAACCATCTCTATTCTTGCAATAGTTATAAATATGTAATATAATTATTTACCCAGAGCCTATTGTCTTTTGATTATACCAGAAATATATGGAATGTGTTAAACTGAATGTTTCATGCGTGGCTTTATTTACTGAAGAAGACTTCACCCTTATTATGCTTAAAGTCTCTTATCTAGGAACATGCTGATGAGAGATATTTATTAAAACCTTGGCAGTAATAAAGAAATTCAAGCCAGTCTTTAGTTATGTTTGAAGTATCACATAGTCATGAACATGAGCCAGCAGTGTGCCCAGGTGGCCAAGAGAGCCAGTGGCATCCTAGTCTGGATCAGGAACAGTGTGGCCAGTAGGACAAGGGAGGATATTCTTCCCCTGTACTTGACACTGCTCAGGCCACAGCTTGAGTGCTGTGCCCAGTTCTGGGCTCCTCAGTTCAAGAGAGATGTTGCAGTACCGAATGTGTCCACAGGAGGGCGACAAAGCTGGTGAGGGGCCTGGAGCGCAGCCCTGTGAGGAGAGGCTGAGGGAGCTGGGGGTGTGCAGCCTGCAGCAGAGGAGGCTCAGAGCAGACCTCATTGCTGTCTGCAACTACCTGAAGGGAGGCTGTAGCCAGGTGGGGTTGGTCTCTTCTGCCAGGCAACCAGCAAGAGAAGAAGGGGACACAGTCTCAAGTTGTGCCAGGGGAGGTCTAGGCTGGATGTTAGGAGGAAGTTGTTGGCAGAGAGAGTGATTGGCATTGGAATGGGCTGCCCAGGGAGGTGATGGAGTCCTTGTCCCTGGGGGTGTTGAAGCCAAGCCTGGCTGGGGCACTTAGTGCCATGGTCTGGTTGATTGGCCAGGGCTGGGTGCTAGGTTGGGCTGGATGAGCTTCCAACCTGGTTGATTCTATGATAGTCTTTTTGGTGATTTCATTTCAGGGCGATTCTATGTTAAGGGTTGGAAGGGAGCTCTGGAGCTCATCGAGTCCAAGCCCCCAGCCAGAGCAGGAGCATAGCGCCTAGCTCAGGTCACACAGGTGATGTCTGTGTGGCACACGTGTCTGAAAAGGCAGCATGGGCGCTTCCCAGTCGGGAAAGATGCCCTGTGAAAGAAGAGACAATCTGGGAAGCTTAATGAGCAGGGACAGCAGGCTGGTTTTACAGAGTCTGGCAGGAGGATAGCGCTGCCCTGAGATTAGGGGATTGAGCAGAAAGCCGGCACCGAGCTGCGGGCTTTTATATAATGGCTTTAGCGCACAGCCTTTAGGAGCCAGCGCAAACGTTCGCGGAGGCAAAACTTCGTGAGTAATGGCCAATCATTAAGCGGTGATGAGGGAAAAGCTTTGGAGTGAGAAGCTGGTGAGAGCCTGCGTGGAGCACCACGTCGCGGGGACAGCAGCGTTCCTGCCGCCCCTCGCCGACGAGCGGACGGCGCCGGAGTTCCGCTTGAGTCAATGTTCAGCCCCGGGGGCACCTGCACTACGGGAGGTTACTGGAGCGCCGAGTGCCCGGCTCCTCTTGCCAGCAGCATGCCTTATTTTGCAAAGCTCCTCTTAGTGATCTTCTGCTTAGTTCTTCTCGTGGAAAGCAGAAAGCACAGGAGGAGGAGGTGGACGAACCAGCTGGAGGTGCAGAGGGCGAGGTAAGGGTTGCTGAAATAGCTGTACCGGGAGTCTGATGGATGTGTTACTGCACAGCACCCACCCGGCGTGGGTTTAAGGGTCGCTCGGGTGTGGTGCTTAGGGCTACGGTTTGAGGTGAATCTTGTAGAGCAGGGTTCTAGGTTGGACTTGGTGATGCTGAGGGGCTTTGCCAACCTGCATGTTTCTGTGATTCTGTGTCACAGGCATAAAAGTCTGCCCTGCAAGTGCCTTTGCAGGTAAGGTTTTGCTGGTAGTTTTCAGGCAGTACAATCAGTTTTAACCCAGTGAGACACATTCAGTGCTAATGTTAATTAACTCTTAGCGAGGCAAGCTTTGCAGAGAAGCCGACAGTTCCAGCATGAGTCGTGGTAAAAATATTCTTAGCTCTCTATAAGAATTACTGAAAGAATTCAGAGAAGTTGCAATTCAAGAGCAGATTTTAATGTCTTTATTGCTCTAGCCCTGTTTCAAGAGCAGGTTATTTACCCTGCTTGCTGGAATGCCCCTTGAAGTTGTGTTTTGTTCTCTCAAAACGTGAGGTGGAGACATCGCTTAGCATGGGGTACTCTAATTAATAACAAATGCATCAACAACTCTCTGGAAGTTACCCAGGGATTGTAGAATTAACATTTATTTGGGAGAAATACAGGGAAATTTATATATATATATATCTATATAAATAAAAATGAAGCAGAGGCACAAGAAAGAGTTAAAGGTCTTAGTAGAGTTTATTAGATTTAGTGTTGCTGAGATTTGAGTGGAGGTTTACATTAGAAAAGATAATCTTCCAAACCTGTCAGACAGTCCAAAGGATGTTATCCCTTTTTGGAGTGAGGTCATCCAGTGGCAATTGTATCTTGCAAGATTCAAATATATATAGCCCATTGTTCAAACTATATACATATATATACATATATATGTATATAGTTCGAACAAGGGGACACAGTCCCAAGTTGTGCCAGGGGAGCAGGGGAGGTATAGGCTGGATGGTGGAATCGCTGTCCCTGGAGGTATTCAAGCAAAGCCTGGATGGGGCACTTAGTGCCATGGTCTAAATGATTGGACAGGGCTGGCTGCTAGGTTGGACTGTATGATCTTGGAGGTCTCTTCCAACCTGCTTGATTCTATGATGTTGTTCGAAGGGCTCAGAAGTAAAATAGGGTTAATGGCTTGGCTGTGGTTGGATACCTTCAGCTTTCCATTTGTGTTCTTGGGTGTTTGGTTGTTTAACACAACACTTTTATAGGGAGCATTGTTACTTGAAGACTTTACAATGAGATGTGGTGGCATGACTGGAAGCAAAGAACACCTGATAGGCACTCAGATGTATGCTGCTTAATGAGAAAGTGCAGTGCATGTGCTTATAGATATAAGGCCTGATGCTGGAATGCTAAAGCCAGTGAAGTTTTCCCACTGACTTCCACAGCATCTGCATTACTGAAAGTCTTTAATTTAACTTTGAAATCCAATTTTTCCAAGTCTGTGTTCTGGGAAACGTGGTGGCTTCAGCAGCAGCATATTCCTGCAAACTCTTCTCATGTAGTACAAATCAGCTATGTTGAAGTGACTACATAAATCAATCTTTCAAGCACGGCTTTGCCCCAAGGCAGTGCCAGTCTCTGGGTTAAAAGCCCATTGTGAGAACAATTTACAATTCAGAGTCATAGAACGGTCTGAGTTGGAAGTGACCTCCAAAGGTCATCTACTCCAACCCCCTCTGCAGTCAGCAGGGACATCCTCAACTAGATCAGGTCACCCACAGCTCTGTCCAGCCTCACTTTGAGTATCTCCAGGCATGGCTCCCAACCACGTCCCTCAACAACCTCTTCCAGTGTTTCACCACCCTCATAGTGCAGAACCTGTCCCTAATATCCAATCTCAATCTGCTCTGCTCTAGTTTGAAGCCATTGCCCCCATCCTGTCCCTGCAGCCCTTTGCAAACAGTCTCTCTTCAGACCTCTTGTAGACCCCTTCAGGCACTGGCAGGCTGCTATGTGCTCTCCCTGGAGCCTCCTCTTCTCCAGGCTGGGGCTCCCTCAGCCTGTCTCTAGCAGAGCTGCTCCAACCCCCTGAGCATTTTTGTGGCCCTCCTCTGTACTTGCTCTATCAGCTCATATCCTTCTTAAACTGAGGGCTCCAGAGCTGGGTGCAGCACTGCAGGTGAGGTCTCAGCAGAGCAGAGCAAAGTGTCAGAATCCCTTCCCTGGCTCTGCTGGCAGCGCTGCTTTGGATGCAGCCCAGGCTGGGATTTGCCTTCTGAACTAAACTGATTTATATAAATGAATTGACTGTAAAGAATAACTGATGCTGTTTGGTTTCCTATGGAAAAATGGCTTTAATGAAGAGTTTTCCAGCAAGCTAGAACTTGGGGAACGAAATGCCTTTGCATATATGCCTACAATCCCTATGCAGCATGTATAAGAAGTATGTGAGATCAAGTTTCGAGCTCTATCGAATGTGAGTGACATTTAGACACAAAGAATTTAGGCCCAGAGATTTCAGCACAACTGAAAGAGAAAAGAGTGCATGGAGCAGCAGTGTGGGTGTTTCATATCTCCAGCTGCATATAAACAGTTGAGTTGTTGCTGAACAGTGACTGAGGGACCTGGGGCTGGTTAGTGTGAAACAGAGGAGGCTGAGGGCAGAGCTCATGGCTGTCTGCAGCTACCTGAAAGGAGGTTGTGGAGAGGTTGGTGCTGGGCTCTGCTCACAGGGAATTAGGGATAGAACAAGAGGGAATGGCCTCAAGCTGCCACTGGGTAGGTTTAGACTGGACATGAGGAAAAATCTTTTCATGGCAAGAGTGGTCAGGCATTGTAAAGAGCTGCCCAGGGAGGTGGTGGAGTCACCAACCCTGGCTGTGTTTAAAGGTGGTTTGGATGTGGTGCTTGGGGCTATGGTTTAGGGTGCACCTTTCAGAGTAGAGTTCTGGGTTGGAATTGGTGATCCTGAGGGGCTTTTCCAGCCTGAATGTTTCTGTGGTTCTGTAAAGCAGCAATGAATATTGGACTCTTCTGAGAGAAGGAAAGTCCCACTCCTAGGCTAGTTTGCTACTGATGGAAGAGAAATAAAATGAGTGTCATTTTTATCACAGTTTCTGCTTAGCATTTCTCTTGCTGACTTCCCATATGAAACACAGGAGATTTTACACTAAGTGCATTGGCCAAGAAATTTTCTTCCTGTGTCTTTTTAAGGTACATCAACCTGATCTAAAGATTTTTTAACTGCTTTTAAGAAGCTAGCTTGGCTTGTGCAAGCACAGCACAGCAGAATCATAGAACCACAGGATTAATCCAGTTGGAAAAGACCTCTGAGAGCATCGAGTCCAACCTATCACCAAACCCTTCTAATTAACTAAACCATGGCACCAAGTGCCTCATCCAGCCTCCTTTTAAACACCTCCAGGGATGGTGACTCCATCACTTCCCCAAGCAGCCCGTTCCAATGCCAGTCACTCTTGTTGTGAAGAACTTCTTCCTAACATCCTGCAGGGACACCTCCCACTAGAACAGGTCACTCAAGGCTTATCCATTCAGGGCTCTGTCACCCTCACTCTGAAGAAGTTTCTCCTCATGTGGAGCTGAAACCTTCTCTGCTCCAGTTTGTATCCATTGCTCCTTGTCTTATTGCTGCTGAGCACTGAAAAGAGCTTGGCCCCCTCCACTTGACACCCACCCCTCAGATACCTCCTGTTTCTCTTGCTCTTTGCCCTCCCTGCCTGTCTGCTAGCACCACCCTTGCTCCTGCTGCTGCTGTGTTGCCACCTGGTACCACATGGTGGCGCCACCACTGCCATTGCATCCATCCATTGCCATCCACCTGGTTGTATATATTGTTGTGTCTTGCTTCCCTTCCCTATACCTCTTTGGAACTCCCCTTACCTTAAATACCTTCACACTCCACCTGCTTCTTCATTGCCCCCCCCTCCATCTTCCTCTATTAGGAAGATCATAGAACAGTTTAGGTTGGAAGGGACCTCAAAGATCATCCAGTTCCAACTGCCCACTAGAAAAGGTGGCTCAAGGCTTCGTCCAACCTGGCCTTGAACACCTCCAAGGAGGTTGTGGGTCACAGAATGTGATTGTTGATCCGCAGCCTTCCTGGGCAACCTGTGCCAGTGTCTCACCACCCTCACTGTCAACAACTTCTTCCTAAAATCCACATTCAATCTCCCCTCTGCCACTTTAAACCCATTCCTCCTCATCCTGTCATTACAAGACCTTGTCAATAGTCCCTTCCCAGCCCTCCTGTAGCCCCTTTCAGATCCTGGAAGGCCACTCCAAGGTCTCCTCCGAAGCCTTCTCTTCTCCAGGCTGCAGAGCCCCAACTGTCTCAGCCTGTCCTCATAGCAGAGCTGCTGCAGCACTCTCAGCATCTTGGTGGCCTCCTCTGGACTTGCTCCAACAGTTCCACATCCTTCTTGTGTTGGTGGCTGCAGAACTGCACATAGTATTCCATATGGGGGTCTCAAAAGAGCATCACCCACCTTTCAACACCCCCTCCCCTTTTCCACTGTATCTGTCCCTTTCCCACCCCCCACTGCATTTCCCCTTTTTATTCCCCAGACCACCTGAGTGCTGTTGGAGTCTCCTCCCACCCCAGGTGTGGTCACTTTGCCTTCCCTGCCCTTTTTGATTTGAGTTCTATTGCAGTCTCCTCCCACCCCAGGTGTGACCACTTTGCCCTCCCTGCCCTCTCCCCTTTATAATCAGCCCCAGGGAAGGCAGTAGCCTCAAGCTTGCCCATTTGGGCAGAGGGATCCTCCTCCCATCGTGACTGGTGAGTCCCTGTGGTGTGCACTGGGTGTATGGTGGAGGTTCTCAAAGGCCGGGGGGCCTGGTTGGCCCCCCGGTTACACAGCAGTAGGTCAGGTCCAATGCTTGCTCTGACATCACCCATGGGTGCTGGTTGTATTTCATTGCATAGCCTGAGCTCCTCTCTTCTAGCTGCTTCTTTTTTCTGAATTGAAGCTGAATCACTTGCTGGTAACTGGAAGCTCACAGGTAAGTAATATTGTGTTGTCATAGAATTGTTTTGGTTAGAAAATCCCTCCAAGGTCACCAAGCCCAGCCTTCAACTTGCACCACCATGTCCCAAAGTGCCATGGCCATGCACTGCTTGAACTTCTCCAGGGATGGTGATTTCACCACCTCCCTGGGCAGCCTGCTCCAATGCCTGACCACTTCTGCTTTGAGGAAATTGCTCCTCATGTTTGACCTGAACATGAGCCAGCAGTGTGCCTGTGTGGCCAGGAGAGCCAGTGGCATCCTGGCCTGCATGAGGAGCAGTGTGGCCAGCAGGACAAGGGAGATTTTTCTGCCCCTGTGCTCAACACTGCTCAGGCCACAGCTTGAGTGCTGTGTCCAGTTCTGGGCTCCTCAATTCAAGAGAGATGTTGCAGTGCCGAACGTGTCCACAGGAGGGCGACAAAGCTGGTGAGGGGCCTGGAGCAGAGCCCTGAGAGGAGAGGCTGAGGGAGCTGGGGGGGTGCAGCCTGCAGCAGAGGAGGCTCAGGGCAGAGCTCATTGCTGCCTGCAGGGAGGCTGTAGCCAGGTGGGGTTGGGCTCTGCTGCCAAGCAAGCAGCAACAGAAGAAGGGGACACAGCCTCAAGCTGTGCTGGGGTGGGTACAGGCTGGATGTTGTTAGGAAGTTGTTGTCAGAGAGAGTGATTGGCATTGGAATGGGCTGCCCAGGGAGGTGGTGGAGTTACTGTGGCTGGAGGTGTTGAAGCCAAGCCTGGCTGGGGCACTTAGTGCCATGGTCTCTTGCAGCCTGCTTGATTCTATAGCTGTATGACTTCAGGGTTTTCCACACTGTTTGGATTCCAAGCAACACAAAGTTTTGCTAGATTTTTGATGTTGTCTTTTTCTCCCTTCCATTCTCAGAGCAGAGAGGTTTTACTGAGCACTCACAGGTCCACAGGCCCTCTCCCGATGGTCAAAGCCAGGCAGGCACAGGAAGATCACCCTGCTCTACATGCAGTGTTTTGGGCATAGAGGCAGTGCTGTGGTCAGCAACTCAGACCTTAACACAACCTCCCCCTGCAGCAAGCAGTTCAGAGCTAAACTTTTGCCTCCAACCACTCCTGTTAATGGCTGTGCTTGGGTTTATCCCCCTGCCCTGTTGGGAGTGCACTTGCTCCAGCTGTCTCACTCTTCATATCTAGCAAGGAGAGAGATGCTCCAACATTCTGGTTTGAGCAGGAGATGCTGGTGAGGTGAGGGGTCCCCCGAATTTTCCCACGTGGTGTGTGCCCTGAAGGACAAGAGTTTATATCCCTTCAAAACATCAGTTTGGTAATTAAGGAATAACAATTGTGTTGCTGCTGTCTTCAGCTCTTTCCCTGAGCAGACAGGTTGCCAAAGTTAGCAGCCACACCTCAGTGCCCCTTAGCTTCTGCCGCTTCTTTTCTGCATTCAGTGTTCTGGTGAAAGATCTTTCTTCTGCTATGCAATGTAAGCTCCCTTTGCTCACACTCAGCATGATTTGCATTTCAGTGACCCTAAGGCATATTCACAGCCCCACTTCTTGGGACCCAGCCAAGTCCTGCATGAGTAAGATGTTGGACAGGGTCAGCTGTTTCTGCTGTTGTTTGCTCTGTCTCTTTTGCTGTGTCCTGGCTTCTCCAGGAGGTGTTGTGCTCTGGGAGTTGTTGCACAAGGTGGAGAGAGCACTGTGTCCACCTTGGAGCTGGCTGAGGTGGCAGAGAAGCCTGCAGAGAGGAGCAGGTCTGAGCTAATGCTCTGGAGAAGCAGTGCTGGGGCTGCCATGCTGACCTATGCCGTGGTGCTGGCACCAACCTTGCTTCCCTCCCTGGAGTAGTACCTGCGAAGCTGCAGCTCTGGAATCAGGTCAGCAGAAGTCAGCCCCTGGCTGAGGCTGGGCACGGAGCCATCAGTTGAATGCTGTTGCTGTCCTTTGCAGCCACATCTACAAGAAGAACCGAGATGTGACCAAGTCCTGGAAAGGGAAGACCGAGCAGCTTCTCAGGGTCGATGACCACGACTTCAGCATGCGGCCAGCTTTTGGAGGTGAGAAGGAAATGATCCCTTGAGTTCACACTCAGCTCATTTCAAATGATCTAATTATACTAATAACCTAATCAAACAAGGGAGGAAAAAAAGCCAGAGAAAAAGAAAACAAGCAAAAAGAGCAGAAGCCTCTGGCCAGATGCACCAGTGTGAAAGGAAAGGATTTGAGTGATCTTAAGAGATATTTAGGGCAACTCAGAGAGGCCTCATCCTCACCTCGCAGCCTTCTGTGCTCTGTACAGCTCCAACAGTTCTTTCTCTAACTGAAGTTGACTCTTTCTGGGGTGTTGTTTCCCAGAGCTCAGGTTAGGCCCTCTCAGTGAGTGTTTTGCTCTGCTGAGGAGATGAACAAGCTGCAGGTTATGATGTGAACAACCTGCAAGGTAAAGAAGCCTCTTGGTGGATCCCATCCTATTCTTGCTGGGAGTGAATGGAGTATTTCTGTCCAGCTGAAATCTTGTTTCAAACTCTCTAAAACAATTAAGAGAACAAGAGAGGCCTCCATCACCTTATCTCCTGTCCTTTGTCAGATCCAGTTACAGAAATGTGCTCTCCTGATCTTTCCAGGCTCATTAGTGCAGAGGTAGGAGAGCATCTGAATACAAATGTGCTGAAACACCCTCATGGCAATCCCTCTTCTGGCCTGATCAATAGCCAAGCCCCCACAGAGCAAGGGACAGAGATTTCTGCTGTGTTCACTGCATGACTAATCCTGCAGCCTGTGTCAACTGGCCTTGTAGGACATGGTGCAACATCTGCCCATCCAGTGGGTCACAGAGGGGCTTTGCACCTGGAGCTTTTCTGACCTGACCCTTCCTGGTGTGGCTGGGAAGATATTTCTCACCCTACAGTGTAATTGTGCTCATCTGAAGATCACAGAGTCAAGCAGATTGGGAAAGACCTCTGAGATCATTGAGTCCAACCTATCCCTTGACTCTTCTGATCAACTAAGCCATGGCACCAAGTGCCTCATGCAGTCTTCTTTTAAACACCTCCAAGGATGGGAACTCCACCACCTCCAAGCTGCAGAGCCTCAACTCGCACAGCCTGTCCTCACAGGAGAGCTCCTGCAGCCATCTGAGCATCTTGGTGGCCTCCTCTGGACTTGCTCCAACAGTTCCATGTCCTTCTTGTGTTGGGGGCTCCATGTAATTAGGCTGTTACTCTTAGACTTCTAATCTAACTGCCTTTTAACTTCCCTCCCACCTTGTTTTCCTAGGCTACCTCCCAGCACAGTATTAGGATACTCCTAGAGCCTGAAAACAGAGTAAGATTTATATAAGTGGGGAGGAAAAAAACATCCTTTGGTGGTGAGATGACTTCACTTATCAAGCAGAACAGTGCTCTACAATTTTTGCCCAGCAATCTCCTTGCCTTTCAGAGCTACCAGGGCCAAAAGTGGAGTCTTAATGAAGCAGTGCTGCAATTGCATGTGAGAAGGAACAAAACAGAGCAATGGCTCTGAGGTTCCAGCTAGCTTGGGTGCTGCAGGCTCCTGCACAGCTGCAGAATTGTGCAGCATGTTTTCAGGGACAGGTAGAAAAAGAAATGTAAAGGCAAGGAAACAAAAGCCTGGTGAGAGAGGCTGCTCTGGTTGTCTGCTGTGACATCCTTGTGCAGGCAGTCAGAGTGATTTGCCATGCACTGTGAGCCCTGCCAGCTGCTTGCTGCGGTGATGTCAGACTGATTTGGTCTGACTTGCATAGCATGAAGAGGCTTTGTTGCCACAGAAGCAGAGTGACAAGGTCTTGGCAAGCATGTGGCTTCAACTGCTTGCTGCCCTGAGACCTTCCCTGCTCTTTGAGAGCAGCTGAAGGGCCACAGTCTAGTGGAGTGCCCAGACCCATGGTGCTTCACTGGGCTGTGATGTTATGAGGAAGTCAGCTCATCTCTAGAAACCATAAATGATATCCTAGAACCAACCAGGTTGGAAGAGACCTCCAGGATCATCCAGTCCAACCTAGCACCCAGCTCTAGCCAGTCAACTAGACCATGGCACTAAGTGCATCATGGCATGGAAGAGGTGATCTCTCCATCAAGTCATCTCCCCTGACATTGTGTGGTTGTGGGCAGAGCAGGCTGGGGTTGTGGAAGGTGAAGTCAAAGGAGAACCATTAGAGAAAGGTGGAGATGGAAGCAAAAGTGTCTTTGAAAGGAGCAAGTGGGCAGATGACTGTTGTGTAAGTGGTGTTAGTAACAGCCCAGTAAGCACGGCTGCCTTGCCTGCTCTCAGCCCATCAGAGGCAAACCACTGCATGCCCTGGCAGTGACAAAGGTTTTTTTGCTTTGCTGCTGTTCAAAGTAGCCTCCACGAGCTAAAATAGACCTTGTTTGTGATGCCCCTTTGGGAGTTATCTCCATGTCAGTGACCTTGTTCTAGCTAGCAGATGTTCAGGTATTATTTACAAATATGAATATTTAAAGCTTATGTAAATGTTTGGTTTGCTGCCTTCTACCAACATCCATTTGTAAGCATTTCATCTATTACAGCTCATATTTTACAGGCAGCCTGTGAATAAGCAGCTTTAGTTGATACTTAAAATAGCTGTATTTTCTTTGCTGAGGAACAGCCTCATGCTGCACTTGGGTTATATTTCTTCATAGCCTAATAGCCCAGTGTCAGCTGGTCCTCACTGCCCTCCCTGGGCAGTGTTTTTGTCAGGATGAATGAATATTGGGGGGTGAATGAAGCGTAAGTAGTTCACTAAGGGCTGGAATTAAAGCTTGCTTCTCCCTTGATGGTCAGCTCTAAGCTTGTCTGCTGCCAGCTGACTGCAGATTCTGGTGCCTGCAAGCTGCCCGCACCTGAGAGGTCCCAAACATATATGCACCCAGTGGAAACAATATATATATACACATTAGACACTGGAAGATAAGCCAGGGACAGGAAAGTGTGCGTGGGCTCAGAAGTACTGAGTTAAGGTGAAATAGAAGGTTGGGATGACCTTAGAGCCATAGAATCAAGCAGGTTGGAAGAGACCTCTGAGCTCACCCAGTCCAACCTATCCCCCAGCCCTATCCAGTCAACCAGCCCATGGCACTGAGTGCCTCATGCAGGCTTAGAGAAGAGTGTGACAAATATAAACAAGTGTAAGGCTGCAGCCTGTGGTTACATCTTTGTAGGCATTCATGTCCTCAGTGCACCAGGAAAGGAAAAAAAGCTGTGTGAAGACACTCTGGGCAATGTGGGGAACCTCAGCAGCTCTTGATCCTTAGTGGGCAGCAGGGGAAGATCACAGAATGAGAGGGGCTGGAAAGGACCTCCAAAGTCCATCCAGTCCAAGCTCCTCTGCCAGAGCAGCAGCACCTAGAGCAGATCACACAGGAGCACATCCAGGCAGCTCTGGGATAGCTCCAGAGAGGGAGACTCCACAGCCCCCCTGGGCAGCCTCTTCCACTGTTCTGTCACCCTCACAAGGAAATAAATCCTCCTCATGTTTCCATGGGAATTCCTCTGCCTCAAGTCCCATCCAGTGCCCCTTGTAGATGAGTTTGCATTTATTATGGGATGTTTTCCATTTCTTTAGTCTGGGTGAGTTCTGTGGTGGCCAATTTCAAAGCTACTGTGGAAAACTATCAGCAGCATCAACACATCTTAGGAATGAAAACAGTGATAGGCTTTTGTATACAGCCTGTCTGCTTGAGAAGAAGTGAGAAACCCATGAGAAAAAGCTCATTGCTTGCAGTTTCTTCTCAGTTGCCTGTTCTTGGGACCAGATTTGTTCCCAAAGCCTTACATTTTGTGATGGGATGGATGTCTTCGCTTTTAAAAACATCTGCAGATGTTTCACTCAAGCTCTCTGGATTTGCTGGGCACTGCCAATGCTGCAGCACACGCCAAGGGGAAGATAATTCAGTGTGTCAAAAGGGGCCTTGCATGGTTATTCACTGCCTCTTCCCCCAGCCCACTCAGGAAGAGTCATGGATAGAAAAGTATAGCACAAGCTCAGAAATATTTGGCATGCTGCCTCTATAGTGCTAATTAAATGCAGAGGATGTAAACCATCAGTTGTTTACACATCTAAATCTGCTTCTCCTGCAGGCCCTGCAATTCCTGTTGGGGTGGATGTGCAAGTTGAAAGCCTGGACAGCATTTCTGAGGTTGACATGGTATGGAATCCTCTTTTAAGTCTCAATTATTCCTGCTCTGAAAACGTTCCTCACACTTGGAAGCTATGGGTTGTGGATTATTGGTCAGAGGAGAGCAATGGCAGAGGCTGGCATGTTCAAAGAGGCTGATACTTAGAACTGGAGACTTGATGATAACCAGGGGATCAAAGGCTACCCCGTGGATCTTCAGATAAAGGATCACACAACTGTCAGGGCTGGACAGAACTGTCAAGGATCATCTAGTTCCAACCCCACTGCCATGGTCAGGGACACCTTCCACTAGAGCAGGTTGCCCAGAGCTTAGTTTCATGGTCTTGGCAGTGCTAGGCTGATGACTGGACTCGATGGTCCTTAAGTTCTCATGAAGTCAGAACAGTGATGATTCATGGAGGCCACTATGGCCCCTTTGAAAATGAATTTCTGTGAGACATGTCTGCAGAGCTGCTGCTTCCTGTGCTGTGGTCTGTCTTGCTAACAGGGCCTGGGCTGCACTGGGAGCAGTGTGGCCAGCAGGACAAGGGAGGTTCTTCTGCCCCTGTACTTAACATTGCCCAGGCCATACCTTGGGTGCTGTGTACAGTTCTGGGCTCTTCAATTCAAGAGAGATGTTGCAGTACTGGAAGGTGTCCACAGGAGGGCGACAAAGCTGCTGAGGGGCCTGGAGCAGAGCCCTGTGAGGAGAGGCTGAGGGAGCTGGGGGTGTGCAGCCTGCAGCAGAGGAGGCTCAGGGCAGAGCTCATTGCTGTCTGCAGCTGCCTGCAGGGACATTGTAGCCAGGTGGGGTTGGGCTCTGCTGCCAGGCACCCAGCAACAGAAGGCACAACCTCAAGTTGTGCCAGGGGAGGCACAGGCTGGATGTTAGGAGGAAGTTGTTAGCAGAGAGAGTGATTGGCATTGGAATGGGCTGCCCAGGGAGGTGATGGAGTCCTTGTCCCTGGAGGTGTTGAAGCCAAGCCTGGCTGGGGCACTTAGTGCCATGGTCTGGTTGATTGGCCAGGGCTGGGTGCTAGGTTGGTCTGGGTGAGCTTGGAGGTCTCTTCCAACCTGCTTGATTCTATGAACTGGCAGCATCCCTAGGGGCAGTAGAGATGAAGGCTGAGAACAGTCTGCCAAAGTAGGGACCTGCAGGGGGGTGAGCAGAAGTGTCCCTCCAGCAGGTCTGTGCCATGGCTGGGGAACGAGGTGTCCAGCATCTCTGCCCTGTGCAGGGCAGCAAAGGGAAAGCTGCACAGGAGGCTGCTTTGACAAACAAGTGAAAAACCTGGTGCAGGGCAAGCCTTTCATAGAATTAGCCAGGCTGGAAGAGACCTCCAAGCTCATCCAGTCTAACCTAGCACCCAGCCCTAGCCAGTCATCTAGACCATGGCACTAAGTGCCCCATCCAGGCTTTTCTTCAACACCTCTAGGGATGGTGACTCCAAAACCTCCCTGGGCAGCCCATTCCGAGTTGAAACAGATCTGGGTTCACAGATGCTTTGTCCTCAGCAGAGCAAAATGAGGTGGAGGTAGCATTAGAAAGCAGTTGCTGAGTGGTTAGGAAGAGTTTGTGCTGCTGCCTTCCTGGGCTTGGCAGCTGTGGCTCCTGTAACCACATCTTTAGTCAAGAATGTAAGGCAAAGAAATGTATTTGAGCTCTGGGCACCAGAGAGTAGGTTCAGCTCTGAGAGCAGCAGCTGCCAGGTGGGGATTGACAAACAGCTGTTTCCCTTGGTGTGGCTGAAGCTCCTTTCCCCACAGAGAGCTTTATTTTACCCTTGTGTAACAGGAGAAGCAGTTCCCTCGCTTCTTGTGAGCTGTTTGCAGCAGCGTAGCTGCTTTGGCACAAATTGCTTCGTGTTTGAGCTGATTTTGAAAGCCTTTCCTCTTTCTGGAAGTTTCCCCCTGATTCCTGTTGATCCCACAGTCTTTAAGGTCACTTTGTCAGCACTGAAGAATCAGTTCTGCAGGGCAGTGCTTCTCTTGGGGCATGTTTTTATCCCTCTCAGGTGTTTAGAGCTGAGCATGGGAGTTAATGTTTGGTCTGGGCTGAAAATGCTTTTTGTTGGGAACATCTCTTCACAAAGAGCATTGGTGTAGAGAAGAGACAGGAGGTGAGAGGGGAGGGTTTGCACCTGTCTGGTAGGAGTGAGTTTTCTCCCTGATGGTTACTAGGCATAGAAAGCAGCACTGACAAACCTCCCCCTGGTTCTCTTCCCTTGTTTTTGGGGTGTGTGTGAAGGATTTCACCATGACCCTGTACTTAAGGCACTACTGGAAGGATGAGCGTCTCTCCTTTCCCAGCACCACCAACAAGAGCATGACCTTTGATGGCAGGCTGGTGAAGAAGATCTGGGTTCCTGATGTCTTCTTTGTGCACTCCAAGAGGTCCTTTATTCACGACACCACCACCGACAACATCATGCTGCGAGTGTTCCCCGACGGCCACGTCCTCTACAGCATGAGGTAGTGCTGCTGCTCTTGACTAACCCCTGGGCCTCACTGTTAGCTTTGCTCCCAGCATGGCTTTGTGACCACCACAACTGCCACTGCCAGCCCTCCTACTGCCACAGCTGATGCTGAGCTCTGGTTTCCAGCATGTCCAGGGCTGCCACTGCCAGCCCTCCTACTGCCACTGCTGATGCTGAGCCCTGTTTCCAGCACATCCAGTACAAGATGCACAAAGTTCACAGGCTCACAGGATGTTAGGGGTTGGAAGAGACCTCCAGAGATCATCCAGTCCAACCTCTCTGCCAGAGCAGGACCATACAATCCAGCACAGATCACACAGGAACACATCCAGACAGGGCAGGAAAGTCTCCAGAGAAGGAGGCTCCACAAGCTCTCTGGGCAGCCTGTGCCAGGGCTCTGTCATCCTTACAGTAAAGAAATTCTTGCTCATGTTGAGGTGGAGCTTCCTGTGCTGTAGTTTCCATCCCTCATGCCCTGGGATAGGACAAGGGGCAAGTGAGAAGATGCTGTCCTTTCCTCCATGTTCTCCCAGGTGACAAGTCCCTTCTTCCATGAACTGTAAGTGTCTTTCTTCCACGAGGTTTCCTTCAGAAGCTCCTTGCTCATCCAGTTGCTGTGGGCAGTAACAGGATCATCTCCTCCCAGGGGAAACGTTCCCCTAATTCTTTGCAGCCAGAGAAAGGCTTAGTTGAGGGGGAATGTTCGTCCCGGGGTCAGTGTGTGATTAAAGTGGAAGCTGCTGATCTACCAGATGGTGACCTCTATAATTATCCTATTTGGCTTCCTGTTTGTCCACCAAAACTTTTGCTGTTGTTGTTTTGCATGTTGATGTAACCCAAGGGAGAATAGAAGCTGTGTGGTGTTCAGGCCTGGTGGTGTTAGGACACCTGGGATGTGATCTGAGTGCCCAAGTGTGGGGGTCCATTTGCACTGGAAATGCCTTCAGCTGTCTTGAGCTGTCTGCATGGGGCTGGCCCTGGTGTCACAGCTTTAAGACTGGAGTCTTAGCTGTAAACTGCAAATGCACTTTTGGAGAGAGTTTGAGGCACATCCAGAAAGGGGCTGGAGAGAACACAAGAGAGATATTTATTTCATTCCATTAGCCTTTGGTTTTTCTGTGTAGTTGGGAGTTCAGAGTGGCTTTTCTCTCTTGCTTGCTTGCTTTCCTCACTGTCTCTTTTCCTCTGGCCTTGCCTGCATCTCTGCATCAAGCATTGGTTAGGCTGTGGTAAGGAACAGCAGCAGGATAGAGGCAACTTGCTAGCTGCACAGTCCAGATGGGGCTGGGTTTGTCCAGGGGGATTGCTGGGCTGTTTTCCAGTGGTAGAGGTACATATCATGGTCTGGTTGGACTGGATGACCTTGGAGGTCTCTTCCAACCTGGTTGGTTCTATGATTCCCTTTATATTTAGCCTGCCTTTCATTTTGCTTCCAACTTCTGAGCAGTCTAGTAGCTTACCTTGGGGAGGGGGGAGTGTAAATCCCAAACTCTAAGTGGTGTAAACCCACCACACCTGGGCTGAGGGACATTTCATTCCTTGTTTGGGCTTTCAGGTCCAGCTGAACACCTGCACGCTGCTTGAGGAGTATCTTACTGATGAGCAGAGGTTTTGTGCTAGCCCTGACGAACAAATTGTTAACACCCAGAGGTTGTGGCACAGTTCAGGTGATCCTGGGGGGGATGAAAGGTCACATTGTAAATGAGACTGAGTTATACAATGCTTAAGTGCCACACACAGACAGGGGAGGTCATTGTCACTGTGGGTTAGTTACACAGCAGGTTAGAGAGAGAAGTGCATGCAGCCAGAGCCAGAGAGCAACTCCTTTAGCTGTGTTTGTGTTCTTGTTCTTACCCATCTCAGCAAGCCTATGAGTGAAGTAGCCATCACCATTGTTTCCTTTTCACAGCCTAGCATCTAATTCCTCTCACTGAAATATCCCAGCTAGGCTCAAGCTAGCACAGTCACACTACACCTTCTGGAGCATGTCCCCAGAAAGCTTCTTTACCTGCTGGAGACAGTCCAGTGGAGAGCCAGGAGGATGAGCGGGGGACTTGAGCACCTCCCCAGAGGAGAGAGCCTGAGAGCCCTGAGGCTGTTTAGTCCAGAGAAGAGAAGGCTGAGAGGGGATCTGAGCAATGTGTGCAAACAGCTGAGGGGTGGGGGTTAAGGGGAGGAGGCCAAGCTCTGTTGGGTGCTGCACAGCAAGAAGCCAAGGAGCAATGGATGCAAAGTGGAACAGAGAAGGTTTCAGCTCAACAGGAGGAGAAACTTCTTTAGAGTGAGGGTGACAGAGTCTTGGAACAGGCTGCCCAGAGAGGTTGTGGAGTCTCCTTCTCTGCAGACCTTCCAAACCCCTGGTGGATGCATTGCTGGGCAGACTGCCCTGGGTGATGCTGCTTTGGCAGGACGGATCCCTGCAGGTCCCTTCCAACCCCTCGTGTTCTGTGATTTTGCTCCTAGGGCAAGATGTTGCCCTAGTTTTGCAGCCCAAATGAACAGCATGTGCTTTTCAGGGGGTGGGGGTGGCTGTGTAGGTCAGAGTGGGATTTGGAGCACAATCCCTTCTTCTTTATCAACATCTGCAATGAATCTAGGAGATGGCCAGAGCCAGCGTCAGGCAGCCCTGAAACGATGACTCACAGCTGATGTGCCCCTGGTAAATGGAGTGCTCCGCTGCAAATCTGCCCACGAGAGAAAGCTCAGTGACCCACAGCAGAGCTCCTTACGTAATGCTGTGCACAACTGGCCCCCTGGAAGGGCTGCAGCTGTGCTTGCTGCAGCTCTGCAGCCGAGACGGGGACTTAGCAGAGGCAGCTCTGGCTCACTGAGCGATGGCTGCGCCCCTTTGACCTTCCCCTGGCCTGGAAATGCACTCCCCAGGTTAAGAGAGTTGGAGCAGAGACCGAAAGAAACTGCTTCTGCCTTAGGCACTGGGGGAAATGTGTGGCATGCAGTATGGGTGGTCAGGGAGCCAGAGTTAGCCAGGCTGGAAAAGACCTTTGAGATCGGGGAAGGTCTAGGCTGGATGTTAGGAGGAAGTTGTTGGCAGAGAGTGATTGGCATTGGAATGGGCTGCCCAGGGAGGTGGTGGAGTCACTGTCCCTGCAGGTGTTTAAGAGGAGCCTGGATGAGGCACTTAGTGCCATGGTTTAGTTGGTTAGAAGCTGTGAGGTGTTGGACTGGATGATCTCAAAGGTCTTTTCCAACCTGCCTAATTCTGTGATTCTCCATAATTTCTGACTTTGAAGCTGCAGAATGGTTTGTTTGTGCTAATATTCTCCCTTTTACTGCTCCTCATAGAAACCAACCTTTCTCTTTTTGCCTCCTAGGATCACAGTGACAGCAATGTGCAACATGGACTTCAGCCACTTCCCCCTGGACTCCCAGACGTGCTCCCTGGAGCTGGAAAGCTGTATGTTGTCACAGGATCCCAGGATGTCAGGGGTTGGAAGGGACTCAAAATGATCATTGAGTCCAACCCCCTGCCAGAGCAGGACCATACAATCTAGCTCAGGTCACACAGGAACACATCCAGCCAGAGCTGGAAAGGCTCCAGAGAAGGAGACTCCACAGCCTCTCTGGGCAGCCTGTGCCAGGGCTCTGGGACCCTTACACTAAGGAGGTTCCTCCTTGTATTGAGGTGCAACCTTCTGTGCTGCAGCTTCCATCCATTGCCTGGAGGCATTCCTGTGTGATCTGCTGTAGCTGATGCTGCTCTGGCAGGGGGGCTGAACCAGATGATCTTTTGAGGTCCCTTCCAGCCTCTGACATTCTATGATTCTATGCTTTTTGATGCTTGGTGCTCAGAGAAGTACAATCCTAGCTGTAATTTCAGCAGTATGGAGTAAGATATGGATGTGTGTTCTTGGATCTTTGCTGTCATTCTCATTGTTGCCATGGTATATCACAAGGCAAGGACTTTTAAACTCACTCTGTGCCATGGACACCTCTGTGTTTGTTCATTTTGGCTGAATCTATCAACTCTTGCTTCCTCTCCAGGGAACTTGGACAGACTCGAGAGGTGGGCACAAGCCAACCTCATGAGGTTCAACAAGACCAAGTGCAGTGTCCTGCATCTGGGTTTGGGGCAATGCCAAGCACAAATACAGGCTGGGCAGTGAGTGGCTGGAGAGCAGCCCTCAGGAGAGGGACTTGGGGGTGCAGGTGCATGAGAAGCTTAACATGAGCCAGTAGTGTGCACTTGAAGCCCAGAAAGCCAACCAGAGCCTGGGCTGCAGCAGGAGCAGTGTGGCCAGCAGGGCCAGGGAGGTGATTCTCCCCCTCTACTCAGCTCTGCTGAGACCCCACCTGGAGTACTGCATCCAATTCTGGAGCCCCCATTGCAAGAAAGATGTGGAGATGCTGGAGTGTGTCCAGAGAAGAGCCAGGAGGATGCTCAGAGGCTGCAGCAGCTCTGCTGTGAGAACAGACTGAAAGAGTTGGGGCTGCTCAGTCTGCAGAGGAGGATGCTCCGAGGTGACCTTCTTGTGGCCTTCCAGAATCTGAAAGGGGCCTACAAAAAAGCTGGGGAGGGACTTTTGAGGGTGTCAGGGACTGCCAAGACTAGGGGCAATGGAGCAAAGCTGGAGGTGGGAAGTGTCAGGCTGGAGGTGGGGAGGAAGTTGTTGAGCATGAGAGTGGTGAGAGCCTGGAATGGGTTGCCCAGGGCCCCATGCCTGGTCTGCAGGTCAGGCTGGATGAGGCTGTGTGCAGCCTGCTCTAGGGTAGGGTGTCTCTGCCCATGGCAAGGGGGTTGGAACTGGCTGATCCTCGTGGTCTCTTCCAACCCTGCCTGATTCTGACTCTAAGCCCCATCACACTGTGTTTCTCCCTTCTCTAAGATGCTTACACTGACGAAGATCTGATGCTGTACTGGAAAAATGGGAACGAGTCTCTGAAAACTGATGAGAAGATTTCTCTGTCTCAGTTTTTGATACAGAAGTTCCACACTACATCCAGACTGGCTTTCTACAGCAGCACAGGTACTGGCCTTTTCTGACTCAGTGCTACTGCTGAACTGAATGCTGTATTAAACACCTGTGAGGGAGCCCTTGGGGTTATAGGTCACTGCAATGTAGTCTCTGCTTGGTCTGGACAACACAGGTTTTGAAAGAGCAGTTTCTCTTTTCACTGCCCTGCAGAGAGAGAAGATCAAAGGACAGATCTGGTCTCTCCCTGCCTGCCCCCCAGGCTGCTCTCACTGATTCTGCTTCTCCTCCTCTCTCCAAGGGTGGTACAATCGCCTCTATATAAGCTTCACCTTACGCCGACACATCTTCTTCTTCTTGCTGCAAACCTACTTCCCTGCCACCCTCATGGTCATGCTCTCCTGGGTGTCCTTCTGGATCGACCACCGAGCAGTCCCTGCCAGAGTCTCTTTGGGTGAGAGGAGCTGCAACAAGGCCTGACTCTGCAAAGCTCTTTGAATGCAAAAGTTCTGGCAGGAAAGGGAATTGTTCCTTTTGCTGGTTGAAGACACTGGGCAAGAAGAAGTTGGTTTTATCTAACGGTTAATGTAATGTAAAGCTTGCAGTTTGTCTCCAGCCCTTCAGGACTAAGCAGCCCTTCTGATCTGTGCTTAGCTTGGGGCAGAAAGGGCTGTGGTTTTCAAAAGAAACTTGGGCAGAGAGAAGAGGTTTCAGTGAACCAAAATTTTCCCCTGCCTCCTTTCCAGCCCTGTCTGGCTGTGTTCCTGTGTCACCTGTGCCAGGTTCTCTGGCCCTGCTCTGGCAGGGGAGTTGGACTCACCTTTCCAGCCCTGTCTGGCTGTGTTCCTGTGTCACCTGTGCCAGGTTCTCTGGTCCTGCTCTGGCAGGGGAGTTGGACTCACCTTTCCAGCCCTGTCTGGCTGTGTTCCTGTGTCACCTGTGCCAGGTTCTCTGGCCCTGCTCTGGCAGGGGAGTTGGACTCACCTTTCCAGCCCTGTCTGGCTGTGTTCCTGTGTCACCTGTGCCAGGTTCTCTGGTCCTGCTCTGGCGGGGGGGTTGGACTCACTGATCTCTGGAGGTCCCTTCCAGCCCCTGTGAAGGTTTCTCTTGGTTCTCCCCAGGGATAACCACTGTGCTGACCATGTCCACCATCATCACCGGGGTGAACGCCTCCATGCCTCGCGTCTCCTACATCAAAGCAGTGGACATCTACCTGTGGGTCAGCTTCGTCTTCGTCTTCCTCTCGGTCCTGGAGTATGCAGCAGTCAATTACCTGACGACGGTGCAGGAGCGGAAGGAGAGGAAACTTCAGGAGAGAGTGAGGAAAGAGAAGTGTTTTGCTCATCCCTTTCTTTCTCTTTTTCTTACAGCTGATCTGGTCTCTATGTTGATGGCTTGTGTTGGTAAATGGGAGGACACTGCCATCTGTGTGTGCATGACTGGAGCCCTTTAGGCTGCTCCACCTCAGGCTGATTTGCTGTATTTTTAAGCTAAGGATGGTGTTCAAAGCAGATTCATTTCCTCACTTTACAGCCACCAGTAACCCAAATTCAGTGGACTTGAGCACCTCCCCTGTGGAGAGAAACTGAGAGCCCTGGGGCTGAGAAGAGGAGGCTGAGAGGGGATCTGAGCAATGTCCATCAGTATCTGAGGGCTGGGGGGCAGGAAGGAAGGGACAGGGACAGCCTCTGCTCACCTGTGCCCTGGCAATGGACAAGGGGCAAGGGATGGAAACTGCAGCACAGGAAGCTCCACCTCACCATGAGGAAGAACTTCTTTACTGTAAGGGTCCCAGGGCCCTGGCACAGGCTGCCCAGAGAGGTTGTGGAGTCTCCTTCTCTGGAGCCTTTCCAGCTCTGTCTGGATGTGTTCCTGTGTGGTCTGAGATGGATTTTCTGGTCCTGCTCTGGCCACAGGGGTTGGACTTGATGATCTCTTGGGTCCCTTCCAACCCCTGACATCCTGAGATCCTGTGGTCTTCAGGTGATCCTGCTCTGCAGGGGGTTGGACTCGATGATTTCTTTGTGTCCCTTCCAACCCCTGACACAAGCTGTCTGCCAGCAGAGAGGCATCACTTCTGCTGCCAAGGTGCTCCTGCCAGTGTTCAGCTCTGTGTCTTGTCTGTCTCCCCAGTTCCCGTGTACGTGTGGAATGCCTCACTCCAAAACCATGATGCTGGATGGGAACTGCAGCGAATCTGATGCCAACAGCCTGGCAGGGTACACGAGAAGCCAGATGGTCCCAGAGGAAGACAAACAAGAGAAGATGGTTGTGCACTTAGCTCTCAGCAATGAGTCGAACTCATCAAGGAGGAGAGGCCTGAAGGGCCCCGTGGGCTTGCGCATCATCCAGAACAGCCACACCATCGACAAATACTCCAGGTTCATATTTCCAGGCACCTATATCTTTTTCAATCTCATCTACTGGTCTGTCTTTAGCTAAGCCTGCTGCCACAGCAGTGACTGAGGTGAGAACACATTTGCAAAGCTCTCTTTCTGCTGGTTCCTTTTCAGCCTGACCTAGATACAAAGCCAGAAAAGTGGTTATTTATTGCTTCTTTGGAGGGCAAAGAGGAGGACACATCTTTAAGAGACCACTCTATGGAGAGGCACCATGGCAGAACCTGCTGTGCCAGTTGCTGTTCTTTGTGAAGCCTGATCTAGATACAAAGCCAGAAAAGTGGTTATTTATTGCTTCTTTGGAGGGCAAAGAGGAGGACACATCTTTAAGGGACCACTCTATGGAGAGGCACCATGGCAGAACCTGCTGTGCCAGTTGCTGTTCTTTGTAGAGCCTGATCTGGATTCGGAGCCAGAAAGCTGATTATTTATTGCTTCTTTGGTGGATAAAGTGGAGGATACATCTTCAAGGGGCCACTCTGTAGAGAGGCACCATGGCAGAACCTGCTGTGCCAGTTGCTGCCCAACTCATGCCCTGGCTCCCATGTGCTTTATGATGCAAGTTGTGTCTGGCACTAGTGAATGTGTTCCCACCCTTTGCCCAGAAGGTGCTGTATGCTCCTTTGGGGCTGACCATGCTGGTGGGGGCTGCTATGCTATGGGAAATCAGAGCTAGTGGACACAAGGGCTGTCAGAGGTTAGGCAAAGGCAAGTTGCAAGGGCAGGTCTGGGCAGTGTCTCTCCTGTAAGGGATGAGGCCTTTTATTCTCCCAATCTGCTTCCCAGCAGTTCCTTTTTCTGTGGTCTATGAGCACTGTGCTCTTCCCATTGGGCTATGAAGAAGACCTCCTTCCAGGGTCCAAATTCTGTTTTTTCTCAACATGACCTTCATGATACCATTAGGACAGTTGAGTGGCCAAGCCCAGCAGGGTTGGCTGCAGAGTGCAGATGGTGTGTTTGAATCAGTGTCTTTCTTTCCAGACCACAAATAAGATGTGATGGTGAAGCAGGGCCAGGAAGCCCACAGGCTCTCAGAAGGTGGCTCCCAGGGCACATGAATACCAAAACCAGGAGAGTAATAGGAAAAAAACAGGTTGGAAGAGACCTCCAAGCTCATCCAGTCCAACCTAGCACCCAGCCCTGGCCAATCAACCAGACCATGGCACTAAGTGCCTCATCCAGGCTTTGCTTCAACACCTCCAGGGACAGCAACTCCACCACCTCCCTGGGCAGCCCATTCCAATGCCAATCACTCTCTCTGCCAACAACTTCCTCCTAACATCCAGCCTAGACCTCCCCTGGCACAACTTGAGACTGTGTCCCCTTGTTCTGTTGCTGCTTGCCTGGCAGCAGAGCCCAACCCCACCTGGCTACAGCCTCCCTTCAGGTAGCTGCAGGCAGCAATGAGCTCTGCCCTGAGCCTCCTCTGCTGCAGGCTGCACACCCCCAGCTCCCTCAGCCTCTCCTCACAGGGCTGTGCTCCAGGCCCCTCAGCTTTGTCGCCCTCCTGTGGACACCTTCCAGTACTGCAACATCTCTCTTGAACTGAGGAGCCCAGAACTGGACACAGCACCCAAGGTGTGTCCTGAGCAGTGCTGAGCACAGGGCAGAAGAGCCTCCAGTGTGGCCTCTGGCAGCAGGGCAGCACAACAAAAGAACCTTTGCTGTGGTTGAGTGGCATAACTGCATCACAAAGTCAGCAGTGTGGGGAGTGAGAAATCTGTGCCCCCTGCTTTGCCAGTCTTCCTGCATGCCCCATGGCATGTGCCATTTACCTTCTCAGTGCCTCATCTCCTCCAGCTGGCAGGTGGAGAGCACCACATTTACCTACCTCGTGAGGTGTCAAGGGGCAGCACTTGCTTAAGCAGCACAACTTGGGGGGGGGGGGGGGCACGGTTGTGACTTCTGGGAATCCAAATGCTTCTTGTCCTAGCTACCAGGGAGCTCTTCAAATGTGTCCTCTGAATCAGTCCAGCTGGAAGAAAGCAGCCATCTCCCCTGCCTTATGATGATATTAAGCCAGATCACTCCCCTGCATTATAAATGACACTAAGGCAGACAGAAATGTAGCCCAGGAGCCAAAACAGCTAAGCCCTGCCAGGGAATAATGCCTCCTGACAGACAAAAATCAGAAAGTCCCAGAGCTTTACTTTGCCCTAAGTCTCTATTGTGTCTCTTGTTCCCTTAGGATGTGATGTTCCCTTAGGTGATGACAGAGACAGTCCTTGAGAGCCTATCTTTGTCCTGGCACTGCCTGTAGGTTAAATGCTGGCTGATAAACACGGCTTGGAGAGGCTGCTTCACTGCTGTTCTATATGCATGTGGGCATAGCTGAGAGAGGTTGGTGTCTGCTTCCACCAGCCACAGTTACACAGCCTATAAAACCAGAAAGGAAGATGGCTTTTTTCTGTTAAAGAAAATAAACATAACTCCAAAGAATCCATCTTGGCAGCATTTTGACTTCTTATTCCTTACAAGCACAAGTAAAAAGTGCAGCTGAGCCTGGGACTTCTCCTTCAGACAGTCTAGGGATGATCTCCTTTGGTCCCTCCCAACCCCTAGTATCCTGTGATCCTGTGTGATTGGATCTTCCTGCTTGTTCAGAGGAGAGTGGCATGAAGAAGCAGCTTGAAGCTAGAAGAGATATCTGTGTCTAGCATCTGCTCAGCAAGTTTGCTGATGACACCAAACTGGGAGGCTTGGCTGAAGGCTGTGCAGTCATCCAGTGAGACCTGGAGAGGCTGAGAGGTGGGCACAGAGGAACCAAATGAGGTTCAACAAGGATGAGTGCAGAGTCCTGCACCTGGGGAGGAATAATAAACTGTACCAGCACAGGCTGGGAGGTGACTGCTGGAGAGCAGCCCTGTGCAGAGAGACCTGGGGGTCCTGGTGGCTAACAGATAGCCATGGCACAGCAATGTGCCCTGCTGGCCAAGAAGGCCAATGGGATTCTGGGCTGTATTAAGAAGAGTGTGTCCAGCAGAGCAAAGGAGGTTCTCCTCCCCCTCTACTCTGCCCTAGTGAGACTCTTGAATATTGCCTTCAGTTTTGGTCTCCCAAGTTGAAGAGGGACAGGGATCTGCTGCAGAGGCTACAAGGATGATGAGGGGACTGGAGCACTGCCTGATGAGGGGAGGCTGAGGGACCTGGGGCTGCTTAGTCTGGAGAAGAGAAGACTGAGAGGGAATTTAATAAATGTTTATAAACACCTGAGGGCTGGGGGTCAGGAGGGGGGGACAGGCTCTGCTCACTACTCCCTGGGATAGGACAAGCAGCAATGGATGGAAGCTGCAGCACAGGAGGTTCCAGCTCAACACGAGGGGGAACTTCTTGAGTGTAAGGGTCCCAGAGCCCTGGCACAGGCTGCCCAGAGAGGTTGTGGAGTCTCCTTCTCTGGAGCCTTTCAAGGCCTGTCTGGATGTGTTCCTCTGTGTTAAATTGTGTGGTCCTGCTCTGGCAGGAGAGTTGGACTGGATGATCTCTTGGGTCCCTTCCAACTCCTAATATCCTGTGATATCTGAGGTGTGATATTGAGTGTGTACTTCACCTTTCATCTCCCCTGGTGTACAAGAGACTCCATGAACACTGTCCAACTTGTAGCTGCAAGACCCAACCAATGCCTTGAGGCACATTGCCTGAAGCTAGGCTCTGAGTATTGTTTGGTGGCTACAACCCAGTTCTGCCAAGCACCTGGACAAGTAACCTACTGAAGGGCAGGGTTTTTTCCAGGAGTGCACGAGGGATTTGGGCAGCAGAAGCCCACTGGTGAGTATGCCTTCCCCAACACTCCCTGGAGGTGTTCAAGGCCAGGTTGGATGAGGCCTTGAGTGACCTGTTCAAGTGGGAGGTGTCCCTGCCTGTGGCCGTGGGTTGGAACTGGATGATCCTTGAGGTCCCTTCCAATCTAAGCCATTCTATGATTCTATTCTCTACCTGCAAGCCCAGTTGCAGGGGATTTGACTGAACACCTCATTTGCAATTGGTTTCAAACCCAAAGCTTCTCAAAGGGTGGAAGAAATGTAGTGGAAGCATGGAAGTATGCAAAGCTCCTTGGGAAAACCGAGGCGTCAATCACAGCTCTAAACCACAGAGACCTCCTGTGAGGACTGCAGCTCCCACCTGGAGAAATGTCAGTGATTCCTTCACATTTCAAGGCACATTTTCACCAAGCCAAGTGGCAGCTGTGTGTCTCTATGTCCCTTTGACTGCAAAGGAGAACTTGTCACTTAATTCCTCCTTTGTGCCTTTGAAAAGATTGTCTCCACCTTTGCTTATGGAAGATCAGTCTGGAGAGCAGAAGGACCCCAGGAGACCTTATTGTGGCCTTCCAGTAACTAAAGGGGGCCTACAAGAAAGCTGGGGAGGGACTTTTTAGGATGTCAGGTAGTGATGGGACTGGGGGGAATGGAGCAAAACTAGAAATGGATAGATTCAGATTAGATGTTAGGTAGGAAGAAGTTCTTCAGCATGAGGGTGATGAGGCACTGGAACAGGCTGCCCAGTGTTGGAAGCCTCATCCCTGGAGGTCTTTATGGCCATGCTGGACGTGGCTCTGAGCAACCTGACATAGTGTAAGGTGCCCCTGCCCGAGGCAGGAACTGGATGATCCTTGAGGTCACTTCCATCCTTGACAATTCTATGATTCAGTGACCAAGGCTCTCTGAGGTCCTGGCTGCCCAACCTCAGCTGTTATCCCTAATGCAGACAACAAGGACCAAAGTAAAGCTCCCAGGGGAGGCTGATAGCCAGAGCACTGAACACTGGCTGCTGTCTGTCTCCATCTCCATGCTGGAGAGAGCACAGCCAGGCACAGGCTATGTCAGCTAGTGCCCTGCTCAAATTTAAGGGACAGAAAAAACCCATATTAAACCCCAGCAAGACTTTAGCACTATTGAAAATGAAAATGTAATCCTGTCTCACACTAAGCTGATTAATTCCTTTGCAAAAATGACATCTGAAATAATGTATCAGGGTCATTACTCTCCTGGTCAGAGGAATTACCAATGCAGGTGCAGTGAGAGGGATGGAGAGGGAAGTGGGCACAAGCAGGGGGCAAGGTGCTGCTTTTGGCTGCTGGCTTTTGCAGCAGGGCAGGGGTGAGCGCGGGCTGAGCAGAGCCCACTGTGGATGTGAAGATCAGAGTGCTCAGCTTTTCAAACACACTTGCTGCCTGGGCATTACACATCACCTCGTGGCACTCTCTGATGTGCACAAGAAAAAGCATATTCTGCTGGGAGCTAGGCTTGGGCTGTCTGTGGGATAGGGTCTGAGTGGGGACCTTAGGAGGCAAAGCAATAGGTGCACCCACAGCTGGCCGCAACATCTTCTTTCAAGGCACTGCTTCTCAGGCCACACCTTGAGTGCTGTGTCCAGTTCTGGGCTCCTCAATTCAAGAGAGATGTTGCAGTACCAAATGTGTCCACAGGAGGGCGACAAAGCTGCTGAGGGGCCTGGAGCAGAGCCCTGTGAGGAGAGGCTGAGGGAGCTGGGGGTGTGCAGCCTGCAGCAGAGGAGGCTCAGGGCAGAGCTCATAGCCAGGTGAGGTTGGGCTCTGCTGCCAGGCACCCAGCAACAGAACAAGGGGACACAGCCTCAAGTTGTACCAGGGCTGGATGTTGTTAGGAAGTTGTTGTCAGAGAGAGTGATTGGCATTGGAATGGGCTGCCCAGGGAGGTGGTGGAGTTGCTGTCCCTGGAGGTGTTCAAGCAAAGGATGAGGCACTTAGTGCCATGGTCTGGTTGATTGGCCAGGGCTGGGTGCTAGGTTGGTCTGGGTGAGCTTGGAGGTCGCTTCCAACCTGGTTGATTCTATGATTCATGATTCTAAGCCATCCTCTTCTGACACTAGCCTGTGTTGCATCCATAAAACAGGACCCCTGAAGCAGGAGAGCCCTGCAGTTCCCACTGTCAGAGCAAGCAGCAAAGGTCTTGGCAGATATTTTGAAGACTGATTGTTAAGACTTCCTACCTTGGGGAATCAAAGAATCACAGAATGTCAGGGGCTGGAAGGGACCTCCAGAGCTCTTGCAGTCCAAGCCCTCTGCCAGAGCAACATCACCCAGAGCAGATCACACAGGAACACATCCAGGCAGCTCTTGAATATCTCCAGAGATGGAGACTCCACAACCACCCTGGGCAGCCTCTGCCAGGCTTCTGTCACCCTCACAGGGAAAACATTTTGCTCCTGTTTCCATGGAACTTCCTCTGCCTCAGCTCCCACCCATTGCCCCTTGTCCTGGCACTGGGCATCACCCAGCAGAGCCTGGCTCCAGCCTCTTGGCACTCACCCTGCACATCTTTATAACCATTGATGAGGTCCTCCTCTGCCAGCAGCACAGCCCCAGCTCCCTCAGGCTCTCCTCCTAAGGAAGATCTTCCACTCCCTTCAGCATCATTGTGGCTCTGCACAGGACTCTCTCAAGCAGTTCCCTGAGGTCCTTCTTGAAGTGAGTGGCCCAGAACTGGACACAATATTGCAGATGCAGCCTCAGCAGGGCAGAGTAGAGGGAAAGAAGAACCTCTTCCAACCTACTGACCACAGTCCTTCTCACCCACACTCAAGACTTGCTCTGACTTCCAACTGGCCCTCTCCCAGGAGTCTTTTAGGGAGCTCTCAGAGTGGCTATGCACACTTGCAACCACAGAAATTAGCTTAGGGAAGAGCCTAGCAACAAAGCCCATGCAAGATGAATAGAAATGTGTGTGTTGGGGGGAAGCAGAGATTGTACTGCTCTGCTTGTCAGGCAGATTTATAGAAGAAAATTGTGTGCTTAGCTTAGAGGGAATTCAGAGAGGGAAATGAAAGGCCAAGTTAATTGTAACGACAGCTTGAATTACTTGGACAAATATATGTTGGGAAATGGGACAGAACATTAGAGCTGTAAAACTCTCTGGCCTCCTGGCTCTTTCTCTTCTATCTGGGTTTTTATTAGCCTCCAAATTCATTCCAACCATGACAGTTTAAACCTTTCTTATTAAGGTACATTATGAAGGCCAGGAAGATGCTCAGAGAGCTGGAACACCTCTCCCACGAGGGTAGGCTATGAGAGTTTGGGCTCTGCAGCCTGGAGAAGAGAAGGCTTCCAGGAGACCTTGGAGTGGCCTTCCAGGATCTGAAGGGGGTTGGAGAGGGACTACTGACAAGGTCTTGTCATGACAGGATGAAGAAGAATGGGTTTAAACTGGTAGAGGGGAGATTCAAACTGGATGCTAGGAAGAAGTTCTTTAGAGTGAGACACTGGCACAGGTTGCTCAGGGAGGCTGTGGAGCACAGAAGCACAGAATGGGATCAAAGATCACATTGGGTGATTCTGTGCTCCACAACCTCCCTGGAGGTGTTCAAGACCAGGTCAGATGAGGCCTTGAGCAGCCTGTTCTAGTGGGAGGCATCCCTGCCTATGGCACAGGGGGTTGGAACTGTCTGAGCTTTGAGGTCCCTTCCAGCCTCAACCATTCTGTGACTCTGTGATCTCTTTTATCAGTTCAGTCTGAGATGCTCTGAAGCCACATCCTGCAACTGGGCAGTGGTAAGAGAAGAGGATGGCAAAGCCTCTGCCCTGCCTGGCTGCAGCAGCACACAGGTGGGCAGGCAGAAAGCTTAGCCTGGGCTATGGATAAGTGCATTTTCATATTACATCTAATGTAATAAGTCAGTTAAATGCCCCTAGTCCGGGCAGGGCAGCATGTTAATAACTGGTTGTTAGCAGCAGTTGACAGTTGGTTAGCACAGATTAATTCCTAATGAAGACACACACACACAAAAACCCTCCTCTTTATGTAATGCAATGCTTCTGGCTGAGGATCAGGGGTTGCAATCATCCACCCACAGCAGACCTTTAAATCCGGCTTTGTTCCGCTGCGGGGAGAAATAGACCAAGAGAAACGAAGCTGCTGGTTTTTAAAGGTTGTGATTCAGCCAGCAGCACTCAGATCCCTGCTCCAGAAGCACTGAGCCTGGCTCCTAAAGAGTACAACATGCTGCCTGCTGATGCAGATGTGGTGGAGGAGGTGGGCGGGATGGAGATGGGCAACTCGCGGAGCCCAGGGTCCAGGCAGGGATGCAGGAGTTGGCCTTGTGCATGCCAGGGCTGGCAGAATGGTGCTGGCTCCCTGGCTGCAGCCATGCTGGCTTGCACAGAGCTGTCACAGCAAGGTGTGAGGCTGATCAGCCTGGAGAAGAGGGAGCTCAGGGCTGACCTTATTGCTCCCTCCCTGGAGGTGTTCAAAGCTAGGTTAGATGAGGCCTTGAGCAACCTGCTCTAGTGGGAGGTGTCTCTGCCTATGGCAGGGGTTGGAACTGGATGAGCTTCCAACCTAAACCATTCTATGATTCTACAACTACCTGAAAGGAGGCTGTAGCCAGGCAGGATTGGTCTCTTCTGCCAGGCAACCAGGGACAGAGCAAAGGGACACAGCCTCAAGCTGTGCCAGGGCAGGTTTAGGCTGGATGTCAGGAAGAAGTTCTTCACAGCAAGAGTGATTGGCATTGGAACAGGCTGCCCAGGGAGGTGGTGGAGTCACCACCTCTGGAGGTGTTTAAAAGGAGGCTGGATGAGACACTTGGTGCCATGGTTTAGTTAGTTAGAAGTTGTTAGGTGACAGGTTGGACTCGATGATCTCAAAGGTCTTTTCCAACCTGGTCAATTCTGTGAAGCTGTGAGGAGCAGGTGTGTGGCTGTACTGGGCTGTGCTTGCACTTGGGACCAGAGTAGCCAACTCTTACCTTCCAGAAGCCATGAGGAAACAGGCTGTGAGAAACAGAAGGTCAAACCCAGCTTAAGCAGCAGCAGTTCTAGCAAGGGACTGTGCAGCCACATGGATCCTGGCAGCTGGTGTCTGGTAAATGCACACAGCAAAAGGCTTTCACCCTCACAGCCATCAGGAGGCTCCTAGGACCTGATTATGTGACCGAGCAAGGGGCAATGGAAGTGGAGGCACAGGAAGTTTCATGGGAATATGAGGGGGAATTTTCTCCCTGTGAGGGTGTCTGGCAGAGGCTGCCCAGGGGGGCTGTGGAGTCTCCCTCTCTGGAGCTATTCCAGACCTGCCTGGATGTGTTCCTGTGTGATCTGCTCTGGGTGATGCTGCTGCAGCAGAGGGCTTGGACTGGATGAGCTTTGGAGGTCCCTTCCAGCCCCTGACACTCTGTGATTCCCCACCATAGGCAGCTTTATGGGCTGTGAGGATCTACCCAGTCCTCTCCCTTCACCAGAGTGAAGGCTTCCTTCTAGATACAACCCCACAGCTGCTTCTGGTCTCTTTTTCGTGCTGGGCTAAAAGTCCTTGATACTCCTAGGTCCTCCGGAGTGGCACACACAGTGACTTTCTTCACATGAAACAAAGAGTTCTTCTCCTTAGGCCATGCTTTCTTCACATGAAACAGAGAGTTCTTCTCCTTAGGTCGTGCTTTTTTCACATGAAACAAAGAGTTCTTCTCCTTAGGTCGTGCTTTTTTCACATGAAACAAAGAGTTCTTCTCCTTAGGCCATGCTTTTTTCACGTGAAAAAGAATGTTCTTCTCCTTAAGCAGAGGTTTGGGGTTTTTTCTCATTGCTTTTTTGCTCCACTCCCTTTTCCACTCCAGCCTCTACTTGCTCAGGGTGACCTACGCAGGACCAGTCCTGGCCCTACTCCACACCAGCTGCTCCCAAAAGTCCCTTCACATCCTGCCCGAGCCACCCTGGCCCTGGAGGTGATGCTGGGATGCTGTGTTGTGGACATCCCTGCCAGGCCCCCATCTGCTGGCAGCCTTCTTGCCAGGCATCTGGAAAGTGGCTGTGGAGCTGCTTGTCTCCAGCAGGTGGGAGCCTGCCCGCACCACTGCTGCCGCCTGCCTGGCCCTGCTGCCTGCCTTCATCGCTGCTGGGACCATCTCTTTGCTGCTGCCCGCTCGCACCACTGCTTGGCCACCTGCACCGCTGCCCACTTGCTTGGCACTACCACCTACATCGCTGCTTGTACTGCCGCTCACTTACTTAGGCAGGTGCAGCGCAGAGCCACAAAGATGCTGAAGGATGAGGAAGATCTTCCCTAGGAGGAGACCCTGAGGGAGCTGAGGCTGTGCTGCTTGGAGCCTGAGGGGGGACCTCGTCAGTGGTTATAAAGGTGAAGAGCGAGTGTCAAGAGGACAGAGCCAGGCTCTGCTCAGAGATGCCCAATCACAGGACAAGGGGCAAGCGGCGCAAGCTGGAGCACAGAAAGTTCCACGTGAACATAAGCAAAAAGTTCTTCACTGTGAGGGTGACAGAACTCTGGCACAGGCTGCCCAGAGAGGCTGTGGAGTCTCCTTCTCTGGAGGCAGTCAAAACCCATCTGGATGTGTTCCTGTGTGCCCTGCTCTAGGTGATGCTGCTCTGGCAGAGGGGTTGGACTGGATAAGCTTTCAAAGTGCTTTCCAACCCCTGATGTTCTGAGACTCTGATTACCTGCTAGCTAGCCCTGCACTTTTGCCTCCTACAAAATACCTGCAGTGTTTCTTACTTGCCCACAACACTGCCTGCACTGCTGTCTGCCTGCACCACTGCTTGCCTACCTGCGTGGCTGCCTCCACTCCAGCCCCATCCACTGCCCACCTGTCTGCCTCACTGCCCCCTCTGCCTCTCATGCCACTGCCTGCACCACAGCCCACGCTGTGCTCCAAGAGGCAGAGAGGCAGCCTGGGTCAGTGTTGTTTCCCAGTGCAGCTGCTTGTTGCAGAGCTTGAGACTCTGGCAAAGAAAAAGTATTGTTTTGGCATGCCAGATAGCAAAGCAAAAGACAGTGAACAACAGCAAAAATCCCCTCTCCCTCACACAGAGGCTTTCCTCTGTAATGGGAGTGTTTCATAGAACCATAGAATCAGCCAGGCTGGAAGAGACCTCCAAGCACATCCAGCCCAACCTAGCACCCAGCCCTGGCCAATCAACCAGACCATGGCACTAAGTGCCCCAGCCAGGCTTTTTTTGAACACCTTCAGGGAAGGCAACTCCACCACCTCCCTGGGCAGCCCATTCCAATGCCAATCACTCTCTCTGACAAGAACTTCCTAACAACATCCAGCCTAGACCTGCCCTGGCACAACTTGAGGCTGTGTCCCCTTGTTCTGTTGCTGGTTGCCTGGCAGAAGAGCCCAACCCCACCTGGCTACATTCTCCCTTCAGGTAGCTGCAGGCAGCAATGAGCTTTGCCCTGAGCCTCCTCTGCTGCAGGCTGCACACCCCCAGCTCCCTCAGCCTCTCCTCACAGGGCTGTGCTCCAGGCCCCTCCCCAGCCTTGTTGCCCTTCTCTGGACACCTTCCAGCACCTCAACATCTCTCTTGAACTGAGGAGCCCAGAATTTATGTGCAGTGTGTTTTAAACACTAGAACTCTGCCAGCATGCCAGTGAGGAAGTGTGCATCCTTTCCCTTCTGTTTTACCTGGAAACAGAGCAGTGCAAGACAAATGCTGCCTCTTCTATCTGTTCCCCCTCTGTGAGCTGCCAGGGCCATCCCAGCAGCCCCTTTGTGGCTGTGTCCCCTGGGCACTGCCTTGTGCTGGCTCACACACTCCAGTGGCTCTGTTGAATGGCCTCCACACGTGACTGCAGTGCTGGGACGTGCACACATTCATACAGCTGCCATTGGCCTGCTTTGGGAGAGAGAAGAAGAAAGCACAGTGAAACCACGTGGGTTAGCTTAAAAAAGCCCAGCCTGGCTTCTTCTCTAGTGCAGCTCACCTGCCACATTGCAGCCCCAGTGTCACAGCCCTTCCCTGTCAACATCTGCCACACTGCTTTTATCCTGAGCAGCTTCTGCTGGCAGCAGGTCAAAGGCTCTCTCCCCTTGCTGAGCTGCATGTCCCCTGCTTCATCACTGCTCCCAGGACAGCACTACAGGCTGGGGACAGCGTGGCTGGGAGCAGCCAGGCAGAGAGGGATCTGGGGGTACTGATGGACAGCTGAACATGAGCCTGCACTGTGCCCAGGTGGCCAAGAAGGCCAATGGCATCCTGGTCTGCACCAGGAGCAGTGTGGCCAGCAGGACCAGGGAAGTCCTCCTGCCCCTGTGCTCAGCACTGGTTAGGCCACACTTTGAGTCCTGTGTCCAGTTTTGGGCTCCTCAGTTTCAGATGTTGAGATGCTGAACATGTCCAGAGAAGGGCAGCAAGGCTGGTAAGGAGGCTGGAACACAGCCCTGTGAGGAGAGGCTGGGGGAGCCTGGAATAGAGGAGGCTTAAGGCAGACCTCATTGCTGTCTGCAACTACCTGAAGAGAGGCTGTAGCCAGGTGGGGTTGGGCTCTTCTGCCAGGCAACCAGCAACAGAACAAGGGGACACAGTCTCAAGTTGTGCCAGGGGAGGTCTAGGCTGGATGTTAGGAGGAAGTTGTTGCTAGAGAGAGTGATTGGCATTGGAATGGGCTGCCCAGGGAGGTGGTGGAGTCACTGTGCCTGGAGGTGTTGAAGCCAAGCCTGGCTGTGGCACTTAGTGCCATGGTCTGGTTGATTGGCCAGGGCTGAGAGCTAGGTTGGACTGGATGTGCTTGGAGGTCTCTTCCAGCCTGGCTGATTCTGTGCTGCTATGATTGGCCAGGGCTGAGAGCTAGGTTGGACTGGATGTGCTTGGAGGTCTCTTCCAACCTGGCTAATTCTGTGCTGCTATGATTCTATGAAAGCCAAGCGCTGGGTCCTACACTCCAGTCACAGTTGCACTGCTGCAGTGCCTGGTGAAGCTTTAACACTTACACTCATATTCAATAAAGCTTTTTCTTTTTTTAATCCAGTTTTAAAATGTAACAAGAAAAATTAAATGCTGTTCTCTTGATCCTGTGTTGTTGCAGTTCCTTAACCAGGATGCCATGTGGTGCAACATCTAATGCCTTCCAAAAGCACTCTGCATCGCTCTGCTTCCTCCAGCACACACATTTTAAACTAATCAAAAAAGGATTAGCTTGGGAAGATCTATTTTTCTTTAAATCCCTGCTAATTGACATTAATCAAATTAGCTTCTCTTTATTTATTGAGTGTCATATCAGCCATTCCAATATTTTGCCTGGCATCAGTGTCGGGCTGAGGACTGTAATTACTCCAGTTGCTGCCTTAATCCCCTCTGAATATTGGCAGAACAACTCTCTTATTAAGCACTTCTGCTTTCTCTGAATTGCCATTGACAGCTCAGTAGCTGTTATTTATACCTCCATCAGCTTCTGCCTCGAGATGTCCCTGCTGAAGTCTCAGGCTCTAAGAATTTCTGACTCATCACACTTCTCTTTGACGTCTTATGTGATTGCTGCCTTTTGAAAAGCAGTTTTGGGCCAGCAGGCACAGGCCCCTGGCATCCTACTGATGAATTTCCCTGTGGTAGGTGGGCTGTGAGTACAGCAGAGGAAAGTGGGGAATTCTTTTTTAGCTTGGGCTGTATGTGTAAGGTGAAATTGCAAACAAGGGGAATGGTGTGGGCTGGATAGCAGGGCCAGAATTCACTAGTCAGGAGAGGCTGAGGGAGCTGGGGTTGCTCAGCTTGGGGAAGAGGAGGCTCAGGGCAGACCTTCTTGTTCTCTACAACTACCTGAAGGAAGGCTGTAGCCAGGTAGGGTTGGGCTCTTCTGCCAGACACCCAGTGACAGTGCAAGAGGACACAGTCTCTAACTACACCAGGGGAGGTCTAGGCTGGATGTTAGGAGGAAGTTCTTCACAGCAAGAGTGATTGGCATTGGAATGGGCTGCCCAGGGAGGTAGTGGAGTCATCACCCCTGGAGGTGTTTAAAAGGAGGACTGGATGAGGCACTTGGTGCCATGGGTTAGTTCATTAGAAGGTGTTAGGTTGGACTCAATGACCTCAAAGGTCTCTTCCAATGCTGTGATTCTGTGCAATCAGTCCCATCCAGCAGGTGCAGAACACACCTGCAGCCCAGGCTGAATGCATTCATACCATCTTGTCCTGGACCTTCCTGCAAAGCTCAGCTCCCATCCGTGAAGGGAGCAGCCTGTCCTGTCTGCACTGCCCACTGGTGTGCACATTCCAGGGCTTGAATTCAGCCCTCTCACCCTGCTGGGAGTAAAGCAGCCTTCTCCAAGTGTCTTTCTGTTTTTCATTCAACTTTTACTTCCCACTTCTAGTAGCAGAACCTGAGCACAGAGACATCAGGTGCTCCACGCCTGAGCAGACACAAAGCCTCCTAATCCAGCTCCGGGGAGCTGCAGAAGAGGCTGAAAGCAAAGGGCACAGCCAGGCACGCAAGGCACATAATCTCACATAACCTCAAAACGCCTGTGAGCTCAAATGTCTGTCCCCGGGCACACCACCACACCGAGTGGGGAGCAAAAGAGGCATTCAGTGGGCAAAGACATCCCTGAGGAAGGAGCTCTAGCCACAGCAGTGCTGTCAGAGCTGGCCTTGCTGGGGCACGGTGGCCCTGTTACTCCTTTCAGCTGCTGAATGCATTAGTCCCGAAGCTCTGCAGCTCACTCCAGCTCATTGTTCGCTGCAGCCTTTCAGGTTCCTGCCCAGTGGGGGCTTGGCCTATTTCCCTTTCCCTTTCATACAGCTCACAATCCATTTAGGGATTTATAGCGGCTTAGAGGCACATGTACAGTCCCTTGCCTCTATCTGATTTTTATTCTGTGATAAGAAGGCTTGGGGTCATGGGTTCACTGCCACTTCTCTCCTCCCTGCCATTCGTGTTGCCTGGAAATCTGCTTATTCCTTAGTGTCTGGGATTTCCTGAGGTCCTCCTCAGCACCTGCAGGTGTCCCAGGGCTTAGCACAAAGGGCAGGTGAAGGTGCTCTGTGGTGATACCATCACAGAACGTGAGACGTTGGAAGGCACCTCCAGAGGTCACCAGTCCAACCTCCCTGCCAAAGCAGCATCACTCAGGGTAGTCCCCACAGGAATGCATCCAGGGGGGTTTGGAAAGTCTCCAGAGGAGACTCCACAACCTCTCTGGGCAGCCTGTGCCAGGGCTCTGTCACTCTCACTCTAAAGAAGTTTCTCCTCATGTTGAGCTGAAACCTTCTCTGTTCCAGTTTGTATCTGTTGCTCCTTGGCTTATTTCTACTGACCACTGAGATGAGCTTGGCCCCCTCCACTTGACACCCACCCCTCACATATCCGTACACATTGATCAGATCCCCTCTCAGCCTTTTCTTTTCCAGACTAAACAGCCCCAGGGCTCTCAGTCTCTCTCCATAGGGAAGATGCTCAAGTCCCCCAGTCAACCTCATGGCTCTCCAGTGGACTCTCTCCAGCAGGTCCCTGTTGCTCCTGAACTGAGGAGCCCAAAACTGGACACAGTACTCCAGGTGTGGTCTCAGCAGGGCAAAGTAGAGGGTTAGAAGAACCTCCCTTGACCTGCTGGACACACAAGCAAAGAGTGCAAGAGAGGCCAGAGAGGAGTACAGGTGAAAAACCCCAAATACAATACCAAAGCCCAAAAGCTATTTGTGGTGAAATGCTTAGCCAGAATACAGTGTTGTGATTGCTATCCTGGTGCACACTTGTGCCAGCTCACACACTGATCAGGAACATGGCAAAGTAAAACACTGCTGTTTGGCTATTTCCCCTGTCCCACTCTTGGCAGCAGCTGCTGCTGGTCTTTGCTCTGCACAAACACAACACACTGAGTTACAGATTGGAAGGCTTTCCCTGTCTGTGTGGGCTCCTGTAGTTGCAATCATCTCCGTGTGAAGTCATGCATTAACCCTTCCCTCATCCTCTCAGCTTCCTGGAGAGTTTGATTTGGAGTCATCCAAAGAGCAGAGCTCTGGCAGGGGAGTTGGACTTAGTGATCTCTTTGGGTCCCTTCCAACCCCTGACATCTCGTGAGGCTGTGAGTGCTGTCTTGTTTAGTGTGACTGCTGCCAACCCCTCCAGCCAGAGCATCATTGTAAATTAACATACATATGAACATAAAACCCCCACACAGAATCATAGAGTCATAGAATCAACCAGGTTGGAAGAAACCTCCAAGCTCATCCAGCCCAACCTAGCACCCAGCCTTGGCCAGTCAACCAGACCATGGCACTAAGTGCCTCATCCAGGCTTTGTTTGAACACCTCCAGGGGTGGTGACTCCACCTCCCTGAGTAGCCCATTCCAATGCCAATCACTCTCTCTGGCAACAGCTTCTTCCTAACATCCAGCCTATACTTCCCCTGGCACAACTTGAGACTCTGTCCCCTTGCTCTGTTGCTGGTTGTCTGGGAGAAGAGACCAACCCCACCTGGCTACAATCTCCCTTCAGGTAGCTGTAGACAGCAATGAGGTCTGCCCTGAGCCTCCTCTTCTGCAGGCTGCACCCCCCCAGCTCCCTCAGCCTCTCCTCACAGGGCTGTGCTCCAGGCCCCTTCCCAGCCTTGCTGCCCTTCTCTGGACACCTTCCATCACCTCAACATCTCTCTTGAATTGAGGAGCCCAGAACTGGACACAGCACTCAAGTACAGGATCAAAACACTGCTTGCAGAACCAAACAGAAAGGAGCCTGGAAACTGCTACATGTTTATTAACACATCCCAATCTACTGCAATGCCTGGAACCAACTGCACTGCTCTTCAGGTTAAAGGACCACTGCTCACACCTGCCTGACCAACCGCACCGCTTTGGTTACGCAGGCAGAAATAAAGCCACATGCCCCAAGCCCACAGGTGCTTGAAAAGGCTTCAATTTAAACCAATTAATAACCCATCCTGTTCAGCCACACCACAGAATTGTTCTCTGAGAACAGAGAGACTGCAACCCTGCTAGAAAATCCCTGCCAGCTGACGTAGAGGGATTTATAGGTTTAGTGGGAAATTGCTTTCCCCACTGTCCAGATTAAATACTGCAGGATGATTTTTGGTATGAGTAAACATCCTTCCCATAACCAGCAGGCCGAGAATGTCTTAAAAAGAGGAGCAAGATCCACGCTGGGGGGGGGTTCTGCTTCTGCTCACACGGACTATTTCTGGAAACAGACTCCCCAGGTAACATGTTGACTGCCCCAAAGCTGCATTTTAGCATCTTCCTCCTGTTGTGGGGATGGGTTTTGTGCGCTGAATGCAGAGGCCACCGACAAGGGAGAGAAATCCACGAGGGGTACAAAAAAGGCAGGTGAGTCTCGTTTTGCTTTTGGGTTTCTTTGGGTGGTTTGGGTTTGTTTGTTTGTTTTTTTTTGCTTGAGTTCTGTCGTTGCTGTTTGATTGACTTTTAACATTGAAACAGCTGCGGTTTGGCCAAATGAAATGGTTGCAGCTGAGGATCTAATGCCTGGCAGAGAAGTTCAGTTTGCATTGGCAGATTGTGATCTCTCAGCCAGAGAAGTGGTGTTTCTGTGGCTGCTTTTGTCAATGAAGACCTTTTGCTGCCCTTTGAATGCTTTTTGCTGCCCTTTGAGTACCTTTTGCTGCCCTTTGAGTACCTTTTGCTACCTCTTGCTACCTTTTGAGTACCTTTTGCTGCCCTTTGAATACCTTTTGCTGCCCTTTGAGTACCTTTTGCTACCTCTTGCTACCTTTTGAGTACCTTTTGCTGTCCTTTGAATACCTTTTGCTGCTCTTTGAACACCTTTTGCTGCCCTTTGAGTACCTTTTGCTACCTTTTGCTGCCTTTTGAGCACCTTTTGCTGCCCTTTGAGTACCTTTTGCTGCCCCTTGAGTACCTTTTGCTACCTCTTGCTACCTTTTGAGTACCTTTTGCTGCCCTTTGAGCACCTTTTGCTGCTCTTTGAACACCTTTTGCTGCCCTTTGAGTACCTTTTGCTACCTTTTGCTGCCTTTTGAGCACCTTTTGCTGCCCTTTGAGTACCTTTTGCTGCCCCTTGAGTACCTTTTGCTACCTCTTGCTACCTTTTGAGCACCTTTTGCTGCCCTTTGAGCACCTTTTGCTGCCCTTTGAGCACCTTTTGCTGCCCTTTGAGCACCTTTTGCTGCCCTTTGAGCACCATTTGCTGCCCTTTGAGTACCTTTTGCTGCCTTTAGAATACCTTTTGAATACCTTTTGCTACAGCAGAAAATAATTACTTGGCTCAGCAATCCCCACCTCAACCAAAAAACAGAGTGGGGGGGGAGGGATGTTGTGAGGTATCTCAGAGTTTGAAAGGGAGCAAAATTAAAAGAGAAGCATTTGCTTCTATTTAAAACGTGGTAGAATAACTGCATGGAAATGGGGGGGAAATTGAGCTGCCCAGGGAGGTGGTGGAGTCACCATCCCTGGAGGTGTTTGAAAGGATGGTGAATGAGGCACTCGGTGCTGTGGTTTAGTTAATGAGAAGGGTTAGGTGACAGGCTGGACTCGATGATCTTGAAGGTCTTTTCCAACCTGATTGATTCTGTGAGGTCCATGAGGGTTGCTGCATTGGCTGGAGATCAGTTTGCCTTGAGACCTCAAATGAAACCCTTCAGAAAGTATTTTCTTGCTCCCCAGACTGATTTGTTTTAGAGAGCTTTTGAGGGGGAAATGGGAGTCTCTGCAAACTTCCAGGGGCAGGTAGCAGAGAAAACAGAAAAGGCATTGGGTGTGTAGTTAAGACACTAGAAGTATCTTAATTACTGTCTTTCTCTTACCAAAAAAATAAAGGCTATGGGATGTTTTTCTCCCTCTGCCTTGGAGACAGCTGTTTCAGGAGGGTTGGAGTGGAGGAAGGGGTTTTGCTACAGCTCTATTTGTGTTTACTCACATTCTGATTGGGTGGGGGGGAACCTTTGGAACTTTGAATGAGGATTTTTATGCTCTGGCACATAATGGTGGGGAGGAAAAAAAAATCCTTTGAGGCTTTTTGAAGGATAGAGCTGGCACTTTTGTGTACAGATGTTGTGTGCTTCTCCTTGTGACAGGCTGCACCCAGGCTATTGCTTTGCTTCGGGCACTGTAAGGACTTCTCTGTAACGAGTGTCATAAAGCGATGGGGATGGAAGCGCAGGCATCTCGCAGTCCTGAAGCACCCAAACCACTCCTGTTAGCCTTCAGGAGAAATGACTGAAAGACAGAAGGGCTGGGAAGTGCAGTGACTCTTTTTGCTTCCTGATAGCAAGCCAGGGCTGTGTCACAGTGTCCTGGTTGGCACTTGGGAGCCCATGAGCCATTTTATACATAGGCAATAGCTTTAACGGCGACGTCAGCTTCGTGGAGGTATAACTGGCAAAATGGATGCAGTGGCTGTGTCTGTGGTCACACCCCAGGGGATGTGGTGCCACAGACAGTGCTGATGCAAGGCAGCCACAAGCCCTCTGGTTTTGCTGGGGCTTCATGGCAGTAAGGGTGGAGGGGATGTGCTGCCTGTGGCAAAATAAAGGAGCGAGACCCCTGCTTGAGTACTGCGTTTGCTTTTGGGCTCCCCAGTTTAAGAGGAATGGGGATCTGCTGGAGAAGATCACAGGATCACAGCATGTTAGGGGTTGGAAGGGACCCAAGGAGTTCATCAAGTCCAACACAGCGGAGTGGAGGGCTACAAGGATGATGAGAGGATGGAGCACTGCTGATGAGGAGAGGCTGAGGGACCTGGGGCTGCTTAGTCTGTGGAAGAGAAGACTTAGAAGGGATTTAATCAATGTTTAACTATCTGAGGGCTAGGGGTCGGGAGGGGGGGACAGGCTCTGCTCACTTGGTCCCTAGGATAGGACAAGGAGCAATGGATATAAGCTGCAGCACAGAAGGTTGCACCTCAACACAAGGGGGATCTTCTTTGCTGTAAGGGTCCCAGAGCTCTGGCACAGGCTGCCCAGAGAGGCTGTGGAGTGTCCTTCTGTGGAGCCTTTCCAGCCCTGTCTGGATGTGTTCCTGTGTGACCTGAGCTGGATTCTCTGCTCCTGCTCTGGCAGGGGGGTTGGGCTCAATGGTCTCTTTGGGAGAGCTACAGGCCTCAGTGGAGATTGATGAGGAAATCTATTTGGAGTGGGAAAGGCTGGATCCAAGCCACAGTAGGATGCTCAAGGTGGCTTGATTTGCACCCATGGTCTCCCTACCCTCCAGAAGTCCTTTAGGGGCACCAGACCATCTGCTTGCCCCACTGCCAGGGCTCAGTGCCAGGCATCATTGTTGGCAGGCAGTGCAGGCACCTGCAGTAGAGACCTGCCACCTCAGGTGTGCTGCCAGCACCCTGCTGCTCCTGGCAGACAGGGCTGACTTTGATGGTCACAGTGCAGCTGATGGAGGAAATACACAGGCTTCTAGCTGCTTGCTTTGGACAGTGCTGCTCTGCAAGGGGTGATTTCTGCCAAGGAGACTCACTTGCTCTGAGCTCTGCTTTCAAACCAAAAGCAGACATTTGCTCTCCAAGTTTTGACAGAATCACAGAATGTCAGGGGTTGAAAAGGACCTTGAAAGCTTATCCAGGCAGGCCAACCCTTCTGCCAGAGCAGGATCACCTAGAGCAGATCACACAGGAAGACATCCAGGCAGCTCTGGAATTTCTCCAGAGAGGGAGACTCCACACCCTCTCTGGGCAGGTGGTTTCTGATGCTCTACCATCATCTATCCACCTGGTTATGTCCTCATCAAAGCCTCACCAGGCTTCACCCTGGTAAAACCATGCTGACTGCTCCTAATGACCCTCTTGAACTTGATACACCTAAGGACAATGCTGAGGATCATAGAATCATAGAATCAACCAGGCTGGAAGAGTCCTCTAAGCTCATCCAGTCCAACCTAGCACCCAGCTCTGTCCAATCGACTAGACCATGTCACTAAGTGCCCCATCCAGGCTTTGCTTCAATACCTCCAGGCACAACAACTCCACCACCTCCCTGGGCAGCCCATTCCAGTGCCAGTCACTCTCTCTGCCAACAACTTCCTCCTAACATCCAGCCTAGACCTCCCCTGGCACAACTTGAGACTGTGTCCCCTTGTTCTGTTGCTACTCCATTGCCTTTCCAGGATGAAGATCTTTCCTGAGTCTTCCTTCTTACCCTTTTTGAAGATTGGGGTGACATTTGCCTTCCTCCAGTGCCATGTCCCAGGGCTTGTCCTGTCAGCTTCTCAAATCCAACTGAGCACTCCTGCTGCTGTAGAGGATGGTGTGAATGGAGGGGCTGCAGGGTCAGACACCTTTCCTAGCACAATTTTCAGCACTGCAGGGCAGCCCAAAGCAGCCCTGAAGAAAGGTGAGCAGACAGGCATGGTTCTCCCCACAGGAGCTCACACATCACAGTTTGCATGACAGGAGTTCTGCAAAAGGTCCCCAAATAATTCCTTAAAGGAAGCTGATGAGGCTTTGGGACACAGTGCATTGTGTGACAAGGAAATGTCACACAAGAGCAGGTCCAAGCACATCTACAGGCACAGGAAAAGCAGCCAAGTAGACAGCTTTGTGGTGTGGGACCTGTTACAGAGCCCTCCAATACTGTAATTCACTGCCAAAACGTCTCTGTGCCTGTCAAAGATTCAGTAACTTACTGCTGCTAATCTCCAGGACAAAATCACCTCAAAGGGATTGAACTTCAAAGAGCAGCAACACAAAAAGAAAACCTTCCTCACCTTGCAGACCTGTTCACAGTTTGCAGTCAGCTGTCTGCAAATCCTGCAGGGTTTGCAGGGATCTGTGCTCCTGTTAAAACCCACAGTGCCGAAGCTCCTACAGGAAGGGGCTGAGATCTGGAGCACCAGCAAGAGGCATGTTTGTCACCATCCCAACTCCACAGGCTTTTGGAAAGCCACCAGGCTGCCTGGGGGTCACTGGAAGTGTACAAAGGGTCACTGAAGGTCACCACAAAAGGGCCAAAGCTTGTGCTGCTAATTAGACTTGCAGAATCTGCTGGAGAGGATAAGCAATAGGAAAAAGAACTGGCCTGGAGCTGAGCCCAGGTTGTTCTGGCAGAGCTAACTGCTGGGAAAGGAATCTCTTTTAGCACTGAAATCTCCCTGGACAGTCTTGGAGCCACCTTCCAGACAAACAGCTCTCAGCAGAAGAGGTTTCACTGTGCTAGATCTATGGACCACATTGGTTTAATCTCAGCTAGGAGAGTCGTTTCATGTGCTTAGTGATGTCCCTACCATTCCCTGGCCACGTTATAATCATTCTGCCTCGCTCTGGTCTCCAAGCAGCAGCTCATTTTCTCTCCTGTCGAGCTCCCTGTCCATGCCTCTGTCAGCAGGAGCTATCTTTTCCAGCACTTAGAGTGATAGAATCAACACGGTTGGAAGAGACCTCCAAGATCACTTGAATGACATCCTCTGTGATAAGCCTTGGGCTTGTTATCACAGAGCTTCTCTCGTGGCCCAAGACCTTTGTCTTGATGACATTTTCAGATGTCATTGCAGTTAGTGATACTCTTCCTTCTACTCTGCCCTGCTGAGACCACACCTGGAGTGCTGTGTCCAGTTTTGGGCTCTTCAGTTCAGGAGTGACAGAGACCTGCTGGAGAGAGTCCACTGGAGAGCCATGAGGTTGACTGGGGGACTTGAGCATCTCCTCTATAGAGAGAGGCTGAGAGCCCTGGGGCTGTTTAGTCTGGACATGAGAAGGCTGAGAAGAGGTCTGATCAGTGTCCATCAATATCTGAGGGGTGGGTGTCAAGTGGAGGGGGCCAAGCTCTTTTCAGTGGTCAGCAGCAATAAGCCAAGGAACAGTGGATCCAAACTGGAACAGAGAAGGTTTCAGCTCAACAGGAGGAGAAACTTCTTCAGAGTGAGAGTGACAGAGCCCTGGAACAGGCTGCCCAGAGAGGTTGTGGAGTCTCCTTCTCTGGAGACTTTCCAAACCCTCCTGGATGCATTCCTGTGGGGACTACCCTGAGTGATGCTGCTTTGGCAGGGAGGTTGGACTGGATGATCTCTGGAGGTCCCTTCCAGCCTCTACCATCCTGTGGTTCTGTGATTCCTAAGAGTCACCCTGCATCATTATTCCTGTGACTCCTTTCTGGTCCTTTCTCAAAGGCTCAGCACCAGGCTGAACATTTGCAACATTAAAGTTATTACTCTTTACTTCTGTTGGATCTGGATGAGCCTCCTGTCCTGCCAGCTCCTCCCTTCCCTGGCCACACTGTGTGTGAGGTCTGTCTCTTACACATAGGGCAGCTCCTATTTCCTCTGCCTCCTAATGCTTTCTCTGAACTTATAAATCCATCCTTAACAGGACCTCTTCCTTTACCTGCCAGCAGTCTTTAAGCTGTTTTCTCTTGTCCTGGAGTGTTACTCCTGTATCTTATCTTCAGAATTCATCCCCAGAGCATTTATTTGCCTGAACAAAGCTCACTAATGCAAGCTGTCTTTAGATCAGATCTTCAGAGTGCACACTAAGCCTGTGAAATGCCCACTGAAAGCATTACCCAGAGGAGCAGGTTATCAGCAGTCAACCAGATCCAGTGGAGCACTGAGCACCCCTGGCCCCCAAGGCACTGCTTTTAACCATCAGCAGTTCACACTGTGACCTCATACCATTTCTACCAGCAGTGCTGGGTCTCAGGAGAGCAGCAAGAGACCCAGTGTGGACTACAGGACAATGCAACTAGAGTTCCTTCATCTCTCCTGTTGTTAACTTGCATTTCCCTTTCCTCCTTTCACCTTCATCACTTCCACTCCTTTTCTTTCCCCCATTCAACATTCTTCCTCTTCTCCAACTTGCTGTATTTCTTTCACTGTCCCTGACTTTCTCTGCTCTCCTCTTCCCTTCCTTCATTTACTTAGAATCATAGAATCAACCAGGCTGGAAAAGAGCTCCAAGCTCAGCCAGGCCAACCTAGCACCCAGCCCTGGCCAATCAACCAGACCATGGCACTAAGTGCCCCACCCAGGCTTTGCTTGAACACCTCCAGGGACGGTGCCTCCACCACCTCCCTGGGCAGCCCATTCCAATGCCAATCACTCTCTCTGACAACAACTTCCTCCTAACATCCAGCCTAGACCTCCCCCAGCACAACTTGAGACTGTGTCCCCTTGTTCTATACCTGGTTGTCTGGCAGCAGAGCCCAACCCCACCTGGCTACAGCCTCCCTGCAGGTAGTTGTAGCCAGCAATGAGCTCTGCCCTGAGCCTCCTCTGCTGCAGGCTGCACACCCCCAGCTCCCTCAGCCTCTCCTCACAGGGCTGTGCTCCAGGCCCCTCCCCAGACCATGCTCAGCACTGTTTGCCGGCATGGCAGTGCTGTGTGGCAGTGTTGGTCCTGCCTTCACTGGGCTGGCAGCTGTGGGGGGTCAGGAGTGGGGGGACAGGCTCTGCTCACTTGCTCTCTGTGACAAGCAGCAATGGATGGAAGCTGCAGCACAGGAGGTTCCAGCTCAACACAAGGGGGAACTTCTTTACTGTAAGGGTCCCAGAGCCCTGGCACAGGCTGCCCAGAGAGGCTGTGGAGTGTTCTTCTCTGGAGCCTTTCCAGCCCTGTCTGGATGTGTTCCTGTGTGACCTGAGCTAGATTCTCTGGTCCTGCTCTGTCAGAGGGGTTGGACTGGATGATCTCTTTGGGTCCCTTCCAAGGGCTGACATCCTGTGATCCATCCTGCCAGCTGAGGCAGCCATGGTGCCAGGGCTCAGCTGGGTGGAAAAGAAATGCAGGAAAGGAAGGGGAGAAGCAAATGGGGCAAGGCAGAATATGCTTAAAGGTTTTGCCTCTGCCCCTAACTTCAAAGAAAATTTGACTTCTAGGCAGATGTTAGCACAGCACAGATGAGGGAAGGGCATATTAAGGAATATTTGTGTAAAGATGGAAGTTTTTTGGTGAACAGAGGTTGATGACACTTCCCCAGGAGCACTCAGAGTAGCAGCTGTTACACTCTCTGCAAGCAGCTACCTCCAAGAGCTCACTGCAGACAAATGATGCCCCTGAGGAGATGCCCTGTGAGGAGAGGCTGAGGGAGCTGGGGGTGTGCAGGGTAAAGTTCTTCACGGCAAGAGTCACTGGAATGGGCTGCCCAGGGAGGTGGTGGAGTCACCATCCCTGGAGGTGTCTAAAAAGAGCCTGGATGCAACACTTGGTGCCATGGTTGATTAGAATCATAGAATCATAGAATGGTTTAGGTTGGAAGTGACCTCAAAGATCATCCAGTTCCAACCCCCTGCCATAGGCAGGGACACCTCCCACTAGAACAGACTGCTCAAGGCTTCATCCAACCTGGCGTTGAACAGCTCCTGGCAGGAAGCAGCCACAGCCTCCCAGGGAAACCTGTGCCAGTGTCTCACCACCCTCACTGCAAAGAACCCTTTCCTAACATCCACTTTCAATCTCCCCTCTGCCAGTTTAAACCCATTACTCCCCATCCTGTCATGACAAGACCTTGTCAACAGTCCCTCCCCAGCCTTCCTGTACCCCCCTTCAGATACTGGAAGGCCACTAAAATGTCTCCTGGAAGCCTTCTCATCTCCAGCCCCAACTCCTGCAGCCTGTCCTCATAGCAGATGGTGCTGGGTGGTAGGATGGACTCGATGATGTCAAAGACCTGATTGGTTCTGTGACTCTGTGACTGAAGCTCCTGAGTGCTGCTGTGTACCACAGACACTCAGGGACAGCAGAAGCACGAGGGGAAGCTGCTGTGGTTTGCCATTGATTCACAGCCTGAACAGGCAGGCTAATAGGGTCCCGTGGTGAGCTGCCACTGATCGCTTAGCCAGCACAGCACACCCCAGGAACTGGACCAGAAAAGCTGTTTATTGAGTAGAAAGAAATGAGGCTTCAACTGCAGCAACTGGAGGATGGTTGGTGACAGATAAAAAGGTTTTTCTGCCCCAGGGGGAGGCAGGAAAATGGAATGGGCTGAGTAACCCCACAGCTGTTACTAGGGGAATGGGACCAGCCAAAGGAAAGAGCTGAACCAGAGCATGAATGAACACAGTGCCCTGTGGTGGCTGGAGCATGGGAGGCAGTTTATAGAATCATAGAACTGCCAGGGCAGCAAGGGACACCAAGGATCATCTAGTTCCAGCCTCCCTGCCATGGGTAGGGATACCTCACACTACATCTGATTGCTCAGGGCCACATCCAGCCTGGCCTTAAAATCAGCCAGGGTTGAAGCTTCCACCACCTCCCTGGGCAACCTGTGCCTGTGTCCCACCAGCTTCATGGTGAAGAACTTCTTCCTAACAGCCAATCTGAACGTACCCACTTCTAGTTTTGCTCCAACCCCGCCACTCCTATCACTACCCAATGCTCTCAGAAGTCCCTCTCCAGCTTTCTTGTAGGCTCCCTTAGCTGGTTTATGGTAAGAAAATAAAGATTAGTCTAGAGACAGTGAAGAATGACCTGGAAGAACTAAGAGGAACTACTCAGGGTTGCTGGGGGGCAAAGGATGGGGAAGACTTGCCCAAGAATCCTTGCTGGGCATGTCTTGAAGGCTCTCTTCATAGGCATGACAGGCCCAGGGCTAACCTGAAGCATTAGATAAGCTCTACGAAGAGAAACAAAGAGAAATTGCAAGAACATGGCCTGCTTCACCCCTGTTTGAATACCAGCATTATTCCTGAGCAGCCAAGAGTTTACTAGGGCAATTTAAAGTCATGTAAGTAGGTCAGCTGGCTGTCAGAATCTGCTTATCCCCAAAACACATGAAATTACTTCCTGACAGCCAGCAGATGAGAGGCAGGCAGCAGTGTGAGAGAGAGACACACAGCAGACTCCACAAAGTGCATTTTGCTGTGTGCTGCTCAGGACCAAGCAATGCCAAGGACTCTGCTCCTTGCAACAGCAATGATGCTGCATGGCCCAAGGCTCCTCCACAGAGTGGATTGCTGTGGGCTTATTCCCAGCCCTCTCTGGGAAGCAAAGGGCAGATGCTGGGGAAAAACCAATCCCACTCAGCCTGTGCTTTGCTTCAGGGTGAGACAGTGACACAGCTGCTAGGCAAAATTAATAATCAATATTAATGGTGATATCAATATTCATGGTGATATCCAGGCAAAGATGGTTAATAACTATGAAAACTCTTCATTAACATTAAGACTCCCCAGAAAACTGATTTACAGTGTTTGAAACACACAGCTGGGACACACAGAGGGAACACCAACCCACAACACTTCAGAAATAACTAGCAAATGCAGGCATTGAACTTGGAACTGGAAAGAGGTTCTTAAGAGGTTCTCGTGGTCAGTTCCACTGCTTGCCCAGCAGAGCACTCGAGAGGCTCCTTTCTGCTGCTGAGGCAGAAGGCACAATAGAGTCTGGTTAGGGAAGTTCTAAACAAGGAGGTTTTGAGTATTTACTCTCAGACAGTACCCAAACACTTGAAAGGAGATCTGTCGGTGTCTGGAAAGTCCTTGCAGGCAAAGCAGAGCATGGTGTGGCAGGCAAAAGCAGCAGCAGGCATGTGAGAAGAGCCTATTCTGTTGCTTGCCCAAATGTAGTGGCCCCTTTGGCCACAGAGATTCCCCACAGAGTGGCACCTTGCCAAACCTGACCATATTAGCTGAAGTCAGGAGCTTGCTTTCCTTTCTTTGGGAAGGAGAGGTCTGGGCAAGTCTTGGACCCTCAAAGTGGGTGTTTCCAAACCTTTTGTCTTCTCCCTGCACTCTGCTTCCCCCTCCCCAGCAGAGGGAGGGGACCATGGGATCATGCCTGGGCAAGCCAGGACATACACTAGGTCCGTTCTGGCCTTCCATGACAACAGTCCAGAGTGTTCACCCCTACTCTGGGCAGAGCAGACGTGGTCCATTCTCTGTGGCAGCAGGAAGATGAATTTCCCTCCATCACTCTTGGCTTGCACAGACCTCCCAGCCCAAGGTGAAACCCTTCTGCACAGCCTGGGGTTCAGCCACCTCTAACCAAAGGTCTGCTCAGGCGTGGAGCACCTGATGTCTCTGTGCTCAGGTTCTGCTACTAGAAGTGGGAAGTAAAAGTTGAATGAAAAACAGAAAGACACTTGGAGAAGGCTGCTTTACTCCCAGCAGGGTGAGAGGGATGAATTCAAGCCCTGGAACGTGCACACCAGTGGGCAGTGCAGACAGGACAGGCTGCTCCCTTCACGGATGGGAGCTGAGCTTTGCAGGAAGGTCCAGGGCAAGATGGTATGAATGCATTCAGCCTGGGCTGCAGGTGTGTTCTGCACCTGCTGGATGGGACTGATTGCACAGACTCACAGCGTTGGAAGAGACCTTTGAGATCATCCAGTCCAACCTAACACCTTCTAATGAACTAAACCATGGCACCAAGTGCCTCATCCAGTCGTCCTTTTAAACACCTCCAGGGATGGTGACTCCACCACCTCCCTGGGCAGCCCATTCCAATGCCAATCACTCTTGCTGTGAAGAACTTCCTCCTAACATCCAGCCTGAACCTGCTCGCTGCGAAAAGCTTTGCTGCTGTAAATCTCCATGGAGGGGTCTAAAAGGTGTCTTAACAGGCAAAAAGCCTCATTGGCAGAGCTCAGCAGAGCTAGTGCATAGTGCAGAGGGGAGCTGTGACTTTATTTAGCTTGTCATTAAAGATGGATTATTAAATGGTTAAAAATGTTACTTTTGCTCAAGCTTGCTAAAAGCAAGATTCTTTCAACGGTGAAATAAGGCCCAAACACCTGACAGGAGCTGTCTTGACAGCCAGCTGGGGGACAGGACGAGGCAAGAAACAAATGTCAGGTTCTAACCTTTTATTTCTCCCCTTCTCAAGAAAATATTCAGCTGTCTCTGTTGAGGTGATTGCTGTCTGCAACTACCTGAAGGGAGGCTGTAGCCAGGTGGGGTTGGTCTCTTCTGCCAGGCAACCAGCAACAGAACAAGGGGACACAGCCTCAAGTTGTGCCAGGGCAGGTCTAGGCTGGATGTTAGGAGGAAGTTGTTGGCAGAAAGAGTGATTGGCATTGGAATGGGCTGCCCAGGGAGGTGGTGGAGTCGCTGTGCCTGGAGGTGCTGAAGCACTTAGTGCCATGGTCTGGTTGACTGGCCAGGGCTGGGTGCTAGGTTGGACTGGCTGAGCTTGGAGGTCTCTTCCAGCCTGGTTGATTCTATGATTCTATGATTAGTGCCATGGTCTGGTTGACTGGACAGGGCTGGGTGCTAGGTTGGACTGGATGATCTTGGAGCTCTCTTCCAGCCTGGTTGATTCTATGATTCTATGATTAGTGCCATGGTCTGGTTGCTTGGCCAGGGCTGGGTGCTAGGTTGGACTGGCTGAGCTTGGAGCTCTCTTCCAGCCTGGTTGCTTCCATGGTTCTGTATCAGTCTTCCCCTCACTGGTGATTCCTGTTCTGTGTCTTACCTCTGCCTTCGCTCACCTTTTACTCCAAGTCTCTGGAACATTCCTGTCCTTACCTAGAGTTAGGACCCAGGCCAAAGTGTCAGCTCGGAGGCCCCACGAGAGGTAAGCGAGGCGAAGCGCGGCAGCAGCGCCGCCAGCGCCTCCCCCCTGCTGCCCTCAGCTCCACCCGTGCCCTGTCTCAGCTCTCCCTTTTGCTGTCCCCACGCAGCCGGCCGCAGCGGCAGAGGCGGGAGGCCCACGGCGAGGCGCACAAGCAGGGCAGGTAGGTGAACTCTGCTGCAGCTGCTGCTGGCCCAGGCCCTCCGGCCCAGCCCCCGCGGCCAGGCCGAGGCTGCGGCAGGGGCAGGGGACAGCACTGAGCACCCGGGGAGTGCTCAGGTAGGAGCTGGTGGGATCCGGTGCCACCTGCTTGGGCTGAGAAGATGGTTGAGAGGTTGGAACACTGCCCTGAGAAGAGAGGCTGAGCGACCTGGGGCTGCTTGGTCTGGTGAAGGGCACACTGAGAGGGGACCTAATCAACCTTTATAAGTGTCTGAGGGGTGGGGGTCAAGAGGGAAGGGACAAACTCTGCTCAGCTGCACCCTGTGACAGGACAAGGGCAATGGATGTAAACTACAGCACAGCAAGATCCACCCCAACATGAGCAAGAACTTACTGTAAGGGTGACAGCACTGCAATGGGCTGCCCAGAGAGGCTGTGGAGTCTCCTCAGGGTGCCAGAGCACTGGCACAGGCTGCCCAGAGAGGCTGTGGAGTCTCCTCAGGGTGCCAGAGCACTGACACAGGCTGCCCAGAGAGGTTATGGAGTCTCCTTAGGGTGCCAGAGCACTGGCACAGGCTGCCCAGAGAGGCTGTGGAGTCTCCTCAGGGTGCCAGAGCACTGACACAGGCTGCCCAGAGAGGCTGTGGAGTCTCCTCAGGGTGCCAGAGCACTGACACAGGCTGCCCAGAGAGGCTGTGGAGTCTCCTTAGGGTGCCAGAGCACTGACACAGGCTGCCCAGAGAGGCTGTGGAGTCTCCTCAGGGTGCCAGAGCACTGGCACAGGCTGCCCAGAGAGGCTGTGGGGTCTCCTCAGGGTGCCAGAGCACTGGCACAGGCTGCCCAGAGAGGTTATAGAGTCTCCTTAGGGTGCCAGAGCACTGGCACAGGCTGCCCAGAGAGGCTGTGGAGTCTCCTTAGGGTGCCAGAGCACTGACACAGGCTGCCCAGAGAGGCTGTGGAGTCTCCTTAGGGTGCCAGAGCACTGGCACAGGCTGCCCAGAGAGGCTGTGGGGTCTCCTCAGGGTGCCAGAGCACTGGCACAGGCTGCCCAGAGAGGCTGTGGAGTCTCCTTAGGGTGCCAGAGCACTGACACAGGCTGCCCAGAGAGGCTGTGGAGTCTCCTTAGGGTGCCAGAGCACTGACACAGGCTGCCCAGAGAGGCTGTGGGGTCTCCTCAGGGTGCCAGAGCACTGGCACAGGCTGCCCAGAGAGGTTATGGAGTCTCCTTAGGGTGCCAGAGCACTGGCACAGGCTGCCCAGAGAGGCTGTGGAGTCTCTTCAGGGTGCCAGAGCACTGGCACAGGCTGCCCAGAGAGGTTGTGGAGTCTCCTCAGGGTCCCAGAGCACTGGCACAGGCTGCCCAGAGGGATTGTGGAGTCTCCTCTGCAGCCTTTCCAGTCAGCCCTGTCTGGATGCGTTCCTGTGCCTCCTGCGCTAGATTCCCTGGTCCTGCTCCGGCAGGGGGTTGGACTCGGTGACCTCTGGAGGTCCCTTCCAACCCCTAACACCCTGTGAGCCTGGGAAGGGTAAATGGTCTCAGGGATAACAGAGCCAAGCAGGCAGGTACCTCTCGCAGGCACTGCTCGGGGGCTCACGGCTGCGCTTCTCTCTTCAGCCCAATCCTGAAACGAAGCCCTGACATCACCAAATCTCCCCTGACAAAGTCCGAGCAGCTGCTGCGAATAGACGACCACGACTTCAGCATGCGGCCAGGCTTCGGAGGTACGCAGCGAGCGCAGCTGTCCCTGCTCCGCTTCGCACCGGCGCTGCTTTGCCCCGCGGCACAGGCAGGCTGGCGAGCAGAGCCCTCCCTGCCTCTGACTCCTTGTTACTTCGTCTTCTGAACCCGTGGCATCTTTGGGGGGGCTGAGGGTGCAGGGAAATGGCAGAGTCAAAGGCATGGAAATGTCATTCCAGGCAGTGTAACATTCCAAGCATTCCAGGGACACTTAAACCTGACAGGAGTCCGCAAAACACACACGGCTCTAAGATTGCAGCTCACCGTGGTGGCCTGTGTGAACAGCCAAAAGATGCACCATGCTCACTGGCCCTGCTTCTCTCCTTTCCAACCTGCTGGAGGTTGGATTTGCACTCCAACAAACTGGGAAATTCACCCCTGCAGTGCATTATTTTGCCCCTCCAGTGAATTATTTACCCTTGCAGTGAATTATTTGCCCTTGCAGTAAATTTGCTCCTGCAGCAAATGATTTCCCCTGCAGTAAATGATTTCCCCTGCAGTAAATATGCCCCTAGAGTAAATTATTTACCCCTGCAGTAAATTTGCCCCTGCAGTAAATTTGCCTCTGCATAAATTATTTGCCCCTGCAGTAAATTATTTCCCCTGCAGTAAATTATTTCCCCTGCAGTAAATATGCCCCTAGAGTAAATTATTTACCCCTGCAGTAAATTTGCCCCTGCATAAATTATTTGCCCCTGCAGTAAATTTACCCCTGCAGTAAATTATTTCCCCTGCAGTAAATGTGCCCCTAGAGTAAATTATTTACCCCTGCAGTAAATTTGCCCCTGCAGTAAATTATTTACCCCTACAGTAAATTTGCCCCTGCATAAATTATTTGCCCCTGCAGTAAATTTGCTCCTGCAGTAAATGATTTCCCTTGCAGTAAATTATTTCCCCTGCAGTAAATATGCCCCTAGAGTAAATTATTTACCCCTACAGTAAATTTGCCCCTGCATAAATTATTTGCCCCTGCAGTAAATTTGCTCCTGCAGTAAATGATTTCCCTTGCAGTAAATTATTTCCCCTGCAGTAAATATGCCCCTAGAGTAAATTATTTACCCCTGCAGTAAATTTGCCCCTGCATAAATTATTTGCCCCTACAGTAAATCTGCTCCTGCAGTAAATGATTTACCCCTGCAGTAAATTTGCCCCTGCAGTAAATGATTTGCCCCTCTGTTTGCTGATGCTTGCTCAGAGTTTTGTGGCAGGGAGATGGAGTTAAGGGTTAAAGGCTTCCTTTCAGCCCTGGAATTAGAGAGGCTGTCCTTTATCCCCCCTCTCTGGCTGACAGATGGTCATTCAAATCCAGGGGAACGTTTGAAACTCGGATGGGAAAAAAAACAGCCCACACCGAAAAAAAAAGGTGTCTGGGTTTGGTGGTTTTTGTTGCTAAATGCTCACTACACCAAATACCAGCAGGGGCTAGTAACCTAAAGAGGTTTCAGTTTCGGAGCAGTCTGCTAAGGTAGGCAGCGCTTGTCTCTGCGGATCTACCGCCTGGTCATGGCCAGAGGTAGGTGAGGGAGGGTTAGGCAAAGCCTGCAGGAGAGGGGAATTGCCACAGGTAGGTGAGGGAGGGTTAGGCACAGCCTGCAGGAGAGGGGAATTGCCACAGGTAGGTGAGGGAGGGTTAGGCACAGCCTGCAGGAGAGGAGAATTGCCACAGGTAGGTGAGGGAGGGTTAGGCAAAGCCTGCAGGAGAGGGGAATTGCCACAGGTAGGTGAGGGAGGGTTAGGCAAAGCCTGCAGGAGGGGGGAATTGCCACAGGTAGGTGAGGGAGGGTTAGGCAAAGCCTGCAGGAGGGGGGAATTGCCACAGGTAGGTGAGGGAGGGTTAGGCACAGCCTGCAGGAGGGGGGAATTGCCACAGGTAGGTGAGGGAGGGTTAGGCAAAGCCTGCAGGAGGGGGGAATTGCCACAGGTAGGTGAGGGAGGGTTAGGCAAAGCCTGCAGGAGGGGGGAATTGCCACAGGTAGGTGAGGGAGGGTTAGGCAAAGCCTGCAGGAGAGGGGAATTGCCACAGGTAGGTGAGGGAGGGTTAGGCAAAGCCTGCAGGAGGGAGGAAAAAAGACTGAAATTGCTGTTACAGGAGGTCAGCTGAGCACTGGGTAATGTGAAACCCAAATCCACAGAGTAGCTCTCGGGGACGTTAGCAGCCTGGGAGGGGAGCAGAAGGGAGGGGAAAATTGAAAGTAGCTCTCCCACATTCCCTCAGCTGTGTCACAGCTGCTCTCCAGGAGCATGAATGTGCTGCTGGGCATGTGTCTTGTGAGCCCTCGACTGGAGTGCTAGAGCCAAACCCAAGTCTTTAAGCTTTGGAAGAGGCACACAGAGACTGGCCCAACAAAGGGAGGAAGTCACAGGTCAGCCTCGTTGCTGATTTGGATTATTATCAGAGGGCTTTTGTTATGAACTGCCATTGCTGCTACTTGGAATCGTTCTGCTGCTGCTTCTTTTTCTGACTGACCTTACATTTTTATCTCTAAGACATGAAGGTCAGAGAGTTACTATGTCTTGCCAGCTTTATACTTGGTTAACTTTGTTGGTTGTTTCTTTCCCCCCCCCACCCACCCCAGGCCCTGCAATTCCTGTTGGAGTGGATGTCCAAGTTGAAAGTCTGGACAGCATTTCTGAAGTGGACATGGTAAGAGCCACAGAAGGTCAGATGGGACTTGTAGAGAACATCTCTCCCAAACCACTGCTGAAAGCAGGGCCAGCTAGAGCAGGCTGCCCAGACCTGTGTCCGTGGGGCTTGAATACCTCCAAGGACAGACACTCCACAGGCTCTAGGAGGTAGATTCAGGTTTGATCTGAATCTGCCAATGATTAGTTCTATCGACCTCATGCTAACATTTCACATCCCTTGAAGCAGAAGGAGGGAATCTGACATTTCCTTTTCTCCTGGAGTAAAAGGATACAGCACTGCCAAGACTGTTCCAAAGGGATCTGGGTGGTTTAGGTTTGTTTAAGAACTGCTAACATGTTAAAAAGCTCTGGGGAGAGCAATTACAAGAGGGATATGGAGGGATGAAACGTGTGCAGAGAAGGGCCACGAGGATGATCAGAGGGCTGGAGCTGCTCTGCTATGAAGAGAGACTGGGGGAGTTGGGGCTGGAGAGGAGAAGGCTCTGAGGTGACCTTGTTGTGACCTTTCAGCATCTTAAGGGGGCCAACAAGAAAGCTAAGGAGGGAGTTTTTAGTCTGTCAGCTAGTGATAGGACTGGGGGGAATGGAACAAAGCTGGAAATGGGTAGATTCAGCCTGGATGTTAGGAAGAAGTTCTCTAGCATGAGGGTGCTGAGAGCCTGGAATGGGTTGCCCAAGGAGGTGGGTGAAGCCCCATCCCTGGAGGTGTTTAAGGCCAGGCTGGCTGAGGCTCTGGACAGCCTGATCTAGTGTGAGGTGTCCCTGCCCATGGCAGTGGGTTTGAACTGGCTGATCCTTGTGCTCCCTCCCAACCCTGACTGACTCCATGAATTAATGTGTTGTGAGTTTTAAGGCATTTTGATACACTGCAGGCAAATTGTCACTTTGGCTGTGTTCTGAGGTGGGCAGGGGCCAGCTAGCTCCCAGCCACAAGTCCTGTAGCCATCCTGAGAGCAACACTGGTCCAGGCTGGTAAATGCTGCTCTCCAGAGCAGCTAGGCTAAGCCTGGAGGGGAGAAATGGCCAGAGAATTCTCCCTTGGCACGTGGGCAGTGGCATCACCCTGCTGTGTGCTGCCAACCGGCACAAGGCTGTGTCAGTGCTGCCTTTATCTTCACACTCACGCTGAAGGAGGATCCCAGGGGCACGCAGGACTGATGCCAATGCTCCCTACAGGTGAAATTCCTTCCTGAGTCTGTGTCCTTCATGTCCTCCCACGCAATTAATAATGTGGAAATGGTCAACTTTCAAACACCCTCAAAGTACAGATTTTGGTCTTGATATTTGCTGGAGAGTGCTGCTGAAAGTGAGGTATGATTTCTGCAGGAGATTTCCCATGGATACTTGATACGTAGACAACAACTGGAGGAGGCAGTGCCATGGTCTGGTTGATTGGCTAGGGCTGGATGCTAGGTTGGACTGGATGAGCTTGGAAGTCTCTTCCAACCTGGTTGATTCTATGATTAGATAGGGCTGGGTGTAGGTTGGACTGGGTGAGCTTGGAGGTCTCTTCTAACCTGGTTGATTCTATGACTGGACAGGGCTGGGTGCTAGGTTGGACTGGATGAGCTTGGAGGTCTCTTCCAGCCTGCTTGATTCTATGAGAGATGGGGAGGGTGAACACAAAACTTGGTTTTAATCAGAGAGCCAAAGAAGGATGGTGGAGTTCTGACACTTGGAGAGAAACTGGGACAAACTTGTGATCTGGTTTTCTGCCCCACCACTCCCTCACCCTCCAGTGAGTAACGAGTGTGAGTTGTGACCCAGTCTGTCTGCTGCAGGATTTCACCATGACGCTGTACCTGAGGCACTACTGGAAGGATGAGAGGCTCTCCTTCCCCAGCACCAACAACCAGAGCATGACCTTCGATGGCAGGCTGGTGAAGAAGATCTGGGTCCCAGACATGTTCTTTGTCCATTCCAAGCGTTCCTTCATCCATGACACTACCACAGACAACGTCATGCTGCGGGTCCAGCCAGATGGGAAGGTACTTTATAGCCTCAGGTAAATCTGCATTCAATCAGGGAGAGCTGTGAGAGGCTGAATTCACTCCTGTGTTGTGTTTTTGCACCACTTCATACTGGAAAAAACACCCAACCAAAACATAAAACCAGAGTGAATGTGCAGGGACCTGAGGCCCTGTGCAAGTCCAGGAAGTGTCTGTTGCAGGAAACAGTCTCTCTGCAGCCTTCTTGTAGCCCCCTTTCAGGCACTGGCAGGCTGCTATGAGATCTCCCTGGAGCCTCCTCTTCTGCAGGCTGCACACCCCCAGCTCCCTCAGCCTGTCTCTGTAGCAGAGCTGCTCCAAGCCCCTGAGCATTTTTATGCCCCTCCTCTGGCCCTGCTCCATCAGCTCCATGTCCTTCCTGTGCTGAGGGCTCCAGAGCTGGATGCAGCACTGCAGGTGAGGTCTCAGCAGAGCAGAGCAAAGTGTCAGGATCCCCTCTCTGGCTCTGCTGGCAGCGCTGCTTTGGATGTAGCCCAGGCTGGGATTTGCCTTCTGGGCTGCAAGCTCACACTGCCTGCTCCTGTCCAGCTTCTGGTCCATCAGCACCCCCAAGTCCTTTTTCACAGGGCTGCTTTCTCTCACCTCCTTCCCCAGTCTGTACTGATCGTGAGGACTGTTCCGGCCAGGGTGCAGAACCCTGCACTTGTTCCTGTTGAACCTCCCGAGGTTCTCCTCTCCAGCTTTATGGACGCTTCCAGTACAAACAGGACATGATGCTATTAGAGGCGAGATAACCAAACCAGGGCGAAGCAGAGCCGCTGACTGGCGTGCAGAGCACTGCAGGGGCAGCAGCGAGGCGCTGCGTGCGCCCTCTGGTGGCTGCTGGCCATGGCTCCTCACCAGCTGCTCAGGCAGCAGCAGGAAGCTCACGGCGGGCAGGGAAAACTGCCTGCATCCCTTCACGGGGCACTAGGATGGCGTTGATAAATGCCAACGATTACATCATGCAAAGCATCCACCGAAAGCAGAGATCTCTGCAGAGAGATGCTAGCCAAAAAAAAAGAGGGCAGGAGCTCCATCTCTGCCCTTGCCAAGCTCCATCTCTGCCCTTGCCATTTATTCCTCCAGTACTTTTGTCACCCAGCAGCCATTTGTCATGTCCTTTCTGGTCATCTTTAATTTTTTCATTTGCTGAGAAGAAATGGCTTTAGCTGGGTGGAAGGTGTTTATCTTCCAGTGGACTACAGCTGGTCAGTGGGATGGTTTGGGTGTTACACTTAAGAAAATCACCCAGACTAAACTCAGCTGATCTGAAAATTAAAGAATGAAGCTTTGTCTTTACAGCTTAGCACAATGTGCAGGTGGGTATTTACAACAGACACAGAAGTATACAAGTGAAAAAGTAATGCAGAAATACAGCAGCCCTCCCAGAAGCCTGAGTCCCCAGGAGGGGCTCCCAACCACCCTTCCACTTTCTCCCCACCCCTTTACCTTACCCCAGACTTTGCCTTATGCTCAAGTTGAGTTTGGAGGGTCAGCCAGGGGGGTTAGGAAGCACAAGGATTAGTCACACAGACAGCAGGTTAGAGAGAGAGAAGTGCAGCCCCAAAGACAGAGAGAGACTCTGTTATCTGTGTCTGTGTTCGTGTTCTTACCCATCTCAGCAAGCCTATGAGTGCAGCAGCCCTCACCACTGTTTCCTTTTCACAGCCTAGCATCTAATTCTTCTCACCAAAACCTCCCAGCTAGGCTCATACTAGCACAACCAAGCAGCCATTTCTCATGTCCTAACATTCTGGCCATCTTTGATTTTTTTTCATTGCTGAGGAGAAACAGCTTAGCTGACAGGGAGTGGCTTTAGCTGGGTGGAAGGTGTTCCTTTTCCAGCAGGCTGTAGCTGCTCAGCTATTTGGTTAACAAGCCCCAGCTGTACAGTGCTGCTATTTTTTCACTCATACCAGAAGCCCAGGTGTTGATGGAGCTGTTTTATTTGTTGCTCTCCCTAGAGTTACAGTGACAGCAATGTGCAATATGGATTTTAGTCGCTTCCCCCTGGACACACAGACTTGTTCCCTGGAGATTGAAAGCTGTAAGTAAAGCAAAGGGGTGGTGGAGCCAAAGGTGGCACCTCGTGGGCACCCAAACTGTGTTTGTGTGTATCAGTAGAGTCATAGAGGCAAACAGATGCGGACCAATGTGTTTAACCCACAGCTTTTCCTTTGTTTCTGTGGGTTCTAGATAAAGAGGATGGATCCTTTCTGGGTTTTGAATGGAAATCTGCTCTGTCAGCATCAAAACCAGGCTTTACATGGCTGCTCAGTCTTGATTTTAGGCTGGTCAGGCATTGGAATGAGCTGCCCAAGGAGGTGGTGGAGTCACCAACCCTGGATGTGATCTTTGGATCACATTGGGTGATTCTGTGCTCCACAGTCTCCCTGGAGATGTTCAAGGCCAGGTTGGATGAGGCTTTGAGCAACCTGTTCTAGAGGGAGGTTTGGAACTGGATGAGCTTTGAGGTCCCTTCCAATCCTGACTGCTCCTATGCTTAGAGAAACAGAAGGGTTTAGAGTACAGCAGGCATCAGGCCCGAGGGCTGTGGCAATGAGTCCACTTCTTGCCACAACCATACCCACCACTGGCGTTGTTCTCAGCTAGGTGTTGGTACCTGGAACCTCATGGGCAGCCTGGAGGATGTGTGGGCACACTCTGGGCTATGCATGAGAGCAGCTGGCTCAGTGCACCACACCAAGGTTCGCTCTGCTTCCCTAGATGCCTACACTGAAGATGACCTCATGCTCTACTGGAAGAATGGGAATGATTCCCTAAAAACAGACGAGAGGATATCGCTGTCCCAGTTCCTGATCCAGGAGTTCCACACCACCACAAAGCTCGCCTTTTACAGCAGCACAGGTGGGTACTGCAGTGCCTGCCAGAGTGGGCTGGGGCAGGAATGGGTGCTTACTGTCTCTCTGGACCCTGACCATAGAGCATTATCCATTGGGGGGTCTCCCTGTGGCCTGTCAGACCTGCCCCTGTGCCGTGCTGAGGCTGCTGTCCTTGTCACAGACTTCTGCCTTGGTGGTGGTGTGATGTGGAAGGATGCTCCCTCTGCATGATCACACCACACCCGCACATGAGTTCCTCTGACTGCATTCACTTGTCTGGAAGGTATGCTGATGAGAACTGCTTGGATAGTTGTTTCCTTGGAGCTGCTTGACTTGGTTAGTCACAGAATAACACAATTAACCAGGCTGGAAAAGAACTTCGTGATCATTGAGTCCAACCTATCACCCAGCATTATCTGATCAACTAAACCATGGCACCAAGTGCCACATCCAGGCTCTTTTCAAACACTTCCAGGGATGGTGACTCCACCACATCCCTGGGCAGCCCATTCCAGTGCCAATCACTCCTGCTGTGAAGAACTTCCTCCTAACATCCAATCTAAACCTGCCCTGGCATAGCTTAAGACTGTGTCCTCTTGTTCTGTCTCTCCTTTCATGTAGTTGTAGAGAGCAATGAGGTCTGTCTGAAGGGAGGCTGTAGCCAGGTGAGGTTGGTCTCTTCTGCCAGGCAATCAGCAATAGAACAAGGGAACATAGTCTCAAGATGTGCCAGGGGAAGTATAGGCTGGATGTTAGGAGGAAGTTGTTGGCAGAGAGAGTGATTGGCATTGGAATGGGCTGCCCAGGGAGGTGGTGAAGTCACTGTCCCTGGAGGTGTTGAAGCAAAGCCTGGATGAGGCACTTAGTGCCATGGTCTGGTTGATTGGATAGGGCTGGGTGCTAGGTTGGACTGGATGATCTTGGAGGTCTCTTCCAATCTGGTTGATTCTATGATTCTATGCCCTGAGCCTCCTCTTCTCCAGCCTAAACACCTCCAGTTCCCTCAGGTGCCCTTCACAGGGCTGTTCTCCAGCCCCCTCACCAGCCTTGGTGCCCTTGTCTGGACACGTTCAGCACTTCAACATCTTTCTTAAACTGAGGGGTCCAGAGCTGGACGCAGTACTCAAGGTGTGACTCCTCTTTTTCCCTCCCTCTCTTACACAGGGTGGTACAATCGCCTCTACATCAACTTCACCTTACGCCGACACATCTTCTTCTTCTTGCTCCAAACCTACTTCCCTGCCACCCTCATGGTCATGCTCTCCTGGGTGTCCTTCTGGATCGATCGCCGAGCAGTCCCTGCCAGAGTCCCCTTAGGTAAGACCAGCTTCATAGTGAGCAGAATCATGGAATGGTTTATGTTGGAAGGGACATCAAAGATCATTCAGTTCCAAACCCCTGCCATAGGCAGGGACACCTCCCACTAGAATAGGTTGCTCAAGGCCTCATCCAGAATCATGGAATCATAGAATTCTCCAAGCTCAGCCAGTCCAACCTAGCACCCAGCCCTGGCCAAGCAACCAGACCATGGCACTAAGTGCCTCATCCAGGCTTTGCTTCAACATCTCCAGGGACAGTGACTCCACCACCTCCCTGGGCAGCCCATTCCAATGCCAATCACTCTCTCTGCCAACAACTTCCTCCTAACATCCAGCCTAGACTTTCCCCTGGCACAACTTGAGGCTGTGTCCCCTTCTTCTGTTGCTGGGTGCCTGGGAGAAGAGACCAACCCCCACCTGGCTACAGCCTCCCTTCAGGTAGCTGTAGACAGCAATGAGGTCACCCCTGAGCCTCCTCTTCTCTAGGCTAAACACCCCCAGCTCCCTCAGCCTCTCCTCATAGGGTTTGTTTTCCAGGCCTCTCACCAGCTTTGTCGCCCTTCTCTGGACACATTCCAGCACCTCAACATCTCTCTTGAATTGAGTGGCCCAGAACTGGACAGAGAAATTTGGGCTGCCTGCACCCTCCTCAGGTGGTGAAGCCCATGGCCCAGATGTGAACCACAGTGCAAGGCACTTAGAGCCATCAAGACACGGTAGCAACAGTTGTGCTTGTGATGAAGAGTCTGGTCTGGAAGTGTCTTATGGTCTCTCTGCTGCTCTATTGCCAGGGATAACCACTGTGCTGACCATGTCCACCATCATCACCGGGGTGAACGCCTCCATGCCTCGCGTCTCCTACATCAAAGCAGTGGACATCTACCTGTGGGTCAGCTTCGTCTTCGTCTTCCTCTCGGTCCTGGAGTATGCAGCAGTCAATTACCTGACGACGGTGCAGGAGCGGAAGGAGAGGAAGCTGCGGGACAAGGTGAGGTGTCCCAGCTCCAGTGCAGCTTTATTGCCCTGGGAAAAAGTGTAGACTATGTCTCCAAAGGGTCCAAGATTTGCAGCCAGAGTGTGCTGCTCCCAGCTGCCTGGGGAGAATGCAGAAGCTGCAAAGAGACTCGAGCAGTGAGGCACTCTGGGCTATGCAGATGTGCTAGGCCACCCACCCCCACGCCCACTGCTCTTTCTTCAGAGCCTGAAGATGCTGTGTCCAGTTTTGAGAGCACCAGTTCAAGAGAGACAGAGACCTGCTGGAGAGAGTCCACTGGAGAGCCAGGAAGATGATTTGGGGACTTGAGCATCTCCCCTATGGAGAGAGATTGAGAGCCCTGGGGCTGTTCAGTCTGGAAAAGACAAGGCTGAGAGGGGATCTGATCAATGTGTACAAATAGCTGAGGGGTGGGTGTCAAGTGGAGGGGACCAAGCTCTTTTCAGTGGTCAGCAGCAATAAGCCAAGGAGCAATGGATACAAACTGGAACAGAGAAGGTTTCAGCTCAACATGAGGAGAAACTTCTTTACAGTGAGGGTGACAAAGCTCTGGCACAGGCTGCCCAGAGAGGTTGTGGAGTCTCCTTTATGATGGAAGGTTTATGTTGGAAGGGACCTCAAGGATCATCCAGTTCCAATCCCCTGCCACAGGCAGGGACACCTCCCACTAGAACAGGTCACTCAAGGCCTCATCCAAGCTGGCCTTGAACACCTCCAGGTAGGCAGCAACCACAACCTCCCTGGGCAACCTGTGCCAGTGTCTCACCACCCTAACTGCAAACAACTTCTTCCTAACAGCCAGTTTAAACTTCATCTCTGCCACTTTAAACCCATTACTCCTTGTCCTGTCATTCCAAGACCTTCTAAATAGTCCCTCCCCAGCCCTCCTGTAGGCTCCTTTCAGATACTGGAAGGCCACTCCAAGGTCTCCTTGAAGCCTTCTCTTCTCCAGACTGCAGAGCCCCAACTCTCCCAGCCTGTCCTCATAGCAGAGCTGCTGCAGCCCTCTCAGCATCTTGATGGCCTCCTCTGGACTGGCTCAAACAGTTCCATGTCCTTCCTGTGTTGGGGGGCTCCAGACCTGCACACAATACTCCAGGTGGGGTCTCAGGAGTGCAGATTAAAGGGGCAGAATCCCCTCCCTTGCCCTGCTGGCCACGCTGCTCTTGAAGCCTTCTCTCCTCCAGGCTGACAAAGGGGATGCTAAAACGGCTGTCTGTGCCCACCTGGCCACAACCCCCAACCCACCCTGTGCTTGTGCCCACCTGGCCACAACTCCCAACCCACCCTGCGCTTGTGCCCACCTGGCCACAACCCCCAACCCACCCTGCGCTTGTGCCCACAGATCCCCTGCGCCTGCAGCCTCCCCCAGCCGCGGGCCATGATGCTGGACGGCAGCTACAACGACGGGGACGTGAACGAGCTGGGGCACTACCTGTCTGAGAGCGGGGACAAGCAGGACCGGCTGATGGTGCAGCTGGCGCTGGGCAGCGAGAGGGGCGCGGGCAGGAGGAAAGCCCAGCGGTACGTCAGCATGCGCATCGACACCCACGCCATCGACAAGTACTCCAGGATCATCTTCCCGGGAGCATACATCCTCTTCAATCTGATATACTGGTCCATCTTCTCCTAACTGCCAGCCTCTCCCCCGGCCGCACAGCACCGGGGCGTTCCAAGTCACAGTCATAGGCTGGCAGAAAGAGAACAGGCAATTGGTCTAGCTGGAAGATGCAGGTCTGGGGGGGCTTGTCTGGGGGGTTAACTGGAAGACTGAGGTTTGGGTGGGTTATTATGGGCTTTAGTTGGTTTTTTGATTAGCTGCAAAACTCATCTGTGGCATAAATAACTGTGCAGGTGTCACACTTCAGCAGAAGTAGAGGGTACACAAAGTCAACTTTGATACTTACCTGAAGCTGTGCTATGTTCCTTCTTGTGCCTCACGGGCCACTGGAAACTATTTAACAGGTGACTACAATTGCCAGTTGCTTTTATATACATATATATGTATCTACACACACATATATACACTCACACACACACACATGTACACATATACACTCACACACACACACACATATAAACACACACACATATATATATACACACATATAAACACACACATGTACACATATACACTCACACACACACACACATATAAACACACACACATATATATATACACACATATAAACACACACATGTACACATATATACTCACACACACACACATATATATACACACACATATAAACACACACACATGTACATATATATACTCACACACACATATATATACACACATACATATATATATACACACACATATAAACACACACACATATACATATATACACAGCCATATATACATACACACACATATGTACACTCAAACACACGCATATACACATATGTACACTCATGCACATGTATATACACACATATGTACATTTAAACATACATATATATACACATATACACACATATGTACACTTAAAACACATATATACACACACATGTGCACACTTAAAAACATATATACACACATATGTACACTTAAAACACATATATACACACACATGTGTACACTTAAAAACATATATACACACATATGTACACTTAAAACACATATAGACACACATGTGTACACTTAAAAACATATATACACACATATGTACACTTAAAACACATATAGACACACATGTGTACACTTAAAAACATATATATACACATATGTACACTTAAAACACATATAGACACACATATGTACACTTAAACACACATATATATACACACATACACGCATATGTACACTCACACACACATATACACACACATATGTACACTTAAAACCACATATATACACACAAATGTACACTCATAGACACACATATGTACACTCACACACATATACACACACGTATGTACACTTAAACATACATATATATACACAAACATATACACACATATGTACACTCACACATATATACACATATATATACACTTAAACATATATATACACACATATGTACACTCGCACGCATATATATACACACATATGTACCCTCACACACATAGACACACACATCTATACACACATATGAACACTTGCACACACACACACACATATATATACACATACATACATATATATGTGTGTGTGTGTGTGTGTATATATATACACACACATAAAAATGGTGCATGCTCCATGTTGTGCCCCTGAAGCCTCGTTCTTGGAGCACACCTCGGCAGACTCAGCACTACAGCAGCAAGCAGAAGAATGTGCCACTTCTTGCAGCTCTGCAGGATGAGGTTGGAAATAAGCAGAAACACAAAACACAAGTCACGAGAAACACTTTGGCAAGGTTATTGGTGACTGCAGCACTGCACTGACAGCTCCACCTAGGAGTGCTTCAGACTTGTGCTGTCTTGATCAAGGAAATATTTCCAGGCTGTTTTGGCTATCTTCTTAAAACTTGGCTTGCAGTGGATATTTATCAGCGAATGAACAAACCCCCAATGCTAACCAAAGCCTCTGGGAAGCACAGGAGCCCTCTTTGAGTCTGTTTATTCGCAGAATCAGAACCATTCCAGTTGGAAAGGGCCCTCAGGATCACCAAGTCCAACCCAGAACCCCACTCTAAAAGGTGCACCCTAAACCATAGCCCCAAGCATCACATCCAAACCACCTTTAAACACATCTAGGGTTGGTGACTCCACCACCTCCCTGGGCAGCCCATTCCAAGGCCTGAACACTCTTGCTGTGAAAGATTTTTTCCTCGTGTCCAGTTTAAACCTACTCAGTGGCAGCTTGAGGCCATTCCCTCTTATTCTCTCACTAAGTCCCTGTGAGCAGAGACCAGCACCAACCTTTCCACAATGTCCTTTCGGGTAGCTGCAGCCAGCCATGAGGTGTGCCCTCAGCCTTTGTTTCAAACTAAACAGCTCCAGCTCCTTCAGTTGATGCTTGAGGTCCTTTCCAGTCCTGACAATTCTGTGTTTCTCCAGGAGATTTTTTTTCCCAAGAGTTAACAAAACCCAAACATCCAAACAAACCCAACCTATTTTCTTAGGCCAGAAACATTTCAGACAGAGGAAGGCAGAAAAGGTGATGCTAGAACAAGCAGCTGATAGGGAGGGCATAGATTGGTTTAGGTTGGAAGGGACCTCAAAGCTCATCCAGTTCCAACCTCTTGCCATGGGCAGGGACACCTCCCACTTAGAACAGTTCACTCAAGGCCACCAGGTTTGGCCTCTCTATTCTTTATTCCAACAACATATTGCCCCCCTCTTATGGGTCCAAGATTTCTTGGGCCCTCCTCGCACAGGAATGATTTAGAGTCCCTTATTGTACCAACCCATCTATTTCTACAGTTTTAAGGACAGCACAAAGAGGAGTGCCAGATTTCCTAGTAAGCTCTCCAGCTTCCTAAGAAGCTTACTGCTGTGTCGCTTGCTGCAGCACTGCACATCCCCTTTCTAGACTCATTAATCTCATACTTACATACATTTATCAGCATCTGACCAGTAATACTAAGGGAGCTTTGGAGGTAGAAATGGGAGCTGGACTTTTGAACGCTCTGGCTATTCAGTGGGAGACTGGTTTCTAGCTTCCCATGGGATTTTCAGTGCTGTCCTCCCAGCACATCTCCCAGCCTCCACGGTTGGTTTGGCATTGCTGATTTGCTTTCTTTGGGAAACTCTAGTGCCTTTTCAGTCTCATGTAAATGTGTATATAGATGCAGTCTCCAAGTACAGGAGATGTCACACACAGTCAGTTTGCTACCAGCACCTGGACTCATTAAACACTCACACACACACACTGGGTTTTGGCTTTTAACCTGTCAGTGTCTGGGGTGTGCATCAGATTTATTCACATTCTGCTCCATTCCATTTCCACAATAAAACAGAGTGATTGGTTTGGTTTGGTTTGTTTCTAGAAACAACTCAGCATCACAATAAAAGTTCACATTTGTACAGCCCTGTGTGTTTTCTACCTTCAAAAGAATGATCGAGGGAGGTGATTCTCCTCCTCTACTTCACTCTGGTGAGACCCCACCTGGAGTACTGTGTCCAGTTCCAGAGCCTCTATTACAGGAGAGACCTGGAGGTGCCAGGAGATGTTCAGTGAAGGGCCATGAGGATGGTCAGAAGGCTGGAGCTGCTATGCTATGAAGACAGGCTGAGAGAGTTGGGATTTTGCAATTAGGAGAAGAGAAGGCTCTCAGGAGACCTTCTTGTGGCCTTCTAGAATCTGAAAGGGGCTACAAGAAAGCTGCTGAGAGATTTTTGTTAGGGTGTCAGGTAGTCATAGGACCGAGGGGAATGGAGCAAAATGAGAAGCCACAGGTCACAGAGTCATTGAGGCTGGGACAAAAATGAGACAACATGAGACAGTCCTCTCAGCACCCTTGGGTGTATCCCAGCAGGGCCCATGGACTTGTGAATGTTCAATCTGTGTAGCTGATCCCTAACACTTGCAGCCCAGAAGGCAAATTGCCTCCTGAGCTGCATCAAAAGAAGCACAGCCAGCAGGTCAAGAGAGGTGATTCTGCCACTCTGCTTTGGTAGGACTTCATCTGGAGTACTGTGTCCAGCTCTGGGGCTCCCAACACAAGAGAAACATGGGCCTGCTAGAGCAGGTCTAGAGGAGCTCCACAAAGACCATCAGAGGGCAATGAGCTCTGCCCTGAGCCTCCTCTTCTGCAGCTCCCTCAGCCTGTCCTCACAGGGCTGTGCTCCAGGCCCCTCACCAGCTTTGTCGCCCTCCTGTGGACACCTGCCAGTACTGCAACATCTCTCTTGAATTGAGGAGCCCAGAACTGGCCACAGCACTGAAGGTGTGGCCTGACCAGTGTTGGGTACAAGGGAAGAATACCCTCCCTGGTCCTACTGGCCACACTGTTCCTGGTCCAGGCCAGGATGCCATTGGCTCTCCTGGCCGTCTGGGCACACTGCTGACTCATGCTCCTACTCTATAAGGCTCATCCTAAACCATACCCCAAAGCACCACATCCAAACCACCTTTAAACACATCCAGGGTTAGTGACTCCACCACCTCCCTGGGCAGCCCATTCCAATGTCAAAACCAAGTATGGAAAAAGCACTGCCAAGGGATCTAAACACTATCATTTATTCCACGATGCAACTTAAAACCAAGGTATTTGAGATGCATCTCTGAAGTTCATCCCCTTATTGAACACAGCAAACGTTGCAGCAGGACTAAATTTCACATTTCTGAAAGCAATGAAACTACTTTCATTTCCTAAAGTCCAAAATAAAAAGAAAATAAAAGAAACATTTCTTCAGCTCTGTTTAGCCAATTCCTTCTGGGACATTATTACAGCATCTCCATTAAGTTGATCCTACTGAGAGAAGTTTAATCAAGTTTAGCATGATGCACACGATCCTGTGTCAGTGCCAGACTCCTTGTTAGGTTCTGCAGGATATTTTTGCCCCTCTTCTTTTAGCTTCACCTGTCTAAAATCTTCTCTGACTTCTTCTAGCAGATCTGGCTTAAAAATGACATCCAGTGCTGTCATAGCCAAAGCTTTAGCTGTGCGTAAAGCATAGAACTGAGCATTCTGGGACCCTGCAGCAAAGAAAAAGAGGAATTTCAGGTTAGATTACTGATATGAAACCACTACCTTCTGGCATAAGGCATATCCTAGAAAAGAAAAGCTTCCAGTTTCAACTGTAAGGCACAGTTTCTTCATCTGCTTGCATGATGTCTATTTCATGGTGCCTCAACACAAATTTTCACCTGCAAGCATTTAACTATTTGTTACTGCTGTAAACAGCTAAGACTGAAGAGAGGAAAATGACTGCTCACATTTTCCTCTGTAGAAAGTGCAGTTTTGTACTATTACCTCTATTACATTTCCTGAATACTTTGCTTTATGAGTAAAAATTACTCTTCTCTTTTGGCTCATGCTTATGAGCTCTTCTGAATGTGCTGCTATAGGGATAAACCTTCTAATTCCATCTGCCTTCAGTATGAGGAGTGGTCATGCTTCCCATATATATTTGACTTCAAATACAAATAGAAGCTTTGCATTTGGCAGCTTTTTATCAGTGCACCTCTGCAATTAACTAAGTTAATTGCTTCAGGGTCTGTATTCAGCTCAGATCCCATTATGCTTGCAGAAGGCTACTCCATTTCTACAGAGGTATTCACATGCAGCCACTTTTGGATCTAGTTCTTACTCTTGTAGTTGTTCACTACACAGTAGCTTTGAATATCACCGAATCACAGAACAGTAGAGGTTGGAAGGGACCTCCAGAGATCATTAAATCCAGCCCCTCTGTCTAAAGCAGGATCACTTAGGGTAGACCACACAGGAATGCATCCAGATGGGTCTTGAAAGTCTCCACAGAGGCATATGAAAGCTTTAACCCTCTGCTCTGAAACATCTGTAATTTCTACAGATGCCAGTGGCATCCTGGCCTGGATCAGGAACAGTGTGGCCAGTAGGACAGGGGGGCTTACTCTTCCCCTGTACTCAGCACTGGTCAGGCCACACCCTGAGTACTGTGTCCAGTTCTGGGCTCCTCAATTCAAGAGGGATGTTGAGGTACTAGAGCGTGTCCAGAGAAAGATGACAAAGCTGGTGAGGGGCCTGGGACACAAAGCCTATGAGGAGATGCTGAGGGAGCTGAGGGTGTTTAGTCTGGAGAAGGGGAGGCTTGGGGGTGACTTCACTGCTGCCTACAACTCCCTGAAGGGAGGCTGTAGCCAGATAGGGGTTGGTCTCTTCTGCCAGGCAAGCAGCAACAGAAGAAGGGGACACAGACTCAAGTTGTGCCAGGGGAGGTCTAGACTGGATGTTCGGAGGAAGTTGTTGGCAGAGAGAGTGATTGGCATTGGAATGGGCTGCCCAGGGAGGTGGTGGAGTGGCCTTCCCTGAAGGTGTTTAAAAAAAAGCCTGGCTGGGTGCTAGGTTGGGTTGGATGAGCTTGGAGGTTTCTTCCAACCTGGTTAATTCTATGATCCTATGCTGTAGTGAAGAGTCAGTAACCAGTCCCTACAACACATAAGGGTTCCAAATCTCTAATCCTTTTCACTTCCACTCACCTGCAGCTTCTGTGTACTGCTCAGTATGATTCAATGCATCAGAGCCGATATAAAAATAAGGATGAAGCCCAGGGACTACAAATGTAACATTGCCAAAGTCTGTGGAACCTAGAAACAGCACAGACATTTGCTTATTAAGTGTTGAAGAGTTCTGAATGCTGTAAGAAAATGTATGATAGGTTTTATTTCCAGCCCACATCTAAACCAGAACATTCCTTTGCCTCAAAGAGTAAAACAAAAGCATTTCTGATCAGTCATTATCATCCACACAAGAAGCTCCCACACCACTGAAATGGTTTCCTTAACTAACCATCTTCAGATACTGCTCTCCACTGATCAATAATCAGTGACTGGAGTGTAAGGAAAACATACCAGCATGTTTATATCCCATTTCTTTACTGAGCATCTCCTGACAGTAAGCTGTTAATTCAGAAACAAAGGCAGCTGCAAGCTTTCACAAGCACTTGTACTCCTCTTGTACTCAGCTGTACTCCTGCCACAGCCCTTAGAACCACACCCAGCAATTCCCACTTCAACAGCATTAGCTAGGGGGCCCTGAAGCACGAACAATCTGACTTTAAACAAAACCAAAGAGAGGGCAACTGTTTTTTTCCTGTGTGGGTTTGTTTTATTATTGTTCTCAGTTATGGAAACCTTAACAGGAAAGTACTTCTGAAATTACAGTATCAAACCAAACTCCAGACAACGTTAGTGCTTTGTAGACAAAACACTTCATGCTGCAGATGTTAGTGATGATTCTTTTGTGCCTGACTAGCACTTTCAGTATGTTAGTACCCATCTCATAGCACTGCCTTATCCTCCTCATGATACCACCCAGAGGCATCATCCAGTAGATCCTTCACAGTAAATCATCCAAGAGTCTGAGACTACTTCTTGAGGTTTGTTTCCTTTTGCCACCCAAAGAAGCAATCCACTCAGTCTTTGTTGAAATGACATTTAGAAGCTGGAGAAATCAACATATCAGCCATTGTGAAATTCAGACCCCAGAGGAAGTATAGATTTGTAGCAGAGGAAAATAGGGATCACCAGCTAGGATATCATTTAACCCTTTCTCAGGCCAGTCAGAGCTGCCAAGTGCTTCTTTCTTTAGCAATGCAGCAAAATGCCTGTTCCAAAGATCTGAAGTTATTTGTAGCCTCCATATCATGACACTTTATGGAGAAAATGTATTGCTAATGCCTTAAGACTTTGCAGTTCAGTGACTGAAGAATTTTCACTTGGAAGCATACAGTGATTGAAGGCAAGTCCCCACAGCCTACACTGTGATCCAAGAGGACAAGACAAGCTCTGCCTGCTTCCAGTATCTAAAGGGGGCTTATGGGGGGGCTGAGGACAGACTACTGACAAGGTCCAGTAATGGCAGGATGAGGAGGAATGGGTTTAAAGTGGCAGAGGGGAGATCTAAACTAGATGTTAGGAAGAAGTTCTTTACAGTGATGGTGGTGAGATGCTGGCACACGTTGCCCAGGGAGGCTGGCTGTGGCTGCTCCCTCCCTGGGGGTGTTCAAGGTCAGGCTGATGAGGCCTTGAACGACCTGTTCTAGTGGGACATGTCCCTGCCTATGTTGGGGGGTTGGAACTGGATGATCTTCGAGGTCCCTTCCAACCTACCTAAACCATTCTACAATAAACTACATTTAACTCAGCTTTATCCTTTTATTTCATACACTTAAGAGTTGATCAACCTAAGCTTAAATGAGAACAACCAAAAAACCTCAGATAGAGTTACCTGACAAAGCATTCAAGATAGAGTCATCCGATACAAATTCTATTCCAAGCTTCTTCCCATTCTCCTTGTAAGCCTTCTGCAGGCTTTTATTTGGAAGCACATTGTAGTAATCATTTTCCCCACCTTTTATCTCCACCTAGACAAAAAAAAAAACCACCCAAATGATTAGAAATTTCCTCCCCTTGACTTAAGGCAGCTTAATGTGAGACCAGAAAATAAAGTAAGCAGATGCTCAGACTTCAGGCCCCTGTCAAAACAGACCCAAGTGTTGAGATTCTTTCAAAAATAAACCACTCTGCCAAATATTACTCTTGGCCAAAACATTGCATGCACCAAATTGCAGAAGTGTGGATGGCATGGGGAGCACCTCCAAACCAGGAAACAAACACTTCCTGCAACAGCATATGATGATTGCCATTTCAGGTGCCATTAAGCTTCAGAGAAACCAGCTGACCTCTGGAGGTCTCTCCCAACTTGTATTACTCTATGATTTTGTGGCATCCTATTTATAAACCAAAGCCTTCAGGAACACAAAGCAACAGAGCAGCCTCTGGAATCAGAGAAACTCAGATGTGTTTCAGCTCAACACCATCCTGCAAGCCTCCATTTCCTGTTCTGGTTATGTGTTCTGTATCTGGTTCAGTGTTACAGAAACATGCCCATAAACAGGTTCTTACTTTGCATCCTGTGGCCAGTGCTGCAGATCTGAAGCAGTTCTCAACCTTTTCTGTCAGAAGAGAAAGATCTTTCATGGAAGGGGCACGCAAGTAAAACTCCAGTTCAGTGTAGGAAGGAATGATGTTAGGTTTCACACCACCATTCTTTATTACACCTGCAGAAAGGGAAAAGTCATTTAATCAGTGCTGAATGCAACTTGCTTCATCTTCAGCTGTGCCATGAAACTCCTTGCTCATGAGCTAAATGTAAACAAAACCCAGCAAAACAAAACCTGAGCATAAAATCCAAAGAATGTCAAAACCACAGTACACGGACAAAGTTTCTTCATCACACCAGCTAAATGGAACATGCACATGGTTTCCATCAAAACTTCACTGCATTTTGGTTATAAACCAAAGAGCAGTCAAGCTAGCACTTGTAATTAAACCCCAGAAATGAAATCCATCAGAGTCATGAAGCAATCTGGCTGCCACTGAAAGAAAAAGCTTTATCATGATGGCCACTCTGCAGCCCAACTTTTAAAGCTTTCCTCAACTAGATGGTTTCCAACTTACTTTGCCACCTTGGAGAGAAAGAAGTTGCATTTCTCAGCAATGCTGGAGTAAGGTGTGTGCTGCAGTGCAGAGAAAGTTCATCAGATTCCTCCTGCTAACTCTTTAGGAATATTGGAATGTGTAATACATGGGTTTGTTCAAGAGTGGAGTTTGAGTGGAAAGTGTTCCCTCAGGAAAATGAGCTGACAGCTACACAGCTTTCAATTATGGCATCAGAGGCATGTGGGGAGGAATTGTTTCAGTGTGAGGGTGACAGAACACTAGAACAGGCTGCCCCGGGGAGTTGTGGTGTCTCCCTCTCTAGAGATATTCAAAATCTGCCTGCATGTGCTCCTGTGTGATCTGCTCTGGGTGATCCTGCTCTGGCAGGGGGGTTGGACTGGATGAGCTTTGGAGGTCACTTCCAGCCCATGATTAGCACAGAAGACATTAATATTTAGGCATTTCAGCAGCAAAACATTGTAGACCTCAGTTCTACAGTAGATGACTTTCAATAGCCTGTTTGTTTCCCTGGCCTCCAGCCCTCAATTTATATCATAGAATCAACCAGGTTGGAAGAGACCTCCAAGATCATCCAGTCCAACCTAGCACCCAGCCCTGTCCAGTCAACCAGACCATGGCACTAAGTGTCCCATCCAGGCTTTTTTTGAACACCTGCAGGGAAGGCAACTCCACCACCTCCCTGGGCAGCCCATTCCAATGCCAATCACTCTCTCTGCCAACAGCTTCCTCCTAATATCCAGCCTATACCTCCCTTGGCACAGCTTGAGACTGTGTCCCCTTGTTCTATTGCTGGTTGCCTGGGAGAAGACCCTAACCCCACCTGGCTACAGGCTCTCTTCAGGTAGTTGTTTATTCCATATATGTGGACTAAACTTTGCTCTCTGTGGAATCTGAGAAACTATCTGCTGCATGAAGTTACTGATGTATGTCACTGAAACCTGCAAAAGACACCACTGTCAGCATTGCAAACAGGCAGCAAATCTTCACTTTTTGTTCCAATTTAAGAACAGGGTCCTAAATTGTAAATAAAATTAGAGAGCATTTGAGAGTACATCCCAGAAGGGGCTGAAGAGAACACAAGAGATCAATTTATCCCACTTCAATGGTTTGTTATTTTTCTCTATAGGTGGGAGTTCAGAGAGTTCTTTCTCTCTTGCTTGCTTATTTTTCCCACTGTCTTTCCCTTTGGCCTTGCCTGCTCTGTACTAATTATTGTTTGGGTTACTGATAAGAAGAGAGAGATGATATTGTGGTGCCTGAGCTTTCTGCCTAGTTGTGTATGTATAAATCTATTTGTATATGTTTATTACCTTTTATATTTAGCCTGCTTTATAGATAATCAGTTCCTTTTACTTCCAAATTCTGAGCAGCATGGTAACTTACCTTTGAGGGGGAAATCCCAAAGCCTTAAGTGGTTACTCAAGTAAGAGTTTTAGGCTGATGAAACACTAACTTACAGAAGCCCACAATTTAAAGTACAGTACTGCATCATTGCACTGAAGTAGTGTAGTCACTTAAAATACTACAAAATAGCATCATTTTGTTTAGTTTTTAATCTTTGACATCATGGCAGTGGCCAGAACTAACTGCTGGAAATAGGCTTACAGGAGAGATTCTAAAGAGGGCATCAATGCCTAGGTAAAGGCTGCCTGAATTTTATGTCTTTGCACTTGAAGTTACAGTTTAGAAAGGGGGAAAAATTATAGAACCATAAAATGGGTTAGGTTGGAAGAGACCTCAAAGATCATCCAGTTTCGACCCCCCACCACAGGCAGGGACACCTCCCACTAGAACAGGTTGCTCAAGGCCTCATCCAGCCTGGCCTTGAACAGCTCCAGGGAGGGAGCAGCCACAACCTCTCTGGGCAGCCTGTTCCAGCATCTCGCCACCCTCACTGTAAAGAACTTCTTCCTAACACCCAGTTTAAATCTCCTCTCTACCAGTTCAACCCCATTACTCTTCATACTGTCATTACCAGACCTTGTCAGTAGTCCCTCCCCAGCCCTCCTGCAGCCCACTTCAGATATCAGAAGGCTACTAGAAGGTCTCCTTAAAGCCTTCTCTTCTCCAGGTTGAAGAGACCTAACTCTTATAGCCTGTCCTCATAGGAGAGGTGTTCCAGCCCTCTGATCAACTTTGTGGCCCTCCTCTGCACTCACTCCAATAGTTCTCTAAGTTCTAAGCTTACTTTGGTCCATGGCCTTGATTTCCTTAAAGTCAATGTATGTGTTTTTGCAGAGGTGTAAAATTAAATACCTCTGAAAAATGAAGTATTACTTACTGCATCATGTTTGTATTACAGAATCAGAATTGCAGAATCAGTCAGGGTTGGAAAGGACCACAAGGATCTTCCAGTTCCAACCCCCCTGCCATGGGCAGGGACACCCCACCCTAAATCAGGCTGGCCAGAGCCTCCCTCAACCACCTCCCAGGGCAACCCATTCCAGGCTCTCACCACTCTCATGCTGAACAACTTCCTCCTCATGTCGAGTCTGAATCTCCTCACCTCCAGCTTTGCTCCACTCCCCCTAGTCCTGTCACTCCTTGGTAGTCTAAAAAGTCCCTCCCCAGCTTTTTGTAGGCCCCCTTCAGGTACTGGATGTGTTAGGCATTCTACTAATTGAGTGGCACTTGTTGGAATGGTGCAGTGATCTACAGTGACTGAAATTTATCTGCTCAGGTACCAAAAGAAAGACAGACCCCCATAGTTCTGGTTAGCAGCCCATGTCAAATAGATACTTGCTGGATTCTGATGTTTAATATCTACTACACATCAGAATAGGAAGGTCATTTTGCTTTTGCACTAAGACATGTAAACCACTAAGCTTGACTTACAGTCCTTTGCCATCATGCATGTCTTGTTGTACAGTGAATTTCAGAAGCTGAAGTTCACAGGATCCCAGGATGTTGGGGGTTGGAAGAGACCCCTGAAAGTCATCAAGTCCAACCCCTCTGCCAGAGCAGGACCAAATAATCTTGCTCAGGTTGCACAGGAAACTGCCTTTTAGCTCTGAGCTCAGGTTTCCCTTATTACACCCAACAGAAAGGCTTTTCCAAGTTAAGATTGAGAAACTTTGCCATTTGCCTAATGATGGACATTAGATTTAATGAGGATCTCACCATGAACTCTCCAGGTCGGTTTCATTTGCTGTCTTAAAACAGACAGATTGTTGTATGCAAGAACAGCAGCATCTAATGCATTAACTCCTTCCCAAGGATAAGCAGCAGCATGAGAAGCTTTTCCATAGTATTTCACAGTCACACTAGGAAATAAAAGGCATTGCTTTATTTGGTTTTCATTCACTGAAAAAATAAGAAGACTTCTAAAATGTTCCTTTTGTTCACACAAATACTCTGTGTCATTCAAATTTGGTGCAGAACAAACAATTTGCCCAGCAAAATTGAACAATCTCTGGGTGTGAGAAGATGCTGAAAGACTTCTAAGAAAATCAACAAAATGGGATGAAACCAAGAGCCAGTCAGGCAAAGAGTTACCAGCTCCATAGCGCTGTGCAGCCTTTCCTGAGAAGCACGTTGCTGTCACCCAAAAATGCCTGTTGTTAAGACTCAAAGTTACTAACATTCTACACAAAGGAGAGCAAATTATTTCCCCAATTCAAATTTAGAAGCTGATTGTTCCAATTCTTGTCAAAGAAAGAAAACATTTACAGTATATAAGGACAGCAAAGTTCATATACTCATAAGTTCATAACCCATGCCTAAATAATCAAAGTCAGGATTTACAAGTGTGGCAGAGGCATAGATTAGTGTAAAATATACTTTACTATGCTACAGCAAAAATGTTCTTTTCCTGCTGGTAGAAAGGCTTGCAACAAGGAATAAATTTAGTGCCAAGGTTATCCACCAGCTTCGTAGAAGTCAAAATACTGCACCTGAATATATCCAGTAAGAACTAATGCTCTGCTTCATCTGAGAGTCATCTACATTAAGACTTACAAAATAATTTAGTATTCAATATTATTTGGAAACTGAGACAAATGTTAAATACCAACTAAGGGATTGTTATTTATCAAATACACAAACACTGTTTTTTTCCCAACAGTAGAGACTTTTACTCTGGTGACATTCAACATTCAGCTCTTCGCATAAAAAAACTCCATCCTCCAAAAAGCTCTGCCCTGAGATGCACAACTTCTACTCTGCCAGGCCCAGCCTAACTTGCTTGTCCCTTTGCCTTGCACAAATGGCAACTTAGCCACTTATCCTGAACTGATCCCCAATGCTCTGAAGCACACCACAGCTGTAAGTTAATACCAGACCTTAAATACTAGATAGCAAAGAAGGACACAACAGAGTGCACTGCTGCATCAGAAAACATCTGCTTTTGCCCACTACCCAAATTACAAATACCCTTCTGCACTCCCTCTCATCCTCCAAAACAATCACACATTCATTTCTGTAAGGGATGAGTTGTATTTGCAATCTATTATCACTATGAAATAAAGAGAAGAAAACTAATTCAGTTGCATCCTAGACTGCAGCCTTTCAAATCAACTCAGAGAGAAGGCAGGACAGATCCTTGGACAGTCCCTAAAACACAGAGAGAAGGCAAAAGTGGAGCAGCAAGTCATGCTGTAGTGTTGGTCTTTTCCCTCACAAGAAACATGCACTCCTTGATAAAAAAAATATTCTTTCAGCATTCTTTTTCTTGTACTTCTATTGCTACACAAATGCCACCCTCTCAGAAAACACTCAGTGGATTTTGGTGAATACCACCACCCTAAGCCAGCAGAAGGTGAATCCTGCTTGTCCAACAAGAAAGGGAAGGATAAGTGAATAAAAATCAGCAGATCTAGGCATGTTAGCCCAGTACATTAGTTTTATTTCAGCTTTTAGAGCAGCCATTCAGTGATTACCACTCCTTAAATTCCTTGGAAACAACCAAAAGTCAATTATGAATTATCAAAACAGTATTTGTACCCTTGGAATCTTCTAATTACACAAATCACAACAAAATTTGGTAGTTCAGGCTTTTGGAGGTAAGAAGCTTCTGCCCTCTTCTTCGACTCCATGCCTCCTCCATATTCAAGACTTAAAGGCTCTCTAGGACTTGCACTCTACAGCAAGCTATGGTGTCTGAAAGGAGGTTTCCAAATCTTACTGTCCCAAGCTCAAGAGGCTGTTGCAAGAGCTGAAATGCATAGACAAAGCTATCATTGAAGATTGTATCTTGAAGATTATAGTCTTAAGGCACAGAGACTTGGCAGGGTAAGATCTCAGGATCAAGAATCATTAGTAAGTATGACATAAAACATAGTAAAGAACCTGTTGACAATACTGATGGAATACCAGGAAACCAGAGAGGGGTTACATTACAAGAAGAACACTCTGGTCTTACAGATTGGCAGAGGAAGAACAGAATGAAGCTCAAAACCGTTTAGAATTACCATGCATTTACAAACCAAGCATTTGTCTAAAAGTTGACTGCTTGAAAACGATTAGAAAGGCAGCCTCAAACACGTCAACTGTCTCCAAAATGATTAAGAGGCATCAGCTGAGTAAGGTGTAAGGGTAAAGTCAACTTCATGGACTGTGTGCAAGCCTGCTTATGCACACCCAGAGAAAAGTACTTCAAGGTCCATCAAGTCACTTCAAGTACAAACGAACAAGGGCTGTGACTCAACAACAGGGCTCACCAAAAGATCCCAAGGCTTCATTTCTGTCGCTGCCAATGGCTAACTGGAAAGAAAGAGCTGAGTGAGGCTCTGATTACTGTCTATACTTATACTGGGGGGAAACACTAAGGAAAGGCACCAAGTACTTCGAAGACAAAGCTGATGTGGGAGTTAAAAAGATATAAAATGGTTGTAATTAAATTTAGCCTGGAAGTTAGTAATTAACCTGAGCAGCAGTCATGCTTAGCTGCCTCTTTCAGAAGTGGTCATCAGAAACACTTTCAAAACTGGCTAAAACACATAGAAAGAACTAAATTACTTTGTGCCTATGAAAGAAAGGATCTACGATGCAGACAGATTCCTTCTAGGTGCATTTTGGTCTTTCTCTTCCCAGACAGGCCACATTTAAAAGGAAATGTCTGAAAACCTCGGAAGAACGAATGGGGTTTTGGGACACATCTGAGATGCTCACAGAGCAATCGAAGGTCTTTAACGTTGCGCTCTGGAGCGTTCAATCTCAAGAGTGTCCTGAAGACTGAGCTGGCTCAGCTGGCTGCAAATGCCTCTTCTGAAGGACGCCTGCAAGGTCCTGGGCTCTACGTTCAGCCCCTTCTTAAGAGCAGAGCAGTGACAAGCCAGCCCTTCCCAGCTAACCCCTCACTCACTCGTGCTCGGCCACATCGGGCAGGTAAGCGGCGTCTTCTTGCGAAGGGTGTGCCATGAAAACCACATCCAGGCCGTCAAACGCCCCAGCCTTTATCAGCTCTATTTTGCCTCCTCCTTGTTCTTCCGCAGGCGTCCCCAGCACGGTGATCTGCAGCACAAACGCGGACAGTCAGGACCCGAGTGGCCCGCGGGGGCCCAGGTGACCGCCTCCGCCCTCGGGAGGGCTCTCACCTGGACGGCGACGGACGGCGGCTGCGGCAGGCTCTCCAGGGCGGCCTTCAGCCCCAGCGCGGCGCCGGCTCCCACCTCGGCGATGAGGTTGTGCCCGCAGGCGTGGCCGATGCCGGGCAAAGCGTCGTACTCGCAGAGGAAGGCGAGGCGGCGCGGGCGGGCGCCCTGGGGGGCGGCGGTGCCCCACTCGGCGCGGAAGGCCGTGGCCAGCTTGTAGCGCGGCTGCACGGCCCAGGAGGCGCCCGGCAGCTCCCCGCTGCCGAAGAAGCGGGTCATGGTGTCGTGCGCCCGGCGCTCCTCGTAGGCCAGCTCGGGCCGGCTCCAGATGTCGCGGCTCAGCCCGCCCAGCCGCGCCGCGTTCAGCTCCACGCTGTCGCACGCCCGCTGCTTCAGCACCTCCAGCGCCACGGCGGGGCCGCCCTGCGGCGGCTCCTGCGGCCTCATGAGGCAGCGGCCAGGCGGCCCCAGCAGCACCTACCCACGCAACAACCACTCCCACCCCCACTGCCCCCGGCCACCTCTCGCCACCGCCGTGTGAGCCCGGCGCTGCCGCCACCACCCCCTTTTATCACCTCCTCGGTGCCAAGCGGCACGCCGGGAAGCGTAGTTCGTCGCCTGGGTTGGCCTGTGGGCAGCGCCCGGCTAGAACTACCTGTCCCAGCGCTCCCGGGGGCCCGTCCTGCCCCGCCTGGGCCGCCGGGGGAGCTCTGCAGGCGTCCGCCGTCGGAGAGCCGCCGAGGGAGACATGGAGCGGTTCAGGTTGGGAAACACTTTTCAAGGTCATCCAGTGCAGTGCCCCTGCAGAGCGCAGGGACGTCTCAAGTAGGGTTAGGTTGTTTAGAGTCCTGTCCGACCTCGCCTAGAATCGCAGAATTGGAAAGCCCCAATAAGGACTCCCTCAAGCCTCCTCTAATGCAAGCTGAGCGATCACAGAATGCTGGAGGTTGAGATGATCCTCCAGACGCCATTGAGTCCAACTCCCCTGCAAAGCAGGACCACTTAGGGCAAGTCACAGAGGAAGGCGCCCAGGCAGGTGAAGATCTCCGGAGAAGGGCACTGCACAGCCTCAGCCCATTCCACTGCTCCAGCACCCTCACAGTAAGAAGGTTTTTTCTCACGCTGAGGTGCACTTTCCTGTGATTGAGTTTATGTCCATTGCCCCTTGTCCTGTCACTGGGTGCCACTGAAAAGAGACTGTTTCCATCCTCTTGGCAGCCTCCTTTCACAGCTCTGTAGACAGCGATGCGTTCCCCTCTCAGCCTTCTGTTCTCCAGACTGAACAGCTCCAGGTCTCTCAGTCTTTCCTTGTAAGACAAGGGCAGAAAGGAAGATCCAGGAAGCTATAGACCTGTCAAGTCTAACCTTGGTACCAGGGAAGGTCATCTCAAATCCATCATAGGTCATATAGACAACAACCAGGGCATCAGGCCAAGTCAGCATGGCTTTAGGAGGGGCAGGTCCTGCCTGACCAGCCTGATCTCCTGGCTACTGGATGAGGAAAAGGCTGTCAACTCCTAGACTTTGGAAAAGCCTTTGATACTGTTCCCCACACAATTCTTGTAGGCAAATTGGCTACTCATGGCTTGGCTGAGCACACTGTCTCCTGGATAAAGCACTGGCTGGAGAGGAGGGCCCAGAGAGGGGTGGTCAATGGAGTTACAGCCAGTTGGTGGCCAGGCACTACTGGTGTTCCTTAGGGATCTGTATGGGGACCACACAGGATAGGGGGTAATGAGTTTAAGCTGAAATAGGGTAGAGTTGCATTACATTGAAGGAAGAAGTTCTCCTCTGTGAGGATGGTGAGGCACCGAAACAAGCTGCCCAGAGAGGTTCTGGACGCCTCATCTCTGGAAGTGCTCAAGGCCAATTTAGATAGAGCTTTGAGCAACTTGGTATAGTGGAAGGTGTCCCTGTCAAGTTCCAAGGAGGTTGGAACTACAGGGTGTTTAAGGTCCCTTCCAGCCTAAACCATATCTATGATTTTCTCCAACGTCTCCTTTAGTTTTTTTTCCATCCAGAAGTTCATCTGTCCACCTTGTCCAGGTCCCTCTGCAGAGCCCTCCTACCCTGCAACAGATTGAGACTAGCTCTCAACTTGGTGTCATCTACAAACTTACTAATGGTGGACTCAATTCCCTCATCCAGATCATCACTAAAGATATTAAACAGGATCGGGCCCAGCACTGATCCCTGAGGGACACTACTAGTGACAGCTGCCAACTGGATGTGGCACCATTCACCACCACTCTCTGGTCCCAGCCATCCATTGAGTTCTTGACCCAGCAGACTGCACCTGAGACATGAAGTGCAGTTTCAGTGCAAAGTCCAAGAGCTTAACTCAAGCTGCTCCCACCCTCCCTTGGCATTTTCTGCTTTAAACACAGCTTTATCCTGAAGCAGCTTAGAATTATCTGCATTTCCAGCCTGCTGGGTCTGCTGTGTGGGTGGTATCCTCTGGGAGAGAGGCAGCAATATTTCAAATGGATGCAGTTATTTTCCAAACAATCACTCCCATGCACCATTAACCACAGAGGCTGGTGTAAGCTTTGCTGGGTTTAGACTGGTTTGACAAAACAGTGCTTTTCTATCTGGTGCAGATTCCCCTTTGCACTCTGAAAGCTGCAAGAATGCAGTGAGGGCTCGGTTGTGATCTGTACTTATGCTTTATGCTGTTTCATTTTTCCAGACAGGGTGAGAGGTTTTTTTTTAACAAGGAATGTCAGCTGACTCCAAGAAAAGTCCAAAAGTTGCCTGGTGTAAGCATTGCCTACCAGGGAACTGTTTAAAAGACAAGCCTAGATAAGCTCCCATTTCTTTATTTGGTTTGGCTCTCTGAAGAGTTGCATAAAACTTACCAACTATTATGGGGCACCTTGAAGTTTGCACAGCAGTATGTAAACAGAGAATTAAATGCCTGATAGCCAATACTCTTAACACATAAACCTTACTGTCTGCTTGCTCTTTCCTTCATCCTTGATCTTTACTTTTGTAACAGCAAGAAAAATGTCAAACATCAGGGATCTTCCCTTGGAGGATAAGGGCTTGAACCCCTCTCAGTCCTCCAGTATTCTATGATCTGATTCTGTGATTCTGCAATACAGAAGTCTTGCCCAACGATGCCCTTTTATTTCTCACAGTATTAGATTTACTTATGTATTTTAACATCCAATATTGTCATGCATTTTGCATTATACTATTGCTCAGTTGCTATATTTGTACCATCTCTAGAGCAGCAGCAGCATTATGGCTATAATGCTATCTCAGCTCTAAAGATTTGTGATGGAAATGGCCTGATCACATAGGTGTCTGTCCCATTGAGACACTTGGTGCTAAAACAGCTCAATTACTGACTCCATCAGCTGTTATTTGTCTAATTATTATAATGCCTGATACATTATATTTGACCATATCTTATATGTCTAGTTCCTTTCTCTCTCTAACAGGCAGATTTTGCTTATTTGAGGTCAGATAAATTCAGTGATTGATTTCATAACATGACTTACTAACTGGGCAATAAGCACAAACTGCCCAGAGTGGAAGGAAAAAGTGATCCTAAAATCACAGAATCACAGAACATTAGAGGTTGGAAAGGACCTCCAGAGATGATAGAGTCCAACCTCCCTGTCAAAAGCAGGATCATCCAGGGTAGTCTGCACAGGAATGCATCCAGGAGGGTTTGGAAAGTCTGCAGAGAAGGAGACTCCACAACCTCTCTGGGCAGCCTGTCCCAGGGCTCTGTCACCCTCGCTATGAAGAAGTTTCTCCTCCTGTTGATCTGAAACCTTCTCTGTTCCAGTTTGGATCCATTGCTCCTTGTCATATTACTGTGCACCACCAAAAAGAGCTTGGCCCCTTCCGCTTGACACCCACCCCTCAGGTATTTATAGACCTTGGTTGCATCCCCTCTCAGTTTTCTCTTCTGACTAAACAGTGAACAGCTTAAGTCTCTGTCGCTGTCATCTCTCTACAGCCTAAGCAAAACCCTGCATCACTTTTGGGTAGGACAGGAGCCTGCACAACACCACTTAACTGCTGGCTTTACCACTGCTCATTTAGTGACTGACTCATGCACCACTTGTGGTGTGGACAGCACAGGAAATAAACACACAGAGAGCAGGCTGCCATAAAGTCACAGAGTCACAGAAACGTTCAGGTTGGCAAAGCCCCTCAGGATCACCAAGTCCAACCCAGAACCCTACTCTACAAGGTGCACCCGAGACCATAGGGTGCCCCAAGCACCACATTCAAATGACCTTTAAACACATCCAGGATTGATGACTCCACCATCTCCCTGGGCAGCTCATTTCAATGCCTGACCACTGTTTCTGTGAAAAAAAAACAAAACAATTCCTCATGTCCCATCTAAACCTACCCAGTGGCAGCTTAAGGCCATTCCCTCTTCTTCTATCACTAACTCCCTGTGAGAATAGATCAGCACCAACCTCTCCACAACGTCCTTTCAGGTAGCTGTAGACAGCCATGAGCTCTGCCCTCAGCCTCCTATTTTTCAAACTAAACTGTTCCAGCTCCTTCAGTCCTGCAGAAACTTTGCCTGTTGTTGTTAACTTCACCCCTCACTACCTGTAAAAGAGGAATAACCCTTCTCTGTATTGAGATCAAGTGTTTGCCTTGGTAAATCTTTATAGAGCTAAAGTAAGAAACTGAGATGCAAACCTCAGAACAATTATTTCTCTCCTCTGCCAATCTGAAAAGCAGTTGATAGTATTTTTAACATTTATTGCAAGGCAAATGTAAAATTAAACCTAGGCTGTGCTAAACCTTTCAAAGCAATGGAAGAAGCCAAACAGACCAGATCTTTCCTGATGTTTAAATGCCCCTTTACTAACATAGGCATGCCACTAGTTGTTTACAATGACATCCTATGCTGTTAGAAATAAGGTTCAGCTCTGATAGTGATTCAAACAGAGCCACGGTCAGGCCCTAGGTCTTTTATCCCCTTGGAGGAAGAAAGTATTTTACAGCTCTTACAGATCTTTTCAATCCATTGAGTCTTTGAAGTACTACTGCAGTTTGTTCACAGGGTCTGCTTCTGGGTTAAACAGACAGGAGATGACTACTCAGACAATTCAGGAGTCAAATTCCTGTTTTTAAATTCCATAGATGGAATTTCTTCTATCATATCAGTAAAGGGTTAACCCTCCTGGGGATGGTCTGAACCTGACCCCAGGTGCTCCTGACTCCTCCCTGGGGGTGGTCTGAACCTGGCCCCAGGTGTAGTGGTTAGCCCACTCCCACTTCCTGTCTAGACCCCTATAAAAAAACAGAGGACTCAGTGTTTTTCTTGCTCTTTGACCTGCCTGCCTCCTAACAGCATCCTGGTTCCTGATGCTCCTGCTTTTGGCCACCTTACCACATGGTGAGACAACCCCCTCCTGAATCTGCCTCCATCCATTGCCATCAATCTGGTTGTATATATATTTTGTACCTTGTTTCCCTTCTCTATATCATTTTTTGTAACTCCCCTTTCCTTAAATACCTTTTATTTATTGTTAAAGTTTTCCTTTTCACTTCCAAATTGAAGCAAGACTATTCTTTTCCCTCTTTACATCTAATTCCTTTCTTTCCAAAGGGGGGAGAGGGAAAGCATCCTAATAATGTATTGCTCTGTTAGATATGGTATGGTGTGGTCAGCAGAAGCAGGGAGGTCATTCTGCCCCTCTACTCTGCACTGGTTAGACCACACCTTGAGTACTGTGTTCAGTTCTGGGCCCCCCAATTTTGGAGGGACATTGAGATGCTTGAGCGTGTCCAGAGAAGGGCGACGAGGCTGGGGAGAGGCCTTGAGCACAGCCCTACGAGGAGAGGCTGAGGGAGCTGGGATTGTTCAGCCTGGAGAAGAGGAGGCTCAGGGGTGACCTTATTGCTGTCTACAACTACCTGAGGGGTGGTTGTGGCCAGGAGGAGGTTGCTCTCTTGTCTCAGGTGGCCAGCACCAGAATGAGAGGACACAGCCTCAGGCTATGCCAGGGGAAATTTAGGCTTGAGGTGAGGAGAAAGTTCTTCCCTGAGAGAGTCATTGGACACTGGAATGGGCTGCCCGGGGAGGTGGTGGAGTCGCCGTCCCTGGAGCTGTTCAAGGCAGGACTGGATGTGGCACTTGGTGCCATGGTCTGGCCTTGAGCTCTGTGGTAAAGGGTTGGACTTGATGATCTGTGAGGTCTCTTCCAACCTTGATGATACTGTGATACTGTGATATTTTGGCCTCCAGGAAGCTTAGACTAGAACCAACACAATAAAAATCATCTGACAGGCTCTAGTTTGTTTCTTATGAGTATGCTGCTGTGTGGATAGCAAAATTATGGCATGCTTGCAATCCACAGAAGATGTAAATGGATTACTTCTGTTAGGCATCAGGAATTTCTATTAAGTACTTTGTTGTGGATTTAATAGTACGAAGGAGCTATTGAGACAGCAAACCTGCAGCTTACTGTGTCTAATTGCAAATCTCTTTACCCTCAAAGCTCTTTTTGTTATTAATGGTTTCCAATCTGAAGTATAATACGTTGCATAATCATAAATGCACTTGTACTAAGTGTTGGCATTTTCCATAATGCCTTGGGAAATTCTGTTAAAGAGAGTAATTACTTTTGCTCTTGTTACTCAACAGATTTGTACCAATCATGCAAATATGAGCACAAGAAGCCTTATGGCTGTTCATTAATAATGGTTGTTTGCTTAATTGATTAATTTCAGAAGGAATGTTTGCAAAGCTATTCACAGTGGGAATACACAGAGCAGTAATGTTCTGGCAGCAGCAGTTATAAGGCACAATGATGCTTTTAGTCTTTATTTAATTTATGTGATACCACAAAGTTTAAATATACACTTGCAAAGTATGTTTGTACTCGACACAGGCTCCTGGGTTTAGTGCTGATGAGAATCACAGTCATTGAATCGATTATTGAATCATGGAATGGTCTGGGTTTGGAAGGGACCTCCAAAGGTCATCTGGTCCAACTTGCTCTGCAGCCAGCAGGGGTGTCTTCAGCTAGATCAGGTTGCCCACAGCTCTGTCCAGCCTTACCCCGAGTATTACTTCAGCATGAGGAGAGACTTCTTTAGAGTGAGGGTGGCAGAGCCCTGGGACAGGCTGCCCAGAGAGGTTGTGGAAGTCTCTTTCTCTGGAGACTTTCTGAAGCTTTGTGGATGCATTCCTGTGCCAGACTACTCTCAGTGATGCTGTCTTGACAGGGGGCTGGTCTGGATGATCTCTGAAGCTTCCTTGCATCCTCCTAATGTTTTGTGATTCTATATATGAATAATTCATGAGAGGCGTATAAGAGGGCTGGGGAGGGACTAATGACAAGGCCTTGTAATGACAGGATGAGGAGGAATGGGTTTAAACTGGCAGAGGGGAGGTTTAAACTGAATGTCAGGAAGAAGTTCTTTCCAGTGAGAGTGGTGAGACACTGGCACAGGTTGCCCGGGGAGGTTGTGGAGCACAGATGTGGCCTTAGCAGGGCAGAGTAGAGGGGCAGTAGAACCTCTCTCAACCTACTAACCCACCACAGATTGGTATTGACCTTCTTGGCCACCAGAGCACATTGCTGGCTCATGGTCAACCTTCCACCCACTAGGACTCCCCACATCCTTTCCCCCTTCACTGCCCTCCAGCAGGTCAGTCCCAGACCTGTTCTGATCCATGGGGTTATTCTTTCCTGGGCTCACTGCATTCTCCCCCATTCAGTTATACTCACCTCTAGTATTTCACTCCAAGAACTTCACTCAGTTGCTATAAATGTTACCTGATCAAACAAGCTCTTATGATCAGTCTCACTACATACAACACCTATGCAGAGCAAAAAAGAGTATTAAAAATATATGTTAAGGTGCAGGGTACGATGAGTCTGGAAACTTCTGTGGCTGTTCCATGGTAGCAGATGGCAGGGAGTGGCCTGCTTTGGAATAAATACATTTAAAAGAGAGAAGCTAAAGTAGCTCTGGCAAGGAGTAGCTCTGCTGGTACTGGGGAGCTGTGGTGGCTGTAGCATGCAGGGAGCTGACAATAGGGTGTCTTGAGGCTGCCAGCTGACTCCAGGGCCCAGGCATAATTAGTATGTGCTGGCTGTGCTGTAGCCTGCTCAATATGTGCTGGTAATATTAATCTGGGTTCCCTAGCAGCAGGTGCTTCTAACGTAAGCCTCTCCAGCATGATTACTTTGCAGATTGGCAGCAAGTCCAAGGTCTGAGTGACTCAAAAGAACAAAATTAAATTTCCAACCCTAGCAATGTCTCTTCTGGGTATTGATTCCACAAGCATCTCTTTTTACTTTTAGTAGATACTCAAGAAGAAATTGCTTCTCCAAAGAAAAGAATGCAGCTCAGTACTTTCAATAAGCATCACAGCCATAAAAGTATTTCTCAGACTTGTCCACTCTCCTTTTATACTTTGAGGCAAACACCACTGCTAACCTCAATGAGGAATGCTTGTTGAGTGACGTGGTTGTGAAACTCAGGGTACAGTGTGTATTCACTTGATTTCATGGACAGCTAAAGCAGAACTACTGTTTGCCAGCTGGCAAGCAGGATGAGATATCTGCAGCCTGCTGAGAATCCTGTTTCTAGAATCACAGACTTGTCAGGGTTGGAAGGGACCAAAAGGTTTGCCAAGTTCCAACCCCCTGTCATAGGCAGGGACACCTCACACTAGATCAGGTTGCTCAGAGCCACATTCACCCTGGCATTAAAAACCTTCAGGGATGAGGCTTCCATCACCTCCCTGGGCAACCTGTGCCAGTGTCTCATCACCTTTATGCTGAAGAACTTCTTCCTAACATCTAATCTAAATCTCCCCTCTCTCACAACATAACCATGGTGGCATCTTCTGAAACTGATTTCATATGGTGTGCATTTTTTGCACTTCTTTTCTCTAGGAAACATCCCTCTCAAACTTCAAATGTCTTCCCCTGGGTACTGCAGAAACCCTGGACAGGAGATCAATGCTCAGTGCCAGCACAGGAGACCTGTCTGAACATCGTGGCAGAGATCCCATGGTGAGAGAAACTTTATTTCATTCAGTATTACAAGAGATTGAATCACTAATGAAACTTTAGCCTCATGGCTAAGATGGCTCTAAATTTTAATGTGTTACATCTTTCCTTTGCTTTCATCTCCTGCGTCTTGCATTGCTCATCCAGGGATATTTGGGTTGCATGCAGGGTGTAAAAAAAGGTCTTATGAAATGACTTTGAATGCAGGCCTAGATTCACAAAAATATGTCAGCACCTGATTTATTCTGAGGAGGTGGTAGGAGTAATATAGCCTCTTAAATGTTTTCTTCTATTTACACTGCTGATGACAGCACTTGACTCACAGCAAGTGCTTTTTATTCTTTGTGCAACTCATTTTGTAGCACAAATCTGGAGCTGTCAGACTGCAGAAATTTGAATGCAAAGAAGCTATTGTTAGATATAAAAAATGGTGTTCTGTGGTACATTGATATGAGAGCAAACTACTTTAAAAAGCATTAAAAATAGATTTCAGAGTGGAAATACTGGACAAGAATCGACCAGATTGGAAGAGATTTCCAAGCTCATCCAGTCCAACCTAGCACCCAGCCCTATCCAATCAACCAGACCATGGCACTAAGTGCCTCATCCAGGCTTTGCTTCAACACCTCCAGGGACAAGGACTCCACCACCTCCCTGGGCAGCCCATTCCAATGCCAATCTCTCTCTCTGCCAACAACTCCCTCCTAACATCCAGCCTAGACCTCCCCTGGCACAGCTTGAGACTGTGTCCCCTTGTTCTGTTGCTGGTTGCCTGGCAGAAGAGACCAACCCCTACCTGGCTACAGCCTCCCTTCAGGTAGTTGTCCTTCCAGTATCTGAAGTGGGCCACAAGAAAGCTGGGGAGGTACTTTTTAGAGTATCAGGTAGTGATAGGACTGGGGGGGTAACAGGCCCAAGCTAGAGGAGGGGAGATTCAGATTGGACATTAGGAAGTTCTTCAGCATGAGGGTGGTGAGACAATGGCACAGGTTGCCCAAGGAGATAGATATTGGAAGCCTCATCCCTGGAGATATTTAAGTCCAGGCTGGATGTAGCTCTGAGCAACCTGATCTAGTGTGAGGTGTCCTTGCCCAGGGCAGGGAGCTTGGAGCTAGATGATCCTTGAGGTCCCTTCCAACCCTGACAATTCTTCGATTCTAGGATACTTTGTCATGCAAGTTTGCAACTGAAGCTGAAATCCAACAGGACTGAAAAGGTTTGCAATTTATTACAAATGTTTTAAAACAAGATTTTGAAGGAGAGGTGGAAAAGCATCAGACTTTATAGCACTCTGTAGGAGCCAGGTAAATGATATCTATTGCCTCTATGCCAATAGTTACATGTTAGTGCTGCCAATGACAGGTATCAGCCTAGGCAAACTTGTGAAATTCTGAGAAACACAATCATTGATAATCTCCTCCAAACCTGTAACAAGTAGTTGTCAGAAATGAACATTCCTCTCTCTCTTTGCTGACTGTTGAGGCTGAGGTTAGACAGAGACATGTCCCCTATGGGGACAGGCTGTGAGAGTTGGGGCTGTTCAGCCTGGAGAAAAAAAGGCTCTTAGGAGACCTTAGAGCAGCCTTCCAGTACCTGAAGTGGGGCTACAAGAAAGCCAAGAGGGAACTTTTACAAGGGCTTATAGTGACAGGATGAGAGTGAATGGCTTTAAGCTTGAGGAGGGGAGATTTAGACTGGGTATTAGGAAGGAATTCTTTACAGTGAGGGTGGTGAGACACTGGAACAGGTTGCCCAGGAAGGTTGTGCATGCTCCCTCCCTGGAGGTGTTCAAGGCCAGGTTGGATGAAGAGCAACCTTGAGCAGCCTGGGCTAATGGAGGGTGTCCCTGCCCATGGTTGGGGGAGTTGGGACTAAATGATCTTTAAAGTCCCTTCCAATCTAAACCATTCTATGAATCTATCTTTTAGGTCCTGAATTTCTGGTATATTCTATGATAAAAAAACAGGATAGACAGCAACCACATACAGTTTTACTCCTAGTTACCAGCTATTTCCTCCAGTTTCTAAGTTCACAAGAGGAAATACAACCTTCTATATTTTTAAAACCCTAGGGACACAGTAATTAATATCTCCTAATTTTATGTTGGACAAAATACACTGGCAGAAGTACAGCAGATGTTTTCTTTCAGAGATGAAGGTTTCCTGCCTAACCCATTCTTAGTCTTCCAGCTGCCTTTGTGATAGCTGAAGAAAAACAAACCCATGAGCTTCTGGTTTTGTTTTCTTCTATTATTTCTTATTTCCTATCTTCTCTGTGTTCTGTGCAATAATGCAACAATATTTTTACCTAATGAATTACTGCCTGATGTTCACTTCAATATATGACACTGAGCCACAGATTCAGCTGCTGCTGGCTGAGCTTCTCCCCTGCAGAGCTTCTCCATCTGCAGAGTTTTCCCCCAGAACTGCCTGATGACATCCCACAGATTATTCTGACTCACTGGGATCTCACAAAGCCTCTGCCTAATGCAGGTATTAGCAACAGCAGGTATTAGCAGTGGACATCAACTCGGTGAAGCAACAGGGTAAAGCAGAGAGGGAATTTTTCAGAGTGGTTGTGTCTGCATGACAACTAATGAAAAATGAATCTAGCAAAGGGTTGCTGTAATCTGTTTACATAACTCACTTAAAATTAACTTGCAATTAGACCCTTGCCAGGAATTACGCAGTGATTATACTGTCCAGCTGCCTAATACAAGTATGACTTCTAGGCAAGGCTGTGATGAGGAGTGGTGGTCTGCTGCTCCCAAACCATCTTCTTTCAAGGCCACCCCTGTGAAATGCCACAGCAAAGCCATCAGAAGGAACTCAACCTGTTCCCTATGAGGCCTTGGAACTGGGCTTTCCCTGAAGAATCACAGAATTGTCAGGGTTGGAAGGGACCTCAAGGATCATCAAGTTCCAACACCCCTGCCATGGGCAGGGACACCTCATGCTAGATCAGGCTGCTCAGAGCCACATCCAGCCTGGCATTAAAAACCTCCAGGGATGAGGCTTCCATCACCTCCCTGGGCAATCTGTTCCAGTGTCTCATCACCCTTATGCTGAAGAACATTTTCCCTAACATATAATCTAAATCTCTCCTCCTCTAGCTTGGATCCACTCCCCCAAGTCCTATCACTACCTGACATCCCAAAAGGTCCCTCCCCAGCTTTCTTGTAGCCCACTTCAGATACTGGAAAGCCACAAGAAGGCCTCCTGGGAGCCTTCTCTTCTCCAAAGTAATTTGAACCTTTACTTCAAGTAATATCCATGTATCTCCTTAAAACTATACAGATAGTTTAAAGACAACTGCCTGGCACTTGTGTCTGTTAAAGCAAACGTAGCAGTGTTCTGTATCACACACACACGATGCATTTCGTTGCTGCTATCAGTACTAGTGTCATTTCTGAACTTTTCCTCAATTATTTTCTTTCCTCATAATTTCTCTGGAAGAGAACCAATAAGTCATTGAATGTGCTTCTGGCTACTAGTGGGTGTGTAAAATGTTGTTTGTATTTCTGGCACAAAATGGACTTGGGAGCAGGAAATTAAGGAAAGGCGGAGACTTGCTAGATGTCCGTAAAAGATAAGGCCAGGGAAGCTGCCTGTAACTGAGGAAGATAACATGGAGAAAGCTTTCTAACTGAACAAACAGCTTCTTCCTTTGGCTATCACAAATTTGCTTTCTGCTCCTTTACCTTTTTCAGTATGTTAACCCTGCCCAGAAGGAACACAAAGTCCTTCATCTTGCTTACTAACTCTGCCACGATGCCTGCAAGATGAATACCAATGCCATGAGGGGAGCTGCAGGTCTCCATTTGCAGAGTTTATGCAATGTTTGGAGATATTGAAAGTGCCTCTGATACTCTAGAAAAATCACTTTGTAAGGCTAGCTGTATTAAAGCCTAGTACAAGCAGTAGTCCCCAGTACCTGACTGTAAACATAATCCAGGCTGGAGGGGACCTCAGGAGTCCTCCACTCCATCATCCTGCTCACAGCAGGGTCAGACTGGGTTACTCATGGCCAGTGCTGATCATCTGAAATGAAGCCTGTAAAGGGTTTGATCTCAGGACCATAGAATGTTAGAGGTTGGAGGGGAGCTCCAGAGATCATTCAGTCCAACCCCTCTGCCAAGGCAGCATCACCCAGGGTAGTCCACACAGGAATGCATCCAGGTGGGCTTTGAAAGTCTCCAGAGAAGGAGACTCCACAACCTCTCTGGGCAGCCTGTTCCAGGGCTCTGTCACCCTCACTGTATAGAAGTTTCTCCTCATACAGAGGTAAAAGCTTCTGTGTTTCAGTTTGTAGCTGTTGGTCCTTGTCTTATTCCTGCAGACCACTGAAAAGAGATTGAGAATGTCCTTATTTTCCAGGCCACCCTGCTGAAGTGCATATTGCATGTAGGTCTGGTTTTGTAACCCTGCCCATTGCTCAGGGAAGGACTCAATCCAGAGATACTAAGATTTAAACATGAAACAGGCCCTGCTCTTCTGCCAGATCACAGCAGGACCTGTGATCCTGACAGAGATGTAAGCTAACTAAGCTTCTTTCCTCACTGCTTGGAAAGGCTGGCTGAACACCATTATCTTATCCTTAAAATACAGCCCAACAAAGTATGGAAACTTCTGAATTTCCAAGACTCTACAAATCTTATACAACAGCCTTGAAAGAATTGGCTGAGTTGCTGAGAATTACTGGCGCTTACTTTAATGAATTCTGTCATCCCCAGGGACAAGTCAGCAAAACAGGGTAGAAACTGAGCAATATTACATCAGCAGATTTTATGTAGGGTCAGAATTGGCATTCGGGCTAGGCCATTTGATGCCAGCTCAAATGGGTAAGGAGGAAAACAGGCTGAAGGTAACAGAGGTAATCATCACGGAGAAAAGAGTATTTCCTTTTAAATCATGCCAATGTGTACAGCTGATGGAAACCAGCTCTTGTCAAGCTGGTTATCAGGATTCAACTCTGTCACAGGTTCAGCTGACAAAACTAACCACTGCCCAGAGCTACAGTGAACTGCTAAAGGTGATTTCCTTTGTGCTTGACAACATCCAGGCAAAAGGGAGGAAAAATAAAGGTGCAACCATGGGTGAACAGAGCATACCCCTAATAGAGCAGGACTCATGGTCTGTCATCCTTAGGGAGACTGCTACAATTTGTCTTTGCTCTAATATTTATTTTGTAATTCCTGTGTTTTGTTAATTTTTAAAGACAAGCTAGGATGCACTGAATTATGGATTACTTAGATTAGGCAGCAAACTGGGCTGCTGAAGCTGTGCTTTTACCCTGAGCATGTACCTTTGTCAAGTAACACAGCCTCATGAACATGGGTCTCTCAGGTGGGCCAGAAATTTTCTATGAGCTTAGTTTAGAACAAAAAAATAGCCTAATAACATTATAATGATAAAAAAAACACCCAACTGTTAACTACATAGTTGCATTCTATAAATAGAGCAAAGAAAATCTCCCTCTGTTTTTGGCTGGTCTCAGTTCAGGGCTGCGTTAACCAACACTGCCAATTCACATGCAGGGAACAAAGTGATTTGCTGTCTCGGAAGCAGCAGTGCAAGTGGCATGGAAAGCAGCTGATGCTGCTCACACCCAAGCTCTGAAAAACACCCTTCAAGCTGAGGAGCCACCTCAGCTGCAACCCTGCTGCTAGCATATTCTTCCTGTCCATCTTTCTTGTACACTTAGTGCTCAGAGACCTTTTTTTTCCCTCCAGTGGAGCTGAAATTTTTAAACTGTATTTTTCAATCTCATGTAAATTTCACCCAGTTCTTGCTTTAGTGATCTTACTTAAATACCAGATCAGTAAAATAACTGCAAATCTGTGTTATCTCCTCAGCATGCCTGCCTAGTCTACAGTCTAAATCCTTAACAACTTTAGATCAGAGATATAATTTCCAACACAGCTATCAGCAAGAGAAGAATCTGGTGAAAAATACACTAAGTTTAACTTGCCCAATTCATACCTTTGTGGTCGTTGCTACTTCACCCTCAGCTAGTTTAAAAACCATTTCCCATAGTTAAGAGGCCTGACTTTGAATATGCAATTACTCAGTTTTCTTGAAATCTGGGTTTTCTAGAAATAAAGGAACTCAAAATGAACTACCACAAAAGAAACACCTTAAAACACAAGGAGTGGGTTATTGAATCTCTCAGTTATTTGCACAGTTAAAGGCTGAGGACACACTGGAAGGCAATTAAGTAGTTTAAAACATAGAATTGTCAGGAGTGGAGGGGACCTCAAGGATCATCTGGCTCTAAACCCCCCTGCCATGGGCAGGGTCACCTCACACTAGATCAGGTTGCTCAGAGCCACATCCAGCCTGGCCATAAAAATCATCTAGGGATGAGGTTTCACCATCTCCCTGGGCAACCTGTGCCAGTGTCTCACCACCCTCATGGTGAAGAACTTCCTATCATCAAATCTGAGTCTATCCACTTCTAGTTTAGCTCCATTCCTCCCATTCCAATCATTACCTGACATCCCACCTCATGGTGAAGAACTTAAAATCATAGAATGATGTAATCAACCAGGTTGGAAGAGATTTCCAGGATCATCCAGTCCAACCTAGCACCCAGGCCTTTCCAATCAACTAGACCATGGCACTAAGTGCCTCATCCAGGCTTTTCTTGAACACCTCCAGGAATGGTGACCCCACCATCTCCCTGGGCAGCCCATTCCAATGCCAATCACTCTCTCTGGGAAGAACTTCCTCCTAGCATCCAGCCTAGACCTCCCCTGGCACAACTTGAGACTGTGTCCCCTTATTCTGTGTCTGGGTGCCTGGCAGAAGAGCCCAACCCCACCTGGCTCCAGCCTCCCATCAGGTAGCTGCAGACAGAAATGAGCTCTGCCCTGAGCCTCCTCTTCTGCAGGCTGCACACCCCCAGCTCCCTCAGCCTCTCCTCACAGGGCTGTGCTCCAGTCCTTTCACCAGCTTTGTTGCCCTTCTCTGGACACCTTCCAGCACCTCAACATCTCTCTTGAATCTTCTTCCTAACATGCAGGCTGAATCTACCCACTTCTAGTTTTGCTTGCACAAACTTGAATCAACAGACACACACAAAAGCAAAACAGAGACGTGATTAAGGGGAGGCCAAATTGTTTATTTAATTTTTTAGTGACCAATTGGATTGTTGGCAGAAAGCTCTGCTCTTAGGGTTTGGTTTTTTTTTTAACTAAATCAGCAGTGCTCCAATCGATGGGTTGGAATTTCACTCAAATTCCAGTTCATTTGAAATGCAAACAGATGAATTCCAGATAAACAGTTTCCAGAGCAGAGGAGAAAACTTCACATTTGTATGAGAATTCCACTTTTGTCTTTTGCTGGGACACAAGAATGTAAAAACTATTGTCAGTAGTGCATGAATAAAACATTCACATTTGATCTGGAACCTCGAAATCAGAAAGCTGTACTCTCCTTCCAAAATTTTCATTACCTTGTGCAAACCAAGTCAAGTCTTCACATGTCAAGCACACACTTAACATTGTCCATGTTTTTATATACAAGACATCTACCATTCAGGCAGTGCAAAATACATCCTTTCATAACAAAACTAAAATGTACCTCTCAAAGTATGAACAAGAATATACACATAATACATGATGTACACTATTTACACAACCATAAAAAATATAATACAAGGGTTTTTTGTTGTTGTTGTTGGGTTTAGATGTGGGTTGGTTGGTTTGTTTTTAAGACTTGACAAGTCTCTTGCAATTTTGTTGCAACAAGGCATGTTTCAAAAGTTTCCTGGATGGAGGATTTGCTTTGCCAAAGAGCTCTAGGAAACTATGCTTGAACTTTTAGGAGAGTTTTCAAATGGACTGCCATCAACTCCCTGTTTTGGTCAGAGGGTTCAGCTGTGCCACCCACCCAGTGGCTGGGAGGCTTTGGAAGGACACTGGGCGACGGTGGGTCGCTGAATTTTGCCCCAGCGTAATTCTCTTTTTGGCTCACTTCAGTTAGGGTGATAGGTTTCTTCGACTTGGCATTTCTGCAGTTCTCTGTGTTTTTAAGTGGCTTTTTCTCCTGTTTCTGAATTATTTCTGGCGGTACAGAATCTTGCCAAAAGTTCTCTGTCTTTTTTGTGGTGGTGATCTTTGTCAGCGGCGCGCTACACTTACTCTTCTGCCTGTTCATCTTTGGTTGTTCACAGAGATGTAAGCTGTGAACGGGCTGGCTGTAGGGGACGGCAGCCTTCTCAGACTTTCCCATCTTGCTCTTTAAGAACTGCAAGATAAAAGAGTTCAGGTCAAAAGAGTTCAGTCTCAAGCTGTGCCGGGGAAAGTCTAGGCTGGATGTTAGGAGGAAGTTGTTGGCAGAGTGATTGGCACTGGAATGGGTTGCCCAGGGTGGTGATGGAGGCACCGTCCCTGGAGGTCTTCGAGACTGGATGAGGCACTTAGTGCCATGGTCTAGTTGACTGGACAGTGCTGGGGGAAAGGTTGGACTCGATGAGCTTGGAGCTCTCTTCCAACCTGCCTGATTCTATTAACTTCTCGCGCTCAAAAGCGGTGTCCCCGGCACCGCACTACCATCACCGACTCATCGGCGCCGTCTCGAGTTTGTACCGCCGCGGCTGGCTCGGGCGCAGCGCTGGGGTGGGGGCCGTGGCGGCGGTCGGGGGGCGCTGTGGCGGCGGTCCGGGGGCGCCGCGCTCCAGCGCTCGTCCCGCGCCCGCCGCCCCCCGGCCGCCATGGGGCGCTGCGCCCCGCGCACGTCTCGCCTGCGCGCGCAGGGGCGGCTGGCGCGCGGCCAGCGGTCTAAATGCGGCTGTTGCTGGGCGCAGCGGCGAGCGCTGATTGGTGGCGCCGGCGGCCAATCGCCGCCCTCCACAGCCCTCCCTTCCACACCCCCCACACCCCCTCCCTCCAGCTCCGCGCGAGCGGGCGTAACGGAAACTCTGCCGCCGCCCTCCCACCGCCCCTCCGTACGCACACAGGGGGCCATGGGGGGGGGATTCGCTCGCTACCCCTTTCCCCCTCCAGCGGACTCTGTCGGTGCCAGAGTGCGGGGTTCAGGAGGCCGGAGGAGAATAAGTGATCAAAGTAGCGGAGCGCAGTCTTTACCTCCTTCCTGAGGGGTTTGCTGGGCGCAAGTCTCGACGGGGTGGGCGGCTCCTCCGGGGCGACCATTCCTGTGCCGGGGGCAGCTGAAGCTGTTGGCGTAGGATGAGCGCGAAGCTCGCCTGACCCGTGCGCTCCCAATGGGGTCCTTCTCCCCAGGCCGGTGCGATGTTGTTGATACTGTTGGTAGCGGCTGGGCAGGAGCCCCGCGGGGCTGGGCCGGACCTTTCCCTTCTTCCGACGGACCCTTTTCAGTGTGGGCCTCGCACTGCCCCCCGGGCCTGCCAGGCAGCAGCTAGGCTGGTTCTCACAGTTGCTGTCCCCTCGCCTGAGGCGCTGGAGAAAAGTAGAGGGCAGCCGCCGGGGGTCTTCGGTGCCTGCCGAGATCCGAGCTAGGAAGGGCGGCGGCGCCGTCGTGGTGACCATGGTGGGATGTGGGTACCCAGAACTGTGCCGGGAACAGGGGTCGAGCCTAGGTAGGGAATGTGCGGGTCGGGTTGCTGGGGAGTGTCTGCCCTGGCTTTGTGGGCTGAGATGGTGGCGCAATGGGATCCGCTGCTAGGAGAACATGGCGGGGGAGTGAGAGGACCAGCCAGCAGCGCCCCGTTGTTGTTACCCGAGTGGGGCACACCCCCTTCCTCCCTCCCGCCAATCGCCGTGCGAGGATGGCGCAAGTCGCACGCCCCCCTGCCAGCAACAGCCAACCGCGGAGGAACGGAGACCTCCCTGGCCCCGCCTCTGCCAATCAGAGGCGACACAAACACATGGGGCCACGCCTGTTTCCGCAGGCCACCCAATCAGGGCAGATGCAAGCAGTGGCCACGCCCCAGTCTCCGAGTCACGGGCCTGCAGTGCGAGGCGAGAGGGCGGTTCCCCGTGCGAGAGAAGGTGGCCAATCAGGAGGCACACAAACAGCCGTGGTCACGCCCCGTGCGCACGGCAGCCAATCGCGGAGGACGTAAACAGGCGGCGGCTCGCCCCCGGTGGGCGGTGCTGTGCCGGTGGGCTGGCACGCGTCGCCCGTCATGGAGGAGCCGGCAGTGCGGCCCGTGGCGGCCGTTGGGCTCTCCGCCGCGGAGGAGGAGGGACCTGGCTGTGAGTTGGAGGGGCGGAGGCGGGACGAGCGGAGCCTGGAAGCGCTGAGCCTGGCCGCCAGCGGTGGGGCAGCGGCGGGGCGGCAGCTGCTGGAGGGGCGGCGGGCGACGCTGGCGAGCGCCCTGGAGCTGGAGGGGACGGTGCTGCGCGAAGGGCGCCTCACTCAGTTCGTAGCCAACAACCTGGAGCGGCGGATCCGGCTGAGCGGTGCCCCGCGGGGCGAGGCGGCCGCGGGAGGCGGTAGCTCCATCCCTGCCATCGATCCGGGGGCGCTGCAGGACGTGGTGGCCCTGGCAGGGCAGGTGGCGGCGCAAGTGGACGAGCTGCTGCGCAACGTGCACTGCGGCCTGCAGGCCTTGACGGCGCTCAGCGTCGGCTGCATCCAGACCTACCGCGACGGGGTGGAGAGCCTGGGTGAGGCGGCCGACCTCAGCATCCGCGCCATGTACGCGCTGGTAGCGCGCTGCGAGGAGCTGGACCGTGCCATGCAGCCAGTGCCCGCCTTGGCCAAGCGCATCCGTGACATGAAGGGCACCCTGGAGCGGCTGGAGGGGCTCTGCAAGTAGCGCTGCCCTTCTCGCTGTCAGCTGGATGCCGAGTCGAGGCTGATAAAAACGGGGCCCTGCCGACGCCCTTGCTGTACCAGCAGCGCTCCCACTGGGCCTTCGCCGCGTTCTAGAGGGCAGCTTGGACGCCCCGCCGTGCCAGGCTTCCCGCCGGGGCTGCTGCTGCGCTTCCTCCAGTAGACCCGTCCGAGGGGCCCGCACACGGTGTCGTGTTCAGCAGGCCGTCTATACGTCCTTCCTCTCTGTACCCTTCTATCTGACTAGCCGAGATTTGTGGCCGGTTCGCTGGTATTAATCCAGAGGAAATGTTTGCAGCAGCTGCAAGAGAAGGTCCCAGTTGCAAGCGCGGGGTAAATGGCAGACGGTGCTTTTTAGCCTCAGCTCCATTGAAAGAAACTGGGTTCCACATGCCTTATGCTTTCTATTTATTGAGGGCTAGGAAGAAAGAACTAACCAAAATTTATTTAAAAGCAGCTGATAATACTTTTTTTGTTTGTTTGTTTGTTTTTAAACCCGATTCGAAATTGTTGTGAGCAGTGAGTTGATGCTTACAGGCATACATGTTTATATGTAGCTAACTTGGTGCCTGACAAGCAGTTCTCACCTCTGCCGTTCTGGCAAAGAAACACAGAACGCTGCTGTCTCTTGCAGGACACAGTTCTATGAGAAGAGCAAATTTAATATATATATATGAGAGACACTTGCTTTCTGACAACAGTATAAAATCCATAGTATAAAATTGAGGTTCAGATAAGAACAAATCTATATACAAAGTTCTAAATAAAAGCCTTCAGATAAAGTATGCTTTGCCTCTGTTAATCTCTACAGTTCCCACACAGAAAGAGTTTAAATGGCATCACTCTGAAATCTTCTTGGGATTGGGTTGTGGTTTTCCTTTCAGTTTGGGAAAATCTCTTAATGAGATGGGGAACATGAATGTGTGATGTATTACATAGATGCCCTAAAACAAGTTCTTTGGGAGAATTTGTTTGTCTAACTTCAAGCTTCTGTATGTGTATCATGATTCAGAAGTGATTTTGCTTTATCAAAGTATTTCCTCAGGGGCCTGAGAGTAGCTGAATGCTCACTATGGTTCCTGTGCAGCCAGCCTCTCTGATGATGCTCTTGATCCATTTAGGTCACAGATGCCCTCGTAACAAGATGTCAGCAGAGAAATTTTCACTGTGATCTTTCTTTTGTGTAATGGTGTCTTATGCATGTGCAGCCAGTGACCAGTGGCTCCTAAAAACCTTGAGGCAGTGGTAGCAAGGAATAAGTCCTGTAACAGTTGAGGAGCAGATAGTTTATGATGAGTGCAGCTGCTACCCCATCATCATCTCATTGACAAGTGAGGGTCAGATGCTGTGGTGCATTGTGTTTCTGCATGTAGACAATACTGAATTGTAACTAAAATTTGGTTTTATGCCACCCTAGTTTGCATAATGCAAACTCTGGACTGGTTTGGGCTTCTCAACATAGCTATGCCTTTTCTTCATCCCAAGGGCATTACTTCATGTGTGGCCTAGCAATGGGAGAAGTCCAGAAGTGGGCTGTGCTCTTTGTGGTGTTTTCTGGGCAACAGCTGTGTTTCTAGAAAGGAACAAGAGGACATAGCAGAGAGAAAATGAACTTAACTGCCCTGCTCAGTAAAGTTTTCTGAACACCACAGCAGCAGCTGTACTCATAATAGTTTGGGGCTTGTCTATCATGGAGATGAAGTACTTCAGCCCAGTAGGTTTTGTGTATGTCAAGAGAGAAACCAAAGTTTGATCTTGCCTAACTTGTGACCATCGTTGAACTGTACAGAGAATACCTGTGAGGTTATTTGTGGAGCCACACATGTGCAGCTAAGCTCTCTTCATCCAGGCTCAAGTGAAACCTTCAGAGTGTACCTAAGTGCACTGCTGGTTTCATTTGCAGTCACCTCCAGTCACTGCTAATTCCCTGCCAGAATTGTCAAATCTGTAGAATAAAATCATTACTTCTGTGTTTTCTTTACTTGTTAGTGGTTAGTTGTTGCTGAAGTGTTTCACTTCTTAATTATTGCTTTTCTTGGTGGAATAATTTCAAAGCTAATTTAAACTCTGCTGCATCTGCACAGAGACCCAATAATGCCATTGCAGAGCCAGTTTCAGTCTAGGTCCTGGGGCAGTAATTTCTGACAGTGATGTCGTTCATGTGATGGAAAAAGGCATGACTAGTGAATTATGAGCACAAAGGAAGCAGTAATTATACTGCTTGGGTTTATTTTTTCATGTCAGTCTGGAAGCCTCATCTCGTTTGAAGGAGAGACTTGGCTGAGCTCTGTGAAGTGGCTGCCGTGCCCAGACGTCTGATGGAGCATTTGGAACCTACAGGGCAGGCATGGCCATAGCAATGCAAGCCTGTTCTGTGCTACCACAGTCAATATTGATCTGGTATCACATAGCTGTTAGGGTTTCCAGCCTCTCCTCTCTATACTGGCCTCCATTGCTGCAGGAATGCTGACACTTGCCAGTGTCTGCATCAGTGCATTTCTGGTGCCAGCCCTGCACTTAATGTTCCATGTGAACTGCTTGTGAGCTACATGCATCTGAGTGAGCTTGGGGCTTCTGCAGACAGAGACTTTTGCATTACCTTTTTAATGCCAGTCTAGGCTTTGTGTATATTCTATGTTAATTCTGGCACTTTCCAACTTTAGGATGTTGATCATGAAGGTTTCAGGTGCCCAGGGAGGTGGTGGAGTTGCTGTTCTTGGAGGTGTTCAAGAAAAGCCTGGATGAGGCACATAGTGCCATGGTCTGGTTGATTGGATAGGGCTGGGTGCTAGGTTGGCCTGGATGATCTTGGAGGTCTCTTCCAACTTGGTTGATTCTGTGATTCTATTCTTTCAGCCTTCTGCCTGAGTGAGCAGAGGAAAAGCATGTTTGGGTTTGCCCAGACCTTCAGCTGTATTTGCTTACCTTTTATTGCTTAGTCACTGAGTTTTACAGTTGGTCTTATTTTCCTTTCCTCAGCAGCTGCCAAGTGAACTTTGTAACAGACCAGGCAAGGTCAAAGAAAACCAACAAAATGACGTGCAGGGCACTAAGCAGTGCCAGGTACAGGATCAGCTGTGCACCGGGAATCGCTCCCCTGCTCTGATAACCACCAGTGACAATGGTAGGAATTAGGTTACCTCAATAATATTTCTTCAGGACAAGTGTCAGATCTGACTGAGGAAATCTGTTTTCTTGTGGTGTGGTTGGTTCTGCCTTGATCAGGGCTTTTTGTTCCCTTCCTGTGAGGATTTATATTCACTGACTCTGAAATATTTCCATGTCCATGCTATTTAAAGGACGTTTTCCCATGAACACCTTACTGTAGCTGCAAAAAACCCACTCAACCAACCCAAAGGAGGAATGAACATCACTGACATTTTACTTTTAAGGTTGATTGGTTGGTTTGGTTTTTTTTTCAGTGTTATTTAATTGCATCAGGTATTAAGTAAGAAAATATATCCACCTTTTTTTGGGGTGTGCATGTCTTGCTGCCAGACAGACATTGAAATACAGAAGTCATTTGGTTGGAATGTCCAAATTTAAGGTGGTAGATTTGCCAGTGAGTAAGGTCTGGCCTGAGTTATGGGTATGAGGAACAGTCTGAGTTCAAACCAAGAGCATTAAAGACAGAACTACTTTGAAATGGTTTCAGGTAGTGTGGCTGTACTGCCAGAAGACAAAATACTTCATTTTAAAGCTTAAAAATTATTGTCAGCTTTCCAGAGGAGTTAGTAGATCAGCTCCTGTAGTCAACTGTATTAGCTGAAAAGTCTTCAAGATAAAGACCTCTTTCCACAAGTGTCATCTAACATAATACAGCTTCTTGCTATCATGCCATGCTACCTCATTCTGATGAATACCTGGGGAAAAAAGTCTTTATAAGATCAGCAAATTGTTGCTCTGGTTGCTAGGAAGCTGCTTTAAGAAAAGGACATTCCTATAAAAATCAAGTTAGTAGGTTTTTGTGAATATTGTCTCCTCTTTTGGCCCCACCATAACCCCATCCAGGAAACATAGTCTGAATCCTCCAACTGTGCATGTAAGAGCACCCAGCAAAGACAGAGGCTGATGACATTTCTCCTTTAGGAAACTTAATGCAGTTATTGCATCAGAGGCAGGGACTGAAACTCATCTGGGTCTCACATTTGCTGCTCCAGCTTGGTGCTTGGGGAAAGCTTTTGTCATTACTCTCTGCTGATCAGAACTCAAAAAGTAGGCATGTGGTCAATGGGCTTAGGTTCTGAGCTTCCACCTTGGAAGTCAAGATCTTCCTGCCCCCTGTTACAACAGCAGCATTATGCATTTGTAGTGTAGTAGGATAAAAAAATGAGAATCAATTTCAAACCTTTCTGCAGTTCTGATTTCCTCCTACTATTGATACACATTAGGAGTAATGCAAAAACCAAACCAGAACAACACCCCCCCAACCCTCCTACTGCAAAGACTGCTAATTGATCCTCTTCCCAAATCTGAGAGGAGGTGAGGAGGTGGCAGTTTCATAAATAACAGTTATGGCTTGAGGGTAGTGTGTTGAGATAGTGCTCTCAGGAGTGCTGAATCTGAGTTCAGTGCCCCTCACTTTAAGAAAGATGTTGAGATACTCAAATGTGTCCAGAGAAGGGCACCAAGGCTGGTGAGGGGGGCTGGAGCACAGCTCTGTGAGAAACAGCTGGGGGTGGTTAGCCTGGAGAAGAGGCTCAGGGGAGACTGCCACCTCCCTGGGCAGCCTGTTCCAATGCCTCACCACTCTCAGTACTGATATTGTTCCTAATATTCAATATAAACATCCCCATGCACAACTTGAGCCCATTTCTTTTAATCTTTTCCTTTCATTCCACGTGAAGGGCACCTGAGGGAGCTGGGGGTGTGCAGCCTGGAGAAGAGGAGGCTCAAGGCAGAGCTCATTGCTCTCTACAACTGCCTGAAAGGAGGTTGTCGCCAGGTGGGGTTGGTCTCTTCTCCCAGACAAGCAGTGACAGAAGGTGAGGACAGAGTTTCAAGCTATTCCAGGGCAGGTTTAGGCTGGATGTTAGGAAGAAGTTCTTCACAGCAAGAGTGATTTGCATTGGAATGGGCTGCCCAGGGAGGTGGTGGAGTTACCACCCCTGGAGGTGTTTAAAAGGAGACTGGATGAGACACTTGGTGCCATGGCTTCATTAGATGGTGTTTGGCAATAGGCTGGACTTGATGTTCTTGAAGGTCTTTTCCAGCGTGGCTAATTCTGTGATTCTCTGGTAGGGCAGGAGAAGGGGCAGTGCACACAGCACCTGCAGAACTGGCATGTGTTGTTTGCTAGCAGGGTTGGGCTGCCCTATACACTGGTCAGTATGCAGCAGCAGTCAGCAGCTGGGAAAGAGGAGAAGCAGAATTACATCTCTGTTGGTTATTTTCCTAGATCACAGCTAGAAAGTGCTGTCACTGGAGCTGGTTCCAGATTTGGAGGTAATGTTCTTGTGATTAATCACTGTGAAGCACTTTCATTGAGAGTTGATTCATTTCAGAGCAGGGTAATAATTTATGTCAATATTTTTTATTTTGATGAATGTTAGTTATGAAGCCTGGAATTTTGTTCCTGTCCCAGGGTGACCAGCTATGCTTTTGCCTCATTTTCTGGAAGAGTTCCCAGCATTGAACTTGCTTGTAAGACAAAGAGCCATGGCCAGTGAGTTGTGAGGAAGAGCTTTGTTAAGGACCATTTCCTTTGCTGGAAGGATGTCTGAGTGAAGGGGAAAAAAACATCCCACAAACTTGCCAGACAGTCATTTCTCATTTTACAGATCTGTAATGCTCCTGGGTATCTACTTTGCCACTGGGATCATGGAATCAGCCAGGTTGGAAGAGACCTCCAAACACATCCAGTCCAACCTAGCACCCAGCCCTATCCAAATCAACCAGACCATGGCACTAAGTGCCTCATCCAGGCTTGAACACCTCCAGGGACAGCGACTCCACCACCTCCCTGGGCAGCCCATTCCAATGCCAATCACTCTCTCTGCCAACAACTTCCTCCTAACATCCAGCCTGTACCTCCCCTGGCACAACTTGAGACTGTGTCCCCTCGTTCTGTTGCTGCTTGCCTGGCAGAAGAGACTAACCCCACCTGGCTGCAGCCTCCCTTCAGGCAGTTGCAGACTATTCTCACTAGCAGAAAATCCACAGCATTCTCAGCTTTTTTAATAAAGGAGCTTTCTTCTTATGGCAAACAGCAGCAGTGGCACTTAACAGCCATTTTTCACTCCAGTGAGACTTTTCTTGTCTGAACTTGAAACTATTGCCATCCAAGGAAATGCTAACCTGAAAGTAAACTCCTTTAAAGTCATCTGACTTTGTTCCTCTTGCTGTTTTCGCTGCTTATGCAATTTCTTTACTCAGCAGATGTATTTTTTTTTCCCCAAGGCGGGGACTTTCCAGTGACATGCTCTCAGCTGGAACGAGAGGGGAATCTTTCCCTGCTGAGGAACCTTGGGGTTTTCCATTTCCCAAAATGCTTCCCCTGTGCCATTTATAATTGATGATACAACTCTGGTTTGGTTCCGTTTCCCTCTTTAAGAAAGGAGATGTGAAGCTTTCGTTTCCCCTGCTCTGATGTCATCAGCTTTCTGGAGTCTGCTGAGAGCAATTGGAAAGTTAGGTCAGTGTCTGCCCAGCCCCCACTTTGTTCTCCATGGTTCACAGTTACCAGTTCTACTGCATTTCCCCCCTGGCAAAACCTTGCTCTGAACCATATCAGTTCTCAGCATTATTTCATCCCTCTTATCTTCTGTCTTCAGTTGCATTACTCACTACGTCAGTGTTGTTATTGTACTGCCGAGGCACCAGCCTTATTTAGCTGAGTTTTGTCCTCTTGCAGCTGCCCTTGGTGTTTCTAGAAGTGGTCTGGGTTGGAAGGGACCTCCAAAGGTCATCCTCTCCAACCCTCTCTGCAGCTGTCAGGGACATCCTCAACTAGGTCAGGTTGCCCATGGCCCTGTCCAGCCTCACTTTGAATATCTCCAGGGATGGGGCCATAACCTCCCTGGGCAACCTGTTCCAGTGTTTCACCTCCCTCACAGTCCAGAATCTCTTCCTAACATCCAATCTAAATCTACTCTGCTCTAGTTTGAAGCCATTGCCCTCATCCTGTCCCTGCAGCCCTTTGCAAACAGTCTCTCTGCAGCATTCCTGCAGCCCTCTTCAGGTACTGGCAGGCTGCTATTAGGTCTGCTGAGAGCCTCTTCTATTGCAGGCTGAACAACCCCAGCTCCCTCAGCCTGGCTTTGTAGCAGATCATTTTTGTAGCCCTCTTCCGGACCTGCTCCATCAGCAACATGTCCTTCCATACAGAGGGCTCCAGCGTTGAACACAGTACTGAAGGTGAGGTCTCAGCAAAGCAGAGCAAGGTGGTAGAATTCCCTCTCTGACTCTGCTGGCAGCGCTGCTTTAGATGCAGCCCAAGATGTGATTTGCCTTCTGCTTCAAATTCAAAATCACAGAAACATCCAGGTTGGAAAAGACCTTCAGAATCACCGAGTCCAACCTATAACCCTACTCTACAAGAGTCACCTTAAATGTTTGGCTGCAAGGCCTGCCTGATCAACTCCTTTTTGATGTCACCCATTCTTTTATTCTTTCAAATCTCAGTAAATGACCTCCTGTCTGCTTTCCTGTGCCATGCTGCTGCTGTCTTTCTGCAAAGCTCCTTGTATCCAGAATTCCTATTCTCTTGGTTTTAAATTAACTCGTGGGAGGAGGTAACTCAAGAACTACATAGCAAGTCGATTTCTACTTACTGCACTAAGCAGAACATTGGAATACCTGTAACAGAAGGCAGCTAGGTCTTGCTATTTGAGTCTGATTAATAAGTCAACAAGTGCAAATTAAACTTGGCAAACTAATGGTGTAGTCACTGTGTGCGCTGTGCTGTATCCGGTAAGAGATACTGTTGCTTACACGGGGTTGTAGGATACCAAATGCCATGTAACTGGAGAGGTGATGCAATGCTTAGGAAATTGGTGAAGTCCCCAGAGAAAACTCTGTTAGTTTTCCCTGTAATCACAGAAAGGTTAAAGTAAACACTGGAGTAAGACTGCTGGTGAATGGAATTCTGTTCTCCCTGCCTGCCTTTGCCACACTCGGGGCTCTCAGTGGAGTTGTTAAGAGCTGTATGCATTGGTGTGGAAGGTGCAAAAGTTAAGAGGATGTGTTACAGTTATTTCTTGCAACAAACCTGGGAAAGGAAAGTGGAAAAGAAGGATGGGCTCACAACAACCTCAAGCAGTGCTACAGGTCTGGGGCAGTGTGGCTGGAGAGCTGCCTGGTAGAAAGGGATCTGGGTGCTGTAATAGGCAGGCAGGTGAACAGGAGCCAGCAGTGTGCCCAGGTGGCCAAGAAAGCCAATGGTATCCTGGATGTGATTAGAAATGCTGTGTCCAGCAGGAGCAGGGAGGTGATTGTCCCCTCGGACTCTGCTCTGGTGAGGCCACACCTCGAGTACTGTGTTCAGTTTTGGGCACTGCAATACAAGAGATGTGGAAGTGCTGGAGTGGGTCCAGAGGAGGCCAAGAGAGCTGGGAAAGGGCCTGGAGAATAAATCTGATGAGGAGTGACTGAGGGAGCTGGGGCTGGTTAGTGTGAAACAGAGGAGGCTGAGGGCAGAGCTCATCGCTGTCTGCAGCTACCTGAAGGGAGGTTGGGGGGAGGTTGGTGCTGGGCTCTGCTCACAGGTAATTGGAGACAGAACTAGGGGGAATGGCTGAGGCTGAGTAAGTTTAGACTGGACATTAAGAAGTTTTTCATGGAGAGAGTGGTCAGGGACTGGGATGAGCTGCCCAGGGAGATGGTGGAGTCACCAACCTTAGATGTGTTTAAGGGTTGTTTGGATGTGGTGCTTAGGGATATGGTTTAAGGTGAATCTTGTTGAGTAGGGTTCTGGGTTTGACTTGGTGATTTTGAGGAGCTTTTCCCACCTGGATGTTTCTGTGATTAGGAGCACAGGATATGCCAAACCAGATCTCTCCCATTTGCTCACCACGATTCACATGAACAAACTGTACTTTGGCAAATAAATTCCTTTTCAACAAGAGGCCACCAAGATGCTGAGAGGGCTGCAGCAGCTCTGCTATGAGGACAGGCTGAGTTGGGCTCTGTAGCCTAGAGAAGAGAAAGCTTCAAGGAGACCTTGAAGTGGCCTTCCAGTATCTGAAAGGAGCCTACAGGAAGGCTGGGGAGGGACTATTTAGAAGGTCTTGGAATGACAAGACAAGGAGTAATGGGTTTAAAGTGGCAGAGAGGAGATTAAAACTTGATGTTAGAAAGATAGTTGTTTGCAGTGAGGGTGGTGAGACACTGGCACAGGTTGCCCAGGGAGGCTGTGGCTGCTCCCTCCCTGGAGGTCTTCAAGACCAGGTTGGATGAGGCCTTGAGCGACCTGTTCTAGTGGGAGGTGTCCCTGCCTATAGCAGGGGATTGGAACTGGATGGTCTTTGAGGTCCCTTCCAACCTAAACCATTCTATGACTTGAAGATCTCCAGGTGTCCCTTCCAACTCTACCATCCTGTGATGCTGCGAACCCTTAGTAAGTGAGGTAACTGATTTGGACATTCAGTAACATAGGAGTCACGGAACAAGTTCCCCAGACACGTTAAAATACACCAGAAGATTGTGCAAGCTGTTGATGACTCCTGCAACTTACGTAGCACTGTCACCCAGCATCTGCTGTTGTGAAATCACATCCCCATGGCCTCTGTCCTCGGTTATTTAGGAGCTGTGCTTTGAGATGGGGATCAATACTTGGTCTCAGAAATAGTTCAGCTTCCCTAACAGACAAAACAAAAGTCTGGGGCAAAAGGACATTGGTTTTTCCAGGAATCCATAAGGGAGACTTGGATTTAATTCTCTTGCTGACAGCCATGGGCTGGACGTAAGCAGTCAGCTTCTGGTTACACAATCTGCCTGGTGCAGCGTGCCAGTGCTGCTGCCTGCTGGATAGCGTAGTTCCAGCGTTAGGCAAGGGCTGCTGGAAAAGGGCAGCTGGATGATGCGGATCTGGAAGGAGCTCTTACACTCTCCTATTTATTAGGATTTTTTTCATATCCCTTTTTAGTTCTGATTAAGTTCCCTGGAGATTGCCCCAGTGAAGCCTTTTTTTGGTCTCCCATTTGCAGCTTTCCTTCTGGTCAGTGGACTGTTTTCCCAGGTGGCACTGCTGTTTTCAACTCCCTCTAGGAAAGTGAGTCAACAAACAGAGCTTGTGCGTGCATCCTGTTGGCACAGCCAGTGTGCTGCCAGGCTGAAATCCATGTGTTTTGGAAACCTATTCAACAGCAGACATAGGAGAGAATGGATTCTCACCGGAGAAGGGTTTTTTTTGGTGACTCCTTGCAAAAATGGAGTGCCCCTGGGGTAGAAAAGCATCAGAGATCCCACAGGCAGTTCTGCCAGCCTAGCAGAGAATAAATAGGTCAGGTGAAGTGTTGCCTGTAATGCTGTAGATTCTGGGGGGTGGAGGGGAGATTCTGGGGAGTATTTGCTGCAGCCACTCTCTCCTTCCCTTTGATTTATCTCTTGGATGATGAATGCTGTCAAACCAATGCACAGATTTATTGATCGTGATTTAGGATGCCGCAGTTCACATAGGATCATAGAATCAACCAGGTTGGAAGAGACCTCCAAGATCATCCAAGTCCAACCTGTCCCCCAGCCCTATCCAGTCAACCAGACCATGGCACCAAGTGCCTCATCCAGTCTTTTCTTGAAGACCTCCAGGGATGGTGACTCCACCACCTCCCTGGGCAGCCCATTCCAATGGGAAATCACTCTCAAAGAAGAAAACAAACTAATCCAACCGAACGAGCCTTCATAGCCTGCCTGCCACACAGAAGAGAAAGCTGTTCCCAGGGTTTCTACATGCTGACTTTTGCTACTCAAAGCTTCTTGGGGGTGGCAGCAGAAGTGGATGCCAGGCAGCAGCACGTCTCTGTGGCGCAATCGGTTAGCGCGTTCGGCTGTTAACCGAAAGGTTGGTGGTTCGAGCCCACCCAGGGACGAGGGGCTCTGCTTATAGACTTTGGGGATCAATGGCACCATCAGCAAGTGTGCAGAACTGCACCAAGCTGAGTGGTGCTGTTGATACATCAGAGGCACAGGATGGGCATGCAGAGGGACCTGGAGAGGTGGTGTGTCCAGGTGAACCTCAGGAGGTTCAGCAAGAGCCAAGTGCAGGTTCTGCAGCTGGGCTGGAACAATCCTCACTACCAGTACAGGCTGGGGGATGAGGTTTTTGGGAGCAGCCCTGTGGAAAAGGACTTGGGGGTGCTGTGCTGATGGACCAGAAGCTGGACGTGAGCAGGCAGCGTGAGCTTGCAGCATAGAAGGCAAAGCACAGCCTGGGCTGCATCCAAAGAAGTCTCTCTAGCAGAGCCAGAGAGGGGATTCTGGCACTTTTGCTCTGCTCCGGTCTGCTGAGACCTCACCTGTAGTGCTGCGTTCAGTTCTAGAGCCCTCATTATAGGAAGGACATGGAGCTGATGGAGCAGGTCCAGAGGAGGGCCACAAAAATGATCCGAGGGTTGGAGCAGCTCTATTATGAGGACATTCTGAGGGAGCAGGGGTTGCAGTCTGGAGAGGAGGAGGCTCTGGGGGATCTAATAGCAGCCTGCCAGTACCTGAAGGGGGCCTACAGGAAAGATGGAGAGAAGCTGTCAGCAAAGGCCTGCCATGACAGGATGAGGGGCAGTGGTTTCAAGCAGAAGAGCAGATTCAGGTTGGATGTTAGGACCAAGTTCTTTACTATGAGGGTGGTGGAGCACTGGAAGAGGTTCCCCAGGGAGGTGGTTGAGGCCCCTTCCCTGGAGACATTCAAGATGAGGCTTGACGGGGGCCCTGGGTGACCCTGGTCTAGTGGGGATGTCCCTGCTGACTGCAGGGGAGTAGATTGGATGAGTTCTGGAGGTCCCTTCTGGCCTGGACCATTCTATGATGGCAAAGAACAAACACAGCTAGGCCAGGAAAACCAGAGAATGTAGCCATGGATATGTAATGGATACAGCTGATTGTGGTTACCCAAAAATTGTCCCAAGTTTAACTTTGTCTTGGCCTTTTCCACATTGGAAATCTCAAAGGAGAGGGTAATAGAATTCCCCCATGATTTTTCTACAAAGTATGGATGAAAGATTGTGGGAATGCAAAAAGGAGAATTTCAAGAAAGAAAAATAATGAGCTGTGTAGAGCTGTTAAAGGCCTTGGGTCCCAGGACTTAGAGAGGCCTCTCTGTGGGAGAGAAAAGAAGGCTAAGATAACAGGCCAGCTAAGATGATGGGCCAGGTGGTCCTGAGGGAAAAAACAAGGCATGGAAGGGAAGAGTCTGTTAGCAAAAGAAGGCTGTAAGTTGTCTGTTTTATGTTAATGCCCTGTCCCTGTTATAAAAAGGTAGTTCTGTCTGTAATAAAGGAGATTCTGCACTGCCCCAGTGGAGTCTGGCCATGTCTCCCTGTAAGAGGTTTGCTTTGAGATGTGCCTTAGTGATGTCACTTATGCACTTCCATTATTTTAACATCACACCTTAAGCAGGCCCAAATTTCACAGAATCACAGAATTAACCAGGTTGGAAATGACCTCTAGGATCATCAAGTCCAACTTATCACTTAACACCTTCTAATTAACTAAACCATGCATGAAGTGTCTCATCCAGCCTCCTCTTAAACACCTCCAAGGATTGTGACTCCACCACCTCCCTGGGCAGCCCATTCCAATGCCAATCACTCTTGCTGTGAAGAACTTCTTCCTAATGTCCAGGCTAAACCTGCCCTGGTGCAGTTGAAGACTGTGTCCTCTTGTTCCGTCACTGGGTGCCTGGGAGAAGAGACCAACTCCTTCAGATCCTTATCAGTTTAAGATAACTGTGGCCACATTTTGCTATTTGTTTGCAATGCAGGGCATGTGTTAAGGCAGTCTGAGCAGCTTTTCTCCTGCCCCAGTCATAGAATCAATCATAGAATGGTCTGGGTTGGAAGGGACCTCCATCTGGTCCAAGCCATCTCTGCAGTCCTGCCCACTTGTTCCACCATCCACTGCATTTCCCTTGGAGTTTATCCATGCTGCTTACACAGCCACCAAGTGAACTAGTGCTAGGAACTGGACCCAGGTGAGCCAGCAAAGCAGGAGAGGGAGGCTTGTTTGCTTTTTGCTTGCATCAGTTCCTTGCTTTGTTTCACTGCATAGACAGTTGCTCAGCAGAAGGGAGGGATCAGTGTGGAGCAGAAAGGCTGTCTGAGCCTGCTTGCTCACAGCTGAGATAAGGAAAGCACTCAGGGAGGGCTTGCAGCTGCTGTCACTGAAGTCATTTTGACCTGCAGCTTACAAAAGTGCGTTACTTGTTCTGGTAGTTGGGTTGCTCCCAGGAAAGAGGCCCATAGCTGGAAGCAGGTTTGCACTGGAAAGAAGTCATTAAACGAGGCCATAGGTTTTAATTTTATGCTGTTAAGTATATTAAAAACTCTTTTCTGCAGGGCTGAAACTTCAGATACCAAGTGGGTAAAGATTCCCTAGCAACAGTTCTCCCCATTTCAAAGCTGGTACAAACTGCAGTGCAGAGAAGAATAGAAAATAATGCAGTGGGTTGTTTTGCAGAACAAAATGCTTTGCTTTTTTTCATTCTATCTGTTCCTTTTGTGGCAATCAAACTTTGCATTGAAGCTAGAAGCACTCAAAACAAGCTTCCTGTTTTAAACCAGCACACCCTTGTGTATAACCAGCATTGTGTCACAGAATCACAGAATTAACCAGGGTGGAAAAGACCTTTAAGATCATCCAGTCCAACCTATCACCTAACCCTTCTAATTAACTAAATCATGGCACTGAGTACCTCATCCAGTCTCCTTTTAAACACCTCCAGGGACAGTGACTCCACCACCTCCATGGACAGCCCATTCCAATGCCAATCACTGTTGTTGTGAAGAACTTGCTAACATCCAGCCTAAACCTGCCCTGGTGCAGTTTGAGACTGTGTCCTCTTGTTCTGTCATTGGGTGCTTGGGAGAAGAGACCAACCCTCAGATGGCTACAACCTTCCTTCAGGTAGTTCATGCTGTTTGTACTCATTTGAGACTCCCTCTGTGTCATTGCTCAATAACTTACATTTGAGAAATCATTTCTATTCATGGCTCTCTGCTGGCTCTCTGTGTACTGGTGTTTGCTGTACATGTTTCTAATTCTGCCTGTTAGAGAACATGTAAAAGTAACACCTCAGTCACAGTTCACTGAAACTGGTCAAAGCCTTTCACTGAAATTTAGAAAGCTTAAACCTGAAAGGAGGCTGCAGCCAGGTGGAGTTGGTCTCTTCTGCCAGGCACCCAGTGAGAGAACAAGAGGACACAGCCTCACACTGCACCAGGGCAGGTTTAGGCTGGATGTTAGGAAGAAGTTCTTCATAGAGTGATTGGCATTGGAACAGGCAGCCCAGGGAGGTGGTGGAGTCCCCATCCCTGGAGGTGTTTAAGAGAAGGCTGGATGAGGCACTTAGTGCCATGGTGTAGTTAATTTAGAAGGGTTGGTGATAGGTTGGACTCGATGATCCTAAAGGTCTTCTCCAAGCTGGTTAATTCTGTGATTCTGTGTCACTTTGTGGCTCTCTGATGGAGCATCCAATTATAGTTAAAAACACAGCACTAAGCTCATTTCAGTACCAGAAAGATAGGTGAAGGTTTTTTTTTTTCTCCACAAAAGGGATTTTTGAAAATCAGTGTCTGTAGAGCAGAGGGGATATGGGAATTTACAAAATGGCTTTTCTGAAGAAGTGTGAACAGTTTCCAGTTAACACCCTGCAGCCTTTCAGTGCATAGAGGTTGTTAGCCAACCCCAAACTGCAGACTCCTCAGAGATCTAGGAGACTCATTTCAAGCAAGTGCAGAGTCATCTTTGTACCTCCTTCCCTTTCTCAGAGACCATAACCTTTCTGAGTAACTCCCTGAAAGTCTGTGTGGACAAGGACAGTTTCATCCCATACCGAGCTCTATTGGGTTTGTGTGGCAAAGTTTTGGTAGTGGGGGTGAGATCATACAATCACAGGATGCTTTAGGTTAGAAGGAACCTCAAAGACCATCCAGTTCCAACCCCCCTGCCATAGGCAGGGACACCTCCCACTAGAACAGGTCGCTCAAGGCCTCGTCCAACCTGGCCTTGAACACCTCCAGGAAGGGAGCAGCCACAACCTCCCTGGGCAACCTGTGCCAGTGTCTCAACACCCTCACTGGAAAGAACTTCTTCCTAACATCCAGTTTCAATCTCCCCTCTGCCACTCCAAACCCATTACCCCTTGTCCTGCCAAAAAAAAGCTGGAGTGGTTACCAGGCTGATCATGTCACTTTCACTCTCTGTTCCTATCCTTTGCCTTTGGCCAGTTCCCTGGGGTACCTTCAGGGCTGTGAGCATCTCAAGAGAGAGAAGCTGTGGTTTTCATTTCCATTTGTAGGGTGTTTTAGATGTATTTTGTGTGCCATATAAATAAACTCAAGTCTGGAGGTATTTTCTCAGGCACTATGTTCTAGCTTACAAATATATTACTCTTTGGAGGCTTTCTGTTCATGGTATACCTGTCTACAGGCACAAGCTTATGATGCAGAAGGTCTGAGAGACTGCCAGTGGGTAATAATCTTTGCATGACTGATAACATGAGAACAGGATTTCTGCCAGCACAGCAACCCTGAACTGGATTGTCACATACACAGGTCTGTAGACTGAAACATTGACCCTCTCTTGGCTGTTTCAGGCTGCAGAGGACAGATAACACTCTAGCAGCTACTGACTACCTTAGTCTGTTTCTTTGTGGTGGTTTGGGAGTTACCAGCTCCCACACACAATGAAATCTCCCAGACTAGACTCAGTCAGCTGGAAATTAAGGCATGAAGTTTTATATTCACAGCTTAGCACAATATGCAAACAGATATTTGCAATATATTACAAATATTTACAGTTATCACAGGATATTAGGGGCAGGAAGGGACCCAAGGAGATGATCAAATCCAAACCCCTGCCAGAGCAGGACCACACAATTTAGCACAGATCACAGAGGAGGAGACTTCATAGACAGTCATAGACAAGTTATAGACAGGTCAAAGGTAATACAGAAACACAGCAGCCCTCCCAGAAATCAGAGTCCCCAGGAGGGGCTCCCAACCACCCTTCCACCTTCTTTCCTCCCCTCTACCTTATCCTAGAGTCTGCCTTATGTGCAAGGTGAGTAGTGAGGATCGGCAAGGGCGGTTAGAAGCAGAATGTTTAGTTGGGTCACACAGATCCAAGCAGAACAGCAGAAGCCCAGGGAGAAAACACAGACACCAAATCCAACAGACAGACTGACTTATTTATGTTTGTGTCCTTGTTTTTAATATGTCTCAGCAAGCCTATGAGTGAAGTAGACATCACCATTGTTTCCTTTTCACAGCCTACCCTCTCATTAAAATATTCCCATTGGCCTCAAACCAGCACACTCTTGTACTACACAGGACCTCAGTTAGTTTGAACTGCAGCCTCCATCAAGAGTTTTACTGAGGTGGCCATATTCAGGCAGCAGAGAAACTGGAAAGTGTAGCAATAGAACCTTGTTTTACTCGGTGGAATCCAGTCACTCCCTAGCCCAGTTCCCAAGACTATGACTCATGCTTTCCACTTACATAAATTAGAGAGAGTTTCTCATGTATTATGTCATACTTTTCCCTGCTGCCAGTCAGCTTGCAACGTGGACATTTTTGATGGTTGATTATTTCATCCATGCTGAAAGCACACTACTACCCTATGATCTCTTTTTGTGCAGCAAACCATATGTCCTTTAAATGTTAGGAGGTAGGATTCCACTGAAAATCATCCTTCACAGCTGATGTGAGCAAGCCCTCAGGTCAAACCATGAGAACTCTAGGAAGGCCAGCCTTCCAGAACTCCTGGAAGACAGCTTCCAGGAATGATAGGCATCTTGCTTCTAAGCTTGTCGTCCAGCTGCTTATCTCTTGCATCAGGCACATGATCATTCAGCTGCAGGCAGAGGAGTAACAGCAAGGCATCTTGTTCTTCAGGCCTGTAAGCCAGTGCTTGAAGTCACAGCTGTCATGCTCCTTCAAGAACAGCAATCCTCTGCACACACATCTTTCCAATTCCTGCCCAGACAGGTCTGCTAAGGAAATCCCCTGCTGAGTAAATCCCCTGCTTAGTAAATCACTTCCACCTGTCAGGTCTGCATGTCAGAGCTGACTAGTGAAGTCCCCTGGTGTGAGATTTACAGGTCATTGTTATGGCTCCACCCCTGGAGATATTCAAGGTGAGGTTGGACAGGGCTTTGGGCAGCCTGCTCTAGTAGAGGATGTCCCTGTTGACTGCAGAGGGGGTTGGACTGGATGACCTTTAGGGGTTTCTTCCAGCCCAGCCCATTCTATGACTCTATGACTCTGTGATTCTATGGTTGGTGATGCAGTATGCTAGGTCATGGTAACTATCCCAAGCACCACACAAGGACCTGGATTTAAAGCAGCTCCATCCTGAGCTCACTGTGTGCTCTGCCTAGGCAGATGTTGAACAAATGCTGTAATACCTTAGAGGCTTGAGCTGAAAATGTATTTCCAGAATAACCCCCCTGAAGATAAAGTTAAGATTTAAATCAAGACTTGAAAGCAAGCTGCTTATACTGATCTGTTAGTTTCATTACTGTTACAGGTGTAGCCTGAGCTGTCTGTTGTTGGAGATTTTATTAAGAGCCATATCCTAATCTCACACTAGGGAACAACTCTGGGAGGGTTTTCCAACCTGGTTAATTCTGTGAGTAGCTTTTGCTATTTTATGCTGTTCCCAGTTTACGCTGAAGATGAAAAATAGCTGCACTTACATAATTTTAGGTCTGTGAGGTCGTGGTGCCCCCTAACGTCCTGAAAACTAAGGGCTGGTAATTTTGTAGCTCGCCTCCTCTCAAAGCTCCCTCTCTCTGTAGGAAGAACACTGTAGATGACATTTTATTATCACAAGATCCTATAAATATACTGCAGCACATAACCATGTAAATATTTTGCAGCATCCCGTTTTAATCCCTTTTCAACATCCCTTTTTAACTGCATTGTATACACATAAGGAATAAAATGAATTTAAAATCTTATTTTCAAGTCAGGGAACTTAATTTTCTTCCTGGCCTGCTTTCTGTGTGACTAATTTTTCTTTCTAATCCCCCCTTGCTGATCCTTCATCTCGACGTGTACGTAAGGCAAACTCGGATAAGGTAGAGGGGTGGAAGGGTGGTTGGGAGCCCCTCCTGGAGACTCTGGTTTCTGGGGGGGGGGGTTCCTGTGTTTCTGTTTTATCTTTAACTTGTATATTTCTGTATAGAGCTGTAGAGATTATAAATGTCTGCTTGTGTATTGTGCTAAGCTGTAAATACACACCATGAGTGCTGTGTCCAGTTCTGGACTCCTCAAGAGAGATGTTGCAGTACCGAACGTGTCCACAGGAGGGCGACAAAGCCGGGGAGGGGCCTGGAGCGCAGCCCTATGAGGGGAGGCTGAGGGAGCTGGGGGTGTGCAGCCTGCAGCAGAGGAGGCTCAGGGCAGAGCTCATTGCTGCCTGCAGCTGCCTGCAGGGAGGCTGTAGCCAGGTGGGGTTGGGCTCTGCTGCCAGGCAAGCAGCAACAGAACAAGGGGACACAGTCTCATGTTGTGCCAGGGGAGGCATAGGCTGGATGTTAGGAGGAAGTTGTTGGCAGAGAGAGTGATTGGCACTGGAATGGGCTGCCCAGGGAGGTGGTGGAGTCACTGTGCCTGGAGGTGTTGAATCAAAGCCTGGATGAGGCACTTAGTGCCATGGTCTGGTTGATTGGCCAGGGCTGGGTGCTAGGTTGGAGTGGATGAGTTTGGAGGTCTCTTCCAACCTGCTTGGTTCTATAATTCTCTAAAGCTTCCTTAATTTCCAGCTGGCTGAGTCTAGCCTGGGTGATTTCATATGAGCAGGGGGCAGCTGACACCCAAACTGTCACAGCTGCAAATGGTTTGCTTCCAATTCTGCCATTCTGCTGACCTTGCTTCTCATTTACTGAAAACAGAAGCTGAGCTCCTTGCAGTTGCTTTATCTTGTGTCTCCTCCTGAACATGCGAGTTTCACTTTCTTTTCTGCCTGGTCTTTGGCACCACGTAGTGGTGTTTGAATGTCGCTTGTTTGCTTCGTAAAGGCAGATCAGCAGCGCCCTAATTCAAACGTCAGAGTTATGTTTTAATGGAAGTGTACTGACGTTAGAGCACTGCAGCAAGACTTAACGTGAAGCTGGACTGAGAAGTTTATTATCTGGTAACAATAAAAGCCTTAGAGGATAAAATTCAGACACTTCTAATGCAGTATGAGAATCTAGTGACTCAGATACACCAACTACTTGGCTGAGGAGAACCACAGAATCAACCAGGTTGGAAGAGAGCTCCAAGATCATCCAGTCCAACCTAGCACCCAGCCCTGTCCAGTCAACCAGACCATGGCACTAAGTGCCCCAGCCAGGCTTTGCTCCAACACCTCCAGGGACGGTGACTCCACCACCTCCCTGGGCAGCCCATTCCAATGCCAATCACTCTCTCTGCCAACAACTCCCTAACATCCAGCCTAGACTTTCCCTGGCACAACTTGAGACTGTGTCCTCTTGTTCTGTTGCTGGTTGCCTGGGAGAAGACTGAGACGGGATTGATCAATGTCTATCGTGTCTGTGAGCTGATAACATGGCAGGAAAGGAGGCACAGAGACAGCCTCTGCTCACTTCTACCCTGGGACAGGACAGGGGCAACAGACGTAAACCACGGCACAGGCAGTGCCACTTCACTCTTCACGACGGCCTGTGCCTTCTCTCGGAGAGGAGGGGAACGCAGCGCCCCCGTTTCGCTCTCCCTGTCTTTCCCGCTACAGTCCAGCGATGTGGCCCCGCTGCCTGCGACCTGCTGTGGAGCTGCTTCCCCGCTAGCCTCACCGCCTCCCAAAGGCCTGGCGCGGCGCACCCCGGGCCGGCAGCGGCTGTCAGCCCCCGGGCAGCCACTCTCCGTACCGGCGCGGCGCACCCCGGGCCGGCAGCGGCTGTCAGCCCCCGGGCAGCCACTCCCGCACCGGCGCGGCGCAGCCAGGGCCGGCAGCGGCTGTCGGCCCCCGGGCAGCCACTCTCCGTACCGGCGCGGCGCACCCCGGGCCGGCAGCGGCTGTCAGCCCCCGGGCAGCCACTCTCCGTACCGGCGCGGCGCACCCCGGGCCGGCAGCGGCTGTCAGCCCCCGGGCAGCCACTCTCCGTACCGGCGCGGCGCACCCCGGGCCGGCAGCGGCTGTCAGCCCCCGGGCAGCCACTCCCGCACCGGCGCGGCGCACCCCGGGCCGGCAGCGGCTGTCAGCCCCCGGGCAGCCACTCTCCGTACCGGCGCGGCGCAACCCGCGGCGGCAGCGGCTGTCAGCCCCCGGGCAGCCACTCTCCGTACCGGCGCGGCGCACCCCGGGCCGGCAGCGGCTGTCAGCCCCCGGGCAGCCACTCTCCGTACCGGCGCGGCGCACCCCGGGCCGGCAGCGGCTGTCAGCCCCCGGGCAGCCACTCCCCCACCGGCGCGGCGGGGCCCAGGCGGCGGCCCGGAAGCGGAAGCGGCTGCGGTGCAGTGTGGGCTGGCGGCGGCTGAGGCGGAGCTGGGTCTGAATGAAGGCGCCGCGGGCCGGGGGCCACCGGCGCCGCTGAGCGCTCTGGGGCCGCGCCCGCCCCGCGCCCCTTCTCTCCCTCCCCTCCCCGCGGGCAGGTCGGCGGTGGCGGCCGCCCGGGTCCCGCCATGTCCTACAACAAGATCCCGCCGCGCTGGCTCCACTGCCCCAGGAGGGGGCAGCCCGTGGCAGGTGAGCGCCCGGCCCGGCCCGATCCGGTCCGGCCCTGCCCTGCCCCGGGGCGGCTGTGTGGCAGCTGTGTGGCGGCACTGGTGAAGGGCTCCCTCTCCTCTGCTGGGTTTCTCAGCCCGCCCCTCCCGTCTGCCTACCCTCTGTTCCTTCTCAGATCCACGAGGAGGGTGAGGGCCTCTCGGGCCGCCGCGGCCCCTCGCCCTCCGGCCCGGCCATATGCTCTTTGTCCCAGGGCCACGGCTGTGCTGGTGCAGGGGCGCCGGGGTGGCCATTCACGCCGAGCATCCTGGGCTGGTGCTTGTCCCCAAGTTGCCTTCCCCTAAAGCGGTTGTTTCCCTTAAAGCCCAGCCTCCAGCAAGCCTTTGACTTCAGCGCGGGGTCTCACCCTTTCTCTTCGACTGGTGCAACCTCTGAAACCGATTCGTCCCAGCACCCTTGTAGGGCCGCGGGCCCTCTCCTGCTCTTCGCAGCCCTAACGCTGGGTGGTTAGAACTAAAACTTTCCCCGTCTGTCGCATCTGGTGAGAGGGACGGCAGGAGCAGCGCTGCCGTGCCGGAGCCTTCCTCAGCCCTGGCGAGAACCCAGCGCAGCTTCTTCCTTGCTTGCCTTTTTCCCTCTGAAGGTTTTGTTGTGTATCCGTGTTGATTTGTTACTGGACTGACTGGCAGTGACCTGTTAGTCACCGCTGTGTTCCTAAGCAGCTTACCTGAAGGATGAATTTAACTGTTGTACTCTAATGTGTATGTCAGGTTGTGCCGGTGGTTGCCATCATCTCAGATGCTCTTGTCCGTAGCAGAGCCTCTGTCTCGGTTGTTGCTAGGCTCCCAGTCTTGCTGGCATCTAGTGGCAGTAAATTAGGCATCATTTTAAAAGCACATTTTTTGATTGCGAGTTAACTGACGTCAAGTGAGTGTTTCCCCCGCAGCCTGCTAGGAGATAGGATAAACAAACTTCGCTCCTTTTCGCTTGTCTCACATTCTTCTTTCCTTTATAAGGTAAGCAATTCCAAACCTCAGGAGTTTCCCCTCCCAATATATTCTCATTTCCACTCCTTTCATCTTTTTACCTGTGATAACTTCAAGGTGTCTTTCCTAAACGCAGCCCGGCGTGTTGTTCTAGATGGCACCGTGCCTTAATAGCTACAACTCCTGCGCTTTCTATCCCACCTTTCCACAGCATTTGCTTTCTTTTCCTTTTCTTGACAGCAGTTGATTGTAGAACTGAAGACACTGATGACTCTTTGCAAGTTTTTTTACAACCTCGTGAGACATCTCCGTAGGTTTAATCTTCCCATCACTGTGCATGATTTGGCATCTCTCAGTACTTTGTCTCAGCAGTTCGTTTTGTGGTTTGCTGGTTTCCTTCATAGTCCTCATATTTCTCTGAACTTGACTCAAACTGTTGTTTGTCATTGAGCATTGTCAAATCGCTCATCTCCGTTATCTCTTGTTCCTGATCGCTGACAAATGCATTGCTTTGTAGCTAATAAGAGATTTGATAGTAAGTCCTTGGCCATTGACCACAACAAAAATAGACTAATGGCTCTTTATTCTTTGGATTTGTTCTCAGCAAGTTCTTGATCTCTACAAGTTGTCCCTTTTCTTTGTTTGCTTGTCTTTTAAGCCGTGGCTTCTCAAAACCAGCAACGTAGAGTAAGCAAGAATGCAGGTCATCAGCATGTCATCTGCTGTGCCATCACTGCTTGTGTGTTTGTTTATTCAGTAACTGCAAGGTAATTGTTTTCCTTTTGGAGTGGTGGTGCACAAGAAGTTACTGAGCCAATTAAAGTAGAGTGCTTGGTTCTTTTCTTTGCTTGCTTTGTTGTAATGCATCCTTAGAATTAGTTCACTTCGGCTTTACCCTGTTTTTAGTGGGTACAATATAGCAAAAGTTGTAAGACACCATCGGTCTTCTCTCTTTTTTGTTCTGAATGTTCAAAACCATCTCACACTTTCACTAAGAGGTAGGTTTTTTATAGTTTATTGATGTTGCTGCTGTCTCCCAGATGTGTTATGTTCTAGTTTTAATTAGCATTTCAATCAAATCTCTAAGCATCTATGGGTGATTTTATTCCCATGTGATAGTGTAATACTAATTATCTTCCTGAGGAAGGTTTGTCTGGCTTCTGTGGACTGATATTCATCAAGTGTTTGCTTGTGACACTTTTATGGTTGTGGCATCAAAAATCTCCAGGTGATCTTGGCGAAACGCTGGCACAGGTTGCCCAGGGAGGTTGTGGATGCTTCCTCCCTGAAGGTGTTCAAGGCCAGGTTGGATGAGGCCTTGAGTGGCATGTTCTAGTGGGAGATGTCCCTGTCTATGATGAGGGGTTTGAACTAGATGATTTTTAAGGTGCCTTCCAACCAAAACCATTCTATGATCTCAAATGCAAGACATTAATGATGCCTGGGGAATGAGTTCTTTCATTTGTTGAGGTTAACAGTACTCTTGGGCAAATGGATCAATGTCACTCATTACTTTCCAGTCTACTTATTTAAATGTTGGTGTTTTTCAGCCACTTTGTAGTTTCATGGTACAGCAGTTCTTCAGAAGGGTGCATTTTCACATTTATTGTGTTTTGGTAGCGCCTCAGTGAGGTGCTAGATGCAAAGAGCTTTCTTTGGACTCAGTTCTGAAGTAATTAGGTTGCTTCAGCCTTACTGCCTTGGTGTCGACATCTCTGCAGATACTTCCTTTTTATGCCCACTGAAAATCCACTCTGTTTGGATTCTGGCATGGAAAGGGCTTCTAACCTTGTCTGCAGGTGTGTGTCCTCTGTCAATAGTGCTGCCAAACTGTAATCTGTAGATGTTTCTTGTAAGGATTTGGTTTGATCTTTGAAAGCAGTAGTGAACAACCTCTATTAAAATACTCATCACTTCCACAGCTGTGTAAAGATTTACCAGTGCTACAGGGGATTCTGACTGGACCACTTTGTTTGCCTTTTCCTGATGATGAACAGAAATGGAGTATGGTTGCTTGGAAAGAAATCAGAAATCAAATCAACCACTAAATCAATGTGTTCATTCTCAGCTCTGGGAGTCTTTAGTGCAGTTGTGCAGTCTAATCAGCTGCCAGAGGAAACAGTCTTAACCTCCAGGCACTGTTTTCCAACTCTAATCTCTTCCCAGCATCTCATAAAGGATTGTGGTTCTCTTGCATATCCACTGACTCTTGGCACTGCAGTTCCTTCTCTTGATTGAATGCCTCTTCTAAAAGAAGTTTAGTTTGCATCTTTTCATCTTCTGTAGTGGGTTTGTGGATGTGATAGGATGGGAGGGGCAAGTGGAAAAGTTACAAAGAACTTTTAGGCATGCTTGGGGCTTGGTAAAAATTAAGGTGATGATAGGTTTTTCCTCTAAGGTAATCTCAAATTAGGATTTGCATTATCAGTCTGTAGAGAGGAAGATTGCAAATTAATGTGGAACAGTTAATAGTGAGGCTGAGTGATAATGTTGCAGGAACATAGAAGGAGTAAGAAAATAAAAGGAGATCATAGAATCAGTCAGAGTTGGAAGGGACTACAAGGATCGTCTATTTCCAACCCCCCTGCCATGAGCAGGGACACCTCACACTAGATCAGGCTGTGTAGAGCCTCATCCAGCCTGGCCTTAAACACCTCCAGGGATGGAACTCTGACCACCTCCCTGGGCAACCCATTCCAGGCTCTCACTACCCTCATGCTGAAGAACTTCTTCCTGACATCCAGTCTGAATCTACCCATTTCCAGCTTTGTTCCATTCCCCCCAGTCCTAGAGGTGCACCAAGAAATGAGGAAATGGGAGGGGAGGAGGCTGTGTAACTAGTGGAATCAAAAGGCAAAGGGAACCACAGTAAAGCTAGGATTCTTTTCTGACAGTCAAATAGGCTGACATTAAAGTGACTATTTAATGTAGATGCTGCCCATATGACTGAGTCACTTTCCTTCTAGCTGTCACCTGTGGAATGTTGGTAGACAAGTGTAGCACTGAAGGTTTTTTCTCATGTTGTTGGTTGACATCAAACCTGAGCTAACAAGCTGCATAAAGCTTCTCAGTTCCATAACTATCTGCCTCCAGTGGTTTATAATCTCTCTTTTCTAGAAGTTAGATGCTTAATTGAAACTATAATAAGATCAACATAGAATCAACCAGGTTGGAAGAGACCTCCAAGATCATCCAGTCCAACCTAGCACCCACCCTATCCAGTCATCTAGAGTTTAAGGCTACAGAGAGCTTTATGAACTTTAACTTTCAGTGGTATTCAATTAATAAAAATGTCTCCATTTTCCTGTTTTGCCAAAGAGCTTCCCTCAAAACTCAATTTCTAGCTGAATACAATGGGTATTTTAGAAGCTTTTCATTCCATGTGGTTTTGTTTTGCTGAAAACAAGAGAATTTTGTTCCTCTTATTAGAAGGAAATGTTCTGTCTTGATGAGAAGGCAGTAATTTCATGGGTAGTTGAGAAGAACGTCCTATGATTAGTGCTGGCTATGCTGGCTCACTTGGGGATCTGAAACTGCATGCTTAAATGTTGTGTGAAGTGGATGATGTCTAACTCTTTACAGCTAAAAATGCATCATCTGGTTTAAGGAATAGTACAGAAAGGGGTTATGTATTTCCTGAAGAAAAGACTGGATGGGGCACTTAGTGCCGTGGTCTAGATGATTGGATAGGGATGGGTTTGGTTTTTGTTGTACATTTTGGTTTTGTTGTACATTTCTTTTTCCTGATCACAGACATACAAAAGGTGAAGGGCTGGAAGGGATCTCAAAAGGTCATCCAGTCCAGATCCACCTGCCAGAGCAGCAGCACCTAGAGCAAATCACACAGGAACACATCCAGGCAGCTCTTGAGTATCTCCAGAGAGGAAGACTCCACAGCCCCTCTGGGCAGCCTCTTCCAGGCTTCTGTCACCCTCACAGGGAAAACATTTTCCTCCTGTTTCCATGGAACTTCCTATGTCTCAGCTTCCACCCATTGCTTCTTGTCCTGGCGTTGGGCATCACCCAGCAGAGCCTGGCCCCATCCTCTCGGCACTCACCTTTACATCTTTATAACTATTGATGAGGTCCCCCCCTCGGGCTTCTCCTCTGCCAGCAGCACAGCCCCAGCTCCCTCAGGCTCTCCTCCTAAGGAAGATCTTCCACTGCCTTCAGCATTTTTGTGGCTCTGTGCTGGACTCTTTCAAGCAGTTCCCTGAGGCCCTTCTTGAACTGAGGGTCTCAGAACTGAACACAATATTCCAGATGCAGCCTCACCAGGGCACAGTAGAGAGGAAGGAGAACCTCTCTCAACCTACTGTCCACAGCCCTTCTAACCCGCTCCAGAATGGCTTTGGCCTTCTTGGCCACCAGAGCACATTGCTGGCTTATGGTCAACTTCCCATCCACTAGGACCCTCAGGTCTCAGAATCACAAAATCATTGAGACTGGAAAAGACCACAGAGATCACCAAGTCCAGCCTATGACCAGGTCCTTTTCGCTTTCACTGCTCTCCAGCAGGTCAGTCCCCAACCCATACTGATCCCTGGGGTTGTTCTTTCACAGGTGCAAGACTACACTTGCCCTTGTTGAACTTCATTCAGGTTTTCCCTGCCCAACTCTCAGCCTGTCTTAAGTCTCGCTGGTGTCTTGACCGCACAGAGGTGATGTGTTTTGGGAGAAGGTTGAATACTGCCACAGAACTCTTCCAACAAGGCTCAGGGAGCACAATAGAAAGATCTGTAGTGCATAGGTGTTCTGGACCAAATGCATGTTCTTTTTCATCAGTCTTAGGTATGTGTTTTATGTTTGCAGGTAACCAAAGCTGAGGGTTACATAGTTGGGTAACAAACTGCCATTGGAAATGCTGTTTGCATGTTTTTAATTGTACTGAGTTGCAGTTTTCCCTGTGTTGTGCTGTAGCTCCACAGCTTAAATTGCACTAAACCCTAGCTAAAAATGTCATCTCTTTCATTTCAGAGGAACTGATCCGTGCTTCATTTAAACCTTTATACATTTTTTTGGGTGAATTCTGATAATTTGTAATGGAAAAAAAAGTTTAGATACTTTTCCTGTGATTGATGTCTCATTGAAGGTGAACTTTTAAAACTGCACAGCATTTTGCTTTGAAATCTCTTAAGTGTAAATGTACCTGATTATGTATAAAATCCTGCAAAATTTGGTTGTCTTTCATAGGGAAGTTTTTACCTTTGAAGACAATGTTAGGACCAAGATATGATGAACAGGTTGCTGAAGAAAATCGTTTTCACCCGAGTATGTTATCCAACTACTTAAAGAGTCTGAAGGTAAAGTTCTATTTTCTAGTAACTGACACATTACTTCTGTTATTAAAGCTTATTCAAATGTTGCTTTTCAGTTTGAAGTGGTTGGTGGCTTCCTTTGGGCCATCCAGACAGAACATTTATGGTTTTGTTTGCCTTCACAGCTTTTCTCTGCAACTTCTAAGTTGTTAAAAGTACTTTCTTAGAGGCAAGAATGATGCAAAGTCCTCCATTCATTGTGTTAGCAGCAAGAATCTCTCTTTCTTGTTACAGTTGCTTCTTGGGGAGAGATGTCATTGTCCCAACACAGATAGTCTGAATTTCTAATTCTTTATATATGACTTTTGTATGTGGCTGTGTTAAGTTGCAGTCCTGCTTATAGGAGTGTAAGCATTTAAAAGTGAAAGGAGAATTCCATCCCTCTAAGTTTTTAAGGTCAGGCTGGATGTGCCACTGAGCAGCTTGGTCGAGTGTGAGGTGTACCTGCTCATGGCAGCGAGGTTAGATCCTTGAGGTCTCTTCAGCCCTGATAATTCTGTGGTTCTATAATGCCATAGAACTCTTCTGTTGTTTTGGTGCATAAAGTTGTTCTTTGGATGTATGGAATGCTTTCTGGTTTGTAACCAGTCATTCCCATACTCTACACAGTGTTTGATGTGTGGTATCACTAAAGCAGAGTAGAAGGGAAGAATCATCTCTCTTGCCAAGCTGTCCACACTCCCTCTTGATGCAGCCTAGGATACGATTTGCCTTCTGGGCTTCATGAGCACACTGCCAGCTCATGTTGAACTTCTCATCAATCAACACCACCAAGTCTTTTTTCTTCAGGGATACACTCAACCCACTCTGCCCCCAGGCTGTATTTGTGCCTGGGATTGGCCTGACCCAGATGCAGTTCCTTGCATTTTGACTCTCCTCGACTAAGAAATTCCTGGGACTGGAGAGAATTCAGTGTATTGTAGTATGCTCTCTGCCTCCTGGGGAGGATGTCTTCAAGCTGTAACATCTAATGAGAAACTTCTGGGGGCATACAAGGGGAACCTAGCTAAGGCCATTTAATTGCACAGCAGCAGAAGAATGCATGCATAAGACATTAATAGCTGGAAGTAGCTGGAATGTGAGAATTTGAGGAGGAAGGCTTTTATACATGTAGGAGGACATGGAGAGCCTGGCCAAGATAAGTATGAGCAGGATGGAGGTGGTCTGAAGATCTTGGTATTAGAGTATGTAGAAAATGTGAATTTCAAGCCATCTGGGAGATGTGTTTTTTTCCTTCCATCCAGTCATCTTTTACAGTTAGAGTCAAGAAAAGCAGCTGGTTGCATTTGTGTCAATGTGGTGTCTAGATTGCAACAGTCCTTGTAAGAAACAGATTTCAGTGAGAAGCTAAGCTGCCCAAACAATTTCAAATGGATTTTTCTACCAATTCGCTGTTATTTAATGGATGTGAAAGCTGTGATTCATGGTACACATTGGTTGGAGGAACCTTTGTGTGTCTTTTTTTGCCCCCTCAATGGGTGACTATCTGCAGTCTCTCAAAAATCAGCTCCTATTAAGAGCTTTCTAGGAGTAAGTTAGGAGAGCATGACTGTGAGGACAGTTGTGATGGTTGGTGTGATGTTTTCAGAGCAGAGCAAAGCCTCTCTGTGATGAACATTATATGTACTAGAACCTGTTCCATAGGTGAGAATTGTGGCTGGTCTACACAAGCATAATATAACCCTGGTGCTGTGACTGAAATATTTCAATTCCTGTGGGTATTAGTGTTTTTTTTTGCATCATCATAGTTGTATACTCTCATATTACATAATCTCCCTCCTCCCTTTAAAAAAACTTGCATGGGTAAAGTGATTTTTTTTCCTGAGCATTTACTTTTATATTAAAGTCTCTGTAGTTGATTTTTCTTACAGCACTTCCACCATGCCAGTGTTTAATAGTGTTCTGCTTAAAGCATTCCACCTTATTTTAACAAGATGAAGTAATTATTTACCAGATACTTTCATGATGTTACCAGATCTTTATTTAGAATCATTGAAGTTCCTTGAATTGCTGGCTAGTGCTAAATCACCTATCAGCTTTCATAAAGAAACACAGATGAGGGTGATGATGGTAAACCAAAGATATCTAGGAATAAATACAACCTAATGATTTTTAAACTTGAAGCTTTAGCCTTTTATTGCTTTGAGTTTGGGTGTATTGGCCATTTAGTGTTTATGCTCTGATATTTGAATGAGATGTGTAAGGTTGATTTTATTTTGGGTGTTATTGGCCACTTAGTATCTATGCTCTGATATTTGAATGAGATGTATAAGCTTGCTTTTATTTTGGGTGTTATTTACCATTCAGTATCTGTGCTCTGATATTTGAATGAGATGTGTAAGTTAGCTTTTATTTTGGGTGTTATTAACCATTCAGTATCTATGCTCTGATATTTGAATGAGATGTGTAAGTTTACTCTTTTTGTTGGGTGTTATTAACCATTCAGTATCTATGCTCTGATATTTGAATGAGATGTGTAAGTTTACTCTTTTTGTTGGGTGTTATTAACCATTCAGTATCTATGCTCTGATATTTGAATGAGATGTGTAAGTTTACTCTTTTTGTTGGGTGTTATTAACCATTCAGTATCTATGCACTGATATTTGAATGAGATGTGTAAGTTTACTCTTTTTGTTGGGTGTTATTAACTATTCAGTATCTATGCACTGATATTTGAGTGAGATGTGTAAGTTAGTTTTTATTTTGGGTTTTATTAGCCATTTAGTGTTTATGCTCTGATATTTGAATGAGATGTGTAAGCTTGCTTATATTTTGGGTGTTATTAACCATTCAGTATCTATGCACTGATATTTGAATGAGATGTGTAAGCTTGCTTATATTTTGGGTGTTATTAACCATTCAGTATCTGTGCTCTGATATTTGAATGAGATGTGTAAGCTTGCTTTTATTTTGGGTGTTATTAACCATTCAGTATCTATGCTCTGATATTTGAGTGAGATGTGTAAGTTAGCTTTTATTTTGGGTGTTATTAACCATTCAGTATCTATGCACTGATATTTGAATGAGATGTGTAAGCTTGCTTATATTTTGGGTGTTATTAACCATTCAGTATCTGTGCTCTGATATTTGAATGAGATGTGTAAGCTTGCTTTTATTTTGGGTGTTATTAACCATTCAGTATCTATGCTCTGATATTTGAGTGAGATGTGTAAGTTAGCTTTTATTTTGGGTGTTATTAACCATTCAGTATCTATGCTCTGATATTTGAATGAGATGTGTAAGCTTGCTTTTATTTTGGGTGTTTTTAACCATTCAGTATCTATGCACTGATATTTGAATGAGATGTGTAAGCTTGCTTTTATTTTGGGTGTTATTAACCATTCAGTATCTATGCACTGATATTTGAATGAGATGTGTAAGCTTGCTTTTATTTTGGGTGTTTTTAACCATTCAGTATCTATGCACTGATATTTGAATGAGATGTAGAAATTTAGTTTGATTTTTATTAATTTGGCTGTTTTTTTAGGTTAAAATGGGTTTGCTGGTAGACTTGACAAACACCACTCGATTCTACGATAGGAACGATATAGAGAAGGAAGGGATTAAATACATAAAGCTTCAGTGCAAAGGGTAAGTTGTCTGCACTTTAAAAGTATATAGCTTTGAATTTGGAAGATCAAGTAATTAATCTTTGTGATTTCTCTTTTCCTCTCTTCCCTTTCCCTTAGCTGTCTCCTAATCTCTGTGTTCCTACATTTTCCAGGCATGGTGAGTGCCCTACACCTGAGAATACAGAAACATTTATCCGTGTTTGTGAACACTTCAGTGATAAGAATCCCTCAGAGCTTATAGGTATGTCTTCTTTCTCCATTATATCCATCTTCTGGCCTTGATTAGTTTTTACTGTTAATTTATTTCATATTTACTCATAACTGCCTTAAAAGTCTAAGCAATTTCCTCCATACAGTGTTTATGTGTATATAGATTTGATTGCTTTTGCTCCAGAAACTAGCTTTTCTTTTTTCTTAACATAAACCAGTACATTTCTACACCCATCAAATGATTACAGCTGTTGACTCAAGTGGGGAAAATATACAGCTTTAAGAACTGTCTACAGATGGCTTATATTTGCCTTGTGGTATTGTAATTTCTGCTGTTACAAATGTGGGTTCTGTATTGTCTAAGCTTTGCTTTGGTGTTTGATGGTCTGGCTTGCATGAAGTAAGGAGAGCAGCCCTGAGGAAAAGGGCCTGGGGGTCTGGGTTGATGACAAGCTCAACTTGAGCTGGCAGCATGAGTGCAGCCCAGACAGCAAGAGCAGCATGGCCAGCAGGGCAAGGGAGGGGATTCTGCCCCTTTGCTCTGCTCTCCTCAGACCCCACCTGCAGTCCTGGGCGCAGTTCTGGAGCCTCCAACACAAGAAGGACATGGAAGTGTTGGAGCCAGTCCAGAGGAGGCCACCAAGATGCTGAGAGGGCTGCAGCAGCTCTGCTGAGGACAGGCTGAGAGAGTTTGGGCTTGGCAACTTGGAGAGGAGAAAGAAGGCTTTGAGGAGACCTTGGAGTGGCCTTCCAGGATCTGAAGGGAGCCTACAGGAAGGCTGGGGAGGGACTATTTAGAAGGTCTTGTAATGACAAGATAAGGAAGAATGGGCTTAAACTGGCAGAGGGGAGATATAAACTGGCAGAAGTTGTTTGCAGTGAGGGTGGTGAGAGACTGGCACAGGTTGCCCAGGGAGGTTGTGGAACACAGAATCACAGAATGTGATCAAAGATCACTCCCTGGAGGTGTTCAAGGCCAGGTTGGATGAGGCCTTGAGCAACCTGTTCTAGTGGGAGGTGTCCCTGCCTGTGGCAGGGGGTTGGAACTGGATGATGGAGAGCATAGTGATATCCTACAAGTAGCAGTCCCATTTGATTGGTGTTTCAGCTTTTAAAGTGCTACTTCTAGTGCTGAGCCACTAACTTTTTTTATTTATTTGAATTTTGAAAGGTTTTTTTTCTGTTATTTAGATTGTTTCTAAGGAGGAAATAATGGGATGAGCTTCAGCAAGGCCAAATGCCAGGACCTGCACTTGGGCCACAGCAACCCCATGGAACACTATAGGCTTGGGGCAGTGTGGCAGGAAAGCTGCATGGCAGAAAGAGACCTGGGGATTGTAATGGACAAGCAGCTGGATAGCAGCCAGCAGTGTGCCCAGGTGGCCAAGAAAGCCAATGGCATCCTGGCTGGGGTTAGAAATGCTGTGGCCAGCAGGAGCAGGGAGGGTATTGTCTCCTTGGACTCTGCTCTAATGAGGCCACACCTGGAGTATTGTGTTCAGTTTTTGGGCACTGCAATACAAGAGAGATGTGGATGTGCTGGAGGCAGTGCAGAGGAGGGCAAAAAGCTGGGGAAGGGCCTGGGGAATAAATCTGATGAGGAAAGACTGAAGGAGCTGGGGCTGGTTAGTGTGAAACAGAGGAGGCTGAGGGCAGAGCTCATGGCTGTCTGCAGCTACCTGAAAGGAGGTTGTGGAGAGGTTGGTGCTGGGCTCTGCTCATGGATATTTAGTGATAGAACAAGAGGGAATGGCTCCAGCTGCCACTGGGTAAGTTTAGACTGGGCATTAGGAAACATTTTTTCACAGCAAGAGTGTTCAGACATTGGAATGAGCTGCCCAGGGAGGTGGTGCAGTCAACAACCCTGGATGTGGTTTAGGTTGAATCTTGTTGAGTAGGGTTCTGGGTTGGACTTGGTGATCCTGGGGAGGTTTCCAACCGGGATGTTTCTGTGAGTCTGTGAAAAACAGAAAGCCAGTCAGAGTCAGGAAGAGAAGAATATCTTGGCTGAGGTTTTACATAACTTATGGTTTAGAATTCTGTAGTAAAAGAAATGTTGGGATTTGACATTTCCCTTCCTAATAACTTCCAACTGGGAAGCTGTTTCTGGTTCTGAACACTTGTTTCCTCTGACAGAAGGTCAGAGGGAGTGGTGTGGAGAGTGTTTTTATCAAAATCAAAGCAGGCTGCAGCAGGGGTGGCACTGAGTTCACCCTGTGTGATCATTCCCTTCCAAGCTGTTGGTCTCATTGCTGAGATGCTTCTTATCTTTGTCATGTGTACAAAATTATTGACTTAACCTTTTCGGTAGCAGTAACAGCTGCAGGACTTACTGACAGAGGTTGTGTGCAGTTTCAGTTCCAGTGTCAAGATAAGAAAGGAGGCAGAAATGTGAATGAAAAGTGCACAAAATGTTCAATTCAGCAAGAGCAATATAGGATGGAAATGTTACTTCTGTGAATTTAAGGGCTGGAGTGTGCCTGCTGACCTCAAGGAAACAAAATGCAAGCAAATGAACCCAAAACATCCTCCCTGCAAACAAATTTGTTCCTCCCTGGGAACAAATTCTCTGAGGAAGCTAAAATTAACTGAATTTTATGCAAGTCATAATACGTTTTAGTATTGTTCAGTGGTTAGAATGGATGCATCCAAAGAGATAGTAATAAGCTTTTTGCCTTGCTCTGTTAAGAAGCTTGGTGGGGTAGGCACAAAGCCTGACCCTCATAACAGCTGACACGTTTCTGTTGACCTATATAAAGTTTCTGGGTTACTCTTGTAGATATTTTGGTATCCTCAGTTGTGAAGGATTAGGCAACATTAATAATCTGTATCAATTTTGATATCCAGGTGATAATTGTTAATAACTATGAAAACTGTTTATTAACATTGAAACTCCCCAGAAAACTTATTCACAGGTTCAAAAATGCACAGGTTGGAAATTTATACACTCAGGGAGCAGGCAAAACTAGAGCACTTATTTCTTAAAGTGGCAAAAGCAAACATTATACTGGAAGAGGCTTTTAAGTGTTTACTCACATAATTACTATTACAGACTCATCAGGCTAGCCTCAGTCCCAGACAGTACCCAAACGCTGTCTTGTTGGCTGCTGGGACTTGATTCTTCTCAGCCTTCTGGGGAAAGGAGGCAGAAACTCTCTGACCTTGTCTCCTGGCTCCTCTGGATGATCTCTGTATCCCCAGGGCTTCTCATCTTGGCAGGAGACTTTCAGGTGCAGGTAGGATGTCTTGCAAGCACAATGTCACGCTGGCTATGCAGGCTGATTGCATGCAGGCATTTAGAGCCTGTTCCTGGTAAGCTCTCCAGGCAAATTCAGGGTGCAAACTGAGGCAGCAGCAGCAGCAGCAGCTCTGTGCTACCTCCTTATCCCTTTTATCAATATCCAGCCCGAGACTAATGGGGCATTGGACATAGATTAGCCAATTGGAATGGCACTTTGCCAGGCCTCACTGTATTAGGTGATGCCAGGGCATTTGCCCTGTCCTCTCATGGTTGCCTTCCCCCAGCACAGAAGTAGGGGGAGCAAGGAAACATGTCTGGGCAAGCCAAGATGGATAAGGCCATGTTTGCCCTATCAGGCCTACCACCACAGCAGTTAAAGAAGCAAAATAGAATATTTGATGTGTAGAGTAGCACTTAGTAAAGCCAAGATGGATATTAGCATTTTGTCTGAGTAAGCATCAAGTGAATGGTTGCTTAACTTACTTTACTCACAGTAGAGAAACGAGGAAGTCTCTGCTATGAGGACAGGCTGAGAGAGTTGGAGTTGTTCAGTTTGGAGAAGAGAAGGCTTCCAGGAGACCTCCTTGTGGTATTTGAGTGTCAGGTAGTGATAAGACTGGGGGAAACGGATCCAAGCTAGAGAAGAGGAGATTTAGATTAGACTTTAGGAAGAAGTTCTTCATCATGAGGGTGGTGAGAGACTGGCACAGGTGGCCCAGGGATGTGGTGGAAGCCTCATCCCTGGATGTTTTTAAGGCCAGGCTCTACGTGGCTCTGGGCAACCTGATCTAGTGTGAGGTGTCCCTGCCCATGGCAGGGAAGTTGGAACTGGATGCTCCTTGGGGTTCCTTCCAGCCCTGACAGTTCTGTGGTTCTGTGAAATCAAGAGAAGCTCAAGTGACTTGCTTTAGGGTCACAACTGAAAAATGTGTTAATGTTACACATAATTGGCTTGGCTACTGGTGGAAACTTTGATGTTTTAAATGCAGTGTGAGGAGGAGGCAACATCTTGCCAGAATTCTTGATGACATTTTTAATAGCACATGTTCTCAGCCTGGTTTGTGTATCACTAGATGGTGCTGTTGCCTTGAGAGAAAAAAGAAGCTGCAGTGCTTTGGACTCTTCCCATCCTTTTACACGGGAATGAGTTCAATTAAATGAAAGCTGAAGGCTTATTTTTTTTTTTCAATGCCATTGCAAAGGACAGGTAATTCAAAAGGGTTATGGAATCAGTCAGGGTTGGAAGGGACCACAAGGATCATCCAGTTCCAACCCCCCTGCCATGCCCAGGGACACCCTACCCTAGATCAGGCTGCCCACAGCCTCATCCAGCCTGGCCTCAAACACCTCCAGCCATGGGGCCTCAACCACCTCCCTGGGCAACCCATTCCAGCCTCTCACCACTCTCCTGCTCAACAACTTCCTCCTCGTGTCCGGTCTGACTCTCCCCACCTCCAGCTTTGCTCCATTTCCCCCAGTCCTGTCACTCCCTGATAGCCTAAAAAGTCCCTCCCCAGCTTTTTTATAGGTCTCCTTCAGATCCTGGAAGGCCACAAGAAGGTCACCTGGGAGCCTCCTCTTCTCCAGACTGGACAGCCCCAACTCTTTCAGTCTGTCCTTATAGGAGAAGTGCTGCAGCCCTCTGAGCATCCTCCTGGCCCTTCTCTGGACACACTCCAGCATCTCCACATCCTTCTTGTAATGGGGACTCCAGAACTGGATGCAGTACTCCAGGTGGGGTCTCACCAGAGCTGAGTAGAAGGCGAGAATCACCTTCCTGGCCCTGCTGGCCACACTTCTCCTGATGCAGCCCAGTCTCTGGTTGGCTTTCTGGGCTGCAAGTGCACACTGCTGGCTCATGCTGAGCTTCTTGTCCAACAGCACCCCCAAGTCCCTCTCCTTAGGGTTGCTCTCCATCCACTCACTGCCCAGCCTGGATTTGATGCTTGGGATTGCCTCAACCCAGATGCAGGACCTTGCACTTGGTCTTGTTGAACCTCCTGAGGTTGGCTTGTGCCCACCTCTGCAGCCTGTCCAGGTCCCTCTGGATGGATCCCTGCCCTCCATCCTGTCTGCTGCACCACACGGCTTGGCATCATCAGCAAACTTGCTGAGGCTGCACTCAATGCCTCTGTCCATGGCACCCACAAAGATGTTGAGCAAGACTGGTCCCAGGCCTTGTGGAGGTAGAAGGATCCAAAAACATACTTTGGAAACTAAAATGTTTATAAAAGTTGCTTGCAAATGCTGATGCCATGTCCTTCTCTTGTCTAGGTGTCCATTGCACCCATGGTTTCAACAGAACCGGATTTCTGATCTGTGCCTTTTTGGTTGAGAAGTTGGACTGGAGGTACCTTTGACTGTTAATTTCTAGGGGGTTGCTGTGATATCTTCAATATCTTTCACTTGTTGTCCTGACAGCTATTCACTGTTTGTTATCTTAAACTTGCTCACTCTAATCTTGAGCAAACAGCCTGCATTAACATGATTTGTGTAATTCCTGGGTAGCTTAGCCTGTTTGAGTCAAGCTTTCCAGGTCCAGCAGGTCAAAAGTCAGCTGTACCTGCCACCTGTCAGCCTTTAGGAGGGTATGTGTTGTATTGTGTCTCTTCCTTGTGCCACGTTCCCACACTTTGAGTAAGAATGTAGAGTTCAGACATGCTCTGAAGATTATTTCTCTTACTTTGTCATCTTTTTCATGTAGGCTTACATGGAAGCTTTTGTTATTTCTCAGTTTTTTGTTTTTGAGTGTAAAGAGGTGAGCCAGAACAACAGCACAGAGACATAATTGCTTCTGAAGGGTCAGGAGGAGATTGTTTCCAGCTTGCTGCTTTACAGGGTGTTAGGGGTTGGAAGGGACCTCTGGAGTTCTTTGTGTCCAACGCCCCTGGCAGAGCAGGACCAGAGAATGTAGTGCAAGTCACAGAGGAACGCGTCCAGATGGGTTTCACTAAAGTCTACAGCATGTTTCTCTTCAGACTCATAGAATCAACCTGGTTGGAAGAGACCTCCAAGATCATCCAGTCCAACCTATCCCCAGCCCTATGCAGTCAACTAGCCCATGGCACTAAGTGCCCCATCCAGTCTTTGCTTGAACACCTCCAGGGATGGTGCCTCTACCCCCTCCCTGGGCAGCCCATTCCAATGCCAATCGCTCTCTCTGCCAACAACTTCCTCCTAACATCCAGTCTATACTTTCCCTGGCACAACTTGAGGCTGTGTCCCCTTGTTCTGTTGCTGGTTGCCTGGCAGCAGAGCCCAACCCCACCTGGCTACAGCCTCCCTTCAGGTAGCTGCAGACAGCAATGAGCTCTGCCCTGAGCCTCCTCTTCTGCAGGCTGCACACCCCCAGCTCCCTCAGCCTCTCCTCACAGGGCTGTGCTCCAGTCCTTTCACCAGCTTTGTTGCCCTTCTCTGGACACTTTCCTGCACCTCAACATCTCTCTTGAATTGAGGGGCCCAGAATTGGACACAGCACTCAAGGTGTGGCCTGACCAGCATTGAGTACAGGGGCAGAACAACCTCCCTCATCCTACTGGCCACACTGTTCCTGATCCAGGCCAGGATGCCATTGGCTCTCTTGGCCACCTGGGCACACTGCTGCCTCATCTTCAGCCTACTATCTATCAGTACCCATCTGGAGTTTATTGTGATTTAAAAACATGACTTATAATGTAGGTACTTTATCATAGAGTCATGATCTTACTCAGATTACATAAGGGTGGAAAAGATTTGCCTGTATGATGTGGGTGACTTTGACACTGTGACACCCAAGGTGTGTTTATTAACAAGCCCTTTAACTCTTCTGGTGATATTTTGTGTTGTTTAAGTGAATTCTACTCCTCTTGCAGCATTTTCTTACGGACATAAAACTATTTGGTGCTTAGCATGTGTGTATGCAAACTGTTTGCAAAGGTCTTTGTTGTCTGTTAGTAAACTTGAAATAAAGACATTTACTGAGTCACAGAATTACAGAATGTTAGAGGTTGGAAGGGACCTCCAGAGATCATCCAGTCCAACCTCCCTGCCAGAGCAGGATCACCCAGGTTAGTCTGCACAGGAATGCATCCAGGAGGGATTTGAAAGTCTCCAGAGAAAGGAGACTCCACAACCTCTCTGGACAGCCTTTTCCAGGGCTCTGTCACTCTTGCTGTACAGAAGTGTCTCCTCATGTGGAGGTGAAACTTTATCTCTTCCAGTTTGTGTCCATTGCTCCTTGTCTTATTGCTGTGCACCACCCAAAAGAGCTTAGCCCCCTCCACTTGCCACTCACCCCTCAGAGATTTGATCAGACCTCTTCTCAGTCTTCTCTTCTCCAGACTACACAGCCCTAGGTCTCTCAGTCTCTCTCCATAGGGGAGATGCTCAAGTCCCCAAATCATCCTCATGACATTGCAATAGTGGAGACAGAATACCATTAGTAGTGAGTAACTGAATCTTGGCTGAGTTTTAGGTGAGTGTAGGAAGTAATGCAACTTTATAGTATGATTCTAATTGTTCTTGTGGACTACCTTTATAGTATGATTCTGCCTTTATAGTATGATTCTAATTGTTCCTATCAACTACCTTTATAGTATGATTCTACCTTTGTAGTATGATTCTAATTGTTCCTATCAACTACCTTTATAGTATGATTCTGCCTTTATAGTATGATTCTAATTGTTCTTGTGGACTACCTTTATAGTATGATTCTGCCTTTATAGTATGATTCTAATTGTTCCTATCAACTACCTTTATAGTATGATTCTGCCTTTATAGTATGATTCTAATTGTTCCTATCAACTACCTTTATAGTATGATTCTACCTTTGTAGTATGATTCTAATTGTTCCTATGAGCTAGCTTTTATTTTAACAACTTAAAAGCTGCCTGCAGTAGTCAGAACTGATGCTTTGCTCTGAAGAGGTAATGCACTTGAATCTTTTTGTATCTCTTGCTTTTATACAGTGTTTCTTTGTTTTTAAACCTCTGTGGCAAAAGTCTTAACAGCATTGTCTTATCTTTTATGCTTCAGCCAGGTAGTTAATTGTATCAATTTTGTTCACCTCTGTTAACATAACACTCAGATATCACCTGGCAGGAAAAAATGTCCCCAAGAAAAGAATGAATTACAGCAAGGTGATAGTTAATGCTAAGCACTGTATCAAGCTAAACCCCATTTGCTGTATCATTCTTTAGAAGCAGGCATTGTAATTTGCTGATCAGGAAATAAGATTTTCCTGATGGAAAAATCCATCCATATTCATTCCTTAGGCATATGATACAGGAGTGCTGCTGCTGCTGTATTGTGAATACTGAGCTGTGTTTTATAGTTGAGTTTAAAGGAAGGTCATCTAGACTGTAAGCTCTCCAGCCAGTGATCAGAAACCCTGCTGGCTTCTCTTTTTCACAACTCATTTTCCCCAAAGACTGCTATGGTTCTAGAACTTGCAAAATATATTTCATTTCAGTTAGATTCCTGTGCTCGAAATCTCTGCTGCCTCTTTTGTCTTTCATTTGCCTCTCTTCCAGAGCAGTGTAGAGTTCTGATACCATCAGAGGCAAATCTGAGCACCGTTCAGGCCCCATCGCTTTGGGTGCATTTTGTCCTTTCAATGGTGTTGGTTACAGAAGATGTGAAAGATACTAAAAGCTGTCTTGTGAGGAAGAAATTTGGAGCTTTAGAATGAGGAACAAAGATCCTTTTGAACAACTTGGGTTCTTAGACTGTCATTGCTTATGACATCTGATAGGTTGACTCTGGAAAATGGTTTGTTTGTTTCTACCTCTTATCAAACATCTGAAGAGACAACCAAAAAGTGCTTCTTAGGAAATCACAGCATCAAGCAGGTTGGAAAAAACCTTTGAGATCATTGAGTCCAACCTATTACCCAGCACCATCTAATCAACTAAACCATGGCACCAACTGTCACATGTCTTTTTTTAAAACACCTCCAGGGAGGGTGACTCCACCACCTCCCTGGGCAGCCCATTCCAATGCCAATCACTCTTCCTAGCATCCTGCCTAAACCTGCCCTGGAACAGCTTGAGGCTGTGTCCCCTCCTCTTGTTTCTGCTTACCTGGGAGAAGAGCCCAACCACCACCTGGCCACTATCTCCTTTCAAGTAGTTGTAGAGAGCAGTGAGGTCTGTCCTGAGCCTTGTCTTCTCCAGGCTAAACACCCTCAGCTCCCTCAGCCTCTCCTCACAGGCCTGTACTCCAGGTCTCTCACCAGCCTTGGTGCCCTTCTCTGGGCAAGTTCAAGGATCTCAATATCTTTCTTAAACTGAGAAGCTCAGAACTAGACAGAGAGAGTGATTGGCACTGGAATGGGCTGCCCAGGGAGGTGGTGGAGTCGCTGTCCCTGGGGGTGTTCAAGCAAAGCCTGGCTGGGGCACTTAGTGCCATGGTCTGGTTGATTGGCCAGGGCTGGGTGCTAGGTTGGACTGGATGATCTTGGAGTTCTCTTCCAACCTGTTTGATTCTATGATGTCTATGTTAGACACAGTACTCAAGGTGTGGCCTAACTAGTGCTGAGCACATGGGCAGAAGGACTTCCCTGTTCCTGCTGGCCACACTGTTGCTGATCCAGGCCATGATGCCATTGGACTTCTTGGCCACACTGCTGGCTCATGTTCAGCTGCTGTCGACCAGCACCCCCAGATGCCTTTCTACCTGTTTCTGTCTATTCTGGGAAATTTACCCCATAAATTTCTCAGTGTCCTTCCCATAATGTATAGATAAGAAAGAAAGAGAGAGAGGTTTTAGTAGTTAAATTATTTTTTCCACTTTAGCTGTATATTTTCCTTCTGCCAGTGGCAGAATCTTTTCACACATACAATGTGTGCTTTTGTTCCAGCTTTAAGATAGGTGCTTGTTAAGGCTAACAGGGCCACATAACTTTTCTGCTTTATCTTCTCTTTTGTTTAGCAAGATCTTGAAATGTTTATCCATGGAGCATTAACATGCAGCCATGATGAATTGAAGACAGAATTATTCCCAGTGCTTTCTGTTAAACATTTTCCTAAGATCTGTGAAATTAGCCACAATGAAACCTTTGTGCTGTGCTTGCTGTTTGTTTTGGAATGCTTTCCAGTTGGTTAGTCAAGGTGTGGGACTGTTGACCTTGGTTTCTAATTTTTTTTTGTGTAATCCAATCTTCACTTTATTAAAGCCCTTAAGTGTGAGCTGCATACTAAAAAGACTTCTGAATTAAGAGTTTTTTATGAGGCCCTTCTGGAAGGAGAAGTAATTTTCACAAGATTAGGATGTTTTTTCCCAATGTGATGGCAAAACCTTTAATGAAAGGAAAGATAATTTTTAGAGGGGAAAAACTGTAACCATATTGGAATTTCAGCACTTGCTTTGTTCTTCATTAAGTTTATTCATCTTTTTGTTTGGTCTTTTTTGTCATTATTCTGTCCTTAATTACTTGTGTGCTACCTCTTCCTTTACTGTAGCAATAATAAAAGCTTTACCTAGGAGAGCAGCAGCCCACTGTTACAGAATCACAGAGTCAGAAACATTCAGGTTGGAAAAGACCATCAAAGCCCAGCCCATAATCTGCAAGATTTACCCTGCACCACATCCAAACGACTCTTTTCTTCCCCTGTACTCAGCACTGCTCAGGCCACACCTTGAGTGCTGTGTCCAGTTCTGGGCTCCTCAATTCAAGAGAGATGTTGAGGTGCTGGAAGGTGTCCAGAAAAGGGCAGCAAGGCTGGGGAGGGGCCTGGAGCAGAGCCCTGTGAGGAGAGGCTGAGGGAGCTGGGGGTGTGCAGCCTGCAGAAGAGGAGGCTCAGGGGGGACCTTAGCTCACTCTGCAGCTACCTGAAGGGAGGTTGTAGTGAGGTGGGGGTCAGGCTCTGCTCCCAGGCAACTTGTGACAGGACAAGAGAGCACAGTCTGATGCTCTGCCAGAGGAGGGTTTAGGTTGGATGTTAGGAAGCACTTCCTGATGGAAGGGGTCATTAGACAGTGGAATGGGCTGCCCAGGGAGGTGGTGGAGTCACTGTCCTTAGAGGTGTTTAAGGAAAGCTTGGCTGTGGCACTTAGTGCCATGGTCTGGTGGATGTGGTGGTGTTAGGTCATAGGTTGAGGTTGATGATCTGAGAGATCTATTCCAGCCTCACTAATTCTGTGATTGCAAGCAGCTCTTACATTTGGTAAGATTATGCCCAGCTGACACAGCTAAGCATCCAGAGTAATCTGTGACTTTTGTTTGACAGTATTGAGGCTGCTGTGGCTACTTTTGCTCAGGCTAGGCCACCAGGGATTTATAAAGGTGACTACTTGAAGGAGTTATTTCGTCGTTATGGAGATGAAGATGATGCACCCTCACCACCTGAGCTACCAGAATGGTGCTTCGATGAAGATGAAGAGGAAGATGATGATAATGGTAAAACAGGAGGCCAAGAATCAGAACCTGGATCATCAAGCTCTTCCTTTGGCAAGAGGAGAAAAGAACGCCTAAAACTGGTATGTTTTGGTGATGATCTTCCTATTCTCATCGCTAAACTGAATTTCATAAACCTCTAGTCATCAGCTACTGCATAATCCAGGCTAGACAGGTGTCAGGGCTGGTAGTGTTGTCTGTGAGCAGGAAAAATTGGTAGGTTCATGACAAGCCTTCTTAGGATTCCTGTATGAAACTTGAACTTCAACATTTAACACCTCAACTATTCCAGTTGGAAACCTCAAAAGGTTTCCGTGCCAAAGGGGCTCAAAAGGTTTCCGTGCCAAAGGGGCTCAAAAGGTTTCTGTGCCAAAGGGGCTCAAAAGGTGTCCAGGCCAAAGGGGCTCAAAAGGTGTCCGTGCCAAAGGGGCTCAAAAGGTTTCCGTGCCAAAGGGGCTCAAAAGGTTTCCGTGCCAAAGGGGCTCAAAAGGTGTCCAGGCCAAAGGGGCTCAAAAGGTGTCCAGGCCAAAGGGGCTCAAAGGGTTTCTGTGCCAAAGGGGCTCAAAAGGTGTCCAGGCCAAAGGGGCTCAAAAGGTTTCCATGCCAAAGGGGCTCAAAGGGTTTCCATGCCAAAGGGGCTCAAAAGGTGTCCAGGCCAAAGGGGCTCAAAAGGTTTCCGTGTCAAAGGGGCTCAAAAGGTTTCCGTGCCAAAGGGGCTCAAAAGGTGTCCAGGCCAAAGGGGCTCAAAAGGTTTCTGTGCCAAAGGGGCTCAAAAGGTGTCCAGGCCAAAGGGGCTCAAAAGGTTTCTGGGCCAAAGGGACTCAAAAGGTTTCTGTGCCAAAGGGGCTCAAAAGGTTTCTGTGCCAAAGGGGCTCAAAAGGTGTCCAGGCCAAAGGGGCTCAAAAGGTGTCCAGGCCAAAGGGGCTCAAAAGGTTTCTGTGCCAAAGGGGCTCAAAAGGTTTCCGTGCCAAAGGGGCTCAAAAGGTTTCTGTGCCAAAGGGGCTCAAAAGGTGTCCAGGCCAAAGGGGCTCAAAAGGTGTCCGTGTCAAAGGGGCTCAAAAGGTGTCCGTGCCAAAGGGGCTCAAAAGGTGTCCAGGCCAAAGGAGCTCAAAAGGTTTCCGTGTCAAAGGGGCTCAAAAGGTTTTCAGGCCAAAGGGGCTCAAAAGGTGTCCAGGCCAAAGGGGCTCAAAAGGTTTCCGTGCCAAAGGGGCTCAAAAGGTTTTCAGGCCAAAGGGGCTCAAAAGGTTTCCGTGTCAAAGGGGCTCAAAAGGTGTCCAGGCCAAAGGGGCTCAAAAGGTTTCCGTGCCAAAGGGGCTCAAAAGGTTTTCAGGCCAAAGGGGCTCAAAAGGTTTCCGTGCCAAAGGGGCTCAAAAGGTGTCCAGGCCAAAGGGGCTCAAAAGGTTTCCGTGCCAAAGGGGCTCAAAAGGTGTCCAGGCCAAAGGGGCTCAAAAGGTTTCCGTGCCAAAGGGGCTCAAAAGGTGTCCAGGCCAAAGGGGCTCAAAAGGTTTCTGTGCCAAAGGGGCTCAAAAGGTGTCCAGGCCAAAGGGGCTCAAAAGGTTTCCGTGCCAAAGGGGCTCAAAAGGTGTCCAGGCCAAAGGGGCTCAAAAGGTTTCTGTGCCAAAGGGACTCAAAAGGTTTCCGTGCCAAAGGGGCTCAAAAGGTTTCCGTGCCAAAGGGACTCAAAAGGTTTCCGTGCCAAAGGGACTCAAAAGGTTTCCGTGCCAAAGGGACTCAAAAGGTTTCCGTGCCAAAGGGGCTCAAAAGGTTTCTAAACCAAACATTTTCTACTGAACTGAAATAGTAAACTGCTTTAAAATTGTTTACTCCTTGTTTAGAGATCAAATGTTAGGAGGGAATGTGTGTAAACAGCTTTCACTTTTGTGTTTCTCTGTGTATCTCTGGGGATGAAATTAAGCACTGAAGTAAAAAACAATCTGATTTAGGTAAGGATTCTTAGTTTTGGGAATTGTGGAGGATTGAGAATTGGATTAGCAAAAACTAATATGACCTTAAAAAACCCAAGGCAGCTTTGACATTTTACTTCATTCAAAGCTGCCTTAACTGTGTCATGATAAAGGTTATGGCTGGGCACTTACTGGTATGATTTTGACTAAAAAATCATAGAATGGTCAGAGCTGGAAGGGACCTTGGGGATCATCCAGTTCCAAGCCCCCTGCCATGGGCAAGGACACCTCACACTAGTTCGTATTGCTCTGAGTTCCATCCAGACTGGACTTAAACACCTCCAGGGATGAGGCTTCCACCACCTCTCTGGGCAACCTGTTCCAGTGTCTCAGCACCCTCATGCTGAAGAGCTTCTTCCTAACATCCAACCTCAATCTACCCACTTCTAGTTTTGCTCCATTTCCCCTAATGCTATCACTACCTGACATCCTAAAAAGTACCTCAGTAGATTTCTGGTAGCCTCCTTCAGATATTGGAAGGCCACAATGAGATCTCCTGAGAGCCTTCTCTTCTCCAAACTGAACAACTCCAATTCTCTCAGTCTGTCTCCATAGCAGAGCAGCTGCATCCCTCTGATCATCCTTGTGGTCCTTTGCTGGACATGTTCCAGCACCTCCAGATCTTTCTTGTAATAGGGGCATAATTCTAACGAAGTCAGTTACTGTAGTTCCCATAGTACAGAACTGATACTTAAGTGCAAAGTGGATACTTGTATCATCTGAAGACTAATCACAGTATCACAGTATCACCAAGGTTGGAAGAGACCTCACAGATCATCAAGTCCAGTTGTCTCCAAATTCCTGACTCATTGTTTTTCTTTGCAGATAAAATAGAGGAGAATGTTTGCTGAGTGCAAAAATAGATTCAGTTCTTTCTGCATAATGCTGAGTTATTTCACTTGTGTGTTGAGGTGTTTGTTTGTAAACACTTGGAAATCCTCATATGAAATGTGTTGTTGCAAACTACAGTTTGTTACTGCAGCTGCTCAAAACTGTTTACAAATGGAGAGTGGAAGAAATTAGCCTCAATCAAAATGTAGTCCAAAGAGTCAGAGAAGCATAGAATGGTTTAGGTTGGAAGTGACTTCAAAGATCATCCCAGTTCCAACCCCCTGCCATAGGCAGGGACACCTCCTACTAGAACAGGTCACTTTATCCAACCTGGCCTTGAACACTTCCAGGGAGGGAGAAGCCACAGTTTCCCTGGACAACCTTTGCCAGTGTCTCGCCACCTTCACTGCAAACAACTTCTTCCTAGCATCCAGTTTATGTCTCTCCTGTGCCAGTTTAAACCCATTACTGCTTGTCCTGTCATTACAAGACCATCAAATCAGCCAGGTTGGAAGAGACCTCAAGCTCAGCCAGTCCAACCTAACACCCAGCCCTGGCCAATCAACCAGACCATGGCAATAAGTGTTTCATCCAGGCTTTGCTTCAACATCTCCAGGGAGGGCAACTCCACCAGCTCCCTGGGCAGCCCATTCCAATGCCAATCACTCTCTCTGGCAACAACTTCCTCCTAACATCCAGTCTATACTTTCCCCAGCACAACTTGAGACTGTGTCCCCTTGTTCTGTTGCTGGTTGCCTGGCAGAAGAGACTAACCCCACTTGGCTACAGCCTCCTTTCAGGTAGTTGTAGACAGCAATGAGCTCTGCCCTGAGCCTCCTCTGCTGCAGGCTGCACACCCCCAGCTCCCTCAGCCTCTCCTCACAGGGCTGTGCTCCAGGCCCCTCAGCTTTGTCGCCCTCCTGTGGACACCTTCCAGTACTGCAACATCTCTCTTGAACTGAGGAGCCCAGAACTGGACACAGCACTCAAGGTGTGACCTAACCAGTGCTGAGTACAGGGGCAGAAAAACCTCCCTTGTCCTGCTGGCCACACTGCTCCTGATAGAGACCAGGATGCCATTGACCTTGTCAGTAGTCCCTCCCCAGCCTTGCTGTAGCCCCTTCAGATACTACTCCAGGCTACTCCAAGAACTGGAAGCCTTCTCTTCTCCAGGCTGCAGAGCTCCAACTCTCTCAACCTGTCCTCATAGCAGAGCTGCTGCAGCCCTCTGAGCATCTTTGTGACCTCCTCTGGACTGGCTCAGACAGTTCCACAGCCTTATTTTGGGGGCTCCAGAACTGCACACAGAAGCAAGGTCAACTTTGAAAACTCTCAAATAGCTGCAATAAAAATATCGCCAACGCTGCACAAACCTGTAGGGAAAGTATATTCAGGGATATGGCCACTAAACTCTGTTAGCCTCCTGCTAAAACATGGAGATCTAAGAAAAAAAAAAGAATTATCTGAGCTGGAAGCTCCAAACTGTTATTTTAATTTGCCTTTTGAGTGATGATGAAGTCTAAGGACAGCCTCTCTCCGCGAGTATAAAACAAAGCTGCTCTGTCTAAGAGGAATCTTGGTATTGGCTTCCCAGGCCTTTTGTTATCTGCCACCAGAGGGTTTGTTGCTCTGGAAAGCTGGAAGCTCAATTATACGAATCAGCATATTGCTAACAAGAAGCTGATGATGAGCTAGAGACCTGGTGAAAGAAAAGGCCATCTTAGTTTATATGCACATTCGTATAATTCAGTTTTGCAGCTCTGCAGGAACAGTCTTTGACATGAAGACAAAGAACGGGGAGAATTCTTTGCCATGGTTCTTGGCTGGCAGATTGGACTGCTTCTTAACTCAGTAGAGATGGATACAGTCTCTTTGTGGTTCCTTGTAAATGTCTCAGGTAAATACCTCTCGCTCAGATTTTCTCCTTCTGCTGTCTGGAGGTGTAGGTTTGCAGCGCTGCTGTGATGGTTCGAGGCCAGGTGCCTTTAGGATGTTAAGGAGAGGGTTGAATCTGGGGTAGGAGTGAATTGCAACGAGGTTGATGTAAAACATCATTATTGAATAGTTTATTAATTATACAAAGAAAACTTCCCCAAACTTACTTACAATCAACACAGACAGATTCTGTGATGCAGTTGGTAAAACTGCTTTGCAGAATGTATATATGTAGAGACAGGTGGTTTAGGAAAAGCCTTTAGAAAGGTTTCTAACTAGAGAGCCTGGCAGCACAAACTGCTGCTGAAAGGTCAAGCATAAACTTTTACAAGCTTGGGTAAGGAGAGTTAGGCTACTCACTGGTCAGGAGTCTCAGGATTTGTGCTCCAAAAACTGTGCTAGTGTGAAGCTAGCTAGAATGTTTTGGTGAGAAGAACTAGGTTACAGGCTGTAAAAGGAAAACAGTGGTGATGTCTAAGCAGGAAAATACAGATAGTGAAAGCCAGGTGGTGGACTTCAGCTGGCAATGATGCCTTGGAGCTGTGCTGCTTGTTCAGTCTCGCTTTTCATCACCTGAGACCCCCAGGTCCTTTTCCTCAGGGCTGCTCTCAGCCGTTCGCCACCCAGCCTGGAGTTGTGCTGGGGATTGTGCCCACCCAGGTGCAGGACCTTACACTTGGCACTGTTAAATTTCACGAAGAAGAACTGAAACAAAAGCTCATGAGGTGTGAAAGGAGGAAAACAGGAGAAAGAGAGAACACTCTCAACTCCAAGCTATGTAGAGTTTTCCTAGACCAATGGAATGGGATAAACATATCTCTTATATTTTGTTCAGCCCCTTGAGAATCCATCCCCTGAACTCTCTCATCCCCTGGCATGTTCTTATTGACAATTAAGACATTAGCCTCAAAACTGCAGCAGCAGCTTTGTTCATTCACTCATTTTTCCTGAAGTGTAGGTTGTAAGTTTTGAGACCTGCAAATGTGGTAGATCACCCTTCAGGTGGAGGTGAAATCCATGTAACTGAACTTCTCATGTGATAATTACCATCTTGGTCTGATGTAATTAACATATTTAATTGAGAATGTGCATCTCTGAGATTTAGAGGAGGAGAAGTGGGACTTGATGGCTTCATCTGCTGAGATACTATTAAAAAACTCCCAACACTGTAAGCCTTTTGTCTAAAGGTGTTTCCCAGTAGTTCACTAATTACCAAGCCACTCAACATGTAGCTCCCATGCAGCATCTCTGCTGTCACTGAGCAGCTCTGACTTCCCATGCATCCAGGAAAGAACAGAATTGTTGATGTGGTGGCACTACTTAATACATTAAAAAGAAGTATTTGACATTTCTTAGGGCAGTTTTGTCTTTAGTTTCTAGATGACTTATTTTGAGGTTGTAATTAAGACACACTTGAAGTGGTGTCACAAGGACCTCTGCCAGTTTTGTGTCCTTTAATGGACAATGATTTTCTCTGGGCTTACAAGATAAAGTTCAGATTGTCAAGCCACAAATAGGTGTCTTGCACTACCTTATGATATTTTGGGGTACTAAAGGATGATTAATTTGATCACTGCAAATTTTATTATGTGACCAATTTGCTGTTAAATCACACAGAATGTGGAATTGTCAGGGTAGGAAAGGACCTCAAGGATCATCTAGTTACAACCCCCCTGCCATGGGCAGGTGGGGGTTGGTTTCTTCTGCCAGGCAACCAGCAACAGAATGAGGGGACACAGCCTCAAGTTGTGCCAGGGGAGATCTAGGATGGATGTTAGGAGGAAGTTGTTGTCAGAGAGAGTGATTGGCATTGGAATGGGCTGCCCAGGGAGGTGGTGGAGTTGCCCTCCCTGGAGGTGTTGAGGCAAAGCCTGGCTGAGGCACTTAGTGCCATGGTCTGGTTGTTTTGACAGGGCTGGGTGCTAGGTTGGGCTGGATGATCTTGGAGGTCTCTTCCAACTTGATTGATTCTATGATCTTCCACTCACTAGACCAGGTTGCTCAGAGCCACATCCAGCCTGGCCCTTAAAATACTTGATATTAGTATGTTTGCTTTTTAAAGGGAAAAAAAAATACTTCCTCTCAAAATTATTTTAGTTATTATTTCCTCCTCCATAAATAACTCCTTTCAGTTCCTGGTTTCATAATGTGGCTCACTAGTGACATTCCTGGTGAAGCTCCAGTTGATCTATCTTGGGGTTTGGGCATAAATCTTATAAAGAATATTTGAATTAGCATTGCTTGTGAGGATCAAGTTGCAAAAACATGTTCCATCTTCTGTGGATGTGTTCTGATCTGCTGTCTGGTAGTTTGGTTTGATAATGGGTGGTTGTGGGGAGGAGGAGGTGGTGGTTGTTGGGAAGGAGGTGGTTGTGGGGGAAGAGGTGGTGGTGGTTGTGTGGAGGTGGTGGTGGTTGTGTGGAGCTGGTGGGAAGGAGGTGATGGTTGTGGGGGGGAAGGAGGTGGTTGTGGGGAAGAGGTAGGAGGTGGTTGTGGGGGAGAAGGAGGTGGTTATGGGGAAGAAGTAGGAGGTGGTTGTGGGGGAGAAGGAGGTGGTGGTTGTGGGGGAGGAGGCAGTGGTAGTGGTGGGGAGGTGGTGGTTGTAGGGAGGAGGAGGTGATTGTGGGGAGGAGGTGGTTGTGAGGCAGAGGTGGTGATTGTGGGGAGGAGGTTGTGGTTATTATTATTTTTATTATCATAACTGTTATGTTAATTGCTGATCATTTTTTAAATTTCTTTAGGGTGCAGTGTTCTTGGAAGGAATAGCAGTGAAATTTGTGACCCAGGTGACAACACAACCAAAGTTAGGAGGAATCCAGCAAAAATGCCAGCAGTTCTGTGGCTGGGAAGGGTATGAGATCGTTTAGAACTGTTTTATTTGTACTGTCTAGAAATAAAGGCTTCTGATTCTGCAGGAGGAAACAGCTCCTTGTAAAAACAACAAAGGATTAGTATGTTTTGGATGGATTGGTTAAAAAAAAACAACAAAAGACAAGCCTCAAAACCACACAAGGGTGCCTTGGACTATGAAATGGAATCATCAACTCTTTATATTAAGAAATAAGAGCCTAAAAGTGTTTTTCCATTGACATAACAAAACATCTCCAGGTGAATCCTTGCCCTGCAAATTCCGGATGGAGTCTAGTCCAGATACAACATTTAGTGCTTGCTCAAGCCAGCAGACTGATTTATACAGCTCCTGTTACACTTTGGTATTGAGGTGTAATGCTCATTTTTATACCCAGCTTGAATTGTGTCCAGTGTGAGTGAGAACATTGATTTTAGTGTCTCAGATTCTGAACTCCTAAAGCTGATGATCTAGGGAGCTGCTCACAGCTTCCTACCACGCTGGTGCTACTGCTTGTAATTTTGAAAGGCAAAACTTTGAAGTTCAGCAGAGTTTCATATTCTGTCCTGAACAAATACTCCTAACAGACACACATTTGATTCCTCTTGCAAACTCAAAGTTAACCTTGCAGCAAGTCTGGTACGAGGTGTGACATCAGTTTAACGTCAAAAAATGCATTCCCTTGTGTGTCTTTTTGTTGCAGAACATTAGTAAACTGGGGTTTAAAATGATTTTTTTTGGTAGGTCTGGATTCCCTGGAGCACAGCCTGTTTCCATGGACAAACAAAATATAAAGTTCTTGGAGCAGAAGCCATACAAAGTTAGCTGGAAAGCAGACGGCACTCGGTAAGTTCATTTTGAATGGAGAAAAAAACCCTCCACCACCAACCAGCAAACACACAGCAAATTGGGTAGGTGGCTTGGATTTACTCAGCAAAGTGAATTCACTTGTTCAAAGGACAAAGTGTATTCTAGCAACAAAAGTGACTCCAGAGAGAAATTTATTTGCTGTCTCCATTTGCTGGAGTTCGTGACTGAGGTTCTTCTTAGGAGCTGTTCTGCAGAGTGAATGCTAAATGTATGGATGTTGATTCTTCTCCATAACCCTTTCCTGTCTGTCGACCAAGTAGATGGTTTGGGTGTTTCCCACCCCCCCCACACTTTGGAAATCACCCAGACTATACCCAGCAGCTCTGGAATTTGAATGAAGCTTATATTTACAGCTTAGCTCAATAGACAAGCAGATATTTGCAGTATATACAATTATAGACAGAAATAGACAAGGGAAAAGGGAATACAGAAACACAACAGCCCTCCCAGGAACCTGAGTCCCCAGGAGGGGCTTCCAACTGCCCCTTCACCTTCTCCCTACCTCTCTCAACCTTACCCCAGTCTCAAGGAAGAATGGAGGTCAGTCAGGGGGGCTTAGGAAGCAAAGTGGATTAGTCAAAGAGGCTAGAGAGAGATGCAGCTCAGCCAGTTCCCCAGTGGAAGTAGAAGTGAGAGCCTTATCTGTGTTTTGATTCTTCTTCTTGTATCTTTCAGTAAGCACAGCCTGGGTGCTCGGCTCAGGAGAGTAGGGATTAAAAGCATAATACATGCAGAGCCTTCCATCTGACTCCTGCATGGTCAGTTTAGGTTGGCTGAGTTTACTTGAATCATAGAGTCATCCAGGTTGGAAGAGACCTCCAAGCTCATCCAGTCCAACCTGTTCCCCAGCCCTATCCAATCAACCAGACCATGGCACTAAGTGTCTTATCCAGTCTTTTCTTGAACACTTCCAGGGACATCAACTCCACCACCTCCCTGGGCAGCCCATTCCAATGCCAATCACTCTCTCTGGCAAGAGTTTCCTCTTAACATCCATCCTGTACCTCCCCCAGCACAACTTGAGGCTGTGTCCCCTTGTTCTGTTGCTGGTTGCCTGGCAGAAGAGCCCAACCCCACCTGGCTACGGCCTCCTTTCTGTGACTCTGAAGCCCAGAACACACTCAGACTGATAGGGTACCCAGAGAAGAAAATGATGCTTCCAAAACCCAGCGTTAATGTAAATCAGCTGAGGGAATGTTGTGAGAGATAGACTAAAGATGAAAACCTGAGCTATTATTTGGCCAGTCAGAGTCTGTCCTTGGTAGCTATCCAAATCAGCAATGAAAAATGACCATGACAGCTTTTATGTTGGCTGTGCTTCTAATTATTTTGTTGTTCTCCAATGATCCAAACTCCTTATATAATGAAATAGGTTTCCATCAATTATTCTGATTGCCTGTGTTGACAGGCATGACCTTCCTGCATTTAATATGAAGACATCAGTTAGTGCAGATCCCTGTATGGATCTTCTGCTTGCTCATCTGGAGATGAAGTGTCATTAAGTGGCTCTGAAGCTATTCTGTCAAATGTGGCTGAGATGCAGCAGTCTAGGGTTAGCATGTTACAGTATTCCTTGGCTTGCACAATGTTTTGTTTTGCTTCATTCTATCTCCTTCACTGCTGCTTCATCAACCTGGTTTGATTTACAGAAGACAGATGCTTAACTAATAACTTTATATTATACCTTCTCACTTAACCAAGGTGAGATGTGTTTTACTTAAATAACTCATCTGAGATATTTACTCAACTTACACAAACTTCTCAAATTCTGCCATCCAGCAGGAGTAGTTTTTTGAGGAGGTTTCATGGCTGAAGCCTTTATTTGTGGATTTGTAGATTAACTGAGGTGCAGAGGCTGATTTCACTGAAGACTTCCTCCTAACGTCCAGCCTATACTTCCCCTGGCACAGTTTCAGACTATTGCTGCTTGCCTGGCAGAAGAGACCAACCCCACCTGGCTACAGCCTCCCTTCAGGGAGCTGCAGACAGCAATGAGCTCTGCCCTGAGCCTCCTCTTCTGCAGGCTGCACCCCCCCAGCTCCCTCAGCCTCTCCTCACAGGGCTGTGCTCCAGGCCCCTCCTCAGCCTTGCTGCCCTTCTCTGTACACCTTCCAGCACCTCAACATCTCTCTTGAATTGAGGAGCCCAGAACTGGACACAGTACTCAAGCTGTGGCCTGACCAATGTTGAGTGCAGAGGAGGTATAACCTCCCTTGTCCTGCTGGCCACACTGTTCCTGATACAGGCCAGGATGCCATTGGCTCTCTTGGCCACCTGGGCACACTGCTGGCTCACGTTCAGCTACTCTCTCCCAGCACCCCCAGGTCCCTTTCTGCCTGGCTGCTCTCCAGCCACTCTTTCCCAAGCTTGCAGCTCTGCTTTGGGTTGTTGTGGCCAAAGCATAGAACTGTGCACTTGGCCTTGTTAAATCTCATCCCATTGGCCAAATAGCAGTTGCTCTCTGAGTATGCTAATTGTAACAGTGTGTTCAAGGCATACTCTGGGAGTCTGTGTTATCAATTTTGTACTGTAAAGTGATTAACCCAGGTGGTTAGGAGCCTGCTGCATCCCTTGATATGTATCTCATTAATGCTGTTTGTAGCAGATGTTTCTCCTAATGAGTGGTGTTGAATGTTCAGACAGGAGTAGAGTTGGTAAAAGTAATGAGACATTGGTTTTGGAGGGGGAAAGGAAAAAAAGAAGAAAAGGCTGTTAGCACTAAGAATAATAAAAAGCCTTTAAACCTCTGGTGAATAATTCAAATTAATACAATCAAACAGGGCTGGATTTTGTACTGGTAAAATGTGACCTGAACTAAATGCAAGCTATTAAGGGGTGCAGCTAATTTTCTTGCCTTTGCATGAGTACCTTTTTTATTTCTCACATCTGTACATATGCAGATAAATTCTGATCATAATAGTGTGGCTCTTCAGTTCTTCAATTATGGTGAAGCAGCTATTAAAGAAAAACCACATCAAAACCAAAAAGTAGAACAGGTAGTTCCTGCCAAAGTCTGTTATAGTTGAAAAATACTCATGCAGATGTGGTGGCTTGCAAATGTCTTAAGGCAAACAAGCAGAGCCACTAGTGTGCACTTGTAGCCTGCAGGGCCAACCAGATATCCTGGGCTCCATCAGGAGAAGTGTAGCCAGCAGGGTGAGGGAGGTGATTCTCCCCCTCTGCACTGCTGAGACCCCACCTGGAGTACTGCATCCAGTTCTGGAGTCCCCATTACAGCCTCAAGTTGTGCCAGGAGAGGTTTATGCTGGCTATTAGGAGGAAGTTCTTGCCAGAGAGAGTGATTGGCATTGGAATGGGCTGCCCAGGGAGGTGGTGGAGTCCCAATCCCTGGAGCTGTTTAAAAGGAGGCTGGATGAGGCACTTGGTGCCATGGTTTAGTTGCTTAGATGGTGCTGGGTAATAGATTGGACTTGGTGATCTCATAGGTCTTTTCCAACCTGATTGATTCTATGATATCATCCCTAGTCTGGATCCAAATGGACTTGACTGGCCAAGAAAGGCATTCTCACTCTAGATTGTGGTTCCTCATTTACATGTGCCTATAACAAAGTCAAAAGGGAAAAGAAATGCTAGAAGGAACCTGTGGTTTGTGTCCCTTTCTTAAGTGCCTGCTGATGTGATACTGTTGAGGAGGTGAGTTACCAGTATAGTATTTTGTGGAGTAGCAGGCTTGAAGCTTCACAGTTCTGAGGCCTTTTGAGAGCTCACCAACTTTCGTGGTCACGATTCTGAGCTCTTTGAAAAGCACTGCTTAACTGATTATTCATATGTAACTGTTTCAATATTTGAACAGAATGTCTTCTAAGGAAGTTCTTATCTTTATTTATAAACAGATAATGCATTAAAATGCTTATTATGTAGCTTGTGCTCTGAATACTAATCTTGGGGTATTGGACTGTATCCTGAAATGTTCTAATTAGATCCAGATAAATGATGTACCTGCCTGGGTACTTGATGTTCAAGTGACAAGTACCACTGATTATTGGTTTGGTTAGTTAGTTATCTTTCTCTCCAAACACTTCTAACATCATGTCCTGTGCTGCTGGTTCTCTTGGGGAGATTACAGGCACCTTCATGGAGTGTAGTGGCATAAGCTCATTCAGGGAAGAATGGCATGGTAAGGGACTTTTTAGGGTGTCAGGTAGTGAAAGGATCCACACAGTATCACACACAGTATCACACAGTATCATCAGGGTTGGAAGAGACCTCACAGATCATCAAGTCCAACCCTTTACCACAGAGCTCAAGGCCAGACCATGGCACCAAGTGCCACGTCCAATCCTGCCTTGAACAGCTTCAGGGACGGCGACTCCACCACCTCCCCGGGCAGCCTATTCCAGTGTCCAATGACTCTCTCAGTGAAGAACTTTCTCCTCACCTCGAGCCTAAATTTCCCCTGGCATAGCTTGAGGCTGTGTCCTCTTGTTCTGGTGCTGGCCACCTGAGAGAAGAGAGCAACCTCCTCCTGGCCACAACCACCCCTCAGGTAGTTGTAGACAGCAATAAGGTCCCCCCTGAGCCTCCTCTTCTCCAGGCTAACCAATCCCAGCTCCCTCAGCCTCTCCTCGTAGGGCTGTGCTCGAGGCCTCTCCCCAGCCTCGTTGCCCTTCTCTGGACACGCTCAAGCATCTCAATGTCCCTTCTAAACTGGGGGGCCCAGAACTGAACACAGCACTCAAGGTGTGGTCTAACCAGTGCAGAGTACAGGGGCAGAATGACCTCCCTGCTCCTGCTGACCACACCATTCCTGATGCAGGCCAGGATGCCACTGGCTCTCTTGGCCACCTGGGCACACTGCTGACTCATGTTCAGGCGGGTATCAATCAGCACCCCCAGATCCCTCTCTGTCTGGCTGCTCTCCAGCCACTCCAACCCCAGCCTGTATCTCTGCATCAGGTTGCCCAAAGCCTTGTTCAGCCTCACCTTCAATATCTCCAGGGATGGGCCTGCAGCTATGTCCCCTGGCAACCTGCTCCAGTGTTCCAGCACCCTCATAGTGCAGAACCTATTCCTAACATCCAACCTCAATCTGCTCTGCTCTAGTTTGAAGCCATTGCCCTCATCCTGTCCCTGCAGCCCTTTGCAAACAGTCTCTCTGCAGCCTTCTTGCAGCCCGCTTCAGGCACTGGCAGGCTGCTGTTAGGTCTGCCCAGAGCCGAGCCTCCCCTTCTGCAGGCTGCACACCCCCAGCTCCCTCAGCCTATCTCTGTAGCAGAGCTGCTTCAACCCCCTGAGCATTTTGGTGTCCCTCCTCTGGCCCTGCTCCATCAGCTCCATGTCCTTCCTCTATTGAGAGCTCTAGAGCAGGATGCAGCACTGCAGGTGAGGTCTCACCGGAGCAAAGTGGCAGAATCTCCTCTCTGGAGCTGCACTCTAAGAACTCTTCAACAGATAGTAGTTGTTAGATTAATTTACCCATTGTTGTAGGTCAGATGATGACAACAACATGACTTAGAATTTAACTCATAAAGTTTAATATCCTTTTAGAACTGAAGAAGCAAACTCCTTACAACACTCTGAAGTAACTAAAACCTTGGAAGGCAGTCAAGAAAATCTCTGTAACTGGATATTCTTTTTTAACCTTGCTGAATCCATGCTTGTTGCAGAGTTTCACAGTCTAGTAATACATCAGATAGAAAATGTAGTTTTACATTGGTTCTGAATTTGCCATCTGTTAGTTGAAGGCATCTTTTATCCTTGATTATACACCAGGAAAAACTAAAGTTTGAGCTCAGTCTAAACTATGATCATTCATTAGGAGGAAAAACAGTTGCCATAATCCTTTTGCATTTCCCTATGCATAGAAAGGGAGAGTGGATAATTTTGGAGGAAAATGTATGGAAAGCAACAAGTGAAGGTTCTGAATATTAACTTTATACTGTCATTAAGAATTCTGAATCAGAAACTAGGCATGTTCTGGCAAACAAATGAAGGAGAAAAGTGACTAAAGTCACTGAGGAACAGAATAATGAGACTGGAAGAATATTTAGTGGCAGAAAATGCAAAGTCATGAATAAGAAATTTTGGAGCTGGAGGTTGTTAATTGGAAATGACTGCCAGTCAGGAATGAAAAGGGGTTTTTTTTTGGTTAAAAATACTGAGGAGGCTGTTGATGGGAAAATTTAACCTAACAGTATCTGAGAGAAATACAGAAGGTTGATAAATTCAGAGCAGACTGAATTCCAAGGGGCAGTGTGTGTGTAGTTGAAAAAAAATAGGACTTAGAATTTGGATTAGAATCTGTCTTGCAGCACTGGGTGGTTGTAATGGACCAGCAGCTGAATAGGAGCCAGCAGTGTGCCCAGGTGGCAAGAAAGCCAATGGCATCCTGGCTGGGGTTAGAAATGCTGTGGCCAGCAGGAGCAGGGAGGGGATTGTCCTCTTGCACTCAGCTCTGGTGAGGCCACACCTCGAGTATTGTGTTCAGCTTTGGGCACCTCAATACAAGAGAGATGTGGAGGTGCTGGAGCCAGTGCAGAGGAGGGCAAAGAAGCTGGGGAAGGGCTGGAGAATAAATCTGATGAGGAGAGACTGAGCGAGCTGGGGCTGGTTAGTGTGAAACAGAGGAGGCTGAGGGCAGAGCTCATGGCTGTCTGCAGCTACCTGCAAGGAGGTTTTGAAGAGGTTGGTGCTGGTCTCTTCTCACAAATCATTAGGGACAGAACAAGAGGGAACAACTTCAATCAAGCTGCAACTGGGTAGGTTAAGGCTGGAGATTAGGAAACCATTTTTTCATGGCAAGAGTGTTCAGGCATTCCCCAGGAAGGTGGTGGAGTCACCAACTCTGGATGTGTTTAAAAGTCGTTTGGATGTGGTGCCTGGGGCTGTGTTTTAGGGGTGAACCTTGTAGAGTAGAATTCTGGGTTGGACTTGGTGATGCTGAGGGACTTTTCCAACCTGAATGTTTCTGTGGTTCTGTGATTATCAAGTCACAGATGTAGTTGTACAGCTGCTTCTGTGCAGCAGTGTTTCTGGCTGGCCAATGTGCTGCGTAATTGTGCAAGCGAAAAGGCATGAACAAGTTTGAAAGTGATGTTTGTGACAGAGCTGTCACTGTGATTTCCCTTTTGCTTTTACATGCTGTAAATTATGTCTACACGTGGATTCCTCTGTCAGTGTCCCTGTATCCAGGCTGTGCTGTTGTTCAGGAGACATGTTTTGAAGCAGTGAGCATTGCAGCCACCATTAATATAAGAATAACAGGATCACAAAATGTTAGGGGTTGGAAGGGACCTTGAAGGATCATTGAGTTCAACTCCCCTGCCACAGCAGGATCACCTAGGACAGGACACACAGGAGTGCATCCAGGTGGGCTTTGAATGTCTTCAGAGAAGACCTCACAACCCCCTTGGGCAGCCTGTCCCAATGTTCTGTCACCCTCTGAGCAAAAAAGTTTTGCTTTACATGGAACCTTCTCTGCACCAGCTTGAACCCACTGCCCCTTGTCCTGTGGTTGCACATCTCTGAGCAGAGCCTGGTTCCATCCTCCTGACACTCACCCTTCACATCTTCATAAACATCCATGAAGTCACCCCTCAGTCTCCTCTCCTCCAAGCTAAAGCCCCCCAGCTCCATCAACCTTTCCTTGTAAGGAAGATGTTGCACTCCATTAATTATCTTAGTGGCTCTGTGCTGGACTCTTTCAAACACATCTCTGTGAAGAGCCTGGCTCCATCCTCCTGGTGTTTGCCCTTCATGTATTCATCAAGAGAAGAAAGCAAGCGGAGCCCTCTCTGTTCATTCGAACTTCAGGGTCTATCGCTCCAGCTGCCACAGGCCAGCTCCAAACTCTAAACTGTTACTCCAGGTCCAGCAGTGTCTGCATTAAGTCCAGGACATGGAGCTGCAGCAGCTCAGTGACACTGATAGATGATCTCCTACTGTCAGTGGGTAGAGGGCAGTCATTAATTCTCATTCTCCCCTGGCTCTTTCTACAGCGTTTGATGTGTCAGGCCAGAAGTTGATGCTGTCTTACCAGGAGGTAGTGACAGGGTGCAGAGCTCTAAAGCGACTTAGCCTTGTCCCAGGTCTACAGAGTGGTGACACTCTCCTGATTTTGAAGCCTTGCTAATCCTAAAAGGAAATGCAGAAATTGAAAATGCTATCTGCAGGGTTTCGTTGTTGCCTCTGCCTCAGCGATGATATTAGCGATGCTAATTGCAGCTCCGTCTCGGGCGATGCTTATCTGTGTGGGAGGGCAGCGCTTTCAGAAGGGCTGACTTCCAGGCTGTGTAATGAACTCCTCTGGGAATAGAGAGCTGCCTTGCATTTTGTGCTGAGAGCTGATGATGGAATTTCTTAACGTTTTGCATCCTTTAATGTGCTAAACCAGACGCAAGCAGACTTGAAAAGGGAAGGGGGGGGAGGTTGTGTGTGGAAATAAAAGGCGACGACGAGGATGCCGCATCGGCATAAATAATTTTCTTTGATATGGGCTGTCTGAAGAAGTACTGTGGGGCAAAGAAAGCTCCTGAAGGAGCTGAGTTTTTAAGCTTCCTCTTTTTTTTTTTTTAAAAAAAAGCTATTTCTAAGCCATTTGCTACTTGGAAGAGTTTTTTCTTTTTCCCAGAAATTAGTTGTGTGTTGAACTCGGCAGATAAAGTCTCAACGTTCGAGGAAGCTGTGCTGTAGTTTGAAACCAAGCTTAAGGGCTTAGAATTCCTGTCAAGTCCAAAATTAACATATGTAACCTTATTCCTAGGGTAGATGCTGGGATTTTTGGCTGAGGGAAATAAATTAAACATATAGGTAAGGCACATCATAAACCTGAAGTCGGTGGTAAAACTCCTGTGAACTTGTAGGAGATCAATTTCAGTGCGAATGTGCTTTGGCAAGCGCTGTGCTGGATGTGCGTGAGGGAGTGTTTTTCAAAGCTGCTTTTGTGAATCCCAATAAGCTGGGAAAGAGGATAGAGGCTGTGTGCTCTGCTGAGTGCAGTAGTGGATTTGGAGCTTGGGAGACACAGTTCTGTTCTTGTTCCTGACTTTGAGTGACTGTTAGTTGAGGGAAACCAAATCGCTTCTCTTATTTTGCCTTAGATAATGTTTTCCTGAGATGTACTTTAAATTGAATTGGTGAAAAATACTACATTCATCTAAAAGAGAAACTTAACTTTTAAACTAATCCTTTTCAGTGTAGCTGAAGTCAACTTCAGAGTTGTTTGAAAAAAAACCCACAACAAAACCTTAAAATCTACCATCACCAATCACAGAATGGTTTAGGTTGGAAGGGACCTCAAAGATGACCCAGTTCCAAGCCCCTGCCATAGGCAGGGAGACCTCCCACTAGAACAGGTTGCTCAAGGCCTCATCCAACCTGGCCTTGAACAGCTCCCTGGGCAACCTGTGCCAGTGTCTCACCACTCTTCACTGTAAAGAAATTCTTCCTGACATCCACTTTAAATTTCCCCTCTGCCAGTTTCATATAATCATAGAATCAACCAGGTTGGAAGAGACCTCCAAGCTCATCCAGTCCAGCCTATTACCCTATGCAGTCAACTAGACCATGGCACTAAGTGCCTCGTCCAGGCTTTGCTTCAACACCTCCAGGGACAGCAACTCCACCACCTCCCTGGGCAGCCCATTCCAATGCCAATCACTCTCTCTGCCAACAACTTCCTCCTCACAGCCAGCCTAGACCTCCCCTGGCACAACTTGAGACTGTGTCCCCTTCTTCTCTTGCTGCTTGCCTGCCAGCAGAGCCCAACCCCACCTGGCTACAACCTCCCTGCAGGCAGCTGCAGGCAGCAATGAGCTCTGCCCTGAGCCTCCTCTGCTGCAGGCTGCACACCCCCAGCTCCCTCAGCCTCTCCTCACAGGGCTGTGCTCCAGGCCCCTCACCAGCTTCATTGTCCTTCTCTGGACACCTTCCAGCACTTCAACATCTCTCTTGAATTGAGTAGCCCAGAACTGGACACAGCACTCAAGGTGTGGCCTGACCAGTGTTCAGTTGGCGTAGATGATCTCCAAGGTCCCTTCTAACCTGAGCCATTCTGTGCTTGAAGCTATAAATACTCTGGGAGGTGAGATGGAGATCTGCTTGTCTAACGCCAAGAGCTGTAACTCTTTGCTAATGCAATTTTCCTCCTATTTCCTGAGTTATCATGTTAATGCTAATGTCCAATTAGAATTAATAATGGACCTTGCCTCAGGACCAGGAGTGAATAAGAAGTAGCTTCTCATGAAACTTTAGCTTTTAACATTTCTATGGCCAGATACTTCATCTGCTTGTGACATTAATCTGTGTGGACACCATGACCCTTTTTCCTTTAGCTCGCTTGTCACAACTTTTGTGGCAGTGGACCCAGGCTGCTTTGTTGTGGTTGGATTGGCAGTTTGGAGAGATGATGTTTGTGACTCAGTTCTGTGCTTTTGTGTGGAGTTAACCAATTCTGTTCTTGCTCTTAATGCTGCTCCACTCTTGCTCTGTTATTCACTTGTCTTAAATTCAGATTGAGCCATCTGATACTGGAGCATGTCATCTTGTGTACTTGCACAGGATCTAATTCAATGGGGCCTGGTTACTAATTGGATCTTTTGGGTGCTCACATAATAGAGATAATTAGTAATAAATGTGCAGCTGTATTAGCAAGTAGTGTTCACAGCATGCAATATAATGCATGACAGTTAAGCTCCTGTGTGCTGCTTTAGTTCCTACTGAATGTGTTTGAGAAGTCCTTGCTCTTTTTTCTTTGCTGATGTGGTGCTGCCCAGAGCTGCTCTCTCTAGTCTGATATAAGTGTGAATACCTTAATTAACTTAATGAAATATATCTGCTCAGGGCACATCCAAATAATATTCAATAACCTCGTGCTCAGCAGTCTGCAAGCTTTCTCCCAAGAAAGCTTCAGCTATCATCTGGGTAAAAATTAAAGCCTGACATTAAGCACAGAAGTTTAGGCTTATGCCACAGTGCTCCAGGTGGGGTTTAAAGGGGCAGAATCCTCTCCCTCACCCTGCTGCCCACACTTCTCCTGCTGCAGCCCAGGCTCTGGTTGCTCTCTGGGCTGCAAGAGCACACTGCTGGCTCACGTTGAGCTTCTCATCCACCAGCACCTCCCAAGTCCTTCAGGGCTGCTCTCAAACCAGTCCCAGCCCAGCCTACCCTGGTGCCTAGGATTGCCCCAGTGCAGCTGCAGGACCTTGCACTTGATCTGGTTGAACCAGGTCATTTAGTCCAACCCCTCCCCTAAATGATCTGGAAGATCATTTTGTCCAACACTCCAGATGCCACCAGGTATACCTGTACTGAGTCACTGTAGCAGGTACACCTGTTGGCATCTGGGGGTTTTTGGCTACTGCAATGGGCTGCCCAGGGGAGTGGTGGAGTCGCCGTCCCTGGAGCTATTCAAGGCAGGATTGGACGTGGCACTTGGTGCCATGGTCTAGCCTTGAGCTCTGTGGTAACAGGTTGGACTTGATGATCTATGAGGTCTCTTCCAACCTTGGTGATACTTTGATGCTGTGACTAAATGATCTTTCTAGGTCCCTTCCAGCCTCTGACATTCTGTAACAACCTTATGAAGTTGGCTTGGGCACACCTCTCCAGCCTGTTAAGGTCCCTCTGGATGGATCCCTTCCCTCCAGCCTGTCAGGTGTGATAATTGCATTGCACTAAGTTGTCTGCTTTCCTGAAGCAGTAGGTTTAAACTTTTATCTGTCAAAAAAACCCAACCAAAACCTTCTAAAATGCTGTTTCAGCAAAGTCTCTCATGATTGCTTTTTTTAGCACATACAATCAATCCAAATAGTAGAGATTTAGAGGATACACTCTTAAGTGTACTATTTTTTATGTTGCCTTTGCAGGTACATGATGCTGATTGATGGCAAGAATGAAGTTTACATGATTGATAGAGACAATTCCATCTTTCATGTCTCTAATCTGGAGTTTCCATTTCGCAAGGATCTTCGCACACATCTAACGAACACTCTTCTGGATGGGGTAAGGAGCCTGCTGTGGAATTGCTGTAACAATTTCAGTGTCATTTGCTTGTGTTTAGAGACAGGGCCACCTGTTTTTTTTCTTTAGGCCTGGATCAGTGGGATTTCAGGAGTAATATATGCTCAGTCGTTGAATCGCTTCATAAGTCATTCTCTGTCTGCAGAGCAGCAGTGGTGACTGCTCTGGGGGGAGCTGTTTGTCTATGAATTAAAACAAGGTGTTGAGGTGACAGTCTTTGAATATGAGAAAAGGCTTGAAGGGAAGCAGAAGAAAATTATTGCAGGGCCTCATCTTTTGTTACAGCTTTATGTGTTCATGGTCAGTTTGATTTGTTTAATGTCAGTATTCTGGAATTTCATGACATGGGCATAGAATCATAGAATCAAGCAGGTTGGAAGAGACCTCCAAGATCATCCAGTCCAACCTATCACCTAGGCCTATCCAGTCAACCAGACCATGGCACTGAGTGCCCCATCCAGGCTTGTCTTGAACACCTCCAGGGCCAGTGACTCCACCACCTCCCTGGGCAGCCCATTCCAATGCCAATCACTCTCTCTGCCAACAACTTCCTCCTAACATCCAGCCTAGACTTACCCCGGCACAACTTAAGACTGTGTCCCCTTGTTCTATTGCTGGTTGCTTGGCAGAAGAGCCCAACCCCAGCTGGCTACAGCTTCCCTTCAGGTACCTGTAGAGAGCAATGAGCTCTGCCCTGAGCCTCCTCTTCTCCAGACTGCACACCCCCCGCTCCCTCAGCCTCTCCTCATAGTGTTTGTGTTCCAGGCCTTTCACCAGCTTTGTCTCCCTTCTCTGGACACCTTCCAGTCACATCTCTGGATAGGTTTTGTGGATCTATGCCATTGCTTGTTCTATTTATTTTCAGTTTATCTGAATTATTGCCTAATTTAGATACAGAATCATAGAATGGTTTAGGTTGGAAGGGACCTCAAAGATCACCTAGTTCCAACCCCCTGCCGTAGGCAGGGACACCTCCCACTAGAACAGGTCCCTCAAGGCCTCATCCAACCTGGCCTTTTGTTTAAGACTAAAAACACTTCTAAGTTGCAGTAGTAACTTAAATTATGTAAGTTTGCTATTAAACTTTTCCAGCTAGTTGTAAAACAAGCTGTACAATGTCTGCATTTGCTGCTTGTAATGTTCTTGCTAAGCTTTTCAGAACAGTAGCTACAAGATTGTTCCTTTCCTGACCATCCTGTTTTACAGGAGTAAAAGAGCTTCATTAGCTCTTACACTGAATACCTGTCAGTGTAGATGTACACAGTTGCCTATCATGAGAGCATTGGAGGCTCTCTTCTGTCACTCTTGCTGAAGTGCTGAGATGCTCTTCCACATTGCTCTTCTGAAGCCTAATTCACCTTTCAGATACAGAGACCATATTGTCACCATTACATTTCTTTCCTTTCTCAAGCCTTTTGTTGTCAGTGTCTTATGTGAAATGTCACTTCTGTGAGTGATCTGTCTTCCTGAACACACATTTCCATGTGAAGTATGTAAAAAATGAGTCTGTGAGGATAATTATTGCGAGGAACAATGCACTGTCTCAGGGACAGAGGAGCAAATAATGGAGTACTTTCCACCACCTCTGCTTCACTGAAAAATTCAGAGCAGAATGCAAGAAATGCCCTGCTGTCAGCTCAGAAGTGGTTGTACAAGCTGTCATGTCTGGTAGGAGTCTCATCAGCCAGGCAGCTTCCTAATGGCATACATAATAGTGTTCTTAATAGCATACATTAGGTTCTATAGTGCTGAGACAAAAAGCTTGGTACTATTTTTTTTCCCACTGCTCTTTCTAAGGCTCTTGAGCAAGTAATGGCTTGCCAGTGTCCAGATGGTGCAATCTTAGGTGTGCTTCAGGGAAAGTGCTGCTCTCCTTTGTGTGTTTCAAAACACAGTTTAGTAAGGATGACAAATGTGTGCATGGTGGAAGACAGGGCTGCACCTCCATTGAGGTACGCGCATAAACGCGGCTGTGGGGCTCGGCAGAAGGGCTCTCATCTGCTCTTTTTTGTTTCTCAGATTTCTAGTGTAAGGCTCTTAAGAACAGATGAAATTCTCTAAGTTGCATGAGTCATGGATTGTAACTTATTGTTCTGTAGAAGTTTGATGTTACAGTGCATTTCAGTATTGCACTTCATTGGCATAAATGCAGCCTTACTGTGATTTACCCCCAGTTTTTTCCATGAGGTGGAAAGGAAAATGATATTAACTGAACAAGTGTTGCCTGAACAAAATGCTTAGAGATAAAACTAAAACCTTTCAGTGGAGAAATACTTTTTGTAGTACAGATTTCTAAACTGAAGTGTGATGAGTTTAAAAACCCCCAAAACCTGTTGATGGAATGTTTTCTTTTTTACTTGAAATTCCTTTCAGCAGGCTTGAGAATAAAATTGCCTATTATCAGAAGAGCTTCACTTTGTAACTGAATATTGGTTTAGTGTTGATGCCAAATGGTAATTTCATAGAATCATAGAATCAGGCAGGGTTGGAAGGGACCACAAGGATCATCTAGTTCCAACCCCACTGCTGTGAGCAGGGACACCCTACCCTAGATAAGCCTGGCCTTAAACACCTCCAGGGATGGGGCTTCAACCACCTCCCTAGGCAACACACTCCAGGCTCTCACCACTCTCATGCTGAACAACTTCTTCCTCGCATCCAGTCTGACTCTCCCCACCTCCAGCCTTGCTCCACTCCCCCTAGTGCTATCACTCCCTGATAGCCTAAAAAGTCCCTCTCTAGCTTTTTTGTAGGCGCTTTTCAGATCCAGGAAGGCCACAAGAAGGTCACCTGGGAGCCTCCTCTTCTCCAGACTGAGCAGCCCCAACTCTCTCAGTCTGTCCTCATAGCAGAGGTGCTGCAGCCCTCTGCTCATCCTCATGGCCCTTCTCTGGACACACTCCAGCACATCCCCATCCTTCTTGTATGGTTGCATATTTCTATGATTGTTCTTTTATTCTGGATATAGGTGTAATTTCTTTCATGTTTTTAATCCATGGTCATGTATTAACACCTGTGTTAACATATTTTGCTAGTTAGTGTTGAGGTGCTGTTGCACTTAATTCTGTGATTACAGATTGAAGTAGTTCATACTTATGAGGAGAGGCTGAGGGAACGAAGTGTCTTTAGTTTGGAGAAGAGGAGACTGAGAGATGACCTCATTAATGTTTATATATATGTAAAGGGTGAGTGCCAAGAGGATGGAGTTAGGCTCTTCCTGTGTCCAATTTTGGGCTCCTCAGTTCAAGAGAGACAGGAACCTGCTAGAAAGAGTCCGGTAGAGAGCCATGAGGATGAGTGGGAGACTTGAGCATCTCCCCTACACAGAGAGACTGAGAGCCCTGGGGCTGCTTAGTCTGGAGAAGAGAAGACTGAGAGGAGATCTGATCAATGTCTACGAATACCTGAGGGGTGGGTGTCAAGTGAAGGAGGCCAAACCCTTCTCAGTGGTGCACAGCAAGAAGCCAAGGAGCAGTGGATACAAACTGGAACACAGAAGGTTTCAGCTCAACATGAGGAGAAACTTCTTTAGAGTGAGGTTGACAAAGCCCTGGCACAGGCTGTCTAGAGAGGTTGTGGAGTCTCCTTCTCTGGAGGCATTCAAACCCACCTGGATGCATTCCTGTGTGAACTACCCAGGGTGATCCTGCTTTGGCAGGGAGGTTGGACTCGATCTCTGGAGGTCCCTTCCAACCTCTAAGATTCTGTGATTCTTGGTGATGCCCAATGCCAGGACAAGAGGCACTGGGTGGAAGTTAAGGCAGAGGAAGTTCCATGGAAACATAAGGAAAATGTTTTCCCTTTGAGGGTGACAGAATCCTTTAAGAGGCTGCCCATGGGGGTTGTGGAGTCTCTCTCTCTGGAGATACTCAAAAGCTACCTGGATGTGTTCCTGTGTGATCTGCTCTAGGTGCTGCTGCTGTGGCAGGGGGGTTGGAGTGGATGAGCTTTCCAGGTCCCTTCCAGCCCCTGGCATTCTGGAATGCTGTGGTACTTCCTGCCCCTAAAGTAGCTTTCTCTCTTTCAGAGAGTTAAAGTTTAGAATAAGGTGGCCCAGTTTGCATTCCTTTACAGTATGAGACATAGATCTCGGTGCCTTGCAGCAGAACAGCTCCTCGTGTTAAGAATACACAAGATTAAGTAATTTCTCCTAACTTTATTTAGAGTGACAGCATATATAAAAGTTTGATAAAGGCAATTTCCATGAATTCATGGTTCACTTCAAGCTGAAATTACTTGCAGCAGCTCTTACTATGATCAGTAACGTTTTGGGCGATGTACTCATCTCCAGCTCTTCAGCTGTGATTGTTCTCCTGGTGTGGAAGAAAGTCTTCTGCAAAGCTTATTAAAGCTGATTTGAATATTACCTACAGGTGACTGTATAATATGAAATATTCCTTCAGAAGCCAAGCTTTTTGCATCCCTACTTCTGTTTGAGGGAGCAGATAGATGTTTTTGTTCAGATGTTTTTGGCTGTCACGCAAGGAAACCAATTAGTTATTGCCAGGGACCTTCTTGGCATTCTGCATAGCTTTGGAACAGTGGAGTTAGGAAATGCAGAGGTATTCTTAAGCTTGAAATCTCTTTTTCCCCAATTTTAATACAAATTTGTATAGATTTTATTTATGTTTAAAATACTGTTCACACTTGAAGGCTTAGGAGGCCAAAAATGGTGAGGGAGATTGCAATTGCTTTGTGTTTCTGTTTCGAACACAGACACCACTTATTTGGAATCTCCCTCAGAAATGGCATAGCTTAAAAGTTTTATTTGTTTCTGGTTGCAAAGAGAGGTACCTCATGCAAAATAGATCTATTTATTCATCTAGTTATTGAAAACCCCACTCTTTTCATTCCTGAGATACAAGCAGTAACTAGAATTGTGTTAAAGCTAAACAGACAAAGGAAAGGCAAAACCCCAGGAGGAAAAGCAACAAGCAGATGTGTGATTAGATCTGGTTCCATGCTCCATGTCAATAAAAAAAATCATTCTGCAAATGGCTGGTAAAATGAGATTTTTTTGCTTTCTGATTAAATTTTGGATTGTTTTAAGGCCAACTTGCTTGCTGAATAAGTGATTGAAGGGGGAAAAAACCCCACCCAAAGTCCACGAGCTGTCAGTCTAGCATTGTTCTTTTGGTTCTTATCTGAAAGCTCTTGGCAGAGTTGTTGTTTCTGATATGCTGCAAGGCTATGCTCTGCAGCACCAGAAGATTGAGGGAAGATTAATACAAGCAGAGTTTTGCCAGGTTGTGCTGAAGAACTTGGACTTAGTTCTGTAAGCCTGCAGGTTAAGCTTATACCTAAACCAGCAGCTACTGGGCAGGCGGTGAAGCAGTGGAAATGTTGCAGCCCGATGTAGTGGCTGTAAATCTGGCCAGGATCTATAAAAGGAAATGCATGGACACAGGTGTGGTTTATGGCTACTTCTGTGTTCTGTTCTCATGCCATGGGAGTGATTTTTTTTTTAGTTATCTGGAAGTTGTCTTAAATGTGGTGTTGAGGATGTCACATTACTGCTCAGATGGGAAGGAGAGAGTTTGAATGAGAGCAGTTCTCACGTACCGCATTTCCCCTCTAGTCTCTCAACTTGCTTTTGAGGTCCATTCCCTGAGGGATCTTTCAGTTTTCATCATTTCAAGGAGGATTCTGCAACCAGACTGTTAATTAATGATGTGTTAGAGTATTTCTAACCCAAATCGTTCTTATGATCACTTTACAGCTTTTGCCTGATGAAACTGTGTTGCTGTAACTAATGGAGCAGTGAATGTTGTTGTCGTGACAGAGATGAGCTGCACAAGAATTTGTCATCTCTGCTTCTGAGCCATATTGTGCTACTGTTTGCTTGCTTTGGTAGCTGGGATTTCAGTCAGGATGTGAGAAGGGAACAGTAGGCAGGGGTGGAAGAAAAGAAGTGAAGATACGAGCAAAGAGACCAGTTTGACCAGTAATAGAGGCAAAAAAGGTTGATACATGACCAAAGAAGTAGAGAACAAACTTTTCTTTGTAATATTCATTCTGTCTTGAAACTACTGGAGAAAAGGACTGGGGAGGTTGGCTGATGAGAAGAGGCTGTGCAACCTAAGGTTAGTTAGCCTGGAGAAGAGAAGCCTCAGGAGGGACCTTATCACTTTCCACTGCTACCTGAACCGAAGCTGTAGTCAGGTGGGGGTCAGGGTCTGCTCCTAGACGACGTGTGGCAACTTGTGGCATGACCTAAAGCTGTACTGGGGAGCTTTAGGTCTGATGTTAGGAAGCACTTCCTGATGGAAAGGGTAATTAGGCACTGGAACGGAGTGCCCAGGGAGGTGGTGGAGTTGCCCTCCCTGGAGGTGTTTAAGGCAAGCTTGGATGTGGCACTTAGGACCATGGTCTAGTCGATGTGGTGGTGTTAGGTCATAGGTTGGACTTGATGATCCGAGAGGTCTATTCCAGCCTCACTAATTCTGTGATTCCAGGGATGGTTTCAGAATCATTCCTGGCTGCATTTAGTAATTATTCTGAAGTAGAATATCCAGAGATTCAGATTTTGAAAACTGGGTGTAAAATCTTATGAGGCACTAAATGTTTTCAGGGTTTTAATAGGTAAATGCTGAGGCTCTGAAGATGCACACTGAGGAAATGAGTCTTTAATCCTTAGACACACGCTCAGTTAAATGCCTTGCAACAATTTGTTTCACCTTCTAATGTGATTGAAACTTTAAAGAACTATGGTAGCATTCTTTCTTTTTGCTATGTTATTAATTTCTCCTGGTTATTAATTACTAGCAAGAATTCTGGGTAGGATTTCCTCCCTTCTTCTTTCTTTTTTGTGTTGTGGGACTTGTTTTGGGTTGGGTTTTTTTTGTGTGTTTGTGGTGTTGTTCATAGAATCATAGAATTAACCAGGTTGGAAGAGACCTTCAAGCTCATCCAGTCCAACCTAGCACCCAGCCCTATCCAATCAACCAGACCATGGCACTAAGTGCCTCATCCAGGCTTTGCTTGAACACCTTCAGGGATGGTGACTCCACCACCTCCCTGGGCAGCCCATTCCAATGCCAATCACTCTCTCTGACAACAACTTCCTCCTAACATCCAGCCTAGACCTCCCCTGGCACAACTTGAGACTGTGTCCCCTTGTTCTGTTGCTGGTTGCCTAGCAGCAGAGCCCAACCCCAGCTGGCTACAGCCTCCTTTCAGGTAGTTGTAGACAGCAATGAGGTCCCCCCAAGCTCCTCTTCTGCAGGCTAACCAGTTCTTTGTTAGTTTATCAACTAAACTATGTCTCTTTAATATTATAGGAAGCTTGTTGAACAGATGTAAGCACCAGCTTAAGATGTACATGTAAGATGTACATATTTGTGTGTACCATTAAGTTATGGAGACCTTCTTATGGCCTTCCAGTATCTGAAGGGGCCTATAAGAAAGCTCATGAGGGACTTTTTAAGGTGTCAGATAGTGACAGTACTGAGGGGAATGGATCCAAGCTAGAGGAGGGGAGAGTCAGATTAGACTTCAGGAAGAAGTTCTTCAGCGTAAGAGTGGTGTGGCACTGGCACAGGTTGCCCAGGCAGGTGTTGGAAGCCTCATCCCTGGGTGTTTTGAAGGCAAGGCTGAATGTGGCTCTGGGCAGCTTGATCTAATGTCAGGCTGTAGGGCAAGGTTGGAACTAGATGATGCTTGAGGTCCTTTCCAACTCTGGCAATTTTGTGGTTGTGGGAGCACTTTTGTGTCTGGATGCTGACTGTTCAGAATAGGCTTTCTTCCAGCTGACATATTTTCAAGATGGTTTAGCAGGGTATCTGGGAAGTTAATGAATTTCACATAATATGAATAGAATTTGTGATGTTTCTGTTTGAAGGAACTTTGCTGTTTAGTCACAATGCAGCACTCAAGCAAATTGCAGTTGTCACTGCTGCCTGGGCTGCTTTTAACATGAAAACATCCAACCTGAGCATAGAAAATGTGTGTTAATGCTTGTTCACTTCTTTCTGCTACACTTCTCATTGTGGCTGAAATGTCCCCAAATGCTTGCTTGGCTTGGGATTGCAGTTCTTATTGAGGCTTCTAATAGCTTGTTGTTCACTCAGAAGCAGTGCTTCTGAAAGCTGTGGGGAAACTAACAGATGAATGTTGCTGATCAGAACGTGGAGCCTTTGTACAGCTTCCAGGCTTTGTATCGAGTGCTTCATGAAGCCATTTGAGCCCCCAGCTATGTTTGTAATCCTGCCTTACTGTAAAAGCTTTCTCCTAATGAAGATGTTAGCAGTGTGTGATTGAATCATAGGATCATAGAATAGAATCATAGCATCAGTCAGGGTTGGAAGGGACTACAAGGATCATCTAGTTCCAACCCCCCTGCCATGGGCAGGGACACCTTGCCCTAGAGTAGGCTCGCCACAGCCTCATCCAGCCTGGCCTTAAACACCTCCAGCCATGGGGCCTCAACCACCTCCCTGGGCAACCCATTCCAGCCTCTCACCACTCTCATGATGAAGAACTTCCTCCTCATGTCCAGTCTGAACCTACCCATCCTCAGCTTCACTCCATTCCCTCCAGTCCTGTCCCTCCTTGATAGCCTAAAAAGTCCCTCCCCAGCTTTTTTGTAGTCCCCCTTCAGATCCTGGAAGGCCCCAGGAAGGTCACCTGGGGGAGCCTCCTCTTTTCCAGCCCGCACAGCCCCAACTCTTTCAGTCTGTCCTCATAAATTGCATCATGACTGCATCATGCTTACCTGTCCTTGCACTAAGTGTACAGCATCCCTTCTGTATCCATGAAATCAATGCAACTGTCATCTCTTTTGTCTTTTAAGGAGATGATCATCGACAAGGTGAATGGCCAAGTTGTCCCTCGGTACTTGATATATGACATTATTAAGTTTAATGTAAGTACTCTCACTTTTACTGCTTTTATCATCAGTTATTGCAGCTCATTTTCTCTTTTAATCTCATTGTGTAGCAGCTTCAGAGGAAAACAGCAGAAGTGTTTGGGTATTTTGTTAGCAGCAAGCCATGCATTGCATTGGAGATTGAAAGTAGCCTTATAATAGCTGCTGATTTATTTTGACCTGCTGAAGACAGGGTGGTGCCTTGAAACAGCCCTTGGAATGTTGCCCATTTCCAGAGCATGCTTGGACTATTTAGACAGATAAGTTGAGAAGGGATGGGGAAATTAGTCCATAAGTGGTAAATCTATTACAAGAGCATCACAGTAGTCCTTGTTAAGCTGCTCCACCACCTCTCTCTCAAGTTTATCTTAGAAATCATGCAACAAGTCCTCTGCTAAGCCCTCAGGAGCAGCCTTACACTGAAAATGCTTGATAGATAAATCTGTTGTGGAAGTTGTAGGGAAAAGAAAAAGAGAAGCCTTTGTTGATAGGTAGGAGTGAAGTTTTTGTGGTCACAAGAATGTGCTGGTAAGTAGTGGAGAAAATGAGAATTGTTTTGTTCTTTAAAGCAGCTTTCAAATATGGTAGAAGTTTGAGTGGTGCCAAAGGGGCCTCTTGAATGTTGTTTATATGTGTGTACATGTGGAGTTTGAAGTCACTCAGGGATCTTATGGTAGTCTTTCCTTATGAAGAGCTAACCTTGGCAGTGTGTTCCACTTGCTAGTCCTTACTATAGCAATCAGTTTTCTAGTGATCTCTCTGTTAAATTTAAGGAACAGAGAATGTCCTTCAGGAAGGATGAATTTAACCATATGTATTTATGTATATGTTTAAAAGAAGATTGACCTAACTAGTGAAACAGAAAGTATGCCCTGGATGATGTGTTTCATTGGGATAGAGTTAGCTTTCTTCCTGGCAGCTCCTAGGGCCCTGTGTTTTGGGGTTGTGATCACAGCAGTGCTGATAGGACAGGGATGTGCTAGATACTGCTAAGCAGTGCTTACAGAGTGCTCACTCCAGGGATGAGGACAGGGAGCAATGGATGGAAGCTGCAGCACAGGAGGTTCCAGCTCAACACAAGGGGGAACTTCTTTACTGAAGGGTCCCAGAGCCCTGGCACAGGCTGCCCAGAGAGGCTGTGGAGTCTCCTTCTCTGGAGCCTTTCCAGGCCTGTCTGGATGCATTCCTTTGTGACCTGAGCTAGATTGTATGGTCCTGCTCTGGCAGGGGGGTTAGACTTGATGATCTCTTTGTGTCCCTTCTGACTCCTGACATCCTGTGAGCCTGTGAAAAGGCTAGGGGGTTGCTCACTGAGTTGGGAGGGGACACAAATGAGACAAATCATAGAATCAACCAGTTTGGAAGAGACCTCCAAGCTCATCCAGTCCAACCTAGCACCCAGCCCTGCCCAAGCAACCAGACCATGGCCTAATCCAGTCTTTGCTTGAGCACCTCCAGAGACAAGGACTCCACCACCTCCCTGGGCAGCCCATTCCAATGCCAATCACTCTCTCTGCCAACAACTTCCTCCTAACATCCAGCCTAGACCTCCCCTGGCACAACTTGAGACTGTGTCCCCTTGTTCTATTGCTGGTTGCCTGGCAGAAGAGACCAACCTCACCTGGCTACAACCTCCCTTCAGGGAGAGGACCCCCACTGACCAAAGAGATTCTGTGAGTATCACTCAGCAAACAGGAAAAATGATCAGAGGGTTTGTAGAAGATTGTTAAGGTTTGGGCAAAAGGCTACTTTTGAGCAGAGCTGTAAATGCTTTAAAGCTTGTTTGGTTTTATTTGTTGTTGGTGGTGTTTGTGTTTTAAATGCAGTGGGAATGAGGGAGGAGTTAGCTATTATGCAATACTGTTTTGATGTCAAGGACACATTAAGATCATGTTATCAGTGTGAGTGCAAGCAGGGCTTCAGCTGCAAGAAGGCATTAGCAATGGTCCTGCTGCAAAGATTAAAAAGCATAACAGTTTTTTTTTAGGCTAATTTTAGAAGCTTAATTACAAAAATGGGCACCTGGGGATGTTTGGCTTGGCAAGAAATGATCAACAGAGTTTTATCATCAAGAGAGGTAAATGTATTAAAAACTTGTGTTTGGCAGGACAGGATAAGTTCCTTCTTAAGTTGCCCAAGTTAGATTTGCATAAATTTTCCTAGCAGAGCTTCAAATCAAATAATTACCCAAAGCATCAGTCCTGTTCAAAAACAAAACATTCTCCCTCACTTCCAAAACAAACTACTCCCTCTCAAATTAAACCCCCCCAAACAACCTGACAGCTACATGAGGTGACCCTTCTCATACAATCAACCAGGTTGGAAGAGACCTCCAAGCTCATCCAGTCCAACCTAGCACCCAGCTCTATCCAATCAACCAGAGGTGTTGAAGAAGACTGGATGAGGCACTTAGTGTGCACCACACAGCTTGGTGTCATCTGGAAACTTGCTGAGGCTGCACTCAGTCCCTCTGCCCATGGCACGGGCAAAGATGTTGAACAAGACTGGTCCTAGGCTTGATCCCTGAGGGACTCTGCTTGTCACTGGCCTCCAGTTGGACATGGACACATTGAGAGCCACTCTTTGGGTGTGCCCATCAAGCCAGTTCTTTATCCATGTTGTGGTCCACTCATCAAACCCATGTGTCACTGGCTTGGATACTCTGCCTTCTAACAAGAGGTAATGTGGAAAATGAAGACAGGTACCTGAACAAAGCCCAAAAAGCTTAGCCTGGCTTCTCTGTGTCTGAGTTAAATACCATGACCACTGCTGCCTTTTTAGGAGCAGAAATTGTGAGAATGCATCTTTATTCTTACTGCTGTATGCTTAAAGTTTCAGCCTATATTTGGGATCTTTGGTTTTTTCAGTGGTTTTGTTCAGTTGGTCCCTTGAGCCTCTGGCATTTGAAAAGTTGAGTTTTGAATTGGTGATTTAAGAGAAAGCAGTGCTCTGCTGGTAATGGATCACCTGGGAGTACAAGTAGCAGTTTGTATGCAGTGTGGTGGTTTGGGGAGGACCTTATAGAATCATAAAGCTGAATGGTTCAGTACATCACAGGATCTTTATTCAGACTTAGGATTTCACCTGAGTGTGACCCAGAGGAGGTAAGGAGGTCAGCTTAAACAAGGGTAACTTGTTCAGCACTAGGGAATGGCAACAGAAGCTTATCAGGGAGTAGAGGCTGTAGAAACAAATGTAAGAGAATATCAAGGTATAAAAATGAGAGAAAACTGATGGGCAAGGACCTGCCTTTTACAGATCCTAATCATAGAATGGTCTGGGCTGGAAGGGAACTCCAAAAGTCATCCAGTCCACCCCCTGCAGTCAGCAGGGACATTCTCAACTAGTTCAGGTCACCCAGAGCCCTGTTTAGCCTCACTTTGAGTATCTCCAGGGATGGGCACCCAAACCACCTCCCTGGGCATCCTGTTCCAGTGTCCTCATCCTGGCATTACAAGACCTTGCCCATAGTCTCTCCTCAGACTTCCTGTAGGCTCCATTCAGATTCTGGAGTGCTCCTTGGCTTATTGCTGTTGACTGCTGCAAAGACTTTGGCCCCCTCCACTTAACATCCGCCCCTCAGAGATTTGGACACATTGCTCAGATCTCCTCTCAGCCTTCTCTTCTCCAGACTAAACAGCCCTATTGGTATGAGTCTGAGCAAGGCCAAGTGACAAACTCCTGCCCTTGGACCAGTACAGTCCTGTGCAACTCTACAGGCTTAGGGATTTGCTCTTCAGAGATGACCTTATTTTGAGAAGCTTTTTCTCTGCTGTGCCTAGAAGTACAGACACTAAACTTAATCTGCTCTTTCTTTCCCCTTAGTTCAGTAATAAAAAGCAAGACTGGGATAGCATAGGAGCTAATTAGTGCATTCTTAACCAGAACACTGCAGATGAGTATCTTCCCTTTCCCTTTGCAACCCTGCCCTTTAGATTTTGTGCACTCTATCCAAGTTTTCATGAGGCCAGATTGCAGCAGTAAGCATAGACTGGATGCTTGGGAAAGAAGAATTCTTTTAGTGTTCAGGAAGGGAGGATCATTTTGATTAAATCTAATACTCTGTGCATTAAATTAAGTCGAGAGCACCATGACTTTGCTTGCCATCCTGCATTAAAAAATGATGTGGATAGTGGCTAAGATTTGTCATGGTAGCCCTGCATGCTGATCATAAATCCTGCCTGTGGCCACTGTGCTGACTGAATTAATGCATGAATTTTTAAATTAATTGGTTTGGGTTTTTTTTTTTTTGCTTGTTTGTTTGTTTGAAATCCCTATAAAATATTAGCATGTCTGAATTTTCCTCTGCAAACCTCATTTTAAAGGGATGCAGAGCTCACAGGCTGTGCTGTGCCTCATTTATTAGCCTATTAACCTGACTTCAGAAAAACAAAGCACTGTGAGAATTCCGAGGGCACAGTTCTGAGGCACAAAGGTTTAATTGCTTCTTTTCTGTTTGCAAATGCACCTGGTTGCCAGCTTTTAACTCTGAGAGTAGTTCTCAAGTGGCACCACCTTGAAATGCAGATTTAAAATGCTTTTGTTGGAAAAGACTTTTAAGATCATCAAATCCAACTGTAACCCAACTGCACAAGACACCTGGAGGCCTGTGTCCAGTTCTGGGCTCCTCAATCCAAGAGAGATGTTGAGGTGCTGGAAAGTGTCCAGAGAAGGGCAGCAAGGCTGGGGGAAGGGCCTGGAGCACAGCCCTATGAGGAGAGGCTGAGGGAGCTGGGGGTGTGCAGCCTGCAGAAGAGGAGGCTCAGGGCAGAGCTGATTGCTGTTTACACCTGAAGGGAGGCTGTAGCCAGGTGGGGTTGGGCTCTTCTGCCAGGCAAGCAGAAACAGAACAAGGGGACACAGCCTCAAGTTGCGCCCGGGGAGGTCTAGTCTGGCTGTTAGGAGGAAGTTGTTGTCAGAGAGAGTGATTGGCCTTGGAATGGGCTGCCCAGGGAGGTGGTGGAGTCACCATCCCTGGAGGTGTCCAAGAGAAGACAGAATGGGACTTAGTGCCATGGTCTGGTTGCTTGGCTAGGGCTGGGTGCTAGGTTGGACTGGCTGAGCTTGGAGGTCTCTTCCAACCTGGTTGATTCTATGATTCTACCAGGACACACTCTTGGAACGCCTCCAGGGATGGCAACTGAGAATCACAGAATTGTCAGGGCAGGAATGGGCTGCTCAGGAAGGTGGTTGAGATACCCATCCTGGATGTGTTTAAGGGTTGTTTCCATGTGGTGCTTAGGGATATGGTTTAAGGTTAATCTTGTAGAATAAGGTTATATGTTGGACATGGTCCTCCTGAGAGGCTTTTCCACTCTGGATGTTTCTGTGACTGTTGGCTCATGTTCAGCTTTTTGTCCACCAGTACCCCCAAGTCTATTTCTGCAGGGCTGCTCTCAATCTCATCATCCCCCCCCCAAGATTGCCATGGCCCCAGTGCAGGGCTTTGCATGTGGCTTTTTTGAACCTTGTGAGGGCCCTCTTCCCTGGCTTGTTTAGGTCCCTCTGGATGGCGTCCTGTGTGCAAGTCAGGCCAGAGGGACCACTTAGCCTGAGGTCACTTTTTTGCTGAGAGTGAACTCATTTCCACGTTCTGTGTCATTGAGGAAGATATTGCATAGCACTGCTCCCAGTATGGACCCCTGGGGGACAGCACATGTCACCTGTCTCCATTTGGCCATTGAGCCACTGACCACTGTGCCCTGGGTGCTGCCGTCCATCTGGTGAGCTCAGCCCAGCCATCAAATGCATCTCTTCAGTTTAGGGAGAAGGATATTGTGAGGCACCACATCAGAGGCTTTAAGAAGTCCAGACAGATGACATCCATTGCCCTTCCCTTGTGGAAAGCCACTGGGTTGCTCAGCCATGACTTGCCCTTAGTAATGCCATGCTGGTTGTCTCCTATCACCTCCCTGGCCTCGGTGTGCTTTATCAGAGCTTCTCGGAGGATCTGCTCCATGATCTTTCCAGGCATAGAGGTGAGGCTGACAGGTCAGTATTTCCCAGGGTCTTCTTTGTAGCCCTTTTCAAAATAGGTGTGGATGTTTCCCTTCTTCAAGTCTCCAGAGACTTCACCTGACTGCCAGGGCTTTTCAGATACTACAGAGTGGCTCAGCAACTACATCAGCCAGTTCCCTCCGGAGGGTGGGATGCATCTGTTTGTGTCACTGCTCTTACTGCCTGCTAAGTTCTCCAAATCTCTCTATATCACTTAATTCTGTCATGGCTCAGAGGTGTCATGTAAATGAAATAAAGAGCCTGTGCTCAGTTGGATCTCACTTTGCTTTATGGTGTCACACTGGGGGAGATGCATCAGGGAGGTTTTTCCCTCCGCTTCCTCTGTTTATAATGCAATTTATTGAGAGCAAGGGCAGCTTCTCCAGGAGTCAAGTGCATCTGCAATTGAAAAGTGGCACTTTTATGCATATTTGAATCTTTTTAAAGCTCTCCTTCACTGTAATGGCCACAAAAAGTAGAATTAGAATTACAGAATCAAGCAGGTTGGAAGAGACCTCCAAGCTCATCCAGTCCAACCTAGCACCCAGCTCTATTCAGTCATCCAGACCATGGCACTAAGTGCCTCATCCAGGCTTTTCTTGAACACCTCCAGGGACAGAAACTCCACCAGCTCCCTGGGCAGCCCATCCCAATGCCAATCACTCTCTCTGCCAACAACTTCCTCCTGACATCCAGCCTAGACCTCCCCTGGCATAGCAATTAAAGTAAAGTATTGCTGAAGAGTGGTAACTGGGACATGCTGACCAGGAGGTTTTTAGTGGGTTTTGTATTCTTGGTTTTATATTTTTTTGGCTAGTGAGCTACTTCTTGTTGAGGTCCTTTAATTAGTTTGAAGCTTGAGTGGTTTAATTTCTGGTTTGATGATGTGAGAAATACATCTCATTTATAGACTTATAGAATCACAGAATGGTTTAGATTGGAAGGGACCTCAAAGATCATCCAGTTCCAATCCCCTGACATAGGCAGGGACACCTCCCGCTAGAACAGGTCACTCAAGGCTTCATCCAACCTGATCCTGAACAGCTCCGGGGAGGTTGTGGAGCACAGAAGCACAGAATGGGATCAAAGATCACATTCTGTGCTTCACAGCCTCCCTGAGCAACCTGTGCTAGTGTCTCACCACCCTCCCTGCAAACAACTTCTTCCTAACATCCACTTTCAATCTCCCCTTTGCCAGTTTAAACCCATTCCTCAGGGAGTTGGAGCAGCTCTGCTACAAAGACAGGCTGAGGGAGCTGGGGGTGTGCAGGCTGGAGGAGTCTCCAGGGAGACCTCACAGCAGCCTGCCAGTACCTGAATGGAACTACAAAAAGGCTGCAGAGAGACTGTTTGCAAAGGGCTGCCATTGGAATGGGCTGCCCAGGGAGGTGGTGGAGTCACCATCCCTGGAGGTGTTCAAGGAAAGCCTGGATGAGACACTTAGTGCCATGGTCTGGTTGATTGGCCAGGGCTGGGTGCTAGGTTGGACTGGCTGAGCTTGGAGCTCTCTTCCAACCTGCTTGATTTTATGACAGTATGAGGGCAATGGCTTCAAACTAGAGCAGAGCAGATTGAGATTGGATGTTAGGAACAGGTTCTGCACCACGAGGGTGGTCAAACACTGGGAGAGGTTGCTTGGGAAGGTGATTGTGGCCCCATCCCTGGAGATATTCAAGGTGAGGCTACACAGAGCTGTGGGCAACCTAATCTAGTTGAGAATGACCCTGCTGACTGCAGGATGAGCTTTGGAGGTCCCTTCCAAGCCAGACCATTCTATAATACTATCCTGTGTTCATTATTTGGCTTTGCAGGTAGCCTGAATTCAGTGCAGAATAAAGTATCTAAATTGATGTTCCCCTGGAAGAGCTACGTGCAGTCTCCCTGTGTGTAAATATCCAGTGGTGGTGGTGGTGGCAAATCCAGTTTATAGATTTGGATTACTGAAATGATGACTTTTACTTCTGTAATTAAGAGTGGGAGGTTCATGTGCTCCTCAGGTTACTTGAGGGGAGGCAGCCAGTCTAGACAGAACATAATTCCTTTTAATCATTAACATCCTGGTAAAATCCCCTTACTGAGTTCTGTTTTTGCAGGCTCAGAAGGATTTATAAGGATTACAAAGATCCTAAATGAAGCCACTGTACATGAAATCAGACAATGAGGGACTGAATTGTCTGTGCTCCCAAAATAGCAGCTACTAAGATGTCAGTGCCTAAGTGGAGTTTTGTTTCTAAAAGAGAGTCTTGGGCATTCATCCATGGTAGGTGCCCATTTCTTTGTAAAAGAGGGTCTTAGGCATTCATAGAATCATGGAATCAACCAGGTTGGAAGAGACCTCCAAGTTCATCCAGTCCATTCTGTCACCCAGCCCTATCCAATCAACCAGACCATGACACTAAGTGTGATTTAAGTACCATTCACCCATGGTAGGTGCCCATTTCTTTGTAAGAGAGGGCCTTGGGCATTCACCCATGGTAGGTGCCCATTGCTTTGTTTGTAAGAGAGAGCCTTGGGCATTCACCCATGGTAGGTGCCCATTGCTTTGTTTGTAAGAGAGAGCCTTGGGCATTCACCCATGGTAGGTGCCCATTTCTGCTGCACACCATTAATGGTGAAAATCAGAATTCAGACACTTCAGCTTACTGTCAGTATTCACAGAATCACAGAATTGGCAGGGTTGGAAGGGACCCCAGGGATCATCTAGTTCCAAGCCCTCCTGCCATGGGCAGGGACACCTCCCATTAGATCAGGTTGCCTAGAGCCACATCCAACTTGACCTTAAAAACCTCCAGGGATGAGGCTTCCACCACCTTCTTAGGCAACCAGTGCCAGTGCCTCACTACCCTCATGATGAAGAGCTTGTTCCTAACGTCCAGTCTGTATCTACACTTCTCTAGCTTGGATCCATTCCCCCTACTTCTGTCACTACCTGACACCCTAAAAAGTCCCTCAACAGCTTTCTTGTAGGCCCCCTCCAGATACTGGAAGACCACAATAAGGTCTCCTCCTTTCCCATCTTGTATGTGCTACCTTTACACTGGATGAAGCACTCGGTGCCATGGTCTAGTTGATTGGATGGGGCTGGGTGCTAGGTTGGACTGGCTGAGCTTGGAGGTCTCTTCCAACCTGGTTGATTCTATGATTCTATGGAGCAAACTTCTCATCTGCCTGTAGTCCTGTGTTTTTTATCTTGATTTTTGAGTGATCCAAGGGGAAGAGTGAAGAAGGGAGCAATGTTTGTAGCATGATCTGCTTTGCCTGGCTTGATCTTACCTGTTTAGTGATGGTTTTGACAGTCCTGTTTATTCATTCAAGTAATGTTTGCTAAGAAAAAAAGCTTGGAGCTGTGTTTGATCTTCTGTTAGGTCTTGATGTTTATGCATGGGCTACAAAGTTCTTTGATTCATGCATATCTGAATTTATTTTCAGTGCTTTTTATTTTTCTTTAAAGGAAAGACAAATAATTTAATACATGTCTTAAACAATCTTTTTAATAGGTCTGATTTCCCAAACCAGTTTTGTTCTGTAGTGAATCAAAGTGATATTCCATTGTATAAGCTGGCAACATATAAACAGTAATTATGTCCCTGCAGCTCGCTGGTTGAATTGTTACAACTGAAACAGTATTTCACAAGCTGTAGCTCACTGATGCTGCCAGGAATTTCAGAGACCATGCTGGAAATCTCTGCCCTTACCATGTCAGTTCTGAGTTTTGCAGTGATAAAAGAAAGGGACGTGAGGTTTCTAATCAACAAGCAGCTGAATAGGAGCCAGCAGTGTGCCCAGGTGGCCAAGAAAGCCAATGGCATCCTGGCTGGGGTTAGAAATGCTGTGGCCAGCAGGAACAGGGAGGGGATTGTCCCCTTGGACTTGACTCTGGTGAGGCCACACTTTACAGTATCACAGTATCACCAAGGATGGAAGAGACCTCATAGAGTGTTGTGTTCAGTTTTGGGCACCTCAATATAAGAGAGATGTGAAGATGCTGGAGCCAGTGCAGAGGAGGGCAAGGAAGCTGGGGGAGGGCCTGGAGAGTAAATCTGCTGAGGAGAGACTGAAGGAGCTGGGGCTGGTTAATGTGGAACAGAGGAGGCTGCAGGCAGAGCTCATGGCTGTCTGCAGCTACCTGCAAGGAGGTTGTGCAGAGGCTACTTCTGGGCTCTGCTCACAAGTCATCAGTGATAGAACAAGAGGGAATGGCCTCAAGCTGTGACTGGAGAGGTTTAGATTGGACAGTAGGAAAAAAAATAATTATGGCAAGAGTGGTCAGGGAGTGGAATGAGCTTCCCAGGGAGGTGGTGGAGTCACCCACCCTGGATGTGCTTAAAGGTGGTTTGGATGCGGTGCTTAGGGCTATGGCTTAGGGTGCACCTTGTAGAGTAGGGTTCTGGGTTGGACTTGGTGATCCTGAGGGACTTTCCCAAGCTGAATGTTTCTGTGATTCTGTGAAGTTAGATAAAATACTTCAAAATGTCTTTTCAGATACATCTGGTTGTTCATTTTCCTTTTGCCTTTTAGAAATGGAAACTTCAGAGTCATCCTCGTACACAATTTTTCATTGCTCTGACAGTTTGCTTTTAACTCTGTTTTTAAAAGAAAAACCTTGGAAATGAAAAAAAAACCAACAATCCCAAACCCAAAGTATTTAGGTAATTCAATGTAGTAATAATCTCATTTAGGGGAATGAAACAGCAGCTTCAGATTGTGTGGGTATCAAAAAATAGCATCTCAGAACCACTCTCAGGAGGAGATATGTGGCAGAGCATTAATATAGATTGCCAAATCCTCGCCTGCCTGCTCTTCAGAAGATGCAAGAGCTAATAATGGGCTTCCATTGGAAATGCAGATGTCAGCTGTTGGTGCCTTCAGTTGTCAATAACAACGTTAAACACAGGGTAGAATATCAGGCTGAGCTTATTCTTTATTCCAGTTGTGACACATGTTCTGCTATGGCTCAGTAAGTGAAGCTGTGTGTGGATCCTCTCTGTGTGTGTGTTGAATTATTCATCTCCAAGGTACAGCAGGGAAGCTGCTGGCAGGTAGGCTTCAAACCATATCTCATGGAGGAAAGGAATAACAATTCTCAGCTTATCCCAGACCAAGCTGGTTATCAGCTCTCTACACAGGCCCAGGTTGTAACAAATATTAGGGTAATAAGGTGAGAAATTGATACTAATACATTAATTATTTATTAATTAGACTCTGGCTCTCATGTAACTTGATACAAAGATTATAAAGGTTCTGTATTCAGCTGGGGATTGCCTTCATAATGGAAAGGGTTTCACCTAGTTAGAGAATGGTGTTTGGAGAAGATAAATCCAACAGCAGCATGTTACCCCACTGACAAAAGGAAGGGAGTTCCCAGAGACTTAGGGAATGTATCAGTTACTCCCAGTGCTGGTTGCTGACTGTGGGAGTTTGTCTTTTTTGTCTGCTTTTATTGGAGAATCCTCCTGAACTGCTGCTGCTGCTTTAGTTCATGTGTGTGGGGTGCAAAGACCCAAAAGAGAGGAGTGCCCTGTGCTCTGCAGCTCACCTGTGTTCCTAAAGCCAGGCTCTTTTTTGTCACCTGTTACCATAAAGTGTGTCCAAAGCTGAAACAAAAGACCAGAAAATGGTAAGCATCAAGTCTCTGCCTGAACATGCTCAGGCTTACCCTGGTACAATATCTGTGCCTGGCATGTGGCTTGGGGGAAGGGCTCATGTGTGTCCATCCACCACAGCCCTGGGAGGAGGAGGTGACACAGAAGCACAAAGAATCACAGAGCATCAGAGGAGACTCGGGCAGGGGGTACAGCAGAAATCCTGTTACCCTCTTGGATTTGTCTGTATTTAATGACCTGCAAATGGAGTTACTTTCCAGCCCTTGTAGCTGTATCAGTGTGACAGGTTGGACTGGCTGATCTTGGAGGTCTCTTCCAACCTGGTTGATTCTACAATTCAACCAGCAGAAGAACTACAGCAGGAGAACAGCTTTACACTTGACCCAATTCAATCTTTAAGCATCCACTTGGAACAGTGTTATTGGGACTGATGGGTTTTTGGTTTGATTGTTTTACTTGCCTCCTTTCAGTAAATAAAACACCTTCCCCCAGCCCAATGGGCATTACATGACCTGCAGAGCTTATTTTTTAGTAGTCTTAAACATATATTTCTTTTTGTGGGACACTAGGTTCTTAGGTGGCTTACTGAGAATCTGTTAATCTGAGGTACAACATCAGCTGAGCTTCAGAAATGCTCAGTTCTGAATGGATCTCCAGGAGCTGTGGAAGATTGTGCTTAAAACCAGAGCAGTCTTTTCAAGTGCCACAGCTCACTTCCTCCTGTGACCTCTTGGTGCAATGCAGGAAGCTTTAACAGGTGAAGAGAATTCAGCTGCTGAAGGGAGAGGTGTTGATTTGACAGATGACTTCTCTCTGGAGGCTTGTCTAAATGGTAGTTTGCTTTAGGGTACATTTTTATTACAGGGAGAGGGAAGTGTAACTTCCTAGCCTAGACAGGTAACACATCTAGGTGTTAGTTTTGTTTTGCTGTCTGGCTCTGGAGGAGAGAGACTTCACAGAATCACAGAAGGTTAGGGGCTGGAAAAGAGCTCGAAAGCTCATCCAAGTCCAACACTGAAATAACATCTTAATAAAACAAATGTATTGCTTACAAAGACATTAGTATTTGCTGCCTCAGTTTAGATTATACATACATCAATGTCTTATTTTTGGACAATGTGTGCTTTATATACTGAACAGTCTCTGCCTGCTTTTGCCAAGGTCTGTGAATTATTTACTGCAGCCTACATTACCCTCCTACTTCTTGGCTAAAAGCTAGAAGTGGAAGGTTTTGAGTCTATCTGGAATATAGACTTGTATATTGCCAACACTGTAATTGTAACAATCATAGAATCAGCCAGGTTGGAAGAGACCTCCAAGAGCATCCAGTCCAACCTAGCACCCAGCCCTGGCCAGTCAACCAGACCATGGCACTAAGTGCCTCAGCCAGGCTTTGCTTCAACACTTCCAGCCACAGCGACTCCACCACCTCCCTGGGCAGCCCATTCCAATGCCAATCACTCTCTCTGACAACAACTTCCTCCTAACATCCAGCCTAGACCTGCCCTGGCACAGCTTGAGACTGTGTCCCCTTGTTCTGTTGCTGGTCACCTGGCGGCAGAGCCCAACCCCACCTGGCTATAACCTCCTTTCAGGCAGCTGCAGGCAGCAATGAGCTCTGCCCTGAGCCTCCTCTGCTGCAGGCTGCACACCCCCAGCTCCCTCAGCCTCTCCTCATAGTGTTTGTGTTCCAGGCCTTTTACCAGCTTTGTCACCCTTCTGGACACCTTCCAGCATCTCTCTTGAACTGAGGAGCCCAGAACTGTACACAGCACTCAAGGTGTGGCCTTGAGCAGTGCTGTCTAGAGCAAGTGTCTAATAACACCCTTCTCCTCCAAGCTTGGTTTTATTCAGTGTGTCCTTGGTGTAAATTCAGTGCTATCTCTTAATTTTCTTAGTGTTTGGTGAGAATGAAGCACTCCTGAACTTCTTAGTTTACTTGGCTGATGAAGAGGTTGCTGAGCAGGATTATCTGTGTTTTCCCATCTCATATAACCTTCTGTCAACCTAGCTCTGACCTGTGTAATACAGAACCTAGTGGTAATATACCCTTGTGCTTAACAAGCTTTGAGAGAAAAATATATGATTGGCAGAGCTGCAGGAAATAATTAGTTCCAAGTAGATGAGAGAAGTGAAAGGATTAGTTGAAGGAGAAGAAAGTGATTCAGCTGGTTTATGGAGCATGTGAAATCCTCCCAGCTTTTAATTTAACTGTTAAGGGACTGAAATAAATTTGAGCTGCTATGCAAAAGCATTTTTGAATGAAGAAGATCTTTTTAGTAACTTCACTGCTTAGATATTTGAAACATTAATCAGCCCTTCCATGCCTACATATGAAATATGTCTGAGTAGAAAAGGTACTGAGCAGAGAGGTTGAACTGGGTGATCTCCAGAGGTCTCACTGCATCATGCCTAGAGATCAGTTTAGGGTAGTTTTAAAAGTGATGAAAAATGAGTGTACCTGTAGCTGCTACATCCAAAGCTGTAATTAGGGAATATTGAAACTGATTTCTTTAACTCTGTTTAGTTTTTGACTCTCCTGCACTAGAACATGTTTCAGAGGTTTTTATCCTTCTGTGGTCTTTGATTTGATGGAGAGGGGCTAGTTACAAGGTCTTGTAATGGCAGGATGAGGAGGAATGGGTTTAAAGTGGCAGAGGGGAGATTGAAAGTGGCTGTTAGGAAGAAGTTGTTTGCAGTGAGGGTGGTGAGACACTGGCACAGGTTCTCCAGAAACTGGAATGACAGGACAAGGAGTAATGGGTTTAAAGTGGCAGAGAGGAGGTTTAAACTGGATGTTAGGAAGAAGTTGTTTGCAGTGAGGGTAGTGAGACACTGGCACAGGCTGCCCAGGGAGGTTGTGGAGCACAGAAGCACAGAATGGAACCAAAGATCACATTTTGTGCTTCTGTGCTCCACAACCTCCCTGGAGGTGTTCAAAGCCAGGTTGGATGAGGTCTTGAGCGACCTGTTCTAGTGAGAGGTGTCGCTGCCTATGCTGGGGGTGGTTGGAACTGGATGATCTTTGAGGCCCTTTCCAACCTAAACCATTCTGTAAACATAATCCTTACTCTCACAGCAATCTTTTCCCCCAACTCAAACCATGCTATTGATGGGATCCCTTCCAACCTAAACCAGCCTGAGACAAATGCTTGCAAGCAAAGCATGAGAACGAAGTCTGATTCTGTGATTCCATTTGTCAGAGCCATGTAGCAATTTGACAATGCATTTGTGTGACGCTAAATATTGTGAGAGGGAAGCTTAGGCTCTTCCAATGCTTTTAAAAGTGACTTTTTGGCAACTTGGCAGGGCCAGCCTGTTGGAGATTGTGATTTCAACGTTCGCCTTGCCTGCATAGAGAAAGAGATCATATTTCCCCGCCATGAGAAGGTGAAGAGTGGCCACATTGACAAAGCACAGGAACCCTTCAGCGTCCGGAACAAACCCTTCTTCGACATCTATGCTTCAAGAAAGGTAACCTTCATTTCTCTTGTTTGTGTTCTGGCACTGAAGGCAGCAAAGCAGTGTTTGTTATGTGGTTTTGTCTCTGTTTGGTTTGGTTTTAGCCTCCAGTTCCTCTGTGAGCTGCCTGTTGAGCGATATATGAGGGATGGGTAGCAGTGTTAGGCTTTTTTCCCTCAGACACTAAAATTCTGGGCAGACCTGGTAGCAGCCTGCCAGTGCCGGAAAGGGGCTACAAGAAGGCTACAGTGAGACTGTTTGCAGAGGGCTGCAGGGACAGGATGAGTGCAATGGCTTCAAAGTAGAGCAGAGCAGATTGAGATTGGATGTTAGGAACGAGTTTTTTACCATGAGGGTAGTGGACACACTGGAACTGGTTGCCTGGGAAGGTGCTTGGGACCTCATCCCTGGAGATACTCAAAGTGAGGCTGGAGAGGGCTCTGAGCAGCATGATTAGATTGGAATGAGCTGCCCAGAGAGGTGATGGAGTCGTTGTCCTTAGAGGTGTTCAAGCAAAGACTGGCTGAGGCACTTAGTGCCATGGTCTGGTTTATTGGCTAGGGCTGGGTGCTAGGTTGGACTGGATGAGCTTGGAGGTCTCTTCCAACCTGGTTGATTCTATGATTCTGTGATCTAGTTGAGGATGTCCCTGGTGACTGCAGAAGGGGGTTGAACTGGATGACCTTTGAAGGTCCCTTCCAGACCGTTCTATGATTGTGTGATAGTCTGGAAAGTGATTTTAGGCTCCCTGTTGCTTCTGCATAGTCTGGAAAGTGGTGTTAGGCTACCTGTTGCTTCTGCATAGTCTGGAAAGTGGTGTTAGGCTACCACTTGCTTCTGCATAGTCTGGAAAGTGGTTTTAGGCTGCCACTTGCTTATGCACCTGTATTTAAAAACTGTCCCTTACCAAACCCCATTTCTTTAGCTCCATAATATTGAGTGATAATACAGAAGTTAATAGCTTTGCTGCAAAATGTCTCTAAGCTTGTGTGAGAGAGATGTTCTTTATACTGTCCTCCTTTGTAGGTGAGAATATAATGTTCTTTTTGCTTCCATTTCTCATTTAGTCATAGTCATAAGAGTCATGAGTTGTGCTGGAAGCTCCCACTCCAAGTTCAGCTGTGGTTACAAAGAGCCCATTCTAGTTAACATCCCCATGTTTTGCTTACTAAAATACTGCCCTGGGTCTTCTTAAGTAATGCATATGATGAGTTCTTACCTTTCATTGTGGACTCTCTTCTTCAGTATAGACATACCCAAACATCCTTTCAAACACTTCTATTCTCTCCTGTGAATTACATCACTCCTGGATAATACTTTCTTCTAGAGAAACTTGTTTTGTTTTTCAGCACTGTTGCTGGTAGTAATTCAGTGTCTCATCAACACAAACCAAGGAAATCAAATTGTTTGCTTCTATTTGCTTTTATCACTTCTTTGATCGTGTAGCTGGTAATAAATCTTCCCCCCACGAGGAGCAGCAACGGTGTTTTGGCTGTACTGAGAGTGGCTCAAGAGTAGATAAAGAGATGAGTCATAAGGTAGGCTTTCAAAACAACAACCAAAGAAAACTTCTCAGGGAGTAGCAGTCTTTGGTAAGTTTAAATCACCAACAGTTTGACCAGAGGTTTGCCTGAGTAGAGCTATAAATGTTTTGATCACTTCTCTGTGTTTGTGTTGTTACGTCTTTGGATTGTCTTAAGATCAATGTCAATTTGAAGTGAACTTGTCCTGAGGGATTTTTTTCTGGCTGTTTGTCTAGGACATATAATTTTAAGGTTGGAATTGAAAAAGAAATTAGAATAAAATGAGCAGGTCATAAAAATGGTTTTGAGTTGCTGTCCCCAGAGGTGTTTAAGGAAAGGTTGGATGTGGTACTTAGTGACAGGGTCTAGTTGATGTGGTGGTGTTAGATCACAGGCTGGGTTTGATCACAGCATCACAGAAACATTCAGATTGGCAAAGCCCCTCAGCATCACCAAGTCAACTCAGAAGCCTACTCTACAAGGTGCACCCCTAAACCATATCCCCAAGCACCATGTCCAAATGAACTTTAAACACATCCAGGGTTGGTGACTCCACCGCCTCCCTGCGCAGCTCATTCCAGTCCCTGACCACTCTTGCCATGAAAAACTTTTTCCCTGAAGTGCAGTCTGAACCTACCCAGTGGCAGCTTGAGGCCACTCCTGCAGTAAAGCATCAGAGCTGCTTAGATGCCTGGAACACAAACCCTATGAGGAGAGGCTGAGGGAGCTGGGGGTATGCAGCCTGCAGCAGAGGAGGCTCAGGGCAGAGCTCATTGCTGTCTGCAGCTACCTGCAGGGAGACTGTAGCCAGGTGGGGTTGGACTCTGCTGCCAGGCAAGCAGCAAGAGAAGAAGGGGACACAGTCTCAAGTTGTGCTGGGGGAGGTCTAGGCTGGAGGTTGAGATGAAGTTGTTGTCAGAGAGAGTGATTGGCATTGGAATGGGCTGCCCAGGGAGGTGGTGGAGTCACCATCCCTGGAGGTGTTGAAGCAAAGCCTGGATGAGGCACTTAGTGCCATGGTCTGGTTGCTTGGCCAGGGCTGGGTGCTAGGTTGGACTTGCTGCTCTTGGAGGTCTCTTCCAACCTGGTTGAGTCTATGATTGGCCAGGGCTGGGTGCTAGGTTGGACTGGATGGGCTTGGAGGTCTCTTCCAACCTGCTTGTTTCTATGATTCTAATTATGTTTGTGAGAGAGAGAAAAACACCAGATTATACGTGGCTGGAAGTCTTTTTCCTCATACACTTGCAATTGCTGTTGACACTGGTGCTTGGACAGCATGTCTTTATTTTGTCCCTGGCTTTGCCACAATGTTTAATTAACTTGTGAGTTATGGCATGGAGCAGTTATCTGGCCAGTTGTCTTCCTTTTTGTGTAGAATGTTCCTGTGTGCAGCAGTTGGAGATGCACAGAGAGAGCAGGAAGGGTAGAGTTTGTTGGCAGTGCAGAGAGAATAGCACGTGGTATTTTTCTCTTGTCTGAGCACTTTCCAGCACTTAGGATTTACTCTTTGCATGTATTAGATCAAATTCATAGGAAAATAAAGGGGGAGAGTAATATCTTGGAGTTTATTAAACTATAGGTGTTCAAAGATCATTTTTATCAAGAAGGCTGCTTTTCATGAGGCAATTTCCATGCTTGGTTGGAGTGACTCAGTGGCTGCTTTGTGCTGTTATCATAGAATGGCTTCAGTTGGAAGGCACCTTAGGGATTATCAACTCCAACCTCCCTTCCATAGGCAGACATTGCCTCTCAAATCACAGAATATCAGGGGCTGGAAAGGACCTTGAAAACTCAACCTCCCATAGCACTATCACCTAGAGCAGATCACACAGGAACACATCCAGGCAGCTCTTGACTATCTCCAGAGAGGGAGACTCCACAGCCCCCCTGGGCAGCCTCTTGCTGTGTTCTGTCACCCTCACAGGGAAAAAAAATCTTCCTCATGTTTCCATGGAACTTCCTGAGCCTCAACCTCCACCCATTGCCCCTTGTGCTGGCATTGAGCATCACTGAGAAGGGTCTCAAATAGACTCACCCAACCTGTGCTTGAATGCCAGCAGGGAGCAGGCATTCACAACCTCCCTGCACAACCTGTTCTGAGTGCTACCACCCTTGTGCTGAAGAACTTCTTCCTAAGATCCAGACCAAACCTACTCTCCCTCAGCTTCAGCCCTTTCCCTCTTGTCCTGTTGCTAGACACCTGTGCTGGTGTGTTTACTCTTCACTACTTTTTCTATTCAGCCTCTTTGGAATGTTTCTATTTCTGATTTATAATTCAGCATCAGGCCAGAGGGTTAGTTTTAAACTACTACAAAGTTCAAGACTGAAACACTGGAGAAAAGCCATAGAATGATTTAGGTTGGAAAGGTCCTCAAAGATCATCCAGTTCCAACCTCCTGCTGTAGGCAGGGACACCTCCCACTAGAACAGGTCACTCAAAGCCTCATCCAACCTGGTCCTGAACACCTTCAGGGAGGTTGTGGAGCACAGAAGCACAGAATGGGATCTTTGATCCCATTCTGTGCTTCTGTGCTCCACAACCTCCCTGGGCAACCTGTGCCAGTGTCTCACCACCCTCCCTGCAAACAACTTCTTCCTAACATCCTGTTTAAATCTCCCCTCTGCCACTTTAAACCCATTCCTCCTCATCCTGTCATGACAAGACCTTGTCCATAGTCCCTCCCCAGCCCTCCTGTAGACCCCTTCAGATACTACAAGGTCTCCTGGAAGCCTTCTCTTCTGCAGGCTGCAGAGCCCCAACTCTCTCAGCCTGTCCTCATAGCAAAGCTGCTGCAGCCCTCTGAACGTCTTTGTAGCCTCTTCTCGACTGGCTCCAACACTTCCATGTCCTCCTTATGTTGGGGGCTTCAGAACTGTACAGAGTGCTCCAGGCATTGATCAGGTTGTGTTTCATCAAAATTCTTGGAGTGGACAGTGGAGTTTTTTCTGCAGCATAGCTGGGCTTTCCTCAGGGTCAAGGAGAAAAACAGTCAAGTGTGCTCCTGTTTGACTGCAGCTGGAGGCACACAGCACAGCTTCTTTTCATGCTTAGGAAACAAAGTATTGCAGACTTCTCCCTCACAGCCTCCCTCTTTTGTTCCTTTCTATGACCTGAGTTAAGACATAGTGTTCCAAATTCAAGGCTGATGTTTGCCATTCTTCTTCTTAACAACAGCAGGTATCAGTAAATGTTCCTCAGCTTGAGTGGATTACTCCAAAAGGCCAAGAGGATCAGTGCTGTAGTTAATAGCTGAATACTTTATACCTGGAAAAAATGGATGTTGTCCAACATAGGTTTAGTTACTTGCAGTGAAAATATAGAAGCAATTACTTGAACCAACAGTAAAATATTTTTACTGTGTTATATAAAGAGCCAATGGCATCCTGGAGCAGGAGCAGTGTGGCCAGTAGGACCAGGTTGGAAGAGACCTCCAAGCTCATCCAGTCCAATCTATTCCCCAGCCCTATCCAATCAACCAGACCATGGCACTAAGTGCCTCATCCAGGCTTTGCTTCAACACCTCCAGGCACAGACACTCCACCACCTCCCTGGGCAGCCCATTCCAATGCCAATCACTCTCTCTGACAACAACTTCCTCCTAACATCCAGCCTAGACCTGCCCTGCCACAACTTGAGACTCTGTCCCCTTGTTCTGTTCTTGGTTGTTTGAGAGAAGAGCCCAACCCCCACCTGGCTACAGCCTCCCTTCAGGGAGCTGCAGACAGCAGTGAGGTACCCCTGAGCCTCCTCTGCTGCAGGCTGCACACCCCCAGCTCCCTCAGCCTCTCCTCACAGGGCTCTGCTCCAGGCCCCTCACCAGCTTTGTCGCCCTCCTGTGGACACGTTCGGTACTGCAACATCTCTCTTGAATTGAGTAGCCCAGAACTGGACACAGCACTCCAGGGGTGGCTTGAGCAGTGTTGAGTACAGGGGCAGAATAACCTCCCTCATCCTACTGGCCACACTGCTCCTGATGCAGGCCAGGATGCCATTGGCTCTCTTGTCCCCCTGGGCACACTGCTGCCTCATCTTCAGCCCATGGAGAATTGTGTCCTCACTCTGAGTAGGGCTAATGGTTAAAACCACGATGCAGCTCAGATGAACAACCTTTGCAAATGTGAGCACACTCAGTGTCAGTGACTTGGCACTCCTTAGGCTGTTGTCTGTTTTTAAAACGACAGCTTGGCCTAGAGGGGTTAGAATGAAGGTGAGGAATCTCTGCTAGGAGATTAAATGCTCTGGGATCTGGAAAGTTTTCAGTCAGCCTCTGAACTGACAGACGACTGGCTTTGTTCTCCTGGTTTATTTGACGTTTGGTTTTCCTTTGCTTGGCTCTTTTGTTTCAGTTTTGGGTTTATGAAGCTGCTGTTGTTACAGTTGGGCAAGGTGGAATGTTTTGATAGCTCCCATTGAGGTGGTTTGCTTTGGAAAATGAAGTGGTCATGGTCCTCTGCTGATGAAGGAGATTGTGTGAGTGCATGACTTGCTGAGCTTGGAGCGAAGTGTTTTGCAGGCAGCTGAGGCAGAATATGTGGACATAGCTCATCCATGTCTGCCAAAAGAGCTATAAGCCAAGCCCAGACTACAAATGACCACAAAGCCCTGCCCTGTGTTGCTGAGTAGCTTACAGACAACATGTGTGGAGCAGGTTTGCAGGCAGGGGACAGAAGACGAAAGCATTCAGCAGCAGCAGTGGCAGCAGCATCAAGTAATGTCTCTCTGTTTATTTGGGATATTGAATTCCTCATTCCTCCTGTCGTTGGAGGTGGAATGTTACCATCTGGATGGTTTTTAATGCCAACAAAATTTGTTTCCTCTGGTTTTATTTTTGGTTTTATTTTCTGTGCCTTAAGGAGCAGCTAAGCCAACTCACTTTTCAGTCCTGCATTTCCTGACCTGAAGCTGGCAGTCACTCTTCAGTGGCTGCCCTACACCATAGTCCTCACTCCATCTGTTCTCTCCCAGCATCTCATCTCCTTGTAATTACCTACTAGCCCATCCACCTCTCTGCCTTTTTGTTTCTGTTTGCTTTTATTTCTTTGCTTCTTATTTATTTCTTTGCTTCTTCAACCCTTTGTTTTGTTCCTTCTCCCCAGGAATGGGCAATCAAATATTGTCCAAGCAGTATTGCCTTATTCCATCCACCCTTAGGTGCTGGTTGCTGTCTTCACTCATATCTTTTTTGAAGGGCAAATAATGATTGACTCAAGGAACCTAGGAAACAAGTAGTGAGTAGGAAGCTGCAATAATGTTTCCTTATGCTTATATTAGGATTTGAAACCTTCCCTTGGCTGCTGTCTTGTAGCCTGACCTGATTTGTCAACATTATTTTACCAAGTGGATTTTAAAGGCTGAGGACAATTCATGACACCAAATGGGAGCTTTCTAAATTGCAATCTGAAATAGGTCATCCAACTGTGGGCTCTTGAGCTAAGTATTACTACCACTTAAAATTCAGTGCTGGAACTGGAGCTGTTTCAGGCCAATATTTGCATTGCTGGAAAGATGTGGACACTGTTTGGTAGATGTAGTTTCTGGCAGTGGGAAGATGGGGAGGGTTGCAGGGACTTTGTAGGACAAGGCTGCTGGGATGTTCAGCTGCTTCTGAGCATTCTTGGGTGCATCAGGAAAAGTGTGTCCAGCAGGGCTAGGGAGGTTCTTCTCCCTCTCTCCTCTGCCCTGCTGAGACCATACCTGGAATACTGTGTCCAGTTTTGGTCTCCCCAATTCAAGAGAGACAGGGACCTGCTGGAGAGAGTCTAACAGAGGGCCACGAGGATGGAGGTTGGATGAGGCACTTGGTGCCATGGTTTAGTTAGTGAGAAGGGTTAGGTGATAGGTTGGACTCTATGATCCTAGAGGTCTTTTCCAGCCTAATTGACTCTGTGATTCTGTGATGACTTGGGGCCTTGAGCATCTTCCCCGTGGGGAGAGACTGAGAGCCCTGGGGGTTTTAGTCTGGAGAAGAGAAGGCTGAGAGGGGATCTGAGCAGTATCTATTGATATCTGAGGGGTGAGTGTCAGGATGAAGGTGCCAGGCTCTGTTTTGTGGTGCCTGGTGACAGGACAAGGTATGAACTGGAACACAGGAAGCTCCACCTCAGCATGAAGAGTAACTTCTTTAGAGTGAGGATGACAGAGCCCTGGCACAGGCTGCCCAGAGAGGTTGTGGAGTCTCCTTCTCTGCAGACATTCAAAATCCCCCTGGCTGCATTCCTGTGTGGCCTGCCCTAGGTGATGCTCTGCGGCAGTGGGGTTGGACTCGATCTCTGGAGGTCCTTTCCAGCCCCTGCCACTCTGTGATTCCTTTGTTTTCTGTGAGGCAGGGAGGCTGCAGTCATTTGATTAACTGTTTTACACCAAGAGATTTTCCCCTGTGCTAGGGAAAGGAAGAAATGACTCAGCTCGAGCTAACTGCTCAGCCTCCTTGCTCTAGTGGAGTCACTTGAGGAAAGCTGTTCCCAAACAAGAATCTCTGCTCATTTCCTAGAGTTAAGAAAAGAGGATTAGGCCACTTGCATCTGATTATTATTTGTGGTGCTGAAGGTCAAGTCTAATATTGCAGCACAGCATAATTTGGGTTAGGAAAAGAAACAGTGTTTTGCTTTTGGTTTAGGGAATGATTCACACATGAGCTACATTTCGTATTTCAGAGCTGCCTGCTGAAGTTAAAATGAAAGTCTTGACTACTTCCACAAGAGGATTGTTTTTGTAACTGCTTAGGTATTTCTTGTGGTACCACCTGAATTAATGCAGGGGGGTTGGACTCCATGATCTCTGGAGGTCCCTTCCAACCTCTGAGGTTCTGTGATAGTTCAGATGTGGAATACAATTAAAGTCTTGACTTGCCAAGCTGCACTGTAGGAGCAAAAACAATGAAACCAGGGGGGAAATAAAGGCAAATGGAAGAAGAATTTCACTTGGTGCACATTGTAACTTCACATATCAGAACAGTACCTATTCAGTTCAGCTTTTAGCCCTTCAACTTTGCACACTCTGACATGGTTGTAAGTTTTTTTTCCCTCTGTGCTTCGTGCAACAGAAATGAAATATCTAAGCAGAAGAAAAAAATGCCTCTTAGAATGATTTCCACTTCCAGTGATGCATTACCAAAAGAGAAAGAAATGCAAATCCATTTGGACCTAATTACCAGTTGGTATCCCAGTATGGGCAGTTGAATTGGGATGTTTGAGACCCTCTCAATTAGTTGGGGGACTCAGCTGTGGTGACTAAGTGGGTCTCTCCACTCATTAATTGAGGGGCAACTGTTTAATATTGTCCGTTGTGCCACTTCCCAGCCTGTCACTTTCCAAACTGCCTCCTGGCAGTGCAGCTCCACAGGGAAGCCATCAGCCCTCTCAGATTGGAATGATGTTTCAAGAGACCTGTGCTGCAGTTAGGGAAAATTGATGAAAGCACAAAGAAAATGGTAAAGAGGGGGGTGGGATGCAGAGCAGTATATTACAGGACATCCCTGCAAGCTCTTTCTCCTTCCTGTCATCTTCCCAGTCATGCCCAAACCCTCCAGTGAGCACCAAACACTGTACCTAAGCAGTGCTTTCCCTTGAAAATCAAGAGATAATGAAATCTTATCCTTTTACTGGTGTGGCCTTACAGTGCCAAGTGTTAGTTTCAGCTTTATGGCAAGTGAAGGGGAAGAGGACCTGGGGGTCCCAATGCCTGGAAGTTTGACCATGAGCCAGCAGTGTGCTTGTGGGGCCAAGAAGGCCAAGGTCATTATGGGGTGGGTTAGAAGGACTGTGGTTAAGATGTCGAAGGAGGTTCTCTTCCCCCACTACTCTGTCCTGGTGAGGCTGCATCTGGAATAGTCTGTCCAGTTCTTAGCTCCTCTGTTCAAGAAGAACCTCAGGGAGCTGTTTTGAGAGAGTCCAGCTCAGAGCCATGAAAATGCTGAAGGCAGTGGAAGATCTTCCTTAAGATGAGAGCCTGAGGGAGCTGGAGCTGTGCTGCTGGGAGAGGAGGAGCCTGAAGGGAGACCTCATGGATAGTTATAAAGATATAAAAGTGAGTGGCAAGAGGCTGGAGGCAGACTCTGCTGGGTGATGCCCAATGCCAGGCTAAGGGGCAGTGGGTGGGAGTTGAGGCAGAGGAAATTCCATGGATAGATGAGGAAAATGTTTTCCCTGTGAGGGTGACAGAACTCTGGAAGAGGCTGCCCAGGGAGGCTGTGGAGTCTGCCTTTCTGGAGAGATTCAGGGGCTGCCTGGGTGTGCTCCTGTGTGACCTGCTCTAGGTGATGCTGCTCTGGCTGGGGAGTGGACTGGATGAGCTTTTGAGAGCTCTTCCAGCCCCTGACATTCTATGATTCTGTGAAATAAAGCCCTTAAGTGCCCCTGCATTGCAGAAGAATCAGGTGTTTCTTAAGCACCCAGGATGTAACATTAAATCTTCATTTTTTGGGTTCAAACTACTGCATCAGTGCCTGGTGGAATACATTAATCCAGTTTGAATCAGCTTTGTAACAACCATAAATTTATGAAGACTTCATATTCTTGCATATCCTTTTTGTGCCTAATGGCATTGTTGTAGACACAGATTTGTCTTTGTGGATAGGTCCTAGTGGAAATGGTTACCAAAACATAATCCTTAATGGTCTGATCTAATTAAACCAGGCCTGGCCATATTCTTGGTGACCAGAGCCTGGATTATGTTGTAACAGTTTACACAGGGGCTGGATAACAGATAAAACCTATCAGCATTTTAATGTTGGAAGACTGCTCAGAGGACAAATTAAGATCTGCTGTCCAACTGCACTCAACTAAATGTCCTTTTTTTCATCCTTTCACATCAGAAGTAGTTTTGAATGTTAGCTCAAACCCAGAGGATTAGGAGGCTTCTAAACCCAAATGGGAAGAAACAGGTGTGTGTGAGAGCTGGGAGAGATGGGCATCCTGAAGGGAGGCTGTAGGTGGGGTTGGGTTCTTCTGCAGGCAAGCAGAAACAGAACAAGGGGACACAGTCTCAAGCTGTGCCAGGGGAGGTCTAGGCTGGATGTTAAGGAGGAAGTTGTTGGCAGAGTGATTGGCATTGGAATGGGCTGCCCAGGGAGGTGGTGGAGTTGCTGTCCCTGGAGGTGTTGAAGCAAAGCCTGGATGAGACAGTTAGTGCCATGGTCTGGTTGATTGGATAGGGCTGGGTGCTAGGCTGGGCTGGCTGAGCTTGGAGGTCTCTTCCAACCTGGTTGACTCTGTGTTCATCTGAGGGCATCAGGCAATAGAGTATTTGGGTATCAGCCATCCATTCATCAGTGCTGCAAATCACAGGTCACCTGGGAGCCTCCTCTTCTCCAGACTGAGCAGCCCCAACTCTTTCAGTCTGTCCTCATAGGAGAAGTGCTGCAGCCCTCTGAGCATCCTCCTGGCCCCTCTCTGGACACTCCAGCACCTCCACATCCTTGTAATGGGGGCTCCAGAAATCCCTAACGAAAAACAAACCTTAGGATACCTTGCAGGTTGAAATAGAGAACTGGCAAGAGCAAAGTAAATTGATGGCTAAGCTGTGAAATTTATTGCTCTGCTTCTTCACCAGGTCAAGTAAATACAAAATATTATTGCTGCCTGGCAGGGTCATTCCCTCCCAGCCTCCAGGGACTCTCCCATTTTGAAGCTATCACACAAAAAAAGTCAATTAAAGTTTCTTGAAGCAGCCTATTTCTCTTCTTTTTTGAAGCATTTGAAAACATTGCAGTTAATTGATGTCAATTTCTCAGTTGTGCTTTGGAGAGGAAGATTGACAGGGAGAAATGCTGAGTGCTTGTTTTGCATTCAGGGATGCAGATGTGCTGTCACATTAAGCAGTAGCACATACAACACCCATGCTGTTCCTGGGGGTTGGGTTGAATAGATTAGGTACATGACCTTTGGAGATGTTCACTCAGAAGAGCAAACTGGGGAGAGCTCAGGGGGACTCTGACTGCAGAGTGCTCTATGTTTGCCTTAGTATCTCTGTCCAAATGATTAAGGATCACAGCATATAGAATCATAGAGTGCTTTAGTTGGAAGGGACCTCATAGCTCAGCCAGTTCCAACCCCCTGCCATAGGCAGGAACACCTCCCACTAGAACAGGTCACTCAAGGCCTCATCCAACCTGGCTTTGAACACCTCCAGGGAGGTTGTGGAGCACAGAAGCACAGAATATGATCTTTGATCCCATTCTGTGCTTCTGTGCTCCACAACCTCCCTGGGCAACCTGTGCCAGTGTCTCACCATCCTCACTGGAAAGAACTTCTTCCTAACATCCAGTTTGAATCTCCTCTCTGCCAGTTTAAACCCATTCCTCCTCATCCTGTCATGACAAGACCTTGTTAGTAGTCCCTCCTCAGCCCTCCTGTAGCCCCCTTCAGATACTGGAAGGCTTCTTTCCTCCAGGCTGTGGAGCCAGTCTAAATCTCCCCAGTCTCAGCTTGAGGCCATTCCTCCTTATTCTGTCTCCAATTCCTTGTGAGCAGAGCCCAGCAGCAGCCTCTCCACCACCTCCTTTCAGGTAGCTGCAGACAGCCATGAGCTCTGCCCTCAGCCTCCTCTGTCTCACACTAACCAGCCCCAGCTCTTCCAGTTGCTCCTCAGCAGATTTACTCTCCAGGCCCTTCCCCAGCTTCCTTGTCCTCCTCTGCACTGCCTCCAGCACCTCCACATCTCTCTTGTATTGAAGTGCTCAAAAACTGAACACAGTACTTGAGGTGTGACTTCACCAGAGCAGAGTCCCAGGGGACAATGCCCTCCCTGCTCCTGCTGGCCACAGCATTTCTAATCCCAGCCAGGATGCCATTGGCTTTCTTGGCCACCTGGGCACACTGCTGGCTCCTTCTTGTCCATTACAACCCTCAGGTCCCTTTCTTTTCCCCCAGGCAGCTTTCCAGCCACAGTACCCCAGGCCTGTAGCATTGGTTGTGTTGTGACCCAGGTGCAAGACCTGGCCTTTGGCCTTGTTTAAACTCATCCCATTAATGTTGGCCCATTGGTCTAAGCCTATCCAAGTCCCTCTGAAGTTCCTCTCTACCCTCATTCACATCAACACTGCCACCTCACTTGGTGTCAATACCAGAAGCTGCTTTCCATCACAGACTACAGTAACTTCCAGCTAATCACGTGTCTGGAAACCACTTCTCCTTAAATCTTTTGTTGAGAGGTAACAGAAAAGATTTAGGCAGCAGCAGCAGCAGGTTTCAGAAGTTGATCTATCTGATTTCTCTTGCTGGAAATTCTCCATTGAAAAAGCAGACTGTAGCAGCAGTTCTAGGAGGATTTGGGAGAGCTCTTCAGAGTTCACCAGAGGAAAGAACTTGGGTTTTATTCAGAGCCTCAATGATGACACGAAGCAGGTTGCAGATAGAAGAGATGAGTCTCTTCTGCTTTCTTGCTTCTTTCTGGTCAGAGAAATGTAAGCAGGAATTTTCTGTTGTTTTCCTGTTATGGAAAGAATGCACAGGCTCTGGGAAGGACTTCCTGTAGAATTCCTCTTCCAAAAGACAATCATAGAATCAAGCAGGTTAGAAGAGACCTCCAAGATCATCCAGTCTAACCTAGCACCCAGCCCTGTCCAGTCAACTAGACCATGGCACTAAGTGCCTCATCCAGGCTTTTCTTGAACACCTCCAGGGATGGTGACTCCACCACCTCTCTGGGCAGCCCATTCCAGTGCCAATCACTCTCTCTGCCAACAACTTCCTCTTAACATCCAGCCTAGACCTGCCCTGGCACAACTTGAGGCTGTGTCCCCTTGTTCTGTTGCTGCTTGCCTGGCAGAAGAGGCCAATCCATGCAGAATGCTAATGCCAGGCACTAGGTTTGGCACCTTGTCAGCTGTGAAATTAGATGGACAAATAGTTGAGGAAGAAAATGTACAACAGTTCTGAGGTTTTTTACTTATTATTTATGGGCTTTTAGATCAAGATGCAAAGGAATCTGGGAGCCCTCTCAGCCAGAAAGCGCTTGGAGCTGAAGTACAGACTGCAGGTGATGCTAGTGGTAGTCTGAATTTGCAGCCTTCCAGTTTCTTCCACACACTAAACAAGCAAGCCCTGAAATGAGAACAGATTTAGCATACATCTGAGAGGGCTGTGATGGCTGTGAGGTGAATAAATGTTCCCTTCAGTGCTCCTGCTGAGGCTCGAACTAGTTTTAGATCAGCAGAGAGTGAGTAGATGCCGGAGCAAACCCAGGTAGTGTTAGGTCACCTTCCTTCCTCCCTGTGCATGCACCTGTCTGGTGCCACTTCACGTTAGTTCAGCCTTGCTGCTCCCACTGTTAGTAAGGCAGAGCTCTTGGAGGCTCAGTGGAGGTGCCCAGGTGAGCTTTTATGGTAGCAGGGGAGTTCATAGCATCATAGAATGGTGTGGGTGGGAAGGGACTTCCAAAGATCATCCAGTCCAATGCCCTCTGCAATCAGCAGGGACATCCTCAACTAGGTCAGGTCATCCAGAGCCCTGTCCAGCCTCACTATTGACATCTCCAGGGATGGGACCCAACCACCTCTCTGGGAAACCTCTCCCAGTGTTCCACCTCCCTCCTGGTGCAGAACCTGTTCCTAACATCCAGTCTCAATCTGCTCTAGACTAGATTGAAGCCATTGCCCTCGTCCTGTCCCTACAGCCCTTTGCAGTCTCTCTGCAGCCTTCTTATAGCCCCTTCAGATACTGGCAGGCTGCTATGAGGTCTGCCCAGAGCCTCCTCTTCTGCAGGCTGCACACCCCCAGCTCCCTCAGCCTGTCTCTGTAGCAGAGCTGCTCCAAGCCCCTAAGCATTTTTGTGTCCCTCCTCTGGCCCTGCTCCATCAGCTCCATGTCCTTCCAGTACTGAGGACTCCAGAGCTGAATGCAGCTGAGGAGGTCTCAGCAGAGCAGAGCAAAGTGTCAGGATCCCCTCTCTGGCTCTGCTGGCAGCGCTGCTTTGGCTGCAGCCCAGGCTGTGCTTTGCCTTCTGGGCTGCAAGCTCACACTGCCTGCTCATGTCCAGCTTCTGGTCCATCAGCACCCCCATGTCCTTTTTCACAGGGCTGCTTTCTCTCACCTCCTCTCCCAGCCTGTACTGATAGTGAGGATTGTTCAGGCCCTGTTGCAGAACTCGGTTTGGCTGGAAGAGCTCTTATTTGGCTGTACCTGGGGGAGGTGACCTCTGGCAAAGCTGACTGCCCACAGGGTGCTGTGAAATACCAGAAAGTGAGCCTACTGTGGAAAGATTTCTTCTTGCCATTGTCTGCAATTGTAATGAGTGGGAGACCAGCAGTAAACATTTTCTTATGGAACAGGAATTTCAGGCCCTTTGTCTTCTAATGAGGTTTTGCTACATCAGCCTTTAGTTGGTGCCATATGTACCTGGGCTGCCCAGGGAGGTGGTGGAGTGACTGTGCCTGGAGGTGTTCAGGAAAAGCCTGGCTGGGGCACTTAGTGCCATGGTCTGGTTGATTGGCCAGGGCTGGGTGCTAGGTTGGACTGGATGCTCTTGGAGGTCTTTTCCCACCTGGTTGATTCTATGATTCTATGAAGACCATGAGAGATGTTTTAAAGGGTGAAACAGTATATTCTGTGCAGGAATACTGGCTACAGATGATGAAGGAGTATAGTGAGGAAGGTCTGCACATTCCTCTTGCAAAAGAGTTTTTATTACTAGAGACTGGTCAATCTGTGAAGCTAAATCCCAACATGCCTTTGGTCAAGCTTTCAGATGAGAAAAGCTCAACCCTTTTTGTATGTTCACTATTTTAGGGCTACACATCTCCTCTGTTTCTGAGCTGGATGCTACTTTAGTCTGTTTAAAAATGACCAGGGTGGCTCCCTTGTGGAATTCTTCAAAGGTTCTTCAGTGACCAGTCCTATCCATTGTGCTTTTGTTGTGGCTGTTGGCTCCTGCTGCACCTAACAGATGGCACTCGCTCCAACTGCCAAGCTGTGGGATAGCCAAGCATTACTAATAGAACCTTATCACATGTTAAGCTTGACCTGACATTAATCAAGTTTTGAATGCTACAAATGATTCATGGATAATAATTAGTCTCTTGATCATATTAGCCAACATCAGTCTCACGTTGCTGCCATTATCTGCTCTCATTCTTACAGGGAACAAATCCCTTGCAGTAATTAGGTGGTTTGAATATCTTTTGAGCCCAAATGTTCTGTATGATTAACGTGGGCAAAGAGGTTGTGTTTACTCTTTCAGTAGGGTTGGTTTCAGAGCTTCTAGTGAATTGGCAAACTGAAAAGGCATTTCATAAAACCATCTTTGATAAGAACTGTGTGTTTGGAACATTTGATCAGCTGGGAAAATCCTTACAGACACACAGCTGGAAGTGACCTCAGGGATCATCCACTTCCAAACCCCTCCCATGAGCAGGGACACCTCACACTAGAGCAGGTTGCCCAGAGCCACATCCAGCCTGGCCTTAAAAACTCCCAGGCATGAGGTTTCCACCACTTCCCTGGGGAACCCATTCCAGGGTCTCACCACTCTCATTAGAACTTCTTCCTAATGTCTAATCTGAATCTCCCCTCCTCTAGCTTGTATCCATTCACCCCAGCCCTATCACTACCTGACACCCTAAGACATCCCTCAGCAGCTTTCTTGTAGCCCACTTCAGATGGGCCACAATAAGATGTCCTTGGAGCCTTCTCTTCTCCAAACCATACAACTACAGCCCTCTCAGTGGCTGCTCACAGCAGAGGTGCTCCAGCACTGCCCTGGGCAGACCATTCCAGTGTTTGGGAGCCCTTTCCGTGAAGAAATACTTCTTAGCATCCAGCCTGAACCTCTCCTGGCACAGCTTGGAACCATTTCCTCTAGTCCTGTGGCTTGCCACCAAGGAGCAGAGGCTGTCCCCTCCTCGCTCCAACCTCCCTTCAGGTAGATGTAGAAAGTGAGGAGGTCTCCCCTCAGCCTCCTCTTCTCCAGACTGGACACCCCCAGCTCCCTCAGATGCTCCTCGTAACCCTGGTGCTCCAGGCCCTTCTCCAGCTGCCCTTTTCTGGACATGCTCCAGAACCTCAATATCCTTTTTTTAATGAGAGGCCCAGAGGTGGACACAGTACTGTACTGGGACACAGTACTGATCATCCCCCTGTGCTCAGCACTGGTGAGGCCTCAGCCAGAGTTCTGTGTTCAGTTCTGGGCCACTCACAAGAGGAAGGACATTGAGGTTCACAGAAGTGCAATGAGGCTGGACAAGGGCCTGGAGCACCTGGGCTCCTTCTGGCCCTGCTGGGCACAGTGTTTCCAATACCAGCCAGGATGCCACTGGCTTTTATGGCAGCCTGGGCACACTGCTTTTGGCATGACAAGGTGCAAGCAGAGATGTGCACTTGTCTGGCCGTGTGTTAGGTCACACTCCTGAGCCCATGGAGCATGATTTCAGGGCTTTCACAGTGACTTGGAAAGTGCCACTTGGAGTCAGGCAGCCAGTCCTAGTGAGTCACTGGCTGGTGAAATGCTCTGGCAAGTGTTCATGTGTCCAGAGGTCTCCTTGAAAGGAGATTCTGCTGGAAGAGAGAGTGCATGTTTTTCTTGCTGCTACAGCCTCTCTGGAATATTCCATCTAGTCTAGCTGGGGTGCTTTCAGATGATGAAAACAAAGCTGTGAGTTTAGAGAAGAAATTCTGGCAATATGTGAAGATTTACATCTGCTTCCTTGTGAAATGTTTACAGTGTGGAGTTTGGTTCTTTGTCCAGACGCCTCTAAGAGATTTCTTGATCACAGAGTTGCAGAAACATTCAGGTTGGAAGAGCCCCTCGGGATAATCAGGTCGAACCCAGGACCCTGCTCTGTGAGGTGCACCCTAAACCATAGCCCCAAGCACCACATCCAGACCACCTTTATACACACAGAATCATGGAATGGTTAAAGTTGGAAGTGACCTCAAAACTCAGCCAGTTCCAACCCCCTGCCATAGACAGGGACACCTCCCACTAGAACAGGTCTCTCAGGATCTCATCCAACCTGGCCTTGAACACCTGCAGGGAGGGAGCAGCCACAACCTCCCTGGGCAACCTGTGCCAGTGTCTCACCACTGTAAACCACACATTTAGGGTTGGTCACTCCACCACCTCCCTGGGCAGCCTGTTCCAAATCCTGACCACTCTTGCTGTGAAAAAATCTTTCCTAATGTCCAGCCTAAACCTAGCCAGGGGCAGCTTGAGGCTGTTGCCTCTTGTTTATCACTAATGACTTGTGAGCAGAGCCCAGCAGCAGCCTCTCTGCACAGCCTCCTTTCAGGTAGCTGCAGACAGCCATGAGCTCTGCCTGAAGCCTCCTCTGTTCCACACTAACCAGCCCCAGCTCCTTCAGTCTCTCCTCAGCAGATCTATTCTCCAGGCCCTTCCCCAGCTTCCTTGCCCTCCTCTGCACTGCCTCCAGCACCTCCACATCGCTCTTGTATTGAGATGTCCAAAACTGAACGCAGTACTTGAGGTGTGGCCTCACCAGAGCCGAGTCCCAGGGGACAATCCCCTCCCTGCTCCTGCTGACACAGCATTTCTGATCCAATCCAGGATTATCTTTGAGGTGTATTCCACCCTCTGTGGTTCTGTGTTTTTTGAAGTATTCTGAGGGTCAGGTGGGTTTAGCTGAGTAGAAGGGGACAGTAAATGTCTACATAGAGGAATAATGAAGAAAAATTGATGGAAGAAAAAAAAAAAAGAATCTGAGAAACAGGCATTAATTTTTTAATTGGAGAGGCAAAACTTCATAGGACAAACTTCCTGAAGGCTGTGGATCTCCATCACAGCCTGCTGGAACTTGAGACTGCACAGTTTACACTTGAGTATATATATTCCTGGAAGAGGAACTTAAATATGCATGAGAGGAGAGGGTTTCATCCTCATAGGTGTCTGAAAGTAAGTCTGCAATGGTGATCCAGGCTATGTCTGGTTTTGAGTAGAGAGGGGAGCAGTGCCTCTGCCAGAGGTATGTCTTTGATCTCCTCCCATCTCCCTCCAGACTGTTAATTTACCCAAGCTTCGTTTATATCAGCCGTTTTTGCTCCAAATGCTAATGCTAGGTGAGGTGGGTGGTAAAAAAAAATAACCTGAGTGGATTCTGTTTGAAGATTTCTTTCTTTATTTACTTTCCTTTCCCATTTTTCAGAAGTTTAATTCCCCAACCTCTGGATTCTCCAGAATGGCTAAAAACTCTTTTCAGAGTTCTGTGATGTATCTGTAGTAATTTCAGTCAATGAACCACAGTGAAAACTTCTCTTAATGTTTCATCTTGGCTTCCATTTCTCTTTAAGGTGGGAATTAAGCAACTTTTGTTTGTGAAAAGTGTTGAGGTTTTGAGCATTATCTTTGAATAATATATGAAACCTTTTCCCCCTTGGATATCTTTACTCATATGCTATTTGATGCTTTTGGGCTTTGAGACTGAAAGCAGCTGTTTAATTCTTGATACCTTCTCTGCTTTTAGACACAAAACAAGCCAAGAAAGAAGTGGTGCTGCAGGACAGGGGGAACTAGGAAGAGTCTGGGGAGAAGGAAGGAGCAGAGACTACAATCTCAGCTGGGCAGGGAACAGTTTCCTCTGTCTGACAAGAAGCTGCATTTGATAATTTTTTCAAGTGTTGCACAGTATCACAGAACCACAGAATTTTAGAGGTTAGAAGGGACCTCCAGAGATCATCCAGTCCAATCCCCCTGCCAGAGCAGGATAACCCAGGGTAGTCTGCACAGGAATGATGCATCCAGGTGGGTTTTGAATGTCTTCCGAGGAGGAGACTCCACAACCTCTCTGGGCAGCTTGTTCCAGGGCTCTGTCACCCTCACTCTGAGGAAGTTTCTCCTCATGTTGAGCTGAAACCTTCTCTGTTCCAGTTTGTATCCATTGCTCCTTGGCTTCTTGCTGTGCACCTCTGAGAAGAGCTTGGCCCCTTCCACTTGATACCCACCCCTATTTATAGACATTGATCAGATCTCCTCTCGGTCCTCTTCTCCAGACTAAGCAGCCCCAGGGCTCTCAGTCTCTGTGTAGGGGAGATGCTCAAGTCCCCAAATCATCCTCGTGGACCTCAATGGTGTTATCTGGAAGGAGGTTTATATTCACACAGAATTAACCAGGTTGGAAAAGACCTCTGAAATCACCAAGTCCAACCTATCACCTTCTCATTAACTAAAATATGGCACCAAGTGCCTCATCCAGGCTCTTTAAACTCCTCCAGGGATGGTAACTCCACCACCTCCCTGGACAGCCCATTCCAATGCCAACCACTCTTGCTGTCAAGAACTTCTTCCTAACATCCAGCCTAAACCTGCCCTGATGCAGATTAAGTCTGTGTCCTGTTGTTCTGTCATTGGTTGCCTGGGAGAAGAGAGTATTCCCCAAATAGCAGCTTCAATTGTTATCCAGGAGGCCTCCTTTTACAGTTGTACTGTTTAAAAGCAGCAGTTTACAATGTTAGTAGTTTGGATGATGACTCTTTCGTTGGTCTTTTCAACCAAAGATACCCTGTGATGCATTTTGCAACTCCACTCTTTCTTTTTCACTGCTGTTCTTTTCCTTAAAGGAATATCCTTTGATGAGGCAATACTTTTAGATTTGATTTTGTCATAAAGTTTGAAAGCAAAAGTTTTAAATAGTAAACCACAGGATAAGGGTAGAATCAGAGCATCACAGAAACATTCAGGTTGGAAAAGCCTCTCAGCATCACCAAGTCCAACCCAGAATCTTACTCTACAAGGTGCACCCTAAACCATATCCCTGAGCACCACATCCAAAACACCTTTAAACACAGCCAGGGTTGGTGACTCCACCACCTCTTTGAGCAGCTCATTGGAATGCTTGACCACTCTTGCCCTGAAAAAACATTTCCTCATGTCCAATCTAAATCTATCCAGTCTCAGCTTGAGGCCATTCCCTCTTGTTCTAACATTAATGACTTGTGAGCAGAGCCCAGCAGCAGCCTCTCCACAACCTCCTTGCAGGTAGCTGCAGCCATGAGCTCTGCCCTCAGCCTCCTCTGTTTCACACTAACCAGCCCCAGCTCCTTTAGTCTCTCCTCATCAGATTTATTCTCCAGGCCCTTCCCCAGCTTCCTTGCCCTCCTCTGCACTGCCTCCAGCACAGGTAGCTGCAGACAGCCGTGAGCTCTGCCCTCAGTCTCCTCATTTTCAAGCTCAACAGCTTCAGGTTCATCATAAAACCTTTCAGGTTTATCATAGCCTTAATGGGGGAGCAGGAAGCTGCAAGGAGCGAACAAAGGGGGTCACAGGTGGAACAAGAAGCCAGGAGGCTCTGAGGAACAGCATGGCAGGAGAGTTGGCTCACATGCATCATTTGCCCATCTTTCCTAAAGTGTCACTGAGATGCATTGCATTTTGTCTGAGCCCTGGCAGCCGTTCTAGGCCAGCAGGTGTGCCATTTATCACCGTGCCAATGGTGAAAGCCTGCACTCTTCAGCTTAATTAGAGATTTTAGCATGTGGGGAAAGTTGAACATCATTTTTTAGAGCCATCCCAGCTGCATTTGGATTTCAGAGAGATAAAAACATGGCAATATATTTTTTTTAGTGTCCAAATTAGTTGCTTATGTGTTCAACCTATCTTTTCTGCTGCATTCAATCTGTATGTGTTCTGCTGTTGCCATTCCATTGCTCTCCACTTCCCTTTCTGAACTCCTTGTCCCAGTTACTGTAATTTTCTAGTAAACCTTCCTTTCTAGAGTTTCACCAAATACTTGTAACTGACCTTGACAGGCTGCAGAGGTGTGCCCATGCCAGCCTCATGGGGTTCAACAAGACCAAGTGCAGAGTACTGCAATCCCAGGCACTGATAAAGGCTGGTCAGTGACTGTCTGGAGAGCAGCCCTGAAGAAAAGGACTTAGGGGTGCTGGTAGATGAGAAGCTCAACATGAGCCAGCAGTGTGCACTTGCAGCCCAGAGAGCAACCAGAGCCTGGGCTGCAGCAAGAGAAGTGTGGCCAGCAGGGTGAGGGAGGAGATTCTGCCCCTCTACACCACTCTCATGAGACTGCCCAGTTCTGGAGCTCCTATTAGAGGAAAGATCTGGACATGCTGGAATGTGTCCAGAGAAGGGCCACAAGGATGCTCAGAGGGCTGCAGCAGCTCTGCTATGAGGACACGCTGAGAGAAATGGGGCTGTTCAGTTTGGAGAAGAGAAGGCTCCCAGGAGACCTTCTTAGAGCCTTCCAGTATCTGAAGAAAGGTGGGGAGGGACTTTTTAGGGTGTCAGGTAGTGATAGGACTTGGAGGGAATGGATCCAAGCTAGAGGAGGAAAGATTTAGATTAGACATTATGAATGACTTCTCTAGCATGAGGGCTGTGACAGACTGGCACAGGTTGCCCAGGGAGGTAGCAGAAGCCTCACCCCTGGATGTTTTTAAGGCCAGGCTCAATGTGTCTCTGGGCAACCTGCACTAGTGTGAGGTGTCCCTACCCATGGCAAGGTGGTTGGAGCTAGATGATCCTTGAGGTCCCTTCCAACCCTGACAGTTCTGTAACTCTGAGATATCTAATTGACACTTAGAAGGAGATGTCTTAGTGAGAACACTGTGGACCAGCAAAGTGAGGAGGAGTTGGAGTCTGAAACTGGGTGTCAGGTTGATGAGAGGGATTACCTTGCACTTAGTACTTCTGAGTTTTGTGTTTGCTCTGTTTTATGACCATGCAGTTTCTCAGCCACCAAAATTTGGGCTCTGTGGTTTTGTTTGGAAGTGTTACTAGATGCACCTGCTGCAACTTCAGGACAGATTCTTCCTCTCTAAAATATAGATTGAAATGAGCAATGTAGCATTTTGGTCATTCTCCTTCTTTTTGCTGTTGCTTGTCAATTGTAGTTCTCATTGGTTAGTTGCTTTTCCTTAGGGAAGTCAGACTCTAGCATGGAAGTACATCATCAATCCTCATAGCTGTTGACTAGCTGATTTCATTAGTTTGTTTAGTGAGCTGATGTTTCACTGCTAAATGTGTCCTGATGGATGTGTTCACCCACCAATGGAATTCACAGGCTTTGAAAACGTGAAGCAGAATGTTCAAGCTCCAAATGAATTCAGACAGTTGTCTTGCAGGAGCATAGCTGTTGTCATGGATCGTGCCCTAATTAGGGGCTCTACCAAATGTGAAGTGGGTCCAGAGGAGGGTAACAAAAATGTTCAGAGGGTTGGAGCACCTCCCATAAGGGGCAGGTTGAAGGAGTTGGGGATGTTCGGTCTGGAGAAGAGAAGGCTCTGGGGAGACCTTATAGTGGCCTTCCAGTACCTGAAAGGGGCTTACAAGAAGGATGTGGAAGTGTTGGAGTCAGTCCAGAGGAGGCCACCAAGATGCTGAGAGGGCTGCAGCAACTCTGCTGTGAGGATAGGCTGAGAGAGTTTGGGCTCTACAGCCTGGAAAAGAAGACTTGGAGGAGACCTTGTGGTAGCCTTCCAGTATCTGAAGGGGGCTACAGGAAGGCTTGGGAGGGACTATTGACAAGGTCTTGTAGTGACAGGATGAGGAGGAATGGGTTTGAAGTGGCAGAGGGGAGACTGAAAGTGGCTGTTAGGAAGAAGTTGTTTGCAGTGAGGATGGTGAGACACTGGCACAGGTTGCCCAGGGAGGTTGTGGAGCACAGAAGCACAGAATGTGATCAAAGAGAGACTAGGGGGGGATGGAGCAAACCTGGAGGTGAGGAGATTCAGCCTGGCTGTGAGGAGGAAGTTGCTGAGCATGAGAGTGGTGAGAGGCTGCAATGGGTTGCCCAGGGAGGTGATTGAGGCCTCATCCCTGGAGGTGTTTAAGGCCAGGCTGGATGAGGCTGATCTAGGGTAGGGTGTCCCTTCCCATGGCAAAGGGGTTGGAACTGGCTGCTCCCTGTGGTCCCTTCCTACCCTGCCTTATTCTATGATTCTAGTTTGTGGAATCCTCTTGGCTTCTCCATATTTCTTTTTGGCCCAAAGCACTTTCCTTGAGTAAAACTGTAAAGGCTTCACCTCCCTGCAACTTGTTTCAGCCTCGAGTGTTCTTTGTAAAACCTTCTGGTCTCTTGAAGCTTTCTGTGCTGACGTTTCCCACGCTCCAACGTTCAGCTGTAAACAAGCAGTTTACTAGCAGGTGGCTGCAGTAGTAGTGTACAGTCTGCTGTGCTGTGTAGTATTTTAAGTGGAATAGAATACAACACATAGTCTCTGTGGTAAAACAAGATGTGCTTTTCTTTTCTTCTACAGCTCCTGGAGGGAAGCTTTGCCAGAGAAGTTAGCCACGAAGTGGATGGACTCATATTTCAGCCAACAGGAGTAAGTAGTATGAAAGAAGATTTTACTCTCTTCACACTCAAATTCTCACCCTTCCCCACTCATCCACCTGATCTTTGTTTTGCTTGGACTTACTTTTCAGTGTTGGCTTTGATTTTGGAACTCAACTGGTTGCAATCTGATTGGCAGTATGTGTGGCTTCAGATTAATTTGTGCAGGTAGTCTTCAGGAGTCAGCTCATGAGGCTTTTTGGGTGTGTACTAGAACTTGGCTGCTAAATGTGGGAGGATTTTATTCTGCCTGTGAGTCTTTCAACCATTAATTTGAGCTTTCAGATTATTTTTCTTCCTCCAGGATGTTCACACCTTTAAGATGCTAATGAAATCTGTGATTTGAAGTTGGTTTAGTGTGGTTAAAGCATGATATTGTGGCCTTTCAGTATCTTGAAGAGGCTCACAAGAAAGCTGGGGAAGGATTTTTTAGGGTGTCAGGTAGTGATAGGACTGGGGGGAATGGAACAAAGCTGGAAATGGGGAGATTCAGACTGGGTGTTAGGAAGAAGTGTTAAGAAGAAGTGGTGAGAGCCTGGAAGGGGTTGCCCAGGGAGGTGGTGGAAGCCTCATCCCTGGAGGTGTTTAAGGCCAGTCTGAATCAGACTGTAGAGAGCCTGATCTAGTGTGAGGTGTCCCTGGGCATGGCAGGGGGGTTGGAACTAGATGATCCTTGTGGTCTCTTCCAACCCTGACTGATTCTGTGGTTCTATGCCTCTGTGATTCTATGCTACATTCTTGAGCCATGTCTGCTAGAATAAAGAAATATTGCTGGGCTGGGGAGAAGTCACAGGAACAACCATGAGAAAAGAATGGAAATGGTTCTCCATCAGGAAGAGTGGCTTGAAAGCCAGTCAGTATCATGACCTCATCCCTCTTATTAGTGCTCCTTTTGACTGCAGATTGTGCTGTACAGCACAACTACACGACTGTAGCATCATCCATGTTGGCCTTTTCTTTGCTTGTAAAACAAGAAATTGTTCCTGCTTGTTTGAAATGTGACAGATTTTTCTGCCATTACTCAGAGAAAACATTTGTGTTAATTTTCCAGATACACCAGGGTGTTTTTTCTGGTGGTCTTCTTGTGTTGTAGATCTTAGCAAGCATGATGAGACTCCCATCTGAAAATAAGAGTAACTTCTCTGTTGCAAACTCCACACAGAGTCACAGAACTTCTTAGATGGGAAAAGACCTTCAAGCTCCTCCAGTCCAATCCTTAATTTCACACTGACAAGTCCTTGACTAAACCAAACCTCTCAGCACAACATCTGATCCCTATGAATAGCTGTGGTTGGAAAGGACCACCAGCATCATCCAGGCCAACCTTCATCTCAGCATCCTTCAGCACTATAGCCACAAGCACCACATCCACATCAGCTAACCACAGCTGAGCACTTAAACCACGTGCACAGATATTTCCAATGCACAGCAAAACCTCTAGGGTAAAGAGAATGAATCCTTTCACAGGAGGTCCTGATCGTGTCTTAGGAGATTGGTTGAAATCTAAAGCAATTGTAAAAGCTTCTCAGGGCTTCCTTCATGAATAGCAGAGGTTAAACTGTGGAGAGTTCCTACAGATACATTTGAAATTGCCTTCTCTAGCTGCAATTAAATTACTGGATAATTACCTCTCTGTCTGCTGGTAGAGGAAATTAATTTCTGCTCTGTTTTGTGTTTCTAGAAGTTGTGTTTTCTAATGTAGCAGACTGAGAAATTGATAACCCTTCATTATCCATAAATGCTTATGAAGGCTTTTCAGTTTTAAAGTATGGGATGTATTTCTTTAGTCTGTTTGAATGGTCACTTTTCAGGATTTATGGAATGTGAGTTTATTGCCTCTTATTGCTCTGAGGAGACCTTAGTGTGGCCTTCCAGGATCTGAAGGGGGCTACAAGAAAGCTGGGGAGGGACTTTTTAGGCTCTCAGGGAGTGACAGGACTGGGCGAATGGAGCAAAGCTGGAGGTGGGGAGAGTCAGGCTGGATGTGAGGAGGAAGTTGTTGAGCATGAGAGTGGTGAGAGGCTGAAATGGGTTGCCCAGGGAGGTGGTTGGGGCCCCATGGCTGGAGGTGTTTGAGGCCAGGCTGGATGTGGCGTTTTAGGGTGTTAGGTAGTGAAAGGACCGGGGGGGAATGGATCCAAGCTAGAGGAAGGGAGGTTTAGATACTAGGAAGAAGTTCTTCACCACGAGGGTGGTGAGAAACTGAAACAGGTTGCCCAGGGAGGTGGTGGAAGCCTCATCCCTGGATGTTTTTAAGGCCAGGCTGGATGTGTCTGGTCTTCTTCCTGTGCTGTAGATCTTAGCAAGCATGATGAGACTCCTGTCTGAAAATAAGATTAACTTCTCTGTTGCAAACTCTACACAGCAGCTAAGCACAAACCAGCCGAGCAGCCTGATCTGGTGTGATGTGTCCTTGCCTGTGGCAGGGGATTTGGATCTGAATGATCCTTCAGGTTGATTCTATGATTCTATGAAAGGATGTTGTAGCCAGGTGGGGGTCAGTCTCTTCTGCCAGGCAACCAGCAACAGAAGAAGGGGACTCAGTCTCAAGTTGTGCCAGGGGAGGTATAGGCTGGATATTAGGAGGAAGTTCTTCACAAAGAGTCATTTACCACTGGAATGGGCTGCTCAGGGAGGTGGTGGAGTCACCATCCCTGGAGATGTTCATGAAAAGCCTGGATGAGGCACTTAGTGCCATGGTCTGGTTGACTGGCCAGGGCTGGGTGCTAGGTTGAACTGGGTGAGCTTGGAGGTCTCTTCCAACCTGGTTGATTCTATGATTCTCTTCCAACCCTGACCATTCTATGATTAAAGTGATTTTCCTCTATCAAGCAATGTGCAATTTTCTCAGTGGCTTTTGTAGTTGATAAAATGTAAATAATATACTGAGAACAAACTTAATTTGACTCTACTTACTAATTTGGAAAGAAGTCTTAAAACTGAAAAGGGTGAAGCTGATCCAGGCAGCTGGTAGTGCTGTCTCAGTTTGTGTGACAGAGGGGATAAATGAACAGGGAACTCTACAAGGGCAACAGGGTATGATCATGCATAGATGATCCCTTCAGAATGCTAACTGAAATAATTTTGCTTCTTATATTATAGCTGCAGTTATCTTTCTCCCCTGTTGCCATCATTTCACAGAGAAACTTGCCTGCTGTATTTGGGGTAGAGACCTGAATTTCAGCCATCATGAGATGTTAGAATTCTCTTTGTCTCAAGTGAAAAGACCATGGCATGTCAAGGAGAAATAATTGTTAATAACCATCTTTATTGGCAGGTTTGATCTTGCAGAAAAAGAGAACTGACAGAAATGATGCTGAGTTTTAGAAGTTCAGGGAAAATTAGGAGCATCTTTTGGGAGATTCTGAAGTGTCATTTGCCAGTGGAGAGGAAAACAAAAGTAGACAGGAACTGGAGGGAATTGACAAAGGAAGATAAAGTGGCAGCAGAGGAGGATGAACAGAATGTGGCTGTTTACAGCCAGGAAAAGACCTATAATACCTTCCATACTTTCATTAGTTAAAGCAAAATGCAGCAATTAACTGTTTGATATAAAGAATGTTGAGCTTAGTTCAGTCTGTTTGAAAGCCTTCTCTGTGGTTTTGCTCTATTTTTTTATCAGAGATCATAGAATCAGCCAGGTTAGAAGAGACCTCCAAGATCATCCAGTTCAAGCTATCACCCAGCGCTATCCAGTCAACCAGACCATGGCACTAAGTGCCCCAGCCAGGCTTTGCTTCAACACCTCCAGGGATGGTGACTCCACCACCTCCCTGGGCAGCCTATTCCAATGCCAATCACTCTCTTTGCCAACAACTTCCTCCTAATATCCAGCCTAGACCTGCCCTGGCACAACTTGAGACTGTGTTCCCTTCTTCTGTTGCTGCTTGCCTGGCAGAAGAGACCAACCCCACCTGGCTACAACCTTCTTTCAGGTAGTTGTAGAGAGCAATGAGCTCTGCCCTGAGCCTCCTCTTCTGCAGGCTGCACACCCCCAGCTCCCTCAGCCTCTCCTCATAGAGTTTGTGTTGATCTCTAAGACACAAGCATCAAAACCTCTCTGTATGGATTTATTCCAGCATCATTGGTGCTGGGAGTCAACATGGGTGGAGAAACAGTATTCTGTTGGCTTTTAAGTTTGGTTTAGTTCTGATTTAGAGCAAAAATCCAAATACCCAGAATGATTTGGGAATATGAGTTGTGCTTTTAGCCTCTTGAGATCTCTGCTGCTTCTCACTTGCTGTTGAGTTTGAAAAACTCGAGGAGCTTGTGTTGAGTTTGGTGTCAAAGGCCTGGGAATTGGTTCCATTTTGAGAAATTGGCATGCTTTAAGGAAAAGGGATTTGTGGCAAAGTTTTGCAGGGCCTTCAGATAGATATTAGAGGCTTAATTTTCTTCTGTTTGCCTTCCTCATGCTATAAATAGCAAGATCCTTGTGCTGACACAGAAGTTGTTTGCATTGTGACTGGTGATGGTAGCAACAACATTAAGGAGCAAGGAAATTGTTTTCTGCCTGTGCAGGTTAGTTTATTTTGCAAGACCATACTAACTGAGCATTAGTATTCCTAATCCACCACTTACTTGTGTTAATTGGATTAGTTACTGCCCAGGGTATACAACTGCTTGCATTTCACACTGACAGTTGAAAGGCAATGACTGAGGCCTCGCTTCTTCCTCTTCCCTGCCTTGCCAGAGACTGAAAGACTCTCTGAAAGACTTTTGCAACTCACAAGTAGAGCGTGCTCAGTGGAAGTGATGGAGGTTTTTGCCTCATTGATGGTTTAAGAATGCTTTGTAGGTGATTGGATGTGATGTGCCCCTTCATAGTGCTCCTCTGCGCGCCCCCACATTAACCTTCCGTTCTCTAACGACTCCGTGGTGAGAGACAAATACAAGACAATGTTTTCTTACTCTTGTTTCTGTTCTTCTCTTTGTACTTTTTTCCTTCCTCTTTTTCCTTTCTATGCATCCCCTCTATCCAGTAGCCTGTCTCCCACATTCCTGTTGCTCTTCCTTTCACGTCGCTTCTCTCTGATGCTTCTCTTCCCCGCATCATCTTCTATCCATTTAAGATGCTACCAATATAGCTCCCATATGGCTAAGTCAGCTCCATTCCATCTGATCAGCTTTCTGATCCCTCTACATGTAACAGGTTGACAGAGCAGGGACCAAAGCTAACTGCTAATTAGGAGGAGTGAAACAAGCCAGCAGGAAACTTCATGGACAGGTATGTCAGCATGGGATCGTGCCCCAGGCAACGAGCGAATTAGCTTGCAGGTAACATCAAACACCTAACTCACAGCTTGTCAATACTTGTCTCAAGATTGGAAGCTTTTTTTTTCTTTTTCTTCTCAAAGGTTACTTGAAAACAGTGAGCAACTTCTGCATTTGTTTTAGAGCACTTGCAGATTGCCAGCCTGTGTGTTTCTAAATGGAAATCTCAAGAAAGGCCTCTTATCTCGCAGTGGCAGAATCAGCTCCCTGATCTATGCCCACTCATCAGTGAAATTACTTCTAGTATCTGCCTTGTAAATCATAACTTTGCTTAGATGTCTCAGACTAAGTTTTTATGCTAGAAGTCTCTTCATAACTGACTTGCTCACTACCTTAGAGCTATGATTTTCCCTTGCTTGGCGAAAGGACGTGGGAGTTATTTTCTTACGTGAGCTGCCTGAAAGAAGGCTTCAGTGGGCATCAGCTAGGAAGTAGATAGGGTTTTTTAGAGCATCTGTGGAAAGCTTGTCTCAGAATTTATTCTCTTCTCTTCCATCTTTCTGTCTCTGTGATGTTTTTGCATTGGCTCAGGCTGATTTTTGTTTGGTGCTTCTCTGTGGTCTTATTTCGGATGAGGAATGAGGTCCAGCTGGGTGGGGTTGGGATTTTTCCAGAGAGGGGAGGAGGGCAGCTGCTGAGCTCTGTTCTTCCAAGAGAAGTGTTCTTTTAAAGAATAGAATCAAAGAATCAACCAGGTTGGAAGAAACCTCCAAGATCATCCAGTCCAGCCTAGCACCCAGCCCTAGCCAGTCAACCAGACCATGGCACTAAGTGCCCCATCCAGGCTTTGCTTCAACACCTCCAGGGACAGTGACTCCACCACCTCCCTGGGCAGCCCATTCCAATGCCAATCACTCTCTCTGCCAACAACTTCCTCCTCACATCCAGCCTAGACCTCCCCTGGCACAACTTGAGACTGTGTCCCCTTGTTCTGTTGCTGGTTGCCTGGGAGAAGAGACCAACCCCACCTGGCTACAGCCTCCCTTCAGGTAGTTGTAGAGAGCAATGAGCTCTGCCCTGAGCCTCCTCTTCTGCAGGCTGCACACCCCCAGCTCCCTCAGCCTCTCCTCATAGTGTTTGTGTTCCAGGCCCCTCACCAGCTTTGTCTGAAGTACTTAACACATGACTCTCCATCCTTTAAAATGAGAGGAGAGTAATGAGCAGGGGTTTGTTACTGACTAACATTGCACGAGTTTTTAATGCATCTTCCTTCCCCTGCCTTAGCAGACTTAGTGGTGATCTGCAATGCTTGGTTGCCTGTTAATTATCTGTGCTATTCCCATTGTATAACAGGCTGTGTTGTTTTCTGTCCTTGTGAAAGCTCATCCAAAATCACTGAATTTAACTGTAAAAGCTCATCCCAAACCACCAAGGGCACCAAGGTTGGTGAGGGGCCTGGAACACAGCCCTGTGAGGAGAGGCTAAGGGAGTTGGGGGTGTGCAGCCTGGAGAAGAGGAGGCTCAGGGCAGAGCTCATTGCTCTTCACAACTACCTGAAAGGAGGCTGTAGCCAGGTAGGGTTGGGCTCTTCTCCCAGGCAGTGAAGTACAGGAGGGGACACAGCCTCAAGCTGTGCCAGGGCAGGTTTAGGCTGGATGTTAGGAAGAAGCTCTTTGCAGAAAGACTAATTGGCATTGGAGTGGGCTGCCTGGGGACATGACTGTCCCTGAAAGTGTTTAAAAAAAGCCTGGATGTGGCACTTGGTGCCATGGTTTAGTTGATTTGATGGTGTTGGTGATAGGTTGGACTTGATGATCTCAAAGGTCTTTTCCAACCTGCCTGATTCTGTGGTTCTGTGATAGTGCTAAGACTGCTTGATTTTAATGGTTTTTTTCTCCTCTTGAGTTTGCAGCATTAGAGATGAGAAACCAGAGAGAACAATTTTCATCAGCCTTTGTGCTGACACACACAACTGAAACCTTTCTTGTATCTCCAGAACAGCTCTTTTCTAAATGTGATTTCTTGTGCAAGAGGAAGGTTTGTGCTAGGCTGGGTTAGCAGTGTCAGAGGATGCTGCTGTCTTGTCACTGTGCACTTTCTCTGCTGTTGTGGTTTTTCCTTCAACAGAGAGCTGGCTGTCAATCTCCTGAAGTGCCACTGAGCTTTACAACTCTTTCCTGCCTATGAATAGTTGTTATAGTCCATCTCCATGGTAATGTTCCTTGCAATTCATCTCTTCAATAACCAGCCATATCTCAAATACACCAGTCTATCATATGCTTTGTGAACATACTCCAATTTGTTAGCAATGCACAGTGCTTCTTTGGCAGTTTTTCTGTGTAAAAATTTTAGACCAACTCAAGTTTGTCTTTGCTGTCTTGAAGTGATTTGCTTTTTACAGCCTTTTCCTTAGAGAACAAACCCAACAGAAATGCTAACTTAGGCACCATTAAATAATGTCTAGTTAAATTAATTAGGGCTCATCTAATGAAAATTGTTACACTCCTAGGTAAAAATGTGATGAGTTTTTGAACAGAGTAGAATTTCTTGGTTTTTCCCTTACTCTTTGAGAACCTGAGATAATTCCCACAACAACCCTAAGCAGCACTCCAGGCTGGAGACAGAGTGGCTGAGAGCAGCCAGGCAGAAAGGGACCTGGGGTACTGGTAGGTAGTAGCTGAGGCAGCAGTGTGCCCAGGTGGCCAAGAGAGCCAGTGACATCCTGGGCTGGCTCAGGAGCAGTGTGGCCAGCAGGACAAGGGAGGTTATCTTGCCTCTGTATTCAGCCCACGCCTTGAGTGCTGTATCCAGTTCTGGATTCTCAATTCAAGAGAGATGTTGAGGTACTGGAAGGTGTCCAGAGAAGGATGATGAAGCTGGTGAGAGGCCTGGAGCACAGCTTTGTGAGGAGAGAATGAGTGAGCTGGGGGTGTGCAGCCTGCAGAAAAAGAGGCTCAGGGCAGAGCTCATTGCTGTCTAGAACTACCTGAAGGGAGGCTGTAGCCAGGTGGGGTTGGGCTCTGCTGCCAGGCAACCAGCAACAGAACAAGGGGACACAGTCTCAAGTTGTGCCAGGGGAGGTCTAGGCTGGATGTTAGGAGGAAGTTGTTGTCAGAGAGAGTGATTGGCATTGGAATGGGCTGCCCAGGGAGGTGGTGGAGTGGCTGTGGCTGGAGGTGTGCAAGAAAAACCTGGCTGGGACACTTAGTGCCATGGTCTGGTTGATTGTCTAGGGCTGGGTGCTAGGCTGGACTGGATGATCTCGGAGGTCTCTTCCAACCTGCTTGATTCTATGATTTGAACATTTCTTACAGGTACAAAGTTCTTGTGGACACACTTGACAGCAAATGGCCAAAAAGAGAGTGGAGCAGTTATGAGTGATTTTTAGCTCTGAATGTAGTAAGGCAGTAGAGCAGCTGTTGATCCTCTAGTAGATTTAGAGATGCAAATACATGTGCTGTTTGCCAAAACTGTTTAATCTGTCTGCTTTTTTTCTGTCTGTCTGAATAGATGTCAGCATCCTGAGTCTGATTGCCTGAAAAGATATTACTTGGAACTGATATCTTGTCTCATTTAAACTGGCAGAGGGGAGATTTAACCCAAATGGTAGAAGTTCTTTCCAGTGAGGGTGGTGAGACACTGGCACAGGTTGCCCAGAGATGTTATGGATCACAGAATGTGGTCACACTGGCACAGGTTGCCCAGGGAGGTTGTGGATCACAGAATCACAGAACATGATCAAAGATCATTCACCACCACTCTCTGGGCCTGGTCATAGAATGCTCTACATTGGAAGGGACCTCCAAAGGTCACCCAGTCAACCCTCCTGCAGTCAGCAGAGACATCCTCAACTAGGTCAGGTTGCCCACAGCCCTGTCCAGCCTCACTTTGAATATGTCCAGGGATGAGGCCACAACCACCTCCCTGGGCAATCTGTTGCAGTGTTCCACCACTCTCATGGTGCAGAACCTGTTCCTAACATCCAATCTCAATCTGCTCTGCTCTAGTTTGAAGCCATTGCCCTCGTCCTGTCCCTGCAGCCCTTTGCAAACAGTCTCTCTCCAGCAAAATGTCTCTCTCCTGCTAGTTTGGTACAGAAGGGAAAACAAGGAGAAGCCTTAAGTGGAAATCCCAGATTTCCAAAGTGCAGATACTCTGTGCTCTTGGAATTGTTCCTTGAGGACACCATTAGTATGCTTATTAAATCCCTCTGAATGTTTTGACAAGTTGGAGCTGACAAGCAGTAGGTTGCTTGTTTCCAAACAGTGATCACTGGAAATCCCAGGAAAATCATATATCTGTGTGTCCACCCAACCATTGAAAGTGATTTATGCAACACAGGACTCTCTGGAGAGAACTTTTAACTTAGGAGAGCAATTAAAATGTGTGTCTTAGGGACATGGCTGTTCTGAGGAAAAGGAGCAACAGAAAAACAAAGGAGAAGCTATCAGATAAATTCTGTTTCTGCAAACTCCAGGACATTTTTTCAGAGTACTGAAATGCCTTTGGAAGGATCTAGTTGAGTTTTTGGAACAGAATCAGCACCACTGTTTAAAGTACAGAGCACAGCACTACTTCCATATACCAAGAGTGTAGAAAAGCAACTTCTCCCTTCTCTTTATGAGGTATGTGAACAGAACTGAAGATACTGCCATGGTCTACTTGGTTGGACAGGACTGGGTGCTAGGTTGGACTGGATGATCTTGGAGGTCTTCTCCAACCCGTTTGATTCTGTGATTGGATAGGGCTGGGTAATAGTTTGGACTGGATGGGCTTGGAGGTGTTTTCCAGCCTGGTTGATTCTATGATTGGACAGGGCTGGGTGATAAGTTGGACTAGATGAGCTTGGAGATCTCTTCCAACCTGGTTGATTCTATGAACTAGATGATCCTTGAGGTCCCTTCCAGCCCTGACTGATCCTATGGTGCTATGAACTAGATGATCCTTGAGGTCCCTTCCAGCCCTGACTGATCCTATGATGCTATGAACTAGATGATCTTTGAGGTCCCTTCCAGCCCTGACTGATCCTATGGTGCTATGAACTAGATGATCCTTGAGGTCCCTTCCAGCCCTGACTGATCCTATGATGCTATGAACTAGATGATCTTTGAGGTCCCTTCCAGCCCTGACTGATCCTATGGTGCTATGAACTAGATGATCCTTGAGGTCCCTTCCAGCCCTGACTGATTCTGTGATTCTAAGTCAGAGCTGCAAGGATTCATTTCACACAAAGAGCAGGCAGGAACTGTTCATTTTCTCCTTTGGCTATTTTTTTTCCTTAGAGAGGGACTTTTCTCATTATCCAAATGACTCTCTTGAAAATGCAGCCTTAGCTCTGTCTTATGGCAAACTTGAAAGAGAAAATACAGACTTGATTTTTTTCCCAGTGTACTTTTTGTTTCCACTTCCCTTCTTTGCATCTCCAAGCACGCCAGCTTGCTGCTTGCAGAGTAAAAGCACTGCAAAGCACATGCTGAATTCTGCTGGCTATTATATTATCATACTCCCCTATTTTATGTGTGTTTCCCTGTGAAACTAAGGATGTAAAACACGAGGCTTGCTGGTTTAATGCATACAGATAATGATGAATTCAACATGATTAAAATGCATCCCTTTCTATTTTCATACCTTAGAACATGTTGGTTGGAAAGGCAGGGTCCTGTTGTTCCTTATAACGCAGCACAGGATTCAATATTCCAAGCAAGACTCATTAATATTTAATTCAAGGAGATTTGTGGCCCTGTAAAATGTAATAAGCTGGCCCTTGATGACAATTTTGTGGAACTGGAGTTTGGCAACATGGAGGAGGGGGGAAAAATATCCTGCTGGCAATGCTGTGCACCATCTTTCATGCATATCTGTTCAGCTCTAGGGGCTTTTTAGCTCTGGAATTAAAGAGAGAAATTAGACTACGTCTGAGACCAGCATGCTGCAGTTGCTTAGTTTGTACTTGTACAGCTCTCCTTATGTTCAGATTAGCTGAAAGCTGCAGCACTTTGTTTGCCTCTTGCTGTAAGGCTTTGTTCTGGTTTTCAAGGTTGGCAGTCCTTAAGAAGCATTTGGAAATCAAAACCTTGGCTGGAGCTGCTCTGCTGTGAGGACAGGCTGAGAGAGTTGGGGTTGTTCAGTCTGGAGAACAGAAGGCTCCCAGGAGACCTTACTATGGCTTTCCAGTATCTGAAGGGGGCTACAAGAAACCTGGTGAGGGACTTTTTAGGGTGCCAAGTAATAATAAGACTGGGGGGGAATGGATCCAAGCCAGAGCAGGGGAGATTTAGATCAGATGTTAGGAAGAAGTTCTTCAGCATGAGGGTGGTGAGAGCCTGGCACAGGTTGCCCAGGGAGGTGGTGGAAGCCTTATCCCTGGAAGTTTTTAAGGCCAGGCTTGGACATGGCTGTGAGCAACTGCTCTAGTGTGAGGTGCCCCTGTCCATGGCAGAAGGGGTTTGGAACTTGATGATCCTTGAGGTCCCTTCCAGCCCTGACAATTCTGTGAAATATATTTTTGCATCCTTCTGTTTAGGGTTGGCATTTTTCAGTAATCTTCATGAGCTGTAAGGTGATTTGCTGAGAAATTATTCCTGGCATATTGATTTTCATCATAGCTTAAGAAAAATGTCAACAAAGGCAATGTTATGATGAAGCCTTAAATTTACAGGTTGTAGCTCCTGCAAATGTGGTCTTTAATACTGATAAATGACCCAACTCCCAAATCAGATTATCATAGTGAGTCAGCCAAGAGCACTGCTGCTCTGTTCATGGAGATTCTTTTGTTACACTGGGGATGTTTCTGCTGTCAGACTTCAAGCACTGAATACTTCCTGCTGATCCAACTCAACTTCTGTGAGATTTCTAGGAGCCTTTGATCACCAACTAACCATCCACAAAGACCTAAGTCCTCTGAAAGACTGAGTTCCCTCTCTGGTGTAAATTCAAGTGACTACACTTAAGCTGGAATTGGGACAGAGGTAGTGAAAATGAAAGGATGGAAGGTGTGGAGAGAAATTGAGGCCACAAAGCTTTGAGAAGTGAGAGAAGATTTAGGCTGTAAAAAGACATAAAGAATAAGGTTCATACAATATGTCCAGAGAGGGGCAACAAAGCTGGTGAGAGGCCTTTGAGGAGAGGCTGAGGGAGCTGAGGCTGTTTAGCCTGGAGAAGAGGAGGCTCAGGGCAGAGCTCATTGCTCGCTACAGCTACCTGAAGGGAGGCTGTAGCCAGGTGGGGTTGGGCTCTGCTGCCAGGCAACCAGCAACAGAACAAGGGGACACAGTCTCAAGTTGTGCTGTGGGAGGTCTAGGCTGGAGGTTGAGATGAAGTTGTTGTCAGAGAGAGTGATTGGCATTGGAATGGGCTGCCCAGGGAGGTGTGGAGTCGCTGTGGCTGGAGGTGTTGAAGCAAATCCTGGCTGGGGCACTTAGTGCCATGGTCTGGTTGCTTGGCCAGGGCTGGGTGCTAGGTTGGACTGGCTGAGCTTGGAGGTCTCTTCCAACCTGCTTGATTCCATGATTCTGTGAGTTACTGTGGCTTCTAGTTCCAGGTCACCATACTAAGTGAAAGGACAAATACAAAGAGAAGTGATGGAGAATAGGTTTCTGCTGCTTAATGTGCTTGGAAGGAGGAGGTGACAGGGAAGAGCAATGAGTTCTTCTGTGGCTGCTACATTCAGATTCCTATAAACATGGATATTTGGCTGCAAGCTGAACTTCATTTATCAAATATTAATAGGATTAATATGTAAATGACATTAGTTATGAAGAAAATTTCCTCCTATTTTTTCTCCTTGCTTAATGGAATATTGAGGGAAGCTATTAGTGTAGTTGTGAAACAAGATGTTTAATGGAGCTGGAGGTATAAAGCTAAATTAAAGTGCAAAGCAGAAGACATTTAGCCCAATAATTACCTAAGAACTCCAATATAAATATTGTATTAACGTGAAGTTCAGAGGCACTTTTCATAAAGGCATTTGAGAAATACCTATTCAAATATGAACAGATTAATTTCTGCATGCAGGTTAACCTCCTCAACCTGATTTGCATTGCAGTATTAAAATCCTAGGCATAAACCAGAATCTAACACTAGTTAAATGAGTGCACATTAGGAGGATGTTTTGCTCTGCAGTCTGCTGTTGCAGTTCAGCCTTAATCTGTCAGAAGAAGTTTTGATTATAACCATTTCCTTGCTGCTTCCCATAGCTTTGAGCCACATTTTCATTGGAGGCAAATCAGTAACATTTTCACAAGGAAAACTGCTACTTGTGGCTAACCAATACTAATGCATTAAAAACTATCATTCCTACCTGGTCCTGTTAGCTCTCTAAAGGAAAGGAATACCAGAACACACCCAAGTTGCTGTGTCTTGGAACATGTGTTAATTTTATTTCACTTTTAAGAGTGTAAGAATGGAAGACTTGAGCCAGATTTGCTGTGCTGTGCATCCATACAATGAGATCTGGACAGGCTGGAGAGCTGAGTGAAGGCAAACCACATCAAGTTCAGTAAGGACAAGTGTAGGGTCCTGCATCTGGGGAGGAGTAGCAGCAGGCAGCAGTACAGGTTGGGGCTGCCCAGCTGGAAAGCAGCTCCGTGGAGAAAGTCCTGCATGGGCCAGCAATGTGCCCTGATGGCTAAGAGAGCCAATGGCATCCTGGGCTGCATCAGGAAAAGTGTGGCCAGCAGGGCCAGGGAGGTTCTTCTCCCCCTCTACTCTGCCCTGCTGAGACCACAGCTGCAATGCTCTGTCCAGTTTTGGGCTTCCCAGTTCATGAGAGACAGGGACCTGAAGGAGAGAGTCCAGCAGAGAGCCAGGAGGATGACTGTGGGACTTGAGCATCTCCCCTGTGGAGAGAGCCTGAGAGCCCTGGGGCTGTTGAGTCTGGAGCAGAAAAGGCTGAGAGGGGATCTGAGCAATGTGTGCAAACAGCTGAGGGGTGGGGGTCAAGTGGAGGGGGCTGATCTCTTGGTGGTCAGAAGCAATAAACCAAGGAGCAATGGATGCAAACTGCAACAGAGAAGGCTTCAGCTCAACAGGAGGAGAAAGTTCTTCAGAGCGAGGTTGACAGAGCCCTGGAACAGGCTGCCCAGAGAGGTTGTGGAGTCTCCTTCTCTGGGGACTCTCCAAACCCTCCTGGCTGCATTCCTGTGCACACTGCCCTGGGTGATGCTGCTGTGGCAGAGGGTTGGTCTGGATGAACTCTGAAGGTCCCTTTCAGCCTCTAACATGCTGTGATTCTGTGACTACATGAAGTTAAAGCAGTGTAGTGTCTTCACTGTCAAGCAGTGAGTTATTTAAAGCTTTGTTATCAGGAGCTGGCTTAATTGTGGACACTAAATTACTGGAGTTTAGCCAAGGAACCTGTTTTTTCCCTGTCTTTTCAAGTCTCTAGAGTTGCTGGCTATAGAGTTGCTTTACATTGTATAATGTTTGGAATTCATTTCCAACCTTATTTTGAAGCTGATCAAATATTTATTGAACATCAGTGTGATTCTGGATTGTGATCAAATTACTGAACCAGGCAAAAAGCTGCTGTTCTGTGAGGACTTACTGTTCAAGTTCAGCAATTAGAAAGCAGCATTTATTGTTTTCTGTTACTTAGAAGAGAGTTTTGGAAGAGAAGAACTTTTGGGTTTTGGTGTGGTTTTGGTGGTGTTTTACAGAATCATCTTATCAGAGGATGTTAGGGATTGCAAGTGACCTCTGCCAGAGCAGGACCATAGCATGTAGCTCAGGTCATACAGGAACACATCCAGGTGGGTCTGGAAAGGCTCCAGAGAAGGAGACTCCACAACCTCTCTGGGCAGCCTGTGCCAGGGCTCTGGGACCCTTACAGTAAAGAAGTTCTTCCTCATGGTGAGGTGGAACTTCCTGTCCTGTAATTTCCATCCCTTGCCCCTTGTCCTTTGCCAGGGCACAGGTGAGCAGAGGCTGTCCCTGTCCCTTCCTTCCTGACCCCCAGCCCTCAGCTATTGATAGATATTGATTAGATCCCCTCTCAGCCTTCTCCTCTCTGGGCTGGACTGCCCCAGGGCTCTCAGCCTTTCCGCATCAGGCAGTGCTCCAGTCCCTTCAGCATCTTTGTAGCCCTCCCTTGGACTCTCTCAAGTATATCCCTGTCTCTCTTGAACTGAGTAGCCCAGAAGTGGATTCAGTATTCCAGATGAGGCCTCAAGTTGTGCCAGGGGAGGTATGGGCTGGATGCTAGGAGGAAGTTCTTGCCAGAGAGAGTGATTGGCATTGGAATGGGCTGCCCAGGGAGGTGGTGGAGGTGTCGAAGCCAAGCCTGGCTGGGACACTTAGTGCCATGGTCTGGTTGATTGTCCAGGGCTGGGTGCTAGGTTGGACTGGCTGAGCTTGGAGGTCTCTTCCAACCCAGTTGATTCTATGATTCCAAGGAGAACCTCCCTCCATCTGCTAGACACACTTACCTTCATGCACCCCTGGATCCCATTGGCCTTCTCGCCCACACGGGCACATTGCTGTCCTCAGCTTCAGCATCTCATAATTTGACTGCCTTCTTATAATCATTTTGTCCTTCCACTAAATGCATTTTTTAAGCACCCAAGTATGTTTCTCCACCTCCTGAAATAATGAGCATTCAGTTCAGTGCCAGTTGCTTAATGCAGTTTTGCAGGCTTGGAAGCCCTGCATATAAATAGCTGTTCCTATGCAATCAAAACCCATCAGTTGTTTCTTTTTAAGCAAAGATCTTCTAGAAATCTAAACAATTGCTCTCAACTGAGTTCACAGGTATCAAACATTCTGTTAATATGGCTGAATTTCTCCAAACTAAAATGCTTTTATTCTTGGGAGCAAGCACAGTGAACATTTGTAATTGGAAACGAGTCGGAAAGTTCTCATCCTTGACCATTGTGGTTTAGCTCACATTAGTCTCATTAGCTCTTACAAGGCTAAACAGCTTTTTCTAAGCTGCAGAATTATGGTGGAGGTTTGAATGAGGTTGTGTTTTTTTCCCTCTGTGATTCAGCTGTTTCTTTGTGAAGCTGGATTTGAAGTCTTTGGATGTATACCATGAACAGCCCAGTAGTACTTTGTAAGCGGTACCAGAATTGCCCTAGGAAAGAGATGTTGCATTGGGGCATTTTGGTTGCTGGATTGGTTGATTAAAAACCCATTGGATTTTCAATAAAGGCAGGTACCAAGGATTGCTTAGCTGTAGGTACCAAGGATTACTTTACTGTGATCTGCTGAGACCTCACCTGCAGTGCTGCATCCAGCTCTGGAGCCTTCAGTACAGGAAGGACATGGAGCTGATGGAGCAGGTCCAGAGAAGGGCCACAAAGTGCTCAGGAGCTTGGAGCAGCTCTGCTAAAGAGACAGGCTGAGGGAGCTGGGGGTATGCAGCCTGCAGAAGAGGAGGCTCTGGGCAGACCTAACAGCAAGTGCCTGAAGGGGGCTGCAAGAAGGCTGCAGAGAGACTGTTTGCAAAGGGCTGCAGGGACAGGAGGAGGGCAATGGCTTCAAACCAGAGCAGAGCAGATTGAGATTGGATGTTAGGAACAGGTTCTGCACCATGAGAGTGGTGGAACACTGCAACAGATTGCCCAGGGAGGTGGTTGTGGCCCTTCTGTGGAGATATTCAAGGTGAGGCTGGACAGGACTGTGGGCAGCCTGATCTAGCTGAGAATGCCCCTGCTGACTGCAGATTGGGTTGAACTAGATGGCCTTTGGAGGTCCTTTTTGAACCCAAACTCTTCTATGGTTCTCTGGTGAGGACAGGACACAAAGACATTGATGACAGGGACAGTGATGGTACTCAAAGAGTACAGCCAGGTGAAAACTAATGTGACCAGTGTCTGCAGGTTGCCTAGAGACCCTTCACATGCTCACACCCCAGTGAGAAACTTTCTAAGAGTTCAGTTTCTTCCTGTGAGATATGGGAAATGTATCTGGCAAGTCTTGGCTTCTAGAAAGATTCTGGTGTGTGACAAATAATCAGTTTGGCCAGCTTGGGGGTATTTTAAGTAGCCAAAATGGTGTTTTAATGCAGGAGGAAAAAAATAATCCTTTTCTCTGTCTGATAGTATTTGCTCTTGGTAGATAGTATTGTCCTGGTGGATTTTCCATTTCTCTGCTGCAGATCAAGGGATTAATTTAGTCAGTTTTTCTGGGCATTGGTCTATTTAATCACACACCCTGTGTGATTTGAGCCTGCAGGCTTCTGCTCTTGCACCTTACTCTCCTTTGTCTCCTAGGTCATCAGCATGCATGCAGAGTAGCTTTGCCTGTGCATGTGATGGATGATCTCTGAAGCTGATTCACCACCAAACACCATAAATGCCACAGTGTACAACAGATTTTGCCTTCACCTCCAGCAAGGGAAGTTAGGGATGAGGCCACCACTCTCAAAGCAGTCTTCTCAAATCACTTATTTGCCTCAGACTTCAAGAAGAAAAGCTCTGTTTTTTCTCCTGAAGCAGGGAGCTTTGTGGATCAGATTAGCATATCTACTTTGTCCAGCTCTGCTTCTTCTGTCCTGCTCCTGTACAGCAAGGACAAGCATTAATCACATTTACCCATCGAGGACCAAGACACCTTTGCTGTCACATTCCCCTTTGCTTGGCCTTTTACCAAGCAGAGAAAGTAGAATACCTGGGGCAGAACAGGGGGTGCTGCAGTGATGGTCTGTGAGGAGTATGGGGACAAGGAGCAGGTGTTGGAACTGGGGAAGGAAGCGGGGAAGGGGCAGAATGCAGAGCACTTAAACTGAGAGTCACAGGTGAAGAGCTAATGGGATATCACCTCAAATAGATTCTACACTCTTGTGTTTGGGTCTTTTTGCTTCGTTCTCTTGTCTGTTTTTTTGTCACTGATAAATCAGAGAACCACAGAATGTTAGAGGCTGAGAGGGACCTCCAGAGATCATCCAGTCCAAACCCCTTGCCAAGGCAGCATCACCCAGGCTACTCCACACAGGAGTGCATCCACGCAGGTATTGAAAGGCTCCAGAGAAGGAGACTCCACAACCTCTCTGGACAGCCTATTCCAGGGCTCTGTCACCCTCACTCCAAAGAAGTTTCTCCTCCTGTTGAGCTGAAACCTTCTCTGTTCCAGTTTGGATCCATTGCTCCTTGTCTAATTGCTGCTGAGCACCAAAACCAGCTTGGCCCCCTCCACTTGACCCCCACCCCTCAGAAATTGATAGACATTGATGAGAACTCCTCTCAGGCTTCTCTTCTCCAGACTGAACAGCCCTAGGGCTCTCAGTCTCTCTTCACGGGGGAGATGCTCAAGTCCCCAAATCATCCTCCTGCCTCTCCATTAGATTCTCTCTGGCAGGTCTCTGTCTCCCATGAAGGAGGACTGATAGAATTAAGTGTTTTAATGACAGCATTTGCAGTGTTTTTGTGTGTGTGCACTTAGGGTCACATTGTTACTGTTTCTGACTCTTCCAACATACTTCCCTGATTTCCCCAAAGCTCATTGAGTCTTATGATGGTGCTTAAATACATCTACATGTGGGGTGTCTAGGAGTAAATGTATTAAGGCCAGGCAAAAAGCATGAGTCTGAAAAGAAATCCTTCAGCAAGTCTCTCTAATGAGAGTGGTGAGAGCCTGGAATGGGTTGCCCAGGGAGGTGGTTGAGACCCCATCCTTAAGGCCAGGCTGGATGAGGCTGTGTGCAGCCTGCTCTAGGGTAGGGTGTCCCTGCCCATGGCAGGGGGTTTGGAACTGGCTGATTCTTGTGGTCTCTTCCAACCCTGACTGATTCTATGAGTCTAAGTTATCCCCAGCTCTCACTGTAACACAGAGGAATACAAAGCTGCCATACACTTGCTTTTGTATACAGAGGCAGTGAAGAGAATAGTGCTATAGTAAGTTCATTTCTGTTGCCTCCTCTTCTAAAGGCTTTTGTGAAGTTACACTGTGAAGATGTGTACACTGGCCAACTGGAAAATCACCCATGCAGGGAGAGTCAGGCTTAGTCATTTGCTCTTTAAAAAGGGAAGTAATTACATGGACAGTGAGGCTTCAGTCAGGCATTCAGGAGGCTTGAGTGCAGAAATAAGCATACAGTTGTAAGCACAAGTGTAATAAATGACCATGGCAACCTCCCTAGATGGATGTGGTGATTTCTTCATTCACCTGGGGTCTTTCAGAGAGGTGTGCTGTAATTTGAATGAGAATGATAAGCTTATATAAACGTTATCGTTCCAGTCTCTCCATCCTGCATGCAACAGAGCTGCCTCAATGAGCCCAGTAATTGTTTGCAGCCTTCAGAAAGAAATCCATGAATATACAATTAAGTCAATGATTGCCTTTCATCTTTTTGGTTTCTTGATCCGTTGGTGTGACTTACTCAGATAATCTGTCAACAGTAGTAGCAACTTCTGTTTCATTGACTCATCTCTCTGTAGGGTCTAGCCTGAAATAATTGATTATGATCAATACTTTTGGTTCTTTTAAAACGATCCAGAGCCTGCAGTGCAAGGGAATAAAAACACAATTTGATTAATCATTCTGTCTTTATGTTTACACAGCTGAATGCAAGCCTGGGCAGGGCGGCAGCAGCCCCCATGGATGTTAAGAGGCCTCAATTAAGTAGAGGTCTTCAGAGAGCTCAATTTAACCTTTATGAGGAGTGGGAAAGAGGAGCAGATTTATAGGTTAGCAGGAGATAACTGCTGGTGAGGGCCTGCTCTAGTGTGAGGTGTCCCTGCCCATGGCCAGGGGGGTTGGAACTGGATAATCCTTGAGGTCCCTTCCAGCTCATGCTTAGGTTGGAAGGCACTTGAGAAGGCCATCACATCAAATCCTTGAAAGCTATTAGACCCCATGTTTGGTATGTCAGTGCACATTTTTGATGTGGAGTTCTCATTCCTGTAGTTTGACAAGCTTGAAAGCTTTCAGGCAGAAGCATGAACTTAGAGTTTGAGAGGCAGTGGGACCAATATGTCCTAGAAGCAGTTCCATGCATGCATATTGGTTGTGGGGTGGTGGTAAGGATATCACTGCTATGAATGCTATATTTAAAATGCTAGGGAGTAGTTTGATCTCAGACAGATTGCTTCACATTTTGTTTTGGAATTAGAAGAGAGAATAACTTGAGGCAGAGCAGGTCTGCAGTATGCAGTGATTCATCAAAGGTGAAGTTTTCTTGTACTTAACAACCAGAGTTCTTTTTTGGCTGCAGCTCATGCTTAAAGAAATTGATTTAGCACTTAGCATTCAAACTCAGGAACTTACTGCTGCTGTATTGTGTGCACTCATTACCACAAGGAATCTCTTTCTCAAGGATTATTAATTTGGCCTTTGGCTGAATTCTCATTTTAAGCTAAATTTCCATGAATTTTCTGTCTTTTGTAGCAATAGAAGAAGCCTGAGGGCTGCAAAACTTGTTCTTGATAAAAGCTTTGAAGTCTCATTGCTTATCTAAGCCTTTGTAACTTGGAAAGGTAAGGCTAAGTTACCTGTTAACTTTACCAGGTGATCAGTGGTAGCAGAACCACTGTGTGCATTGTGGGTGTAAGTTGCAGCAAAAGAGGTTCTGCCTCAACACAAGGGGGAACTTCTTTACTGTGAGGGTCCCAGAGCCCTGGCACAGGCTGCCCAGAGAGGTTGTGGAATCTCCTTCTCTGGAGCCTTTCCAGCCCTGTCTGGATGTGTTCCTCTGTGATCTGTGCTAGATAGGATTGTCCTGCTCTGGCAGGAGGGTTGGACTGGATGATCTCCTTAGGTCCCTTCCAACCCCTAGCATCCTGTGAGCTGCTGTGAAGAAAGTGAGAGTGATGTTGTTTGGCAGTGGCCAAAACCAAGTGTAATAAGCAAAAGTGTATTTTGTAGTTGCTTTCTAGGCAGGATCTCTTTGACCAACTTGAACTGTGGTAGAGATAGTCTTTCTTCTTTTTTATTACTACCCAAGGCTTGTTTCACACTCTGCTGCTTCTAGAGGTAAAGGCAAGAAAGATAACTCCATTGTAAAGAACAAATCCTCCCCCACTCCCCTTCAAGCAAGCCAACCAATTAATTTTATAATTAAACTCGTGTCAAAACTGTGGCTCCAGCAGTGCAATTACAGGTATGCAGATACAGCCTGTCAAAACATTGCTTTTCCATTACTGATCTTGCAATAATTGCTCCTGTCTGTTGTGAGGTTGGTTTCTTAAATGACTTTTAGGAGGGTGTAACTCCTCTGTCTCAGAAAAAAAGAGGTGCAAAACATCCTGTAGTAGATCCTACAGGGAATTAGTGCCTCAGCCTGGGAGGATAGTAAATACAGTGCAGCTGAAAAAAATGAGGGTGGTTGTGGAAGATTGGGCAAGAAGTTTAGGTCAGCAAGCTTCATGTCTGTGCTGGACAAAGGAGTAGAGAACACAAAAGCAATAGAGTGGTTCATACCTCAGTAAAGATGTAGCTGGGGAAAATGAGATGCCTCTCCAGCCAAGAGATCCAAAACCATTTCAGTTTGGTATTCCCTGCAGGAAGAATAACAAGCCAGAAAGCCTTTGTCAGTGTTTCCAAAGAAACTCTGGAAGAAAATAAAGCAGAGGTGAGACTCAGAACCATAGAATCAGTCAGGGTTGGATTAGCCAGTTCCAACCCCCCTGCCATGGGCAGGGACACTTCACACTAGATCAGGCTGTCCAGAGCCTCATCCAGCCTGGCCTTAACCACCTCCAGAGATGAATCTTCCATCATCTCATGGGGCAACCCATTCCAGGGTTTCACTACCTTCATGCTGAAGGACTTCTTCCTAACATCCAGTCTGAATCTATCCGTTTCCAGCTTTGTTCCATTTCCCTAGACTTAGAAAGTTCTTGCCCAGATAAGGAATTGGTTAAAAAATAGGAGTCACAGAATCACAGAATGTCAGGGGCTGGAAGGGACCTCCAAAGCTCATCCACTTTAACCATTTGTGCCAGAGCAGCAGCACCCAGAGCAGATGACACAGGAACACATCCAGGCAGCTCTGGAATATCTCCAGAGAGGGAGACTCCACAGCTTACCCTGAGCAGCCTGTTCCAGTGTTCTGTCATCCTCAAGGGATGGTTCGGTCTTCACCAGGGAGGGGAGTGACATGATGTGGAGAAGGAGAATGAAAAAAGGATGAGCTGTAAAGTGAGTTTTTCTGTCTGGATCAGTAAAGGTTGATGCTAAATGTAGAGAATTACATTAAGTCCTTGTAAGACTGATGTCTGAGCAATAAAACAGAACACCAGTTTCTATGTAGATAGGTGTCAGGTATGTAGAGAGAAAAATATGTTACTGCACATGTGAAATGTTAGCCTCTGAGCTGGGTGGGTTTCCATGCACACAGGAGCATGTGAAAGGTTAGCCTTTGAGCTGGGTGGGTTTCCATGCACACAGGAGCATGTGAAATGTTAGCCTCTGAGCTGGGTGGGTTTCCATGCACACAGGAGCATGTGAAATGTTAGCCTCTGAGCTGGGTGGGTTTCCATGCACACAGGAGCATGTGAAAGGTTAGCCTCTGAGCTGGGTGGATTTCCATGCACACAGGAGCATGTGAAAGGTTAGCCTCTGAGCTGGGTGGGTTTCCATGCACACAGGAGCATGTGAAATGTTAGCCTCTGAGCTGGGTGGGTTTCCATGCACACAGGAGCATGTGAAATGTTAGCCTCTGAGCTGGGTGGGTTTCCATGCACACAGGAGCATGTGAAAGGTTAGCCTCTGAGCTGGGTGGATTTCCATGCACATAGGAGTGTGTCAACCATGCCAGCAGAGGTTGACATGGTCTTACTGGAGGGAGCTAGAGATGCTGAAGGCTGCTGAATAACAGATTGTCACTTGTATAATTGTGGTTTAGAGTGACCGTTGTAGAGCAGGGTTCTGGGCTGGGCTTGGTGATCCTGAGGGGCTTTGCCAACCTGAATGCTTCTGTGATTCTGTCATCTCTGTATCTAAAGTGCAAATCTCCTCTGTCTTGGAAGATGAGCAGCCTCTCTTCATTTTCCCTGGAATGATATATTAAAGGGTGTTTTGGAGCTGCATATTAAATCAGCTGAGGTTGTTTCTAAAGTCAGTTAGGCTGAGTCTAGTCAGAAGATCTTGAAAATATGACCTACTGCTTTAAAAGAATTTGATGACTTGAGCAGGTATTAATAAATCTCTCAGTGTAAATACTGCACTAGTCCTGCTCAGAAGGTTATTGCAAGTCAGTAAATTAGAAACTCTGTCACATGGAGCTTAATATCTGATTTTAGGGCTTGTGTATGGATCTTGGAGGTCTCTTCCAACCTGGCTGATTCTCTGATGGGCAAACATCCCATTTTGGAGAGGTGCAGGAGCTAACAGCATTTTCAACTGGCTGCTGGTGTTACATAGGTGGGGACTGGATGATCTTCTGATAGAACATGTGGAAGGGGAGCAGGCACAAATAAGAGGATCCAGAAGCAACTCTTGTGTGTTGTTGTAATGACAAGGATAAATCATTTACATTTTATTCACATGCTGAGGAGAAGATTGTGGAGAAATTCAGTGCAGAGCCCTACATGATTAAAATAGTAAAGCTGGGCAGAGGACTCTACTGCAGATGTTTGAGATGGGTTTATAGTGCCCTGAATGGGAACCAGAGCAGAATGTTTGAAGCTGTCCCTCTCAAACAAGGGCTCTAAAGAGTGAGTGCCAAGAGGCTGGAGCCAGGCTCTGGTGAGTGATGTCCACTACAGGACAAGGGGCACTGGGTGGAAGCTGAGGCAGAGGAAGCTCAATGGAGAAAGGAGGAAAGTGTTTTCCCTGTGAGGGTGACAGAAGCCTGGAAGAGGCTGCTCAGGGGGGTTGTGGAGTCTCCCTCTCTGGAGATATTCCAGTGCTGCCTGCATCTGTTCCTGTGTGATCTGCTCTGGGTGATGCTGCTCTGGCAGGGGGGTTGGACTGGGTGAACTTTTGAATCACAGAATCATAGAAACATTCTAGTTGGAAAAGACCCCCAGGATCACCAAGTCCAACTCTTATCCCTACTCTACAAAGCTCACCCTTAAACCATATTCCCAAGTACCACATTGGAAGTCCCTTCCAGCCCCTGACATTGTATGATTCTGTGAAACTGAGGACCATTATGAAGACAGAACATAAGCTGCACTCTACCCAGCCACATTCAAATTGCAGAAGCAGCTTTTAGTCAGGTTATTTTTGTCCTGGGTAGCAGATCTATGGCTAAAAATGTTTGGAGCTGATTGAGGTTTCAGTGATGCGAAGCTTGCCTGTACGTAGCGTCTAGCAGAAGTCACACACCAGCTTTGCACTGGCAAATGATAAGCAAGAGATGCTGCACTTACAGCAGAACAACTTTCTGCTCATATATGAGAAACAAGGAAAGTCTTCAGCTGCTTTTGTCACTTCAGCTCTAGAACTGTTAGTTTTAGCATCACTGAGTTTTGCATTTGATGCTTGGTGCAGCTGCAGTGTGCTGCTGGTGGTGGCTGCGCTGCCAAAGGGTATTGCACATCCCTGGGGCTTTTGGCAGGTGCAGCTGCAGAGAAATTTTATCATTGTGGATATGTAACAGTCAAAAATTCCCATTCAGTGCATCTCTAAGTTAGTCCTTTACTTTTCCCCTAATCAGCTTAATTCTTCGCCTTTGTCATGACAGATGTGCTAAGAGTATAGAATCACAGAGTGTCAGGGGCTGGAAGGGACCTCCACAGCTCATCCAGGCCAACCCCTCTGCCAGAGCAGCATCACCCAGAGCAGATCACACAGGAACACAGTCAGGCAGCTCTGGAATATGTCCAGAGAGGGAGACTCCACAACCCCCCTGGGCTGGCTTTTCCAGTGATCTGTTACCCTCACAGGGAATAAAAATTCCTCCTCATGTTTCTATGGAACTTATTCTGCCTCAACTTCCACTCACCAAGGGGTGATGCCCCTTGTCCTGTCACTGGGCATCACCCAGCAGAGCCTGGCTCCAGCCTCTTGGCACTCACCCTCTACATCATTATAACCATCCCTGTGGTCACCCCTCAGGCTCCTCCTCTCCCAGCAGCACAGCCCCAGCTCCCTCAGGCTCTCCTCACAAGGAAGATCTTCCACTCTGTCATTTTTGTGGCTCTGCACTGGACTTTCTCAAGCAGTTCCCCGAGGTCTTTCTTGAACTGTGGGACCAAGAACTGGACACAGCATTCCAGATGCAGCCTCAGCAGGGCAGAGTAGAGGGGGCAGGAGAACCTCTCTCACCCTACTCACCATAGCCCTTCTAACCCATCTCAGAATGGCATTGGCCTTCCTGGCCATAAGAGCACATTGCTCTTCATGTCATTGTATGTCACAGAATCATAGAATGGTTTGGGTTGGAAGGGGCCTGCAAAGGTCATCCAGTCCAACCCCTTCTGCAGTCAGCAGGAACATCCTCAACTAGATTAGGTTGCCCAGAGTCCTGTCCAGCCTCGCCTTGATTATCTCCAGGCATGTGGCCTCAGCCACTTCCCTGGGCAAGCCGTTCCAGTGCTCCACCACCCTCATGGTAAAGATGTTCTTTAATCTTTACATAACTGGATCCCTTTGGTATGAAAGAGTGTGTTTCTGATGGGCTTTCCTGATAGCTGGCAGCATGGTGACTGCAGGCTTCTTCATGTTGTGTCAGCCAACAGCATGGATAACTCAGGGAATGAGTCAGAAGTGATGAGATTGATATTAAATCTATCTTTTATGTAGATATATGTATATATAAGGTAAAAGTGGATATAAATGGATATAAATGTTCCATGTATCAGTGTTTGTGTATAAATCTTAATTTATATATACATATAGTTGTTTAGTTTGGAGAAAAGAACAGTCTGGGGAGACCTTGCTGTGATCTACAAGGACATGGAAGGATGTTCTAGTGAGGTGGGGATCAGTGTCTTCTTCATGGTAACAAGAGATAGGATGAGAGGAAATGGCCTGAAGTTGTGCCAAAGGGAATGTGGATTGGATATTTACTGAAAGAGTTACCAAAGATCGGAGTAGCCTTCCCAGGCAGGTGATTGGGTCACCATCTCTGGAGGTGTTTAAAAGATGCATAGATGTGGACATTGGTAGAGCTGGGGAATGGCTGGACTGGATCATCTTGAAGTTCTTATCCAGCCAGAACAATTCTATGTTCTATACTTACACGTGTCCATCTGCCCATTCATCCATGCATTCATCTCTCCATGCATCTGTCTGTCTATCCATTTGTCCATCTATCCATCCATCCATCTTCTATCTATCCATCTGTTTATCCATCCATCTTCTGTCTGTCTTGCATGCATTCATCTCTCCATGCATCTGTCTGTCTATCCATTTGTCCATCTATCCATTCATCCATCTTCTATCTATCCATCTGTTTATCCATCCATCTTCTGTCTGTCTTGCATGCATTCATCTATCCATGCATCCATCTCTCTATATATCTATCCATGCATCTGTCTATCCATCTATCCATCTTCTATCTATCCATCTATCCATCCATCCATCCATCCATCTTCTATCTATCCATGCATACATCTGTCTATCCATCTATCCATCCATCCATCCATCTTCTATCTATCCATGCATCCATCTGTCTATTCATCTATCCATCTTCTATCTATCCATCTGTCTATCCATCTATCCATCCATCTTCTATCTATCCAAATGTCTATCCATCTATCCATCCATCTTCTTTCTGTCCATCTTCTATCCATCCATCTTCTATCTATTTTCTATCTCTCTATCCATTTGTCAATGCATCTATCCATCTATCTATCCATCTATTTTCTATCTATCGCTCCATCTGTCAATCCATCTGTTCATCCATCCATCTTCTATCTATCTATCCATCTGTCTATTCATCTATCCATCCATCTTCTATCTGTCATTCATCCATGCATCTATCTATCCATCCACGCATCTGTCTATCCATCCATGCATCTATCTATCCATGCATCTGTCTATCCATCCATGCATCTATCTATCCATGCATCTGTCTATCCATCCATGCATCTATCTATCCATGCATCTGTCTATCCATCCATGCATCTATCTATCCATCCATGCATCTATCTATCTATTTATTCACCTATCCATCCATCTTTTCTTTTGTTACTTTGCTGCTTATGTTCTGCCCTGATCTCTCCCCTTAGCCAGGAGCCAACTGAAGGTGCTGCTGTTCCTGTCCCTTCTCAGCTGTGTATGGCAGGCAGAGGCTTGGCTCCAGCTGGAGCTGGGCACTTTGCAGGGGCAGCAGCAGATAGAGTAGTGAAGCACAACCACCTCCGTGGCAATGGAACGCGTCGTTTCGGTGGCTAAGTACTGTGGTTCATTTGGGACAGCTAATGCAGGCTGAGATGCTGAATTGTAACTTGGAGAAGCAGCAAACCCCAATCAGCATAATTAAATTGCTTTTTCATTTTCCTCAGAAATACAGGCCTGGTCGGTGTGATGATATCTTGAAATGGAAGCCACCCAGCCTGAACTCTGTTGATTTTCGCCTAAAGATAACAAGAATTGGTGGAGAGGGGTATGTAATCTCTTCCCTTTTTAAATGTGAACGTCCCTTTGCACTTAATCTCTCCTCTGATATTTCTTGACATTTCCTAGGGCTAAGCCTTTCTGTCTTCTCTAGAATTGGTTTGCTGAAAACGCAGACAAGTGTGGTGATTAGTGCTGTGATGGAAACAACAGCAGATGTTTGTGATGGAAATTTGCTCCTTCTTAAATAGGGTCGTAAAAGCAACCCCATGTGTACATCTTTGCATTCCATCACAATGTTGTTTGCCTAGTTCAGGCTCTGCACTTCTTTAGTAGGGGCAAATTCCATGGTCAGTTGTGCCAGGGAAGAGAAGTGGAAAGTTGAGTCGTTAGGTTAAAGCTTTCCTTCAAAAAGATTTTGTTTCAAATGAAGTTCATTGATTTTTAGGTTGCTCAATGCTTCAACATTGGGGGCTGATTTCAAGTGACAGTAGTAATAGAACTAGGAGGAGTGGATCTGAGCTGGAGGAGGGGGAGATTCAGATTGGATGTTAGGAAAAAGTTCTTTAGCTTGAAGGCAATGAGACACTGGCACAGGTTGCCCAAGGAGGTGGTGGAAGCCTCATCCCTGGAGGTTTTTAGGGCCAGGCTGAATGTGGCTGTGGGCAACCTGCTCTAGTGTGAGGTGTGTGAGGCCCATGACAGTGATGTTTGACCTGGATGATCCTTGTGGTTCTTTCCAACTGTAACAGTTGTGTGATTCTAGAATTTGTGTGTGATGAGGTTTATGCAAACAGAAGTTATGGCTTTGTGTCAGTCTCACACTGACAAATGAGTAGAGCCAAAATCTTTAAGTGTTGATCTCAGATGCTTGACAGCTTGAAAGCATGAGAATGGAGCTTCTCTCTAGTTTCCAAGTTCTCTGTTCTGATGTGCAGACTCATCTTTAAATGTTGAAATGCAGCTCTGTCTAAACCTGTGCTATGAGCCTGTGTGATCTTACCAAAGGTCACAGCCCAGCCAGCAGTGCCACAGCCTCAGCCTCTATAGCAGCCATTGTGTTTATAACTCCCTGTTCACTGAAAGAGTGAAAAAAGCCTCCAGGAGCATTATTTATTCAGTAGCAAGAGATTAGAGGTCTGTCAGCTGTTGGACATGTCTTTTGGGTGGCAGATGTAATGGAGATCCAGAGCAATTGTAAACAATCCTCTGCATTTTTCATCTGAATAAGGGAGTTACCTCCAGGGAGTTTGCCAGATTTTAGTCAGGATGATTATTTTCCATCTATCCAAAATTCCCTTGTGCTTTCAGTTGTGCATTTCCATCCATACATCAGTCTGCAGCAGTAATGTTAGCTGCTGTGTTCCATCCCAGATGTTGCTCAATTACAGCTGAATAACCATTTGGTTTTACCCAGGGTTCAGCTCTTGATACCAGAGAGAGCTTTGCCATTGAAGTAAAAAGATTTTGCCTTATGATGTATGAAGGAACTTTAGAATAAGCATCTCTGTAAGGATGAAAACTGCATAAAGACTAACAAAGATCAGGAAAAAGGCAGGAATCTTGGAACCTCAGGCACCTAACCCTGACGCTCCTCTTCAGCGCAGACTTTGCATCGTTGCACCTTAGTGCATCACATTGCATCAGCTGAGCTATGCTGACTGTCCCCCTGTGCATTGGCATAGTCCAGCCTGGCCAAGCAGCAGGATGAGGGTTAGATTAATTCTGTTTATGTTGTGTTTGCATCAATTCCCACTTAGGTTTTCTCTCAATCTCTTCTCATCACATCAATATAGTTAACATTCTTTTAAAAGAGATCATAAACCTCCTCCCTCACCCAAACCCAAACTCCCTCTTCCACACACCGAAGCCAAATCAACTTAGAAACTTATTAAATCACAGAAATACAGGAAAAGCCCCTCAGGATCACCAACTCCAACCAATATCCCTACTCTGCAAGGTGCACCCTAAACCATAGCCCTAAGCACCACATCCAAATGACCTTCAAACACATTCAGGGTTGGTGCTCAGCAGCAATTAGACAAGGAGCAATGGATCCAAACTGGAACAGAGAAGGCTTCAGCTCAACAGGAGGATAAACTTCTTTAGAGTGAGAGTGACAAAGCCCTGGAGCAGGCTGCCCAGAGAGGTTGTGGAGTCTCCTTCTCTGGAAGCTTTGCAAACCATCTTGATGCATTCCTGTGTGGAGCACCCTGAGTGGTGCTGCCTTGGCAGGGGAATTGGACTGGATGATCTCTGGAGGTCCCTTCCCACCTCTAACATTCTGTGATTCTGTGACTTAAGCACATCAACTGCATTTCCAAATGACCTTAGGAGAAGAGAGCAGGTAGGATCTTTAATTGGTGTGTCCAAGACCCTTAATTGATGTGTCCAAGATCTGAGTGATCTTACACACACTCAGGACTGTTTTTAAATAATAGAGATGATTTTTTGTTTCCCAAAAATGTCTGACTCTGAGAATATTTCTTAGGGGAGCAAAAAACCCAGTAAGCCCTTGCCAGCTCTAAGCCTTCTTTAAATGTCACAACTATCAAATGAAAATGTCTACACAGTGCCAGATTTATGGTAGCTTCAACAAACCCAGCAATGCTGAAATGTCCATGCTTCCTTTTACTGTTTTCTTAATTTGCCTGTGCAAGGCCCTTCATTTTCTCTTCAGGAGACATGCTAAAATCAAAGTACAAACAGGGCTTTGATTCTGTTTGCTTTCAATTAAGACCTCTCTGTGTCAATTCGATACCATTTGAAATCACAGAGTAATAATGCACATTTTAGAGAGAACCTTCAGAGAATCACAGAAATATTCAGGATGGAAAAGCCCCTCAGGATCACCAAGTCCAACCTAGACCCCTACTCTACAAGGTGCACCCTAAACCATACCCCCAAACACCACATCCAAGCCACCTTTAAACACATCCAGAGTTGGTGATTTCACCACCTCCCTGGGCAGCTCATTCTAATGCCAGACCACTCTTGCAATGGAAAAGTTTAACCTAATGTCCAGCCTAAACCTACCCAGTCACAGCTTGGGGTCATTCCTCTTGTTCTATAACTAATTCCCTGTGAGCAGAGACCAGCACCAACCTCTCCACAATCTTCTTTCAGGTAGCTGCAGACAGCCATGAGCTCTGCCCTCAGCCTCCTCTGTTCCACACTAACCATTCCCAGCTCCCTCAGTCTCTCCTCATCAGATTTATTCTCCAGGCCCTTCCCCAGCTTCTTTGCCCTCCTCTGCACTGCCTCCAGCACCTCCACAGCTCTATTCTATTGAGGTGCCCAAAACTGAACACAGTACTTGAGGTGTGGCTTCCCCAGAGCCAAGTCCAAGAAGACAATCCCCTCCCTGCTCCTGCTGGCCACAGCATTTCTAATCCCAGCCAGGATGCCATTGGCTTTCTTGGCCACCTGGGCCCATTGCTGGCTCCTATTTAGCTGCTTGTTGACTAGAACCCCCAGATCCCTTTCTGCTACCTGGAGGTATTGGAAAGAATCAAGCATTTTACTCATCTTATAAGAGAGAAATAGTAATAAAGCCTTGTTTCCTTAGAAAAAAAAAGATAATCTGAAGTCAACATGAACTCTTTGTTACCTGCAAGTCTGAATTGGTTTTTCAGTACATCTATGATTAAATAGACCACCTGGGAGAGAAAAAAAAATCAAACAATGTTTAGACAAAGTTCTGTTTAGCTTGGTTGTTGTCATGTAATGAAAACTGTCAGGTGAAGTACAATGCATTCAAGGTCAAGAAAGGGCTTCAGATCTTAACAGCAGGGGCTAAACATCTGGGAGATGTTGGTAAATAGAGATTTATAACCAAATGTAAGTGTCATGAGTACAGGCAAGTGAGTGCTTTCCTTTTGTTCACTGTGGTGAGGTCCTTTTGGTTCTGTACATTGAAGGAGCTCAGAGGAGGCAGGAGGCTGCAACTGGTTCAAAATCATAGAATCAACCAGGTTGGAAGAGACTTCCAAGCTCATCCAGTCCAACCTAGCACCCAGCCCTGGCCAGTCAACCAGATCATGGCCTAATCCAGTCTTTCCTTGAGCACCTACAGAGACAAGGACTCCACCACCTCCCTGGGCAGCCCATTCCAATGCCAATCACTCTCTCTGCCAACAACTTCCTAACAACATCCAGCCTGTACCCACCCCCAGCACAACTTGAGACTGTGTCCCCTTGTTCTGTTGCTGCTTGCCTGGCAGCAGAGCCCAACCCCACCTGGCTACAGCCTCCCTTCAGGCAGCTGCAGGCAGCAATGAGCTCTGCCCTGAGCCTCCTCTGCTGCAGGCTGCACACCCCCAGCTCCCTCAGCCTCTCCTCATAGGGTTTGTGCTCCAGGCCCCTCCCCACCTTTGTCGCCCTCCTGTGGACACCTTCCAGTACTGCAACATCTCTCTTGAACTGAGGAGCCCAGAGCTGGACACAGCACTCAAGGTGTGGCCTGAGCAGTGCTGAGCACAGGGGCATAAGAACCTCCCTTGTCCTGCTGCCCACAGTGCCCCTGAGTCAGGCCATGATACTGATCATAATATTCTTGGTGTGCTGTCACAGAGCCATGTTTTCTGCAGCAGGGTGGCTTATCCTTTTTTTTAAGCCTGTCAGGCTGACTCTTCTGCCTTGAAAAAAGCCCAATTGATAACTGCCTGAGCAATCCTGCAAGTTAATTGGATCAGCTCAGATCTGTCGAACTGACACGACAGTGAGTTTGGCTCATATGTTGTTATTCCCTCTTCTCTTTCAGTTCCCTCTTCTCCATGATTCATAAATGGTTTAGGCTGGCAGCTCTCTGCCTTCTCACCTGCTTGTTACCAGAGAACACAAACTTATTCCTGCAAATCAGTCACTGAAAGGCATTTACAAATAGTACCCTGGCCCCTCAGATCAAAAAGGACCTCAGGGAACTGCTTGAAATAGTCTAATGCAAAGGCACAAAAATGCTGAAGGGAGTGAAAGATCTTAGGAAGGGAGCCTGAGGGAGCTGGGGCTGTGCTGCTGGGAAAGGAGGAAACTGTAATAGTCTTGCAATGACAGGATGAGGAGGAATGGATTTAAACTGGCAGAGGGGTGATTGAAAGTGGTTGTTAGGAGGAAGGTCTTGGCAGTGAGAGTGGTGAGACACTGGCACAGGTTGCCCAGGGAGGTTGTGGAGCACAGAAGCACCCAATGTGATCTTTGATCACATTGGGTGCTTCTGTGCTCCACAACCTCCCTGGAGGTGTTCCAAGGCCAGGTTGGATGAGGCCTTGAGTGACCTGTTCTAGCTGGAGGTGTCCCTGCCTATGGCAAGGGCTTGGAACTTCTCCATACTAACAAGTGACAGGATGAGAGCAAATGAGCTGAAGTTGCACCAGGGGTGGTTTGGATTAGATATTAGAAGAAACTTTTCACTGAAGGAATTGTCAAACTCTGGAATAGGCTCCCCAGGGAGGTAGCTGAATCACCATCCCTGGAGGTTTCCAAGCACACAAAGAGGTGGTCCTAAGGGATGTGGTTCAGCACCAGCCTTGGTAAGATTAAATAATGGTTGGACTGGATGACCTGAAAGTTCTTTTCCAACCACATTCTGTGATTCTCTATTGCCTAGAGGGGGGAATATTACAAAACTTCTTGTAGCACTTCAGTTTTTAAAGGCTGTTTTCCAAGTAAAGCTTTGGCTGTAACCTCTATTTATACCCTGGTAGACTGAACATGATGTTGTACCTTCCACAACTAATGCTCAGGATGCTCTTGGAATTTCTAATGTTGGATTTCCAAAAGGAACTCAGCCTCATCTTTTTGTGTGTTCAAGTGGCAGCCTTGGGCAATCTCCATCTGTCAGATAATTATTCTACTTTAGCTACTCATTCCTCCAGATTTTTAAAAGCTTTGCCTCATGCCATCCTAAAATTATCTGTAAGCTTTGTGGAATGGAATTTAAATGCAGCCTTGGATAGTTTGGAGACCTTGTTATTTCTCTTAACTAGCTGCCACCTTGAAAGAGCCTTTCCATTTGCTCATGTCAGCTATCAGAATGGTTTCCCACTCTCTAAAAGGTCCCTTTCTATCTGTAAGCAAGATAAGTTCCCAAATACCTGATGTCTCTACAATTTGCTTATCTCCCATGCAGTTGTTTGTCCTGTTTTACATGTCAGTGGATTTGTTTGATTCCTCTATGACCATGTAGCTTAGATATCTTGCTGCTGTAGTTGAGGGCTGATGCCATCCCCATCTGAGCCACCTGTAAGGTGGTAGAATCTGAGAGGAGTGAGAGAAACAGGCAGTGAAGAAGTGATCTTGGGCTTCAAGAAACCTGGGTTTGGCTTTTTCAAGGAAGAGGTAGGCAGTATCACTTGGCAGGTCTCTTAAAGTGTGCAAAGGCCCAGGGTAGCTTCATTAAAACCCACAAGGAGAAGGACATGGAACTGTTGGAGTGAGTCCAGAGAGGCCACAAAGATGCTGAGAGGGCTGCAGCAGCTCTGCTACGAGAACAGGCTGAGAGAGTTGGGGCTCTGCAGCCTGGAGAAGAGAAGGCTTTGAGGAGACCTTGCAGTATCTGAAGGGGCCTCCAGAAGGGCTGGGAAGGGACTATTGACAAGGTCTTGTAATGACAGGAGGATGAGGAACAAGTTTAAAGTGGCAGAGGAGAGATTCAAACTGGATGTTAGGAAGAAGTGAGGGTGGTGAGACACTGGCACAGGTTGCCCAGGGAGGTTGTGGCTGCTTCCTCCCTGCAGGTGTTCAAGGCCAGGTTGGATGAGATCCTGAGCGACCTGTTCTAGTGGGAGGTGTCCCTGCCTATGGCAGGAGGTTGGAACTGGATGAGCTTTGAGGTCCCTTCCATCCTAAACCATTCCATGATTCTATACTTTTCAAGGGTGCAGGAAGACAAACAGGTTTGGCAGACAGCTGGCTGGCTTGAATGGGGATTTCCTGAGTCCAGCATCCAAGATGGAACATGTAAACAGGGACAGACCTCTGGGGAGGACAGAAAAATGGTGTTTAGGTGCAGGGGGAAGGAATTAAGAAAGCCAAAGCTCAGATGGAGTTGAAGGTAAGTGGAGAACTTCTATAGGTACTTTTATAATGAAAATCCAAATAGTGGGGTGATATGGTGAGGAAAGAGAGAAGGAGGACTGAGTATGGCACTTAGTGCCATGGTCTGGTTGAGTGGCCAGGGCTGGGTGCTAGGTTGGACTGGATGAGCTTGAAGGTCTCTTCCAACCTGGTTGATTCTATGGTTCTGTGTGTAGTGCTGCATTTGCTTTGGTCTTGACTGGCAAGACCTCTAAAGGCTCTGAACCTCGTGGCAGAGTGCTGGGTAGTAATAGGACTGGAGGGAATGGATCCATGCTAGAGGAGAAAAGATTCAGATTGGATGTTAGGAAGAAGTTCTTCAGCATGAAGGTGGTGAGAGACTGGCACAGGTTGCTGAAAGGGGCTACAGGAAAGCTGGGGAGGGACTTTTTAGGGTGCCAAGTGGTAATAGAACTAGAGGCAATGGATCCAAGGTAGAGGAGAGGACATTCAGATTGGATCTTAGGAAGAAGTTTTTTATCTTGAGGGTGGTGAGACACTGGCACAGGTTGCCCAGGGAGGTGGTGGAAGCCTCATCCCTGGATGTTGTTAAGGCCAGGCTGGATGTAGCTGTGGGCAACCTGCTCTAGTGTAAGGTGTCCCTGCCCAGGTCAGGGGGATTGGAACTGGATAATCCTTGAGGTCCCCTCCAACCCTGACAGTTGTGTGGCTTTCTTGCATGCTGTGGTGTATTTCAAAGAAGAATAAAGTGAGCAAAGAGGGGTGAAAGAAGTTATCACCCTGGCAGAGTAGAAGAGAGAAGACAGCCAAAGATATTGTACATACTTTGAACTCTCCATTGGTCTTAGTCTGAACATTTCATTATTTAATCTTCAGATAATGCTAAGCCCACAGATCATAAAAGGAGAGCTCCATGTACCAAATGGTGAATATATTAAAGATAAACATAATTCATGACAGCAATAAGTCCAAGGGCAGTATTGTTTGCTTTGATACCATCAGAAGAGGTTGAAATTGGTTTAGGAGTCAGAATCCAGGCTTCTTGTGTCCTCCTGCATTCAGAGGAACTTTGGAATCAGCAAAATATGTCAACAGAATAAATGACCCTTCTGCAGGTTGGTTGCATTTTGGCTGTGACAGTGTTATCAATGTGGCTCCATGCAATGAGGATGCTCAGAGGGCTGCAGCAGCTCTGCTGTGAGCACAGACTGAAAGAGTTGGGGCTGTGCAGGGTGGAGCAGAGGAGGCTCCCAGGGGACCTTCTTGTGGCCTTCCAGGATCTGAAGGGGGCCTACGAAAAAGCTGGGGAAGGACTTTTTAGACTGTCAGGGAGTGCCAGGGCTGAGGGGAATGGAGCAAAGCTGGAGGTGGGGAGAGTCAGGCTGGAGGTGAGGAGGAAGTTGTTGAGCAGGAGAGTGGTGAGAGGCTGGAATGGGTTGCCCAGGGAGGTGGCTGAGGCCCCATGGCTGGAGGTGTTTGAGGCCAGGCTGGCTGAGGCTGTGTGCAGCCTGCTCTAGGGTAGGGTGTCCCTGGGCATGGCAGGGGTTTGGCATTGGCTGCTCCTTGTGGTCCCTTCCAACCCTGCCTGATTCTATGATTCTAACTGTGGGCTTCTAAAACCCTGGCAGATTATCAGTAGTTTCACCTTCCCTGTTTGATAGTGAGCAGAAACTCTTGGGACATGCACTTATCTTCTAACCTCAGGGACATGAGAAAAGAACTACACAATTGCACTGCAGAATAATTATCCAATATCTCTAGTCTAGTTGTGGAGGGATTCAATTTATGACCATTTGTCTGTTAGATTTTAAAGATAGATAGATAGATATGTAGGATAAGGTTTTAAAAGTCAGTGTTTCAAGAGGTGTTTGTCTTCTGAGGAAATAAATTGACTTCTTGTTATCTGTTACTTTGATAGAATCACAGAGTGATCTGGGTTGGACCTCCAATGGTCATTTAGTCCAATCCCTTCTGCAGGGACATCCTCAACTAAATCAGGTTGCCCACAGCCCTCTCCAGTGTCACCTTGAATATCTCCAGGCATGGGGCCACAGCTACCTCCCTCAGCAACCTCTTCCAGTGTTCCACTACCCTCATGGCAAAGAACCTGTTCCGAGCATCCAATCTCAATCTGCTCTGCTCTAGTTTGAAGCCATTGCCCTCGTCCTGTCCCTGCAGCCCTTTGCAAAGTCTCTCTGCAGCCTTCTTGCAGCCCCTTCAGGCACTGGCAGGCTGCTGTTAGGTCTTTCTAGAGCCTCCTTTTCTCCAGGCTGCACACCCCCAGCTCCCTCAGCCTGTCTCTTTAGCAGAGCTGCTCCAAGCCCCTGAGCATTTTGGTGTCCCTCCTCTGGCCCTGCTCCATCAGCTCCATGCCCTTCCTGTGCTGAGGGCTCCAGAGCTGGATGCAGCACTGCAGGTGAGGTCTCAGCAGAGCTGAGCAAAGTGGCAGAGTCCCCTCTCTGGCTAATGACTTAGGCTTGGTAATTAATCTTTGCCCTTTTTTGGCTAATGCCCAGTTTGCAGGTTGGGTTGGTTTTTTTGGAGGGGGGGAAGTTGCTTATCCTATTGTAGAAAAGATTAAAATTGGTGAGGTTCTGTCTGTGGGAGACCAGCTTGCAGAATCAGAGCCTGCTGAGGAATCCATGGCTGCACTTACCTAGCAAAGGGAACAGTGGCTGCTGGGTGTGGAGCTTGTGCACAGAGTGCACTTGTGACAGAGGCTGTGTAGTGCATTGTAAAAGGCATTTCAGAGTGTTGAGTAGAGATGTGGTTCTGTCTGGCAGCAGATGTAGGCATGTCATCCTGACAGAGCCTCTTTAAAAGGCCCAGGTCCTTCATTTTCTTAGGCTTTTATGCCTGCTTTAACAAAGCACTTTTATGGCAGTGGGAAGTACAAACACAGTTTTGCTCTGAATTCTGTTCTGATATCAGCCTCAAGACTTCTCTGTTAAACACATGGAAGGTCTCTTCATTCACAGGACCTACTTTGGTTTTAGCATCACTGTGTATGTGAGAAATAACCCTCTGAAGCCCAGATTCCCATCTTTGTGAGCTGCTTCAGCTTCACAGGAAATCAAGCAGATTTTTCAAGTGAGCAATATGTTTCCAGTTAAATGCATGTGTCTGTCTGTGTCCACACAGGTGATAACTGCAGCTTTGTCTTGATAGGAATCAGAGAGAGAAACACAAATGTGAAGGAGTTCCCTTGGTTGAGTTGAAACAGCTCTTCACTTCTTTGTGTGTAACATGTGGGAGTTCTGCCTTCCTTTGGTCATTTTAAAGATCACAGAATCAGAGAATGTCAGGGGTTGGAAGGGATCTCAGCAGCTCAGCCAGTCCAACCCCCCTGCCAGAGCAGCAGCACCTACAGCAGATCACACAGGAGCACATCCAGGCAGCTCGTGAGTATCTCCAGAGAGGGAGACTCCACAGCCCCCCTGGGCAGCCTCTTCCAGACTTCTGTCACCCTCACAGGGAAAACATTTCCCTCCTGTTTCCATGGAACTTCCTCTGCCTCAACTCCCACCCATTGCCCCTTGTGCTGGCACTGGCATCACCCAGCAGAGCCTGGCTCCAGCCTCTTGGCACTCACCTTTACATCTCTATGACCATCCATGAGGTCCCCCCTCAGGCTTCTCCTCTGCCAGCAGCACAGCCCCAGCTCCCTCAGGCTCTCCTCCTAAGGAAGATTTTCCACTGCCTTCAGCAGTTTTGTGGCTCTGTGCTGGACTCTTTGAAGCAGTTCCCTGAGGTCCTTCTTGAACTGAGGGGCCCAGAACTGGACACAATACTCCAGATGTGGCCTCAGCAGGGCAGAGTAGAGAGGCAGGACAACCTCTCTTGCCTTAGTAACCACAGTCCTTCTAACCCACCCCAGATTTGCCTTGGCCTTTTTAGCCTCCAGAGCACCCTTCTGGCTCATGATCAACCTCCCATCCACCAGGCCTCCCAGGTCCTTTTCCCCTTCACTGCTCTGCAGCAGGTCAGTCCCCAGCCTATAGTGATCCTGGGCCTGTTCTTTCCCAGGTGCAAGTTTGTGGGTGCCATGAAGTCAGACAGTGCTATTTACAGTTCTTATCCCTTTTCATCCAGTTCTTCACTGGATCTTGTAGGCTGTTTGTTATTCTTCCTTCTTGAGCATGATGGTTTCAAAGGCTTGAGCTCTCCTGTACTCCACCAAGCAGTGTGCTGAGTGGTGTAGAAACCTTGCATATGAATGTTTGATGGTCAGCAGCAGTGAGCCAAGGAGCTCCAACTGCAGAGTGGAACACAGAAGGTTTCAGTGGAGTCACCATCCCTGGAGGTGTTGAAGCAAAGCCTGGATGAGGCACTTAGTGCCATGGTCTGGTTGATTGAATAGGGCTGGGTGCTAGGTTGGACTGGATGAGCTTGGAGGTCTCTTCCAACCTGGCTGGTTCTATGATTCTGTAAGGAGGGTGACAGAGCCCTGGAGCAGGTTGTGGAGTCTCCTCTGGAGACTTTCAGACCTTGCCTGGATGCATTCCTGTTCGAACTACCATAGGTGAAACTGCTTTTAGCAGGGAGATTGGACTGGATGATCTCTGGAGGCCCCTTCCAACCTCTAAGGCTCTGTGATCCTGTGACTAGCCAAGAAACAAACCCCAGTGATGTTGCTCTGCTTTGTATGTGTAAGCTGAGTCATTTTTAAATTGCCTTAATTGCAAAATGAATTGGGGGGTGGACTGGATGATCTTTACAGGTCCCTTCCAGCCCCTAGCATTCTGTGACTTCCCTCCTTCCTATTTGTGGAGATGCAAAAGCATGTGAAGCACTGGGGAGCTGAGAGAAAATTGTGATGTTCTTAAGGGATGAAAAGCATCATCCCTCTTATGCTAGTTACTCATCTGCTACTCATCCTATCTGTTGTCAGAGCTCCTCAGCTCTGAGAGATGTGACTGTAAGAACTGTTATGTTACTCAGTTTTAATGAGGTCATTATTCTGTATTCCCCCAAGAGCAGTGCATGTATCTGTATCAGTTCTCAAGATGGGGGGGGAAAAATGCATTCCAAAGTGAAAACTCACTCAGGGTAGCATGATGCATTAGCAAAGGAGTGACAGTCCTCAGCTGTACCCAGCAGATGGCATTTTCCCCCTTAGAACAACTAAATATTTTCAAAGCTATCATCCTTGTCTATTTTCACACTTAAAAATAAAGCCTTCCCCCCCCCTCAAGTATTAAAACATTGCAGTGTGAGCAAGTAGCACTGGGTTAGAAATTAAATGAGTGTCTGTATCTTTAAGTAGAGCAGGAGTGTGGAGGGGATTGTGCCCTTGGACTCTGCTCTGGGGAAGCCACACCTCAAGTACTGTGTTCAGTTTTGGGCACTTCAATAGAAGAGAGCTGTGGAGGTGCTGGAGGCAGTGCAGAGGAGGGCAAGGAAGCTGGGGAAGGGCCTGGAGAATAAATCTGATGAGGAGAGACTGAGGGAGCTGGGGCTGGTTAGTGTGAAACAGAGGAGGCTGAGGGCAGAGCTCATGGCTGTCTGCAGCTACCTGAAAGGAGGCTGTGGAGAGGTTGGTGCTGGGCACTGCTCACAGGGAATTAGTGATAGAAGAAGAGGCAACAACCTCAAGCTGTGACTGGGTAGGCTTAGGCTGGACATTAGGAAAAAAAAATCATGGTAAGAGTGGTCTGGCACTGGAATGAGCTGCCCAGGGAGGTGGTGGAGTCACCCACCCTGCATTTGGATGTGGTGCTTGGGGCTATGGTTTAGGGTGCACCTTGTAGAGCAGGGATATTGTTTGGGGCTGAGGGGCTTTTCCAGCCTGGATGTTTCTGTGATTCTATGGCAAAGGGTAGAGAAGACTGGAATCAGGAGAGTAAAGCAGGGTGGAGAAGACTGGAATGAGGAGAGTAAAACAGGGTTGTGAACTTGCTTTGTTGGTTTTCCCCCTCAAGTCTGCATATCACAAGCATCATGTCTCACAGATATATATTATAAAAGCACTTCACTTTTGGTCAACATTAAAGCATCCAATATCAATCATAGCATGACAGGGGCTGGAAAGGACCTTGAAAGCTCATCTCATCCAGCCCCCCTGCCAGAGCAGATCACACAGGAGCACATCCAGACAGCTCTAGAGTATCTCCAGAGAGGGAGACTCCACAACCCCTCTGGGCAGCCTCTTCCAGGCTTCTGTCACCCTCACAGGGAAAAAAATTCTTCCTCAGGTTCACATGGATTTTTTTATGCCTCAAATGCTGGAGTTTTTAGTTGTTTTGCTCAGGAACACAAAATTCTGCTTGTAAGTGGCTATGTGATGCTAGGAGATCATTGGATTTGGAGAGTATAGCAGGACAGAGGGTCTCAAAAGTGAATTAGAGGGAGGGGGAGGAAGACCTCTCTCTACCTACTAACCACAGCCCTTCTAATCTACCCCAGAATGACAGTTGCCTTCCTGGCCACAAAAGCACATTGCTTGCTCGTGGTAAAAATCATAGAATCAAGCAGGTTGGAAGAGACCTCCAAGCTCAGCCAGTCCAACCTAGCACCCAGCCCTGGCCAATCAACCAGACCATGGCACTAAGTGCCCCAGCCAGACTTTGCTTCAACACCTCCAGGCATGGCAGCTCCACCACCTCCCTGGGCAGCCCATTCCAATGCCAATCTCTGTGGCTATGCATTTAAAGCATAGCAATACCCTGTGCCTATTACTTAAAATGTTGCCTTGTTGGCAGACTTAGCAGATGACCCAGAGGAAGAAGAATGAACCCTAGCCCATGCAAAAGATAAAGAAGTCATAATGAAATGATAGCTGTTGCTCATGCATTTTGTTGTGCAGACTGAGGTCCTTTCAGTTCCTGGAGTGTTTCAGTTAGCATTTGGGCCAAATCTTTGTGTTTGTTGCCAAAAGCTGTGTTGTGAAACTGGTGATTGGTTTGAAATGAAAGATGCCTGCAGAAATCCAGACCATAAAGATGCTGTTGACATGGACTCTGTGCAGAGTCGCTCCTCTGTTGCAGTTTTTCACCCAGTCAGTATTTGAATAGTGCCATCTAGATATGTGCTCTTATTTAATGCACAGAATACATCTTGCTCAAGCTAAATTATTCCTTTGATTCACTGGAATGGGGTTCCTATAAATTTATTGCAAGACATAAAGTGCATGGAAGACTTTTCTGAGAGAAAACAGAGACTGGATGTGATGAAAGGGCAAGAATGTGGTGAGAATTTAAAGCTCCTTCTCCTGATGTGATAGCTCTGTGAACACAAATAGTTTGTTTAAGCTTACAGTTGACTTAAAAAAGGAACTGGATGGGTTTCTGAAGCTCCAAAGCAGGAAGTCTGATAGCAAAGAAGTTGCCAAGTTTGGTTTGGTTTTTTTTTTTTTGACTCAGACTCAATTGCCAAGGGAACTTGGAAATGTAGAAATGCAGATTAGCAGTGAGAATAAGTGAAGTGGGGCAAGAAGTGGAGTGGAGAAAACCTTAATTCTAAAGAGCTTCTTTCTCTACTCTCATTTTAGATAATCTGCTCCAGATTTTCTGGTAGTTACAACAGTTTTCTGTTGGAGTTTGCTGGACTTAAAACCACAACAAAAACACCTCCACCTCCCAAACTCCAAGGTTCTGTAGATACCAACCAGCCTTCTATGTAAGGAAAAACACCCTGATAAGCTCAGGCAAAGGTGGATTTCATTACAAACTGGTGAGTGGAGAAAGGATAATGTAGAGGAGGTTGTGGAGTCTCCCTCTCAGGAGCTGTTCCAGAGCTCTGGCTGTGCTCCTGTGTGATCTGCTCTGGGTGCTGCTGCTCTGGCAGGGGGGGGTTGGACTGGATGAGCTTTGGAGGTCCCTTCCAGCCCCTGACATTCTGTGCTTCTATGATAGTGAGGAGAATGACAACCAGACTAGCTGGGGTGCTGGGACAGCTGCAGAAAAGCTCTTTGTGCCACATCTGCAAGCTTGAGAAAGTTCCCAGAATCACAGTTGGAAAGGACCCCCAGAGATCATCGAGTCCAACCCTCCTGCCAAAGCAGTTGGTGAAGAAACAGTTTTGCAACTCACAAGCTCTCAAGCATGAGGTTGCAGGATCCTTCTTCACTGAGGCTTGCTGAGCCTGGGTGTCTTCATAGCAGCTTAATGAACAAGAATCCTTCACCCTGCCCAAAAACTTTCTTCCTGCATTCTCCTCCTAAGGAAAACAACTTTCTTTTCCTTCCTTCTCATTTCCAGATGTCATGCACAATAATTAAACCCTCGTGTAACTTTTGAGTGATTTATACCTGAATGAAGTGCCTGTTTGCTGCCTGGCAATCAGTTTTCTCTCTCATAGCAACAAGGCTGTGTTGAAAATCCTGGTGGGCAGCAAGTTCTGCATGGGCCAGCAATGTGCCCTTGTGGCCAGCAGAGCAAATGGCATCCTGGGGTGCATCAGGAAAAGTTTGTCCAGCAGGGCTAGAGAGGTTCTTCTGCCCCTCTGCTCTGTCCTGCTGAGACCACACCTGGAAGACTGTGTCCAGTTTTGGGCTTCCCAGTTCAGGAGAGATAGAGGAACAAGTCCTGTTGGAACAAGTCTAGTGGAGAGCCACGAGGATGATTGGAAGTCTTGAGCATCTTCCCTGTGAAGAGCCTCTGGGACTGTTTAATCTGGAGAAGAGAAGGCTGAGAGAGGATCTGAGCAATGTGTCCAGATACCTGAGGGGTAGGTGTCAAGTGGAGGGGGCCAAGCTTTTCTTGGTGCTCATTTAGACAAGGAGCAATGAATCCAAACTGGAACAGAGAGGTTTCAGCTCCACATGAGGAGAAACTTCCTTAGAGTGAGGGTGACAGAGCCTTGGGACAGGCTGCCCAGAGAGGCTGTGGGGTCTCCTTCTCTGGAGACTTTCAAATCCCACCTGGATGCATTCCTGTGTGAACTACCCTGGGTGATGCTGCTTTTGTCAGGGGGGGGTTGAACTGGATGATTTCAGGAGGTCCCTTCCAACCTCTGAGGTTCTGTGATGCTGTGAAAGTAACTTCAAAGAAAGAGGTGGCCTTTCTAATTTTCCAGCAGCTAAAGGAACAATTAAAACTGTGTTTTCCACAGCCCTGATATTAGGTATTGTTTGATCAATGTGCTTGTGCTGGTTCGGGGAAGTAAATGTGTTGAGATAAAGTAAACCTGGAGTTAATTATTCTTCTTCTGTGTATTTTGAATCAATCATGGATAGATCTTCTCCCAGTGTAAATGCCAGAGGTGAAAAATGAAAGCAATACTCTGAATTTGTAGAGATGTAGGAACTGTAAAAGTAATCCTGTTTTCACTAGACTGTGCATGTCAAATGCAGCAGAGGAATGTTAAGGTTCCAGCCTAGCATCCAGGAGAAATGGAATTGCTCTGAAAAGAGTCAGCCCCAGGCCCTGTTTGTCACTTCTGCTGAGAGAGTTGGGGCTGTTCAGTCTGGAGAAGAGAAGGCTCTGAGGAGACCTTCTTGTGGCCTTCCAGTATCTGAAGGCAGCTTGCAGGAAAGCTGGGGATGGACTTTTTAGGGTGTTGGATAGTGACAGAACCAGGGGGAATGGAGAAGTAGTGCAGAGAAGGGTGATGAGGCTGGGGAGAGGTCTGGCAAACATGAGCTATGAGCAGCAGCTGAGGGAGCTGGGGTTGTGTAGTCTGGAGAAGAGGAGGCTGAGAGGGGACCTTATTGCCCTCTACAACTACCTAAAAGGAAGTTGCAGTGAGGCTGGAGCTGGTCTCTTCTCCCGAATTACTGATGATAGGACAAGAGGAAATGGCCTCAAGTTGCATCAGGGGAGGTTTAGGTTGGCTGTTGGGAGGAAGTTCTTTACTGAGCAGGTGGTCAGGCACTGGAACAGGCTGCCCAGGGAGGTGGTGGAGTCACCATCCCTGGGAGTGTTTAAAAGGAGAGTGGATGTGGTGCTTGAGGCTATGGTCTGGTGCTGAAGGATGCTGGGATGAAAGTTGGACTGGATGATGCTGGTGGTCCTTTCCAACCATAGTGATGAGAGGGATTTAGTTTAGTCAAGGACCTGTCAGTGTGAAACTAAGGATTGGACTCGAGGAGCTTGCAGGGCTTTGCCAAGCTAAGAAATTCTGTGATTCTGTGAAATGGGTAGGTGCAGATTGGATGTTAGGAAGAAATTCTTCAGCATGAGAGTGGTGAGACACTGGCTCAGGTTGCCCAGAGAGGTGATGGAAGCCTCATTCCTGGGTATTTTTGTAAGGCCAGGCTGGCTGTGGCTGTGAGCAACCTGATCTAGGGTGAGATATCCTTGCCCGCAGCAGGAGGATTGGAACTGGATGATCCTTGATGTCCCTTCCAGCCCTGACAGTTCTGTGATTCTCTGACAGATAGATCCAGAGCCTGGATCTGCAGTATCTAACTCCTACCTTGTGAAAGAAGGTAAGAGATAGTTTGTTGCTGAGTTTCCTGGCTGGTGTAGAACTGGACAGCAGGGACGTGTTAAAATGTTGCTCTCCCCATCCTCTGCTCCAGGAATGTGTGCTCTGCCTGTCTGCCCTTTTCTCTCCTGTTGCTCCTTGTCTCCTGTGCTACTGTTTCCAGATAGACTCAATGTTGTGTTCCTGCTACATGTTTGCTCATTCTCCTTTCCTTCTCTGGCTCACATTTGCATGTCTTCAGGGTTGCTTTCCGGGGAAGTTGATTGTTTAGCATTTGCTGTCAGTTGCCACTCCAGGGGGATTAAAGTCCTGGTTAAAATGCATAGGATTGCCACGAAATAACAGGAATTGCATTTCTGCATGCCAGGAGATAAGTTTCTCTCTCTGATGGTCTGATGTAGGTAGGTCTGGGTCTGTAGGAAAAGGCAACAGCTTACATTATTGTTATGCTTATCATATAAAATAGCCAAAGTCTGAGACATCAAAACCTTTCTTCGTGCTCAAGATTACCCTGCACGCTCCAACCCTTCCTCTTCCCAGCTAAATGAGCCTAAGTAAACATGTTGGTTTTTCCTAGAGACTTTCCCTCACCTTAAAGCAGACCTGAATTAAGTTCACTGTTTTCAGTCAATTGCAGGTAACTGCATCCCCCAGGCAAGCTTATTGTCTGTGCAGGTAGCTTGTTAGTACTGCCACGAGGAGCTTTCACTTGAGAAATCAGAGTATCCTCAGTCATGTTGCTCTCATTTTTTGAGCAAGGCTAAAACATAGTCCAAAAGAAGATGCAGAACTGCTTGCAGTAAAACACAATGTCATAGAATCAGACAGGTTGGAAGAGACCTCCAAGTTCATCCAGTCCAACCTAGCACCCAGCCCTAGACAAGCAACCAGACCATGGCACTAAGTGCCCCAGCCAGGCTTTGCTTCAACACCTCCAGGCACAGTGACTCCACCACCTCCCTGTGCAGCCCATTCCAATGCCAATCACTCTCTCTGACAGGAACTTCATCCTAACATCCAGCCCAGACCTCCCCTGGCACAACTTGAGACTCTGTCCCCTTGTTCTGTTGCTGCTTGCCTGACAGCAGAGCCCAACCCCACCTGGCTACAGCCTCCCTGCAGGCAGCTGCAGACAGCAATGAGCTCTGCCCTGAGCCTCCTCTGCTGCAGGCTGCACCCCCCCAGCTCCCTCAGCCTCTCCTCACAGGGCTGTGCTCCAGGCCCCTCAGCAGCTTTGTCACCCTTCTCTGGACACCTTCCAGCACCTCAACATCTCTCTTGAATTGAGGATCCCAGAGCTGGACACAGCACTCCAGGTGTGGCCTGACCAGCATTGAGTACAGGGGCAGAAGAACCTCCCTTGTCCTGCTGCCCACACTGCTCCTGAGCCAGGCCAGGATGCCATTGGCTCTCTTGGCCACCTGGGCACACTGCTGCCTCATGTTCAGCTACTATCTTCATGTCTTAGAGGCATATTGGCTAAAGGGGAATAGAACCACTCTGCTATACTGTACATTTCTTAATTAATAACTTAATAATTTATGTTCCATAAATCTCCACAGAAATAGATGAAAGTAGAGGCAGAGCAGGTCAGCCTGATAGCAGTTAAATCAGCAGTTATCAGCCAGGCAATGGAAGTAACTAATTTTTTGTCCTGTGCAGTTAGCATTTAATCATAATTGCTCTTTCACTTCTGCCCTACATCATAAAAATTCATCATTCAGGATAGCAAATGAAAAGATGTTCTCTTTCTCTAATAATAATGCAGCAGCCTTTATGAAGAATTCAATTATTTCTTTTTCCCCTCACAGTTTATAGGAAGGACTCATTTTTGCAAGCTGATTATTACTCAGGCCTCAGCTGCTTTGGCTTTTTAGAGAATGTGTCACCAAGGAGGTTAATAATTCCAAGTCAAGCCTAAAATGCTGCTGTTGCAGAGTAGGAATGCCAGTAGCAGATGAAGATGTTGCAAAGTGGTTATACTGAACCAAGAGTTTTGTAGAAACAGCAGCCTCAGGTGAGGATGCTTCCTTGTCCTCTTCCTCAGCCCATGCATGGACAAGCAAGTGGGTCTGGGGGCTGCATGGGGCATCATGAAGTGCCCCCTTCAGGCACTGGCAGGCTGCTGTTAGGTCTGCCCAGAGCCTCCTCTTCTGCAGGCTGCACACCCCCAGCTCCCTCAGTCTGTCTCTTTAGCAGAGCTGCTCCAAGCCCCTGAGCATTTTGGTGTCCCTCCTCTGGCCCTGCTCCATCAGCTCCAGGTCCTTCCTGTGCTGAGGGCTCCAGAGTTGGGTGCAGCACTGCAGGTGAGGTCTCAGCAGAGCAGAGCAAAGTGTCAGGATCCCCTCTCTGGCTCTGCTGGCAATGCTGCTTTGGCTGCAGCCCAGGCTGTGCTTTGCCTTCTGGGCTGCAAGCTCACACTGCCTGCTCCTGTCCAGCTTCTGGTCCATCAGCACCCCCAAGTCCTTTTCCACAGGGCTGCTTTCTCTCTTCTCCTCTCCCAGCCTGTACTGATAGTGAGGATTGTTCCAGCCCAGCTGCAGAGCCTACACTTGTTCCGTTGGACCTCCTGAGGTTCCCTGGGCTCACCTCTCCAGCTTGTCCAGGTCCCTCTGGATGCCTTCCTGTCCCTCTTGACTGTGGAGATGACAGAGGAGCCAGGGCAGCTTTGCTGTGAGTGCCTTCTGCATTACACGTGCAGTAATCAATATTTCAGTGCTGGTAGTTGGCGCTAAAAGGTCACAGCCAGGAAAGCACTCCAAGTGCATTTCTCAGTATTTCAGAGCACACAACACTTCATTCTGTGTTTAATTGCTACCTGAAGAATTGCTGTGAGAGAAATTCCATTTAAAGTTCAACTAATGAATATGCTGAGGGACTGAATTGTACAATGAAGAGAGGAGCTGAATCTTGCACCGTCTGCGCAGGTTTCAGAGGGAAGAATGAAGCATTCAGTGAAGTTCATGAAGTCTCTGCTAGCTTTCCTGCCCTGTTTTGGGTGGAGATTTGTTTGTAGCAGACTTGTGTTTGTGCCTTCAGTTGTGTCTGGGTGGATCACAGAATCACAGAGTGTCAGGGGCTGGAAGGAACCTCCACAGCTCATCCACTTCAACCATCCCTGCCAGAGCAGCAGCACCTAGAGCAGATCACACAGGAACACAGCCAGGCAGCTCTTGGATATCTCCAGTGATGGAGACTCCACAGCCCCCCTGGGCAGCCTCTTCCAGGCTTCTGTCACCCTCACAGGGAAAACATTTTCCTCGTGTTTCCATGGAACTTTCTCTGCTTCAGCTCCCACCCAGTGCCCCTTGTGCTGGCACTGGCATCACCCAGCAGAGCCTGGCTCCAGCCTCCTGCCACTTACCTGCACATCTTTATAACCATCCATGAGGTCCCCCCTCAGGCTCCTCCTCTGCCAGCAGCACAGCCCCAGCTCCCTCAGGCTCTGCTCCTAAGGAAGAGCTTCCACTGCCTCCAGCATTTTTGTGGCTCTCTGCTGGACTCTCTTCTCTCAGGTGGCCAGCACCAGAACGAGAGGACACAGCCTCAAGCTATGCTGGGGGAAATTTATGCTTGAGGTGAGGAGAAAGTTCTTCACTAAGAGAGTCATTGGACACTGGAATGGGCTGCCTGGGGGGGTGGTGGAGTCGCCGTCCCTGGGGCAGTTCAAGGCAGGATTGGACGTGGCACTTGGTACCATGGTCTGGCCTTGAGCTCTGTGGTAAAGGGTTGGACTTGGTGATCTGTGAGGTCTCTTCCAACCCTAATAATACTGTGATACTGTGATACACTTTCAAGCAGTTCCCTGAGGTCCTTCTTGAACTGAGGGGCCCAGAACTGGACAAAGCACTCCAGATGCAGCCTCAGTGGGGGGAGCTGGGTGCATGTCACTCCCAATTCCATGTTCATTACAGGCTTTACTTTGAGACTGCAATCTGCACAGTTCCCCAGGAACTGAAATGGTTTGTGACCTGTAATTCAGTCATTTCTGTGGCTGTGCATGATTGATTAATACAGTGTTGAATTTTAATAAGTCATTAAAGTCATGTGGGGAGAACAGGAAGCAAATCAGTTGGATTGGTCTGTCATGCCCATGGCTCAGAGTGCTCTCTTGTGATGCTATCTCAGAGGGACCTTGCCAGGCTGGATGGGTAGGCAGAGGCTAATGGGATGAGATTTAGCAAGGCCAAGTGCAAGGTTCTACACTTTGGCCACAGCAACCTCCAAGAAGCACTACAGGCTGGGAACAGAGTGGTTGAGAGCAGCCAGGCAGAGTGGGAGCTGGGGGTGCTGGGAGAGAGGAGGTGAAGAGGAGGCAGCAGTGTGCCCAGGTGGGCAGCAGAGCCAATGGCATCCTGGACTGGCTCAGGAGCAGTGTGGGCAGCAGGACAAGGGAGGTTCTTGTGCCCCTGTGCTCAGCACTGCTCAGGCCACCCCTTGAGTGCTATGTCCAGTTCTGGGCTCCTCCATTGCAGAGAGTTGTTGAGGTGCTGGAAGGTGTTGAGACCAGGGCAGCAAGGCTGGGGAGGGGCCTGGAGCAGAGCCCTGTGAGGAGAGGCTGAGGGAGCTGGGGGTGTGCAGCCTGCAGCAGAGGAGGCTCAGGGCAGAGCTCATTGCTGCCTGCAGCTGCCTGCAGGGAGGCTGTAGCCAGGTGGGGTTGGGCTCTGCTGCCAGGCAAGCAGCAACAGAACAAGGGGACACAGCCTCAAGCTGCAGCAGGGTAGGTCTATGCTGGATGTTGTTAGGAAGTTGTTGTCAGAGAGAGTGATTGGCATTGGAATGGGCTGCCCAGGGAGGTGGTGGAGTCTCTGTGGCTGGAGGTGTTGAAGCCAAGCCTGGCTGGGGCACTTAGTGCCATGGTCTGGTCGTCTGGATAAGGCTGGGTGCCAGGTTGGACTAGAGGAGCTTGGAGGTCTCTTCCAACCTGGGAATCTATGGTTCTATGATTCAGAGGGGCTCTGTAATGAGGTGGTGGGGATTTTCATGCTGGCTGTGTCTGTTATAGGTATCTGTTCTATAGCTGTGTAGAGAAGGGATTTGTATATCCTTTCCTGGTTTCTTTTAAAGAGATATCTTTAGCCTTCCAGATACTTTTATTATGCACCTACATGCTCAGTCCCTGTTTCTCTTGCACACCAGGGCAGCATCAATGAGTGCCAATCTAATTAGGTGTTTTGTAATGAAGTATTTATCAGATTTGAATTAGCCCTCATTTGGCATAATTCAATCAGTCCTTGTTCTTTTCTTATGAGAAATGAAACAGTGATCACCTTTCTCCAAAGGGTTCTGGGACTCATTTACTCAGGATGCTTTAAAGTTTACCTCAGAGTGCTTTGCAGTGTTTCCTCTCAAAAGTTTCTGCATCCATACTTACTCAGGTTTTTGATGTATTTTGGAGTCACAGGGTCACAGGATGCTAGGGGTTCGAAGACACCTCTAGAGATCTTCAAGACCAACCCCTCTGCCAGAGCAGAACCATAGAATCTAGCACAGGTCCCACAGGAACACATCCAGACAGGGCTGGAAAGGCTCCAGAGAAGGAGACTCCACAACCTCTGGGCAGCCTGTGCCAGGGCTCTGGGACCCTTACAGTAAAGAAGTTCTTGCTCATGTTGAGGTGGAACTTCCTATGCTGTAGCTTCCATGCATTACCCCTTGTCTTATCCCAAGGTGCAACTGAGAGGAGTCTGTCCCCTCTCTCTTGACCCCCAGCCTTCAGATATTGATACATATTGATCAGATTCCCTTTCAGCCCTCTCTCCAGACCAAACAGCCCCAGTTCTCTCAGCCTCTCTTCATAAGGCAGTGCTCCAGCCCCTTCATCATCCTTGTAGCCCTCCACTGGACTCTCTTCAGTAGATCCCTAGCCCTCCTGAACTGAGGAACCCAAAACTGGATGCAATATCTCAGGTGAGGTCTCACCAGAGCAGAGTGAGAGGGACTAGAAGCTCCCTGGATCTGCTGGCCACACTCCTCTTAATGCACCCCAGGACCCCACTGGCCTTCTTGGCCACCAGGGCACACTGCTGTGCCATGCAGAACTTGCTGCCCACCAGCACTCCCAGGCCCTTCTGCACAGGGCTGCTCTCCAGCAGATCACCTCCCAGCCTGTACTGGTGCAGTTTATTGTTCCTTCCCAGGTGCAGGACTCTGCACTCATCCTTGTTGAACCTCATTAGGCTCCTCTCTGCCCAGCTCTCAGCCTGTCCCAGTCTCACTGAATGGCCTCACAGCCTTCAGGTGTCTCAGTCAGTCCTCCCAGTTTGGTATCAGCAGCAAACTTGCTGAGCAGACTCTGTCTCCTCACAAGGAGGTGGTTGAGGCCCCATGGCTGGAGGTGTTTCAGGCCAGGCTGGCTGAGGCTCTGGCCAGCCTGCTCTAGGGTAGGGTGTCCCTGCCCATTCCAGGGGGGTTGGAACTAGATGATCCTTGTGGTTCCCTCCAACCCTGACTGATTCTGTGATTCTGTATTGCCTAAGAATTTCTCCTCAATGTGACCATCCTGCAGTGTCCCTGTTTTCTTTTACTGGGAAGTGGTGGCTGCCAAAGCCTGGCACTGCCCTGAGGTCCTGGTGTAGCATGCAGGGCACTGAGGAAAGCAGAAAACTGCTGGAGTGCTGGAGCAGGTGTGCTGAGAAATGAAGGGCAGAATGTGGCAGACTACAGCCAGATGAGACCACTCCACCACAGCTTTCCTGCCACTGCTGTTCAGCAGTAACAACTTGGGTTAAAACTGCTGAATATTTCAGTCTTTCCACTCTGTCCTGATTATTGACAGTCGTTGTGTGGAGCAGAAGTTTGGGGGTAATGCTTTTGAGTTTAAAAATAGAAAGGCCAAGGACAAAGGAGTAACAGAAACCTCTTGTGGAATGGTAACTTCAGTGAGCTCCAAAGTCAGGCCTTTGAGTGATAGGGAACAGCAGAGTTCTGGTTGCCAGGTGCACGTGGACATGATGATGCATTCCTTCATTAGGTGCCTTTCCCTAATTTATCCACACAGGAACACACATCTTTCACCACAGGGAAATGTGGTGGTAGGCTTGTAAGGGTGATTCTAAGCATGGCATCAGCCTCCTTTCAAAGGGATGAACTTTGTCATCTAACTAAAGCTGCCAGCCTTTGCTTCATCAGCAGGCTCCCTCTCTTCATGGCTTTTCCAGACTGCTACTAAATGCATTAGAAGAGCCTGTTACAGAAATTGAATGGTTGCTTGGCCTTTGCCAAGTCAAAACCTGACCATGACTTGGGCCTGTCTAGTTTCTTAATCAGAGTTTGATCCATAACAGTAAGTTTGAAAGTACTTAACTGCCTAGTTGATATATTATATGTATTAATATATAATAAATGACTGTGGAAGACAGCAACAGAAGCCTTTTGGCAGCCTGAATCGATTATGTCAGTGTGGTGCCTCTCCTGTCTCTCACTCCTTTTTAATCACTCCTTCATTAAAGTGATCCAAAGAGAGGCAGATGCAGCCACAGTGTGAATGGAGGGGAGCTGCAGTCTCTTAAGTGGCACTGCCATGCGTGGCCAAGGTAGGCATGCTGAAGAATGATGTGCCAAAGGGTAGGGCTCTGAGAAGATGGCAAGAATTACCCTGTTTGAGTGTTAAAGGTTGACATGAGGAGGATTTAATAGCAATTCAGACCTTGTAAGTTAAATAACATCAGAAATCCTCTGGAGAAGAAGAGGCTCCAGGGAGATCTAATAGCAGCCTACAGGTACCTGAAGGGGGCTACAAGAAGGCTGCAGAGAGACTGTTTGCAAAGGGCTGCAGGGACAGGATGAGGGCAATGGCTTCAAACTAGAGCAGAGCAGATTGAGAGTGGATGTTAGGAACAGATTCTTTAGCATGAGGGTGGTGGAACACTGGAAGAGGTTGCTTGGGGAGGTGGTTGTGGTCCCATCTGTGGAGATATTCAAGGTGAGGCTGGACAAGGCTGTGGGTAACCTGCTCTAGTTGAGGATGTCCCTGCTGGCTGCAGAGGGGGGTGGACTGGACGACATTCAGAGGTCCCTTCCAACCCAGACCATTCTGTGGCTCTATGATTCTTATTGGTGTATGATTTTATGACTCTATGATTGTATGACTCTATGGTTCTGTTGCTCTAATGATTCTAATGATTCTATGACTCAGTGATTCTATGATCATTGAAAAGACTGTCCTGCAGAGCTCCTCATTGTGGTGTCCTGCAAAGCTCCTCATTGTGGTGTCCTGCAAAGCTCCTCATTGTGGTGTCCTGCAGAGCTCCTCATTGTGGTGTCCTGCAGAGCTCCTCATTGTGGTGTCCTGCAGAGCTCCTCATTGTGGTGTCCTGCAAAGCTCCACATGTGTGCTGTCCTGCCCAGCTCCTCGTGTGTGCTGTCCTGCCCAGCTCCTCGTGTGTGCTGTCCTGCCCAGCTCCACGTGTGTGCTGTCCTGCCCAGCTCCACGTGTGTGCTGTCCTGCCCAGCTCCACGTGTGTGCTGTCCTGCCCAGCTCCTCGTGTGTGCTGTCCTGCCCAGCTCCTCGTGTGTGCTGTCCTGCCCAGCTCCACGTGTGTGCTGTCCTGCCCAGCTCCACGTGTGTGCTGTCCTGCCCAGCTCCTCGTGTGTGCTGTCCTGCCCAGCTCCACGTGTGTGCTGTCCTGCCCAGCTCCACGTGTGTGCTGTCCTGCCCAGCTCCTCGTGTGTGCTGTCCTGCCCAGCTCCACGTGTGTGCTGTCCTGCCCAGCTCCTCGTGTGTGCTGTCCTGCCCAGCTCCTCGTGTGTGCTGTCAATGCTTCACTTAATTCTGGCTGCTGAACTTGCTGTTGTTGTGGTCTCTGTTATATTTCAAAAGGTGGCCAAGTTGAAAGCCCTCTGAAGCCCCTGACTGGAGTGTGGATTTGCAGTGTTTCAGCTCGTGCTGCGGGGCTGCGCTGAAGGCTTTGGCTCTGTGATCCGTGGCTAAATGCAGGCAGAGTTGCAGCACAGCCACTCTCAGGTCCTTCAGCAAATTACAACCAGCTCCTAACTCCTGCCCTGTATTTCAGTGAGATGAAAGGGAGGAGATGCAGGAAGAATAATTGACATTTAGTATCAAAAAATAGATCCTAATGGTGAAGTCTCTCAGGCTACGTAATCATCTCCCTAAGGACAGGGCAAGCAGCCTCATTTTCCAGGTAATTTATGGCCAGCCTGGCCAAATGGCTCATTATACCACAGAGAATAATATTCCACTGGTGGAGGAATCTGCATGATTATTTAATGGGTAGTTCTTTTCCTCCCCCCCTACTTATTTTTCCCTTTTTCCTTTGTTTCTTTGTTTCAATGAATAAGCTCTCTATAAATACAGTCAGAGTGGCTCTTTGTGAAGGCAAAGTCTGGACAGACAGGAGAATATTGTCAGTGCAGCAAACAAAAGGAAGTGTTTGGGTTGGTTTGGTTGTTTTTTTGGAAGCATCTGATGTTGTGGTTTTATTTATAAAGTGCAAGAATGTCTCTCTGAAAATTCTCCCTCTCTCTAGGAAAGCATTTCTGTGCAAACACCTCCCCTCAGCCCTCCCTCTCCCTGGGAGAAATCAACACTCCAAGCCTCCTAAATCAGAGTAAACCTTGGGATTGGTCAGCTGCTGCTGCTTTTTGTTTGGCCAGGATTTAGAATTACTTGGAGATCATTACCTCAGAGATGAGATTGTTTGGAGGAACAACCCCAGGTTATCAGTATAGGTTGGGGATTGACCTGGTGGAAGGCAGCAAAGGGGTAAAAGGACCTGGAGGTCCTAGTGGATGAAAGGTTGACCATGAGCCAGCAATGTGCTCTGGTGGCCAAGAAGGCCAAGGGCATTCTGGAGTGGATTTGAAGGGCTGTGGTGAGTAGGGCAAGAGGCATTCTCCTCTCCCTCTACTTTGCCCTGGTGAGGCTGCATCTGAAATCTTGTGTCCATTCCTATGCTCCTCAGTTCTAGAGGGAAATAGAACTGCTTGAGAGAGCCCAGCACAGAGCCACAAAGATGATGAAGGGAATGGAACATCTCTTTCACAAGGAGAGCCTGAGGGAGCTGGGGCTGTGCTGCTTGGAGAGGAGGAGCTGAGGGGAGACCTCATGAATGGTTGCAAAGATGTGCAGTGAGTGCCAAGAGGAGGAGTCAGGCTCTGCTGGGTGATGCCCAATGACAGGACAAGGGGCAATGTGTGGAGGTTGAAGCATAGCAAAGTTCCATGGATGAGCAGAAATGTTTTCCCTGTAAGTGTGATAGAAGCCTGGAAAAGGCTGCCCAGGGGGGTGTGGAGTCTCCCTCTCTGGAGATATCCAAGAGCTGCCTGGATGTGTTCCTGCGTGCTCTGCTCTAGGTGATGCTGCTCTGGCAGGGGGGCTGGACTGGATGAGCTTTGAAGGTCCCTTCCAGCCCTTGACATTCTCTGATTTAATTTAGCAGATTCAAGCTCTCTAAATGTAATTTTTATTGGGCTTGGTATATAAGAATGGTGACCTTATTCCAGGGAACTCTGCCTTTCAGGGATCAGTTACTTCCTAGATCCCATTATCAGTAGCCAGTGCCAGACTGTGATTTGCTGTAGGGAGTGACTGTGCATGGAAGCTTTCTTATGAAGGGCAATTAGCAGATACCAGTGACATTTGTGCCTGAGTTGTGTGTGTTTCAGAATGCAGCATGCTTATCAATACAGCTCATGACATGCTGCTGTAGTGCCACTGTGGGAAGGCTCAGGCTGATAAATTATAGTCCACTGCATTTCTGCCCCAGGAATATGACTTCAAGTACAGTTTTCTGTTAGTTGCTATCATGAGGCACTTGGTGCCATGGTCTGGTTGTCTGGATAGGGCTGGGTGCTAGGTTGGACTGGATGAGCTTGGAGGTCTCTTCCAACCTGGTTGATTCTATGATTATCCATCTATGACTCTGATTCTATGATCCTTATGGTTCTATGATTCCATGATTCCTATGGTTTCCTGACCCTGATTCTATGATCCTTATGGTTCTGATTCCATGATTCTTATGGTTCCATGACCCTGATTCTATGATCCTTATGGTTCTGATTCCATGATTCTTATGGTTCCATGACCCTGATTCTCTGATCCTTATGGTTCTGATTCCATGATTCTTATGGTTCTCTGACCCTGATTCTATGATCCTTATGGTTCTGATTCCATGATTCTTATGGTTCCCTGACCCTGATTCTATGATCCTTATGGTTCTGATTCCATGATTCTTATGGTTCCCTGACCCTGATTCTATGATTCTATGATTCTGTGACCCTTACCTTGGGCTGGGATATTTTGCAGCTTCAAAAATCACTTCATGAAAAGGTTTTGCTTCGATTTCTGCAGGGTGGCTTTTTTTTCCCCCCTCTGTGTGCGGTTTTGGATTTTTTGGTGAAGTTTGGGGGTTGGTTTGGTGTGGGTTGTTGGGGTTTTTGCTTTGGTTTGGATTTGTAGTTGTTGTTTTATTGTAGAGGTGAATGTGGGGTTGTAAAATGGCACAGTCTCTTTTTCAACAGTTCACAGAATTGGCAGGGTTGGAAGGGACCTCAAAGATCAGCCAGTTCCAAACCCCCTGCCATGGGCAGGGGCACCTCACACTAGATCAGGTTGCTCAGAGCCACATCCACCCTGGTTTTAAAAACATTCAGGGATGAGGTTTCCACCACCTTCCTGGGCAACCTGTGCCAGTGTCTCACCACCCTCGTGGTGAAGAACTTCTTCCTGACATCAAATCTGAATCTACCCACTTCCACTTTTGCTCCATTCCCCCCAGTCCTATCACTACCTGACATCCTAAAAAGTCCCTCCCCAGCTTTTCTGTAGCCCCCTTCAGATACTGGAAGGCCACAAGAAGGTCACCTGGGAGCCTCCACTTCTCCAGACTGAACAGCCCCAGCTCTTTCAGTCTGTCCTCACATCAGAGCTGCTCCAGCCCTCTGATTCATCATTTGAATGTAGGAAATTAATTCTTCTGACCCTAACATGAGCTTTTACAATCCTTTCTTTGTGCTTTTCTGGTTTTCCTCTTGTTGTGTGGTGTCTTCTTAATTGTTTTTGTTTCATTTCATACCCCTAAAAAAAAAAAATCATAATTAGAGCTGAAAAGCAGTAGGGGAACAATTATCTCACAGAAGCAGCAAAATGTATTTGTAAAGGCAGTGTAGTTAGCATCCAAGTTGTGGTTGGAGAGACTGCTTAGGAAGCAGCTTCTCTTTCCACTGTGAAGGTATTGCAGCACAGTGCACACTTTTCCCTTCCAGTTTTAAGTGACTGCAGTATAAACAGAGAACATCTATTCTGTTCTCCAAAGGACATTAGCAGCAGCAGCTGAATACGGTGCCCTTTCTGTGTTCTGGTGTGTGTGCTCCTGTCATTGTGGACAATCATGGCATTCCAGGATAATTGCTTTGCATAATGGACTACAGAGTTTGTGAAATCGTGTTAAAAAGTCATCTTTGCCTTCAAAGGCAAATGTAAAACTCTTCAAATCATGTTGGAAAATGCAATCAGCGATCTTGCAAAGATGCTGCTGCTGTTCTCAGGGCTGTTGCTGGTCCACGTTTGTAACATAACAGCCACTGCTGTCTGAAGTGGGCAGAAATGATGGAGGAGAAGCTGGACGTGAGCAGGCAGTGTGAGCTTGCAGCATGGAAAGCAAAGCACAGCCTGGGCTGCAGCCAAAGCAGTGTTGCCAGCAGAGCCAGAGAGGGGATTCTGACACTGCTCTGCTCTGCTGAGACCTCACCTGCAGTGCTGCATCCAGCTCTGGAGCCCTCAACACAAGAAGGACATGGAGCTGATGGAGCAGGACCAGAGGAGGGCCGTGAAAATACTTAGGGGCCTGGAGCAGCTCTGCTACAAAGCCAGGCTGAGGGAGCTGGGGGTGTGCAGCCTGCAGAAGAGGAGGCTCAGGGCAGAGCTCATTGCTGTCTGCAACTACCTGAAGGGAGGTTGTAGCCAGGTGGGGTTGGGCTCTGCTGCCAGGCAAGCAGCAACAGAACAAGAGCCTTAAGCTGTGCTGGGGCAGGTTTAGGCTGGATGTTAGGAGGAAGTTCCTGGCAGAGTGATTGGCATTGGAATGGGCTGCCCAGGGAGGTGGTGGAGTCACCATCCCTGGAGGTGTTGAAGCCAAGCCTGGCTGGGGCACTTAGTGCCATGGTCTGGTTGATTGGCCAGGGCTGGGTGCTAGGTTGGGCTGGCTGAGCTTGGAGGTCTCTTCCAACCTGGTTGGTTCTATGACATGGAAAGCACTCAGTGCCATGGTTTAGTTAATGAGAAGGGTTAGGGGATAGGTTGAACTCGATGACCTCAAAGATCTTTTCCAACCTGGTTAATTGTGTGATTCTGGGTGAAAGTTGTGTTCAGGTCTGGAATTTTGGTGAATGATGTTGTGGAAATTTGAGGGAGGAGTTCCATGTTTTGTTTGAGAGGGGCAGTGAACAGCTGAGGTGTTCCTGTAGGCAGAGTGCTGCATCCCTCCCGAGGCCCCATGCAGCTCCAGCCCCTGTGCCAGTTCATCGGATGTCACTCTTCCTTCTACACATTCCACATTTCCAGTGTTATTTTCCTCACCTCTTTCCACCCCTTTTACTGCTCACGCTGCGTTTTCCACCCTGCTGCTCCCTGCTTTCCAACCTCCACTGCTGCCCGGAGCTGCGAGCCTCAGTCCCTGCACCGTATGGCGGAGAGCAAGCGCAGGAGCTGCTGCCTCGCACAGGAGCAAGTTACGGCGTTCAGCTCACCTGCGGCAACTTGCTCCTGTGAGAGCTGGCGGCTCCTGGCTCCACCCTGCTCCTTTACACCTCTGCCTTCTCCCCTGCACACCTCCTTCCCTGCTCTGCGCAGAGGCAATAGGATCCAGACAGCCTGCAGGGAAACCCTGAGTGCTTTGTGTATGAGCTGCTCAGAAGTTGTGCTCACAGCATCACAGGATGTCAGGGGTTGGAAGGGACCCAAGGAGATCATCCACTCCAACCCCCTGCCAGAGCAGGACAATTCTAACACAGAGCACAGAGGAACACATCCAGACAGGCCTTGAATGGCTCCAGAGAAGGAGACTCCACAACCTCTCTGGGCAGCCTGTGCCAGGGCTCTGGGACCCTCACAGTAAAGAAGTTCCCCTTTGTGTTGAGGCAGAACCTCTTGTGCTGCAACTTACACCCATTGCTCCTTGTCCTATCCCAGGGAGCAGTGAACAGAGCCTGTGTTCTCAGCTCCATGGCTTGCTTCAACCTGTTTGATAGCCCAAGTGGACTTTCAGGGCAGCCTTTGGAGTCTCAAAGGTTTGGCTTTCAGATCACAGAATCATAGACATAGAATGTCAGGGGCTAGAAGAGACCTCGAAAGATCATCCCCCTGTGCTCAGCATTGGTGAGGCCACACCTCGAGTACTGTGTTCAGTTCTGGGCCACTCACAAGAGGAAGGACATTGAGGTGCTGAAACATGTCCACAGAAGTGTAATGAGGCTGGAGAAGGGCCTGGAGCACCTGGGCTGTGAGGAGGGGCTGAGGGAGCTGGGGGTGTTCAGTCTGGAGAAGAGGAGGCTGAGAGGAAATCTCATTGCTCTCTACAACTGCCTGAAGGGAGGTTGGAGCAAGGCAGGGGTAGCCTCTGCTCCTTGATGGCAAGTGACAGAACCAGGGGAAATGGTTTCAACCTGTGCCAGAAGAGGTTTTGGCTAAGTGTCAGGAAATATTTCTTACAGGCTCACAGAATATTAGGGGTTGGAAGGGACCCAAGGAGATCATCCACTCCAACCCCCCTGCCAGAGCAGGACCACACAGCCTAGCACAGATCGCAGAGGAACACATCCTGACAGACCTTGAAAGCCTCCAGGGAAGAGACTTTCTTCACAGAGAGGGTTCTCAAACACTGGAATGGTCTGCCCAGGGCAGTGTCAGAATCCTTGTCCTTGGAGGTGTTCAGGCAGCCTGTGGGGCTGGTGCTTAGGGCCATGGTTTAGCACTGACCCTTCAGTGCTGGCTCCACTGATTTCTGGGGGTGATGCTTCTTTCCTTTCACTTAGTGCAGTAAAATGGGAGGTGTGTTGGCAGTGTGTTAGATGTAAGAAAGCACAGATGAAAGATCCATCAGTCTGGAAGCCAGTGTGATTAGTTGAGGCAACTTTGCATATTGCTACGTATTGTCAAGTAGAAGTTCGTGCCAGTGGGGATTTGCATCTTAGACAATTGCTTCTCAGAGAGTAATGATTTGAATGTGAAAGTTAATTATGCTAATTGGGCAGTGAAACTGTCACTTCTGTTTCATAAGCTGATGCTGCTTTTGCCCAATTACAGGTGATGTCCAGCTTGTAGCAGAGTTAGGTGTTGAATGCTGCTGACAGTGTTTTGAGAATAGGACTGGTTTGAAATGAGGTAAGAAACAGGAGACTGACTAAAAGAGTGCATTGGAATAAGGAGACACAGAAGTGCTTCTAACCAAACCTGCCCACCATTGGAAAGCCTGCAGAGGCAAAGGGTAATTGGATGAGAGCATTGGGAGGGAAGATCTGAATCAATGTAGGCAAGTTTATGGTATAAAGTTAATTTTAGGTACTTAAAAATGCAGCCTGGTGCTGTGCCAAAGAAGATCCACAGGAATGCCAGTGTTTTATTTCAACTTTTTACTTGGCAAGAAGTGCATCTTAATGGTAATGTAGAGATCTTGTGGGTGAGATGGAGGTTGGCACATCCTCCTCCAGCTCATCCTTTCCTCCATGGTGCATGGCTTTTTGGTGTGGTCTCTGGTGGCTGCTGAGAGGGATGGCAACACTCCTGCAGCAGCATGGCCTGCCCACAGCCTTGCCACAGTCTGCTTACCTCTCCAGGCTCTTCTGTGTGAGCTGAGGCTCTGAAATGTGGAACTTATGCAGATAAGAAAGACCCTGAAGTGAAAGAGTTTATGCCAGTTATGAGAGCTGGAATATTTAATTGCTCAGACCATTTAGAGCTGAAAGCTGCTTTAGGACATTGAATTAGGATCATATTGGGATGATCATTTCACAGGATGTTAGGGGTTGGAAGGGACCTCCACAGATTATTGAGTCTAAACCCCCTGCCACAACAGGGCCATAGAATCTAGCACAGGTCACAGAGAAACACATCCAGGTGGGTCTGGAGAGGCTCCAGAGAAGGTTGTGGAGTCTCCTCTCTGGGCAGCCTGTGCCAGGGCTCTGGGATCCTTAAAGAAGTTCTTCATGTTGAGGTGGAACTTGCTGTACTGTAGATTCCACCCCTTGCCCCTGGATTATGCCAGGGCACAGGTGAGCAGAGGCTGTCCCTGTCCCTTCCTTCCTGACCCCCAGCCCTCAGATATGGATAGATATTGCTCAGATCCCCTCTCAGCCTTCTCCTCTCTGGGCTAAACTGCCCCAGGTCTCTCAGCCTTTCCTCATCAGGCAGTGCTCCAGTCCCTTCAGCATCTTTGTAGCCCTCCCTTGGACTCTCTCAAGTAGATCCAGCCCCCCTTGCCAAGGCAGGATCACCCCAGGTAGTCCATGCAGGAGTGCATCCAGGAGGGTTTGGAAAGTCTGCAGAGAAGGAGACTCCACAGCCTCTCTGGGCAGCCTGTGCCAGGGCTCTGCCACCCTTACAGTAATGAAGTTCTTGCTCACGTTGGGGTGGAACTTGCTGTGCAGTAGTTTACATCCATTCCCCCTTGTCCTCATTTGCACCTCACTGAGTGTTGGTTTTGCATGTTGATGATACAATTTTGAATGCCAGGACTTGACCATGAAAATGAGCGAAACGTAGACAGCAGCCTTTTATTTCATCAAAGGAGAGTGGCCACTGACTTTCTGCTCCCTAAAAACCCTGCCAGCATTGCACTGGATTAACACTGGGCTTTTTTTGAAGTTCCTTGTGAATACAAATGAAAAATAATAAGTGAAATACTTTTCAGCTGAGGCAGTGGAAGGTGAATAAATAGTGAGGAGCCTGTACTCTGTCAATATCAGTCTTGTTAAGGAAGCCAATTCCTGCCTGTGTCTGTGGGCTTTGGGTGTGCATCAGTGAGAGCAAGTTAGAGAAGGCTCCCTGGTCTTCTGGAGAAACCATTCTAAGCTTCCCACGAAGTTCATTACAGGCTCACAGGATGTGAGGGGTTGGAAGGGACCCAAGAGATCATTGAGTCCAATTCCCCTGCCAGAGCAGGAGCAGAGAATCCAGCACAGGTCGCACAGGAACACAGCCAGGCAGGGCTGGAAAGGCTCCAGAGAAGGAGACTCCACAGCCTCTCTGGGCAGCCTGTGCCAGGGCTCTGGGACCCTTACACTAAAGAAGTTCTTGCTCATGCTGAGGTGGAACTTCTGCGCTGTAGTTTACATCCATTGCCCCTTTTCCTATCACAAGACTCAACTGAGAAGAGTTTGTCCCCTCCCTCTTGCCAGCTCTTGCCATAACTTCTAACTAAAGCCACCCTAAGGACTCAGATTTGTAATGAGTCTCTATTTCTGTCCAGTAAATAAAACAATATATGAAGACTAACCACTTGGGAACAACCACACTGCATGTCTTCTGCTTTGTTTAGGTCCCTCACTAGAAATGCAGCCAGAGGATTCATTTTGTTTCTTTCCTGCCTTACAAAAATGATGTGGAGTTCTTTCTTTAGCTTTAAGGTACTTCTCTTAAACATAGCCTGGATCATTTTTACAGATTCTCTTTTAACCTTTTTCTCTAATTGCTGCCCAGAAGTTTCTTTTCATGTAGAAAACCCTTAAATATTTTCCAGGTTTGCTTTGTAGTTCTAGGAGAAGTTTTGATCATTATTCTGGCTGACACCTGAGTCCTGAATGAATGTACTTACAGTGACTGAAAATGAGTGTGTTGTGCTTATCCTGACTTCCATACACTGCAGAACTGTTGTGGAACACTGCAGATCTCATCCAAGAGCATCCAGCACACTGGTGGGCAAAGGGAGGAAGCCACTGGTCTGTCTATGCTGTAACTGCTTTGATCCTTGTGGTCTATCACAGAATGTCAGGGGCTGGAAGGGACCTCAAAAGCTCCAACCCCCCTGCCAGAGAAGCATCACCTAGAGCAGATCACACATCTGAAGGAACTTTGCACTGTTCTCAGCTCCTCTGGACAGTGAAGCTTGTTACCCTACTAGGCTTCAGTAGGCTGAAGATGAGGCAGCAGTGTGCCCAGGTAGCCAAGAGAGCCAATGACATCCCGGCCTGCATCAGGAGCAGTGTGGCCAGTAGGACAAGGGAGGTTATTCTGCCCCTGTACTCAGCACTGCTCAGGCCACCCCTTGAGTGCTGTGCCCAGTTCTGGGCTGCTGAAGAGAGATGTTGCAGTACCGAATGTGTCCACAGGAGGGCGACAAAGCCGGGGAGGGGCCTGGAGCAGAGCCCTGTGAGGAGAGGCTGAGGGAGCTGGGGGTGTGCAGCCTGCAGCAGAGGAGGCTCAGGGCAGAACTCATTGCTGCCTGCAGCTACCTAAAGGGACATTGTAGCCAGGTGGGGTTGGGCTCTGCTGGCAGGCAAGCAGCAAGAGAAGAAGGGGACAGAGTCTCAAGTTGTGCCAGGGGAGGTCTGGGCTGGATGTGAGGAGGAAGTTGTTGGCAGAGAGAGTGATTGGCATTGGAATGGGCTGCCCAGGGAGGTGGTGGAGTGGCTGTGCCTGGAGGTGTTGAAGCCAAGCCTGGCTGGGGCACTTAGTGCCATGGTCTGGTTGCTTGTCTAGGGCTGAGTGCTAGGTTGGCCTGGAGGATCTTGGAGGTCTCTTCCAAACTGGTTGATTCAGTGATTCTATGAACTACTAGAGAAGAAAACTACTCATGGTTGTAAAGTGATATCTTAAAAGGGTTTTTTTCTTTCCTCCTCTTTTTCAGGCTGCTCACCCAGAACGTTGGACTTCTTTATGTTGGAAACTTTGACAGACCTTTTGCACAAATTAAGGTATGGTTATTAAGGGGGTGGTGGTGGGGAGGGGTTTGGATATATGTGTATTTAAATTATCTCACTTCTGTATGATTTAAGTCTTGATTTAGAGATCTTCCAAGTTACCAGTATGGCTTCAGGGAAAAATATTGGCAAGTAAAGCCACTTATGTGATGTCTCTTGCATTGAATTTGGTTAGAGTTGCATCTGTATCATTAAATTCACATTTTCCTATCATCTTTTGATTAATTTTGGTTTTGGTTTAATTATCAGAAGGAAAATGTTTGTGCAGGATTTTTTTTTGGGGGGAGTTTGTGGTTTTGGTATGGGGTTTTGGGTTTGTTTGTTTTGAGGTTTGGTTTTTCTTTGGTTGTGTTATGGTTTGGGTGTTATCCACCCCCTCCACTACTTAAGGAGATCACCCAGCTGATCTGCAAATTAAAGAATGAATCACAGAATCAACCAGGTTGGAAGAGACCTCCAAGATCATCCAGTCCAACCTAGCACCCAGCTTTATATTCACAGCTTAGCACAATACCCAAGCAGGTATTTACTCTGTATGCAGCTACAGACAGAAACAGACAAGTTCAAAGGGTAATGCAGAAACACAGCAGCCCTCCCAGAAACCTGAGTCCCCAGGAGGGGCTCCCAACCACCCTTCCACCTTCTTCTCACCCCTCTACCTAGGGTCTGGGGACTTTGCCTTACATTCAAGGTGTGTTTGGAGGATTGGCCAGGGCAGTTAGGAAGCAGAAGGATTAGTCACACAGACAGAAGGTTAGAGAGAGAGAAGTGCAGCCCAAAGCCAGAGAGAACAGCTCTGTTATCTCTATGTGTGTTCTTGTTTTCATACATCTGGATGAGGCACTTAGTGCCATGGTCTGGTTGACTGGCTAGGGCTGGGTTCTAGGTTGGACTGGCTGAGCTTGGAGGTCTCTTCCAACCTGCTTGATTCTCTGATTCTCTGATTCTAGCTAAGCTCAAACTAGCACAGGTTGCTTGGTTGGTTTGGGGTTTTTTTGTTTCTCTATTTGCATGTTTTGGGGTTTAATTTTTTTTGCTTGGTTTGGGGTTTTTTTGTGTGTTGGGTGTTTAAGGTTACCTTGTCAGTGACATTTCACGAGGAAAGCAATTTGGGAAGTCTGTAATTCTTCAGATGATCCTTGCCAGGGAAGGCAGTGCAGTAAAAAAACAGAAATTGTTTTCCCAGAGTTATTAAATTTATGATGAAAGGCTCCTGCAGTTGCTGGAAAATCATTTGTCTTTTATGACTTGCTGCTTTGTTGCCTTCACTTGAGCCATAATAGTTGCATGGTTTAGTTGCCAGTTGCTAATTAGCTGTTGTCAGGTCACTTGAAAACCCAAATATTTTTGGAGAATATATGGATTGATTTTGCTGAGTGGCATTGGGATCTTCTTAGGGCAAGGAAGGGGAGGCATTAGCATGCCAGTCATTGCACTGGGATTGGCAACCTGGTGTCTGTGTTGGAATGCTGAGCTGTTCCCATATCCCAGATGATACCTGTAATTACCACATATTCTGCACCCCTGGCAGTGCTGTTCCCTCTGTTGTGTGCACACCCTTGAGCCTCTCAGAATTTTTAAAGCCTTGGTTTTGTTTAACATCAAAATTAGATTTCATTTCTCAAGGTCAGCTGTGTTCCTTTGCCATCCCTAATTACATTACTAAAGAACAGGAATCTCATCAGTATCTGGCAAATACTTGCTTGTATAGCTTAACCTTAGCACTGGTTTTAAATCACCTTAAAATAACATATGCAGCCTTTTTGCCTTGCCTCTCCTTTTCTTTCCTCTCCCCAGTTTTTACAGAATCACAGAAGTGTCAGAGTTGGAAGAGACTCCAAGGATCATCCAGTTCTAAACCCCTGCATGAGCAGAGACATCTCAAACTAGATCAGGTTGTCCAGAGCCACATCCAATCTGGCCTTAAACACATCCAGGAATGAGGCTTCCACCACCTCCCTGGGCAATCTGTGCTGGTGTCTCTCCACCCTCATGCTGAAGAATTTCTTCCTAATGTCTAAACTAAATCTCTCCTCCTGTAGCTTGGATCCATTTCCCCCAGTCCTATCTCTACCCAACACCCTAAAAATTCCCTCCCCAGCTTTCTTGTAGCCCCCCTTGAGATACTGGAAGGCCACAAGGAGGTCTCCTTGGAGCATTCTCGTCTCCAGACTGAACAACCCCAACTCTCCCTGGCTGCCTTCATAGCAGAGAAGCTCCAGCCTTCTGCTCACCCTCGTGGCCCTTCTCTGGACACCTGTATTACTCAGTTTGACTAACAATCAAGCAATTTAAATGTTTCTTGCATAAAACATCTTGCCAGAAGTTTCATCACCAGTTTATTTTTGGTGCTAACTCTTCTGAAGAGTGCTTGCTTAAAGGCCACATGAAAGTTCTTTCTCACTGTTCTCACTTTCCTGCCCTCACCTGTCCCATCCATTTCTAATAGGAAGCAGCAAAAGAAGGAGGCTTTCCCCCTGGCTGAGAGGAGTTTGTGAGTTCACTGGGTGGATTTGAGAGAGAAGTGGTACATACTGTGCTTGTTCTCAGCCACTTGGACTCAGCAGTAGTTTTCCTCCTCTCACTGAGCATCTTTGTGGCCTCTTCTGGACTGGCTCTAACAGTTCCATGGCCTTCTTGTGTTGAGGGCTCCAGAGCTGCACACAGTACTCCAGTTGGGGTCTGATGAGAGCAAAGGGATGCAGCCCTGCTCTTGATGCAGCCCAGCACACTGTTGGCTGTCTGGGCTGCACTCACACTGCTGGCCAACTGACCTGGAGAAGGAGGACTTGCAGATGGCAGTCTGCTGCCACCAGGGATACTTCTTACACTGCTCCCTCCTCAGGTCTGGGGAGCTTGGGGAAAGGATGGTGTTGAGAACTGGGCTGCATGAAATCCTTAGATGCCAGATGTCATAGAATCATAGAATCAGGCAGGTTGGAAGAAACCTCCAAGCTCAGCCAGTCCAACCTAGCACCCAGCCCTGGCCAATCAACCAGACCATGGCACTAAGTGCCTCATCCAGTCTGGAGAGGCCTTCTGCCCATGGGATAGCTGCAGAGCAGACCCTCTTCAGGATCAGACTGCAGGACTGAGTGTCCTATCACTAGCAAATGTACAGGGAAAGAATTCAGAACCAGGATGGAAATGAAATCTGCATCCAGGTTCCTGCAATTCGCATGCAGGGTCTTCTCTGCTGCCACTTGGATCTGCATCCAGGTGCTTAACAGACATAGCTGCACCTCTCTCCCTGCATGGCTTTAAAGGATTTTCCACTGCATTTTCAGCATACAAAGCCATCCCATCACTGTGGCTTAAAGTATTACTTTACTTCTTTTAAACCTGTTGCCTGATAATTCATTTTGGTTCAACCTAGGCTTTGTGTCAGGAAAAACCTCAAGCAGTGTTTCTCTTTTCCTGGCTTTAGCTTCTCTTCCACATTACCCCAGTCTTGCACTTTCTAAGCTGTCATCTATTTATAGCTACTCTCTGTATCCAACCATTCACTATCTCAAATCATTGCTGTGTCCAGCAGCAGAAGGGAGGTGATCATCCTCTTGTACTCAGCACTGGTGAGGCCACACCTTGAGGACTGTGTTCAGTTTTGGGCACCTCATTACAAGAGAGATGTGGAGGTGCTGGAGGCAGTGCAGAGGAGGGCAGGAAGCTGGGGAAGGGCCTGGAGGATATATCTGATGAGGAGAGACTGAAGGAGCTGGGAATGGTTAGTGTGAAACAGAGGAGGCTGAGGGCAGAGCTCATGGCTGTCTGCAGCTACCTGAAAGGAAGTTGTGGAGAGGTTGGTGCTGGTCTCCTCTCACAGGGAATTGGAGACAGAACAAGAGGGAATGGCCTCAAGCTGCCAGCTGGGTAGGTTTATGTTGGACATTAGGAAACATTATTTCATGGCAAGAGTGGTCAGGCTTTGGAATAGGCTGCCCAGGGAGGTGGTGGAGTCACCAACCCTGGATGTGTTTGAAGGTGGTTTGGATGTGGTGCTTGGAGCTATGGTTTAGGGTGCACCTTGTAGAGCAGGGTTCTGGGTTGGACTTGGTGATGCTGAGGGGCTTTGCCAAGCTGAATGTTTCTGTGATTCTGTGTTTCTTCTGATGCCTTTTTGAAGTTCAAGAAAGACACAACATTGAAGATGCAGTCACAAGAACATTTTCTGTTCTGTTTGCTCTTCTTACCTTCTGTATGGTACAGTGCTTGGTTAAAACCTGGCACACATCTGAGTAGGTTACTGTTAGGCTTTCTGGTAATGTGTGTTGCTGGTGTAGTCTCCTCCTGCAAGATTTGTTTGCCACAGGTAATGTGGGTATTCAAAATAACCTACCTGAGAGAAACAAAGCTAAATTCCTCTCTAGATTTCACAGCTGTGTTTGAATAAGGTAGTTCTACAAGCTCTACTCTCTCAAACATTTGCACACCACTGCTCTGCTCTGTTTCTGATGCAAAAGGTAATCCTGAAATGCTAAGCTAATTTGTCTCAGGGTCTTCTGTTCTGTGGCTTGTATTATTAGCTGTAGCTGGGAAAGGGCATGCAGTTCAGAAAAGCAGTAGGCTCTTTTAATTGAGTTTCCTGCCTGATTACTTGGAGAATCCAGAGAGATGCTGGCTGCATGACTGCAGGAGTTACTGGTACAGAGTGCTGAGGTTGGACACTATTAGAAATCTTAAGCAGCAAATCTAGGGAGTGATAATTCATGTGAAGAGTTGATGCTGTGAAAATAAATGTGCTCCAGACATACACAAGGTTCAGGCTGGATGTTAGGAAGAAGTTCTCCTCAATTCAAGAGAGATGTTAGGTGCTGGAAGGTGTCCAGAGAAGGGCAGCAAGGCTGGGGAGGGGCCTGGAGCACAGCCCTGTGAGGAGAGGCTGAGGGAGCTGGGGGTGTGCAGCCTGCAGAAGAAGAGGCTCAGTATCTCAACATCTCTCTTGAATTGAGGGGCCCAGAACTGGACACAGCACTCAAGGTGTGGCCTGAGCAGTGCTGAGCACAGGGGCAGAGGAACCTCCCTTGTCCTGCTGCCCACACTGCTCCTGAGCCAGCCCAGGATGCCATTGGCTCTGCTGCCCACCTGGGCACACTGCTGCCTCCTCTGCAGCTCCTATCTACTGGTGCCCCCAGGTCCCTTTCTTCCTGGCTGCTCTCAGCCACTCTGTCCCCAGCCTGTAGCAGTGCTTGGGGTTGTTGTGACCCAAGTGTAGATCCAAAAAGCTTTTGCTGTTCAGTTCCTGCTGCTTCTGGGATTAGGGGAAAGTGTTCAGCACGCTGTGTTCTCCCTTATTAGTCAGTAATGAAGCCTCTGGCAGCCTTTACTCTTCAGCTAATGACTAGTTTCATTTGAGGTTCTTTTGACATTAGATTACCATTTAAAGGCAGATTAATTACTGCTATTTTTATTTGTAGTATTTTAAGGGTAGTTATTAAAAAGTCTCATAATAAATACTCCTTTGTTCAGGGCAGAATTGTTTGATTTAATGGAATGGGAGGGCAGTTATAGTGAAAAGAGTGTTCTGGAAAGAGCCATGTGTCCATAGGGGGTTGTTTTTTATGGGAGGAGCACAGTGGAAAAGAGTCTGAAAGCTTTAAAGTTTGCTTCTGGGGAATTTGCTGCTGGAGTTTACAGCTCAGTAGCCAGGGATTGTATTAAACCTGAGAACAGTGTTAGCTGAGACACCTAAACCTACCTCCTACGCTCCAGGACTCACAGGATCACAGGGTGTTAGGGGTTGGAAGGGAGCTCCAGAGATCACAGAATCACAGGATGTCAGACCCTGGAAGAGAACCTTGAAAGATTATCTGGTCCAACCCCCTTGTCACAGCAGGATCACCTGGGTATCTTCTCTGTGTGTCAGACAAGTTACACAGACAAGAAATAGTTGTAGTATTAGAAGACTTCAGTTACCTTGTGCCTCCTGAGCACAGAGCAGCAACTCCAACCCCCCTGCCAGAGCAGCACCAGGGAATCCAGGACAGGTCACACAGGAACTCCCCCAGACATGGCTGGAAAGGCTCCAGAGAAGGAGACTCCACAAACTCTCCAGGCAGTCTGTTCCAATGCTCTGGGGCCTTTACAGTCAGGGAATTCTTGCTGATGTTGAGGTGGAATTTGCTTTCCAAGGGACAGTGACTTCTGCTACCAGGTAGTGATCTCAAAACTCCATGGACTGCCACTGCCTAATCACAGAGGACAGATGTGGAGCACCTTGCTAGGGTCCAACTCTTCAGACCAGCAGATCAAGAGAGGTTCTCCTTCCCTTCTACTCTGCCCTGGTCAGACCTTGCCTGGGATACTGTGTTCAGTTTTGGGTGCCCCAGTGTAAGAGGGACAGGGATTTGCTGCAGGTGGTCCAGTGGAGGGCTACAAGGATGATGAGGGGACTGGAGCACTGCCTTATGAGGAGAGGCTGAGGGACCTGGGGCTGTTTAGTCTGGAGAAGAGAAGACTTAGAGGGGATTTAATCAATGTTTCTGAACACCTGAGATCTGGGGATCAGGAGGTGGGGACAGGCTCTGTTCACTGCTCTCTGGGATAGGACAAGCAGCAATGGGTGTAAGTGGCAGCACAGGAGGTTCCACCTCAAATCATGGGGGAACTTCTTTACTGTATGGGTCCCAGAGCACTGGCACAGGCTGCCCAGAGAGACTGAGAGACTACTCCAGATGAAGCAGATATGGCAGTGCTGTTGCCCAGTATGCTAAACCACTAAGCCCCAGCAAACAGCCTTCTGGAGTGCTGGAAATGAACATCACAAGCACAGTTACCTGAAGGGGCATTGTAAGAGGCTGCTCCTGGTCTCTTCTCACAGGTGGAGACAGAACAAGGGGGAATGGCCTCAAGCTGAGACTGGGGAGGTTTAGATTGGACATGAGGGAAAAAAAACCATAAAGTGGTCAGGCACTGGAAGGAGCTGCCCAATGAGGTGGTGGAGTCACCCACCCTGCGTGTGCTTAAGAGTTGTTTGGATGTGGTGCTCAGGGCTGTGGTTCGAGGTGAATCTTGTAGAGTAGAGTTCTAGGTTGGACTTGGTGATGCTGAGGAGCTTTTCCAACCTGGGTGTATCTGTGATTCTGATATGTTTCAAATGCTTGAGTCTGAAGAAAACTGAGAGGAGATCTGGTCAATGTCTCTCAATATCTGAGGGGTGGGTGTCAAGTGGAGTGGGCCAAGCTCTTTTTGGTAGTCAGCAGCAATAAGGCAAGGAACAATGGATACAAACTGGAAGAGAGAAGGTTTCAGCTCAAGAGGAGGAGAAACTTCTTTAGAGTGAGTGTTTATAAATATCTGAGGGCTGGGGGTCAAGAGGGAGGGGACAAACTCTCCTCAGTTGCACCTTGGGGTAAGAGAAGGGGGAATGAATGGAATCTACCTCAACATGAGCAAGAACTTCTTTACTGTAAGGGTGGCAGAGCCCTGGAGCAGGCTGCCTGGAGAGATTGTGGAGTCTCCTTCTCTGCAGACTTTCCAAGCCCACCTGGATGCATTCCTGTGTGAACTGCCCTGAGTGATGCTGCCTTGGCAGGGGGATTGGACTCAATGATCTCTGGATGTCCCTTCCAACCTCTAAAGTTCTGTGATTCTGTGATAGAAAGGGGGGAAAAAACTACTCTTACAACAGAATTAAGAAATCAATACCTAACCTTGGAACTGGTGATGTGAACAGAGGAACAGCAGCTCAGAGCTCTGCATAAGCACCGCTGCAGGCGGCGCAGTGATTTCGTGTGTGCTGTCACAGTCGCTGCCCCTAAGAGCAAAATGTTAATGGGCTATAACTTACAGATCTGTTCTGTTCCCAGGGATCAGATAGGCTCAGTTTTGCTTTTTTCCTCCTGATTATGCCTGTGAATTCAGTTTCAGAATGTGTTCTCTGCAAAGCATGTGGCATTCCTTAGGAGTTCATGGAGTTAGGGAGGTTACCTCTGCGGTTTTCTGTGGTGGTTGCCAATAGGATAGAACAATTGGCACTGTGGTTTGGGCTAGGATTGCTGGGGGGTTGTTTTGGGGTTGTTTTTTTTTGCAGAGGGAGGCAGCTTTTGTTATTTCAGCTTCTAGTTGTTGGGTTCTTTTTTGAAAATCAATCCAAGTTTGTTCTTGCTAAGCAGAGGGTTAAAAAAAAGCCTTCTGGTGAGGTTAAAATAATAGCTAATGGGTGGGAGATCTGAGAGTCAACCAGATTGGAAGAGACCTCCAAGCTCAGCCAGTCCAACCTAGCACCCAGCCCAATCCAGTCAACCAGACCATGGCTCTGAGTGCCTATTCCAGTCTTTTCTTGAACACCTCCAGGCACAGAGACTCCACCACCTCCCTGGGCAGCCCATTCCAATGCCAATCACTCTCTCTGCCAACAACTTCCTCCTAACATCCAGCCTAGACCTGCCCTGGCACACCTTGAGACTGTGTCCCCTTGTTCTATCTTAATTTACTGAGGAGAGTTTTTTGTTTTCTGTTTGTTCTGTTTTAAGGAGAGGAAACAAATAATCTTTAAATGCTTTCAATAAGCCATGGGAATGGCTGGGGAGGGGCCTGGAGCACAGCCCTGTGAGGAGAGGCTGAGGGAGCTGGGGGTGTGCAGCCTGCAGAAGAGGAGGCTCAGGGCAGAGCTCATTGCTGTCTACAACTACCTGAAGGGAGGCTGTAGCCAGGTGGGGTTGGGCTCTGCTGCCAGGCACCCAGGGAGAGAATAAGGGGACACAGCCTCAAGCTGTGCCAGGGCAGGTCTAGGCTGGATGTTAGGAGGAAGTTGTTGGCAGAGAGAGTGATTGGCATTGGAATGGGCTGCCCAGGGAGGTGGTGGAGTCACCATTCCTGGAGGTGTTTAAGAGGAGCCTGGATGAGGCACTTAGTGCCATGGTTTAGTTAATTAGAAGGTATTAGGTGCAAGGTTGGGCTGAATGATCTTGAAGGTCTCTTCCAACCTGCTTGATTCTGTGATTCAGTGTTTTGATTTATGTGCATTTACCCAACTGCAGAGAGAGGAAGTCCTTGTCCAAAGTTTCCCTTCCCCAAAGCAAAAAGGTTGGATTTTCCAGAGCTGTGCAAGAGGTGATTGCACTGCTGGTTGCACTGATAAGTTGGACTCAGTGATCTCAAAGGTCTTTTCCAGCCTGGTTAATTCTGTGAACTGTGCACTGTTCTGGACTCCCCAGTGCCAGAGAGGTCCTGTTGCTGGAATGACTCCTGTGGAGGTCATGATGAAGGGTAGAGCCATATGGCCTGTGAGAAAAATGTTAAAGAAATTGGTTTTGTTTAGAAAAGAAAGGAAGAAGGGGAACTGACTGCAGTCTGCCAGCAGCTAAAGTGAGACTGCAGAAACAGGAGAGACAGATACTGCTCAGGGAGGGAGTTAAAACCATTCCAGTTGTATGCAAGGAAAAGGCTTCACAGTGAAGCTGTTTGAGCAGGGTAGGAGGATACATGGGGAGGCTGTGAAATCTCTGTCCATGCAGGACTGGACAAGGTCCTCAGCCTTGAGCCAGGCTAGGGCAGGAGGGTTGGCTTGGGGAATGGCTGGATGACCTTTCCAAACTGGTTGTTCAGCTTCTGTGACGTTCCAGAGTGTAAGCAGACACTGCTGTGAGATGTGACTGGTTCTTAAGGCTAACTTATCACTGCCTCATTTGTTGTGGTAATTGGGAAATTGTACAGTTGGGTGTTTCTGAGCCTCCAGTGCTGCTGATTGAATAGAGCTTAATTTCAGTCTATAATATTAGCACACAGAATACCACTCAGTGCCTCCTCCTTATCTCTTCCCGTGGCTGCAACCATAGCTTGCCTTACAGAAAGCTTTCAGAGCTTCCACTCTCAGTCTCCTTTTCTTTCTCTTCTTTTTCTTGTTAAATGTTTAGCTCTTAGCATTTGGTTTTCTTGTAATCTCTGTCTTGTTTTCCACTAAGAGGTACAATTGCAGTCCCTTCCAGTGATGCTGTGGCCATCTTTCAAAGAACATCAGGTGTTTTCTTCATTAAAATGGTTATTAATAAGAAGAAATAATGAGTGTTTTAAGAATCAGACAGGTTAGAAGAGACCTCCAAGCTCAGCCAGTTCAACCTAGCACCCAGCCCAATCCAGTCAACCAGACCATGGCTCTGAGTGCCTATTCCAGTCTTTTCTTGAACACCTCCAGGCACAGCCACTCCACCACCTCCCTGGGCAGCCCATTCCAATGCCAATCACTCTCTCTGCCAACAACTTCCTCCTAACATCCAGCCTAGACCTGCCCTGGCACACCTTGAGACTGTGTCCCCCTGTTCTATCTTAATTTACTGAGGAGAGTTTTTTGTTTTCTGTTTGCTTCTGTTTTAAGGAGAGGAAACAAATAATCTTTAAATGCTTTCAATAAGCCATGGGAATGGCTGGGGAGGGGCCTGGAGCACAGCCCTGTGAGGAGAGGCTGAGGGAGCTGGGGGTGTGCAGCCTGCAGCAGAGGAGGCTCAGGGCAGAGCTCATTGCTGTCTGCAGCTGCCTGCAGGGAGGCTGTAGCCAGGTGGGGTTGGGCTCTGCTGCCAGGCAGCCAGCAACAGAACAAGGGAACACAGCCTCAAGTTGTGGCAGGGGAGGTCTAGGCTGGATGTTAGGAGGGAGTTGTTGGCAGAGAGTGATTGGCATTGGAATGGGCTGCCCAGGGAGGTGGTGGAGTCAACATCCCTGGAGATATTGAAGCCAAGCCTGGCTGGGGCACTTAGTGCCATGGTCTGGTTGGTTGGGCAGGGCTGGGTGCTAGGTTGGGCTGGCTGAGCTTGGAGTTCTCTTCCAACCTGCTTGATTCTATGATTGTTCTTTTCCAGGCTTTGGTTTCTGAGAGCATTCTGTGAGTGATCTGTGGTTGGCAACATCTTTTGGTTTGCTTGCTTAATTCTTTGGAAGAAATCATCTTGCAGAAGAGGTCGATTTGGCCGTGGTGATTTTTGAGCTCTGAACTGTGGCAATTCGTTGCCGCAGCTGTTGCTGTGTTACCTCTGCCTTGTCGGATCTGCTTTGGTTGTGCCTCTGCACACAGAGAGCATCATTTGTTCTGAGCCATTGAGAATACCTTGATGACAACTGCTGCTTGTGGGGCCAGCTCCTGTGCTGGACTGGGTTGCAGCAGGGACTGTTTTTTTTCCCTTTGATGTAGGCATCCCCACGCTTAGCTTTCCATGAGTGCAACTGCATTTGCATTCTCTTCTGACTAGGATGCAGCACTCAAACAGTCCAACTGTACTCAGGCTTCTCACGGTTCTAGGCAAGTTAGGAAACTTACAGATCATTTTCTTCAGACAAAGTAGTGCCCTGAATTTCTGTCACTTTATTGTGCCCTTCAGAAATTACTCTTGCCCTGTCATATTCATTGTCGTAATTATAGAATGGTTTAGGTTGGAAGGGACCTCAAAGATCAGCCAGTTTCATAGGCAGGGACACCTCCCATGAGCATGATGCTCAATGCCTCATCCAACCTGGCCTTGAACACCTCCAGGGAGGTTGTGGATCACAGAAGCACAGAATCTGATCAAAGATTCTGTGCTTCTGTGCTCCACAACCTCCCTGGGCAACCTGTGCCAGTGTCTCACTGCAAACAACTTCTTCCTAACATCCACTTTCAGTCTCATCTCTGCCACTTCAAACCCATTCCTCCTCATCCTGTCATGACAAGTCCTTGTCAATAGTCCCTTCCCAGCCCTCCTGTAGGCCCCTTTCAGATACTGGAAGGCTACAAGGTGAGGCTGGACAGGGCTCTGGGCAACCTGATCTAGGTGAGGATGTCCCTGCTGACTGCAGAGGGGTTTGGACTGGATGACCTCACCACCCTCACTTCAAAGGAGGTATTTTGCCTCACTTCAGTGTACAGAAGCAGTCCTGATGTGACCATTTTCTGGTACTGAAGCCAACCCATCTGCAGACCCAGCTCCTGCCCTGCCCATAATTGTTCTTTATTAATCTGGTCTGGGTTTTTCTTTGATCAGCTCTTTGTCTTTTCTTTCCACATTAGACCTTTCTTCATTAGAGGCTTTTGTTTTGTTGAAGTAAAGGCAGTAGAATAGAGGGAAGGAGAGTGGGGGGAGAAGGGAAAGAATAAATATGGAAATGGAGTTTCTAAATGAAATTAGGAAGAAATGGAATTTATTGTAGTCAAATGAGACAACAAAAGGTATCTGGACAAAGTTCTTGTAGGGTTTTGGGGGGGTCTTTAAAACCACTTCTTGATTATTTATTCTTTTAAAGTCTTGTGAAAGCATCAGCCAAGATCAGGCTTGAAAGGGGAAGGGAAAGCAAATTTGTTGTTGTGAACAGTTTACAGGCAGAGTATATCTAAATTTGTTAAGCTTTTTAGGGGTGAGTTATTGAGTCTAAACTGAACAAATGAGCTTGAACTTGATAAATGAGCCTGAACTCCTAGTGCCTTTGTGAAATGCAGATGATAGTGTCTTTAAAATGAATTACTCATGAATAAATCAAGATGTTGGAGTTGCAAAGGGTGAGAGATGCTCTAAGAAGGAAATTCTTTGACTGGGAAATTGTTTCTGAGACCTCTCTTTATGGTATATATAAAACACATTCTGGATAGCATGAATGAGAGCTATTTTAAATGCCAGATGCTGATAAGATTGAAGGAAAACAATTGATGGCCAGAAATGATCGTCCTGAGAGATATTGTGCTGCTGTAGGGCTGGGAAAAGAGAAATGCAGATCAAATTCAGATAAATGAAAAAGAATAGGCTCCCAAACAATAACACAAAAGGCAGAAGAAATAGCAAATGAGATAATTATGCAGGAGATCAGCTCACACAAAGGAAAAGGGGTTGTGGATAATATCCTGTCTAATTATAATAGCTATAAAGGGAGGGTAGTTACAGGAACTAATTTCAGCCACCACATAGCTCACAGGATCACTTTATAGACAGCTGAATCCAGGGGTGGATCTGGAAGCTCTAAGAAAAGCACCTGACAGTTGAAGGGTCTTTTAAGTTGCTTTCTAGAGGTACCAGTCTCTCTTGGTTGATCTTTTTAAGTTGCTTTCTAGAGGTACCAGTCTCTCTTGGTTGATCTTTTTAAGTTGCTTTCTAGAGGTACCAGTCTCTCTTGGTTCATCTTTTAAGCTGCTTTCTAGAGGTACCAGTCTCTCTTGGTTCATCTTTTAAGTTGCTTTCTAGAGGTACCAGTCTCTCTTGGCTGGTATCTTAAGTTGCTTTCCAGAGGTACCAGTCTCTCTTGATTCATCTTTTAATCTGCTTTCCAGAGGTACCAGTCTCTCTTGGTTGGTATCTTAAGTTGCTTTCTAGAGCTACCAGTCTCTCTTGGTTGATCTTTTAAGTTGCTTTCTAGAGGTGCCAGTCTCTCTTGGTTCATCTTTTAAGTTGCTTTCTAGAGGTACCAGTCTCTCTTGGTTCATCTTTTAAGTTGCTTTCTAGAGGTACCAGTCTCTCTTGGTTCATCTTTTAAGCTGCTTTCTAGAGGTACCAGTCTCTCTTGATTCATCTTTTAAGCTGCTTTCCAGAGGTACCAGTCTCTCTTGGTTCATCTTTTAAGCTGCTTTCCAGAGGTACCAGTCTCTCTTGGTTGGTATCTTAAGTTGCTCTCCAGTGGTACCAGTCTCTCTTGGTGACTTACACATGGAAAGCAGCTCCTCCATTGTAAGTACCTGAAGTAATGGTGCAAATATTTGCCTTGCCTGGCTCTCTGGACATTACCAATTCTGAGATTAAGGGCTGGAGTAAAACCAACCATGTATTTTACAGCTGTTTTAACTGCAAGTGATGACTGCCAGCTTAGCATTCCCCACAGACAAGCATTGTGGCTTAAATGTCATTCCAGGTACTGCTAATAGATTTTCACAGAGCCATTTTTCCCCCCACCATTCCTATCCTCAAATATAATCTGTACAAGCAGATAAATCCTGTAAGCTTAAGCTGTGTTAGACCTCTGCTGAGAAAGTTGGTGGCTCTTAGGGAAGGTTAGCAAATAAGGAGGGAGATGGAAACTGAAGTAGATTGTGCCCATGAAAGGCTGCCCTGAGAAAGCAGGAGGATGCTTATCTCCTACCCTAGGAAATGAGAAGTAGCACCTGTACCAATCAAGGAATGCCTTTGGTATCTAGAAAGCAGGAATCCTAGGGAGGAAGGAAGCTGTACACAGACATGCTTAATTCATGGCTCTGTTTGTGTGATTTACAGCCAAGCAATCCAATGCTTGCTTTTTCTTTTCCTTTCATCACATTATCTTTCACAGCTTTCATTGCAAGGATCACCTATACCTCTGCCTGGCAACGTTCCAGAGCTGTTATAGTGCTTGTAACATTCCAGAGCTGGCTGCAGTAACCCTGTGCAGTGCCACAGGCTGAGGGGTGAGTGTCTGGAGAGCAGCCTGGCAGTGCTGGATGACAGCTGGCTGGGCATCAGGCAGCAGTGTGCCCAGCAGGCACAAAGGCCAGTGGCATCTTGGCTTGTGGCAGGAACAGTGTGGCCAGCAGCAGTGGGGATGTCATTCTGCCCTGTGCTGGCACTGGGGAGGCCTCAGCTGGAGCAGCTCTTAGCCATCACTGCAAGAGAGAGATTGAAAGGCTGGAGAGGAGAGCGATGAGACTGGGGAAGGGACTGGAGGGGAAGGCTGCTGAGGAGAGGCTGAGGGAGCTGGGCTGGGTTAGCCTGCAGGAGAGGAGGCTCAGGGGGGACTATATCAATCTCTACAACTACCTAAAGGGAAGTTGTAGTGAGATGGGGGTCAGGCTCTGCTCCCAGGCAATTTGTGATAGGACAAGAGTGCATGGCCTGAAGCAGTACCAGGGGAGGGTTAGGTGGAATGTTAGGAAGCACTTCCTGATGGAAAGGGTCATTAGACAGTGGAATGGACTGCCCAGGGAGGTGGTGGAGTCACCATCCTTGGAGGAAAGATTGGATGTGGCACTTAGAGCCATGGAATGGTCAATGTGGTGGTGCTGGGTCATAGGCTGGACTTGATGTCAGAGGTCTTTTCCAGCCCAAATAATTCTGTGGCTCTGTGAGAATATTCTTCTACACAGCTCTGGGTTGGACATTAGGAAGCATTTCCTGATGGAAAAGGTCATTAGACAGTGGAATGGACTGCCCAGAGAGGTGGTGGAATCATCATCCCTAGAGGTGCTTAAGGCAGGGTTGGCTGTGGCACTCAGTGCCATGGTCTGGTGAATGTGGTGGTGTTAGGTTATAGGCTGGACTTGATGATCTGAGAGTTCTATTCCAGCTTCAGCAATTCTATGAAAGAGAAACATCTACTAAAACTCAATTGAATAATAGTGGTGCAGCATCTGGTTATATAACAGTCAACAAAGCCATTATTTAGTCACTTTTTGTTTGGCAGTAGTAAAACCACTGCAGTTTGATGTTTCTAGCCTCGAGTGAGAATAAAAGCAAAAGCACAACAGAACTCAGTGTGCTGTTTGATTTCAGCAAATTGGAGTTTTCAAAATGCCACTTCTCCTTTTCTCCAAAGGAGGAAGTTTGGTTGTGGAGAAAACAGCTTCTTAATGTCTTTGGGGGGAAAAAATAGTGTGGAGGGGTTTGAAAAGGAACAATCAGAGATGTGGCAGCGTTGTTAGAACTATTGTTCAGACCCTTTTATTTGTGTGGCTGAGGGCTGTAGATGTGTTGATTTACTGGGGAGGATGCTGTAAATATTCAATATTGCTTTTGATGTGGCTAACTTCAGTGAGTTACTGTTTAATTGATACAGAGACCAAAAGAATTCTGCCAGTGACTTAACAACCAAATACTATACAGAGTCACTTCTTCTCAGAAAAATCTTCCTTTGCCTTACTTAGCTGAAGTAGTGAATCCATTTGGGGAAATGAATCTATTGATTCCAGCTTAATGTGATGTAAGACAAAACATTTCAGTGTGTTCTTGGTTGGTAGATTCATGAGCTGCTGGATCCTGGGCAGTCCTCGAGGAGAGATGTTTTTCTGGCTTTGTGCAGTGAAGCACAGAAGTCAACATCAGTGCAGAAGGAAGAAAAGAGAGTCCAGAGGAGGGCCATGAAAATGTTCAGGGGGGCTTGGAGCAGCTCTGCTAAAGAGACAGGCTGAGGGTGCTGGGGGTGTGCAGCCTGCAGAAGAGGAGGCTCTGAGCACACCTAACAGCAGCTTGCCAGTGCCTGAAGGGGCTGCAAGAAGGCTGCAGAGAGACTGTTTGCTAAGGGCTGCAGGGACAGGATAAGGGCAATGGCTTCAAACTAGAGCAGAGCAGATTGAGACTGGAGGTTAGGAGCAGGTTCTGCAGCAGAAGGGTGATGGAACACTAAAGAGGTTGCTCAGGGAGCTAGTCCCATCCCTGGAGATATTCAAGGTGAATGTCTCCAGGATTGCTCAGGATTGTAGTCCCATCCCTGGAGATATTGAAGGTGAGACTGGACAGGGCTGTGGGCATCCTGATCTAGTTGAGGATGTCCCTGCTGACTGCATGGGGGGTTGGACCTTCAGAGGTCCCTTCCAACCCAGACCATTCTATAACTCTAGGATTCTGCTGGAGGAAAGTTTTGTCCTTAGGGTCTGCAGAAGTCACCCACAGTCACTGGGTTAGCCATGTCCCTGACAGTGCTCTGAGTGAGACAGAATGAGGTTACAGCAAAACAGTGCTGTAAAGTGTCTCGTTCCAGCTGCTCAGTCTTCCAGAGGTGGTTGCACAGATTCACAGAGTTGTCAGGGTTGGAAGGGAGGGACCTCAGAGATCAGCCAGTGCCAACCCCACTGCCATAGGCAGGGACACTTTCCACTGAATCAGATTGCTCACAGCTACATCCAGCCTGGCCTTAAAAACATCCAGGGATGAGGTTTCCACCACCTCCCTGGGCAACCTGTGCCAGTGTTTGACCACCCTCATGCTGAAGAACTTCTTCCTTAGACATCTAGTCTAAGTCTCCCCTCTGGTCACTTGGATCTGTTCCCTCCAGTCCTATCACTACCTGACACTCTAAAAAATCCCTCACCATCTTTCCTCTAGACCCCCTTCAGATACTGGAAGGCTAAACTAAGGTCTGCTGGGAGCCTTCTTCAGGCAGAACAGCCCCAACGCTTTCAGCCTGTCCTCATAGCAGAGGTGCTCCAGCCCTCTGATTTGTACCCACCATGGTCCTGACTGCCTTGGGTGGAGCTGCCCATTGCCTGTGTATTGATGCTACACCACAAAAGGAATAAAATGCCTGATTGGTGTCATATGTTAACCTACCCAGCTGTAAGCTAATAGTAATGCAGCCAAGTGCAAGGCAGCTTCTGCATCATTTCATTAGTGGGTCATGGTTAGCCACGCTCGGCTGCTGCCCACTGCACTTGTACCTAAGTGGTGCACTGTTTCTTTCACACAGTCACAGCCCCCTGAAGAAACCTGCAGGTAAGGAAGGGAAGAGGCTGGTCTAGAGTAAAAGCAATGTGAAAAAGCAAGGTTCTGCACCTGGGTTGTTGCAGTCCCAAGCACAACTCCAGGCTGGGTGGGGAATGGCTGAGAGCCGCCCTGAGGAACAGGACCTGGGGGTCTGGGGTGATGCAAAGCTCAACAGGAGCCTGCAGTGTGAGTGCAGCCCAGACACAACCCTGTGCTGGGCTGCAGCCAGAGCAGTGTGGGCAGCAGGGCAAGGGTGGGGATTCTGCCCCTTGGCTCTGCTCTCCTCAGACCCCACCTGCAGTCCTGGGTGCAGTTCTGGAGGCCCAGCCCAAGAAGGACATGGAACTGTTGGACCAGTGCAGAGGAGGCCACCAAGATGCTCAGAGGGCTGCAGCAGCTCTGCTATGAGGACAGGCTGAGAGAGTTGGGGCTCTGCAGCCTGGAGGAGAGAAGGCTTCCAGGAGACCTTGCAGTTGCCTTCCAGTATCTGAAGGGGGCTACAGGAGGGCTGAGGAGGGACTACTGACAAGGTCTTGTAATGACAGGACAAGGAGGAATGGGTTTGAAGCGGCAGAGGGAAGATTGAAAGTGGCTGTTAGGAAGAAGTTGTTTGCATTGAGGGTGGTGAGACACTGGCACAGGTTGCCCAGGGTAGTTGTGGATCACAGAATCACCCAATGTGATCTCTGATCAGATTCTGTGCTTCTGTGCTCCACAACCTCCCTGGAGGTGTTCAGGACCAGGTTGGATGAGGCCTTGAGCAACCTGTTGTAGTGGGAGGTGTCCCTGCCTATGGCAGGGGGTTGGAAGTGGCTGAGCTTTGAGGTCCCTTCCAACCTAAACCATTCTATGACTCCATGAATATAAAAGCCTCAGTGGGTCCTGGTTAGCCATGCTCAACTGCTGACCACTGCAGGAGCAGATTACCTGTGTCTTGCAGCATTTCTTTTACACAGTCACACCCCTCCCTGAAGAAACCTGCAGGTGGTGCAGAGAAGAGGCTGGTCTAGAGGAAAAGCAATGTAAAGGAATATGCAAAAGCAGAGTTAGAGACAAAGATGTCTTTGTTCTTTTACAAAGACAAGATCCAGCTACTGTGTTTTCCTGCATCATTACATTCTCTTTCCACTTGGTAAGACTTGGGATGCCATCAGTGCATAGAAAGAGGTTTCAGAGTAACTTAACTTCAATAGAAGGAAAACAAAAGAGGTCTCTGAATAATTTAGAAGAGCATTTATAGGTCAGTGAGTCAGAGGGTTTGGACTTACAGGACTGGAGCTAACACTTAAAGCACACAGCCCCAGAATTACTTAACTACTGGCTTCTTAATATTTCATTCAGACCTTCAAGGAAAAAAAACAACCCATCTGTAATTAGCAATCAGTGCTAGCAGGTACAGCAGGAAACTACAAACAAGGCTTTCCCTTTCAGTGCATGGATTTCTCCACTCTGGGCACTCATCTGGCAAATCAGCTGCCTTTTACCATGGGCTTTTCAACTGTAGAATGATGTGCATAGACCTCTTTTATCTGCAGCAAAATAATGGAGTTGGTTTGCTGCAGCAAAATACACTTTGAGATCATCAGACACCAGGTTGCAGGGTGGCCACTGCTGTTACCTGGTTTTTCTTTCTCTCTCTTTAAGCTCTTTCCAGCTCTGTCTATGCTTCTAGAGGAGAGCTTTAGAGAATGTTTCCTTTCTTTTTTTTTTTTCCTGGCTGGAATTGTTAGTGATGTTGGCTGGCTCTAGAGTGGCTTTGTGATGATACTTGTAATGCTGCTACATCATGTGAAGAGCAGAACAAAACGTTTCCAGCTGCATTTGTGCTGGAATGGTGCTTTGGTCCTGGGCGGCAGATGGGAGAGGACAGCTGCTCAAACACAACCACAGCACTTGTGCAAGCTCTGCATTCTGGAGAGCTTAAGAAGCAGCCCATGCAGAGATCTTCACAGGCTGCAGCTTTATGGGAGAGAATCACTGAATCAACCAGGTTGGAGGAGACCTCCAAGCTCAGCCAGTCCAACCTAGCACCCAGCCCTGTCCAGTCAGCCAGACCATGGCACTAAGTGCCCCAGCCAGGCTTAGACACCTCCAGGGATGGTGACTCCACCACCTCCCTGGACAGCCCATTCTAATGTCAATCACTCTCTCTGCCAACAACTTCCTCCTAACATCCAGCCCAGACCTCCCCTGGCACAACTTAAGACTGTGTCCCCTTGTTCTATACCTGGGTGCCTGGCAGCAGAGCCCAACCCCACCTGGCTACAACCTCCCTTCAGGTAGTTGTAGACAGCAATGAGCTCTGCCCTGAGCCTCCTCTTCTTCAGGCTGCACACCCCCAGCTCCCTCAGCCTCTCCTCAAAGAGCTGTGCTCCAGACTTCTCCCCAGCCTTGCTGCCCTTCTCTATGAATAGTGTCCATTCCTCTCTGCCTCACTGCAGTCTGTTACACCACCCCACATCCATTACTGCACTGTCTTGGACAAGCTGGCTCCTTAACTCTGGAGACCCATTAATAGCAAGGAATGGAAAGAAAAGAGGATCTTCAAATGAAAGTTAAAGCAGTAAGAACTGCCCTATAGCCTCACGTAATGACAATTGAGTGCCACTGACAGATTAGCCCTGGTTTCCCTTTCTTTCAGAGCACTGACCTCATCAGCTGGCAGACTCCACAGAACCATTTGCAGTGCCCAAGCCACAAATTAACTTCCCTATCTTGCCCCTTCCAGTCTGTAAACTCCACAGCAATCAAGACCTGCAGGCTTAGATTTTAGATGCTAGGTCGCATTAGACTGAACATCTTTAATTGCTTTTGAAGAAGCAGGACAAAAGCTTTCTGTGACATAAGCCTCAAAGCTGGTTAGGCTTTGAAGTTTAAAGCAAACTGTTCAAGAGAGGGAGGGAGTCGAAGGCAGCTCAATGACAGAAGGGCTGCTGGAGAAGTTAGTTGGGGCAGCTGACTTTCACCACAGTAATTGCTTTGATCAAAGCTAATTTCTGAAGGTCTGCATTAAGTCAGTAGCCACTAATCTTTTGTTGTGATGGATTAGCAGTAATGGCCCAAAAGTGCTTTTGCAGCCTTTTCCCTGCCATGTCTTTGCTTTACTGCTTGGGTTTTCTAGCAGTGCTGAGTGGGTTCTTTGGTTTGGTGTTTGGCTCTCTGTGGTTTATGCAATTGCAGTGCTTCATCAAGGCATTTCTGCTCACTTGCCTGCTTCTGGCAGCGACCTGAAACTCCTCCTGTGTCGTTAGCTAGGAGAGTGAAGGTTGAGGCAGCAGGGTTGTGAACTTCAGTCTTAGCAAGCAGGTGTAAGACTGCCTCCTTAGAATCTCAAGGTGTAAAACCATTGCAGTTGGACTCTTTGGGGGGTCAAAGTCTTGTGTTTTTGTAGAACACAAACATGCTGCTGTGCTCAGAGAGACTCGTGTGACTTCAGGGTCTGACACTCTTGAAACTGCTGTTACACAGAAAAGCTACGATGGGCAAGACTGAGGTGTTCAAGAAGAACCTGCATGAGGCACTTAGTGCCATGGTCTAGTTGATTGGACAGGGCTGGGTGTTAGGTTGGCCTGGGTGATGTTGGCGTTGGCCTGGATGATGTTGGCGTTGGCCTGGATGATCTTGGAGTTGGCCTGGATGATCTTGGAGGTCTCTTCCAACCTGGCTGATTCTGTGATTCTATGTCCCTTCAGCTCCTGCTTGGGACCAGCTCAGTTTTGCACAGCAGACAAATTTTCTTCATAGCATTAACACAGTTTGTTCTCAGAGGAGAGCTGTGATTTGTGAGGGGGAAAAACTTTCAGTGTGCACAACTGGCTGCTTGACATCTAAATGGAAGGGAAGAAGATGATTCATAATAGCTGTAATTTGGAAGCTGTGTGTTGGTACAAGTAAAAGTGGGTTTGAAAGGCTCCCTTGCTGTTGCTTGCTACTTTGGACTTCAGTTTAAGTCACTTTAGTGTTGTTGTTGGGGTTTTTGGTTGTTGGTTGTTTTGTTTTCTGGTGTCATTTGGCATTATTCTGCAAGAGTATAAGGTTGTGGTTTCTAAGAACATTGCAGAAGCCAGAGAAGCAATGGTTAGGCTTGGGTTTAGGGCCTTATTGTGACAACACAATCACAGCATTGGCAGGGTTGGAAGGGTCCACAAGGATAAACCAGTTCCACCCCCCCTGCCATGAGCAGGGACACCTCACACTAGATCAGGTTGCCCAGAGCCTCATCCAGCCTGGCCTTAAACACCTCCAAGGATGAGGCTTCCACCACCTCCCTGGGCAACCCATTCCAGTGTCTCACCAGCCTCATAGTGAGGAACCTCCTCCTAACATCCAGTCTGAATCTAGCTTTGTTCATGCTTCTGTCTGAAACCTTTCAAGCTTGTCAAAGCACAGGAGATTTGAACTGGATGTTAGGAAGAAGTTGTTTGCACTGGATGGGACTATTGACAAGGTCTTATGATGACAGGATGAGGAGGAATGGGTTTAAAGTGGCAGAGGGAAGATTGAAAGTGGCTGTTAGGAAGAAGTTGTTTGCAGTGAGGGTGGTGAGACACTGGCACAGGTTGAGGGTGGTGAGACACTGGCACAGGTTGCCCAGGGAGGTGTTCAGGACCATGTTGGATGAGGCCTTGAGCAATCTGTTGTAGTGGGAGGTGTCCCTGCCTATGGCAGGGGGTTGGAACTGGCTGAGCTTTGAGGTCCCTTCCAACCTAAACCATTCTATGGTTCAATCTCCACCCCCCTGGACAAGCTGTTCCAATGTTCCACCACCCTCATGGTAAAGGACAGGTTGGAAGTTCCCTTCCAACCTGTTTTATTCTCTGATGCTATGAAATCTGTAACACAGTCTCAGCTCCTCTGGGTCACAGGATTTCTTGGTAAGATCACTCTAAGTACCTGAGGGGTAATTATGACTGGGCTTAGAGACCCTAATGGAGGCTAAATGCTTTCCCCTGTTGTGTGACCACAAAGCATCTCCCTCTCCTTCCCCATTTGCAAACTGAAAACAGTGAAATTCATAATTAATGAATGAGCTAAGTGAGTGCTTTCAAAGTCTGTTCTTTACCATTGCTGCATAACTCTTCTCTCCTGGATCTTTGTGGTTTAAGCATGCAGTGCTTTCAGTTTGGGGCTGCAAAAAGCAGTCTTAAGTGAACAAAACAAATGAGGGTGAAGATTGGCTTTCACAAGGCAAGCAGAAATGCAGTTCTCCAAATATATCAGGCTGTGGGTGAAATGTTTCCTCCTGGAATCGTTTCTGCATTATGATTGCAGCTTTTTCTCTCCACTGGCACTGTGTATCTGTGCTCCTTCTCTGCAGCTACTTTCCTTCCTCGCTGTCAGGACAGACTGGGACAGGAGGTGAGAGAAAGCAGCCCTATGGGAAAGGACTTGGGGGTGCTGATGGACCAGAAGCTGGACATGAGCAGGCAGTGTGAGCTTGCAGCATAGAAGGCAAATCACAGCCTGGGCTGCATCCAAAGCAGCGTTGCCAGCAGAGCCAGAGAGGGGATCCTGACACTTTGCTCTGCTCTGCTGAGACCTCGCCTGCAGTGCTGCATCCAGCTCTGGAGCCCTCAATATAGGAAGGACATGGAGCTGATGGAGCAGGTCTGGAGGAGGGACACAAAAATGATCTACTACAAAGTGATCTGCTACAAAGCCAGGCTGAGGGAGCTGGGGGTGTGCATCCTGCAGAAGAGGAGGCTCTGGGCAAACCTCATAGCAGCCTGCCAGTACCTAAAGGGGCTACAAGAGCTCTGCAGAGAGACTGTTTGCAAAGGGCTGCAGGGACAGGATGAGGGCAATGGCTTCAAACTAGAGCAGAGCAGATTGAGAGTGGATGTTAGGAGCAGGTTCTGCACCAGGAGTGTAGTGGAACACTGGAACAATTTGGGCACTATCCCTAGAGATATTCAAAGTGATGATCAACAAGGCTGTGGGCATCCTGATCTAGTTGTGGATGTCCCTGATGACTGCAGTGGGGTTGGACTGGACAGGCTTTAGAGGTCCCTTCCAAGCCAGCCCATTCTGTGTTTCTATGATTATGATTGCTGGTGGAGGGTGGCATTTCTCAGAATCCTCCAGTGGATTCCTTTTCCTTCACTGGAAGGATTTTTTTTTGCTTATTTCTTTGTGCACAGCCTCCTGAGCATCTGCTGAGGTGGTTTGCTGTGACATTTCATTACTTAGCTTGCATCTGCCTGTTTTCCTTTGTTCCTTTGACAAACACTCTAAGGTGTGAGCATTGACCCCAGAGATTATTAACGGCACAGGTAGTCTTGGGGTGTCAAATCCCAGGTGGCTGTCTCTGACCTGTGCTAAGCTACTCCAGGTGAGGCATTGTTCTTATCTCTTCCTACAAATGTAGAGCTGTGGAGCAGATGAAGCTGTGTTTGCACCAAAGATCACAGTGGGTGATTCTGTGCTCCACAACCTCCCTGGGCAACCTGTGCCAGTGTCTCACCCCCCTCACTGCAAACAACTTCTTCCTAACAGCCACTTTCAATCTCCCCTCTGCCACTTTCTCCATGTGAGAAAATACTCTATGTTAAAAAGAGAAGATCAACCTTGAACTGGGAGTGCTGGATCCTGGAAGTAAAACCAAACCATCCAAATCCATGATTTCCAAGAGCCTCACTCTGGTGACTTTGAAACTCCTTCCTACCTTCCAGCAGATCCACACTCCCCCCCACCTTGGTGTCATCTGCAATTTACTAATGATAGACTCCATGTGAGAAAATACTCTATGTTAAAGAGAGAAAATCAACCTTGAACTGGGAGTGCTGGATCCTGGAAGTAAAACCAAACCAAACCATCCAAATCCATGATTTCCAAAAGCCTCACTCCAGTGACTTTGAAACAATGCTTTATCTTTATGACTTGTGCCACAATTTCCCCTCATTTTGGAGTGATCACTGCAGTTTGATTTGGCATGAACAAAGATGTTAAAATGCTTCTGTTTCTTAATGTGTCTTTCCAGGAATGAGGTCTCACCATTGGACCACTTCCATTTGCTATGTACACGAGAGGCAGCATGGTTAGGGCTCTGAAGGCTTCTTTAACCTTAAACAAACGTAGCCACTGCACTGTGTTTACCCAAGCTGATAACCATGTGTTGGGTAATATATTACTTAAAAGAAAACACAATCAGTGTGTTTAATTTAGCAACAGAATTGGTTGCTTGGGCTCTCAATTTACTTCCAACAAATCGATGGGCTTGAGAAATCATCTCTTGCCTCACGTTAAGGAATGGATGCTGAGCTGCATCAGAAAATATGTGGCTTGAACAACAATGTGAAGCAGATTCTTGAACTGATTATCCTTTGCCAGTTGACAGGATCAGTGTTTGTGGTCCAGAGTACACTTATGGTAGGAGCAGGCATTTAGTAACCAGCTCTTTAATAGTTCTTTGAGTAGTTTTACTGTGACAAACAGGAGATGCTTAAAAGATTTCTGTAAGAGCACATGGATGAGCTTGCCAAGAAGGAGCAAGTTGGGATCTGTGTTACATGTGTGTTGAGGGCTTTAATAACTGCATGGCTGCTGCCTCTGGGATGTCTTAGTCAAGTCATGAGGATTTCTTACAGGATCACAGAAACATTCAGCTTGGAAAAGCCTCTCAGGGTCACCAACTCCAATCCAGGACCCTACTCTACAAGGTGCCCCCTAAACTATAGCCCCAAGCACCACATCCAAATGACCTTCAGACCTATCAAGGGTTGGTGACTCAAGCACCTCCCTGGGCAGCTCATTCCAATGCCTCTTTTCCTGAAAAAAAAGGATTCTTAATATTCAGTCTGAACCTACCCAGCTGCAGCTTGAGGCTCTTCCCTCTTCTTCTGTCACTAACTGCCCATGAGAGGAGACCATCACCAACCTCTCCACAATATCCTTTCACATAGCTGCAGCCAGCCATGAGCTCTGCCCTCAGCCTCCTCTCTTTCACACTAACCAGCCCCAGCTCACTCAGTCTCTCCTCATCAGATCTATTCTCCAGGCTCTTTCCCAGCTTCTTTGCCTTCCTCTTCACTCACTCCAGTTGTGTCCTCATTGTGAGCTTGCTTTCCCAGGGTAGTCCCTGTGTGTATGCACATTGCTCTGGAAACCTGGGCAGGCACTAAAATCATCTACTGAGAAGCTTTGCTTTAGGTGTATGCTCAAATTAAAAGGGAGCTCTTTCTCTCACACTTTGTTTAATCTCCACTACTTTTGTTTGACATAAAGGTCCTTGGAGTGAGTTTGTCTTCCAGGATGACCTCTTTTGTATTTGACTTATCTTTATATCCTCAGAAGCTGTTTATTTTGTTACTGCTGCTTTATTTTTGCTGTCTTCATCCTGTTCCTTCAGGAAGTCTTGACTCTTCTTTGTTTCCTCACATTCACATGTAATAGTTTTTCTTTTCCACCCCTGGAAGTTTTTAAGGCCAGGCTGGATGTGGCTCTGATCTAGTGTGAGATGTCCCTGCCCGTGGCAGGGGAGTTGTAGCTACATGATCCTAGAGGTCCCTTCCCGCCCTCACAATTCTCTGATTCCATGATTCTGTGATTCTTTACCCCCTCACTGTTGTTGTTGCTGCTGCTTAGTCTTCAGAAGGTATCCTTAGTGCTATGGAGTCATAGTCCCATAGTGCCATTCAGTGAGCCTTGGGCAGGCTGAGAGTTGGGCAGAGAGAACCTTAATGAAATTCAACAAAGGCAAGGGGAGAGTCTTGCATCTGGGAAAGAACAACCTCAGGGATCAGTATATGTAAGGGACTGACCTATTGGAGAGCAGTGAAGGGGGAAACAACCTGGGGAGCCTGGTGGATGGGAGGTTGAGCCAGCAATGTGCTCTGGTGACCAAGAAGGCCAATGGCATCCTGGGGTGAGTTAGAAGGGCTGTGATTAGTAGATCAGAGAAATTCTCCTGCCCCTCTACTCTGCCTTGGTGAGTCTGCATCTGGAATCTTGTGCCCTTTAACTGAGTGGCCTGGAACTGAAGGACCACTGCTGAAGGCAGTGGAAGCTCTTCCTTAGGAGGAGAGCCTGAGGGAGCTGGGGCTGTACTGCTGGCAGAGGAGGAGCCTGAGGGGAGACCTCATGGATGCTCATAAAGATGTGCAGGTGAGTGGCAGGAGGCTGGAGCCAGGCTCTGCTGGGTGATGCCAGTGCCAGCACAAGGGGCACTGGGTGGGAGCTGAGGCAGAGGAAGTTGCATGGAAAGATGAGGAAAATGTTTTCCCTGTGAGTGTGACAGAAGCCTGGAAGAGGCTGCCCAGGGAATGTGTGGAGTCTCCCTCTGTGGAGATATTCCAGAGCTGCCTTGCTCAGGACCTTTCCATGAGTTAACTGTCTTTATCTGTGAATTAATGGCCAAGAGGTTCCTGGGCTTTCCTCCCTATGTATTATTAAGCTGTCTGGAGACAGTCACGGCCTTTGTCCAATCTGCACCCCTCTGACAGTAGTAAATTTCCATGTCATTACTCAGGAGGTGGCATCCAAGTGAGGTGAAAAATGATGCTAATGAATTGTGATAACCAGTCCCTTCTTACAAGAGCTCTTCTCCCTAAGATGCTGGATCCAAAGTGTTGCATTACCTCCTGCAGCTTTTCCTTGGCAAACTAAACACAGGTAGCAGCTAACCAGAGCTTCATACTCCTGAAGAGGCCCTTAGGAGCAAAGTGTATGGGTAAAACAGTTTAAGCATTAGATAAGGTTCTCATGTTACCATGGTGACTTGAACATCTTGTATTGTATCATGGATTAGGATGCATAGGATGGAGTAGCCAAAACATCTGGGAAGTCCAATGCATATAAACTACGCTTCCAAACCGCATGGCATTGCCAAACACAAAGACAAATAGCTGAGGATATTGGCTGCTGACAAAGCTATGAATCAATAAAGAGAGGCCTGAAGGAGATTTAGAACATAGGTGATTTGAAACCCTGCATTATTCTGGAATCACAATCCTAATTCTAAAAGATAGATGAAGGGGAAGAGAGGAAAAAAAAAAACCAGAAAGGAGAAATCTTTATGATGTGAAAAGTGGAAGAATTTTGCACAAGCTCTTTCTGGTGCTGAAAGCTGACATTTGGCTTTGAGACCTTCAACAAAGAAGGTTGAGGCAACACAGATAATACATTTCATGCACTTAGGCTGGCAGTGGTACTTACACTGGAAGCAGTTTATTCCCATGGAAACCTATTTGCATTTGGACCAGAAGTGACTTTTTTTTCACCCCCCCTCTGTTAGAGCTGCTGATGTTTTAGCATAATACAGCTGCTGTACATCGACTGACTGCAGGTCTGGAAAGGGTTCTTAACACGGTGAGGAGCTGAGCATGTGCGTTACGGAGGTGTAGTCTGTGTGCTTTGGCTGGGTAGGGTGGAGGCAGGTTGCTGGAGAATACAGGGCAGAGTTTGGTCTTCTGCTATTTATCCAAGAAAGGAAAGAGAGAAGGAGGGAGAGAGAGAGAAAGAAAGAGAGAAAGAAAAGAGAAAGGAGGGAGGAAGAGAGAGAAAGAAAGAGAGAAAGGAAGAGAGAGAGAAAGAGAAGGAAAGAGAGAGAGAAGGAAAGAGAGAAAGAGAGAAAGAAAGAAAGAAAGAAAGAAAGAAAGAAAGAGAAAGACAACAAAAGAGAAAAGAAAGAGAGAAAGAAAAACAGAAAGAGAAAAAGAAGGAAAGAGAAAGAAGGAAAGAGAAAGAAGGAAAGAGAGAGAGAAAGAAGGAGAGAGAGAAAGAGAGAGAGAAAGAGAAGGAAAGAGAGAGAGAAGGAAAGAGAGAAAGAGAGAAAGAAGGAGAGAGAGAAAGAGAGAAAGAGAGAGAGAAAGAGAAGTAAAGAGAGAGAAAGAAGGAAAGAGAAAGAGAGAGAGAAAGAAGGAGAGAGAGAGAGAGAGAAAGAAAGAAAGAAAGAAAGAAAGAAAGAAAGAAAGAAAGAAAGAAAGAAAGAAAGAAAGAAAGAAAGAAAAGACAGAAGGAAAGACAGAAGGAAAGAGAAAGAAAGAAAGAAAGAAAGAAAGAAAGAAAGAAAGAAAGAAAGAAAGAAAGAAAGAAAGAAAGAAAGAAAGAAAGAAAGAAAGAAAGAAAGAAAGAAGAGAGAGAAGGAGAGAGAAAGAGAGAGGAAGAGAAGGAAAAAGAAAGAAAGAAAGAGGAGGAAGGAAGGAAGGAAGGAAGGAAGGAAAAAGCAAGAGAATGAACACCTGTGTATCTCAAACAGTTGTGCATTGTTTTCTGACCAGGTGACGAAGGAACTGAAGCAGTACGACAATAAAATTATCGAGTGCAAGTTCGAGAACAACAGCTGGGTCTTCATGAGGCAGAGAGTAGACAAGAGCTTCCCAAATGCCTACAGCACTGCCATGGGTGAGTAGCATCGTTGGGTTGCCAAGTGTTTCAAGCTCAAATTTGAATCTTTTAACTCTGTGCTACTTTCACAAGGAAAGCCACTCTGTTCTCATGTCAACTTTGAGCCCTGGCTTCTCTAGGTTACTTGTACCTCATCTTGGGAACACTTAGGTCATGGTTAGCTTTTGTGTAGCACGAGTCCAGTGGCATGATGTAGCCAGTGTAAAAGATACTGCTCTAATGCAGTCCTTATCAGGTAATGCACAAGCAGGTGCTTGAGTCTTTGTAGGACAGGCTGAGGGAGCTGGGGGTGTGCAGCCTGGAGAAGAAGAGGCTCCAGGGAGACCTAATAGCAGCCTGACACTCTCTGAAGTGGGCTGCAAGAAGGCTGCAGAGAGACTGTTTGCAAAGGGATGCAGGGACAGTATGAGGGCAATGGCTTCAAACTAGAGCAGAGCAGATTGAGACTGGATGTTAGGAACAGGTCCTGCACCAGGAGTGTGCTGGAACACTGGAAGAGGTTGCCCAGGGAGATGATTGCAGCCCCGTCCCTGGAGATATTCAAGGTGAGGCTGGAGAGGGCTGTGGGCAACCTGATCTAGGTGAGGATGTGCCTGCTGACTGCAGAGGGGATTGGACTGGATGACCTTTAGAGGTCCCGTCCAACCCTGCCCGTTCTATGACTCTGTGACTGTGAAGACTTGCTCAAAGAGACTTCAAACGTCAGGGTATGACCCAGGGCAGTTCTTATTTACCACAGCACTGCAACTGGGTTGTCAGGATGTAATGCAGACTGGCACACTGTGAGTTGAATTTGCTGAACAAAGAACCCCATTATAATTTCACCTTTATTCAAAGCACCAAAGCCATTATTGGGCAGATGGGCTAGAAAATTAGGAGGAGAAAATGTCACCTTAAGTTTCTACAATAGTTGTGCAAACAATGAAGAGGGAAGCAAATGAAAGGTGTGTGGGGGGGGATACCTCTGCAGAATTGTCAGACTTTTGTGTTCCAGCAGAAACATTTTGTCAACTACTCGAAATTAAAGGATGCTGTTTACTTTCAGGTGAGTGTGAATAGAGGTTTGCAAAGCTGAATAACAAGAGGCTTGTTGAAGTTCTGCTAAGTGCCAAAATGAAGTTTAATGGTATTTAAGGCTGTGCTATTTCCTAGGGCATGCATAGATGATGCAGGATTATCTCTTAACCATTTTGTTTGCATTTCTGCCTGGGCAGTGACTGGATTTTCTTAAATAAACAACATGTGGTCATCTTGCCAGCAGATAATTCATCTGTTGGCAACTTAGGGAGCCAGCACAGAATGTAGCTGAAGTACTTGCTAGGCAGTCCTGTCAGGAAAGAAGGGCCACAAAAGTCATGCAAGTACAACACCACCTCTTTGTCACTACAACCTAATTTCCCTTCTCTGCATCACATTATTGTATCCATAGGAAAATGTTTTCCCTGTGAGGGTGACAGAACACTGGAACAGGCTGCCTAGGGTGGGTTGTGGAGTCTCCCTCTCTGGAGATACTCAATAGCTGCCTGGATGTGTTCCTGTGTGATCTGCTCTAGGTGATGCTGCTCTGGCAGGAGGGTTGGACTGAATGAGCTTGTGAGGTCCCTTCCAGCCCCTGATCTTTGAAGGGTGGCATAATCATCTTTCCTTCATTCTTAAGGGCATCTGAAGTTGCCCTTTTTCTCACCTCATTTTCTCTCTTTGTAGACCAGTTATGTTATTCCTGGCTTCATTTTTTTTTCCCTCACCCAAACTAATGAACTTCCTAAAACTTGAAAGAAAATTACTACATTGTCTAAGAATCATAGAATGAGAAAATCAACCAGGTTGGAAGCGACCTCCAAGCTCATACAGTCCAACCTGTCACCCTAAAACATGCTGGAGCGTGTCCAGAGAAGGGCCAGGAGGATGCTGAGAGGGCTGCATCAGCTCTACAGTGAGGACAGACTGAAAGAGTTGGGGCTGTGCAGGCTGGAGCAGAGGAGACTCCCAGGGCACCTTCTTGTGGCCTTCCAATATCTGAAGGGGGCTACAAAAAAGCTGGGGAGGGACTTTTTAGGCTCTCAGGTAGTGCCAGGACTGGGGGGGGAATGGAGCAAAGCTGGAGGTGGGGAGAGTCAGAGTGGATGTGAGGAGGAAGTTGTTGAGCATGAGAGTGGTGAGAGGCTGGAATGGGTTGCCCAGGGAGGTGGTTGAGGCCCCATGCCTGGAGGTGTTTAAGGCCAGGCTGGATGAGGGTAGGGTGTCCCTGGGCATGACAGGGGGGTTGGAACTGGCTGTTCCTTGTGGTCCCTTCCAATCCTGACTGATTCTATGGTTCTGAATATCTGAGGGGTGAGTGTCAAGTGAAGGTGTCCAAGCTCTTTTCTGTGCTCAGCAGCAATAAGCCAATGGATACAAACTGGAACAGAGAAGATTTCAGCTCAAGAGGAGGAGAAACTTCTTCAGAGTGAGGGTGACAGAGCCCTGGCACAGGCTGCCCAGAGAGGTTGTGGAGTCTTCTTTTCTGGAGCCTTCCCAAACCCACTTGGATGCATTCCTGTGGGGACCACCCTGGGTGATGCTGCTTTGGCAGGGGGGTTGGGCTGGATGATCTCTGAAGTTGTCTTCCAGCTTCTAAAGTTGTGTGATTCTGTGGCCTTCAGAGGTCCCTTCCAGCTCAGACCATTCTGTGATGGCATGATTAAGGCAGCCTCATTTCCAGCTATTTCGGTCTGGATGATCTTGGAGGTCTCTTCCAGCCTGGTTGATTCTGTCACCCGGTGATGATGGATGTTTTAAAGCCATGTCTCACCAGGCCTTCGGAGCTGCTGCTGACCTCCAGGGGCCATCAGCTTTGGTAGCTGCCTGATGAAGCCCACACACGCTCCACTCTTGTTTGGTTTAGGAAGAGCAATTCCCACCAGGCAGGGGCTCTCCGAGGGGGCAAAGCACAACCACTTGACACAGCCATCCTGTCCAAGTCCACATTTAAGGCAGGACACTTGAGCCAAATCCCCTTGTTTGTTTTGCAGAGGGGGGATGAAGTTACCCAAGTGCCTTTAGTAACTCGAGCCTCGTGTTCTTTGTTCCCAGCTGTGTGCAACAGCATCCAGAATCCGGTCACAAAGGAGATGCTGTTCGAATTCATCGACAGATGCGCAGCAGCTTCGCAAGGACAGCCGCGGAAGCACCACCTCGATCCCGACACCGAACTGATGCCTCCCCCACCCCCCAAGCGGCCGCGCACCATCACCTAAGGACTTGCTCTCAGCCAGTAGCCTGTTTACAGTTCTCCAGAAGGTGAAAAGCAAGTGTGAAGGGCAGGGAAAAAGAAAGAAGGAGAGAGATCTGACCTGCTGTAAATACTTGAGTGTGTTGTTTGGAGTTTGTTTGTTTGGTTGAGTGTTTTGGGTTGCTGTTGGTTGTGGTTTTGTTCTTTTTATTTTGGGTTGCTTTTGTTTTGTTTTGTTTTTCTTTCAAATGCCACACACAGATGGACGTTTTGTAGCTGATACATTCGACCTCACCTTATGGTATCTGAAAAGGCAAGTTTGCAAAGGTTTAGTACAAGGACAGCACAATGAAATCAATGGAAAGCTGCCTTGTTTGTGTATGGATCTCTTTTCACCTTTCATTTCTAATGTCAGCAAGCTGGAACTGAGAAAACATTGGCATGCTGGACTTTTTAAAGGCTGTGCTTAAGGAGAAAAAAGGACAAAAAGAAGGCAGAAATGTGGGTTTTTTATTATTATTATTATTATTATTGTTCCCTCTCCCCCCATAGCAAAACTGAACTTAGTTTCCCTGCATTGCTGAGACTTGTGTTGAACAGGAAACAGCAATGTCGTTTGTGCTCTGTGTTGGTCAAAAGCTGAACCACCTTAGGTTTCACTGATTTCAGAGTTAGCTGAGGGGTTTTATTTTGTTGTTGAGGTATTTAAGAAGTGAATGCTTTCTTGTAAATAGCAACCATGCTGAGTGTTTGGTTTTCTCCCCTCTTTGACCCTAGCACACCAAATATATAGTGAGCTGATTTTAGCTTATTTGTTTCCTTTTTAAGTTTACCTGTAGATAAGGAGTACACCAAATCCTTAGTATTAAGGTCTCTATTAAGGGACTGTTTGTAAGTTCTCCACAGTGATACTCATTGTAAATACTGATGAAAAGTACACCTCACTGTGATATGCAAGAGTAATAAGCAGCACTGATTGTGATGGCTTTGAGCCAGGCACAGAGCGGTGAAAGAAATGCCAGACAGTGCTCCTGTGTACAAGAGAAGGTAGTTTCAGTGGCAGAGGGAGAAAGTCTCTTGTTTAAGTGATTGCAGGGCTGAAATAAGCCGTTTAGAGGGGTAGATGAGTGTCCCAGGGAACAGGACACTCATAGTCAAAGGTGAGGGCAGCTGTGGTACCCTCCTCAGGCAGTGGCTGCCTGCCTTTCATCCCAGATGCAGGCCACAAGTGCCCTGCTGGCTCTTGTTGCAGTGCACTGCCAGATGTTCATCAAATTAGCTTTGAGAGGCTGCATTCTGGCTGGCTAAGGGAGAAGTTGTTCTGAGCTGGCACTAATTGGAAACCAAATGCAGATTTTGAAGTTTACTGTCCATTTATCAGGCAGGGATTGGATTGGCTCTTTCTAGAGTTTCCTTAGCATGTGACTCATCCATTCACACAGCAATCTGATTAGTGAAGCTCATTAATTTGTAATAACTAAAATGCATTTTCTGTTTAAATGAGCTTTAATGTTTGTAAGCAAAATTAAGTCCTGTATGGGTTTTTTTTTTGGGGGGGGGGGGGGGTTGTTTTGGTTTGATTTGGCTTTTTTTTTTCCTGTATGGAAACTTTACACCTCTGCTTTCTGGTGTTGCTTCTGTAGTTGTTTCAAGCTGTTGTATAAATGCACAGGGCATCATTTAGGTAGTGTTCCCAGCTTCTCTTTCTGGGATGTTCTGTCTGTGTTTTAAAGGAGGAGTTATATATATGTTAATTTTTATACTATGGTAAAACTTGAGGGGAAAGGAAAAGAAGTGTTCATCAGAGTCCTTTCTTTCTTTTTGCTTTTTCAACTGTACATAGTTTCTGCCTATTCTCTGTAGAAAAGATTTAGTATCACCTATGCAAGGTTGCAAAACGATCTCTTTGAGAGAGCCTTATTGATTTGATGTGAAGAACCTATGCAGCCTCTGTGCATCTTGCATTGAAACACGCAGTTGGTTACTTCTTCGCTCAGCAGAAGCGATTCCCTCCCCAGATCACACTTGTCATTGAGGTTGTCACAACGTACACTTTGTCACTGATCTCCCTGCTCCCATGGCAGTCACAATGTGTATGATGATTACAGCCTTCTCCTTGAGGCTGGGACTTTTCAGTCTTGTAAAGATGTGTCCAGATTCTTTCCTTCTCTCTCCTCCCCACCCTTTGCATCTTGTATTTCGACATGACCTAGCTTCTGATTTACCTTTTCACTTCAGAGCTACAACCCTGCAGGGTGTCTTCCACGAGCATTCCACCGAGTCCCTGAGTATGTTGTGGCCCTTCTGCTTTGACAGTGTCCTTTATTTCCCCCTCCCCCAATCTCAACTTGAAATAGGTATTTTCAAAGAGCAGAGACTCTGAGAAGGTTTGGGAGCTCCACGTTCACATGTGATTGTCGAACTCTTCTTGCACTATGCCTCGTAGCTTTTTGGAGAGGACAGTCACCTTTGCTTCTCTGGAAGGGGAAGGGCTGAATGAGGAACGTGATGAAAGTAAGTGAAATTTCACTTGGACCAGATGATTCCAAACACAACCAAACCACATTTCTCTGCTACTCAAGAGATGGAAGCTAAGAAGCAAAGAAGAGTCTGTGCCAGGCAAATAATGGTGATTAAACACCCCCCCCTCCCAACTTGTCTATTCTTCGGTGTTCAGCATGGATTCATCCACTGTTTTGTCACTTGTTAAATCCAACCACACTTTGCTTTCAGTGGAGTTTTCAGAGAACATGAGTACATTCCTCTACAAACTGTGTATTAAGTATTTTAATAAAGTCAATGGTTTAAAATACTTCTCCTAAGGATGTCTTTACTTTTGCTGCTGGTGCTTTCCTGGCACCAATGCAAGCAGAAGGACTCACCTGTATTTTTCAGAGGCTTTTCTCTCACAGCTCAGCGGTGGCCATGATCCTTTATGCTGTTCTTGAGCTCTTTCTGCAACTAGAAACAGAAAGAAATGAAGTGGTACCTGAAGGACATGCTCTGTGACAGACTGGTGCTGTGTGGCTTAACCCTTCAGTGGTAAGTGCAGCTGCATGAAAGGTTGTGCAAAAGGTCTGTAAGGATCTTCTCTGCCAGTTTATCATCCAGAGAAGATAGAGAAGAGAAGGCTTCAGGGAGACCTAATAGCAGCCTGCCAGTATCTGAAGGGGGCTACAAGAAGGCTGCAGAGAGACTGTTTGCAAAGGTCTGCAGGGACAGGAAGATGGCAATGGCTTCAAACTAGAGCAGAGCAGATTGAGATTTAATGCTAGGAACAGGGGTCTGATCAATGTCTGTAAATATGTGATGGGTGAGTGTCAAGTGGAGGGAGCCAAGCTCTTTATGGTGGTGGGCAGTAATAAGGAACAATGGATACAAAGTGGAACAGAGAAGGTTTCACCTCCACATGAGGAGAAACTTCTTTAGAGCGAGAGTAATGGAGCACTGGAGCAGGCTGCCCAGGGAGGTTGTGGAGTCTCCTTCTCTGGAGACTTTCCAAACCCACCTGGATGCATTCCTGTGCTGACTACCCTGAGTGATGTTGCTTTGGCAGGGGGAGTGGACTGGATGATCCTTGGAGGTACCTTCCAACCTCTAACATTCTATGCTTCTTAACAGGTTCTTTACCAGGAAGGTGGTGGAACACTGGAACAGGTTGCACGGAGAGGTGACTGGGGCCTCATCCCTGGAGATGCTCAACCTGAGGCTGGACAGGTCTGTAGGCAACCTGATTTAGTTGATGATGTCCCTGCTGGCTGCAGAGGGGGTTGGACTGCATGACCTTTGGAGATCCCTTCCAACCCAGATCATCCTCTGATTCTGTGACTCTGAAGCTGGCAGCCCACCTACTTGGACCAACCCTTGGCCTTGTATTGTAGTAGGGCAGTTTTCTTCTTCAGGTGACAGTTGTCTTGCATCAGGAATGGTGTGGTCGGCAGAAGCAGGGAGGTCATTCTGCCCCTGTACTCTGCACTGGTTAGACCTCACCTTGAGTACTGTGTTCAGTTCTGGGCCCCTCAGTTTAGGAAGGACATTGAGATGCTTGAGCGTGTCCAGAGAAGGGCAATTAGGTTGGTGAGAGGCCTTGAGCACAGCCCTACGAGGAGAGGCTGAGGGAGCTGGGATTGGTTAGCCTGGAGAGGAGGAGGCTCAGGGGAGACCTTATTGCTGTCTACAGCTACCTGAGGGGTGGTTGTGGCCAGGAGGAGGTTGCTCTCTTCTCTCAGGTGGCCAGCGCCAGAACGAGAGGACACAGCCTCAGGCTGCGCCAGGGGAAATTTTGGCTGGAGGTGAGGAGAAAGTTCTTCCCTGAGAGAGTCATTGGACACTGGAATGGGCTGCCTGGGGAGGTGGTGGAGTCGCTGTCCCTGGAGCTATTCAAGGCAGGACTGGACGTGGCACTTGGTGCCATGGTCTAGCCTTGAGAATTGTGGTAAAGGGTTGGACTTGATGATCTATGAGGTCTCTTCCAACCTTGGTGATACTGTGATACTGTGAAGTGCATTTTTCAGGATCTAAAGAATCCATCTTGATGTTTGAGACCTTGCCTCCACTGCTGCTATGTCCCTGCTGTCTGTGCTACTCTCATGATGCCTCTCTCGACCATTTCTGATTTTCAGCTGGCATGTTGCACTGTGCACTTTGTGTGGCCTCGCTTGTGTGCAGGAGCAGTCCTTCAGAACTCCCCTTCCTCAGCATAGCAGCTCCTCAGTTTTGTACCTAAGAGGTGTGGCTTTATCTCTGCATAATGTGCAATGCATAATTCTACCTTACAGCCTCAGAGTGATCACAAAGGTGTTGCCACAGCAAGCTCATTTCTTAGGCTTCATCTGCAGTCAGAATTCCAGTTTGTTCTTCCTGCATCTCTCCTACAGGTCTTTGTCTCCCCAGTGTTTGTGCTCAGTTGTTTTTCAATCACTCTGCACCATTTCATGTTGCTTCTCTGTTACTGGGATTTTGTGAGCACTGTGTAAATATCTTTGGAGAGAAAGCTTTGTAGCATCCAAGTTCTTTCAGTGGTCAATTAAGTTTATAGAGCCTCGTTTAAAGCATCCAATTAGTTTCTCAAGAGCTTTTTTTGTTTGCACAGAATCTGTTGCTTTCCTTTGGGCCTCTAATCAAATCCTAAATCCATGAAGTCCTGTTAACTTGCATAAGGTTCACATATTAAACAGCTGAGTCACTTCTCTCCTCCTGTGCAGCAGCCCAAGGTTTGATCTCACCTTGCTTGGAGACCGTTCCACGTTCCAAGGCTCACAAAGCTTACAGGTTTCACCTGTATCCTTTTGATGTCTGCAGTTAGTGGAGGCTCCTTTAGCTTATGCTCCTCTGGTGTGCTTATCTCAGTACTTTGTGAGTTGTTCCACCAGCAGATGTGAAGTGATTTGAGCCCCTGCTTTTGTGTTCCTTCAGGGCAGTGCTTCCCTCTGAGCCTGTACACTTTTCCACCTGTAGTAACCTCAAGGATTAGAGGTGCTGGAGCAGGTCCAGAGGAGGGCAAGGAAGCTGGGGAAGAGCCTAGAGAATAAATCTTAGAAAGAGCAACTGAGAGAGCTGGGAATGGTTAGTTTGAAAAAGAGGAGGCTGAGGGCAGACCTTGTTGCTGTCTGTAACTACTTGAAGAGACATTGTGGAGAGGCTGCTGCTGGGCTCTTCTCACAGGTAGTGGGAGACAGAATAAGGGGGAATGGCCTGAAGCTGAGGCTGGGGAGGTTCAGATTGGACATTAGGAAAAAGACAGTGGTCAAACACTGGAAGGAGCTGCCCAGGGAGGTGGCTGAGTCACTGACCCTGGATGTGTTTAAGGGTGGTTTGGATGTGGTGCTTAGGGCTGTGGTTTAAGGTGAATCTTGTAGAGTAGAGTTCTAGGTTGGACTTGGTGATCCTGAGGGGCTTTGCCAACCTGGATGTCTCTGTGATTCTGTGATTGATGGCTAGGGCAGCACTGCCCCTGGAAGCCATGCTTGCACAGGCAGATCAAAGCAGTGCCTGCCAGCTGTGGCTGTTCATCATGTGAGCATCTCCCCTTCCCTCTCCTGACCCCGGCTCCTTACTTCATGTACAGAGGTAAGTCTTGTTCTTTGCTCTGACATCTGGATCGATGAGTTCATGTTTGCAGTGGGAGTATAGGTTAGCACTCTCTGCTTCCCTGATGAGAGTCTGCTGAGCTTCCCAACAAGCAGAATTCTCTGTTCAGCTGCAGAGATCTGTAGAGCTGAGGCTGGAGGTTGATTGAGACATTTACAGAGCAGTTTCCTCTCAGTCGAAGCTCACTTTAATCTGGTTTGTTTCAATCTATAGTCAGCATTAGGGGGGCTCATGACCATGGTGTGACCAGCACCAGGATGAGAGCCTTCCAGTGATGCTGGTCCATCCAGAAATGTGCAGATGGGGAAGACATTCCAGGAACTTGATGAGGAAACAATAATATTTTTTCCCTAGTGTTGAAAAAAAAAAAATCCCAAGCCAAAAAGAAATCTAAGTGCAACTCATTTCCACTTCTCCTCCTCCACTTATTTGGTTGTAAAAATGATTTTTTTTTAATTTAATAAAATCAAATTATAGTCAAATTGACTCCCATGAGAGGCATTTCTTTAATCAGAAATACCATTCACGTCCCCTTTTCCCCTTCTCCTCCTCCTCCCTCAGTTTCTTTTGTGTCTATTTGACTAGCAGAAATCACACAAATTGGGTTCAGGAGAATTCATCTCTGATACTTTGAGAAAATTAAATTTTGATTAACTCTTCTCCTCAGAACATCATCTGATGTGAGGAGGCAATAAGGTTATCATATTAAATAGGTCTGTATAAATGCCAAGTGTGGAGGAGCAGTGTTTTGTTACCATCAAAACACACTTCAAAGAGTCCCCAAACTAATTCAATGAGCAGGAGATGGGAAACTTTAATCCAAAGGGTAAAAAGTTCCCTTCAAGCAGGTAGAATGATTCAACAGAGGGGGAAAAAAAAAGGTGAAGGAGTTCTTCAGAGACAAACTGTGCCCTGGGCATGGCCAGGGATGCTGAGTGTTTCTGTGGCCCAACTCTCACTGGTGTGTTTCAGTGAGAACAATTAGAGGCCAGGCAGAGGATGCCTGCATCTCTGGGGAGGGAGTTTTTAGGCTGTCAGGTAGTGATAGGACTGGGGGAGTGGAACAAGGCTAGAAATGGGTAGATGCAGACTGGATGTTAGGAAGAGGTTCCTCACCATGAGGGTGGTGAGAGCCTGGAAGGGGTTTCCCAGGGAGGTGGTGGAATGTGATCTTTGATCCCATTCTGTGCTTCTGTGCTCCACAACCTCCTTGGAGGTGTTCAGGACCAGGTTGGCTGAGGCCTTGAGCGACCTGTTCTAGTGGGAGGTGTCCCTGCAGGGGGACAGAGGTTGGAACTGGATGATCTTTGAGGTCCTTTCCCTCCTAAACCATTCTATGATTCTCTGAGTTACAGACTGACCATTGCCCTTGGCCTTCCTTCTGCCCACCCTGTCAGCAGCTGATATGGGTAAGGCAAACTGGGCTTTGAATAAGGTGCTGTGTGGGCAGGACTCTGCATTTGCCTTTTGCCTTGCATCCTGCCAAGGGCAATACACAACATTTTACTGGGGTATGTGCTAATTTCATCTGAAGGACTCAGCAGACTTCAGGACAGGGCAGGTAGAAGAATAAATTCCAAGCTGATGTCTCTGCTAAACACTATTCTGAGGAATAGTGTATGCCCAGGGAGGTGGTGGAGTCCCCAGCCCTGGAAGTGTTTAAGGGTGGTTTGGATGTGGTGCCTAGGGCTATGGTTTAAGGTGAATCTTGTAGAGTTCTAGGTTGGACTCGGTGATCCTGAGGGGCTTTGCCAACCTGAATGTTGCTGTGATCTTTTGAATTCCAGAGTAAGAAGACTCAGAAACAATGCTGAGGATAATTTCTAGCTTGGCCAAGGAGTAATGGGCAGGACAAGGGTTAAGGGTTTTAAACTAAAAGAGGTAGATTTAGACTAGATACAAGAAAGCCATTTTTTCACAGCCAGTGTGGAGAAACTCTGGCACAGGTTGCTGCAAGTGCTGATAGAAGCCACATCCCTGGAAGCATTCAAGGTCAAGTTGGGCAGGGCTCTGAGCAACCTGATCTCGTTGAAGATGTCCCTGCTCACTGCAGGGAGGTTGAAGGTCATCTTGCAGGTCACCCTGAACTTTAAAGGGCCTTTTGTTGAACCAGAAGTATTCTGTGCTTCTGTGAAATGGTCCACAAACTTATTTCCATTTGAGTGGGCTGTGAGAGAAGCAGCTCTGCTGAGAGCCCTGCCAGAGTGGGATGAGAGGTCAGACTGGCTGTGCCACAGCAGGCCTGCAAAACCAAACCCATGCCTCTCTGCAGGATGAGCACAGCCTCTGACTTGTTAGGAGGTAAGGAAAGAATAGAAAAACTAACACTTTGGATTGCCCCTGTCAGTTTGCTTGGCAGTCAGTGCTGGTTTGTTGTGTGTTTATGAGTCCAGAGGAGGCCACGAAGGTGCTCAGAGGGCTGCAGCAGCTCTGCTATGAGGACAGGCTGAGAGAGTTGGGGTTTTGCAGCCTGGAGAAGAGAAGGCTTCAAGGAGATATTGGAGTGGCCTTCCTGTACCTACAGGAGGGCTGGGGAGGGACTATTGACAAGGTCTTATGATGACAGGATGAGGAGGAATGGGTTTGAAGTGGCAGAGGGGAGATTCAAACTGGATGTTAGGAAAGGGTTCTTTGCAGTGAGGGTGGTGAGACACTGGCACAGGTTGCCCAAGGAGGTTGTGGAGCACAGAATGAAGGGAGGCTGTAGCCAGGTGGGGTTGGGCTCTTCTGCCAGGCACCCAGCAACAGAAGAACGGGACACAGACTGAAGTTGTGCCAGGGGTGGTCTAGGCTGGATGTTAGGAGGAAGTTGTTGTCAGAGAGAGTGATTGGCATTGGAATGGGCTGCCCAGGGAGGTGGTGGAGTGGCTGTGCCTGGAGGTGTTGAAGCCAAGCCTGGCTGGGGCACTTAGTGCCATGGTCTGGTTGATTGGCCAGGGCTGGATGCTAGGTTGGGCTGGCTGAGCTTGGAGGTCTCTTCCAACCTGGTTGATTCTATGATAGTTCTGTGATTCTACAAGTCTCTGATACTGTGGCTCTCTGAAGGCTTGGCCATACTGGCCCCAGACAGTAGAGGCAAGGAGACATAATGAGGCCTACAGAACTGGAATGAGAACAGCAGTCTGCAACACTGGGACTCATGCTACTGATGGAGAAAAGAGTTTATCCTTATGCCTACATCCCTGCTGAGGCCTGGGTGGGGGAATATCAAACACCTGGAACATTTGCTAGTGATAGCTTCAAAGAGGAGAAGCAAACAGCTCTCACTAAGTGTGAAATGCAAGATTGATGGCGACAGGAGGCAGCTCCTGCTACATCAGTCGGCAAAACTCTTCTCTGAGTTCACAGAGATTGGACAAAAAGATGTCCATTCCCTGAAGCCAGAACGTTTCTGCTTTCACACACAGTTTCAGGAAGGAAAACAGAACAATTCCTGTGCAGGCAGCTGGATTATGGAAGCTGACAGAGCGTTGCCAGCGTGCAGAGAGTTTAAAGGATGCCCGAGGGACTGGTTAGTGTGTAGTATGCAAATGCACATCTCTCCGTGAGGCATTGCAGCTACAAAGTGTCTTACAGTCATGCTCATCTCTCCAAAAGTCATTTCATGCTATGGATTGCTCCCTCTCAGAGCAGCAGGGCTTCATTCCCTGGGTGAGCTGGTGTTAGCTCCTCACCCTCTCTCCAGGACACTAACTCTTTTGCTGAAGCAAATGGACTGAGAGCCGAGGAGAAACTGCCTCTTCTTTTGGTGGCCTTGGAATCATGGAATCGTTTTAGAGTAGAAATTTCAAACCATTAACCTGGCACTGCCAATTCTACCACTAAACCATCTCCCTGAAGTGCCTCATCTGCATCTTAAATATATGTGGACCATGTCCAGAAGGGTCACAAGGATGATCAGAGGGCTGGAGCTGCTCTGCTATGAGGACAGGCTCAGAGAGGGTGAGGGAGAGGATTCTGCCCTTCTACATCATGCTGATAAGACCCCACCTGGAGTATTGTGTCCAGTTCTGGAGCCACGATTACAAGAAGGATCTGGAGGTGCTGGAGTGTGTCCAGAGAAGGGCCACGAGGAGGATCAGAGGGGCTGGAGCTGCTCTGCTATGAGGACATACTGAGAGAGGGTGAGGGAGAGGATTCTGCCCCTCTACATATAACACTGGTAAGACCTCACCTGGAGTGCTGTGTCCAGTCCTGGAGCCATGAATCTGGAGGTGCTGAAATGTGCCCAGAGAAGGGCCATGAGGATGAGCAGAGGGATGGAGCTGCTCTGCTGTGAGGGAAGACTGAGGGAGTTGGGGCTGTTCAGTCTGGAGAGGAGAAGGCTCCAAGGTGACCTTCTTGTGGCCTTCCAGTATCTAAAGGGGGCTACAAGAAAGCTGGGGAGGGACTTTTTAGGCTGTCAGGTAGTGATAGGACTGAGGGGAATAGGACCAAGCTAGAGGAGGAAAGATTTAGATTAGACATTAGGAAGAAGCATGAGAGTGGTGAGACACTGGCAGAGGTTGCCCAGGGAGGTGGTAGAAGCTTCATCCCTGGATGTTTTTAAGGCCAGGCTGGATGCAGCTGTGAGCCACCTGATGTAGTGTGAGGTGTCCCTGGCCATGGCAGGGGAGTTGGAACTGGATGATCCTTGTAGTCCCTTCCAACCCTGACAGTTGTGTGGCTGAGTGCTGTGGCAATGGGAGGGCAGAGCCATGCACCAAAATGAGTCTTTCCAACTTCCTTGATTTGGGAAGAGTTAGAACTTCATATTCAACATTGCCTGCTGTGGTTATGGAATGGTTTTCCTTGCACAGCCCAGGTCCTTTGTGCTGCATAAAGCATGTAAAGAGTCCTGATGGATAACAAGTTGTCCATGGGAGAGCAATGTGCCCTGGTGGCCAAGACTGCCCAAGAGGGCCTGGGATGCATTAAGCAGAGTGTGTCCAGCAGATCCAAGGAGGTTCTTCCTTGTCTCTGCTCTGCCCTGGTGAGACCTCATCTTGAGTATTGTGTTCAGTTTTGGACTCCCCAGTTTAAGAGGGACAGGGATCTGCTGGATAGAGTCTGTCAGAGGGTTACAAGGATGATTAGGGGTCTGGAGCACTGCCTGATGAGGAGAGGCTGAGGGACCTGGGGCTGTTTGGTCTGGAGAAGACTGAGAGAGGATTTAATCAATGTCTATAACTATCTGAGGGCTGGGGGTCAGGACAGGGGGGACAGGCTCTGCTCACTGCCCCCTGGGATAGGACAAAGAGCAATGGATGGAAGCTGCAGCACAGGAGGTTCCAGCTCAACACAAGGGGAAACTTCTTTATTGTAAGGGTCCCAGAGCACTGGAACAGAGAGGTTGTGGAGTCTCCTCTGGAGACTTCCAAGGACCATCTGGATGCATTCCTCTGTGACCTGAGCTAGATTATGGCCCTGCTCTGGCATGGGGGCTGGACTCAATAATGTCTTTGGGTCCCTTCCAACCCCTAACATCCTGTGTGCCTGTGAGTGCTGTGTGCTAAATAAATGCTGTCCAGGCCATCTGGTTGGTACTGTCAATGCAGTATCAAGATTATCCACAGGCACCATCTGCTCTGCAGTGGCAACAGGCAGCAGGTAGGGGCCCAAAAAACCTCTCCTGCCCTTCTCTGCAGTTGTATTTTCTCCAGATCTACCTTGAAAGTGTCTTGCAACACTTGGTGTAAATTACTTCAGGGCAGAATCTAGGAGTGTTAAGCCTCTTGTTTTCAAGGTCCTGGACAGATTCTAAGTGACAACAGAACTCAATTCACATCCAAAGAGTGCCTGTTGTTTGTCAGAAGAAATGGTATCAGACATGTCACATCACCTCCCTGCTGCTCAGCTGGAAGTAGGTTAGTGGAGAGATTCCTACTGACGTTCAAGTGATCAGTGCTGCAAGCCCAGCTAGGGCAGGCTGGCAGCACAAGAGATTCTCTTAGATTCTGTTTGTGTTTAACAGATAGGATTGAAATTCCTCCTTGGACTTGGTGGTCAGAAGAAAAGTAACTCCACGAGCTGCAGGTAAGCACATGGATGTGAAGTCACATAACACACAGCAGAAGTGGAGTAAGAGACAGCCAAGGTACTTGTCAGTAAATTGAGGTGTGCACATCACTGACTGGGCTCCTTCTGCCTAACAGACCTGATCCTGGTGAAACAAGAGGGGAGAGACAGAGGTAGTTTATTTTTCCTTTTTTTCCTTTCCCTTTTCTTTTCCCCTGTCCTTTTCCCCTCTTCTTTTGACCTTTTTTCTTTCTATTTCTCTTTCTCTTTCTCTTTCTTTTTCTCTTTATCTTTCTCCTCTTTGTCTTTCGTTCTCTCTCTTTTTCTCTTTCTCTCTCTTTTTCTCTTTCTCTCTCTCTCTCTCTCTTTTTCTCTTTCTCTCTCTCTTTCTCTCTCTTTTTCTCTCTCTCCTTCCCTCTCTCCTTCCCTCTCTCCTTCCCTCTCTCCTTCCCTCTCTCCTTCCCTCTCTCCTTCCCTCTCTCCTTCCCTCTCTCCTTCCCTCTCTCCTTCCCTCTCTCCTTCCCTCTCTCCTTCCCTCTCTCCTTCCCTCTCTCCTTCCCTCTCTCCTTCCCTCTCTCCTTCATCTTTCTATCTTTCCCTTTTCCTTTTGCTTTCCCTTTTCTTTCTCCCTCCCCTTTTTCTTTGGAGCAGAATGTCCTGCATCAGCCTGGCCAACTGAAGCATCTAACCTAGACTTACGGGCACCAAACCTAGGCTTATGGACACCATGACTTGTTACCACCACCACTGTTACAGGGCTTGAGAGGGTTGGCAGCAGCAGATGCTTGCACTGTCCTGGCACTGTTCTGGCAGCAGAGGTGCACATGCCCAAGTGCACTTTGGGATGGTAATATGGAATTGTCTTTCACTCCTTTACAAAGCAGTGCACTGTCTGCTGTTCTTAAGTAAGGCTCTCTACAACTACCTGAAGGGAGGCTGTAGCCAGGTGGGGGTCAGTCTCTTCTCCCAGGCAACCAGCAACAGAACAAGGGGACACAGTCTCAAACTGTGCCAGGGGAGGTCTAGGCTGGGTGTTAGGAGGAAGTTCTTCCCAGAGGGTTCTTCACTGTTGGCATTGGAATGGGCTGCCCAGGGAGGTGGTGGAGTCGCTGTCCCTGGAGGTGTTCAGAAAGAGACTGGATGGGGCACTTAGTGCCATGGTCTGGTTGATTGGCATGGGCTGGGTGCTAGATTGGGCTGGGTGATCTTGGAGGTCTCCTCCAACTGTGTTTTGCCATTGCAATGACAAATCACTCTCTCTGTGAAGAACTTCTGACACACCAAATTCTGTTGTGTCAGAAGAAGCTGTCAGAAACTGAGAGGAGTAAGTCCTAAACTGAGTGAAGATCTGCACAGACTGTTTCCTCCCCCCTGCTCTCTCACACAAGTATTGCATGTGAGAAGAGGCTGTTTTGAAGTCCCTGTGCCTTGCTTTGCTGAAGCCTTTGATCTTCTGAGTTTCTCCCTGTTCTCCTTTTCATTTGATAGCCCTGTAAGAGGTTAAGCTAGGACGTTTAGTTGCCTCTGTGTAGCAGTCTGCATTTCAAAGGTAGATGGAAATAGACATGAGAAGATTTTACTGTCCCCAAGCTTTGTATTAACCATCTTAATAGCTGAGTTCTCTTTCAAAGCACTCGCTAACAAGGGGAGATGTTATTGTTCTAGACATGAGTGCTCATTAGAGATGAAGGGAAAATGCTAGGGCCCACACCCCCCTGTGTAAGCTGCTCTGCAAAACTCTAGTGAGGCATCTAACACCTCCTCTGCTGTCACTGGATGGGGGGAGTTTGAATAGTGCCTTGCTGAGAGGCCAGGCGTTGTGCCTTAGCCTGAGCTGGAGGGGCTCTTCACAAGTGAGCAGTGAAAGGACTTAATAAAGAGTTTGATAGATCCATTTGTTATCCCCCCCCAAGATATGTAATCGTTTACTCTGTAGCATTCTGTGATAAGAGGAGGTATGGATGGAATCAAAATCTTTTTCTGACTCTGCTGTTCTCTAATTAAATGATTCCTTTTAACTCTTTGACCTTAACTACCTTGGCTTTGCCAGAAAGTAGAAGTCATCCCCCCTCTGTAGGCCTTCAGCCATCCACAAGCTCTAGAAAACTCAGCTTGCTCAGTGTCTGTACAGCCACAAAGAGTTGATAACTTTTTCACAGGGTACTGCTGTGTTGTTCAATCCTTTCCTTGCTGTCTTGCCACAGGACTCACCCTCTGGAAATGGCATTGTTGGCTGTGGGATGTTGGAAAAGTCATTAGCACAGCCTGCCCTGCCTGCAGAAGTATCCCCTTGCAGGCCATCTGCTCAGCTTGGAAAAGCTTTGTTCTTCCCACAGGTCAGCTGAGGATCTGGGAGGAAAGAAGGGGATCAAACTCACCCAGGTGCAGCACTTTATGTGAGGCTGACAGACAGAGCTGACCTGGGGTCAAAGATGCAGGAGCAAGGACCTGCCAGAATTGGAGTCGAGCTGAGAACTAAGGTGAGATGGAAATAATGTCTGCTGCACACACAGGCTTTGCCCAGTTCACAGGGAAGGACCAACCACTGGGTGCAAAGGAGCCATCAGGCAGTATAAGCAGCAGTGAAGAATGTTTTCAGGTGCAAAATTTGGATCTGAGGCTGGGATCAAAAGTAGTTGTTGCAGTTGCACGTTTGGCTTTTTTGCTGCTCCTCAGTGGTGCAGCTCAGAGAGGTGAGGTCAAGTGTGCAGGAAACTGAAAGCACAGCCAGTGCTGCTGTTCATAAATTCTGAGGGATCAGCCCTGGTGGGGTTCATCCATCCTTTTGTGGTGGAAAATGGTTGAATTTCTCACTGGCTGGGTTGTAGAACATAGAATCATAGAATGCTCTGTGTCCAAAGGTCATCCAATCCAATCCAGTCAGCAGGGACATCCTCAATTAGATCAAGTTGCCTGCAGCCCTCTCCAGCCTCACCTTGAATATCTCCAGGGATGGGCCACAACGACCTCCCTGGGCAAGGTGTTGCAGTGTTCTAGAACCCTCGTGGTGCAGAACCAGTTCCTAACATCCAATCTCAATCTGCTCTGCTCTAGTTTGCAGCCATTGCCCTCCTCCTGTCCCTGCAGCCCTTTGCAAACAGTCTCTCTGCAGCCTTCTTGTACTTTTTTTAACTTGGGAAGAGTGTTGAGGCATTGGAATGAGCTGCCCAGGGAGATGGTGGAGTCACCAACCATAGATGTGTTTAAAGGTCGTTTGGATGTGGTGCTTGGGGGATAGGGTTTAGGGTGAACCCCATCTCCCTCAGCTTGTCTCTGTAGCAGAACTGCTGCACCCCCCTGAGCACTTCTGTGGCCCTCCTCTGGACCTGCTCCATCAGCTCTGTGTCCTTCCTGTGTTGAGGGCTCCAGACCTCATTTCTGCTTGACCTTCTCCTATGCCTCCCCAACTCCTGAAATGTTGTCTTCCTTGTCATCTTAAAGATAGACTGAGCAGGAATATAACACTCCTCTGAGAGTGGTGCAGAGCATCCCAACACCTTTGGCATCGCCTGTTGTGTGACGAGCAATGAACTCCTTCCCACCTTGTCTGATACTGGAGTTTTAGCTTGTGCTGCTGGTTAGTAATTCCAGGCATTGCAGGAAGAAATGCTCAGCCATAGATGCATGCCTCAGTCTGAAATTAAAGCTCAATTTAGTTTAATTGTCCTTGATTTTTCCAAGCATACTAAATTACTGATTCCATATGCAGAAGATAAATGCACAGAGAGAGAGAAAGAGCAGCTCAGAAATGTCTTCCTCCTTATGGCAGTGATTTTTATATGGCTTTCTGGTCTGCCAAGTGATCTTTTTGTTTGTTGTGGACCTGCTTAAACCTCTGTAGTGAAGTCAGTTCAGGTAGTGTACCTAGAGAGCACAGCTGGTGCCAAGGCATGGATAGGTTCCCTGGCATTGGATGAAGGTGCAGCAGTGATAGTTTCTGCATGACTCTGATGTTGTTTCAGCCTTCTCAGAAGAAGCAGAAGGTTGGGAGACCTGTGGAGCTCAGATGGAGTTAATGGATCCAGCTTGGCAATTAGTCTTGGCCTTAGAGTGAAGGTGCCATCCTCCCCCTTTCCCTCAGATGTTGTGGTTACTCCAGACTGCCCTGGGAAGGTTTGTCAGAGATTGCCTGAGTTCTGCAGTGTTATTCACTCAGTAATAAGTTCACTCTTCAATTCTGCAGCTGTTGTCATTTCTGCAGAACCCAAGAGTGAGGGAGATGAGGAAAGAGGGAGCTGGAGGAGATAATTGCAAGAGCTCTGATTGGTTTTCTGTTTTGTTAATTCCTGATGCTGTACCTAGGAGCCCTTGTCATGGTCCTGGACCCATGGGAGGTTATTCTTCTCCTGTACTCAGCACTGCTCAGGCCACCCCTTGAGTGCTGTGTCCAGTTCTGGGCCCCTCAATTCAAGAGAGATGTTGAGGTGCTGGAAGGTGTCCAGAGAAGGGCGACAAAGCTGGTGAGGGGCCTGGAACACAAACCCTATGAGGAGAGGCTGAGGGAGCTGGGGGTGTGCAGCCTGCAGCAGAGGAGGCTCAGGGCAGAGCTCATTGCTGTCTACAACTACCTGAAGGGAGAATGTAGCCAGGTGGGGTTGGGCTCTTCTGCCAGGCAACCAGCAACAGAACAAGGGGACACAGTCTGAAGTTGTGCCAGGGCAGGTCTAGGCTGGATGTTGTTAGGAAGTTGTTGTCAGAGAGAGTGATTGGCATTGGAATGGGCTGCCCAGGGAGGTGGTGGAGTTGCCATCCCTGGAGGTGTTCAAGAAAAGCCTGGCTGGGGCACTTAGTGCCATGGTCTGGTTGACTGGCTAGGGCTGGGTGCTAGGTTGGCCTGGCTGAGCTTGGAGCTCTCTTCCAACCTGCTTGATTCTATGATTCTATGGACAGAAGCCATGCTCAAAGAGCTCTGTCTGCTTGGAGAAGGGAAAGGAGACAGGTAGGAATTGCTGATGCCATTGAAATTCCAGTACTTGCCCTCTTTGGCAGTTGCTCTCCTCTTCCATCACACCATGTCAAGAGACTGAGTGGATTCACCTTCTGTGCTCCACAACAAGGCCAGCTTGGCTGAGGCCTTGAGCAACCTGTTCTAGGGGGAGGTGTCCCTGCCTATGGCGGGGGATTGGAACTGGATGACCTTTTGAGGTCACTTCCAAGCCAAACCATTCTATGATTCTATTACATAATAGCATGGGGGAGGTGGTGGCTGCTGCCAGGTGAATGCTGCCAGCTGAGAGCTCAGCTGCCCTGCACACTGCCCTGCTGGGGCTTGGCCAAAGGGCCGGGTGCCTCTGGTCCTCTCCTCCCGGCAGTAGGCAGCAGTGGCCCTGGGCTCAGGCTCCACTGATCTCCTTTGCAGAGCACTGCAAGTGTTTTCTTAGCTGTCTCTGGAAAAGCTCCCTCTCCCAAATAGTTTCAGACAGGATGCTTTTGCACTTACTAAAGGTCTGAGGATCATCTCCTCCATTGTTGGAAACTGTCCTATTTCCTTTGAATCCAGAGGAGCTGTAACAGGCTGCACCAGGAGAGGATGTGGCTCCTTAGCTTCTTCTTTATGGTAGGGAAGAGGTGAAATTATCTTGCTAGGAATTGATACCACCTTCTTTTTTTAGTTTCTTCTGGGTAAAAAGGAGGAAATCATTTCATACAAGCTTTAAAAAAAGTGGAGTGCAAGAATTACCTCTTTTACCTTCCTTGTTTTTTATGGCTTTGACATAAGACATATGATTCAGTTTGGGTTAAAGCAGAAATGAGCTCCTTTTGCTCCTACACATCTCTTTAAAAGCCTGCACATTCTGCTTTTGATATTTTCCCACCAGATGATATGGCTGCTTCTGGCTTCTGAAAAGTGTAGCTGCTTTTCTCAAGAGTTTGCAGAACAAATCTATTGCTTTTTTTTTTCTTCCCCATGCATAGGAGTGTGTGTGTGAGTGCAAGCTTGTGTGCCTGTGTCAACAGCTGGCTGCAGTCTCAACCACAGAGTCACAGAACCTTGGAGGTTGGAAGGCACCTCCAGAGATCATCCAAGTCCAGCCCCACTGCCAATGCAGGATCACCAAGGGTAGTCTGCTCAGAATGCATCCAGGTGGGTTTGGAAAGTCTCCAGAGAAGGAGACTCCACAACCTCTCTGGGCAGCCTGTGCCAGGGCTCTGCCACCCTCACTCCAAAAAAGTTCCTCCTCCTGTTGAGCTCACTACATCTGGTTGCTCACAGCCACGTCCAAACTGGCCTTAAAAGCCTCCAGGGATGAGGCTTCCACCACCTCCCTGAGCAGCCTGTGTCCTCATGCTGAACAACTTCTTGTGTTTCCATGGCACTTCCTATGCCTCAACTCCCACCCAGTGCCCCCTGTCCTGGCATTGGGCATCACCCAGCAGAGCCTGGCTCCAGCCTCCTGGCACTCACCTTTATGTATTTATAGACATGAGTGAGGTCACCCCTCAGTCTCTTCCTCTCCAGCTCCCTCAGTTTCTCCTCATATTCAACTTCCTTAATCATTTCTGTGGCTCCAATTCTAACCAAATAGCAAATTGGCTTCAAAACTGTAGAAGCTGTCCTGATGTATGTGCATGCTGGCTCCTGCCCTCAGCTTTCAAGCATCTGAAGGCATCCATTAGATGAGTTATGGTGTTAATGAGTGGATTTAAGAAGAGCTGAATGTGTTCTCAGCTCCCACTCGGACACAAACTCAAGTGATTACAGACTTCTATCTGGATAGAGCAAGGAACTGACCTCCACCCTTGAAAGCATAACTTTGAGCTTATTTTATCTGGCACAGAGAGAGAGAGAAGTCTTAGTGCCCTCATAACAAGCAGATTGAAAGGTACTTGAACAGATGAGAGATGCCTCTGTCTGATACTGAATTCCCATGCCTGGTGATGAAGAAAAGGTGAGGGTGTTCATCACAAAAGCTGCATTTTGCAGGGTAGTGGGGGAGGAAACAGCCTCTCTGGATCCTTCTCAAGGCAGCTGAGGATTCCTGCTGCTGCTGTTTCCACTCACAGCCCATAGTACGAGCAAGGTTGGCCACACATTGAAGCACAGAGCTGAAGCTGTGAGTCGCACACAGGGGGACCCTTCAGGATGGTAAAAAATCAGCCTGAAGGAGTGGTGATTTCCCTGCTTGGTGTGGAGTCAGCTCCTCTTTGCGTCCTCTTCTGTCTCCTCTGCCACTGATGACTCATCTCTGAGGTTCATAAAAATACTTCTAAAGCGATGATTCATCTTTGCTTTCCATTTCCTCCCTTGCCCCTTCCTTTTCCCCTCCCTTTTCCCCTCCCTTTTCCCCTCCCTTTTCCCCTCCCTTTTCCCCTTCCTTTTCCCTTCCTTTTTCCCTTCCTTTCCCCCTTCCTTTTCCCCTTCCTTTTCCCTTCCTTTTTCCCTCCCTTTTCCCCTTCCTTTTCCCCTCCCTTTTTCCCTTCCTTTTTCCCTTCCTTTTCCCCTCCCTTTTTCCCTTCCTTTTCCCCTTCCTTTTCCCCTTCCTTTTCCCTTCCTTTTTCCCTTCCCTTTTCCCTTCCCTTTAGTTATTTTTCTTACCTTCCCTCCCATGCCCCTCTCCTCCTTTTCTCCCCTCTTTCTCTCCCTTCCTTCTAGTTATTTTTCTTCCCTTTCCTCCCACGCCCCTCCCCTTTCCCTCCTCTCTCCTCTTTCCCTCCTCTCCCTCTTTCCCTCCTCTCCCTCTTTCCCTCCTCTCCCTCTTTCCCTTCCCTCCCTTCCTCCCTCCCTTCCTCCCTCCCTTCCTCCCTCCCTCCCTCCCTCCCTCCCTCCCTCCCTCCCTCCCTCCCTCCCTCCCTCCCTCCCTCCCTCCCTTCCTCCTTTCCTCCCCTTCCTCCCCTTCCTCCCCTTCCTCCCCTTCCTTCCCTTCCTTCCCTCCTGCAAACCTGCAGTAGTGCCCTTTATTTTGGGTTAAAATAAAAAGAGGCTGGGGGGGGGAAGGGGAAGTGATAGAATTTTCTGCTGTTATGTCTTGGTAGACCTTGGCTTATCGAGGCTGTTTCTTGGCTTACCAAGGCTGTTTGCTTATTGCTGAAGAGAGATCTGATATGCTGAAGAGAGATCTGATAGAGAGGGCTGAGGGCTGAGCAGTTCATCACTGTCTGATGTGCATATTTTGATAGCATTCCACAGGAGTTTTGCTTTTCTGCCCCATTGCAAGCAGGGAAATGCTTGACCAAGGTAACATGTGTATAGACTCCTAAATAGCTCACTGGCTGGGAAGCACTTGTGGTTGTGCCTGGGTCATGTAGCTCAGTCAGTAACTGAAGTCTGAGGAGACAGACAAAACCCACCTGGATGTCCTCCTGTGTGACCTATTCTAGGTGATGCTGCTCTGGCATGAGGGTTGAAATGGATGAGCTTTTGAGGTCCCTTCCAACCCTTAACATTCTATGATTCACCCAGGCAGATGTTGAATATCTCCAGAGAGGGAGACTCCACAACCCCCCCATGGCAGCCTCTTCGAGGCTTCTGTCACCCTCACAGGGAAAAAATTCTTTCTTACATCTCCATGGAACTTCTTCTACCTCAAATCTCACCCATTGCCCCTAGCCCTGGCATCGGGCATCACCCAGCAGAGCCTGGCTCCAGCCTCCTGACACTCACCTGTGCATCTTTATAGCCATTCATGAGGTCACTTCTCCTCTGCCCCAGCTCCCTCAGGCTCTCCTCATGAGGAAGATCTTCCACTGCCTTCAACATTTTTGTGGCTCTGCACTGGACTCTTTCAAGCAGTTCCCTGAGGTCCTTCTTGAACTGAGTGGCCCAAAATTAGATGTGATATTCCAGATGCAGCCTCAGCAGGGCAGAGCAGAGGGGTAGGAGAACCTTTCTTGACCTACTGCCCACAGCCCTTCTAACCCACCCCAGAATGGCCTTGCCCTTCTTGGCCTCTAGAGCACTCCAGACTGGACTCTATCAAGCAGTTAGAATTCAACAACTGGGTGGGGAGCATCTTCTGTTTGGGTATTGGGGGTCTTCTCGGGAGGAGAAGCTCCTGGCTGCAAGCAGGCCAGCACTGCCTCTGTACAGGGGGATGGTCTGTGAGTGCTGTGTGGTGCTGTGTGCTGTGTGCATGCCAGGGAGCAGAGAGGTTTGCTCCTCCAGCACTTTCTGTGCCACATTATCCAGCAGGCTGTGGCATGGGAGCTGACTGTGAGTTTTGTGTGCAGGATGACTCACTGCAGACTCAGCCTGCTGCAGATGGACGCAGCCAAGCAGCCCTGGACCCTAAGGAGCTCCACCTGGCAGCACAGGTGATGACCTTAACTCTTCCCTTCCCTGTGGAAGTGAGCGTTAACCAGTCCAGGGAGCAAGGTTGTCAGGAGTCTGCACTCCTTCAGGGGTGAAATTGCAAAGCATCGGAGTGGGCACTGCCACACAGGCAGCTGAACCAGCCAGGGGAGTATCTGATAGCACTCTGACATTGTGCCTACTCTGTGGGGTGAGGGTTGGCCAGGCAAGAGCAGGGATTTTATTAAGCAGGTGACTGTGGTGCAGCAGGGCAGGATCAGGTGGCCAGGCCAAGGCTATTGTTGTCACTGCTGTGCTTTGTATTAGTTGCTTTATATGCTACTTCATGAGAATGATCACCCTTCCTCACTCTTCTTTTGGGGGTGGTTGGTTTTGGTTGGTTGGGGTTGGGTTGGTGATTGGGGTTATTTTGGTTGGTTGGTGGGGTTGTTGTTTTTTTCTTGGGGGGTGTTTGATTTGCTTCGTTCTGGGTTCTTTTTTGTTTGGACCTGCTGAAAAGAGTCCAGTGGAGAGCCAGGAGCATGAGTGGGGGACTTGAGCTTCTCCCCTGTGCAGAGAGCCTGAGAGCCCTGGGGCTGTTGAGTCTGGAGCAGAGAAGGCTGAGAGGGGATCTGAGCAATGTGTCCAGATACCTGAGGGATAGGTGTCAAGTGGAGGGGGCCAAGCTCTTCGTGGTGCTCACTTACACTAGGAGCAATGGATACAAACCAGAGCAGAGAAGGTTTCAGCTCAAGAGGAGGAGAAACTTCTTTGGAGCGAGGATGGCAGAGCCCTGGAGCAGGCTGCCCAGAGAGGTTGTGGAGTCTTCATCTCTGCAGACTTTCCAAACCCTCCTGGCTGCATTCCTGTGCAGCTACCCTGAGTGATGCTGCCTTGGCAGGAGGGTTGGGCTGGATGATGTCTGGAGATCCCTTCCAACCTCTAAGGTCCTATGATTCTGTGGTTGGTTTGAGTGTTTTATTTCCTCTCTCTTTGTGCTGTTTTCACAGAATCACAGAAATGTTCAGGTTGGAAAAGCCCTTCAGGATCACCAAGTCCAACTGGCAGGGTATAAATGGAACCCTGCTATGGAGAGAGGAACCCCACACAGAAGCAGCTTGGCAGTCAAATCTCATCTGAGTCTTCAGCCACCCTTGGCCACCTTTAGCTGTTCTTGCACAGCTTTCCAGTCATCACAAGCTTGATCTTCTGAGAATCTGGGATGCATACTTATTCCTCACTGCTTCAATGCATAGAAGAAAGGGAAAAGCTTTGCTCTGTGTTGTCAGTGAGGCAAGTTAAGCCACAGGCTTCCAGTTTCACATCAGGTATGTGTCCTAATCATGGCATAGTCTAATAGACATAACACTCTTAGGTTACACAGAGTGACTTCAATCCTCTTCCACTCTTCTCTGATACCCTTGCCCCTTATCTCCTTCTAACATGCAAAACAGCAAGAAATTACCAAGCTCACTTGGAGCAGAGGAATAAATAGATCATTGATGTCTTTTAGCCATGGGTTCAGCTAACACCAGTTAGAGAAGCCAGCAATGAGGGCAAAAAAAATAGAGGCATTTTTGCCATATAGAGAGGAGATTAAAAAACAAAGAGTGATTGTGCTGCCCCAGGAGGTGGTGGAGTCACTGTCCCTGGAAGTGTTCAAACAGAGACTGGATGTGGCACTTGGTGCCATGGTTTAGTTGACTAGATGGTGTTGGGTGGTCTCAAAGGTCTTTTCCAACCACTGGCCATCAGGACATTGGCATGACAGGTTCACAGTCAGACCCAGGCCAACCTCTTAGCTCCCCTCTGCCTAGCAGCTGGACACTGAATCCAAACTACTTCTGTCAAAGGCTCTTCTCATTCGTGCAGTAGGACCCCAGAGACTGAGCACAGCACAGGTCTGAAGCTTTGCTACTCTCAGGTTCCTGTGAGGTATTTATTCCCTGTAGGAACACTGCTTTCTAGTTCAATCATATTGAAATAAAGTAAAGAGTAAAGACTTACTGACTAAAACTTGGAACCTGGTCACATTAATCTTCAAGAGCAGAAAGCTTTCTCAGCCAGGGATGGGAAAAGAGCTGGTTCAAATCCTTCCTCCTCACCCTGCTTGGAAAGGGTCAGTCCAGGCAGTGCTCAGTCCTTCTTTTCTCTCCTGGCCATATCAGAATCACAGAAACATTCAGGTTGGCAAAGCTCCTCAGGATCACCAAGTCCAACCCAGAACCCTACTCTTCTAGGTGTACCTTAACCCATAGCCAAGTTACCTGCTTGAGAGAGTAACTGCTTGAGAGATTAACTGCTTGACAAGAGAATAACTGCTTGAGAGAGTCCAGCGCAGAGCCATGAAGATGATGAAGGGAATGGAACATCTCTCTTATGAGTAGAGCCTGAGGGAGCTGGGGATGTGCTGCTTGGAGAGAAGGAGCCTGAGGAGTGACCTGATGAGTGGTTATAAAGATGTGCAGGGTGAGTGCCAGGAGGATGGAGCCAGGCTCTGCTGGGTGATGCCCAGTGCCAGGACAGTTGGAAATTGGTGGAAACTGAGACATAGGAAGTTTCATTTAAACATGGGGAGGAATTTTTTCACTGTGAGGGTGACAGAGCACTGAAACAGTCTGCCCAGGGAGGTTGTGGAGTCTCCCTCTCTGGGTACATTCCAGACCTGGCTGGCTGTGTTCCTGTGTGATCTGCTCTAAGTGATGCTGCACTGACAAGGGGGCTGGACTGGATGAGCTTTGGAGGCCCCTTCCAGCCCCTGACATACTGTGACTCTGTGACTTTTGAACATACCCAGGACCAGTGACTCAACCACCTCCCTGGGCAGCCCAGTTTCATTAAACTCTCCTTATCTCATCCCACAGGGCTTTGTCTTTTTTCTCCCAACTTCCCTTTCCCATCCCACTCAGGGATGAGGGCAGCTGTGTGACGGCTGCGTGGGGCTCGGCTGCCGCCTGTGCCTATAACCACAGCCCCGAGGAGTGAATCATCTCTGTAGCCAGCAGCATTGTTATTTTGGGGACTTAACCAACAGAGCACATGGATGTGCATTTTTAAAGGGCACAACAACGAACTCTGCACCCAAGAGTTTCTTCCACACCGTTCTGAGCACAGAGCACAGAGCTTGGCAGAGGGCAGGCAAACTGGAAGCTTCTATTTGCAGATGCCTTCACTGCTGTCATTCCAGCACTGCTGCCATTATGTCTTTGCACATTCTCAATGCTTCCCAGCCACGTATTTGGAAAGTAAATAAGCTCATCAGACACATGTTCCATTTTATGAGAGCAGAGATGTGTACAAGAGCGTGAATGAATATGAATAGCCCATTTTTGGCATCACCCAAGCTTTGGAGCTGATTCGGATGAGTCAGAAATAAGTACTGCTCTAAAAGGGAGCCCAGGAAAAAAAAAGATGGATGGGGAAAGAAATAGGGGAAAGGAGGAAACCTGCCTCTCAGAAAATGGCTGCTTCCTCAGGCAGCTCCTCCAGACTTATGGCAAGAGCTCTGGTTTGTGGGGTGGCTTTTTGGGTTTGCTGATAGCTCCCGGCTCAGGGAGCTCTGCCACTGCTTTGTATTGAATGAATGGCTCCAAGGTGCAGCACACATAGTCCTGAAAAGAGAGCAGAGGTGGAAAAGAGTCAGTGGGTGGAAGTTGAGGCATAGGAAGTTCCATGGAGACAGGAGGAAAATGTTTTCCCTGTGAGGGTGACAGAAGCCTGGAAGAGGCTGCCCAGGGAGGTTGTGGAGTCTCCCTCTCTGGAGATATTCCAGTGCTGCCTGCATCTGTTCCTGTGTGATCTGCTCTGGGTGCTGCTGCTGTGGCAGGGAGGCTGGACCAGATGATCTCTTGAAGTCCCTTCCAGCCCCTGACATTCTGTGATTCTGTGAAGATGCAGCACAAATAGTCCTTAAAAGGGATCAAAGGTGGAAGAGTCTAAAAAAACCCTCAATAACTGCACTAGAAAAACCCAAGAACCAAACCCCAAACCAGACAGAACTTTAATTTGATTTCTGGTTTGGTCTGGTTCTTTTTAGAGTTTTCCCCATTCCAAATTCTCAGTCTTAAGTAAGAAGGTGGCCTTGAATACTGCATTTTCATGCTTGATAATGAGAATTGCCAGGCTGGTGAGCATTGTACATGAGCTGGGAGAGACAATTAGCCTACCAAGGCTAGGAAAGGAGGCTGGGTAAGGAACCTGGTGCCATTGTTTAGTTAATCATAGAATCAAGCAGATTGGAAGAGACCTCCAAGCTCAGCCAGCCCAACCTAGCACCCAGCCCTGGCCAAGCAACCAGACCATGGCACTAAGTGCCCCAGCCAGGCTTGGCTTCAACACCTCCAGGCGCAGCCACTCCACCACCTCCCTGGGCAGCCCATTCCAATGCCAATCACTCTCTCTGCCAGGAACTTCCTAACAACATCCAGCCTAGACCTGCCCCAGCACAGCTTGAGGCTGTGTCCCCTTGTTCTGTTGCTGCTTGCCTGGCATCAGAGCCCAACCCCCACCTGGCTACAGCCTCCCTTCAGGTAGTTGCAGGCAGCAATGAGCTCTGCCCTGAGCCTCCCCTGCTGCAGCCTGCACACCCCCAGCTCCCTCAGCCTCTCCTCACAGGAGATTCGGTCATTCAGGCAGACTTTGAAAGTCTGCAGAGAAGGAGGCTCCACAACCTCTCTGGGCAGCCTGCTCCAGGGCTCTGTCACCCTCACTCTAAAGAATTTTCTCCTCCTGTTGAGCTGAAACCTTCTCTGCTCCATTTTGCATCCATTGCTGCTTGGCTTCTTGCTGCTGACCACCAGAAAGAGCTTGGTCTCCTCCACTTGACACCCACCCCTCAGCTATTTGTGCACATTGCTCAGGTCCCCTCTCAGCCTTCTCTTCTCCAGACTAAAGTACTTTAAATACTTGTGGCACTCATTTCCAGCCCCCTGGAAGGCTTTTTGCTGGGGTTTAGTGGTTTAGCATTCTGGCTGAACTTCCAGGGCAACAGCACTGCCATATCTGCTTCATCTGGAGCTGTATGATGCTGAATCACTTTTGCTTTCCCCTTACAGCTTCATCCAGTGGAAACAAGGGGGTGTGAAGAATGTCATTCCTTGTCATTGTGGTCACAGAAAGCCCTGGAAGTGTGACTGTGAGTACATCTCTTGGTTTCAGAAATCAGGAAGCAAAACAAACCCAAACCTGCCACCTTTATTAATATGTTTTGATTAAGCCTCTCTGCTTCCAAGCTCAGTTAGACAATTGCTGAGAAGGGGAAGCAGGAGGAAAGTGGCTTTATGACTGCTGAATTGTTTGAGCCTGTCAGAATTATATTGGGCTCCACAGAAAACGAAGGGCTAGAAATAAATGTGGGTGTGAATAAGATGTTTCCTCCACAGGTCTGGCTTACACTGGCAGGGTGCACTTACTGGTTGGCTGGAGGGAAAAAAAAGGTGTCAGACAGGATGGTTTCTTACATAGTCCTCAGGGAATTTAAGCTTGAGCTCTGTTCTTCTTCTTCCCTTTAGCTCATGCCCTGGGCATTGGCAAAGTAACTTAGATTCCAGCTTCAGGTTTAAAGAGAATCATGGAGTTATAGAATTGTCAGGGCTGGAAGGGAGCTCAAGGATCAGCCAGTTCCAACTCCCCTGCCATGGACAGGGACACCTCACACTAGAGCAGGTTGTCCAGAGCCACATCCTGCCTGGCCTTAAAGACCTCCAGGGGTGAGGATTTCACCACCTCCCTGGGCAACCTCTGCCAGTGTCTCACCACCCTCATGCTGAAGAACTTCTTCCTACCATCCAGTCTGAATCTCCCCACCTCCAGCTTTGCTCCATTCCCCCCAGTCCTATCACTACTTGAGATCCTAAAAAGTCCCTCCCCAGCTTTCTTGTAGCCCACTTCAGACACTGGAAGGCCACAATAAGGTCTCCTTGGAGCCTTTCTTCTCTAGATTGAACATCCCCAACTCTCTCAGCCTGTCCTCATAGCAGAGCATCTCCAGCCCTCTGAGCATCCTTGTGGCACTTCTCTGAACACATTCCAGCACCTCCAGACTTTTCCTGTAACAGTGGCTCCAGAACTGGACACAGTGTTCCAGGTGGGGTCTCGCCAGACTAGAGTGGAGTGTAGAGGGAGAGGCAGAATCCCCTCCCTCACCCTGCTGCCCACACTTCTCTTGCTGCAGCCCAGGCTCTGGTTGCTCTCTGGACTGCAAGTGCACACTGCTGGCTCACGTTGAGCTTCTCATCCACCAGCATCCCCAAGTCCCTCTCCCCAGGGCTGCTCTCAAGGGGTTGTTTAGCCTGCAGAAGAGGAGGCTCAGGGCAGACCTCTTTGCTGTCTACAACTACCTGAAGGGAGGCTGTAGCCAGGTGGGGTTGGGCTCTGCTCTCAGGCACCCAGCAACAGAAGAAGGGGACACAGCCTCAAGCTGCACCAGGGCAGGTTCAGGTTGGATGTTAGGAGGAAGTTGTTGTCAGAGAGAGTGATTGGCATTGGAATGGGCTGCCCAGGGAGGTGGTGGAGTGGCTGTGCCTGGAGGTGTTGAAGCCAAGCCTGGCTGGGGCACTTAGTGCCATGGTCTGGTTGCTTGGCCAGGGCTGGGTGCTAGGTTAGACTGGCTGAGCTTGGAGCTCTCTTCCAACCTGGCTGATTCTATTCTATTCTGTCCCTGCCCAGCCTGTGTTGGTGCTTGGGACTGCCTTGACCCAGCTGCAGGACCTGGTGCTTGGAGCTGTGGAGCTGCTGCTGGGTTGCAAAGGGTTAATTTATTTACTCAGAGGATGTTTTGGGTTTTTTTTTTCCTGCTTGGTAGGGTTTACTTTTTTCCAAGGCCTGATGTGAATTCTCCCCTTTTGGCAAGTGAATGAGAACAGTTGCATGTCCTTGGTGTTTTCTGTCACACACACACACACTATTATTAGCAAGAAACACATTTCCTTTTGGGGTGAACACTCAGGACAAAAATAAGGCTGTTCAGATTCCCACCCCCTTTATTAGCTCTGCTCACAGCAATTGTGCTGGCATTTAAGAGAACTGGCAAATGCATTTGTTCAGCATCACCCAAAAAAATAACAACCCCACAATGTGATGCATTCAAGATTCTTTTCACACTGGGAAGAAAACAGAGGCATGGGGAATGTGACAGCCAAGCTTTGCTAATCATTTCTCATATTTTCATGAGAGAATAGGAGGGGAGGGGAAAAAGAACTTCTCATTGACTTGTTCCAGTGTGAAGGAAGGGGAAGAGCTCCATTATTCAACATCCTGCAGAGCTCTCAGTGCTGCTTGGTGCACATTGTCTCTCCACGTGCAGACAGAACTGTGTGCAGTGGCAGATCGTTGGCTTGGGTTTTGCATCCGATGTGCATGGTCTGCTTTTGTTTCTGGGGGAGATTGCTCCAGAAGCTAAGCACTCAGCTCCTCTCTGGTCAGACCTCACCTGGAGTCCTGTTCTGGAGCCAGGACAGATGGAAAGTGTCCAGAGAAGGGACATAGAATCATAGAGTCAACCAGGTTGGAAGAGACTTCCAAGATCATGAGGGCGATCAGAGGGCTGGAGCTGCTCTGCTATGAGGACAGGCTGAGAGAGTTGGGGCTGTTCAATTTGGAGAGGAGAGGGTTCCCAGGAGGCCTGATTGTGGCCTTAAAGTAGCTTGTGGCCACAAGAAAGCTGGGGAGGGACTTTTTAAGGTGTCAGGTAGTGATAGCACTGGGGGCAATGGAGCAAACCTAGAAGTGGGGAGATTGAGATTGGATGTTAGGAAGAAGTTTTTCACCATATGGGTGGTAAGAGCCTGGCACAGGTTGCACAGAGAGGTGGTAGAAGCCTCATGTCTGGATGTTTTTAAGGCCAAGTTGGCTGTGAGCCACCTAATCTAGTGTGAGGTGTCCCTTCCCATGGCAGTGGGGTTGGAGCTGGCTGATCCTTGAGGTCCCTTCTAACCGTGACAATTCTGTGTCAGTAGCAGCAGGTCTGCCCAGTTGCAGGGCAGGAAATCTTTGCCAACATATAAGTGGTGTCATGGTGCCCAGGTGCTGCTGGGCTCTCTTCCTTTTGTAGCACTCCCAACATCAGTCATAGGACCCAAGGAACTCAAACCATGGTCTTTTATTTCCTTGCAAGGTGTTGTGCTCCCTGGTGTCAGCTTTGCATTTAGCCTCAGTTGGGTTGGTTTGAAATCTTTGAGGTATTCTCTCACTGTAGCTCACATCCTTTGTCACTGGTTCTGATTGAGCAGAGCAACTTGATTCTGCAGAGAAGACTTCTGTGCTTATCACTCACTGCTTACCACTTGTCTACTTGTCTCCATTTGTTGTGGAGAAAAGAGGTGGCTTGAACTCTGAGTATGGGCTCAGTGTTTCCTCAGTGCTGAGAGGAATGAAAAAGGCAGTGGCAGAAAGTTCTGCTGTAATTGATGTACAGGACACTTCTTTGCAGGGTTTTTGACACCAAACTGTCCAACCAGTTGGCAGTGATAGAAAGCAAAATGCCTTTTCATGGACAACAGGGAAAAAAATCATGAGGCAAACTGATAGGGAAATTTATTTCAGTCTTAGAGTCATAGAATGGCCTGGACTGGAAGGGATCTCCAAAGCTCATCCAGTCCAACCCCTTCTGCAGTCAGCAGGGACATCCTCAACTAGATCACATTGCCCAGAGCTCAGTCCAGTCTCACCTTGAGTATCCCCAGGGATATGGCCACAGTCACCTCCCCAAGCAAACTCTTCCAGTGTTCCACCACCCTCAAAGTGCTGAACCTGTTCCTAACATCCACTGTCAATCTGCTCTGCTCTAGTTTGGAGCCATTGCCCTTGTCCTGTCCCTGCAGCCCTTTGCAAACAGTCTGTCTGCAGCCTTCTTGCAGCCCCTTCAGGCACTGGCAGGCTGCTATGAGGTCTGCCCAGAGCCTCCTCTTCTCCAGGCTGCACACCCCCAGCTCCTTCAGCCTGTCCTTGTAGCTTTATGGCCGTTTGAGCTAATCCTCTAGCTCAGACATAGGGGAGAGATGAACATTCCAGGGATAGGCCACATAAATGGCAACAACCCCCTGAGCATTTTCATGGCCCTCCTCTGGCCCTGCTCCATCAGCTCCATGTCCTTCCTGTGCTGAGGGCTCCAGAGCTGGATGCAGCACTGCAGGTGAGGTCTCAGCAGAGCAAAGTGTCAGGATCCCCTCTCTGGCTCAGCTGGCAACACTGCTTTGGATGCAGCCCAGGCTGTGCTTTGCCTTCTGTGCTGCAAGCTCACACTGCCTGCTCATGTCCAGCTTCTGGTCCATCAGCACCCCCAAGTCCTTTTCCACAGGGCTGCTTTCTCTCACCTCCTCTCCCAGCCTGTACTGATAGTGAGGATTGTTCCAGCCCAGCTGCAGAAGCCTGCACTTGCTCTTGTTGAACCTCCTGAGGTTCACCTCTCCAGCCTATCCACATCTTAGCTTTGAGGTGTTTTTCCAGTGTCTGCTTGAAGGACTTTGGTCTCCACCCATCAGCCTCTATGTGTATATTAAACAGCATTTTAACATGGGCTGAACTTTGGCAAAGAGAGAGTATTTATAGCAGCAGCCTATTTAGTTTGCTAGCAATTTTCAGCATTCATTTTGTGACTGCTGAATGCACAGAACAGGATTATTCACCCACATCACCCAGCTGCTTCTGTTTGATAACCCAGAGAAGATGGTGAGGTAAGTGTCTTTCCATGGAAATGGCTGTGATGTCACCACTGGTGGCTGGGAGAAGTGGAATCTGTAAGGAGGAGTTGGTTTTGAGACAGAAAAACCTCAGAAATATAAATGCCTCACATTATTGGCTAAATGGCCAATTAAAATGCAATCCAATTAAGGAACATGGCAAGAAATCAGTTTTCCATGACACACTTGAAAAATACTTCCTGATACTGCAGTTGACTAAGAGTAACCTATTAGAAGAAGCTGTGATGCTTTTCCAGCTATGTGACTCTTATAGATGAGATCTGGCAACACCAGAAATTCACAGGAGCACAGGACGTTGGGGGTTGGAAGGGACCTCCACAGGTCATTGAGTCCAACCCCCCCCTGCCAGAACAGGAGCTTAGAATCTATCACAGGTCACACAGAAACACATCCAGACAGGGCTGGAAAGGCTCCAGAGAAGGAAACTCCATAACCTCTCTGGAGAGCCTGTGCCAGGGCTCTGGACCCTTACACTCAAGAAGTTGTTGCTCGTGTTGAGGTGGAACTCCCTGTGCTGTAGTTTGCACCTATTGCCCCTTGTCCTATCCCAGGGAGCAGTGAGCAGAGCCTGTCCCTCCCCTCCTGATCCCCAGCCCTCAGATAATTATAAACATTGATTAGATCCCCTCTAAGGCTTCTCTTCACCAGAGCAAACAGCCCCAGGTCCCTCAGCCTCTCCGCATCAAGCAGTGCTCCAGCCCCTTCACCATCTTCATGGCCCTCCCGTGGACTCTCTCCAGCAGGTCCCTGTCCCTCCTGAGCCAGGGAGCCCCAAACTGAATGCAGTATTCCTGGTGAGGTCTCACTAGGGCAGAGTAGAGGGTGAGGAGAACCTTCCTGGATCTGCTGACCACACTCCTCTTAATGCCCTCCAGGACCCCATTGGCCTTCTTGCCCACCAGGGCACACTGCTGTGCCATGCAGAACTTGCTGTCCACCAGCACCCCCAGCTCCCTCTCCACAGGGCTGCTCTCCAGCAGATCACCTCCCAGCCTGTACTGGTGCAGTTTGTCATTCCTCCCCAGGAGCAGGACTCACCACCCTCACTGCAAAAAACTTCTTCCTAATATCCACTTTCAGTCTCCCCTCAGCCACTTCAAACCCATTCTTCCTCATCCTGGCATTACAAGACCTTGTCAGTAGTCCCTCCCCTGCCTTCCTGGAGCCCCCTTCAGATCCTGCAAGGCCACTCCAAGGTTTCCTGGAAGCCTTCTCTTCTGCAGGCTGCAGAGCCCCAACTCTCTCATCCTGTCCTCATAGCAGAGCTGCTGCAGCCCTCTCAGCATCTTGGTGTCCTCCTCTGCACTGGCTCCAACACTTCCATGTCCTGCTTGTGCTGAGGGCTGCAGAACTGCCCCCAGGACTGCAGGTGGGGTGTGAGGAGAGCAGAGCCAAGGGGCAGAATCCCCTCCCTTGCCCTACTGCCCACACTGCTCTTGCTGCAGCCCAGCACAGGGCTGCTGTCTGTGATTTGTGATAGAACAAGAGGGAACAGCCTCAAGCTGTGACTGGGTAGGTTTAGACTGGACATTAGGAAACATTTTTTCGTGGCAAGAGCAGTCAGGCACTGGAATGAGCTGCCCAGAGGGGTGGTGGAGTCATCAACCCTGGATGTGTTAAAGGTGGTTTGGATGTGGTGCTTGGGGTTATGTTTTAGGGTGCACCTTGTAGAGTAGGGTTCTGGGTTGGACTTGGTGATCCTGAGAGGCTTTTCCAACCTGAGTGTTTCTGTGATTCATTGACCAGCCTCAGCTGGCACTGGGATCCAAAGCAGGATAGAGCCCATGGCAGGACCTTGCTGGTGAGGAGCTTAACAGCTAGCAGAGCACTGTTCAGAGTTGCACCTCCAGCACATAGCCTTCACCATCTGACCCAGCCAAGTCACTGCCAGGTCAAGACCCAGCATTTTGATAATTTGAAGAGGGGGAAAACTGATAGTTGAAAGTTTGATTCTTACTTAGGGAGGCTGCTGCAATGCTCCAGATCTCCTGTTTCATTCTGCAGCCTACTGCTATTATTCCAGTCCTGTCTCTGCTGGTGCCAGAGCGTGCAGCACTGTGAAATGTGTATGCACTAACTGGTAATGAGCTAAATGGCCTCAAATTTCTCCTCTGACAGTAATATCTGCTCATGGCTCTCTCCATTTGGTTCAGCAGTGCCTCAGCCTCTATACAAGCGAGTGCCACTTCACACTGAGGGCAGCATGCTGGGGAAAACCCATTTGGGGGTCACATTTGGTACATCTGCAGATGTCTGCTCATGTCTCCCATTTCCATTTCATAAACTCTTGTAGTCAGGCTGCAAATGGGACTGAACACCAGCCAGCCAGCCAGCACAAAACACCACGGGCAAGCTCCAAGCACTTTTGGTGTTTCAAGGAAGAGAGAAGTGCTGCCAGTACTGAGTTTTCCAGGAAAATGAGGAAAGGACAAAGACAGGTTTAGGTCATCTCTGCAAAAGACAAAGGTGACAGTAGGCAGCTTCATTTGTGACAATGGAACTCAATGGGTTTAATCCATCCACTCAGGCACAGTCGTCTGTGAAACTGGTGCAGGTATTTGAGACGGGTTTAAGTGCTGCACTGCCCTTAGCAGCACATGTTTAAAGCCACAGGGTAAAGGCAAAGGGAGGACCCAGCGAGAGTTTGTGATCCATCCAAGGCTTCTGAATCAGTCCTGCACTTTCAGAGCTGCTAAAACAGCAGGATCCATAGCAAAACCACCACCACTAGCAGCAAAAAGCACCACCAGCAGCAGCAAAAAGCACCACCAGCAGCAAAAACTACCACCACTAGCAGCAAAAACTACCACTAGCAGCAGCAGGAACTACCACTAGCAGCAGCAAAAACTACCACCACTAGCAGCAAAAACTACCACTAGCAGCAGCAAAAACTACCACCACTAGCAGTAGCAAAACCTACCACCACCACCAGCAAAAACCACAACCACCAACAGAAACTATCACCACCTCTAACAACTACCACCAAAAAACCAAACATCAAAAAAAAAACCCCAAACAATAAACCTCCAAACAGCTAAGAACCACCCCCACACAAAACAACCCCCAAGCCTAAAACCCCAAACCAAACCACACACCCCCTAAAAAATAAACAAACCAAAGAAGCAAAAAACCAAACCAAACCCCAAAACAACTCCCAAACCACCACCTTTGTGTTTACAAGATGCTAAGAGTGGGAGACAAGGAAGGGCTGCTCTGGCAGGGGGATTGGACTGGATGATCTTTTGAGGTCCCTTCCAGCCCCTGCCATTCTGTGATACTGTGAAGTTACTTAGCTCTTGATAACAGAGTGTAAGTTGCTTGCACAAAGGGCAGCTGCCTACCTCATGCTGAAGCTAAGGGCAAATGTTAATGCTCCCAGAGTGTTGTCTTACAGAGAATCTGAGATCTCTTACTGAGAAAGCCTAGAGGCAGGAAAGGAAGAAGGAAGTCACCCAGAGCCCATAAAACCAGCTCATGGAGCTGCTTGGAGTCTGGAAGATCACAAGGCCTGATAATAGGCAGTAACTGGAGGGGTTGGACTTGATGATCTCTTTGGGTCCCTTCCAACCCCTGATGTCCTGTGAACTGGAAAGAAACGTTCAGGAGCTGCAGTGATTTATCCTGTCTTGCCAGAACATGCTGGGATCAGCAGTCATGACAACAGAAAGAGCATTTTGATGCCTTCAGTGTGAGATCTTTTTACTCTGCCCTTTCTCTTCTTCTTCACATATAGAATCATAGAATGGTTTAGGTTGGAAGGGACCTCAAAGGTCATCTAGTTCCAACCCACTAGAAGAGGTCACTCAAAGCCTCATCCAACCTGGCCTTGAACACCTCCAGGGAGGTTGTGAAGCACAGAATGGGATCCTTGATCTTTGAGAAAAGCTGACTCTTGTCAGGCCTGCAGCAGAACAAATGGCTGGATAGGGCTGGGTGCTAGGTTGGACTGGATGAGCTTGGAGGTCTTTTCCATCCTGGCTGATTCTATGATTCTATGATTGGATAGGGCTGGGTGCTAGGTTAGACTGGATGAGCTTGGAGGTCTTTTCCAACCTGGCTGATTCTATGATTCTATGATTGGATAGGGCTGGGTGCTAGGTTGGACTGGATGAGCTTGGAGGTCTTTTCCAACCTGGCTGATTCTATGATTCTATGATTGGATAGGGCTGGGTGCTAGGTTGGACTGGGTGAGCTTGGAGGTCTTTTCCATCCTGGCTGATTCTATGATTCTATGATTGGATAGGGCTGGGTGCTAGGTTGGACTGGGTGATCTTGAAGGTCTCTTCCAACCTGGTTGATTCTCTGATTCTGTGAATACTTGGAAAAGAAACCATTTCTGGTAGAGGCAGGAATGGAGCAGAAACTGTTAAGCAGAGGAACCAAAGGCTGCTTGTTGGTGTTCTTTCTAAGAAAAGTCTGGTGTTTAAAGGCAGTGACTCTAAACATACAAGAGAGAAAATAGCATTCAGAAAGCAGTTGTGTGCTCAAAATACCACTGCTTAAAATTGGGAGTATTTCATGCACTGCTTTGTTTAGGAACATTTGACAGAGAGGCATAAAGTTAGACTTGCTGAGTCCTGAAATTGCTGTTATCAACGCTCTATTGTCAGTTTACAGTCAAGAGCCTGGATCTATTTTAAGCACAGAGCTCTCTGGAGTGGGGGCCAAGGTCTGAGAGGCGAGGCAGATGTGCAGTGGTGTGCACTGGCTTCCTAGGACACGTAGGAAGGTGGATTAATGGTGAGGGGAGATGTGCCCACACTGAGGGGCTTTGATCCCTTTAATCGTGTCCACATTAGCTGCGGCGCTTCTGCAAGGATGCAAAGGGAAAAGTGGGACATGAAATGGACCTCATCCAGCATCTTTATCACTGCAGCACAGTTCTCCCAGCAGGCCAGACTGTGCCTAATAAGACAATGAAAGGCCAAGAGACCCACCAGGAGACTACAAAGCCATTAATTTCCTATCACTTGTGGGAAAACGCTGGAAGCAATCACAGGGTTTGTTAAGGCAAAGACTTGGCGAAGTCAATTGATTAGGGAGATCCCAGAGAAAGCTGTTCTTGCCTTGCTGCCAGGGTGGAAGGGGTTGTTACCTCCAGAAGACTTTGAAGTGTCTTGTTGGCACCGTGTGAAACAGGATGGGTGCTGACAGGTGAGGAAAGCTGAAGAGCTAAATGAAGTTTTCTGGGTTTAGCAGGCTGGAAGCATTTGATCTTGCACCAGGAATTCAGTCACAGAGGCAGAGAATCAGCAGCTTGGATGAGACCTCCAAGATCAGGGCTGCAGGTGACCTCAAGGGTCATCCAGTTCCAACTCCTCTCTCGTGAGCAGGGACACCTCACACTAGAGCAGGTTGCTCACAGACACATCCAACCTGGCCTTAAACAGCTCCAAGGATGAAGCTTCCACCACCTTCCTGGGCAACCCATTCCAGGCTCTCAGCACCCTCATGGTGAAGAACTTCTTCCTAACATCCAATCTCTATTTACCCACTTCTAGTTTTGCTCTGTTCCCCTAACATCCCTGTTCCTTCCTAACATCAAATCTAAATCTCCCCTCCTCTAGCTAGGATCCATTCCCCCCAGTCCTGTCACTAACTGACACCCTAAAGAGTCCCTCCCCAGCTTTCTTGTAGCCCCCTTCAGATACTGGAAGGCTACAAGAAGGTCTCCTGGGAGCCTTCTCCTCTCCAGACTGAACAACCCCAACACTCTCAGCCTGTCCTCATAGCAGAGCAGCTCCAGCCCTTTGATCATCCTCACAGACTCTGTGAACTTATGCTCTGAGCATTGACTTCCACCACCTCCTTGGGCTACCTGTTCCAGTGTCTCACCAGCCTTATGCTGAACAACTTCCTAACCTCCAGTCTGAATCTCCCCACTTCTAGTCCATCATCTCCTTTCCCTGCATTAGATCTCCACAATGCCTAGTACAGGGACTGACCAATGCATGGCACAGCAGTGTGCCCTTGTGGCCAAGCAGGCCAATGGGATCCTGGGGTGCACTAAAAAGAGTGTGTCCAGCAGATCTAAGGAGGTTCTCCTCCCCCTCTACTCTGCCCTGCTGAGACCTCATCTTGAGTATTGTGTTCAGTTTGGGGCTCCCCAGTTCGAGAGGGACAGGGATCTGCTGGAGAGAGTCCAGCAGAGGGCTATGAGGATGATGAGGGGACTGGAGCACTGCCTGGTGAGGAGAGGCTGAGGGCCCTGGGGCTGCTTAGTCTGGAGAAGAGAAGACTGAGAGGGGATTTGGTCAATGTTTTTAACTATCTGAGGGCTGGGGGTCAGGAAGGGGGGGACAGGCTCTGCTCACTGCTCCCTGGGATAGGACAAGCAGCAATGGATGGAAGCTGCAGCACAGGAGGTTCCAGCTCAACACAAGGGGGAACTTCTTTACTGTAAGGGTCCCAGAGCCCTGGCACAGGCTGCCCAGAGAGGTTGTGGAGAGTTCTTCTCTGGAGCCTTTCCAGCCCTGTCTGGATGTGTTCCTGTGTGACCTGAGCTAGATTGTGTGGTCCTGCTGTGACAGGGGGATTGGTCTGGATGATCTCCTTGGGTCCCTTCCAACCCCTGACATCCTTTGCTCCTGTGAATGCAGCTGGTGTACAAAAGTGCTCATTACAAATATTAGAGTAAAGCATCTGTGTGGAGATCAAAACCTCTGCAAAGATGGAACAGCCTCTAAATAGGAGAAAGGCTTTGTCAGCAAGCACAGAACTCAGTGATTTGTGCATTTTATTTGTCCCTGATCCTTGCACCAGCTGAAAACTCAAGCCCAGGGAAAAAAAAAACACCCACAATGATCTCTGCAGCCCTGCAAATTAAAATCTATCTCCAATCCTGGTAGAGTCTCTAGAAGGAATGATGATGGTAGAATTATGTCCAGACCTGTTAAAAATTGAACAGGGAGAAGGTATTTCAGCAAGAGTTTCCCCACTGTCAGCACTCAGATGTAAGTAAAATCTGTTACAGATGGCCTCTATTCCACTGATAATGAGGTCAAGAGACCCAGGGTAGGTGCCTGGAGGAAAAGTGCTGCACCACAAAATCACCTTGGGTTAGGAGATTTGCAGGAGACACAGAGCCTAACTAAAGCCTGGAGCAGAGAAGGCTGAGAGGGGATCTGAGCAATGTGTGCAAACAGCTGAGGGGTGGGGGTCAAGGGGAGGGGGCCAAGCTCTGTTGGGTGCTGCACAGCAAGAAGCCAAGGAGCAATGGATGCCAAGTGGAGCAGAGAAGGTTTCAGCTCAACAGGAGGGGAAACTTCTTTAGAGTGAAGGTGCCAGAGCCCTGGAGCAGGCTGCCCAGAGAGGTTATGGAGTCTCCTTCTCTGCAGACTTTCCAAAGCCTCCTGAATTCTTACCCTGGGGGATCCTGCTTGGCAGAGGGGTTGGTCTGGATGATCTCTGGACGTCACTTCCAACCTCTAAGGTTCTGTGATTCTGTAAAGCTATGTTCTGTGAGGATATCAGGCAGCCAAGGAAGGAAAAATCTGTGTGAGAAGAATGAGACACATCTTGAGGTGCTCTTGAATGTTTTGGAGCTAAATTTATGAGCAAGCTCATGGCAGGTGGGTCAGTGATTGGTCACACTTTCCCCATGTGAGAGGAGCAGAAGGTGAAGCATCCTGGCCCCTATCAGGAACAGTGTGGCCAGCAGGACCAGGGAAGTCCTTCTGCCCCTGTACTCAGCACTGCTCAGGCCACTCCTTGAGTCCAATTCTGGGGCCCTGAATTCAAGAAAGATGTTGAAGTGCTGGAATGTATCCAGAGAAGGGCAGCAAGGCTGGTGAGGGGCCTGGAGCACAGCCCTGTGAGGAGAGGCTGAGGGAGCTGGGGGTGTGCAGCCTGCAGAAGAGGAGGCTCAGGGCAGACCTCATTGCTGTCTGCAGCTGCCTGGAGGCTGTAGCCAGATGGGGTTGAGCTCTGCTGCCAGGCACCCAGGAACAGAACAAGAGGACACAGCCTCAAGTTGTGCCAGGGGAGGTATAGGCTGGATGTTAGGAGGAAGTTCTTCAAAGCAAGAGTGATTGGCATTGGAATGTGCTGCCCAGGGAGGTGGTGGAATCCCCATCCCTGGAGGTGTTTAAGTGGAGGCTGTATGAGGTACTTGGTGCCATGGTTTAGTTAATTAGAAGGTGTTAGGTGATAGGTTGGACTTAATGGTCTTGGAGGGTCTTTTTCAACCTGTTTGATTCTATGATTCTATCCAATCATAGAATTGAGCAGATTGGAAGAGACCTCCAAGCTCACCCAGTCCAACCTAGCACCCAGCCCTGTCCCATCAACCAGACCATTTGTCATGATGCTGATTGTAAAAGTCCATTTAGGAAAATGAACTTTTCTACCCCTACCACTTCCCTCCTCATTCCAATTTAAAAGGGAAATGAAGTGAAGGCTTTTCCCTTCTGTTTGTGCTGTTTTAAGGACTGCCTGCATAAAAAGGCAGGTTTGAAAAGGGAAAAAAAAGGCAAAATGTTGCTGACAGGCTTTGGTTTTTGTCATAGGAATATGCAAACAGTTTGATGTGGTTGGTTGCTTCTTCAGGGTTCTTTGTATCTGGCTCTGTACAAACAGAACAAAGAGGCAATGACTGAGCCACTGAAGAAGCAAGTTCTGCATGTCCCCATGGACAGAGAAGAAACTGACCTACGTTTGAGCTCCCCTTGATGCAAAGGGACACTGCAGCTAATACTCTGGCCTGTGGGGTTTGTGGTTTTGCAAGAGCTAGGTCAGCACTACAGATCAGCCAAGTAATTGGCATCCTTCTTCAGGGGCATGTAGGAAGTTCTATCCCCCCATCTCAGCGGGGATACAACTTGGATGTTTCTGTTCAAGCTAAGGTGGCACAGCTATGGCTGCTGCTGCTGGACTCCTGGCAAGCTGTAAGGACTGATGATACTACACACAGGAGGTGGAAAAGGGGAAAGAAGGTGGCTTTATGCTTGTGGCACTTTTGGAGTTAACACTCCAGTTGTAGCTGATGCCCTGGTGTTGTTATAGGCTGGATTGATGAACTCAGAGGTCTTCCCCAGCTCAGCTGAATAGGAGCCAGCAGTGTGCCCAGGTGGCCAAGAAAGCCAGTGGCATCCTGGCTGGGATTAGAAATGCTGTGGCCAGCAGGAGCAGGGAGGGGATTGTCCCCTTGGACTCGGCTCTGGTGAGGCCACAGCTTGAGTACTGTGTTCAACTTTGGGCACCTCAGCACAAGAGAGATGTGGAGGTGCTGGAGACAGTGCAGAGGAGGGCAAAGAAGCTGGGGAAGGGCCTGGAGAATAAATCTGATAAGGAAAGACTTAAGGAGCTGGGGCTGGATAGTGTGAAACAGAGGAGGGTGAGGGCAGAGCTCATGGCTGCCTGCAGCTACCTGAAAGGAGGTCGAGGAGAGGTTGGTGCTGGGCTCTGCTCACAGGGAATTAGGGATAGAAGAAGAGGGAGTGGCCTCAAGCTGCCAGTGAGTAGGTTTAGACTGAACATGGGGAAACATCTTTTCATGACAAGAGTGGTCAGGCACTGGACTGAGCTGCCCAGGGAGGTGGTGGAGTCACCAGCCCTGTCTGTGTTTGAAAGTCATTTGGTTGTGGTGCTTGAGGCTATGGTTTAAGGGTGAACTTTGTAGAGCAGGGATATCTGTTGGACTTGGTGATGCTGAGGGTCTTCTCCAACCAGAACGTTTGATTCTGTGATCGTGGCTTGCTCAGAGGCTTGGGAGGAGACTTTGGCAGGGATGTAAATCTCAACACAACTTCTTTTGGAAGCAGCCCCTTCCCTCTGTGCTGCCTGCTGTCTTGGCACTGTCCAGATCACGACTCTTGGCTCTCTCCCAGTGTTCTCCTAGATGCACTTACTGAATCTCCTCCCCTTATTTTCCCCTGTGTGTTTGGAAGACAAAGCCACACAATGGGGTTTGGAGAAAGAGTTTAATTCTGCACTTGGAGTGCTGGTTCCCAGGGGAAGACAAAAGAACCCAAAGCCCTACTCTTTAATTAGGATTAGTTGCTGCTTTTCAGTTCTGATGGCCCAGCTTTGATACCACACTTTCCAGAGCACAAGGGTTGGCTGTAATCAACTTTAGCCTGGCCTCTTGGCAAATACATTTCTTCTTCTCTTTCCCTGTGGACATGCTTCCAAGACATCCATGGGCTGAGTGTTTAGTGTGGAATATGTTTATGGCTTAAATATCACATGGAGAGCTGGGTGAAGGCAAACCTTATGAAGTTCAACAAGGACAATTGCTGGGTACTCCATCTGAGGAATAACACAAGGCACCAGTACAGATTGGAGATGTCCTGTTGGAAAGCAGCTCCATGGAGAAAGACCTTGGAGTGCTGGTGGGCAGCAAGTCCTGCGTGGGCCAGCAATGTGCCCTCATGGCCAAGAAGGCCAGTGGGGTTGTGGGGTGCATCAGGAAAAGTGTGGCCAGCAGAGTCAGGGAGGTTCTTCTCCCCCTCTACTCTGCCCTGCTGAGACCACAGATGTGATGCTGTGTCCAGTTTTGGGCTCCCCAGTTCAGGAGAGACAGGGACCTGCTAGAGAAAGCCCAGCAGAGAGCCATGAGGATGAGTGGGGGACTTGAGCATCTCCCCTGTGCAGAGAGCCTGAGAGCCCTGGGGCTGTTGAGTCTGGAGCAGAGAAGGCTGAGAGGGGATCTGAGCAATGTGTGCAAACAGCTGAGGGGTGGGGGTCAAGGGGAGGGGGCCAAGCTCTGTTGGGTGCTGCACAGCAAGAAGCCAAGGAGCAATGGATGCAAAGTGGAGCAGAGAAGGTTTCAGCTCAAGAGGAGGAGAAACTTCTTTAGAATCCTAGAAGAGGCTGCCCAAAGAGGTTGTGGAGTCTCCTTCTCTGCAGACTTTCCAAACCCTCCTGGCTGCATTCCTGTGCAGACTGCCCTGGGTGATGCTGCCTTGGCAGGGAGGTTGGACTGGATGATCTCTGGAGGTCCCTTCCAATCTCTTAGGTTCTGTGATTCGGGTGCTGGCTTTGACAGGAAGAGTTGGCAATAATGGCCTTGTGGAGGTGAAAAGGCTGTGTGCCTTGGCAAGCTGTCTTTATCTAGCAGCACTGCTTGGCTACAGGACTCTTCTGCACAAAGGCTTTACACCAAGAGCAGCTTTCCCTTGCCCAGTGTCAAGCATGCACTGCTGGGCTATGTTCAGGTAGCCTTTGCTAAACAATATCATCCTGGATTTGCTCCCTGTGATCCCCTGCAGCAACGTGTAAATAAATCATGCCCCTCAAGGATCCAGCTCAGCTGCTTCCCCTGTGCTTTGCTGCCTTCCAAATCACTAATCCGTGCCCCCTTTTCTTAAAACCTGCCTTCAGTGAGTTTCCCATAGAACTGTCACCAGAAATTGATGAGTTTCTCTTCAGGAGCCACAGAGCATTGATGTGCAAAGGACAGGTAATACCATCCTGTCTCAGCACGGATTCTCTTGCCCAAGATACAAATACCATTTCATTTACCATTCACCTACTTCCAAGGTACTTTATTGAGTAGGCTAAATCCTTGCAGACTCCCAGATTGTCCACCTTGACATTTACTAATCTTATTCCAGCTTTGCTTTTGAGGCATATGTGCATCAGCTTAGAAATCATCACAGAACTTTAGCGGTGGGGAGGCACCTCCAGAGATCATCCAGCCCAACCCCCCTGCCAAGGCAGCATCACCCAGAGTAGTTCACACAGGAATGCAGCCAGGTGGGTTTTGAATGTCTGCAGAGAAGGAGACTCCACAACCTCTCTGGGCAGCCTGCTCCAGGGCTCTGCTACCCTCACTCTAAAGAAGTTTCTCCTCCTGTTGAGCTGAAACCTTCTCTGTTCCAGTTTTGCTCCTTGGCTTATTGCTGCTGATCACCAGAAAGAGCTTGGCCCCCTCCACTCAACACCCACCCCTCAGCTATTTGCACACATGGCTCAGATCCCCTCTCAGCCTTCTCTTCTCCAGACTAAACAGCCCCAGGGCTCTCAGGCTGTCTTCATAGAGGAGATGCTCAAGTCCCGCAGTCATCCTCATAGCTCTTCTGCAGCCAGCATAGTGAGTCACTGAAGGTGTCTGGTTCCTCCTTCAAGCAGAAATGGCAAAGGGTTAGTAGTGAAAAGGCTGTTTCAGTGCAAACACTGCAGTCCAGGTCGCACTTGTGGTTTTTTGTCTCCATTTTCTCCCATCTTCTTCCTTTCCTCTCTGTCTTCCTCTTCTGCCTCATCTCCCTCCTTTCCTCTCTATGTTCCTCTTCTGCCTCATCTCCCTCCTTTCTTCTCCATCTCCTATTTCTCCTCCATTTCCCTTTCTATCTCCTTCCTTTCCTCTCCATTTTCCCCTTTCCCCCCATCTTCTTCTTTTCCTCCCCATCTCCTTCCTTTCCCCCATCTTCCTCTTTTCTTTCCTATCTCTTGCCTTTTAAGAATCATAGAATCAACCAGGCTGGAAGAGACCTCCAAGATCATCCCACCCAACCTATCACCCAGGCAGCAGCACCACTGTATCTTTTCTACTCTATCTGTTCCTTTCTCACCCCCACTGCATTTCCCCCTTTTATTCCCCAAACCCAGAGCACCTGAGTGTTGTTGGAGTCTCCTCCCACCCCAGGTGTGACCAATTTGCCCTCCCTGCCCACTCCCCTTTTTGATCTGGGTTCTATTGGAGTCTCCTCCCACCCCAGGTGTGACCACTTTGCCCTCCCTGCCCTCTCCCCTTTATAAACAGCCCCAGGGAAGGCAGTAGCCTCAAGCTTGCCCATTTGGGCAGAGGGAGCCTCCTCCCATCGTGACTGGTGAGTCCCTGTGGTGTGCACTGGGTGTATGGTGGAGGTTCTCAAAGGCCGGGGGGCCTGGTTGGCCCCCCGGTTCCACACCAGTAGGTCAGGTCCAATGCTTGCTCTAACATCACCCATGGGTGCTGGTTGTATTTCGTTGCATAGCCTGAGCTTCTCCCTTCTAGCTGCTTCTTTTTGCCTACTTGCAAGACCAGGATGGAACTGAAATTCCAGATGCATGGAATGGGCCCTGGTAAGTCATGGCTGGTAATTTGCTATCAGCTTGGTCAAGGACAGCCAAATTGCTTCATTACACATCCCAGCTGCTCTCTAAAGACTTGGACAAACACAGATAACTGTAACTAATCCTCTGTGTTTATTCCCTGCGAGCAAAAGCCGAGGGGTTTCTGGAGCAGGGGAAACACCACAGCAGGACACGGAAAGCAGTTGCTGTTGACACAACGAGAGCTGCACGACGCTCGGATCTCCCCTGCAGCCCTCCTCGCTCTTCCGACCATGCCGAGAAGCCACAACTGGTGCGGAGTGCGCCGCTGGCAAAGGTCAGTTTCGTGGCTTGCTCCTGCAGTTCCAGGGCGCGGCCACTGGAGGGCATCCCCCGCAGGCGGCCGCGGCGCCGTCGGCGCGGTGGGGACTGCAGGGGCTGGCCGCCTGCCGAGGCGGGTCAGTGCCGGGGGCTGGGCATCCTCCCCGCTCCCGGCTGCGTGTCAGAAATCAGACACCCACGCACACGGTGCACAGGATTCACAGAATTAACCGGCTTGGAAAAGACCTCTAAGATCATCAGGCCCAGCCTAACGCCTTCTAATTCACTAAACCATGGCACCAGGTGCCTCAGCCAGCCTCCTTCAGCGACTCCACCACCTCCCTGGGCAGCCCATTCCAATGCCAACCACTCTTGCCGTCAAGAACTTCCTCCTAACATCCAGCCTAGACCTGCCCTGGCACAGCTTGAGGCTGTGTCCTCTTGTCCTGCCACTGGGTGCCTGGGAGCAGAGACCAACCCCACCTGGCTACAACCTCCTTTCAGGTAGTTGTAGACAGCAATGAGCTCTGCCCTGAGCCTCCTCTTCTCCAGGCTGCACACCCCCAGCTCCCTCAGCCTCTCCTCATATGGCTGAATGGGAATTCACAAGGCAGGAGTAAAGTGACAGCCCTGCTGGTTGTCAAGGAAGGGACAGCCTCTGCTCACTTGCACCCTGGGACAGGAGAAAAGGGAATGGATGTAAACTACAGCACAGGAAGTTCCACCTCAACATGAGCAACACCTTCTTTACTGTAAGGGTTCCAGAGCCCTGGCACAGGCTGCCCAGAGAGGCTGTGCAGTCTCCTTCACTGGAGCCTTTCCAGCCCTGTCTGGATGTATTTCTGTGCAACCTGTGCTAGATGATCTGATCCTGCTCTGACAGGGGGCTTGGCAGGAAGATCTCCAGAGGTGCCTTCCAACCCCTAACATCCTGAGATCCTTATGCTCTTAGCTGTGGAAGTGTCTTGCCCTCGCTTCTGGCTTCCTCAGTTGGCTGACTAGCTGGAGGGAAGGAGGAAGTCAGACAGTTTCCATAGCTCCATCCAGTTCTAAGCATGCCTGCTGGCCCTGTCTCCAGTGAGTGACTGTGTACTGGGGCTACCTTGAACACTGCCTTGAGTCCCATATCCCCAGCAGGCCAGTGCTGAGTAGCCACTGCTCCTCCTTACCTTGCCACAACAGCTTCTCTTTACTGGAGAATAAAATCTGATTGCAATCAGGAGAGACAAAGCTTTAGATGAGTCGGCACTTCCCTTCCTCCGGTGATTGCATTGCTCCAGGTGATGCCTTCTCTTAAAGTCATCACAGCAGCAATTTGTGGGAGCTGGGATCTGTGCTCCTCGCATCAAAACAAGAGGAGTTTTCACTGGAATGCTACCTGATTAGCATTAAAACGCTCTGCCGTTGCAACACAGACCTGCCTGCCTGCATCCTGTGGCATAACTTGGTCCACATCTCCAACAATCAGGTTGGAAAAGCCACTCAGGATCACCAAGTCCAACCCAGAGCCCTGCTCTACAAGGTGCATCCTAAACCGTAGCCCCAAGCACCACATCCAAATGACCTTCAAACACATCCAGGGTTGGTGACTCCACCACCTCCCTGGGCAGCTCATTCCATTTAAATTTTGTCAGCTTCACCTTTCCATCTGGGGCAGAAGCTGTGTTTCCTGAAGTTACAACAGCCAATCCATGCTTCACATCCTGCTTTCTCCACAGGAAAATGTCTTGTGAGAGGTGGGTGGTGATCTTTGGTTACAGAAACATCCAGGTTGGAAAAGCCCCTCAGGATCACCAACTCCAGCCCAGAACTCTACAAGGTGCATTCTAAACCACAGCCTCAAGCACCGCATCCAAACGACTTTCAAACACATCCAGGCTGGGTGACTCCACCACCTCCCTGGGCAGCTCATTCCAGTCTCTGACCACTCTCTCCCTGATAAAACTTTTTCTTAATGTCCAACCTAAACCTCCCCAGCCTCAGCTTGAGGCCATTCCCCTCTTGTGCTGTCTCTAGTTCCCTGTGAGAAGAGCCCAGCAGCAGCCTCTCCACAATGTCCTTTCATGTAGACAGCAATGAGGTCTCAACTTCCTCATACCAAACATCCCCAGCTCCATGCACCACCCAAATGCTGAAAGGATCTCCAGATTGAAGGGAGGTCTGTGGAGTGCCAAAGAAAGCCTTACTTGTGCAGTGGGTGAGGGAAGGCTCCCAGCTCTCATTCCTCTACTCAGGTGTAGAGGAGCCACGATGAACCCAGATGAATCCTCCTTCAACCCCACACTCTTAAAGGCTTTAAAACCCACAGAACCCAGCAGAAAAAGAGAGATCATAATAAATTGTGACTAAAAGATGAAGCAGAGGAAAAAAAATCCCTCCCTAACACACATGCACACAAAAGATGAAGGGGGGGGGAAAAAAAGGCAGCCTGATTCTATTAACCAAGTATTAACACCTCTGGCTAAAGAAACCCTGCAGGAAAAAAAGCCAAGAGAAGAGGAAGGATTAACATTTTCAATAAAGGGGAGCAGATATTGCAGTGCTAATCCAGCAGCACTCTCCACTGACAGGAGAAAGGAAAATAATGTTCTGGAGAGTGTGAAACAGAGCAGCAGGTTCACAGGCAAAGAGCTGGAGGTTGCTGCCAGCTGGTGACAAATAACCTGGTTAGAAATCATGGATTAGGGGGATGCTCTGTATGAAAGAGTAGCACTGCAAGAGGCCCCAGCAGCCATGCACCTGCCTCATCCAACCTGGTCTTGAGCACCTCCAGGGAGGTTGCGGAGCACAGAATCACCCAATGTGATCTTTGATTTGTGATTCTGTGCTCCACAACCTCCCTGGGCAACCTGTGCCAGTGTCTCACCACCCTCACCCTGTGATCTTTGATCATATTGGGTGTTTCTGTGCTCCACAACCTCCCTGGGCAACCTGTGCCAATGTCTCACCACCCTCACCCTGTGATCTTTGATCACATTGGATGATTCTGTGCTCCGCAACCTCCCTGGGCAACCTGTGCCAGTGTCTCACCACCCTCACCCTGTGATCTTTGATCACATTGGATGATTCTGTGCTCCACAACCTCCCTGGGCAACCTGTGCCAGTGTCTCACCACCCTCAACCTGTGATCTTTGATCACATTGGGTGATTCTGTGCTCCGCAACCTCCCTGGGCAACCTGTGCCAATGTCTCACCACCCTCACCCTGTGATCTTTGATCACATTGGATTATTCTGTGCTCCACAACCTCCCTGGGCAACCTGTGCCAGTGTCTCACCACCCTCAACCTGTGATCTTTGATCACATTGGATTATTCTGTGCTCCGCAACCTCCCTGGGCAACCTGTGCCAGTGTCTCACCACCCTCAACCTGTGATCTTTGATCACATTGGGTGTTTCTGTGCTCCACAACCTCCCTGGGCAACCTGTGCCAGTGTCTCACCACCCTCAACCTGTAATCTTTGATCACATTGGGTGATTCTGTGCTCCACAACCTCCCTGGGCAACCTCTGCCAGTGTCTCACCACCCTCACTGCAAACATCTTCTTCCTAACATCCAGTTTCAATCCCCCCCCCCCGCCCCAGTTTAAACCCATTCCTCCTCATCCTCTCATTACAAGACCTTGTCCATAGTCCTTCCTGTAGCAAATCCTTGCCCTGAAGCAGGCATTGAGTGAATTGACATTCATGTTGTACAACAGAGGCACTGTTTTTGCCCGTGCCTAAAAGCTGTTTTTCTTTGAGGAAGCTGCAGATAGACATGGTATTACCTTCCTCCAAACATACAGGCTTCTGGAGGGAGAAAAATGATCCCCTCTTGAGACTGCCAGGGCATTTAAGTAGGCAGAATTTAATTACTGACAGCCTATTAGGGTGTTCTCAGAGCTTCTTGGAACAAGAACGAGGCAGTAGCAGGACCAGGAGTGCAGACGACTCAACATGTTTACTCAGAGGGCTCCTTCCCAAGTTTGCTGAATCATGAACAGCTCTGGAGATCCTCTCCCTGGTGCTGGTTTCAGCCTGTGCTGCTTTAGGGTACAGTGCTCAGCTTTAAAACGTATTTTGTTTCAGCTGGGCATAGAATCAGTCAGGATTGGAAGGGACCACAAGGATCATCTAGTTCCAACCCCCCTGCCATGCCTAGGGACACATCTTCATCAATTTACATCTTACATCAGTTTAGTATCTTACATCAATTTACATCTTGCATCAATTTACATCTTACATCAGTTTAGCATCTTACATCAATTTACATCTTGCATCAATTTAGCATCTTACATCAGTTTAGCATCTTACCTCAATTTACATCTTACATCAATTTAGCATCTTACATCAGTTTAGCATCTTACCTCAATTTACATCTTGCATCAGTTTAGCATCTTACCTCCATTTTTTATCTTTCTTATATAGAAGTGTGGGCAGCAGGTTGAGGGAGGTGATTCTCTCCCTCTACTCTGCTCTGGTCAGATCCCTCCTGGAGTACTGCATCCAGTTCTGGAGACCTCCAAGATCATCCAGTCCAACCTTGCACCCAGCCCTGTCCAACCAACTAGATCGTGGCACCGAGTGCCTCAGCCAGGCTTTGCTTGAACACCTCCAGGGATGGTGACTCCACCACCTCCCTGGGCAGCCCATTCCAATGCCAATCACTCTCTCTGACAACAACTTCCCCCTAACATCCAGCCTAGACCTCCCCTGGCACAACTTGAGACTGTGTCCCCTTGTTCTGTTGCTGGTTGCCTGGCAGCAGAGCCCAACCCCACCTGGCTGCAGCCTTCTTCCAGGTAGTTGTAGAGAGCAATGAGCTCTGCCCTGAGCCTCCTCTGCTGCAGGCCACAGGTACAGGTGCATGGAGTCCACAAAATCTCATCCCTGCATTCTGTGAAAGATGCAAGCCTGAGGTTTCTCTGAAGCTTCCTCAGGGGCCCTTCAGTTCACAGGAACACTGTTACCAAGAGATTAAATGAATTAAAAATTGATGATTGTTCTGTACTGCATGTCTTGCAGTCAAGGATATTTAAACAGATAGCAGGGAGGCTGGAGGGAAGATCATTTGCCAGAGTATTTTTTCTCCCTTCTTGGCTTTAAATAATAAGTTTCATGGGGGCAGGAAGGATGACAGAGGAGGATGGGGCAGGGTGGGGGTGGGGGGTTGTGGAAATCTGCTGGTTCTGGGTAAGGAAATTCCTCTTATAAATGCAATGTTGAGAACAGAAGAGACTGCTCTGTGAGAGGCACAGCACAGAAGCTGCCCAGACAGAAATCAGAGGGTTTCAGATTGATGTAATGTGAAGCCAAAGCCTGCCCTGGCAGGGCTGGGCACTGGTGGGTGCTGCTACCAAGGGGGCTCCTCTGTGTCAGATCTCTGCACCTTCTTATAGGTTGGACTCAATGATCTCGAATTCCAACCTGGTTAATTCTGTGATTCTGAGGGCAAAGAGGATCACAGCCTAGTGCCATGGTGGTGCCTTCTCTGGACTGCAGCAAGAGCAGTGTGGCCAGCAGGGCAAGGGAAGTGATTCCCTCTCTATACTCTGCTCTCCTGGGACCCCACCTGGAGTCCTGTGTGCAGTTCTGGAGCCCCCAGCACAAGCAGGACATGGAAGTGTTGGAGCCAGTGCAGAGGAGGCCACCAAGATGCTGAAAGGGCTGCAGCAGCTCTGCTCTGAGCACAGGCTGAGAGAGTTGGGGCTGTGCAGCCTGGAGAAGAGAAGGCTTTGAGGAGACCTTGCAGTGGCCTTCCAGAAGGGGGCTACAGGAAGGCTGGGGAGGGACTACTGACAAGGTCTTGTAATGCCAGGATGAGGAGGAATGGGTTTAAAGTGGCAGAGAGGAGATTTAAACTGGATGTTAGGAAGACTCCACAACCTCCCTGGACATGTTCAAGGACATTTGCAAGCCATATAGCAGGTCCAGGTCTGCTCCTGAATGTATTTCCCCTTCTAGATTTCCTCCTGAATGTATTTCCCCTTCTAGTTTTCCTCCTTAATTTCTTTTCCCTTCTAGTTTTCCACCTGAATTTATTTTCCCTTCAGGTTTTCCACCTGAATTTATTTTCCCTTCAGGTTTTCCTCCTGAATTTATTTTCCCTTCTATTTTTCCTCCTGAATCTATTTTCCCCTTCTAGTTTTCCTCCTGAATGTATTTCCTCTTCTAGTTTTCCTCCTTAGTTTCTTTCCCCTTCTATTTTTTTCTCCTGAATTTCTTTTCTCTTCAGGTTTTCCTCCTGAATTTCCTTTCCCTTCCAGTTTTCCTCCTGAATTCATCTCCCTTTCTGTTTCTCCTGCATGACCCAGCTTCCTTTGGAGAAGAATGGGGAAGGGCAGTCTGAAGCAGAAGGGTTTGACTGCTGTGGCTACAAGCTGGCTGAACGTCTCTGTCCTGTGGGGTCTCCTCTCTGTCTCGCCAAGGTGAGTTCCCATGTATTTTTAATGGGCAACTTATTACCAATCAAGCCTCTGTTCTTGGGCTGGATGCTCTGCACTTTTCCATCAGGCTGGGTCTCCTGGGGAGATCAGCTCATTACGGCGTCAACTGTCCCTGCCCTTTGCAGAGAGCCTCACCAAGGTCATATCAGGAGGTGATGGATAAAGGCAAGATTTAACCCTTGACCTTGACTTTCCTGGTGTTGAGTGCTAATAAATCTACATTTAGGGGTAGGGCTTTCCTCCCAGCTGCTCTTTGTTTGGGAGAGGGGATGACAGGCTGAGGCACAACAGGTTGCATTGCCTAGGGCAGTGCTTGGGAAGGTGCTTTACCCTGCCCTCACCACACAGGGAGACTTCTTTCTGGAGTCATGGAGCCCTGGCACAGGCTGCCCAGAGAGGTTGTGGAGTGTCTTCCAAGGACTTCCAAGCCCTGTCTGGATATGTTCCTGTGTGACCTGTGCTCGATTATATGGTCCTGCTTTATTTGGGGTGCGTTAAAAGGAGTGTGGCCAGCAGATCAAGGGAGCTTCTCCTCCACCTCTACTCTCTGCCCTGGCAAGACCCCTTCTTGAGTACTGTGTTCAGTCTGGGGCTCCCCAGTTTGAGAGGGACAGGGATCTGCTGGAGAGAGTCCAGTAGAGGGCTACAAGGATGATGAAGGGACTGGAGCACTGCCTGGTGAGGAGAGGCTGAGGGACCTGGAGCTGCTTAGTCTGGAGAAGAGAAAACTGAGAGGGGATTGAATCAATGTCTATAACTGTCTGAGGGCTGGGGGTCAGGAATGGGGGGAACAGGCTCTGCTCACTGCTCCCTGGGATAGCACAAGCAGCAATGGATGGAAGCTGCAGCACAGAAGGTTCCAGCTCAACACAAGGGGGAACTTCTTGAGTGTAAGGGCCCCAGAGCCCTGGCACAGGCTGCCCAGAGAGGCTGTGGAGTCTCCTTCTCTGGAGCCTTTCCAGGCCTGTCTGGATGTGTTCCTGTGTGACCTGAGCTAGATTGTGTGGTCCTGCTTTGGCAGGGGAGTTGGTCTGGACAATCTCCTTGGGTCCCTTCCAACCCCTAACATCCTGTGAGCCTGCTGTGGCAGGGGGTTGGACCTGAAGATCTCCAGAGGCCTCTCCCCATCCCTAACATCCTGTGATCCTGTCAGAAGGACTTGGGCATCTGGCAAAGCTCAAGTCACACAGTGGGCTGAGACACTTCGGGTGCACTTATGTCACTGTCTCTAGTGGTTAAAACGGGGTCCCCTCTCTGTCACTCACAGAGAACCAGAAGGGGGAAAGAAGTCCTTTGAAAAGCATTCACAAAACACAGAGATACACTTCAGGAGCAACCTTCAGCTTCCCCATCCTACTCAGCAGCTTTTAGCCAGCTGACCAGAAAGCCCTTCCCAAGGCTGTTCTCTTTATGTCCAAGAAGGTGCAACCCCATGAGGGAGAGGCCTCTCCTCTTGTTTGTCTTTCTTCCTCTATTCCTTTGATTAATTTTCTCCAAATGCTCACTCTTTGCTTCCCTCCCCACGTTGTCCATTCTCATGCCCCCTCCCTCATCTGTCTTTAGAGAAGAGCAGTTCCTCACTCCATCCTCTGCAGCATTTTTCCTGAGGAGATGGGATGCTGCTGGCTCTCAGCTTTCCCAGTGCTGAAAAGGGCCATTTGGGGCACACTTCAAGACATACTGCAGAATGAGCACATGAATGTCCCAGGCTGGTGCAGCATGCTTCCAAACACTTTGTTGCCTCTGCTGATGAAAAGCAGTGCCCTAAAACTTCCAGTGCGTGAAGGCTGACTGTGGTCAGTGAGGTGGCAAAAATAGCTCCTGCATCGAGCTCCTCTCAATGACTCTGGGCACTTTGCTGCTGTCATCTTCTAGGGAAGTTAAATTGCTTTGTTCCCTGTGTCCAATTAGCTCTGTAATCAACTCAGCAGAACGTGGAGCAGGAGTGTGCTGAGATCTGGTGCATCCGCTTTGCCAGAGGATACCTTCAGATAGATCTCCAGTTAGGGTAAGGACCCATGAGGGGGTTTCAGAACAGAGGGCAGAGATCCTCCTTGCAGCCCGTGGTGGGCTCCACGCTGGTGGATGCATCTCTGGGCAACCTGCTCTAGTTGAGGGTGTCTCTGCTTATTGCAGCAGTGGTCTGATTAGATGACCTTTAGAGGTCCCTTCCAACCCAAACCATTCTGTGATTCAATGATCAGATGTGGAGGCTTTGCAGAGCTGGGGGTGGGAGGTGGTTTCTGCACGCTGGAGGAGAAATGCCAAGCCCCAAAATCATAGAATCAGCCAGGTTGGAAGAGACCTCCAAGATCATGCAGTCTAATCTAAGCACCCAGCACTATCCAATCATAGAATCAACCAGGTTGGAAGAGACCTCTAAGCTCATCCAGTCCAACCTAGCACCCAGCCCTGTCCAATCATAGAATCAAGCAGGTTGGAAGAGACCTCCAAGCTCACCCAAGCCAACCTAGCACCCAGCCCTGGCCAATCAACCAGACCATGGCACTAAGTGCCTCATCCAGGCTTTGCTTCAACACCTCCAGGGATGGCAACTCCACCACCTCCCTGGGCAGCCCATTCCAGTGCCAATCACTCACTCTGGAAGAACAAATTCATGATAAAAGGCTTAATTTATAATTTCATGTGGACATTCAAGGTTGCTGTTAGGAAAAGCAGCCAGCAGTAGTGCCAGAAGGTGAGCTCCAGAAGCAGCAGGGCTAGCAGGTAAGAGCAACTGCCTCAAATATTCTCCCCTCTCGAGCTTCCTGCTTGGCCAGGCTTTGTCCTGCCACTCTGCAATTTGTTTGAACTCATTTCTTACCCCAAGCACATTCAGCTGCTTCTTTCTGGTTCTCCATAGGAGAAATAGCTGCAGTGAAACCTTTATCCCTTCTAAATCTCACAGTTTGTGAGAGGGAGAGTTCACAGCCCTGCAGCTAACCAGAAGAGCACTTTGGAGAAGTGAGACCTTTCTTCGCAGCTGTTTCGCGGCAGGCACAAGCCCAGCATCAGCCTCCATGGTTAGCCAAGGTGATAACTGATGTCAGAGATGTTCAGCATGACACAACTCTTGCATCTAGGGCAGGCTCTTGGAGCTGTCACTGGCCTCATCCTGCTCTCTCTTTGCATAGCTCTTTCTGACAGATGCCTGTCTGCTCCTTGGATGAGTTCTCTCAAGCCCTGGCATAGTTTCCAGAGATCAAACCAGAAGCTACACCAGCAGGTCAGCAATCCGTGAAGTGGAGAAGCAAGAAGGGCCAAGAAGGAAATGGAAATATAATTACCTTCCTCCAGTGAGGCAACCCAAACAGCAGTTGTGTTTTTCACAGCTCTCAGAGTAATCTGTAGAGGAAGAAGGCATAAATGAAGACAGAGTGGGAATAAACAGAACAAGAGTGGCCTTTCAATGGCAGACAACATAAACCCATACCATTAGCTCTTGAGGCACTGTCAGCCCAGATGGGCACTGTGATGGTTGTGTGATACTGCCAGCAAAGGCTCAGCCAGCTCAAGTATGTGGTCATGCTTTTGGCTGAGCAGGAAGCTTTCATTTTTCATTCTGCTTCTTCATGAATTCTTCTGCCTGCTTTGCAAGCAGGACGTCTTTTTCTTCTGTGTCCCTTCATATCTGTCTCCTATTTCCCCTTTTACCAATCTAGAACTGTGCTGTGGGTGTTAAAATTGAGGTGCATGGGGTCCTGTGGCAATACTGACCCACTACTGACATGCTGAGTAGTATGGCAGGCTTTTGGGAGGTGAGAGAATCCACATCATGGCACATCTCTGGTGCTGAGGATCCACATCATGGCACATCTCTGGTGCTGAGGATCCACATCTCTGGTGCTGAGGATCCACATCATGACACATCTCTGGTGCTGAGGATCCACATCATGGCACATCTCTGGTGCTGAGGATCCACATCATGGCACATCTCTAGTGCTGAGGATCCACATCATGGCACATCTCTAGTGCTGAGGATCCACATCATGGCACATCTCTGGTGCTGAGGATCCACATCATGACACATCTCTGGTGCTGAGGATCTGCATCAAGGCACATCTCTAGTGCTGAGGATCCACATCTCTGGTGCTGAGGATCCACATCATGGCACATCTCTAGTGCTGAGGATCCACATCTTTGGTGCTGAGGATCCACATCATGACACATCTCTGGTGCTGAGGATCTGCATCATGGCACATCTCTGGTGCTGAAGATCCACATCTCTGGTGCTGAGGATCCACATCTCTGGTGCTGAGGATACACATTTCTAGTGCTGAGGATCCACATCAGGGCACATCTCTGGTGCTGAGGACCCATATCATTGCATGTCTCTAGTCTCCCTTCTACTGTGATGGGACATGGAGCAGATGACATCAGCTTAGGAGCAGGAGGTGATTCCTTTCCATGTCAGAGCACGAGGCTTGATGGATTTGTCTCCATCAGGGAACTTCCTGTTAGCTACAAGTTGTTCAGTCTGGAGAAGAGAAGGCTCCAAGGAGACCTTATTGTGGCCTTCCAGTATCTGAAGGGGGCTACAGGAAAGCTGGGGAGGGACTTCTTAGGGTGTCAGGTAGTGATAGGACTGGGAGGGAATGGAGCAAAACAGAAGTGGGTAGATTCAGATTAGATGTTAGGAAAAAGTTCTTAACTTCATGCATGAAGGTGGTGAGAGACTGGCACAGGCTGCCCAGAGAGGTGGTGGAAGCCTCATCCCTGGATGTTTTTAAGGCCAGGCTGGCTGTGGCTGTGGGCAATTTGCTCTAGTGTGAGGTGCCCCTGCCCATGGCAGAGGGGTTGGAACTGGATGATCCTTGAGGCCCCTTCCAGCCCTGACACTTGAATGCTTCTATGATCCTGTGTGATACAGGTCTCCTGGTGAATGACAAGCAGTGTGAGCCTACTGCAGCAACAGAAGGCAAGTGGAATAGCTGTTTTTAATGCCCATGGGGCACCCTTTGTCCAGATAACTCCTTTACCCTCTCCTTACATCGCTGCTCTTTAAGATTCAGAAGTTGCCATGCGCCCTCAGCATGGCTGCAGGAGGGGGAGAAATAAACAGGTTTGCTTCTCTCCCCTAACCACACTGAAGCAAAAAAAAAACCCCAAACCCAACCAAACAAACCCAAAGCTTTGCACCTTTTGCAAACAGAGTTTAATGTTTTGCTCCTTGTAGCCTGCCAAGTAGAAACCTTTACAGGAAAATGATGCAGGCATAAGCTAGAGCGAGGGAGCTGCCTCTGTCTCCCAGGTCAGGGAGAGGTCAGTGCACATTAAATGAGTATTGCTGCTGCTTCTGTCAGAACGAGGCCTGAGCAGTTCAAAGCCAGGCTGCATCAGCTGTGCCCGAAAATCATTTGCAGTGCTGCTTCCTGAGCAGCAGATTGGCTTCCCATTACACAGGCTAATGAGAAAGTGTCACAAGTGGTCTTGGTAATAATGTTGCAGCAGAAGCTTCTTGTGCCTTTCCCCCCCCCACACCCTTCCATTCCCTGCACACTTGGAGAGAGAAAGAGAGAGAAAGAGAGAGAGAGAAAGAGAGAGAAAGAGAGAGAAAGAGAGAGAGAGAAAGAGAGAGAAAGAGAGAGAGAGAAAGAGAGAGAGAGAGAAAGAGAGAAAGAAAGAGAGAAAGAGAGAAAGAAAGAGAGAAAGAGAGAAAGAAAGAGAGAAAGAGAGAAAGAAAGAGAGAAAGAGAGAATGAGAGAAAGAGAGAGAAAGAGAGAAAGAGAGAAAGAGAGAAAGAGAGAAAGAGAGAAAGAGAGAAAGAGAGAAAGAAAGAGAGAAAGAAAGAAAGAAAGAAAGAAAGAAAGAAAGAAAGAAAGAAAGAAAGAAAGAAAGAAAGAAAGAAAGAAAGAAAGAAAGAAAGAAAGAAAGAAAGAAAGAAAGAAAGAAAGAAAGAAAGAAAGAAAGAAAGAAAGAAAGAAAGAAAGAAAGAAAGAAAGAAAGAAAGAAAGAAAGAAAGAAAGAAAGAAAAGAAAGGAAGGAAGGAAGGAAGGAAGGAAGGAAGGAAGGAAGGAAGGAAGGAAGGAAGGAAGGAAGGAAGGAAGGAAGGAAGGAAGGAAGGAAGGAAGGAAGGAAGGAAGGAAGGAAGGAAGGAAGGAAGGGAGGGAGGGAGGGAGGGAGGGGAAGGAAGGAAAAATAAATCTATTGGACAGGGCTGGGTGACAGTTTGTACTGGATGATCTTGGAAGCCTCCTACAACCTGGTTGATTCTATGATATATAGATGTATATGTTCAAAGAACTGGTTCTTTTCCATCCTCAGCCTCAAAGAACTGAGCCTGGAAAGCAAAGCAGTGGGATCAAGAGAACTGGAAGCTAGAGGCTCATGTGCTTACATCTCTACCCAGCTGCTGCTGCACTAAAGCCCTCAGCACAGCAGAGCAGTACGCTGCACATCTCTGGCACTATCAGGATTTGCCAGGTAAAAGCATCAGGTTTTGAGACTTAACCTTTCTTTGCAACATTGCTATCCCACCTCTCCCTGGACTTTTCCCTAGCCTTGCACCCAGCTGCCAACAGTAGAGCAGAAAGTAGCCTCTGATCCCTCCAATCTCATGCCACACTGAAGCAAAGACTCTGAGTAAGGACAGAAAATATGCTGGCCACAGACTGGAGTTTAGCACAGAGCCTCCTGGGTCAGAGGGAAAGTCTCTGGCAGGAGTGCAGCAGTGTGGGGAACTCTTTCTGGGCTGATGTGGCAACAGTGGTGCTAAGCTGCTACTTTGCAAACTCTCCTTGGCCATGCAGTTGGGTGGCTGAGGGGGCAGCACAATGCCCCCTACCCTTTAAGCCACTCTTGTTTCCAATGCAGCTCCAGGGGGAATCACAGAATCACAGAACTTTAGAGGTTGGAGATCATCCAGTCCAACCTCCCTGCCAAGGCAGCATCACCCAGGGCACTCTGCCCTGCTCTGGACATATCCCATCACGTCCATATCCTTCTTGTTCTAGTGGCTCCAGAACTGGATGCAGTACTCCAGGTGGAATCTCATCAGAGTGGAGTAGAGGAGCAGAATCACATCATATCATATCTTGGTGTGATTTGTTTGGCTCAGGAAACCACTGGAAGTTAAATAAGGGCTGGTGGAAAGGGCTTCCTTTCCCAGGACTCAGTGGATAAAGGGAAGGTTGTTTTCCAGCCCTTCTGCTTGATCTGCTTCATCCACTTCACCTGAATTTTCCCTACTGATTAGATTTACTCACCTTGGAGTTATGATCTGTGTGTTTTATATGTTTGATTAAGATCTAAGCAAGATTAGATATATGTTTGATTAAGATCTTATTAAGTCTGGAGTACTCTGGTGACTTCCATGTGATGGATTCAGCTGGGGATCAGGAGGTCTGCCTCAAGCTTCTTGTCTGTGTTGGGCACACATATACTGGAAAGAGAGGTGTAGGAGGTGGTGGCTGCTGAAAGGTCTGGAGAAAAAGGTCTTATGAGCAGCTTCTGAGGGACTTTGTGTTGTTTAGCCTGGAGAAGTGGAGGCTATGGGGAGACCTTATTGCTCTCTACAACTACCTGAAAGGAAGCTGTAGTGAAGTAGGTGTTAGGACTCCTCTCCCAAGGAACTAACAATAGGATGAGAGGAAAGGGCCTCGAGTTGTGCCAGGGGAGGTTTAAGTAATAATATGAAAGAACTTATTGCTGCAAGAGTGGCCAGGGACTGGAACAGGCTGCCCAGGGAGGTGGTGGAGGCACCATCCCTCAAGGTGTTCAAAAAATGGGTAGACATGGCACTTCAGGGCGTGGTTTGATGTCCTTGGTGGTGTTGGGTTGATGGTTGGACCTGAGGATCTTAGAGCTCTTTTCCAACCTTTGTTTTCATGCAGAGAACACCCCCAGGTACTCTGCACTACTGTCCCACTTCAGGGCCACAAGCATACCCAGGACTGGGGGACAGAAGTGACTATGGTTTTGTTTGAGGGGGACCTAGGATCCCTCAAACCACCACACCTGTGTATGCTCACAGGGCTCCAGGGCAGCTCAAAGGCTTAGGTCCTGAATATCATCCTGGATCACTGCTGTAGTGCCATCTAAATGTCTCACCTGGGCATCTTCTCTGTGGTGTCACAGCTCAGTGACTCACTGGTTCCCAGCCAGATCTCACCCTGATGAGGTGCCAGAAACTTTCACAGAGTCACAGAACCACAGAATGCCAGGGGCTGGAAGGGACCTTGAAAGCTCATCCAGTCCAACCCCCCTGCCAGAGCAGCATCGCCCAGAGCAGATCACACAGGAACACATCCAGGCAGCTCTGGAACATCTTCAGAGAGGGAGACTCCACAGTTCCCCTGGGCAGCCTCTGCCAGGCTTCTGTCACCCTCACAGTGATAAAATTTCTCCTCCTGTTTCCATGGAACTTCCTCTGCCTCAGCTTCCACCCAGTGCCCCTTGTCCTGGCATCAGGCAGCAGAGCCTGGCCCCATCCTCTTGGCACTCACTCTACACATCTTTATATAACCATCCATGAGGTCCTCCCTCAGCCTCCTCTCCTCCAAGCAGCACAGCCCCAGCTCCCTCAGGCTCTCCTTATAAAAGAGATGTTCCATTCCCTTCCTCCAGCCAATACTGAAGTAAACTCTGGGCCTGTGCACCAATTTGACTGCAACTTTGAAGCGAGTCATCGATTCTGAGCCCAGGAAGTTCAACTGGAGCATCCTTCATGTTTAATTCTCATCAGAAGCCACAGTGCAGGCTGTGATAAATTGCAGCTTGCAGATGGAAATAACAAAAAGGGTCAAAGACCACAAAGGTGCATTTTTATCTCTGTGCACCTGCTTTTTTTTTTCTGTGTATGCCTGCTTTTGACTCCCCAAAGCAGCTTCTGCCTTCAGGTACCACAGAGATCAGGCTCTCTTTTCTAGAAGAGGGGGTGGCTATTATAGAACTAGAAGGTTACTAAGGAAATGGAGATTTATAGGAGAGTTTTCTTGGGCATTGGTAAAAAGTTTGCCTTAATTGGCTGTGAGAGCTATTTCAGAAGCAGGCCAAGCTCACAGCCTAAGACTGGCACCGGTTGCTTCTCCTCCCTGCAACAGATAATTGTACTGCAGCTTGATGAGAACTCAAAAGATGGGAAAAAGGGACAGGAAGGAAGGAAGTCAAAGACCAGAATGAAGTGAGTGTCATTGATTGCTGTCTACATCTACCTGAAGGGAGGCTGTAGCCAAGTGGGTCTCTTCTGCCAGGCAAGCAGCAACAGAACAAGGGGACACAGTCTCAAGTTGTGCCAGGGCAGGTCTAGGCTGGATGTTAGGAGGAAGTTGTTGGCAGAGAGAGTGATTGGCTTTGGAATGGGCTGCCCAGGGAGGTGGTGGAGTCGCTGTGCCTGGAGGTGTTGAAGCCAAGCCTGGCTGAGGCACTTAGTGCCATGGTCTGGTTGGTTGGCCAGGGCTGGGTGCTAGGTTGGTCTGGCTGAGCTTGGAGGTCTCTTCCAACCTGCTTGATTCTATGATTGTATGACTGGATAGGCCTGGGTGCTAGTTTGGATTGGCTGATCTTGGAGGTCTCTTCCAACCTGGTTGATTCTATGATCCATTTTTAGCAGTGTTTTCCAACTGAAGCAGTTGAGTGACTCCATTATCCTATGATTAGGGTGATTCAGGCTTTAGAAGACACTACACAGGAGTTCTACACATTATACACATTTTACATCTAACTGTAATTAGAGAAGGATGTTTTCCCCTTTCTATTAGACTTCAAGAATGAAGTGAGTGACACTGATGATCCATTTTAGAGGTATTTTCCAGCTGAAACAATTCTGTGATTCTATTATTCTATGATTAGAGCCATTGGGGGTTTAGAAGACATTAATATGTGGGAGTTCTATGTATTAATACACATTCTACATCTAATTCTGATCAGAGAAGGATGTTTCCCCCTTTCTATTAGATTTCCACGGGTTGGATGGGTGGGCAGAGGCCAATGGGATGAGATTTAATGAGGTCAAGTGCAGGGTTCTGCACTTTGGCCACAACAACCCCAAGCAGCACTACAGGCTGGGGACAGAATGGCTGAGAACAGCCAGGTAGAAGGGGACCAAGGGGTACTGGTAGATAGTAGCTGAACATGAGGCAGCAGTGTGCCCAGGAGAGCCAATGGCATCCTGGCCTGGCTCAAGAACAGTGTGGCCAGCAGGACAAGGGAAGTTATTCTTCCCCTGTACTCAGCACTGCTCAGGCCACACCTTGAGCTTCGTATCCAGTTCTGGGCTCCTTAATTCAAGAGAGATGTTGACTTGGAGGTCTCTTCTAACCTGGTTGATTCTATGATTCAAGAAGACAGCCAGACTGTGAGTGCTGGTGCCTGACTTCTCACAGGATTGTGTGAGGCTGGGTTAACCAAGAGACCCATGAAACTGGGGGCTAGCATCTGGGAGGCAGCCCTTCAACTAGTCTGGGCTACTATGGCACTCAACCTGCCACCCATAACAAAGCCCCAGGACTAACAGTCGGTTGGACTGGATGATCTTGGAGGTCTCTTCCATCCAGGTTGATTCTCTGACAAGTCATAGTGAGGAGCATCACTGTGTTTTAAGCTGCAAAAGCACCAAGCATGAATAATAAGGAAGGGAGAAAAGGGAGTAGCCTTTCAGGGCATCACACCGCTTATGGGTTAAATCCCTCTCTGTGGTCTCCTTGGCATTTAAACTTCCCCCAGCAAAAGAATAGGGAGGCATAACAGCTCAGGAAGAGAAAATATTTCAGCCCCTGGGTTTTGCCTGCTCTGTGTCATTTCCATTAAACAGAAACTGTCCTTAACAGGCATCCTCAAGAGGAAACTATTGAGTGGGGGCGAGCGAGCCGAGACCTCAGTGGCTTGCCTTCTGCTGCCTCCTCTCTTTCAACAGTGCAGATGTTAGTTTCCAGTCGGGTTTAGGAGAGACTCCCTACTGTTTGGAGGGATGTTGAGAAGATTAAGGGATTAAACAGAAAGGGCTCTGTTGCAAGAATTTCTCTTCCAGCTGGTGCTCAAGGAGGGTAGAAAGTTTCCCGAGCTGGGTTGTGCGCGCAGATGCGTTTGGCTCCTCTGATTCATTTAGCCTTAATGTGGTGTCAGGTTTTTCCCCCCCCCCCCTTGGAGAAAACGAGAGTGAGATCATGCCACACGCTGTCTGTCTTGAAAGGAAAGCAGCAGAGACAGCTGAAGACCTCAAATTGTTTTTTCTCAGGGTTTTTTAGATCAGCCTCGTGACCTTTCCTCCTTTCCCCATGTAGTTTTAACTTCGTTCTTGGGGGCTCACCGCAATTACAAGTCTGGGGCTGGATAGAGTAGGTGGGCTGTGAATGTTCTCTGCCTTCAGCTGGCTTAAGCCCTGCCTTTCAAGTTGTTTTACACAAGAAGACGTTCAGCTGCCACTGATCTTCGTTCTCTTTCTCTGGGTTTCTTTAGAGTACAAAGGTGAACAGCTCCAGCCCATCCCGAGCCCATTGAAGTGCAGTGGTCCGCAGGGGTTAGAGTGCTTCTTTCTTAGGGTCTATTTGGGGAGAGGCAGAGAGTTTGGTGTGGAAGGCTGGATGGGCTGGGGAGAGAGAGCTGCAGCTGGCCTCCAATAGAATCATACAGAATCATAGAAACAACCAATTTGGAATAGACCTCCAAGCTCAGCCAGCCCAACCTAGCACCCAGCCCTGGCCAATCAACCAGACCATGGCATTAAGTGCCCCAGCCAGGCTTGGCTTCAACACTTCCAGACACGGTGACTCCACCACCTCCCTGGGCAGCCCATTCCAATGCCAATCACTCTCTCTGCCAACAACTTCCTCCTAACATGCAGCCTAGACCTGCCCTGGCACAACTTGAGACTGTGTCCCCTTGTTCTGTTGCTGGTTGCCTGGCAGAAGAACATGGAGCAAGCCCTCTGCACAGCTAAGAAGGGTAGAGGAACAAACCACGAGCTGGGCTAACTGAGCCTTGTCACATGCAAAGCTGTGCATTGTCACCTGCTTTTTCACAGAACCACACAATTTCTTAGATGGGAAAAGATCTTCAAGCTCATCAAGTCCAATCATTAGTTTCACACTGCCAAGTCCCTGACTAAACCAAATCCCTCAGCACAACATCTCATCAGTATGAATCGCTATGGTTGGAAAGGACCACCAGCATCATCCAGTCCAACCTTCATCCCAGCATCCTTCATCACCAACACAGCATTTTCTCTTTCTCCCTTCTCTCCCCCTAGTCTTTTCTCTCTCTGCTTTGTTGTGCACTAATTCCACCATGTTCTCATTCCATCCAGTTCTGGAGCCCTTACTACAAGAAGGATGTGGAGGTGCTGGAGAGTGTCCAGAGAACAGCTATGAGGATGCTCAGAGGGCTGCAGCAGCTCTGCTGTGAGGGCAGAATGAAAGAGTTGGGGCCATGCAGTCTGGAGAAGAGGAGGCTCCCAGGGCACCTTCTTGTGGCCTTCCAGGATCTGAAGTGGGCTACAACATAGTTGGGGAGGGACTTTTTAGGCTGTCAGGGAGTGACAGGACTGAGGGGAATGGAGCAAAGCTGGAGGTGGGGAGAGTCAGGCTGGAGGTGAGGAGGAAGTTGTTGAGCAGGAGAGTGGTGAGAGGCTGGAATGGGTTGCCCAGGGAGGTGGTTGAGGCCCCATGGCTGGAGGTGTTTCAGGCCAGGCTGGATGAGGGTAGGGTGTCCCTGGGCATGGCAGGGTGGTTGGCACTGGCTGCTCCTTGTGGTCCCTTCCAACCCTGACTGATTCTATGGTTCTGGATTTATCTGTTTCACTTCCTTCCACTTAGTTTTTTCCCCACAGGGAGTGCTGAAGGAGGCCTGGTAAGAACATTGCCCTCTTGCCCTGGCCTCAGTTTAAACACAGTTAACACTGTAGACACACCATTAACCTAATCAGCCTTCACTCCCTCCTTCCCCTAGCAGATTCACATTCTCCCTATGGTTGTTTTTTTTCCCTCCTAAACCTGATTTTTGGGGATAGGAGCCATCAGCATTGCAAAGTTTGCCTGCAAACAAGACAAAATGAGTTCTCATCCCTTCTAAGTGCCTTGAAGAAGGGCTGCAAGGGCTGCTGCTGTCTGCTCAATTACTTCTATGATTGCTGGGGCAGAAGTCAGGATTCTCTGGACAAATCTCTCATCCTTTATAGTCATTTACCCTTTATTCCATAATTGACATCATCAGCACAGTCCTTCCTCTCTATTTTCCTCGTAACCACAACAAAGCCCTTAGAAATCCAAGATCATGGAACTCAAACTAGGCATGACTTAAACTGAGGAAAGGAAGGAAATCCACAGCTCTCCCACTGCACCTTCATGGGAGATGCTTTTTTGCTTGGTTGGTTTGTTGTTGTCCAGCTTCCCTCCATTCCCCCCAGTCCTGGCACTCCCTGACAGCCTAAAAAGTCCTTCCCCAGCTTTTTTGTAGCCCCCTTCAGATCCTGGAAGGCCACAAGAAGGTCTTCTGAGCACCTTCTCTTCTCCAGACTGCACAGCCCCAACTCTTTCAGTCTGTCCTCACAGCCAAGCTGCTGCAGCCCTCTGAGCATCCCAGTGGCCCTTCTCTGGACACACTCCAGCATCTCCACATCCTTCTTGCAATGGGGACTCCAGAACTGGATGCAGTACTCCAGGAGGGGTCTGAGCAGAGCAGAGTAAAGGGGGAGAATCACCTCCCTGGCCCTGCTGGCCACACTTCTCCTGCTGCAGCCCAGGCTCTGGTTGCTCTCTGGGCTGCAAGTGCACACTGCTGGCTCCTGTTGAGCTTCTCCTCCACCAGCACCCCCAAGTCCTTCTCCTCAGGGCTTCTCTCCAGCCACTCACTGCCCAGTCTGGATTTGTGCTTGAGATTCCCTCCAGCAATCCCAATTTTTTTTGGGGGGGTTGGTTGATTTGTTGTTGTTGTTGTTGTTGTGGTTGTGTTATTTTAGTTTGGTTTGGTTTTAGGGTGTTTTTTTTTGTGGGGGGGTGTTGTTTGGGGTTTCTTTTTAATGAAAGTTGCAGTGCCAGTGATATTTTAATGTTTATTGATGCAATCCAGACTGTTCTGGGCAGCTCTGCACTGCAAGCTCTTCAGGGACCCCGAGATGCATTCTTCCCCAGCCCCACCCACTGCAGCTGTCAAGCAGTAAATGAACTGGTTCCTCATGGTAGTTTTGCAATGGCTTCTGACCTATATTTTTGAGGATGCTTTAGCAGTCTCTATGCTGTTTTGAGGTTGATTGGAATGTTCTAACGAGAGAAATTAGATCAGTGGTTGCAAGAAGAAAATGATGATAAAGTCTGAATCATTAGGGGATGCTAAATGCTAAAGGGATAAAAGGCATAAAAAGCCAAAATGTGATTAACTTGTCCCTCTTTGCTCTGGGATGCTGCTTCTCCTTGCTTCTCCTTTGCTCTGGGATGCTGCTTCTTTTAGCTTCTCCTTTGCTCTGGGATGCTTCTTCTCTTTGCTTCTTCTTTGCTCTGGGATGCTTCTTCTCTTAGGTTCTCCTTTGCTCTGGGATGCTTCTTCTCTTTGCTTTTCCTCTGCTCTGGGATGCTGCTTCTTTTAGCTTCTCCTTTGCTCTGGGATGCTTCTTCTCTTAGCTTCTTCTTTGCCCTGGGATGCTTCTTCACTTAGCTTCTCCTTTCTCTGGGATGCTTCTTCTCTTTGCTTCTTCTTTGCTCCTCCTTTGCTCTGGGATGCTTCTTCTCTTTGCTTCTCCTTTGCTCTGGGATGCTTCTTAGCTTCTCCTTTGCTCTGGGTTGCTTCCTCTCTTAGCTTCTCCTTTCTCTGGGATGCTTCTTTTCTTTGCTTCTCCTTCCACTGACAGATAATAAGTAAGCATTGCTGATTGTTTTGTCTGTCTGGAAGAGAGAGAGGCTTTGAGTCCCTTCTGGGCAGTTCCTTTGTCCAGGAAGGAATTAGAATTTCCATATATTGTTTCTCAATTTTATATCACATCCAAATTGGTAAAGACCCTCAGGATCACCAAGTCCAACCTATCAAATATAACATAGAATATAGTGCATAAAATGTAATACACAATATATCCAACCTATAAAATACATCTAACCTATAAAATGCAATATATCCAACCTATAAAATACATCTAACCTATAAAATGCAATATATCCAACCTATAAAATACATCTAACCTATAAAATGCAATATATCCAACCTATAAAATACATCTAAGCTATAAAATGCAATATATCCAACCTATAAAATACATCTAACCTATAATATGCAATATATCCAACCTATAAAATATATCTAACATAAAAAATGCAGTATATCCAACCTATAAAATTCATCTAACATAAAAAATGCAATATATCCAACCTATAAAATATATCTAACATAAAAAATGCAGTATATCCAACCTATAAAATATATCTAACATAAAAAATGCAATATATCCAACCTATAAAATATATCTAACATAAAAAATGCAGTATATCCAACCTATAAAATATATCTAACATAAAAAATGCAGTATATCCAACCTATAAAATATATCTAACATAAAAAATGCAATATATCCAACCTATAAAATATATCTAACATAAAAAAATGCAGTATATCCAACCTATAAAATATATCTAACATAAAAAAATGCAGTATATCCAACCTATAAAATTCATCTAACATAAAAAATGCAATATATCCAACCTATATAAATACATCTAACCTATAAGATGCAATATCTCCAACCTATGAAATGCAGTATATCCAACCTATAAAATACATCTGACCTATAAAATGCAATATATCCAACCTATAAAATATATCTAACCTATAAAATGCAATATATCCAACCTATAAAATACACCTAACCTATAAAATGCAATATATCCAACCTATATAAATACATCTAACCTATAAGATGCAATATCTCCAACCTATAAAATGCAATATATCCAACCTATAAAATACATCTGACCTATAAAATGCAATATATCCAACCTATAAAATACACCTAACCTATAAATTGCAATATATCTAACCTATAAAATGCAATATATCCAACCTATAAAATGCAATATATTCAACCTATAAAATATATCTAACCTAGAAAATGCAATATGTCCAACCTATGAAATATTTCTAACCTATAAAATATAATATATCCAGCCTATAAAATGCATCTAACCTATAAAAATGCAATGTATCCAACCTATAAAATATACCCAACCTATAAAATATATCTAACCTATAAAATGCAACATATCCAACCTGTAAAATGCATCTGACCTATGCAATAGAATATATCCAACCTATAAAATGTGATATCTAGTTGTAAGTACTGGTATAGATGTTGTGTATCTGTGCTTGTCAGTTCAGTTTTGCTGTGAATAGAGCTTCATCTTAATTCCAAGCCATTTGAGCAGGTCTGGTAAATCTCAATAGTGTACTGGGGGGGGGAAGTTCCTTAACCCACCACAGCCTCTTTACCAGCTCTGACCCGGCCCTGTCCTGCTCTTGTGCTTCCATGTGCACAGCCCCTGGGGTCGCAGCAGCCTCCCAGCCAGCTGGAGGGTCCCAGCTGGTGTCCTACCTCCCTGCAGCTGCTCAGAGCATGGCAGCCGCTGCTGCACTGCTGTGCTGCTCCTCCTGCCCCAGAGCACATGGCCTGTCAGGCAGGGAGGACTGACACAAGCTATTAGTTGTGATGGACACACACTTGACTAGCTCTGGTAGCAGGGGAGTCTTGCAGGCTGTGACATTATTGGAACAGATCACCTTTGTTTAGTGCTCACCAGATTCTCGTTTGTCAAACAGCTCTCTGGAAAGCAGAGCACCTCTCTTACGAGGAGAGACTGAGGGAGTTGGAGCTGTTTGGTTTGGAGAAGAGAAGGCTTCCAGGTGACCTGCTGATGAACTTTCAGGATCTTAAAGGGGCCTACAAAAAAGCTGGGGAGGGACTTTTTAGGATGTCAGGTAGTGGTAGGATGGGGGGGATGGAGCAAAACTAGAAGACTGGGTGTTAGGAAGAAGTTCTTCACCATGAGCGTGGTGAGACCCTGGAACAGGTTACCCAGGGAGGTAATGGAAGCCTCATCCCTGCAGGTGTTTAAGGCCAGGCTGGATGAGGCTGTGGGCAGCCTGATCTAGTGTGAGGTGTCCCTAGGCATGGCAGGGGGGTTGGAACTGGCTGCTCCTTGTGCTCCCTTCCAACCCTGACTGATTCTGTGGAGATGACTGGTTCAAGGCCAGGTTGGATGAAGCCTTGAGCAGCCTGTTCTAGTGGGAGGTGTCCCTGCCTATGGCAGGGGGTTGGAACTAGATGATCCTTGAGGTCCCTTCCGGAAGAGGCTGCCCAGGGAGGTTGTGGAGTCTCCCTCTCTGGAAATATCCAACACCTGTCTGGGTATGTTCCTGTGTGATCTGCTCTGGGTGATGCTGCTCTGGCAGGAGGGCTGGACCAGATGATCTTTTGAGGTCCCTTCCAGCCGCTGACATGCTGTGATTCTGTGAAATGCACACTGCATGGACACCTTCCAGCACCTCAACATCTCGAACTGAGGAGCCCAAAACTGGACACAGCACTCAAGGTGTGGCCTGAGTAGTGTTGAGTACAGGGGCAGAATAACCTCCCTTGTCCTGTTGGCCACACTGCTCCTGAGCCAGCCCAGGATGCCACTGGCTCAATTGGCCACCTGGGCACACTGCTGCCTCATCATCAGCCTTTAGGCTGAATATGATCCTTGAGGTCCCTTCCAGTCCCTGACATTCTGTGATTCTGTGAGATGTGCATGAGGCAGCTGAGCTTTGCTGTGCAGCTCAGCAGTGATAAACTGGGCTGGCTCTGGCAGTTCAGATTCACTGCATCTCATAGCACAACCCTCTGAATGTCAGAGCCTCGAGGGCAGAGATAGACTGGTGCCTTTGCAGGTGCAAATCCCAGAGCTACCCTGGGTACATGGCTTTCTACCACGTGGAGACTCTGGCACCAACTTAGACCACAAATCAAATAGTTTTTGGTGGAACTAAGCCTGATGAATTTTAAGGCAAGCCTCTGTTTTCGTCAGACTGGCATTTTGTAAGTGTGCCTTTGTGTAGAGGAGGGTTGGGCTTTGCCAGCTCCCTCTGCACCAGTCCCTACATGGCTGTGTGTGATTATTACATTAACACATCTCTATGGTTACAACAGAGAAATCTTTAAGTGTGAATGCATTTTTTTCCCTTAAGTACCAAGATGTTCCTGATGTGTGTGTGTGGGGGGGGTGGTGGTGGTGGGGGAAATGACCTCTTCTTGGCTCCTGAGATAGAGTCAGGGATGTGATTAATGCTGACTGTATCCCAGTGTTTTCCCCTGAAGACTAGCTATTAGTATTTTCCAGTGATGTATGTCCTTTCACTTAACCACAGATGGGTGGTCAGCAAGGTGTCTAAGCCTCCATTGTGTCCTAAAACATCACTTTGATGATATCATCTCATATAGGGCCATGGGCTTAATGTCATAGGATCATAGAATTGTCAGGGCTGGAAGGAGCCTCAAGGATCATCTTCAGCCTAAAGGCTGAAGATGAGGCAGCAGTGTGCCCAGGTGGCCAAGAGAGCCAATGACATCTGGCCTGGATCAGGAGCAGTGTGGCCAGCAGGACAAGGGAGGTCCTCCTGCCCCTGTGCTCAGCACTGCTCAGACCACACCTTGAGTGTAAAGTAAAGAAGTTCCCCCTTGTGTTGAGGCAGAACCTCTTTTGCTGCAGCTTACACCCACTACTCTTTGTCCTGTCCCAGGGAGCAGTGAGCAGAGCCTGTCCCCCACCTCCTGGCAGCCCTCAGATACTTGCAAACATTTATCCAATCCCCTCTCAGGCTTCTCTTCTCCAGACTAAGCAGCCCCAGGGCCCTCAGCCTCTCCTCATCAGCCATACCCTCCAGTGCCCTAACCATCCTCCTAGCCCTCCGCTGGACCCTCTCCAGCAGATCCCTGTCCCTCTTCAACTGGGGGGCCCAAAACTGAAGGCAGTATTCCAGATGAGGTCTCAGCAGGGCAGAGTAGAGGAGGAGGAGAACCTCCCTTGATCTGCTGGACACACTGCTCCTAATACAGCCCAGGATCCCATTGGCCTTCCTGGCCAGCAGGGCACATTGCTGTGCCATGGGCAACTTGTTAGCCACCAGCACCCCCAGGTCCCTCTGCACAGGGCTGCTCTCCAGCAGTCACCTCCCAGCCTGTGCTGGTGCAGTTTGTTATTCCTCCCCAGGTGCAGGACTCTTTCAGCATTTGCAAGCTCCACCTGCATGGCAATCCAGATGAGGCAGGAAAGGGCAGGTAGTTACTGTGAGCAAGTTCTCCTAGGCACGAAGGTGACAGAAATGCTGCCACAAATCAGTCAGCTCAGTCAATAATGTGGAAGGGTGAAAAAGAAATAAGATTTATTTTGATCTTAGCTCACTTCCCATGGTATAAATTAGATGAGTTATAAATGCTAGAGGTAATGAGATTGATATTTTTTCCTAAATATTGACCAGATTGATTTCAAAGGGTGAGTCACAACTGAAATCAGTGATTCTACCTCACAAATCACTGGTGGCTCTGATACATCAGCACTGGAATACCTTTAAGCAGGGAGCAGGCTCCCAGATCAGAGGCAGTCTCAAGGAGTAACAATGGTAATTGTATTTACACAATGCTAATTGAGTTTACACGTCCAAAGAAGCCTAAATTTAAGGTTCTCATCCCTCTCACTGTATTTTAGAGGGACTTACAAACTACAGCTTCAGACAGCTGAAGTTGCAGTGGTGGCACTTAAATCCTTGAGGTCTGCTGCTTTTTGAAATCACAGAATTGGAAATAGCAGGTTGGAAAATACCTCTAGGATCGAGTCCAACCTATCACCTAACACCTTCTAATTAACTGAACCATGGCACTAAGTGCCTCATCCAGCCTACTTCTAAGCACCTCCAGGCACAGCGACTCCACCACCTCCCTGAGCAACCCCTTCCAATGCCAATCACTCTTGCTGGGAAGAACTTCTTCTTAAAATCCAGCCTGAACCTGCCCTGGCACAGCTTGAGACTGTGTCTCCTTGTTCTCTTGCTGCTTGCCTGGCAGAAGAACCCAACCCCACCTGGCTACAGCCTCCCTGCAGGTAGCTGCAGACAGCAATGAGCTCTGCCCTGAGCCTCCTCTGCTGCAGGCTGCACACCCCCAGCTCCCTCAGCCTCTCCTCACAGGGCTGTGCTCCAGCTCCCTCCCCAGCCTTGAAATGGTGTATTAAGAGCTTTTTGCCCTCTTTTACCTGCAAAGGCTCAGCAGAGATGATTTAATCTGCAATGGCAAAAGCAAGGCAGAGAGATATGCTCCTGTTGCTTTCAGAATCAATAATGTCAGCCACTGCATCAGCAGAAACACAGATCCTTCAATTTAGATGTCTAGAGTACAGTTTAGCTGTTCCAGCCTGTCTGACACTGGTGATTTGAAATACTTTGCAATGTGAGCACCCAAGAGCCTGCTTCCTAATGTGCCTGATGTTGGAGACTCTGTTCTCTCTGTTAGCAACCCTTTAGCAGCTGTCTTGGGGAGTGCTTGGTGTACTTTATGCAGGCAAAGCTGCGTGTAAGACCACGAAAAGCAGATGAGAGCAGGGGTTGCATTAAAAATGCACAAGTTTTGGGGTTGTTGAGTGGAATTTTGTGTCTAAGAATGAAAAAAGACAAGTTATGTCTGCCCTTTAGGGAAAAGAGATGGTTATTGGAGGGTGTGGGGAGAACAAAGCCAGAGGGATGGGTTCTTGACAGTGGGGATTTTAGCACAGATCAAAATGAGAAATAAGAAGGGATCACAGAATCAGTCAGGGTTGGAAGGGACCTCAAGGATCACCCAGTTCCAACTCCCCTGCCATGGGCAGGGACACCTCACACTAGAGCAGGTTGCTCAGAGCCTCATCCAGCCTGGCCTTAAAAACATCCAGAGATGAGGCTTCCACCACCTCCCTGGGCAACTCCTTCAAGGGCCTCGCCTCCCTCATGGTGAAGAACTTCCTAGCATCCAATCTGAAAGTGCCCAGCAGAGATCCAGGAGGATGAGTGGGGGACTTGAGCATCTCCCCTTTGCAGAGAGCCTGAGAGCCCTGGGGCTGTTGAGTCTGGAGAAGAGAAAGCTGAGAGGGGATCTGAGCAATGTGTGCAAACAGCTGAGGGGTGGGGGTCAAGGGGAAGGGGCCAAGCTCTTTTCATTGGTGTGCAGTAATAAGGCAAAGAACAAGGATACAAATTGGAGCAGAGAAGGTTTCAGCTCAACATGAGAAACCTCTTTTGAGTGAGGGTGCCAGAGCCCTGGCACAGGCAGCCCAGAGAGGCTGTGGAGTCTTCTTCTCTGGAGCCTTTCCAAACCCATCTGGATGTATTCCTGTGTGAACTGCCCCCCTGCTTTTGGTAGGGGGGTTGGACTGGATGATCTCTGGAAGTCCCTTCCAGCCTCTAAGGCTCTGTGTTTCTGTGATTCCTGGATCTGCTTGCATCCAGCAGAGCTGATGTGAGGCTGGGTTGGGGAAGGAAAGCCGGCAGGGAGTCCAGAAGTCGTTGAAGGCACAATCCTAATGGCTGCAAGGTGGGCTGCAGGATACAGGAACCAGGGCCCATTTCCTCTGCTCACTCAAGCATTCCTTCCCTTCAAGGAGAAATTAAAAGAACAGGAGCTAAGTGAGGAAGGGAATGCAAGTTGGAATGGGCTTGACCCACTTTCTTTTCTTTTCTTATGAGGCACCTCCTAAATCATGCCAGGGAAGATGGATTACACTTTCAGTCATGAGATAAACCTGTAAACTAGTTCTTGTCTGCAGCACTTGTGTGTTATAGATCTTGTGTCTGCTGAAAGATGAATAATTGCAGTCCCTGGGGAGATACTCTTTCAAAGATGCAGTCATCATGGATTCTGCAGGGCAGGGTAGCTGCATGGACGCCGACGATAAAACCAAGAGTCTTCTTGTCCCCAACAGGCATGACAGTGAGATGGGAATAAAATGCACTCCTTGTGAGATTAATGAGTGGCTCTTCCAATTTCTGGACAAGTTTCTGTTTCCTTTGATGAAATAAATAAGCATTTGATGAGGACTGCTAAGTGCCATCGAATCAAACTGTACCATAAACCGCCTGGGTTTTGAAGCAGGCTTGCCCAAAGAGTCCTCCTGAATAAATGGACTGGATTTTCTCTACCTCTCCTCCTCTTTGGCAATCTGTCTTCATTGAAACCTTGGTGAATCAGATAACAAAACCTAATGAGCTGTGCATCATAAATCTGTAACTTATCTCATGGCTGAATTCTTCCCTGGGCATGAGGCATTTAGCCTATATTTAGAATTTCAGGCATGCTCATTATCCAGGCGCTGCAAGGAGGAGAGGTTGTAAGGATTCTCTTCAAGCATATGCTCCAAATGGAACACAGGCTCACAGGATGTCAGGGGATGGAAGGGACCCGAGGAGATCATCCACTCCAACCCCCCTGCCAGAGCAGGACAATTCTATCTAACACAGAGCACAGAAGAACACATCCAGACAGGGCTGGAAAGGCTCCAGAGAAGGAGACTCCACAACCTCTCTGGGCAGCCTGTGCCAGGGCTCTGGGACCCTCACAGGAAAGAAGTTCCCCCTTGTGTTGAGGTGGAACCTCTTTTGCTGCAGCTTCCATCCATTGCTCCTTGTCCTATCCCAGGGAGCAGTGAGCAGAGCCTGTCCACCCCTCCTGGCAGCCCTCAGATACTGATAAACATTTATCCAATCCCCTCTCAGGCTTCTCTTCTCCAGACTGAGCAGCCCCAGGGCCCTCAGCCTCCCCTCATGAGGCAGTGCCCTCCAGTCCCCTCATCATCCTCCTAGCCCTCCGCTGGACCCTCTCCAGCAGATCCCTGTCCCTCTTCAACTGGGGAGCCCAAAACTGAAGGCAGTATTCAAGATGAGGCCTCAGCAGGGCAGAGTAGAGTGGGAGGAGAACCTGCCTTGATCTGTTGGACACACTGCTCCTAATACAGCCCAGGATCCCATTTGCCTTCTTGGCCAGCAGGGCACATTGCTGTGCCATGGGGAACTTGTTAGCCACCAGCACCCCCAGGTCCCTCTGCACAGGGCTGCTCTCCAGCAGATGGTCTCTCTTTTCCAGGAGCCTTACTGGAGTAAATCTTTGAAGTGTGTGGTGAGAAGAAAGTAGAGCACAGCCATGGTTAGGAAGCAAATGAGCTTTTCAGGTCAAGCCATCTTTTGGGGCAGATGGAAAGCTTCTTATTCTCCTACACCTCCCCGCGGTAGCTTGCATGCAAAGACCACCAAGTTACAGTGCTCTGCCTGTTTCTGTTCAGTGCCACTGGACCAGGAATGCTCATCATGGGTGGAGTTGTGCTCTTATTGCCATGCTGCAGGAATGGTAACAGGCAGAATGATCACAGAGACCCAGCTGCCCTCTCACTGAGAGGCATCACACGCCCAAGAGGCAGCGGAATCCAGCCAGGCTTTGCCTGCTGCCACTGCTCCCCAGCACACTGCGTTTTACAAGTGTCCCTCAGCAGACATTGCTCCTTCAGCGTGCTGGCCTCAGACTGAGCTGGGTAGAACAAAGGAGGCAGGATTGAATAACTATGCAAGTCAAAATGACCCTTCCAGAAAGGTGACAAGAGCTGGGAGTGCGCAGAGCTTGAAATCTTCGCGCACATGCGAGGAGAGCTTCACCGCTTTGCCTCTGGCATTTGTGCTCCAAGTGGGAAAAGGCCCAGAACTGTCTTCAGCTACCTCATTAAGTGAGTGCAGAGCTGCTCTCTCAGGAGCAGGGCAGGGTGTTTGTCACTCTCCAGCTGAAATGACATATTTCAAAGGCACTGTTGTTAGCTCCCGACAAAGCCTCAACCTTGAAAGGAGCTTCTGTGAAGACAAAACTTGAAAGAGGGAAGCATCTCCTGGCTCTAGGAAGACAAAAGCTGATCAGTGTTTCCGAGGATGGCAGCAGAGGCACAATAGGATGCTATTGGATCGTTATTGCTGCTTGTGCTACTGCTACCACCAGCGCCTGTGTTACTGTGGTTATCATGACCGTGAAGGCAAGCACAAAAGGCCTGTGAGTGTGTGCCTCAATAGACAAAACCTCATCTCCCCAGAATGACAGTGATTATACAGCAATGGGCAGGGGAAAGCCAGCAGGACGAGGTGTGAAGTCCCAGCACTTCAGATTCACCAGACATAGGCTCACAGGATGTCAGGGGATGGAAGGGACCCGAGGAGATCATCCAGTCCAACCCCCCTGCCAGAGCAGGACAATTCTATCTAACACAGATCACAGAGGAACACATCCAGACAGGGCTGGAAAGGCTCCAGGGAAGGAGACTGCACAGCCTCTCTGGGCAGCCTGTGCCAGGGCTCTGGGACCCTTCTAGGAAAGAAGTTCCCCCTTGTGTTGAGGCAGAACCTCTTTTACTCAGTTGTACCAGGGGAGGTCTAGGCTGGATGTTAGGAGGAAGCTGTTGGCAGAGAGAGTGATTGGCATTGGAATGGGCTGCCCAAGGAGGTGGTGGAGTCTGTGTGCCTGGAGGTGTTGAAGCCAAGGCTGGCTGGGGCACTTAGTGCCATGGTCTGGTTGATGGAGCAGGGCTGGGTGCTAGGTTGGACTGGCTGAGCTTGGAGGTTTCTTCCAACCTGGCTGATTCTATGATTCCATGACTGCTTTTGAACTGAGCATTGCTCCCTTCACAGCATTTCAAATTCATATCAATAGCACACTAGGTCAGAATCAATAACAACCCTCCAAGCTCTTGCAGTTTGCCTTAGTCTAAAGAGCTGGATATTAAAAATTCTACATCTTTTCATTGCATCTCTTAGGGCTCAGAATCCTCTTTTGAGACCTCCAGGTCTCCATGTCACATGGAGGGTCAGCACTTGCACTGCTTATTGCAGTCTCTCTGGCCATGGTCTGTTTTCTGGTGCTCAGCTGTCCCATATTGTTTTATAACCTGGATCTAAGCACTCAATAGTTTGCTTGTCAGCATCAGTGTTCTGTCAAGCAGTTTGAAAAGGGCAATAGCTTGCAGAGCAGAGAAAACACCCCCCACCCCTCCCCCCCAAACCAGCACCATGCAATAAAAAATCAAGATTGATCCTAGGGGATAAAAAAGGGGGGGTGGGATTTGCACAATCCCCAAAATCCCAGAGCTTTTGGCTTGTTTCTCACAGTGACTCATAAAAGAAGTCCAAGAATGAACAGCTCCTGACAGCCTCACAGCCTGGCAGGATGCTGCACACTCGTTCTGAAGAGAAACCCTGCCCAGATGTGTGCAGTCTGCTGTAGTCCACGTCAGGAGTGAAGACAACTCCCACCCCAGTCTGTTTTCTGCAGCCCCTCCATGTTTCCAGGGCAGGGATCCCACAGGAGGAGTCACCCTCAGGCTGGCATCAGGTAGAAGGAAGGGAGGAGAAATCCCAGGAACTGGTGGGCTTGCTTGCAGCCTGATTTTCCCACGTAGGTTTGTGGGGCATTTCTGCTGTAATAGGAGTGATGAGAGCAAGGGCAGAAAAGCTGGCAGGTAGACTAGAGCACAGAGCTCCACTTCAGCTAACTCTTCCTAAAGGCACCCAGGTTTGTCTCCACAACAGCAGAGCTGCTCAGCTTTGGGGGTGTGAAGCATGGGGAAAAAAAGAACCATAGAATGTCAGGGGCTGGAAGGGACCTCCAAAGGTCATCTGGTTTGTGTAGGAGCTTCCCGTGGGGTGTGCGAGACGCAAGAGATGGCTTTGGAAGTCCCTGTCAGCTGGGAAGCTGTGTTCAGTTTCACCATCCTGTGTCCTCCTCCAAGAGCTGAAGCCATAACAGCTGTTAGAAGAGCTGTGGGGCTTAACCAGAGTGGCCATCAGAGAGGTAAGCAGCAGGAGGAGCAAGGGATCAGGTCATCACAGAATCACCAAAGCACAGAATGGTAGAGGCTGGAAGGGACCTCAAAAGAGCATCCAGTGCAACCCCCCCTGCCAGGGCTGGAAGTGATCTCAAAAGAGCATCCAGTGCAACCCCCCCTGCCAGGGCTGGAAGGGACCTCAAAAGAGCATCCAGTGCAACCCCCCCTGCCAGGGCTGGAAGGGACCTCAAAAGAGCATCCAGTGCAACCCCCCCTGCCAGGGCTGGAAGGGACCTCAAAAGAGCATCCAGTGCAACCCCCCCTGCCAGAGCAGCATCTCCTAGAGCAGATCACACAGCAACACATCCAGGCAGCTCTTGAACATCTCCAGAGAGGGAGACTCCACAGGTCCACCTTGGCAGCCTGCTCCTGGGTTCACAGGATTACAGAGTCACAGGATGTTAGGATCCAGAGATCATTGAAGCCAACCCCTTTGCCACAGCAGGACCATATCATCTAGCACAGGTCACACAGGAACACACCCAGACAGGGCTGGAAAGTCTCCAGAGACTGCTGCTCTCTGGGCAGCCTGTGCCAGTAAAGAAGTTCTTCATACTGAGGTGGAGCTTTCTGTGCTGTAGTTTACATCCACTCCCCCTTCTCCTGTCCCAGGGTGCAAGTGAGCAGAGGCTGTCCCTTCCTTGACAACCAGCAGGGCTGTCACTTTACTCCTGCCTTGTAAATTCTCATTCAGCTGCATGAGGAGAGGCTGAGGGAGCTGGGGGTGTGCAGCCTGGAGAAGAGGAGGCTCAGGGCAGAGCTCATTGCTGTCTACAACTACCTGAAAGGAGGTTGTAGCCAGGTGGGGTTGGTCTCTTCTGCCAGGCAACCAGGGACATTGAATCATGTTGAGATGGAGCTTCTTGTGCTGTAGTTCCCATCCATAGCCCCTTGTCCTATCCCAGGGAGCAACTGAGAAGAGTTTGTCCCCTCCCCTAGCCCTCAGATATTGATTAATATTGATTGATTAGATCCCCTCTAAGTCTTCTCTTCACCAGGCCAAACAGCCCCAGGTCTCAGCCTCCCCTCCTCAGGCAGTGTTCCAGCCCCTTCACCACCTTAGCAGCCCTCTGTTGGACTCTCTGCAGTAGATCCCTGTCCCTCTCAAACTGGGGAGCCCAGAACTGAATGCAATATTCCAGGCGAGGTCTCACCAGGGCAGAGAAGATTATTCCATCAGCCTAGAAATAGGTCACTCTATCAGACCAGATCAGCCTAAATTAGACCTTGGAACTTGTCAAGAATTAACAACCTCAGGCTGAGAGGGAAGATTACAGCATGATAGACGACACAGCCCACTGCTCTCTCTCCTTCAGGAGACTGAAATCGTCCAAGCAATTAGATGCTGCTGCTCCACCCTTCGGGAGGGAGGTTTCTTTCCTCCCTTTAGGAGGAATGAAGCCTGTCAGCAATTTGATCCCTGTCTGCAATGCATTCAGCTCTTCACACACTGCACTACAGTGTTCCTATAGTTTCTGAGTAGAGATTCTCTAGAATTTGGACTTCCTCTCTGCAGCAGCAGAGGGGTACAGAGCACTCGTTTTGAAGGCTACCAACTTTGCATGCACTGTTCTGGTATCAGTGGAAGAATTGTCTTAAGGCTTACAATCTACAGAGGAACTGTAACAACTCACAAGTCAGGAAATGCTCTTGTCCAGGGACAGGGATTCTGTGATTCTCTAAGTTGTTGGCAGAGAGAGTGATTGGCATTGGAATGGGCTGCCCAGGGAGGTGGTGGAGTCACTGTGCCTGGAGGTGTTGAAGCAAACACTGGGTGAGGCACTTAGTGCCATGGTCTGGTTGATTGGGCAGGGCTGGGTGCTAGGTTGGGCTGGCTGAGCTTGGAGGTCTCTTCCAACCTGGTTGGTTCTGTGATTCTCTAAGTGGTTATAAAGATGTAAAGGTGAGTGCCAAGAGGATGGAGTGACTCTTTCTGTGCAGAACTTCCTCCTAACATCCAGCCTAGACCTCCCCTGGCACAACTTGAGACTCTGTCCCCTTGTTCTGTTGCTGGTTGCCTGGCAGAAGAGACCAACCCCACCTGGCTACAACCTCCCTGCAGGCAGCTGCAGGCAGCAATGAGCTCTGCCCTGAGCCTCCTCTGCTGCAGGCTGCACACCCCCAGCTCCCTCAGCCTCTCCTCACAGGGCTGTGCCCCAGGCCCCTCAGCAGCTTTGTCGCCCTCCTGTGGATACCTTCCAGCACTGCAACATCTCTCTTGACTTGAGGAGCCCAGAACTGGACACAGCACTCAAGGTGTGGCCTGAGCAGTGCTGAGTCCAGAGGTCACTTTTGTGCAAGGCTGGCTGCCTGTCAGCCACTGGGTTCTCTTCCAGCCATGGTGCTCCTGCAGTCTCAGCACACCACTTTCATTTTCAAGATATTTTGGAGAGTTTCTATTTGAAGCAACAGGAAAGTGTGGGATACCTCTGCATGAACTCACCTGCTCATCACGCCAGGTGTAATGCATCCTGCACCACAGGTGATTGATTGTTACATAGAGGGATGGAGAGGATAGAAAAAAACAGAGGGAGGAAGATCAGTTTTGCTTGACTGGTGGATTCAGGAGTGGGGTTTTTTGTCTGAGGGCAAGAATCCTGGACTCACCAACCCAGAATGTTTCCAGGCAAGGATGTTCTCACATTTTCCTGTCCTGCTGTGCACAGAAGGATGTCATGTTATGCCTTTGTTTGCTTCTGCTTTAACAAAATACTTGTTCCTGTTCTCCATTGTGGCTGCTGTTGAACTCCATCCTACCCTGCAGGCATTACCTTCATTTACCTTCATCTCTGAAACAAACATAACTGAGTCCACCTGGGTTTGGGAGAACTGCAGCCACGAGGATGTATCAGGATGCTCAGAGGGCTGAAGCAGCTCTGCTGTGAGGACAGACTGAAAGAGTAGGGGATGTGCAGGCTGGAGAAGAGGAGGCTCCCAGAGGACCTTCCTGTGGCCTTCCAGGATATGAAGTGGGCTACAAATAAGCTGGGGAGGGACTTTTTAGGCTGTCAGGGAGTGCCAGGACTGAGGGGAATGGAGCAAAGCTGGAGGTGGGGAGAGTGAGGCTGGAGGTGAGGAGGAAGTTGTTGAGCAGGAGAGTGGTGAGAGGCTGGAATGGATTGCCCAGGGAGGTGGTTGAGGCCCCATGGCTGGAGGTGTTTGAGGCCAGGCTGGCTGAGGCTGTGTGCAGCCTGCTCTAGGGTAGGGTGTCCCTGGGCATGGCAGAGGAGTTGGAACTGTCTGCTCCTTGTGGTCCCTTCCACCCCTGCCTGATTCTCTGATTCTCTAACTCATTTGAGCCAAGTCAGGTAGTGGCTTATAGAAATAAAACAAGACCTCACACGTTACCTATTTACACAGGGCCTGTAGTTTGTCATGCTGCCACCTCCTCACTCTCCTGCATTCTGGAATGCAAGGCAGGGAGGTGCTTGGCCAGTCTGTGCTATTTAAAAGCATGCCAGAGCTATTGTGCAGCGGCAGATGAATGCCAGGGGCTGGGCAGGGGATGGGCGCCTGTGTGTGCGCACAAGCGCGCCCATCGCCCCTGCCTACCAGATGAAATATACATGAGGGCCACTCAAGTGTTTATCAATTCTTTCCACTGGCTGAGCCTGCAAAAATGCTCTTGTAGATTACTGAGTGGAGATGTGTCCTTTGGAGGTAAAGGGCAGAAGCACTCCCACTGCATCCTGCGTGCATCTGGTAACCCCAGCTACAGTCACACTGCTTCTACGAGCGCCTAGGTGCAGGCAACAGGGTATTGGGGGGTTTTTTTTGGCTGTAGTTTGATGCAGTCCACTGAAGGAAGGTGTTAAAGCACAAACCATGCGTGGGCTCACGTCTGCAGAAAGATGAGTAGCAAAAGGAGTGAGTGACACCACCCCAGGGAGCTGCAGGGAGCATTAATTCGTGTGCTCTTCTGCCGCCTGCTGCCTAGCGTGGCCCCAGTGGAAGTACTCCAGGTCACCGAAGAGGTGAGCCCTTGTCACCTCCCCAGGGCACGGCAGTCACTTTGCATCGCCCTGCTCCAGCTGGGGCAAAGCAGGGAAGTCTCGGTAAGGATGTAACTGTCAGGAGCACCAACCTGGTGGCAGCTGAGTTATTGCAGGAGAATGGAGTGCAGGTCTTGCCTGGAGCCCAGTGAAAGCTGAGGGGGAGCATCATTAAAGAGTGCATAGCTGAGGACACTTTACAGGTAACAAGAGTGATGCTCCCTTGGAGGGGAGCAGAGTCCTCAGCAGAGCACTCTCTTTCTTGCCTAAGATGGATCAGCAAGGAGATAGAATCACAGAATCAGTCAGGGCTGGAAGGGAGCACAAGGAGCAGGCAGTGCCAACCACCCTGCCATGCCCAGGGACACCCTACCCTAGAGCAGGCTGCACACAGCCTCAGCCAGCCTGGCCTTAAACACCTCCAGCCATGGGGCCTCAACCATGGGCAACCCATTCCAGCCTCTCACCACTCTCCTGCTCAACAACTTCCTCCTCACCTCCAGCCTGACTCTCCCCACCTCCAGCTCTGCTCCATTCCCCCCACTCCTGCCACTCCCTGATAGCCTAAAAAGTCCCTCCCCAGCCTTTTTGTAGCCCCCTTCAGATCCTGGAAGGCCACAAGAAGGTCCCCTGGGAGCCTCCAGCCCGCACAGCCCCAAATCTTTCAGTCTGTCCTCACAGGAGAGGTTCTCCAGTGAATAACCAGGTTGGAAGAGACCTCTGCTTGGGTTTGGGTGTTACCTGTCTCCCCCCACTTAAGAAAATCACCCAGACTAGACTCATTCTAGAAAGTTAAAGAATGAAGCTTTATATTCACAGCTTAGCACAATACCCAAGCAGGTATTTACTCTGTATGCAGCTACAGACAGAAACAGACAAGGTAAAAAGGCAATACAGAAACACAGCAGCCCTCTCAGAAACCTGAGTCCCCAGGAGGGGCTCCCAACCACCCTTCCACCTTCTTCCCACTCCTCTACCTTACTTCCAGTCTTTGCCTTACATTCAAGGTAAGTTTGGAAGGTCAGACAGGGGGTTTAGGAAGCAGACAGATTAGTCAGGCAGATTAGAGAAGTGCAAGCAGCTCCAGAGCCCAGAGAGAGAATCTGTTATCTGTGTTTGCATTCTTATTCTTATCCATCTCAGCAAGCCTATGAGTGAAGTAGCCATCACCATTGTTTCCTTTTCACAGCCTATCATTTTATTCTTCTCACCAAAATATCCCAGCTAGGCTCAAACTAGCACAAAGCTCATCCAGTCCAACCTATCACCCAGCCCTATCCAATCATAGAATCATGGAATCAAGCAGGTAGGAAGAGACCTCCAAGCTCATCCCAAGTCCAACCTAGCACCCAGCCCTGCCCAATCATAGAATCAACCAGGTTGGAAGAGACCTCCAGGCTCAGCCAGCCCAACCTAGCACCCAGCCCTATCCAGTCATAGAATCATAGAATCAACCAGGTTGGAAGAGAGCTCCAAGCTCATCCAGCCCAACCTAGCACCCAGCCCTGTCCAAACAACCAGACCATGGCACTAAGTGCCTCATCCAGGCTTTTATTGATATACTCTAGACAAAAAAACAACCCTAGAGCTAAGATTAATTGCAAAAGTTCAGTCAGCAATTTGGCAGGGAGCATCCAGGAGATAATTTATGCCAGTGAAGGAAGGGAGGGTATGCTGGGTGGTGTTTGTGTAGAAGGACAGTGCTGCAAAACAGGCCTATTGGTGAGAAAGATGAAAAATGAGGTGATTTTTGCATGTCCATAGTTGAGAAGACTTGGACAGCTCATTCTTTACTTGGTTTTAATCTTTATTAACTCTTCACAAGCTTGCCCCTACAAGAAGATCTCTTCTGATGTTCTTCTTGAGAACCAAGTTTGTATATTAGTGAAATGTTCTGCCCAGGTGGCCAAGAAGGGCAATGGCATCCTGGGCTGGCTCAGGAGCAGTGTGGCCAGCAGGACCAGGGAAGTCCTCCTGCCCCTGTGCTCAGCACTGCTCAGGCCACAGCTTGAGTGCTGTGTCCAGTTCTGGGCTACTCAATTCAAGAGAGATGTTGAGGTGCTGGAAGGTGTCCAGAGAAGGGCAGCAAGGCTGGGGAGGGGCCTGGAGCAGAGCCCTGTGAGGAGAGGCTGAGGGAGCTGGGGGTGTGCAGCCTGCAGCAGAGGAGGCTGAGGATTGGTTTCATTGCTGCCTACAAGTACCTGCAGGGAGGCTGTAGCCAGGTGGGGTTGGGCTCTGCTGGCAGGCAAGCAGCAACAGAACAAGGAGACACAGTCTCAAGCTGTGCCAGGGCAGGTTTAGGAAGAATTTTAGGATGTTAGGGAGGTTGTTAGGTTTAGGGTGTTAGGAGGAAGTTCTTCCCAGCAAGAGTGATTGGCATTGGAATGGGCTGCCCAGGGAGGTGGTGGAGTCCCCTTCCTTGGAGGTGTTTAAAAGAAGGCTGGATGAGGCACTTGGTGCCATGGCTGAGCTAATTAGCAGGTGTTAGCTGATAGGTTGGACTGGATGATCTCAGTGCTCTTTTCCAAGCTGGTTAGGTGTGATTCTGTGCAATTCCTGATCGTTTCCTCACTCCCTGCTTTTCCTGCCTTCTTTTCCTGCGAAGGCAGCAAACTGACTGGGAACAGCCTGGTGAGTAAGAGACAGGAGGTGGTGTTGCACTCAGCCTTCTCCTAGGTTTGCTTCAAACAAGCCCAGTGGCTTTTTCTTTGTGGCTCTGGAGCAGTTTGTCCACCTTCCCAGAACAGCCTCCAGTGATCTTCTTCTGGTCTTCCTCATGCAGGTGGAGAAGAGTAGTGTTTTCCCTTGCTTGCCCTGTTACAAATATGACATTACCTGTCCTGAGCAGAGGATATGTAGTTCCTCCAGCCAGGCTTTTCCTGGCTATGTCTGCACTTCCTAAGCCTTCAAATGTGACCCTTAAGCCTTACCAGTCCATCTGTTAGACAGTGGGACTGGAGATGGCTGACTCTGAGCCTTACAGTGCAGGTGAGTGGCCGGCTGTGGGCTGTGTGAAACTCTGCCTTCCCCCCACTGCAGGCTGTATCACCTATAGATGCTCATACCCAAATTCAGCTGTAGATAAGCCCAGCTTTAAGGAAACCTTGTGCCTGGCCTTGGATACTCATCTGGCCTCCCTCCACATCCAGGAGGAAACAAATGCAGCTTGTCTCGTTCTGAGACACAGGCTTAAGACAAGTCATACATTGCAGCTATCTCTCTCCCTCATGGCTGTAAGAGGCATTATTCATCGAGAGGATCTCAGGTTAGATGGGCATCGTTAGGATAAGTGAATGCAGCCCAGAGAACACAAGGTTAGACTGGGAGGAGTGATGGACCCGAATGTAAGAGTGAACTGTTGTGATCTTCGAGCGGGGGCGGCAAGCACTGAGCCACCTTGCGGCGTTGGCAGGGCTGCTCTGCGGGTCTCTGAGGAGAAGCTGTGTGCTGGGGTGGTAGTGGAGATTTACTCTGTACAAACATTGGTTTAGTTTAATTCCAGGGCTATTAGGGAACTAGCTGAAAGGCTGCACGGTGCCTCCAGATGAGCAATTAGCATGGCAGAGGTCAGGACAAGGCAGCCGGAGCTGGGGGGGGTGCTGGTGGCAGAGTCCAGCTGCAGTTTCTTTTAAGCCCAGAAGTCAAAACATCCCAATGGCACTGGACATTAAAAAGTGACTTCTTTGAAAGAGAGGTTCACTAACCTGTCAGGGAGCCGTTTGCAGGGAAGGGGCATGCAGAGAGGCAGGCTCCCACCAGGGACCTGGAGAAGAGGAGCCTTGCTTTTATCCTGCAAAGAGGTCAGAGGAGCATCTCACTCTGCGACTGTGACAAATCCTATGTCTCAATCTCTTTCACACACTGGCTTTCCTATCCCTCTAATCCTCTTTGTCACCTGTCCCCAGGCCCCTGCTGTTTTTACCACATCACGTTTTGGATCTGAAACGATCAGAATGGAACAGAGGTCTTCAGTTTAGATAATGGCACAAAAATAATACACCCCCCCCTCCCCCAGACCTCTCCTCCATCCAGTCTGAGACAACAGCCAGCAGAAAGCAGATCATCAGTGAGCTGCCTGGGCCTGTTTTCCAAATGGCCACAGCTAACTCACACAAGTCTGTTCAAATGGTTCCTCCCCATACACACTCCCTCGTAGCTGTTATTTGCCACCTCCCCCCATTGTATTTCAGAGGAGATGCCAGGGCAGCAGCTGATGTTTTTCAACAGGCTGCAACGAAATGGCCATTCTGAGAGCAGCAAAGGAGAGGCCAGGGGAAAATGGGTGTATTAGGCTCTCAGGAAAGCATTAGGTGAAGATTAAGTAGGACATGTTAAACATATTTACATCTCACAGTGCTGACACTTCTGCTGCGTTCATCACCTTCTGCTGCTCCCACCCCCGGCAGGCTCACTGTGACCAAGGCATAGCAGTAAGGAGCTGTAGTGCTGCTCCCGAGGCTTCTGGCTTCTTCTGATTTGGACAAGGGCCAGCTACTGCAATTCCTGAGTTCCCAGTCCTGGAAGCTCCCTGAAGCATTGAGAGCGGCAGCTGCCGGAGAGTGCCTGCATCCTGAGCCCAGGATGGCTGTGGGACTGCTGGGGCAATGCAACCAAGACAGGTCACATGCTACTCTTGGAGCCAGCAGGGCAATGGGATGGAGCTTTTCTCTGCAGTCACTTTGAGGAAGTGTCTAGTGGTTTACCTTCCTTTTGGGCAGGATCTTGTCTCTACTGTGAGCAGAAAGACTTTAATTTTCCCTTCTTTTTTTTTTGGTCTTCTCTCATTCCCTCTCTTCCAGTGATGCTGCACAAGTCTAGTTGATTGGACAGTTGATTGGTCTGGTTGATTGGATAGGGCTGGGTACTAGGTTGGACTGGATCATCTTGGAGGTCTCTTCCAAACTGGTTGATTCTATGATTCTATGATAAGTGTGGCACAGCACTGCAAGGTACACGTCACAGGCTCACAGGATGTCAGAGACTGGAAGAGACCCAGAGAGATCATCGAGTCCAACCCCGTGCCAGAGCAGGAGCACACAATCTAGCTCAGGCCACACAGCAACACATCCAGATAGGCCTTGAAAGGCTTCAGAGAAGGAGACTCCACAACCTCTGGACAGCCTGTGCCAGGGCTCTGGGACCCTTACAGGAAAGAAGTTCTTGCTCGTGTTGAGGTGGAACCTCCTGTGCTGCAGCTTCCATCCTTTGCTCCTTGTGCTATCCCAGGGAGCAGAGCCTGTTCCCTCCCTCCTGATCCCCAGCCCTCAGATAGTTATAAAGATTTATCTCAACCTTCTCTTATCCAGACTAAGCAGCCCCAGGTCCCTCAGCCTCTCCTCATCAGGCAGCCCTCCAGTCCCCTAACCATCCTCCTAGCCCTGCACTGGACCCTCTCCAGCAGATCCCTGTCCCTCTTCAGCTGGGGAGCCCAAAACTGAACGCAGCGTTCAAGCTGAGGTCTCAGCAGGGCAGAGTAGAGGGAGAGGAGAACCTGCCCCAGTCTTCACTTCTGCCTCTGAAATCCAGTGTTTGAGCCTGAAGTGCCTGTGTGCTCCTGCTGCACAGGGAGCTGAGGCTGACAGCAGAGCTCTTACCAGCAGTGACAGCAACGCAGGGCTGCAGCCTGAGCGCAGACAGTGCAGAGCTTTGTCTGCCAGGGAGTGTCTAGAAGCATGTGGCTCCTGAATGTCTCTCTCCTGAGCCTGACCTTGGAGAACTACAGTAACAAGAGCCCTCCTCTTCTCCTCTGTCCACCTCCTTTGTCCCACCCTCTGCTTCAAGTATCTCTTTTTCAAGCCCACACTTCTTCCTAGTTCTCTTCTTCCTATGTTCTCTTCTTCCTATGTTCTCTTCTTCCTATGTTCTTCCTCACACTGATATCTGAAGAAAAAAAATACCCCAAACAGTAGAAATGTGAAATAGGCAGAGGGGAAAAAAGAACCATCAAAGACTATTGACATGGTTGCTGATTTCAGCAATGACTCATCTGCAGCCTCACACCATGAGAGCTTAGTTTTATTGCTCATTATAAAACCCAATCTCCTCATGGTGGGGGGGGTTGGAGGTGGTGGTGCAGAGCTCTGTGCTGCCAATATGAGAACCTTTAGGCTGGAAATGTGTGAGTGTAATTTATAGGCAAGCATGCCTGCATGCACACACACACACACACAGGTAATGATGGTGTTAGCCTTCTGACAAATTGCAGGGCATTGCACATTTGACCTCCTCCTCTGCCCTGTGTGCAGTATCACATCTCCCAGGGGGTTCACCCTGACATCCCACCTCAGAGAAGCTTCCAGCTGCTGCCATTTTGGATAGCTTGCCTATTTATTTCTTTCCAAGCATCCTCCCTGCTCACACTCCTGGGCTTACTCTGCCTTGAAAGTCTCAGCATGCAAGACTCAGTTTCGTCCCAGGCCTTGCCTGAGGATCAGAAACTTTAGACTTCTTCTGACTAGAAATGTGAACTTTGTATTGGTGGTGGAAAGGGAAGCTTCAAAGTCTTCTGCCAAGCTATCAGGCTTTTGCCCTTAGCCAAACTTCAAAACTGAGACTTCTTCCTATGCACAGTGAAGTTAACTCTGGACTTCTTCTGAATGACTTTGGACTGACTCAGTTTCATCTTTCTTTCTGAGCTGTGTACAGTTCACTTTACAGTACCTAGAGCAGAGAGATCACAAAAGAGTCCAAACAACATTTTTTTGAGTGTTTTCAAGCACCACCAAAATAGTTTTACTGTAAAATATGCAGTGGATGCTCTCTGATTTGTTTCCTCCTGGGTTTTAGTGCAAGTGCTGAATAATTAAAGCACCTTTTTAAGCACTTTGCTGAGTACAGTCCATACAAAGTGCATCGTGTTGTGCTACAAGGTGTTTTCTTCACCCATCCAGGGCTGAAAGGACATATTCATGGGTGGCTTTGGCACTTGTGAGTGAAGACATCTCCCACTCAGCTGGGTAAACAACTTCATATCACACTGTCTGATGACCTCCTCCTAGTCTGTTTATTTTCATTTCTTT